>NC_090934.1:331971418-333221418 GCF_040938575.1 Ambystoma mexicanum | reverse complement strand
TGGTTGTATGAGTGGATGGTTGAAAGGTTCAAATGGTTGCATTGGTGGATGGGTGAATGGGTGACTATAGTTGCGCACGTGAAGATGGTTGGATCTGCGGATAGATGATGAGTGGGTGAATATGGTTACATGGGCGAATGCATGTAGGTTTGAGTGGGTAAAAGCGACTGTGTGGGTGTATAGAGGAGTGGGTGGGTGAATATGGGTGGATGAGAGGGTCAATGCGTGGGGGAATGGAATTGAATGGACAGGCAAAATCCTCCTTGAGTATTGGAGGTGGATACTGGCTGGGACGGTTACTGCTGTGCCTATTGTTCTGATGGACAGTTGGCAATGGGTGAATTAAGATTCATTGTTACTTATCTTAACTCAAGAAGCAAGCTCTCCTACTGCGCCAACACAGTGAAAAAATATCCTCCCTCTGGGGTACCATCCCAGGGTCAGCATTGGTAACTTTTTGCAGGTTCCCCTTACATCTCTTGATGATGCTGAGAAACAGATGCGATTTAGTACCAATAGTCAACCCATCTCCCTTATGTGTCTAGCTGCTGCAGGGCCTCATTTTATGAATGTGCTAATATCGATGTACTATTTAGTATGGTGGCCTACAATAAAGATTGCCCACGCTAATAGCTCAGGAAAGTCTTCATTCTATTAAAGACAAGGAGGCAAGCATTATGCTTATCTTTCTTTAATACTGCCATATCAGCATTTCAAAACTTCAACTTTTAACTTTTATGTTTTGGTTTTTCTTACATGTTACTTGGAAAAAAACAAAGCAGGAAGTTACAAATTTCATCTCTCAACTGAAAATCAAGTAGGTTTTAGAAACCACTCTTCCCATAATCCTGAGGCCCTTTGTAGTCCTGACCTCTACTCCCACACCAGTCAGTGGCCAGATAGGGGTATAAACACTAGCTCCCCTAAATCCATTCCTCTTTCTTTTGCCATCAGAGTTCTAGAAGTACAGAGAGTCCCCAAAATGTCAAACACAATCCAAAAGGCCTGCACTCGATCTGCAGCTTGTGTGACTTTTCGGTCCAACGGGACAACTTGCCAGAAGATCCTCCGTGTATATCCTGACTTGCTCATGTCGCCTTCTGATCGTCTCCTATGAGAACAGAAAAATCATATGAGGGCAGGAATGAACTACAAATGGAACACCCTGCATGACAGTTTTATTCGCTCAGTCATTGCTCTCATTTGTTTCATACATTAGGTTGGGATATAATGCTCGCCTCCTTGTCTTTAATAGAATGAAGACTTTCCTGAGCTATTAGTGTGGGCAATCTTTATTCTATGACAAGACAGGAGGCTCGCATTATGCTTGTTCAAAGCTTGCTATCACACTATTCGGTATATCAGATACTGGCTTGAAGTAAAAAGTCTTAAAGGTGGATTCAGAAGACCAATCAGCAGATTTCATAATATCTTGTAGGGCTACTCCTGTCGCAAACGCTCTAGAAGCCATTGCTCCCCTAGCAGAATGTGCACCAAATAAGGATAAGTCTATCCCTGCCCAATGCATGACCTCCCTCACCCATCTAGCAATGGTCGCTGTCGCTACTGCGTGGTGAGGTTTCCTACGCGCTATAAGCAACTGGGTTACACCGCGCGGTCTGATACATTGTGCTACGCATAACTTCTTATTCTCTGCAAAATATAGGTAGGAAATTACTCTGGAGTCGGTCTTTGTTCTTTTCACGATAGTAAATGCTACTCCTTCTGGATAAAATATCTTTCTATCGATTTCCAATGCTTTCAAGTCTGACACTCTCCTGCACGCTACTAGACATAGAAGCATAACTAATTTGCCTGATAATTGTGACCGGGATAAAGCTTCATTTTCCGGCCACCTAAGGAATAACTGAAAAACATCTCTAACGTCCCATAAAATCGCATACTTTGGCTATGGCGGCCTTCTCAGTTTTATACCTTTGAGGGGCCGTAAGATTGCTGGGTGCTCTCCTACTGGATTATTTTCTATTTTCTCGTGCCCTGCTGAAATTGCGGATCTGTAGACTCCTATCGTTCTGTAAGCAGAACCCTCCTGGAATTTTGAAGCCAAAAAGTTCAGGATGTTCACTAGAGGTGCTGAAATGGGATCCAGACTGTGTTCTGAACACCACTGCGCCCAACCGTTCCAAGCCGTGTTATAGCTCCTAATGGTGGAAGGCGCCCAGGAATCTCGGATACAATCTGCAGCAATGTTCGAAATTCCTGGCAAGTCCTGCAGGCAATCAGTTGCAAGGAGCCCGCTTCTATGAGCGGGTGAACCCGACCGGTCGGGCCGAGTAGGAGACCCTCGATGCTCGGAACTATCCTCGGAAAATCCGTAGAAAGTTCCATCGCTACTGGAAACCAGGCCTGCGCCCTCCAAAAGGGTAGCATCATCACCACCTCCACTTTGTCTCTGCAGACTTTCGCTAGAGCTCTTGTGATCATTGCGAATGGCGGGAAGGCATAGTGGATTGCTCCGTTCCATGGATGTAGAAAAGCGTCCGTACCCGCTGCTCCTGGATCTATCCTCCAACTGAAATATCTCTGCGTCTGCGCATTCAGTCTGGACGCAAACAGATCTATGTCTAGGGGTCCCCATATGTCTTGGAGACGCTTGAAAACTAGAGGGTGTAGCTTCCAATCGCTGGAGTCTACAAGATACCGAGAGTTCCAGTCTGCTATACTGTTCTGGCTCCCTGGAAGATATTCTGCAGTCACCACAATGTCGTTCTGAAGGCAATAATGCCAGAAATCTTTCGCTAATTCCGCTAGCATTCTGGATCTCGTTCCCCCTAATTTGTTGATGTAGCGGACTGCCGAGATGTTGTCCATCTTGAGCAATACGCAACATTTTATTTTGTCCTTCGTTAATGCCCGAACTGCAAAGGAGCCTGCAAGAAGTTCTAGACAATTTATGTGGAGATTCAACTCTTCGTCGGACCATTTCCCGCCTGTGTTTGTTCGCACCTGGCTCCCCAACCTGACCTGCTTGCGTCTGACTCAATGGTCAGTTCTGGAACATCTTCGAAGATCGCTCGCCCGTTCCAGGCTTCCATGTTCTCTAGCCACCACCGTAGCTCTGTCATGGCTTCTTAGTCTATGTTCACTAGCTGATGGTATTTCAGGCCTCTGCGGAGATGCTTGATCTTGAGCCTCTGTAACGCTCGATAATGTAACGGTCCCGGGAAGATGGCCTGAATGGAGGCTGCAAGCAGACCTACTATTCTGGCCAGATTCCGAAGCGAAATTACTTGCTTTGCAATCACTGTCCTGAGCTCCTTCTTTATCGCTCTCACTTTGTGACCTGGAACTTGAAAATC
Organism: Ambystoma mexicanum; assembly: GCF_040938575.1. Classification (NCBI taxonomy): domain Eukaryota; kingdom Metazoa; phylum Chordata; class Amphibia; order Caudata; family Ambystomatidae; genus Ambystoma; species Ambystoma mexicanum. Next base: position 333,218,098 of record NC_090934.1, on the reverse strand, counting down.
CACTGCATGTCTCTCGTGAGGGTCTCTTTGCTGGATCCCATCACCAGGATATCGTCCAGATAGATAATCATACGAATCCCTCTCTCCCTGATAGCTGCAGCTACTGGCTTCATCACTTTCGTGAACGCCCAAGGTGCTGAAGCCAGCCCGAACGGCAGGCATGCAAAGCGCCAAATCTCTCCTTCCCATCGGAACTGGAGACACTTCCGAAAGGTAGTTGCTATCGGAATCGCTAGATAGGCGTCTTTGAGGTCTAGACAGGCTAGCTAATCTCCCGAACGCAATAGGTCTCGGAGGAGATGTATGCCCTCCATCTTGAAATGGTTGTATTGCAGCCAACTGTTCAATTCTTTTAGATTTATGACTGGACAAATCTTTTCCCCTCTGCGCACCAGGAACATATTGTTGAGGAAAACCTGACCTTCTGTGCTCTCGCGCTCTATTGAGTTTTTCTCTACTAATTTGCTTACCTCGCTGTGTAAAAGCGCTTTCTCTTCTTGTGGCATGCAAATGGGGACAGGTTCTCTGTACTGCTCTGGGATGTCTATGAAATCTAGGTGAAGGCCCGCTACTGCTTATAAAACCCAAGCATCGATCGACAAAGCTTGCCATTCTCTCAGAAAACGGAGAGTTCTGCCTCCGATAGGAACAATTGGTGTACTCACCACCTGCTGCGCCGGGCTGACGGAAAGAACCTCTTCCTCTGCGACCTCTTGGATGTCTTCCTCTGGCCGGGAAAAAGGTGTCCTGTTGACGGTTTTCCCAATATTGAGCGCGTGGACCTTGAGGCCTTTTTTGATAGTTGTAGCGACCGGACGAACGACCTCTGACTCGTCCGGTCCCAGCAAAAACACGTCCGGGAAATATCTTCTTAATAGAGCTCTGAGCTCTCTCAAGGGCTGAGTAGGTGCCAACAAATTGAGACATTTCCTTAGCGAAGGCCTCCCCGAAAAGCAGGCCTTTGGCGCCCTCACCTGCTTCATACCTGGCTAGATCGCTGAGCTTATTGTTGATCTTTAGGAGGATGCCTCTTCTACGCTCCGAAGAGAGTGCGCAGTTGGTGTTACCCAACAAGCACACTGACCTTTGAGCCCAGTTACCTAGGGCGTGAATATCTACTGGGGTACCAGTATCTTTTGATTTTTCTACAAGGTCCATAATCTTTGCCAGTGGACCCGCTAAGTCCGAGAGCTTATCTTGACACCCTTTCCATGCACGATCGATGCCTTTCCTAACGTCTTGTGCTGTTTTGGTCACAAAGTGACCATTTTTGGGTCTAGTTATAGTGTATCTGCCAGCTTCCCAGGCAGTTCAGGCTGTAGACATTCTGATCGCATGCGGGATCGAACTTCTCTGTCCAGCGGCTTCCTGATGTGTTGTGACATGTATAATGCCACTCTGGATGAGGGGACCCACTCAGAAGACTTTGGGTGTCTAATGGACTCAAACATATCGATTATATTGTCTTCTTCCTCGGGAAGAGTTTGAGGAATTGGCTGAGGGAACTCTTCTTCCTCGTCGTCTTTGTCGTCGGGGGCGTATCCCTCTTCATATTCCCCTGAATTGTCCACCCCTGGGGCAGGGGGTCTGATGTGGCCATCTGCTAATGTTGCTAGAAAGGCTTCTTTCAATCTGGCGACTGGGTCGCTTTCACTTTGGTGAACAGAGTCAACCCTATCTTTTGTGCCCGAGGGGGTCAATGAGTCTGCGCTCTTCCGGGCTTTTTTACCTCCCTTATTTTCAACCCTCTTCTGAGGGTGTCCAGCTGACGTCCCCTCTCCAGGGCTGTCGGCCCGTCTCTTCCTGGCCGCCAGCTGTTCCTGCTGCTCAGCCATGCATGCTTCGAGCATTTCTAACCTTTCAGTCAGAGGTTGCACCCCTTGGGAGACTGCTTGAGAAAGTGAATCTCCCAGTACCCTCTTGAAGCTGAGAGATAAATCTGTGTCTTGCCAAGTGGGTTCTTCCTCCCACTCTTGTTCACTCCACTCTGGTGAGGTGGACTGGGAATCTCTCGGGTGCGATGAGTGAGCCATTGAATACTGTTAGCAGCGCTAACTTCTTGGGGTCAGCTGAAAATGAAGGCTCTAAATCAGAGTTTACCTCCTGTGCACTCTGCGCCTTCTAGACTATCTGTGAACTGTTTCACGTTCTCTGTAGATCCAACAGATGCCACCAAGGAATGTCTTTCTCCTTTTTTAGGTTTTTTTTTTTTTTCGAAAAATTTCTCTCAGGTACTGACTCGCACGACCTTCCGCTCCGTTTCGCTCTGTGTACGCGCAAAAAGCGAGCGTTAGGGGAACGTGGAGCATGCCGGGAATGATATGAGGCTGAACCTGCTTTGCTGGGTCCTAAAGCCCTGCGCGTTCGGCGGCGCGAGCCGCCTCTGTGCACACGCGTATAATGTAGGCTGCCGCAGGGTCCTAGAGCCTTCGCGAGCGAAGACTTCGCATACGCCGGATGAGAACGGGGCGGCTGCCAGAAGCGAGCGGCTTTGCCCGCGGCTCCACCCCACCTCTCCTTACCCCCGTTCCTGTTAGAATTGAAATAAAAGCATGATGGGGGAAAAACACTGGTAATACGCGCGTGTGTGCTTCCTACACGTCGGTACAAACGCTGTAAAATAAGCCCTCGACAGTCATCAATCAAACACCTGTTAGTCTATCAGCTAACTTATCATTGATAATGAGTACATTTAGTGACTAAATAATAATAGGCAACAATAATTTAAGAACAGAAACATGAGACATAACAATTATCTCAGTATGGCAGCAAAAAGAAAGAGGAATGGACTTAGGGGAGCCAGTGTTTATACCCCTATCTGGCCACTGATTGGTGTGGGAGTAGAGGTCAGGACTACAAAGGGCCTCAGGATTATGGGAAGAGTGGTTTCTAAAACCTAGTTGATTCAGTTGAGAGATGAAACTTGTAACTTCCTGCTTTGTTTTTTCCAAGTAACATGTAAGAAAAACCAAAACATAAAAGTTAAAAGTTGAAGTTTTGAAATGCTGATATGGCAGTATTAAAGAAAGATAAGCATAATGCAAGCCTCCTGTCTTGTCATAGAATTGAACTAATAACACTGTGGTAGACTACAGTTTTTTATACTCTCTTGGAATACAAAGCATGTATTCCTATTTTGGTAATAGAAAATGTAATGATTAAGTTGTACATAACTACAAATAATGACAATGCATTTGACATTAGTTGAATCACCTGAACACTATTTATAGGTGATTTCTTACGCTTACCTGAAGTATTGCTGTGCTGCAAAGTACAAAATGCATGCTTTATGCAAATGAAACATTTTAAACAACGGTGTATGCTTAAAAAAACATTTCTTTAAAACCTCCTCGTTAAAAATGTCCAGTGCACTCTAGTCCCTAAAACAGTCGTTCATGTGTCCCCTGCTTCTACCTATCCCTAGATCAAGCCACATTCAAACACATCTGGGCTTACAGGCGGTCTGCAACGTCGAGATTCTGCAAAAGAAAATCGGGGAAAAAAGCACAAATAGAATTGATGCAGAGCAAAATATATACAAAAAAATGTATGCAAATTGGAAATCTGCAGACAAAGGAATATGACTTTGAATAATGATGGTTGAACAGAAAAAATGACTCCCAGAAAAACTCTTGTCCCTGAAGAGTACCAAGGGAGACACCCTAGAATCTGCATCCTAAATGTACTATTAAAACAAATACAGCAGACGAGAGTGGGCCTCATTACGACCCAGGCGGTAAGTTACCGCCTGGGCCGTGACTTTACCACCATGGCGTAAACTATGTTTACGCCATGGTGGTTGGCGGACTTACCGCCCCATTCCGACCTTGGCGGGGCGGTAAGTCCCCAATCCCCATTTACCTTTCCCCATTCCCATTTTTGCCCCATAGGGCATAATGGGAGTGGGGAAGGCGTTAATTACGCCACCGTAAATTACGGTGGCGTAATTAACTCCATGGTCCCTTAGCGCCATGGATTTTAACACCTGCTAAAAGCAGGTGTTAAGTCCGCCATGGCGCTAAGGGACCTCGTACTCAGGCGGTAAGGGTCGGCGCTGTTAACGCCGCCGTAAAACCCTTACCGCCTGAGTCGTAATGAGGCCCAGTGAATGGATTCATTGTATCGCATTGATAATTGTCACGCCCAGAAGAAGAGAAACTACGCCTAAGAGTAGGCAAGACTATACAGGTGAGAAATGTTGTAGTCCTACTTTTGTTTTCAGTATTTTGCTCTTCTTAAGCAGAGACTATAATTATTACATTGTTGCTGAAATGTAAGCACTGAATGTTCCAGTACTTGCTATACGGAAGAGCTAGTTGACACTGGGGTCCCTTTAGTAGGAACCTGATAGAGGCTCTCTGAGAGCCAAAGCTCTCTCTAGTTTAGTGGTCATCAAACTGGGGGGCTGTCAGTACTGAGCAGAATGGAATTTCTCTATTGTACACAAAAGCAGGCCCACTGCTACTAAGGGATCTGGGAAAGCTAATTGGCCTTATTCTGGGCAATGCTGCATGGGCATCCCACAAGCGAGGCATGGTAACTGCTGTTACCATTGGCAGCTGGGAGAGGGGCAGCCCCAACCTCCCCGCGCCTACTCCTCTCCTCCCCCCAGCTTCGGAGACATGCAGTCTCGGCAGCACAAAAGCCACGGAAGGGTAAGGTGCGAACAGTCATCGCACCCTTCCTCCAAACAGCAAGGTGCTAAGCGCCATAAGGAAAACAACTGTCAGGCAGGGCCCAGGTTCAAAAGATTTGCCCCCACCAGGGGAATCAGACAGCCGGCTATCCGGCCGGGGGGGAGGGGCTGCGACAACAGCAGCCCCCACCACATACACAACAAAGACCCAGGGCCTCCCTGGGTCCTATAAATGAGAGCAGCATGCTCAGAGTAAACACAATCTATTTGTGGACCCTGAACGGGGACCCAAGCAAACAGGAGGTTCACTGTTTACTCAGTGTCTTCCAAATCTTCTTGCTTCTTTACCACAGAACCCACCCACCCTACAAAAAGGGGAGAAGAACAAAAAGAAGTACAAGGCACTGTACGGTGCCCACAACAAGTCGTGGGACACAAGAAGGCGGCACGGGTCCGAGGGGGTAACCTCAGGACCCGGTGCCCAAAAGTATGATACCATCATGATATGTGATATTGTTATTGCCATAACCCATATCTGTACAATAAAATCCTACGGCCTTTTTATTGCCAACACTTGATACAAGTTGTGAGCCTATCATTATGGGAGAAGGCTTGGGGTTCGGCCATTACTAATGCATGCATATGGGTTCAGCAGTTACTGCCATTATTATTATTATTATTATTATTATTATTATTATTATTATTATTTATGTACAGGACGGAACAATGCTCTTTTGATCACAAAACTTACAATATCTAATAAATCTGCTGTGATGGGAAGCAGTGAGCTTCTTACAATGGGGTGAGTTCCAGTGAGATTCTGACCAGGTTGTAGGGGGCGTTAATATCATTACCAGTGGGGAACCCAAGTTTGAAGTTCTGAATCCCGGCCCCAGAGTAAATGCCTTAAAGCCTTGGTCACATGTTCTTCTTTGGTCATGTCCATTCGTGACTTTCCCTGAAAACCAAGCACAGGGTTTACTGTTACTGTGTGGTAAGAACTGACATTGTTGTGTTGAATTACACAATGGAATATTTGCACATGCGGTTGAACGATGGCACTGGTTGGTGCCGTTTCCCGCATTTCTCGAGTTATTTATGTATTTACTTTTACATTCGACCTCACAGGAACTCCACTTTAGGAAAATGTGAAAAAGGGAACAGTAATCACACATGACAAGTGGAACGTGCAGTTCACCACCACCATATCCAGTAAATGTGCAATATTCTTGCGTGCAACGCAGGGTCGGACTGGGACATAAAATTGTCTTGGGCACCAATGAAAAAGTGGCCCACAGTTGGAAATGGTAATCCATTCCTTTTGTGACCGACTGTTTGAGTAGTGCCCAAGGGAGAGGTTTTTGATAAAATGTGATGCGAATTGTACATTTTAAAGAATATTCATTCAGCAACATTGGTCAAAACTACTAGCCGCATGGTGGAGCAACTTAAACTGGTCCACATGGACCGAAAGAGTGGCCCGTTTTGACCCAAAAAAAAGGCGCATACTAGCATTTTGCGTTTTTGGTTTGGGCATTGCCCTAGACCAGTGCGAGCCTGGCGTAACGTAAAGCAATGGTGCAAAATTCACTGCTATGACATTTCACGCAGTGATCTACATTTTCCCAGCAGTTTAGCCAAGCCATCCATACCCGTGTGCGGCTACCTAGAGGGCCGGAAGCAGGGGCGGCGCGCCCCCGCCTTCCCGCGCTGAACGCGCAGCTGCCTGAGTGGATCCGCGCTTCTGACGGCGTCCTCATATCTCTAGCAGCGGAGGTGCATTGTGATTCACTCTGTGCTGGCCTATTACTCAGTTTTCGATAGGGGCTTACTTCTCTCAAGTGCTTTTCATTATTGCCCTAATGCAATCTATTAACATACTGGATGGAGGATATCCTTGTTGATCTGCGCCATGCATCACGGCGCTTTCTAAAGATGCTGCTGCTTGCAAATACATCGCTATTCAGCAGCGGCCGCACAGCCATTCATCGAAAGAGAAGAACGATATGCATACACAGATAACTGGTATCTGCTTCGGGGGAGGGCGACAGGCTCCCTGATTAATCCCCTTACAATAGGCTCTCACACACGAGCAGCCGTGCCACTTGGCACACTTACCAGCAGGGAACTCTGGCTAGCAGTACATGACTAAAGGTTCCAAGTGCTACAAAAGATCACGTGTGTGCCATTCCCTGACTTACATCATGCTATTTGCTACATCAGAGGCAGCATTTGCAATTATTTACTACAAGTGGGTTCTGATGTCACAATGCCTGTTGCCAGAGTCGGGAGAGTGTACAAATACCTTCACCGAGGAAAGCCACTGCTGCTAAATAAAGAAACATAGAGATCTATTTTTAGATTACTTTTATCATCAACATTTTCTTACTCCGAAAGTTGACAGTAATTACCTGACAATGGATCGTATGCAGCCGTGCTTATATTTACTTTTAGCCATTTGGTAGCACTGTAAGCACTTATTATGATGGAAAGCCAATACAAGAAAGAGTATTGGATCTCTTTGTGCAAGCTCTATACTTTTAAAGCCATGTCAATGTTATTTCTCAGCTGTCTTCTCAAAGATAATGGGTGACTACAGCTGTAAACCATAAAAAACATAATATAAATGTAGTGTCCAAGTGTGTCTTAAGCCACCTGATCCATAAGCAATATGTATGTCCTTGCATCTGTTTCTAGTACTGAATTCCTGCAAAAAACAAGCATTGGCAACACCAAGCTTTTTGGGCCTTGCATGGGCATTTGTTAGGCACTACCATGGTATACCCAGTTACGAGCATACATGTTTAGTTTATGGCTAGATAGTAAGTACCATCACAGCAGTGCCTGGAGATTGTCTATGCATTGCCTATATGAAAGCCAAAATTGTTGGCTTTGTAAATGTTTGTTGGCATTGCTGGAGTTCAGGAAAGCAGTTGTCAGTATAGATGCTTATATTCCTTGGTTTTTATAGATGCAAAAACCAATTGCAGTGCACATTGCTTCATAACTGTGATTGTATTACATACATAGGAGCTCATCTTGTTCCGAAGTGTAATTTCACGCAGTGGAGCCGTTGCGTTTGCACTGCAATGTAAATGGCACCCCGCCACCAAATATTCATCATTTGCACTGCGGAGTGCAAAAGTGCAAGGCAAAGGGTGGTGTACACAGTAAGTAAACGCAGCCTGGCATGCTCGCATGCCAGGCAACGTTTACTTTTAATTTTGAGCACTGCTTGTCATCTCGCGTGCCAGGCAGGGTTTAGTTCAATTGTTAACACTGCTTACCATCATGCATGATAAGCAGTGTTCACAAAAACATTTAAATCCTGTCCGAAATGCATGTCAGGCAGCGTTTACAATAGGGAGCGCCCGCTTTATGCTGCATAAAGCAGGCAGACTTCATAGGGATCTCCAAAAGTTGCACCGGAAGGAAAATACATGCCACTGCAGATGCTGGAGCATTTGTATTGCTGACAGAAAGCAGGCGGTGGAAATGCAACGTGTTCAGCCCTTCCTCTCCACCATACAAAAGATTGAAAATGAGCTGTGCCGTGAATTGAAGGCAATAAAGCCTTACTCAAGGCCTTTACGTCTTCCATTCATGTTATGGCTCATAGGAACATGAGCGTGATTATTAATCTCTACCCATCCCACTAAGATTTGTGCCAGTGTTTGATAATTAAAAAAACAATCAATGGCGGAGCACTCTAACGGCTCTATTATATTCCAACGTCCCCACTTTCTCCAGGTTTGTCCGAGTATTACATAGTCATTAATTAGGACTATGGACACTAGGGTCGTCTTCAGCAAGTGAGCAGAAATACGACCAAATACAAAATAAAATGAACTTAAGAAAGAACTACAGCCAAAGCTTTAGATGTTTCCCTCACCCTTTTCAATGCCTGTCCTGCCCACCCATGGCCTTCGAACAGCTCTCCCACATTGTTTGTTCTGCATTTTGACAGTATTCAAACTAAATTGGTCGCCATTCCCCAAGACTTGCACCACGCTCTCATGCTCGTTCTCCCGTCCGTTCTCGCGGTACTGTAGGTTTTCCCAGGGAATGGATTGGTCAAGAGGCAGCTTGCAGGGACGATTTGGATTGGCCCTTTTAGCATCATACATTATTATTCATATTGGTAGATGCAAAGAGTGCATGCCTGTTGGGGGCGTGCTCTTTTGGTGAGGCCCTAATTGCCCCCCTGCCGTTAGGACACGCCCCCTTGATGAGCCCCGGCTCATTTTGTAGTGCCACTTAAGGCACTGCATGTAAGGTAGTCCAAGCCTGCCCTATTCCGATTTCCTGGCCACAAGCAGAAGATACTTAATCAATTTATGAAGCTGGTGGCTGCTTTTGAATGTGACCTGCACATGGCTCTCAACTCACGCTTTTGGAGGGTGGCACCTGCCTTGTAATCAGCTGATTCACCCGCCAAGCTCCCTACACGCCCATCCATTTCAATAGGCTCCCACCTGCCCAAAATAAATCATCTGTTTTCACCTGCCCTGGCGACAAAACAATGTTGAGAGCTATGGCTGCATGGAGCCATATGAGACCCCCGCCAGCTAGCATTGCAGCTGCATACTGCTTTTTCGTTCATTTGCACAGCAACAGCTCTACCTTTATTGTGTGAATGTACACTTTTGCATTGGAGGGAGAAGGACACCTAGTATTGAAGGGATGGGAAGGGGCATGATAGATCGGGAGGATAGCTCAGTGGCAACGTGCTCGCCTTGGAAGCAAGACGACACGGAGCAACACAGGTTCGATTTCCAGGTACACGCTTAGAAACCTCTGGGTATTAAGGGCGTTATAAATAACCTACCATATCATATCATGTACTATGGCCTGGGGCACAGCAGGAAAAGCCTGCTAAATATCCCACCTGGAAGAGAGGCTTGAGCAATCCTACTTTAACAGAATTAACTGTCAGTAGCCAGTGACATGACACAGAAGCTCGGCAACGAAGCACGGGCTGCGCCACACTCCAGGCTGGCCTGGACCACCACACATGCACAATATGTATGATGCTGCTGCACGGGGCACACTGCACTTGCTGAAAGATATACATATGTGTTTTAATCAAACCTTACATCTTTCACCTAGCATAGGAACAAAGGTCCCTGGCTCCGAGCACTTAAATGTACCAGCCAGCAGTGGTCAGTAATGTTATGCACAATAATTATGGGAGAATCTTAGATGCGCACTAAGGAGAAATGTACTGAAATTTCAACAAAGCTAGAAAAAACAATACCATCCTTGGACGAAGCAAATTATATTATTGAAGATTGGATGTCTTGATCAGGTGCGCGCAAGGAAGCTGGCATTTAAAAAAGATCTGCCCATACTAGGGAAGGTCTGTTATAAAGATATGGGTGATCTACAATGAAAAATGTGAACAGAGGAATGCATTATATATTATTTTTAAATTCTTATGTGGGTTTACTTCACATTGTAGGGTATGAGATCTCTCTTTCTTGGATTCTAAATAATGATGAACCCCAGATTGGGTGTGTTTTCTTGAAGTCACATTGGCTGTGTTTTCTTGAAGTTTGTTCTCCTGAGGAAGGTTCTGTAATATTAACACAAAGGAACCGAAACATAGTGTATTTTTTGAATATATGTTTTTAATATTACTTTGAAAAATAATTAGTGATATGTTGCTGTTTTTAATGTTTTGTATTGAGAATAACATTGTTTCACAGTAAATCATATCATGGTTCACAGTATGTTTAGATGAGCCTTGTCTAAGTTGAAATAGACCTGTGAGTACTTACCTGTGGTAGTAAAGTTTGTTGAGAGGTGTTTGTTTTTCCCGAAACATTACACACCAGTATAAATAGTCGGGGTCCTCTTCCAGTGTGTTATGCACAATAATGATACCATAAGAAAACATGTTCATGCTGGCTCTGCTAGTATCCTAGGGTGTGTCAGGATTGTTTATGAATTGGGGCCTCTGCCCCAAGAGTATTTATGATTTGACCCATCCCATTTTTTAAATAAACTGAATTAGATTTTCAGAATGTTATCATATGAGGATGGGCTCGAACCACCACCCTTCCTTGTACCAGCTGTGTGCATTAACTGTTTCTTCCACAGAGACAGGTAGAGAAACAAGCAAATAGCAAGGCATGTCCTTTTTTTATTTATATGCCATTTCTAAATTAAAGTGTGTTATAGCTGAGATGCTCAAGTTTTCACAATAAATACCACTAACAGTTGAGTTCATTGTATACATATAACATTAAAATACATCATTCAATCAGTATTACTTAAAATAAATCATGCTTGCCATTTATGTGCTCTTGTGAACAGTCAAAAAAGGTCAATCATTATGCAGATACTGTTGGTTGGTGGGTGAGGTGAGGGGGTGCAAAGTGTGGGTTAAGGGGGGGGCGAACATGTTAGGCCTTCTTCTTCTATGTTCTTGGCCATCCCTGTTTTATGTCTTGAAAATCTTGTCACCCTTTAGTATCTCCATGTACAAACATTACTTTGTTGGCTTTGCCCTTAATGCCAGTAAAACTCTCCCGCAGTGCTTTAAGTGGGGTAAGAAATTGAGGGGGGGCCCTCGTTTGGGGGCGTGGCATCCGCTGTGGGCGTGGCCTAAAAGTGCACAGATCATAGTAGGGTGCGCAAACAAATATATAAATGTAGTAGAGCATTTATATATTTGTATGCGTACTAGTATGGTTTGTGTATTTTTCAAGCCTTCTTTTATAAACATAGCAATGTTACATATTTCTATGTTTATAAAAGGTGGCTTGAAAGTGTACAAACCATAGTAAGTTACGCACACTTGTGTGCTTACCTTACTATGGTTTGTGTACTTTTCAAGCCACCTTTTATAAACAGACATTTGTAACATATTTCTATGTTCATAAAAGACGGCTTGAAACGTACAAGCCATCTTTTATAAAGCGTTGAGGACGGACAAAACCCAAGGTGGTTTTGTCCGTCCACAAAGCTTTATAAAAAATGCCTTGAATTGTGTACGTTTAAAGCCGTCTGTTATAAACGTAGAAATATTTCTACGTTTATAAAAGATGGCTTGAAATGTACACATTTCAAGGCATCTTTTATAAAGATTTGCCAAAGGAGACAGGCACCTCGGGCTCAGTGATCGCTGCTCTGAGCAGAGATCACAGAGCCCGAGGCGTCTTTCACCCTCTGGGAACCCGCGGGCTCCGTGATATAATCTACATATTAGATCATGGAGCCTGCAGGTTCACAGAGGGTCAGTGACCTGGCGAGAGCAAACAAAGGAACTGTAACTTCCCTGATGACCCCTCAGATGGGGGGTCATCAGGGAAGTTACAGTGACTGACAGAAGTGCCAGCCAGCCTCAGCGACGCTGTGGCTGACTGGCACTTCTGTCCACTTGCCTAACGTTACACTGGCGGGCACATCTCCCGTCACGTCTGCGGCCGTGACAGGATAATGCGTCCTGCCATGGCGTGGTGGGACGGGGGGCCCCGGCAGGGCCCCGGCTCAGCCCCACTTTTTGGAGACTGGCGGGGCCCGGCCCCGGCAGGCCCCGGCCCACTTAAAGCACTGCTCTCCCGCCACAGGAAGAATACATGTTATTGCTGGCTGCATAAATGCTTGCCTAACTCCCGTACCACCATATAAGAATAATCTTCATGTTGACCTTACCCTCAATGCCAGAAAAATATGCAGCGCTACAATAAGGAAACACATCTTGTCTTGCTGCATAAATGCCTCTACCCACCGTGTAAGAACACACATTACAGTGATCTACCCCCTTATGTGAGTGAAAAATGCCATGCCACAGAACCTTTCCTGTCTATTCCCCCTTGAGCTATAAACCCCCACCCCAATTCTTCCTCCATGTAATAACATGGTGTGGAGAGGTAACATCTTTTTTTTAATTCCAAAAATGAAAAGATTGATACTGCTCAGAGCGGTCAAAATAAACTGTCACACCCTTGCCGCACATGAGTGCGTGCAGGGGCTGACGGGCTCGACCAACCCAGAAGACGGAAGTGGCTGGCGAGGAACATGTCTGTGTGTATGTATGTATGTGTGTGTGTATGTTGAGGGGCATTTTTGTAGGTGGAAGGGAGAGGGTGGGGGATAAGGGAAGTGTAAGCGGGTGTGTATGGTAGTTGAGGAGTGTTTGTTGCGTGCAAGGGAGGGGGCGGGGGAGTGAATAAGTGTGTGTGTTTTGTTTGTGTTTGTGTTGGTGACTGTGAGAGGAGGGTGAAATATAAATGTTACTGGCAGGGATGGGGTAAGAGTTCAATGGGGTTGTCAGGGCGAAAGGGGGATCGGTGGTAAGGAGGGCTCACTGGGTAAAATCAATATTGACGGCTGAACCAAATCAGTTGAAAAAAGTCAAGTCTTTGTGCTATGCCACAGTAAGAAACGGCTAGGCTGGCTGCACCCAAATGCCAGGTAAAAACACTTATCATGCTTACTTTATAATAGATTTGCCGTAGAAAATGTCATGTCATGGTAGGAAATTACTAGACTGGCTGCATCTAGCTATTAATAACACATATAATGCTTGCTTTATTATGGATGCCCAATAAGACAAAGGTTTTAGTGCACTACACCAGCTGCCCCATCTTACCCCTACAAGTCTCCCCCACATACCCTCCTCCCAACCCCCAGAATCAGCTCCTTTCCCCATCATTAAAAACAAGCACAGACACATCCATACACCAACATTTACTCACTCATTCACCATACACTCACTCTTACTTGCACGCTCCCAGCCACCAATACATCCTACATTCACTAATTGACACTCACATTATATAATACAGATACAAACATTTGCATGCACATACACACACACACACACACACACACACATACATGCAGATATACATCATGAACATGCAACATGCACGAACACACATACATTTAGAAAAAACCCCAATGTCTTATCTTTTTCATTGACTCCATCGCTCTGAGGGACTCCTCTACAGGCAGGCCTCCGGCACCCATGCTCCAGGTAGACAGGAACCAGGAAGCTCTGGTTCTTATCATGAACTCAGCAGATCTCCATCGATCTCCAAGCAGAACCATGTCCTAGCGGGCAGAGCCCTGTGACTTAAAAAAAATACTTTCTTCCTAAAGTCTCTCTAACTTCAGGAAGAAATAATTTCCGTTATGGTTGAAAAAGGAATAATTTCTTTCTGAAGTCAGTGTGACTTCAGAAAGAAATAATTTCTTTTTTAGGTTTGATGGGTCCCCCTCCCTAGAACATGGGGTGGTGGGCCCCACACTGCGCTAGCTGCAGGGGCCCCTGCCAGGGGTGTTGCTAGTGGGGCTCGAGGGGCCATACCCCTGGGTCTTTTGGTTGTAGCCCCAAATAGAAGCTCGGTGGCTACAATGAAAAGGCTGGCTAGCCTTGACTCCCAAAAGTCCTGGTATTAGTGTAGTTCCAGATCATTTCCAGACCTAGCAACACCCCTGGCCCCTACTACACCAATAGCAGTAACACTAAGCAGGGAGAGGCAACAGACAAAAGCCTGCCCTGCCATATCCATCTATCTCTAATGATGCAGCCCTTGGCTTATTAGTCTGCTCAGAGGTTTTTTAAGAAGGCTCCCATCTTTCATGTTAGCATCACTTTGTGAAACTAAAGATGCCTAAATAGCCCCACCACCTTGGACAGTGTGGTAATTTCTGCATAGAACTGGCATTCTAGAATGGTGAGTTGGGGATTCATGGTTGGCTGAAATTGCTTTTTTTGCCGGATTAATCAAAAGGGCAGAAGAACAAGCCTGGATGGCACACAATGGCCTATGTTTGAATGATGAAAAGACTGAGCTTCTCCTCCTAGGGTCGCAACTTCGCCTCAACAAACTCAATGACTCCTTTAAAGCTTTCAATATAGATGCAATACTATTGAAGTGTCTAAGGTAGTAAAAACTCGAGGTTTTTACTTGGACTCAGCATTGACCTTAACCAAGCAAGTTAATGCCACAGCGTCAGCAGCTGCTTACACATCCAAGCTCATCAATGCTTGCAGACCTTTCCTTTCACCTCACAGCTGCATCACTTTAGCCAGAGCTCTTATCCTGTCTAGATTGTACTACTGTAATGCCCTGTACGCCGAAACTAAGACCCAAAATATCAAAAAGCTACAGGTGATTCAAAACAACACCCTCAGGGCATCCCTAAATATACGTAAAAACTCACACACCTCAATGACAAGAAGGAACGTCTATTGGCTTCCTACTCATGAGCACATCTGCTTCAAAACCCTCACTCTGACTCACAAATACCTGCATAACTCTGCCTCTACCTACCTGGCCGACAATGTTTCTAGATCCCAATCTAACAAACCCACGTGCTCTGCTCACCTGCACTTACTCTCCACACCCAGATTCATACTACAGAAAGCCGGAGGCAGCAGCTTACCTTCTATAGCTGATAGACACTGGAATACCTTACTTGCCAAACTCAGGTCAGAAGACTCCTTCTGGACCTTCTGAAGACAGTTGGAAACTTGGCTCTTTATGCACAAAACACGTAACTAATTCTTCTGCATCAACATGTAAGATGTAAGAAGACTTTACTAGAACCTGGTTTCTAATATTTCAAAAAAGGTAGCAGGCGCTCCTCTCCAAACAGAACATGGCATGATAACCTGTTCTGTGGTTTTTTCCCACTTTGAGATGAGAGTTTGCTGCCATCGCTTTTTGCTCACTGTTACTTTCACAGATGGGAAATATCCATTTGCATATCAGTCTTTGTTCTGCCCACATGGGCAGTCCAGCACCGAAATTCTATGGCAATTCCCCCCTGAACAAGAGTACCATTAGCAACCCCATACACGTGTTTTAGCCTTGCTGGGCCTCATCAGTGAGGTGGAGCTGTGCCTCTCTTAGCACATTGAGCAGGGAGTCCACGTCTGGTTTCCCCGAGGTAACTCAGGGTGACCAACCCCAAGTTCCTTGCAAATATTTCAAACAAGGTAGCAGCCGCTCCTCTCCAGAAAGAACATGGTTTGATAACCTGTTCTGTGTTTTTTTCCCACTTTGAGATGAGAGTTTGCTGCCATCGCTTCTTGCTCACTGTACCTTTCACAGATGGGAAATACCCATTTGCATATCAGCCTTTGTCCCGCCCACATGTGCAGTCCAGCACCGAAATGCTATGGCAATTCCCCTCTGAACAAGAGTACCAACAGCAACCCCATACACGTGTTTCAGCCTTTTTGGGCCTCATCAGTGAGGTGGAGCTGTGCCTCTCTGAGCACAGTGAGCAGGGAGTCCACGTCTGGTTTTCCCCAGGTAACTCAGGGTGACCAACCCCAAGTTCCTTCCAAAAATACAAAAAAGGTAGCAGGCGCCCCTCTGTCGAAAGAACACGACATGATACCATGTTCAGTGGTTTTTAACTACTTTGAGAGTTCGCAGCGATTTGCTTTTTGCTCACTGTACCTTTCACAGATGGGAAATATTCATTTGCATATGAGTCTTTGTCCTGCCCACATGGGCCGTCCAGCAACAAAATGCTATGGCAATTCCCTTCTGAACAAGAGTACCAACAGCAACCCCATACACGTGTTTCCGCCTTGTTGGGCCTCATAAGTGAGGTGGAGCTGTGCCTCTCTGAGCACAGTGAGCAGGGAGTCCACGTCTGTTTTCCCCCAGGTGACTCAGGGTGACCAACCCCAAGTTCCTTGCAAATATTTCAAAAAAGGTAACTGGTGGTCCTCTCCAGAAAGAACATGGCATGATAACCTGTTCTGTGTTTTTTCCCCACTTTGAGGTGAGAGTTTGCTGCCATCACTTTTTGCTCACTGTACCTTTCACAGATGGGAAATATTCATTTGTATATCAGTCTTTGTCCCGCCCACATGGCCAGTCCAGCACCGAAATGCTATGGCAATTCCCCTCTGAACAAGAGTACCAACAGCAACCCCATACACGTGTTTCAGCCTTGTTGGGCCTCATCAGTGAGGTAGAGCTGTGCTTCTCTGAGCACAGTGAGCAGGGAGTCCACGTCTGGTTTCCCCCATATATTATCTCTTTATCTGACCTTACCTATGCAACTACGTAACCACTCACCTTATTACTGTTCTGTACTATTTCATGGCTGACTGACACTTGTGTAACGATGGAACTAAGCAACCACTATATTTATGTATGTCCATATCTGTAAGAACAGCGCCTAGATGCCTCCGGGTTGAGTACGCTATATAAATTGCAAACTAAATAAATAAACAAATAAACAAAGTAAACGGGCAAAGAAAGGCATGGTATGAGGGCAATCAAACAAGTGAAACCATGTCATGTGAACACCATGGGGGTTATTTTGAACATTATTTTCTAGTATGTTAATCCAGTTGAAACATAAGAGACAACTCCCAGAATGCATTGACCTGTAGCATGAAAGCTCAGGACTGGAGAACACCTTTCTAGGTGTCTTGTAGTCGCTGTTTATATGGAGGCAAGAAAAGTTTGAGTACGTGGGAATAAAGCAATATTTTTACCCATTATGTTTATTGCTGCCCTTTACATTTTTAGCAACGGGAACAGTAGTTGAAAAATTGAGGGTTAAAGCTGAGGGGATTGTGCTTAAGGGGATTACTTCCTTTGTTTTGTGTTGTATGTGTCCACGCGAAAATATCATGTGTATGTTATTTACTGTGAACAAATTGTATGTGCAAAGATAGAAAACAAGCTTAAACAAAGCCAACAGTTTTGATGTGTGTAATGAAAAGCTTTACTTTGTTGCTACTGTAGGTATTGAGCTCACATGCCCATGTACCTTTACAATTTGCCTAGTGTTGCAATTACTTGACCAAGTTCCCATCATTTCAAAGGTTTTGCCAGGATATGTTAACATAAACCCTATTTCATGTATTATAAAGCAAGGAACTCACATTGTTGCAAGGTGTTAAGACAAATTGTCAGATTTTGCCATCAGACAACAGAAACTCGCAAAAATGACTAGGCATTTTATTTATTTATTTATTTAATTCATTTTTAAAGCACACCACAGCCCATGGACATGGGGTGCTGCTGCAGAGTATATTGGAGTGCTTACAGAATACAGTAGAATGGTTGCAAAGTTTTGTGTGCGGCTTATATGTAGTTACCCGGGAGCAGGAGTGGGGGGTTGCTAGGGAAGAAGGCGTGTACAAGGCTTTAGGTGAACAACCAAGTTTTGAGAGCTTTCCGGAACTACAGTGAGAGGGTTCTTCTCTGACAGAAGTTGGCAGGGAGTTCCAATGTCTGGCTGCAATAAAAGAGAAGTTAGCCCCACCTGCTTTGGCGCGTTTGACTTTGGGCAGTATGAGACAATGGGAGTAGGGTTTTCTGGTGGGTCTGGATGAGCTTGCCTTAGTTACCTTGTTGGCGAGGTAAGGGGGGGCTGTGTTGGCAATGCACTTGTGAGTGGTGGCTAGTGTTTTAAAAAGGATGCATTCTCTGATGGGGAACCAGTAGGCATTACTCCTTGCTGTGCTTATGTAGTCCCTTTTGGAAATACTGAGTGCGGCTCTGAGTGCATTGTTCTGGATGATTCGTAGTTTTTGGTAGGTTTTCTGATGAGGTGCCAGCAAACAGGACATTACAGTAGTCCAGTTTTGACCCAATGATGGCTTTGGCGATAGTGAGGCAGTTCTCAGTGGACACGTAGGGTTTTGCTGCATTGAGTAGTTTGGTTGCGTAGGCAGCAGAGGATGCGATGGTGCTAACCTGCCGGAACATCGAGAGGGTGGCGTCTAGGTGGACTCCTAAGGTTTTTACTAATGAGGATACAGCGCTCTGCATGTTGCATATGATGAAAGTGGTGTATTGGCTGCTGAGTTCTTTTAGGGTTTCTTGTGGCCCAACCAGAAGGATTTCCATTTTGTCTCCATTGAGGCATAGCTAGTTGTCAGCTATCCAGGCCCGAACGGTGGAGTAGGCTTTATTGAGGGTATTGGTGACAGAGTCGTAGCTACCGGTGAGGGGGAGTAGGACTTGTGTGTCATTGGCATAGTTGGTGTAGGCTATGCCAATGCAGTCAAGGATGTTTAACAGTGGTCTCGTGAAGATGCTGTGAAGTGTGGGCGAGATGTACGAGCCCTGTGGGACTGTGCAGTGGATGGTGGCTGAGGTGGCACAGGCCTGTTCTGAAAGGCTGTGGCATTCGGTGAGAAGTGGGCTGAGGTAGTGAGGTGGTGGCAGAGAGTGTTATGGTCCACTAAGTCGAAGGTCACTGACAAGTTTAGGAGGAGGAGAAGGGGTGGCTTACCTAAGTCCCTTATTTCACGCAGCTGTTTTTTTAAATCAAGTAGTGCTGATTCTGTGCCATTGCCTGGTTGAAAGCCGGGTTATCGTAATCCTAGGATATGATTAGTTTCAAGGAAGTGTTGCACCTGTATATAAGCTGCCTTATCTTGAATTTTTAATAAGAATGGGACAGTTGTGATAGGCCTGTGGTTGTTGGGTGCAGTTGGGTCGAGAGAAGGTTTTTTTTAGGCCTTCACCACACTTCCTTAAGTTGTGAGGGTACGAGTCCTGAGGTGAATGAGGCATTTATAAAGACTGTGACGAAAGGGTCAAGGGTGGCTGCCCATTCCTTGATAATAGTGGGTGGGGAGGGGTCCTCTTTGCATTTTGAGGATTTATGGTTTTTCAATAGGCTAAGGACCTCAGGTTCAGAGAGTTCTCTGAAAGTGAAAGGGGGAAGTTCTGGGAGGGAGTGTTCAGGGTGATAGTGGTAACTGTGTGGGGTGGCGTGTTCATGCTGTTATGGTTGGTCTGGATTTTGCTGTGTTGGAGGCCTATTTCTTTAGCATGACTGATTGGATGATGGAGCACTAGGGTTGATCTTTGGTGAAGGATTGAGCAGGGGGCACTGGAGCATTGAGTTCCCTAAAGATAGAGAAGATTTCCGTAGTCTCTGATTTTGCGTTGGCAATCCTGGTGTTGAAGGATGTGGCTTTGGCTAAGGAGATGGCTCTTTTTGTATCCGGCTGAGAGCGTGTTGAATTCTAATTTCAGGGATCAGTTGTTTTTCTTTGCCAGGTGGTGAGGGCGATACATTTACTATGTTGCAATGCAAGTAGCTCTGGGATGTACCATGAGTTTGAGTGTCTGATGGGTTTCGCTCTACGTGCTACTAGAGGGGCTATGGCGTCGACTGCTTGGGTTAGTGTGGAGTTGTACATGTCAGTGAGGATGTTGGGGTCCTTGGAGAACGTGGTCTGAGTAGGGGTACTTCTAGGAATGGTATAAGGTTGTCTTTAGCCAGTTTGCATGTGCTACGTGCAAGAGCTTGAGGTAGAGGGGCGTGACCTGTTTATATTTCTGGGGTGGGTGGATGGAGAAGAGGATGATGTAATGGTCTGTCCATGGGCAGGGGTCTTGGAACTTATGGAAGGCAAGCATTTGAGGTTGGCAATTCAGTCCAGGGTGTGGCCTTTGATGTGGGTGGGGTTGGTGACAGATTGTGAGAATCCAAGGGTTTCTAAGGGCCTGGCAAGTTTTTCGGCTAGTAGGTCTGCTGGTTCTTTGAGGTCTAGGTTCAAGTCCTCTAGCGGGATGATTTTTGAGGATATCTTAATGTTGTCCTCAATGAGGTGAAGGCGGCTATCATGGAAATCTGTTGTGGGACCTGGTAGATAGTAAACAATGTGGAAAGTGATTGTGCAGGTGGGGAGGATGGAAGAGAATGTCACTGTTTTCTCGAGCAAGCTATTGAGCTGCTTGAAGGGTAGCGACTCTTTGGCTTTGAGGGCCACTCCTCCCCTCTAGTAGCTGGGTGTTCCTGTCGGTAGATGGTATAGCCTGAAGGGAGGGTTAGGGATAATGCGGGTCCTGAGGCTTCGTGAAGCCATGTCTCTGAGATGGCTAGGGCGTCTAGGTTTTGGGCTGTAAGCAGATCATGGATATCGAGGGCGTGCGCTGGCAAGGAGCAAGCGTTAACAAGAGCACAGTTAATGTGTGCCAGGGGTTTTGGGGGCGGCTTAGGAGTGGGTGCGGTGGTGGCAGGGTTGTCGGTAGAGAGCGTTGGAGTGGGATTGGACGTTTCACCTGTAGTATGCAGAGTAATAGTGTTCACATTGTTGTGCATTTCTGTTTTGGCATGCAAGATGTTGACTTTGACTTCAACAATATTGTTCGATACATTGCCATTGTTCTGCAGGGCGTAGGCATAGGATTCCTTCGGTGGGGCGGCAGCAATGTTGGTAGTTTCCGATTTATGATTGAGGGCAGCCCGTGGTTTGAGTATGACCATTGCTGGAATGGGCGTAAGAGTAGGTGGGCTCGTAGAGGTCTTGATAGCTTCTGAGTGGTTGGGTAGGTCAATGAAGATGTTTGCGAAGGAGAAATGGGGGGTGCCCTTCCCTTTACAGATCCTGGGTAGGTGTTCCTTTCTTAGCTGGGGCAGGGAGACAACTCTCTTGTTGCTGATGCCGGTGGGCATGGCTGAGGTGTTGTCCTAGCTTGGCGGCTGCGTAGGACGGGCAAGCCTTGTTGGGTTTTTGGTTGCAATTATGGGATGGGGATTCTTCGCTGGGTGTGTGGGTGTAGTGTCACTCAACTTTCAATAAGTTGCCATTGTTCTTGTATCGTATAACTAGTGGAAAAATCTGTGAACACAGGCTAAAGTGCGTAAAGGAAGCCATTTTCAGAGTGTAAATATATTATGTGATGTATTTGAACGTAATTTATGACACAAAATGTTGTAAAGGATATTGCTCCTTTGACACTTTTGCAGTAGCATCATCTAGGACAGCAATAAACATGGGATAATGAAAATGAATTCCTGTTTGTAGCTTTGTTGTATACATGCTCTACTTATTAGTTTTAAGCAGTGGTCGAAGTAGGCCGGAGCGGTTGGGAGCGGTTCTGTTCTACTTCTTTGTGGGGGGTTTTACTGTCCTATGCTTTTTTTTTTTTTAAAACCATTCCGGAATGGTTTTGTTTTACAATAAAAGTGTAGGAAGAAGTTGAAACTTGCACTTCAGTGCACTGCACTAAACATTCCCTTAAACAGCAGGTGTGCTTGTTTAGGGGTTTGGATTGCATGTGGGAGGGGCGTGGTTATGGGATTTGTGGAGATTGGGGGCAGACCAGCAGGGAACATAGTTCTACTACTTCTTTTTGTACACTTCAACCACTGGTTTTAAATACAAGTCAATAAAACAGTATTTAAATTGCATTGACTTCATGATTTTGGAGAGGTAGTGCAGTATTGGGTGGCAGTAGAGGAGCAACGCGGGGGGGGGGGGGGGCGATTCTGGTGTTTTGCCCGGAGTGCAACATTATCTAGAAACTGCCCTGACACAATACCTACCACCTTCCAATTGTGAAAATGATAATGCAATGGCCTTGGAATTCTGTGACCTATTAAAAGATCTCCTCTGTGGTTTCCTGTATTATTAAACGGCATGTTGGGGTACGTTATCCAATACATTATTTAAGCACCAACACATTGCTCAGTGTGTGGGGTTTACCACAGTGCATACATGGCCTATATTGTAAAACTGCAGGGCTTGTTTTGTATTCTTGTTCTCCCTTAAATGATATGATATGGCATTTATAACGCGCCTATACACAAGTGTTTCAAGACACGACGAGGTAAGGGAGGGGAAACAGAGACAGCGATCCTACTAGGCCAGGTGTCATTGAGACCGTGCAAGTGCAGGGGAACGGGGAAAAGTGCAAGGGGAAGGGAAGGGGGCAGTGCAATACATAGGATAACAGTAAAATAAATAAAGATAATCAATACAATAAATAAGACAATAAATAAAAAGTGTGGCCGGCTGGTGGTAAGTGCAAGGGTAAGTGCAGGCATCGGGGGTCAAGTGCTACTAGGGGCTGTAGGGATACAGAAACAGTCCCTGTGTGCAAGGGTTGCCCGGGGGGCAGTGCAGGTGAGCAACTGTTGGGGAGGGGACCTTGGCCGAGATCAGAGGGTAGCCAGGTAACCAGTGCAGTTTAGATTCAGCCAGGAGATCAACAGGGCAGAGGAGGAGAGAAATCAGAACTAAAATGGAAGGTCTTGAGGTGATTCTGGAACCGGAGATGGTTCTCCACAAGTTTCAGAGATGAAGGGAGGCTGTTCCAGAGGGAGGCTCAAACAGAAGAAAGAGATCTACCACCAACTCCCTGCTTTGAGAAGTGATTGACCGTGAGGGATTTGGAGGGGATGAGTAAAGAGCTCGAGACGGAAGGTATTTAGGAAGAAAGAGTTAAAGGTATTGAGGTTCCAGGCCCCAGAAGGCATTGTGGACAATGCAGAGGGTTTTGAACTTAATCCTCGCCGCCAATGGGAGCCAGTGCAGAGATTTCAGTCCTGGAGAGATACGATCCCTGGGCTTGAGGCCAAGGACAAGTTTCGCAGTCCTGTTTTGGATGAGTTGCAGAGGGTGGAATGTAGAGGCAGGGAGATTTAGAAAGAGGCTGTTGCAGTAATCAAGCCTGGAGAGATCCAGAGCTTGGAGACAGTCAGTTTCTGGGGGAAGGTGAGGAAAGGAAGAATACCTCTGAGGAGGTGCAACTGGTAGTGTGACTTCTTAGATACGTCATAGATGTGAGGAGAGAAGGAAAGCGCAGAGTCGGAGATGACCCCAAGGTTTTTAGCCACACGGGTGGGAGCAGGAATAGGGCCAAGAGATGCCGGCCAGAGAGTGACAGGAAAGGAGGGAGCAGGTGTGCCGATGAGGAGAATCGTGGTCTTACTGGCATTAAGGCAGAGATCATTGGCGGCAGGGGTGTTGCTAGGTCTGGAAAAGATCCAGGGACAGATCCTGATATGCTAATATCAGGACTGTCGGGACTCGGGGCTAGCTAGCTTTTTGGTTGTAGCCCCTGAGCTTCTATCCAGGGCTACAACCAAAAGACCTGGGGCTATAGCCCCCGTAGCCACCCCCTAGCAATGCCTCTGATTTGTGGCACACCACTACTGGATGGCGGACAGACAGTCAGAGATGAGAGAAGGAGAAGAGGTGGCGGAAGAGAGCCTGAAAATGAGTTGGGTGTCATCCGCATAGCACTGAAAGTTGGGGCAGAGAGCGGCAATGCGGTGGGCAAGAAGTGCCAGGTATTGGTTGAACAGACAGGGAGAGAGGTTAGACTCCTGGGGAACGCCACAGGTAGAGATAGAGTAGAGGAAGGACCCAAGTTTGACCTCGGAGGATCGATCTGAGAGGAAGGAGGTCAGCCACGACAGGGCCTGATCGGTGATACTCAGGTTATCACAGAGACGGTTGAGAGTCCTGTTTCTGGGGATGTTTAAGTGTCCTCCAGTGCATTCTATTTCTGCTTTCCCAAAGCGCTAGGAGGCACAGACAAACACAGGGCGAGGTGCTGCGGGGGAATGCAGCCATGCATGTTGTGTGATGTGGTCTAACGCATCATGGTGGGAAAACCCTGAAAAATATGGTGCATGGTCCCTGAAACGTTTGACCACCCAACTTAAAGTGTGGAATAAGCACACACAATGTTGTCATCTTTAATGTAAGTGGGGCACCAAACACATGATTTTTGTTTTTAAGCGCTAGTTATGGATGTGTAAAAAGGAAAGTACATTTTATAAGGGATTTTAGTCAAAACTTAGTTGGATCTAATGCCCCTTTTAAGTATAGTTTAGGCTCTCTAACTCATGGAATTATTTTTAGGAATTCATGGACAATCGTGCACTTTAAAGCATATTGTTCAGAACTGAGATGTTTTGAAAGCAAGTTTTAATTGATTTGGAGAGGAGATGTATGGAATAGTAGCCATAGGTAGTTTCAATCATATTATTGGATATGAAGTTAACTTTACTGGGGTGATGGAATTGTTTTCCCTTAAACGCAGTGGGAAATTGTGCATTTTGTTTGTGAAGTACATTTAAGAGCTGAAGTTCACCTCTTTGCACTAGTGACATGATCTAGAACCAAGCACTCCAGCAACCATATGACACATAGCACCTTCCAGAAAGCATCCAGAAGAAGGGATGTAGTACCTAGAGTGACACCTCAGTGCACCAATGTCAGGATCCGGACTCCAGTCTTCTGCCTGTATTTCTACCTTGAGCCAGGCTACCTTCACAACCAGCACCCTGTAAGCCACGCTCTCCAGAAGCTTTGTGATCATTGCCCACTTAGGTACAATAGACCATTTTTAAGATACTGCGTACCCAGACCTTCCCTGCTTGACTCACAACAAAGGGGTTCTGTGGCTGAAACCGTAACAAGCAAGCCATAGAGCCTTACACACGCAACGTGAACTAGCTACGCTTTCAGACCCCAAATAAGAGACACAAAACTATATAAGGATGTGAATGGATTTATTGAGGAACACCAGGGGCCTGATCTGCCAGCTTTTCATGAGCGGATATCCGGTGTAAAGTCAGTACAATGCACATTTAGAACAGAGTCATTTCCGCAATTGGAAAACTGGTGAATTTGAAACCTGCCAGACTGTATCCAGGCCCTGTTTTTTTCAGATGAGAAAAACGTGCCTAGGTTCAAACATTAGTGAGGGAAAACCCGCAAGGGGGATCCGTATAAGGAACTTCCGGAATGGAAAGTGAACCAGGTGCTCAAAAGCTATAACATGAACCAAGGTTAATGTAGACCTGCAGGTCAGCCCTTTACATATGAAGAAGAGAGCTTGTGGGTAGTCTCGGATAGATGGGTGTAGCTGATGTTTTTGGATTCAGGTGTATGGAGTTCAAATGGGGGCTGCTGAAAAAGAGCAACGATGAGAGGGTGGTGCAGAAGGTGGGCGTGGGCCATGAGACTGAGAAGGGTGCTGGCACTGTGGGTTTGTGGTGGGTGACTGACAAGTGGATGAGGAGGGGGGGATGGTATGAACATATTTCAAGACTAAAAGAAGCCATTTGTATAGGGATCATTTGTGGATAAAAAAAACAACAAGTCTGCGGGCAATGAGAAGATGTCATGGACAAATGGGGGAGGCTGTATAGGGTGGGGCGCCTGCAAAGAACAAAGGCAAAGGGTGACTCCTGTATTCTTGTCTACCGGGGAGCCCAAGACCAGCCAAGACACACCACCTAGCCATAACACCCAGACTTCTCACCAACTAGGCAAGGGACCTCACCCTACTATTAATTGCTGCCTAGTACCCTTCTCCTTAACATGGTGGATTGTGTTTTGCTCCACTGTATTAATTGTTTTCCCTAGACAAATTGTTGCTCCATGGTATCTTGCACCCTGGCGTCCACTGCACTTAACTGTTTTCTTAGATTAATTGTTTCCCCACTGTATGATTTATTTGCCCTAGGTTAATTGCTGTTCCATAGCATTTTGCTCACTGCCCTCCTGAAGTAATTGTTGCCCCAACAGTATGGATTGTTTGCCCTAGATTCATTTTTGCCCCACTGCATTAACCGTATGCCCTAGATTAAATGTGGCCCCTACTGTATTTAACTGTTTCCCTAGATTATTTGTTGCCCCATAGTTTGAGGTGTGGCCTCTAGATTGTTGCCCACACTGTACTTAACTGTCGCCTTAGACAAATAATGGCCCCACTATATGAATGACTAGCCCTAGAATAATTGCTGCCCCCTCTGTTTTTCCACCCTGGGATCCCAGATCAATTGCTGCCCATTATATGTAGCTGTCGCCCTAGTTTAATTGTTCCTCACTGTATTTTCGTGTGGGTTCCATTCACGCAGAGGGGACCGCTGATATTTTGATGCATAGCTTCCAAAGGCGATTTTTCCCTATTATGTTTTGTTGCCTGACACATCAGATGAACACCCTAAATTACCACTTACCCCCTGAACAACATCTTTCATTATCCGCGTGCACACTAGAAACAGACAACTGAGACACGTAACTACTGTTTTAGACATCAAACAATAGTGCTCTTCAGCTCTATAGCCAACTTCCATATCCCCACCACAGCTAGCTCGCTCCTAGCAAAACTGCCACTCAAGCCTTCCATCTGGACAGAATTGCCTCTATACCGCCGGCACAAAACACTTAGAAGCAGACCCACACACGTCTGAACCGAATGCACCAGCACAGCAGCAAAGCTGTCTAACCTTCTTGCTCCCGTCCTACTAACCCAACCCACCCACCTATTTTTCAGATCAGGCGTGCTGTATAAATCCCAGCAACATAATACAACATGACACAACACATTTGGCCAAACGGATCAAAGAAATCTTGATTGGTTTTGAAGGCAGTTCTGAAGAGAGCATAACCATATACATGCCAGCTTCCCACAGTGGAGTACATAATCAGTGCAAATGCCTGGGGATGAACATTATCACCTTTAACCGATGCTTACACTGCCAATGTCCAGGGATTACCAGCATGGATAGGCTTTACTTTTAGCCCAAACTATTGCATTGGAGTGTAGCTAGGAGCGAGATGGCATGTGAACATGAATCCACAGCTTTCGTGTTGTTTGGTTATTTACCCACCCATTGACTGGTATGCTAATACCTATGGCCACTCCCATCCACTATCTGTCCTGCCCCACATAAAATAGATCTTCCTCAGGTGTCTTTGAGCTAGCTATATCAAGCAGTAACATCAAACGTTTGGCCTGTCAGTGGTTTTTCTAAGCAGTCTGCTGAGAGGTAGTGGCTTAACATGGAGATGTGAATACACTATTGCTGTAATTAATATGTCTTAACCAAGCGTGCTTTCAGCCATCTGATTTACATCCTAGCACTGAAGTCCTGTTAAAAACAAGCACTGACAAGGCCACCCGTTTTGGCTTTTGTATAGCTGTTATATAGGCATTGCCAGGTACTGCTATCATATACCCAGACACTCACACCATTTTCCAGCTGTGGCCATCTTTTGGCCACTATGGCAGTGTCTGACACATTCCATTTGTTTCTTGCTGGCCGCTCCTAGTCTCTGTCTCTGCCCTCTTTCAGGTCTGACCCAGTACCTGTCACTTGTGGGGTCCGCCAGGACTCTGCTTTGTCTCCCATACTTTTCAATGTCTACATTAAGCCATTGGCTAAAATCATTCAGTCCTTTGGTTTCCTTTGTTACATCTACGTGGATGATACCCAGATTGTGGTGCCGTTCAATTTCTCTCTCTCTGAAGCTTCAGTCAATCTTAGAAACTGTCTGACTGCTGTTGGGGACGGGATGAGTCTGAATTGGCTGAGACTGAATGGCGACAAGACAGACGTCCTGGTAGTCGGTGCCTCTGTTTGGACACCTGAGTGTTTAGCTTTTTCCCTCAACCTGTTGCCGGAGTCGGGGACCTTGGAGTTAACATCTGCCTGTCAAGGAGGCCATTTTAAGCTTAAAATCTTGCAGAAGATTCTGCCGTTCTTGCCCTCCGCATGCGTGCTCCTGTGGAGGCTGCTTTTATTTTTGGTACCGTGGACTACTGCAACATGCTTTTCTTGTCTCCATCCTCTTAAAATACTGCAGAATACTGCTGTGAGAGTGGCTACTGGTATCTCTGATCAGGATTTTATCTCCCCTACAGCCTTCATTGGATCCTTGTTGCACATCGCATTGAATTCAAGTCCCTCTGCATTGTTCATCTGGCTTTTTACGGCCAGAGTGCTGAGTTTTTGCATATGTTTTGTTGTTATATACCCACCAGAGTGATTTGATTTTTCAGGTCCATAGGTTTCCATCAGACTAGGATTGTTGGCTGCGTCTTTTCTGTTGCTTAGATGGCACTCTGGAACAAGGTCCCCTGCTCCCTCTGTGCCTTAGATAACCATCTACTTTTCTGTTTTTGCCTTAAAATTCCACTGTTCTGGGGTTCTACTACTAGCTTTCACCGTTCAGTCTCCTCTTTCAGTGCCTTGATGCCTTCGGGTGAAAGTGCGCTTTACAAGTATAGTTAGCATAACAAAACGTAGGGGGGGATCCCAAAATGAGTTGTGGAAAGGGGCTGACAATTCAGTGATATTTTGCAAATATTCTGTTATTGTGAAGCTAGGGTTCATGAGTGTTAATGCTGCTTTTGCCTTCACGTGTAAAACCTTGAGACAGGGTTTTTGTGAAGGCAACAGAAAGTCCCCAGGAGGAGGGCAGGTGATACCTGTTTCCATAATTTGAGGTTCCTTGGTCCGCAGAATTGCTATTGGCAGATGGGAACCAGGTGATTGTACAATGCAACACTTTTAAGGGTCGGGCTGTTGTGGTCCTGCTTGGATAGATTGTATAGATGCATTGTCAAGCCATGAAATTGTTTACTATTGTGAACTACAAAAGGGGATATTGTTCTAGGATGGGCAACAGGGTGTGACTATGATGGCGCACAGGGCCGGTCTTCAATATGTCTTCAGCGACACACTTCTGAAACTATCTCCAGTATCCTTTTTACAATTTCGAGATTGATGGCATTGAGATTGATGTGATTGTCTTGGTTTATCACTTCAGTGCATCACTGCTGTGCATGCTACTAGTATGCATAAATAGTAGGGCTCCTGGCGATTCCCTGATCTGTCCAGGTAGACAAAATAGAGGTATATACAGTTGATCAGGGCGTGCCGAATGGACAAACAATTCTGGTGACTCAGAGATATTGTGATAAAAATGCTTTGCTCATACCGAGTTTCTGATTGTAGCAACATTTGTGTAACCTAGTACACATGAGTGATCCTAATTACACAGGAGTAAAGCAAAACATTTTGTGTACATGTTCTGATGGGATAGGCACAGATATCAATGCACATACAGGGGAAATAAACAACACGTGAAACCGTCATTGCAGCACAATTTCTACAGAGCAAATGGGACCCATTTTCTTTGTTGGGAGACAGAAATTCTTGTAGTAATGGCTGATTTCAACAGCTTAAAGGTGATAGTGTTGCCATTTTGCACTGTATAGGGAATTGTCGACACAGGTGTGTTTCGGCCATGTTTTATTTTTATTTTTTTATTTTTATTTGAATTTATAAAGTGCCCAGCGGCCCATAGGCATCGTGGCGCTGTTACAGAGTGTTCACTTAATAACACAGTATACAAGTTATAGCTTTTCATGTACAATAGTAAAGGTTAAACATGGCATAGCTGGTGGTGTTCATCAATATATGGTGCTTAAAGTTGAGCGCCCTTCATCAGGATGTGAAAAAGGGACTGCATGAAAACACTGAATGATGGATCCTGTGTTTATCCGTGGAATGTAATGCAAAAGAAATGTGTGTGTCACTGAATAGCCATTTGGGTATGTCATTTGTGATTTTATTCAGCTATTATTACTTTTAGTTGGAGAGAAAACCCCCTCAGAAGAGTTACCGTGTGGACCTTGTTAGACACAGTGTAGGACTCCACTAATGTTGATTAAGGAGGGTCCAAATTAGGCTAGGGATGCAAATCTACTTCTTTAAAGATAGGAGCTGTTGGGAAGAACATAAAGGAGCGGTTGCAAGTCCAAATTCGCTATGTCTCACGAGAATAAGTGATATGTGAGGGCAGCCCAGTGGAAGGTGCACCTATGCAAACCCCCTCGGCTGTGGGGAGGTTTGAAGAAAATATTGTTTAACTATACAAAGGTCTGCCTCGCCAAACGCTCAGGAGAGCGAATCCCAGTCTCGACCCGGCTTGTGGATGATTACCGGTATCTCTTATCCAGAATAAGCCGCCGCTAATGACAGGAGGAGCAGAGAAACGTACAGACCTTATACAAGTCTTTACTGTATTTTGGATGGTGCAGGATGGTGCTGGCGAGGTGCGTGGGTCGTGGGCTGGAATGCTCGTTAGTGGCAGATAAGGGCGTGGGCTATGGTGCCATCGCGGGTGTAAGCACATGCAACACTGTGCCGGGGTGTGCAAGCTAAATGGTCCTACCTTAAACGTGATTCAATATCGATCAATCGAGTAGTTGGCTGGATGTCCGAAATGTTACAGTGACGGCAAGAACTCAACCGTATGTATATCGCCACACACAGCTATACATGGGCTATGGTGCCATCGTGGGTAAATGCAAATGCATGGCTGTGCCAGATTTCTGAGATAAATGGTCTTACCTTAAACGAGGTTTAATAGCAATCAATCAGGCAGTCGGCTAGAGGTGCAAAATGTTGTTGGGACGGCAGGATCTAAACCGTATGCATATAGCTGTGCACGTCCGTAACCATGGAAACGGGCGATTGTATGCCGGCACAACTCACGAGTGGTGCAGCCACATTGGAAAGATGTCATTGGACACTGAATGCTATGGATGGAAGTGCGTGAGGGACACACCACGTGTGAGGCAACCTGAATGTATGATGGGTCCTGTATGTTCTGACATTATGAATGTGTGCCCGGGACCCTGAGCAAGGGAGTCACACGTGTGATTATGTGCGTGACGTCCCCTCGTACCAGATAGCATTGCGCTGTCTTGTTTACAGGATATCGCAGCGTGTTCCCATATAGCAATTGGCTGTATAAAAGGCTGTATCATTAGTCAAGTGTAACCTGAGAGAATAGTTTGGCTGTGAACAATGTTAAAACAGTGGAGCTTAATCATGTGTGTATCACAAGATGATAAGTCAACACAGGTTATCAAGGCATAATTACATACATTATCATACGCATGTGGGAAACTACCGGTGGCATGTAGAAAAGAGATTCGCTTAAAGAGATTCTGAAAAAGCGATTGTACAGCTTTGGAATGACAATGATCTGTATATATATTGCCTGCATGGAAACACAGCTTGAAATACAGCTTAAAAACATTCTAACATATACACATTTGCAATGTCACTGATGTCTTGTAAAAGGGCTTGCCCAGATGTGATTATGCAACTTTGAGATGGCAATGATTTCTAAGAATGATGTCTCAAATAAGTCACTAGCATCTGATCAGGAGGGAAAAACAGCTTAATGACTTAGTCACTGGTGTCTTGTAAAATGACTCGCCCACATGTGATTATGCAACTTTGGGATGGAAATTATTTCTAAGAATGGTGTCTCAAATAAGTCCCTAGCATCTGATTAGGAGGGAAAAACAGCTTAACCACATGGTACGTTGTTTAGGACAAGATGCACGGCAGTTTCACACTTGTCAAGTATGGCCCTAAAGTTCAATGATCATGCCCCTAGAAAAAGACTCCACTCAACAAAAAGGTTTAGACAGTTGTTCACAGTGTGTAACCGGTGTAGCCACCTTTGTTCAAGTTTGGTCAGTTGCTTGTTGATGTCTCCAACTCTTTTTTGTAGGGAGATCATTTGTAGGACGAATCATTTTAGTTCTGAGTTGGTATTGAACACTTATGGTACTTTAATTGTGTTAAGACATTGTATGATGCAGGGGATGCAGAATAAATCTTACACCAAATAACAAGACAGGCTCAGGAAGTTGGCAAAAAGTCTCTCTCAACTGTTTTATTTTCAATTGTCTAAAGCAGGGAGTTACAAGGGACATCAATGGACGTCGCACAGCATGGTCTCAACACATTTAATAAAAAAGCATTCTTATATTGCAAAAACACGTCATATTTGACGTCATACTATGTGGCAACCTAAGAAAACCTACACAGGATTGTGGGTGGTTTAAGGGAAACATCTAAGTATACTTACTATATACGGATGGGTTGTAATTGGGTCTCTATAATCAGGTGGACCACTTATGCCCACATCAAGTGCAAGTCACCTTCAAAAGTTATTAAGTACACAGCACATCATTGGCTCTCAAACAATAAGGCTCTTTATTATATGGCCCTCTACAATTGGTTGGCACATTAGTACCCTTCTGGAACATTCGATTCACGAGCAGCACATAAGCTGGTATACCAGGTGTCAGTGGGTGGACATGACCATGTATCCCCAAAAATTAGCCCCATATCTTTCATTGCTCATGCCTTCTGACATTCAGATTGTCTTTGAACTTGACCTTGTAGTAGCTTCTCTTCTCTGGGAATATAAGGTTGTGTAAGCATATACTTATCAAAGTTCTGATCTGCATGCCCACTTCTATTTTCATCGTTGACTGACGTGACTGGAGACCTTGAATTGGCAAATGTTATAGCATTTAATTGTCTTGAATAAAGAAACTTGGCACTCATGGTGTTTTCTATTTACAACTTAACAAGGGATCCCTCAGTGCCTCACATTCACTGCGACACATGCATAGCTATCAATCCTTCTTTCTCTATGGGTTTGAGCTTACCAAACCTGTGACATTGAATATCCAGATTCTACATAATGGCGGCACTGCCTGCAGTCTATTCACTACATATAGCCAGCCTTTATGATTACTTAATCTACTTGCGTTACATCATCTGTACAGTTATAAAATGGCTTGCATTTTTTGCAGTGTTCTTCACACGTGCAATCATCATTCCACATGTGAAAGTCTTCTCGATTCTTTACTTCATCATCAGATTCTATAAGATCTATTAATTTTCTTCTTCCACCATTCTTCTCAGTGCGTCAGGCTCACCTGCTTCTCTTTATCTCATTTTCATATTTTTTCGGGAATCTCTTCCAGGAGATTATCAGTTCTCCAAGGATACATTAGATAGGGCTTTCTAAATGGATAATTTGTCTCGAAGACTCTCCTTGGAATAGTCACAGTCACTGGTGCTGTGCATGTTGCAACTTCTGGTTTCCAGCATACAGGTAGCATAGGGGCAGGACTTCCTGTAGAGGCATTCAGCTGCTCTTCTACAGTATGCTTCTTCATTGTATAATGTTCGACCCAGGGTTTGTCTGGTACTTGATTTTTTATACAAGAATAGTGCTCAGAGATGCGTTGTTTGATTGCCCGAATCGTTTTGCCGATGTAGATTAGGCCACATGGACACTCATTCACTTAGATAACCATTTTGCTGTTGCAGTTGGTTTGTGCTTGGAGTTCAAAACTGAAGTTGTTGTGTTTGAATACCTTCTTCGTTTTGGTGAAATTGCAAGCGATGCAGTAGCCACATCTGTGGTACCCTTTTACGGGTGGTACACCCCACAGCGTTTCACTGATGGTGGATTTAATTGGTTCAGTGTAGGTCTGGACCAATTTGTCTTTCAGATTGCATTTTTTCTTGAATGCAAAAATGGATTTTTTCGACAGAGTTCCATTGTTCACATGTCAATGTTTGTTGATTGTACTTTTTATCAAGGTGCTCAATGGACCGTATGTGGTAACACAGGCCAATCTGTCCAATGGTTCGCTTGTCTTTGGGGTTAGACATTCTCCTTGCAGGTATTTGCTTCCCTCTTCTACAATGTTTTCACTGCTTTTCTTGGGTACCCCCTGTCTTTTTTGGAGTTGTTCTGCATGTTGTGTATATTTTGACTTGTCTGTGCAGTTTCTCCTGACCCTCAGGAACTGGCCATAGGGCAGATTGTACCTCAGACCCGCTGGGTGATAACTTGAAAAAATGAAGAAGACTGTTTTGATCTGGACTATTTTGCGAAATAGTTATGTTTTTTATATGGCATTCATCCTGTAGATGTGTAGATCAAGAAAGTCTATGGAGTCTAAATCCCAGTGGATGGTGAACTTTGTGTCTGTTGCAAAAATGCAACCATTGATGAAAAAGGCCAAGAGCCTTTGGCTGATCCCGTCCAGATTAAAAGGATATCGTCAATGTAGTGCAGCCAGGTGAGAATGTGCCTCTTGTAGGGATTAGAATTTGAGGAGATGTGGTCTGATTCATAGTCGGCCATGTAGAGATTGGCTACATTGGGAGCAAAGGAGGCTCCCATAATCACAATCTTGATTTGAAGAGCTGATCTTTAAAGAGAAAGAAGTTCTCAGTCGTAGCAAGTCTGATGCATTCAAGGATGAAATTTGTCGGCACCATCTGGATGTCTCTAGTGTCTAAAATGGTGCATAGCACTTCCAATCCTTCTCGTTGGGGGATGGATATATACAAGGCCTCTGCATCTAGTGTGGCCAGTATGCAGGCTTCTGGAAGCTTGATGTTGCTTAGAATATTCATAGGGCGATTCATGGAATTAATGTGCGCTGAAAACTTCAGCGCAAGCGTGCGAAAGCGTGCGAATCGCAGTGCCAGTGCGAAAATCGCAGCGAAACCCACGCATAGCGATTCATGGAAGTCTGTGCGCGTGGAAATCAATGGATGTGCGCTGAAATCCTGTTCGGTGCACGCTGGCGCACACGCCTTCAAAAAGCGTGCGCTAAGCGCACATAAAAACGCACATAGCGCGGCGCACACAACAAAAGTAGGCGTAACACGGGGCGTGACACGCGGAATGGGGAACAACGCGTGAAAATGTGGGCGTCACGGGGGAAGTACAAGAGGCAAGTATGCGGAATGCCCACACGCTCACCTACAACACGTATTCATGGAATCGAATTGGGCAAACCAGCGCACGGGCAAAGACCCGCACAGGCCTAAACACATCCGCCACACGAAGGCAGGCGGTAGCGTCCCTGCGCATGAAAAAAATGTGCGCTAACAAAAAGCACGTACATACAGCTATGATGAATGTACCATACTGTGTCCCTCTAGGACAAATGACGTGCAAAGGGGTACGCGACAAACACGGACACCCGCTGTGTGAAAAATAGCGTGTGCATGTATTTTGGGGCTGCGCGGGAAGTTTCACACGTGAAAGGCCTTGGGCGAGCGGGGTACTTGTATAACTGGGGTTCGCGTGAAGTCTCATACGCCATTGGATCCAGGTACGTGTATTTCTGGGGTTCGCGTGAAGTTTCACACGCAATTGGCCCTGTGCGAGTGGGGAACGTGTATTTCTGGGGTTCATGTGAAGTTTCACACGCGATAGGCCTTGGGCGAGCGGGGTACTTGTACAACTGGGGTTCGCGTGAAGTCTCACACGCGATTGGATCCTGGTACATGTATTTCTGGGGTACGCATGGAGTTTCACACGCGATAGGCCCTGTGCGAGTGGGGTACGTGTATTCCTGGGGTTCGCGGGAAGTCTCACACGCGATTTCAGCAGGGTACGTGTATTTCGGGGGTGCCGGGGAGTCCTACACATGAATTGGCAGTGTGGGTCCTCCCAGGTGTTCTCTCTACACCCTCCACGGCCCCTGCAGGCAGCCCACACCACAGGGGACAACCCTGCACCCCTGGTCATGTCCCACAGGCAGCCCATCCACCATGGGCATGCCCCCCAGCCAAGCCACATGTCACCTTGCACTACTGATCACCAACGCATGACCCCCTGCACCCCCACCCCCCAGCAGTGCAGGGCACCTGCCAGCAGGCCCACACACATGTCCCCAGCACCCCCACCCCCCAGCAGTGCAGGACACCTGCCAGCAGGCCCACACTCATGTCCCACTCATGTCCCCCAGCACCCCCACCCCCAGCAGTGCAGGGCACCTTCCAGCAGGCCCCCACACATGTCCCCCAGCACCCCCACCCCCCAGCAGTGCAGGGCACCTGCCAGCAGCCCCCCACACATGTCCCCCAGCACCCCACCCCCCAGTAGTGCAGGACACCTGCCAACAGGCCCCCGCTCATGTCCTACTCATGTCCCCCAGCACCCCCACCCCCTAGCAGTGCAGGGCACCTGCCAGCAGGCCCCCACTCATGTCCCCCAGCACCCCCACCCCCCAGCAGTGCAGGGGACCTGCCAGCAGGCCCCCACTCATGTCCCCCAGCACCCCCACCCACCAGCATTGCAGGGCACCTGCCAGCAGGACCCCACTCATGTCCCCCAGCACCCCCACCCCCCAGCAGTGCAGGGTACCTGCCAGCAGGCCCCCACTCATGTCCCCCACCCCCACCCCACCAGCATTGACAGGCCCCTGCCAGCAGGCCCCGACACATGTCCCCCAGCACCCCCACCCCTCAGCAGTCAGGGGCACATGCCAGCAGGCCCCCACACATGTCCCCCTGCACCCCCACCCCCCAGCAGTGCAGGGCACCTGCCAGCAGGCCCCCACTCATGTCCCCCACCCCACCAGCATTGACAGGCACCTGCCAGCAGGCCCCGACACATGTCCCCCAGCACCCCCACCCTCCCAGCAGTCAGGGGCACATGCCAGCAGGCCCCCACTCATGTCCCCCAGCCCACCCACCCCCAGCAGTACAGAGCACCTGCCAGCAGGCCCCCACACATGTCCCCCAGCACCCCCACCCCCCAGCAGTACAGGGCACCTGCCAGCAGGCCCCCACTCATGTCCCCCAGCACCCCTGCCCCCCAGCAGTCAGGGGCACCTGCCAGCAGGCCCCGACACATGTCCCCCAGCCAACACGTCATCACAATCCAGATCCATGGCTCTTATGGCCACCCAAATCCCACCCCATGCACCCCAGTCCAAACACCCAACCAAGCTTTATATCCACTCCAAATTGAAATCCCCATTACATGATAGATCACAAATAAGCAGTATGCGCATGAGTACAAGTCTGTCAGACCCACACAATGGCAACACATGACTGAGAAAACCCACATTGTGACATGCATGACACCAATGAGAGAAAACCACACATTGAAGTAAGAAACAAAAATGTATTCAAGTCAAAATGAAGGGAATGAAATCAAAACACACAATAATGCCAATAATAATCAAATTGCAGCATGTCCCAAAAAATCATAAATAAATAAAAAGAGAATCCAAATTAATCCAAATGAAAATGTGTCCAAAGTCACCGTCCAACAAAGCAAATCCAAAGAGAAAGAAAAGCGTAATATCCATTGCTCCATGCTGAAAAAAAAGATGAAGGAGAAAAATCCACTCTAAAACTATGTATAAATAGCAAATCCAGGGTCCATGAGCCCAACGACATAAATGAAACCTACAATGAAACCTACCTAGTTACTAACTATATACAAAAATGTGGGGCATAGTCCATGCGCCCCAAATGAAAGAAAAAAGAAATGAAACTTAACACTAATGAACTATATACAATGGCGGCGGGCAAGTCCAACGGCTCACTTGTTGATGTAATGGGCCAGGGCATCATCGTACTCCTGTTCAATGTCTTGGAGGTGGGCCTGTTCTGTGGCCCCGAGGTCTCGCAGGGATAACCCCATGTCCACCTCCAACTCCCTGCGAATTCCCCGAGGCACTCAGCCCGCCTCAGCGCCCTGCGCATGGAGTTCTCCACCCTGACCATTGTGAGCCGTGCCTCCTCTGCCCGCCGCCGCTGCGCATCTATCTTCTGGCCCAACCGCTACCACACAGAAGACACTCCCATTCTAGGGTCCTCCTGCCCTCTGGCCGATGCCTGCCCCTCTGATGTAGATGGCCCCGAGCCATGATGCCTCCCACGTTGAGCCTGCTGCTGCCTCCGATGCAACTGCCTCGGCCAGCACGACAGCATACAGGCTGATGGAATCCACCGACACCGTCGTGCATGTGCCCTGCCCGATGATGCCGGCACATCCTCCATCTGCTGGGGTCCAGTTGCTGGGGTGTCCACCCCTGCTGGACCTCCGACTCCCGACTGTGGCAGGGATGGGATCCCCACCGAGCTGGCTGCGTTGGTCAGGGCAGGTCCACAGGGGGCCCTGGTGGCATCTGGGCCGGAAGACGGCATGGAGAACGACTGGCGCATAGTCTCCACAGAGGTGGAGAGGGCCGCCAGAGTGGCTGACACATGTACAAAACCCCTGACCATGGACACTCACAACTGGGCCACGTTGGCACGCTGCTATTCGTGATGACGTGCGTGCTTCCCGGGGGGAGCACGCACGTCATCATGAATGTCACGCGTGTGCAACGCGACACCAATCAGGACCTTCTCCATACGGCCAGGGGTCCCCTCGTCCGCAGGTAGAGGAGTGTCAGATGACATGGACATCCCCCCGGCCTGTGGACGGACCTGGGATGGGGCATCCCTGCTGGTGCATGGTGGTGCAGTCACAGTGTCAGGGACAGTGATATGCACAGGCCCCTCCATGGCGACCTGTGCTGCCTCCTGCCCCTGCCCCTGGACTGCACCACTTGCACCAGTGGTACCACCCCCACCAGGCCCCATGTGCGGCTCAGTAGCGGCCTCCTCTGTGGAAACCACCAACCTGGATGGCCCCACACCATCTTCCGCCGTTGCAAGCCCCTGTGGGGGCTCACCCACCCCTTCCGCTGCAGCCGTAGTGCCAGATGCAGCAACAGTCCCCTCACTCCCGGACGATGGTAATTTCTGGGAGGGTGACTGGGGCTTGCGTCGCCGGCCGGTGGGGGCATCCCCGCCGCTTTGCTCCACAGTGCCGTCTCCACCCTCTTTATCACTTGCCGCTGTGTAGAGGGAGACATAGAACACAAGCATCAGGGTACTGTACAATGGTCCCCTAGACAGGAAGCAATAGCAGATGAGTGGCACTGTCAAACATCACTTCCATCATGTCCCTCCACAACACATGGGTCAGTGCAGGCAAAACACATGCAGTTAAAGGCATGGCGCATGCTATGAACATTAGCATACATGACCAAGGGACTCTTGAAACATACAATGCTGGTTTGAAACTCACATGCATCATGGGTCATGCCTATCACATGCACACACTTCACCGTAGTTTCATCCATCTGGCCTCGTACACCCCAGACACAGTGGATACAAGGATTAGTAGGCTGCATCAGTGAATCTGAACATTGTCACAGACATGTGTCATGCATCCATGGCATTTATAAGCCCAGAGCACGCTCCCACCTGCCATCTGCTGTTGCCTGACTGCCTGCTGCCCACGTGCCCTGCTATCTGGTGCCTGCACATCAGCCATCTGCAGGGTCCAGTTGCTGTGTCCACCCCTGCTGGAACAGAAGACTCCCGACTGGGATACCATCGCTCCACAGCCCAGCCCCAGGACACAGTTGCCCACCCACGCCTGCCTCGGGGGTCGCCATGTCGGGGCAAACACCATCTGAGACCACTGGCAACCCCCAGCCAGAGAGTCAGAGGGCCACCAGCTTCACTGCCACCGAAGTTGGTGTCCTGGTGGAGCAAGTCCTGGGGCAGTATAATGCCCTCTTCAGAAGTTCGCGCGCCAACAAGGAAGGACAGACCAGGATCTGGACGGACATCGTGACTGCCATCAACGCGGAGGGGTGGCAGTCTGCAAATTCAAACATGTCAAGAAGCGCTGGGAGGACTTCAGGTCCAGGACCCTCAACAAGGCCTGGCGCCTCTTGAAGGCAGCGGATGCTAAGGGGCGCCGGGGCCACCTATCAGAAGCATCAAATGAGGGTCCTGGAACGCATATCCCCAGCGCTCCACGTCCAGGTCCTTGAGAGGCAGACCCGTCTGGAGTCGAGCGGTAAGTGTACATGCATACTGATTGTAAGCTGTGCGTGTGGTGGTGTACCAGTAGTGTGCAGGTTGCACATGTGGTTTTGTAGGGCCATGTATGGATGTGTATGGACAGGGCCGTGAGGCTAACACATGCGAGTCCTCTCATGTGTGAGACACATGGATGGTGCATGTGTGTGTAAGCTTGCATGCCAAATGCAGATGTATGAGCACACATGTTTGAATGACTGTGTATGCAAATTGGCATGGTTGTGGTGTCACACATGGATGTCAGTTCCAGCTGCATGTATCTGCACCGTGTACATGTGCATGTGTGTGTATTTCACAAGGATGCAACAGTGATGCAACATGGATGCTTGGGACACTGATATGTAGAAGACTGATTTCCAGATGTGACATGGATGCTGACCTCATCACTGCGACAGTTGGTCGAGGTGTACACATGCATGTAAGTGTGGTGGCATGTGTGCATGTCTAGTGCACTCCCTGTGTTTCATGTGATGTCTGGCTCACCTTTGGCTGCTCATGCTGTTGTATGTGTATGGATGGTACTGGCTGTTGCCATATGGCTGTGGAATTGCTCATGTGTGTGAGTTGACATGCCATGTGTGTTGGGGATTGTGATGCCATATCTGAAGTTTGACACTGCCACTCATGTGCAACTGGCATGTGTGTATCAGTCGATTGTACAGTGTCCTGATGCCTGTCTCCTATCTCTCCCTGTCTGCAGCGTCAACTGATAAAGAGGGCGGAGAGGGTGATGTGGAGCACAGCGGCGGGGATCACACCACCAGCCGGAGACGCAAGGCCCGGCTCCCCTCCCAAGTTGTGATCTCGTCAGGGAGTGAGGAGTCCGGTGCCGCGTCCCAGGCTGCAGCTGCCGAGGGTAGGTCCAAGAGGCGGATGTCGAGTTGGACTACTTGGCAGTAGAAGGGGCAGCTGAGACCCCACAGGGTCCGACAAAGGAAGATGGCACGGAGTAATCTAGGTTGGTGGGGGATTTGGTGGAGGAGGAGGCCGCGCAAGGGACAGAGACGGGGTCTGGAGGTGGGGATTCCACTGGTGCCAGTGGTGCAGTGCAGGGGCAGGGACAGGGGGCAGCACAGGCCGTCGCGGAGGTGCCTGTGTGTAATCCTGTCCCCGATCCTGTGACTGCATCATCCCGCACCAGCAGGGATGCCTACGTCCAGACCCGTTTTCAGGGAGGGGATCTGCTTACAACAACTGGCCTTCCTCTCCCTGAGGACGCGGCTATCCGGGACCGGGTTGAGCCTGTCCTGGGTGGGGTGGTGTTGCGTCAACGGGCCATGCGAGGTGACCTGCAGTCTTTTCATGGGGAGACTGCACGTCATCTCGAATGGCTCGTTGACCACGTCAGCCTACTGGGACAGGTCACCCAGGCTGGATTCCTCCGTTTGCTGAACCTTGCTTCGACCCCCTCCTCACCTGAATCCCCTATGCACCAGTCGTCCTCTGTGCCATCTTCCCACCCATGTATCACCCGGGTACCCTGTGGAGCTGCCTCTGACTGTGCGGCCAGGCTGGTGGAGGACACATCCCTGCCACAGTCGGGAGTCGGACGTCCAGCAGGGGTGGCCACCTCAACAACTGCACCCCAGCCGGAGGAGGATGTGCAGGCAGCAGGAGCCAGGGCACGGGCACAGGCACAACAGCAACAAGGTGGGAGCCATGATGGCTCGGGGCCTTCGACATCGGAGGGGCAGGCATCAGCCGGAGGGCAGCAGGACCCAGGACGGGAAGTGTCTTCCGTGTGGCAGAGGTTCGGCCATGCTATAGATGCGGAGCGGCAGCGGGCGGAAGAGGCACGGCTCACGATGGTCAGGGTGGAGAACTCCATGCAAAGGGCTCTGAGGCGGGCCGAGTGCCTCGAGGCAATTCGCAGGGACCTGGAGGTCCGGGTGTCATCGTCCCTGCGAACCCTCGGGGCCATGGAAAAGGACCGCCTCCAGGACATCGAGCAGGAGTTCGATGATGCCCTGGGCCGGGAAATCATGAAGTGAGCCATCGGACTAGCCCGCTGCCATTGTATATAGTTAATTAGTGTTAGGTTTCATTTTGGTTTTCATTTCATTTGGGGCGCTTGGACAATGCCCCACCTTTTTGTATATAGTTGTTCATTAGGTAGGGTTTTTGTAGGTTTCCTTTCAATGGTTGGGCTCATGGACCCTGGATTTGTACTTTGTATATAGTTCAACACTGGATTTCACTTCATTTAAGTTTCTTTTTTATCATGGATCAATGGATGTGTCTTATTTTTACACTTTGGATTTGTTTGGACGGACAGACTCTTTGGACCCATTTGCTTTTGGATTGATTTGGATTCTGCTTTCACACAATTTTTTTGAATGTTTTGGACATGCAGCTTTTTCTTCATTATTTCCATTATTGTGTGATTTTGTTTTATTCATTTGGTTAATTATTAAATACACATTTATTATATACTTTACTGATGTGGTCTTATAACATTTGTTTTGTGCATGTCACAATGTTGATCTTTTCACAGTCATGTGCCACCATTGCGTGGGTCTGATTGACATTGATTCATGGCCATGCTGGTTATGTATTTTCTATCATGACTTTGGGTTTTCAATGTGGGGTGTTTGGACTGGGGTGGGATTTGGGTGGCCATGAGAGGCATGGGTCTGGAGTGTGATGACCTGTCGGGGGGGACATGTGTGGGGGCCTGCTGGCCGGTGCCCCTGACTGCTGGGGGGTGGGGGTGCAGGGGGACATGTGTGGGGGCCTGCTGGCAGGTGCCCCTGACTGCTGCGGGGTGGGGGTGCAGGGGGAAATGTGTGGGGGCCTGCTGGCAGGTGCCCCTGACTGCTGGGGGGTGGGAGTGCAGGGGGACATGTGTGGGGCATGAGTGGGGGCCTGCTGGCAGGTGCCCCTGACTGCTGGGGGGTGGGCGTGCAGGGGGACATATATGGGACATGAGTGGGGGACTGCTGGCACGTGCCCTTGACTGCTGGGTTGTGGGGGTGCAGGGGGACATGTGTGGGACATGGTGGGGGCCTGCAGGCAGGTGCCCCTGACTTCTGGGGGGTGGGGGTGCAGGGGGACATGTGTGGGACATGTGTGGGGGCCTGCTGGCAGGTGCCCCTGACTGCTGGGGAGTGGGGGTGCAAGCTGACATGTGGCTTGGCTGGGGGGCATGCCCATGGTGGATGGGCTGCCTGCGGGACATGACCAGGGGTGGGGGGTAGTCCCCTGTGGTGTGGGCTGCCTGCAGGTGCCGTGGGGGGTGTAGAGGGAACACCTGGGAGGACCCACACTGCCAATTCACGTGTAGGACTCACCGCGCACCCCTGAAATTCACCTACCCCGCTCTGACAGCAAAATCGCGTGTGAAACTTCCCGCGAACCCCCGTAATACATGTACCCTGCTGAAATTGCGTGTGAAACTTCCCACAAACCCCAGTTATACACGTACCCCACTCGCACAGGCCCTTTCGCATGTGAAACTTCCTGCGAACCCCCGTAATACACGTACCCTGCTCAAATCGCGTGTGAAAGTTCACGAGAACCCCAGTTATACACGTACCCCACTCGCACAGGCCCTTTCGCGTGTGAAACTTCATGCAAACCCCCGAAATACATGTACCCTGCTGAAATTGCGTGTGAAACTTCCCGCGAACCCCAGTTATACACGTACCCCACTCGCACAGGCCCTTTCGCGTGTGAAACTTTCCGCAAACCCCCGTAATACACATACCCTGCTGAAATTGCGTGTGAAATTTCCCGCGAACCCCAGTTATACACGTACCCCACTCGCACAGGCCCTTTCGCATGTGAAACTTCCCGCAAACCCCTGTAATACACGTACCCTGCTCCAATCACGTGTGAAACTTCACGCAAACCCCAGTTATACCCGTACCCCACTCGCACAGGCCCTTTCGCGTTTGAAACTTCACGCGAACCCCAGTTATACACGTAACCCACTCGCACAGGCCCTTTCGTGTGTGAAACTTCCCGCGAACCCCCGAAATACACGTACCCTGCTGAAATCGCGTGTGAAACTTCACGAGAGCCCCAGTTAAACACATACCCCACTTGCACAGGCCCTTTCGCGTGTGAAACTTCACGCGAACCCCAGTTATACACATACCCCACTCGCACAGGCCCTTTCGCGTGTGAAACTTCACGCGAACCCCCGAAATACACATACCCTGCTGAAATCGCGTGTGAAACTTCCCGCGTACCCCAGTTATACACGTATCCCACTCGCACAGGCCCTTTCGCGTGTGAAACTTCACGCAAACCCCAGTAATACACGTTCCCC
Source organism: Ambystoma mexicanum (assembly GCF_040938575.1). Lineage (NCBI taxonomy): Eukaryota > Metazoa > Chordata > Amphibia > Caudata > Ambystomatidae > Ambystoma > Ambystoma mexicanum. The sequence goes on along the minus strand of NC_090934.1, from coordinate 333,174,113 downwards.
GCTTGGCGTTTGCTGTTTGGCAGCCCTGTAAACTGGTCCAGGGTTAGCGCAGCCCTTTGCGCTGAATTGGGAAATTTGATGGCTTTTCCTTGTGCGAAGGCGTTCTTGGGGGCGTAACTGGCGCTGCTGCAGGGTCGCTGCGCCACTCCGCGCCATGGCTGGTTTTGGAGGCTAAAATCCATGAATACGCTGTGCGCGGAAATCGATTTTAGCGCACGCAGCTGGCGCAGACATTCACACGCCCATACTGTGCGCCAGCCACGTATGCCACTTTTGTGCGAAATTCTATGAATTACCCTGTCAAGGTTTCTTTGGAGTCCATAATGTAGGACATCATGCAAGTGACAAAGGGTTTTAAGAAGAAATACGTGTATAATGACAGCGGTTCCAAAAGTGAGGCACAGGCAGATACCATTGGGTGGCCTGGGGGATTGGTTGGGTTCTTCTGAACCTTGGGAAGGATGCAGAAAGCTGGGATTCTAGTGTGTGCCTTGTTCAGGAAAATTCTTTCATCCTCACAGATCCAACCCTGCTGCTCGGCATGGCGTGTTAGGTTCTGTATCTCTTGCTGGAGTCATGCAGTAGGATTGTGGTTCAATTTCGAATAGGCCTCGGTGTCAGAGAGTAACCTTACGCATTTTCTTTCGTAATCTTCCGTGTCGAGGATCACAATGCCGCCCCCTTTATCGGTTGGTTCTATCATGATGGTTTTGTTTCTGTTGAGAGAGGTAAGAGCTAACCTTTCTTTCTTCGAGAGATTGTCCTGATAGTAATTGTTCTTTTTTGTACCACTGAGGATGGTTTTTGTGACTAATCCCTCGAACACCTCATATTCTGCTGTAATGGTTTGTGGTGGGGGATTGAAAATGGACTTGGTTTTTAGACCTGTGCTTTTTACGCCTTTGCTCAGGAGCGTGATGTCTGACCTTTGTTCATTAGTTTGATGGTTTGGCAAGCAAATTTCAAAGAAATATTTAAGCCTCGTGTTCCTGAAAAATCTCTTAAATTCTAATTCTGCCTCAAAAGGTTTTGCACTGGCTGCCAGGACGAAAGATAGACCTTTTCCTAATAGATTGCGTTCTATTGCTGTGATGGAATGTATTGATAGATTTAAAATGGGAATGGCGTTGTCTTTTATTTGTTTGTGTACCACTGACACAGTTGCATGCTCTGACCCAATGATTGTGACCACAATGAGAAGAATTGGAAGAGCTACGCACCATTTTAGAAAATAGAGGAGACATCCAGACGGTGCGAACAAATTTCATCCTTGAATGCATCAGACTTGCTATGACCGAGAACCTTTCAAACAAATCAAGGGCGTGAGCATTGGAGCTACCTTTGCTCCTGATGTAGCCAATCTCTACGTGGTCCAATATAAATCAGACCACATCTACTCAGATGTGTGACCACAGCCATCGGGTCAGCGCATGCGGACGCTGCAGTGGTGCACGAACCAATAAAAGACGACAACATTCCCATTTTCAATCTATCAACACATTCCAACACAGCGATAGAATGCAATCTATTAGTTGTGGCAAAATAGATGAGCTTTGCTTTTATGATTAGTCAGTTACTGTTATGTCCACGCTGTTGTTTCATGAAAGTGGACCATCGTATTAGTACGAAATGGGATGTCTTTTTAATCTACGAAAGTTCGATGAATGGGCGATGCAGTAAGGTATGCTGCACAAAATGGCCGATTGGAAAGGAACAAGTGGGCTCTCAGAGAGACAGTATGTTAGTTTGAGAGTATTTATAATGCACATTACTCCGTGGGTACCAGGTAGGGGGATTCTGCATCTGGGCGCAGGTTTTCTACGAAATGAGTAGTACAACCAGTTAGGTTGGAACCCCAAGGAAAAAGAAGTATTGTTAAGCAAAGAGAAAGGTTTTCAGTTGTGAAAACTATACAAAGAGTCAAGAGGCCGAAGAAAGTGAGAAAGCTTGTTCCATAGCAGTGGTCCTATAACAAATAAGCACCTGTTGCCCATTGTGATGCATCGGCTTTTGGGGATTTTAAGAACTACGATATGGTAGGAGTGAATTGAACAAGCAGCAAAATAGATCTTGATTGTGACGGCTAAATAAGATGCTGCAAGCCCAGTGACACATTTATAGACCAAGCAAAGAATCTTGGAGCTAACCCGTAGATGCAATGGAAACCAATGAAGACTGTGTCTAGCAGAAGATACTGAAGACTGTTAGGGGAGTTTGAAAATGAGTTGCACAACAGCATTTTGTACCATCAGAAGACGATGCACCAGATAGTTTGGAAGTCCAGCGAACAAAGCAATCCCATAATTTGGCTTGGAATTAACCATTGTTCCAACTACAAGGGCCTGATCGCAATGTGGTAAGTAGAGGAGAGCTTGTTTAAGTAGCCAAATCCATAATAAAGAACGTTTAACAATGTAATTGATCTGTACAGATAAGGTCATTGACGAATCCCAGATAAAACCAATATTGTTGACCTTATGGGCCAAGGTGAGAGGGAGGCCAAATAATGAAGGTGGTGAAGGATGTCGCATGGGATCCCGCAACAAGTGTTTCAGGCCCAGTTAAATAATCCCTGTCTCTGAAGGGCTCTTCTTGAGGTGCTTGCTGGTTAGTCATAGTTTAATCTGAGTAAAAACATAACTGAAGCTGGCTTAAATAGCCATTGGGAACAGAAATCGTTAAATATAGCTGAATGTCATCAGCATATGAGTGACAATAGACCCTAAATCTCTGAATTATGTACATCAAAGGCAGGATGTAGGTGTTAAACAAGATTGGTGAAAGGGAAGGAACCCGTAGTGAACTGAGGAACTCTGGGAGTTTAGCCAAACCAATCAAAGTAAGCATGGGGAGTGATCAAGGCTAAGCCTCAGGGTTGCTGGGTGGGGCCAGGGGTCCACACTGAGTCCACACTGTGAAATACACAATGATTCTACTTAGACAGGTAAGTACACAAATACTGTATTTATTATAAGCCCAAAAACACACACAAGGGAAATGAATCAAGCAAGTAATGTATCACACAACACTCTGAACTATAACAAATGTATAGAGCCACCTTTGGTTAGAAATGCATACAATTCACCTCAACACCTGAAAGGGAAGGTAAACAGTTATGCAAAGAGAAAATCTGTCCACAAAAATCAAAGACTAATTTTATGAGTCCAATTCCTAAATTGAATGGGACCTTGTGCCCAAAAGTTCACAACGTTCCTTTAGGAGAGTGGACAGAGGCAGGAAGATTTCTTGCGGTGGTGAGAAGAGTTCCAAATGACTTCAGAAGGAGTTTACAGGGCACCAAAATACTGTATCTATCTTTTTGAGCAGCTTTTTAAATAAAATTTAAAAGGCAAGAGAATGGAATAAATCAAAGTTCTTCACAAACTTATATAATGGGGGAAATAGGAGCACTGGTAAGTATTGCATCTACTCACCGCCCTTACTCCGATTTTCCCAAACGACTTTGCAAATCAGATGGGAGTCGTTGGAGGTAGGTTTTCCCGTTGTTGGATCCAGTAGAAGATGCTGAGGAGCTGCGGGTGCAAGGAAGTTTCCACTCAGGTCTAGGAGCTGAGTGCAACCCTTTCCAGCAAGGAAATGCAGCAGGCACCAATGCAGGGCTCTTCAGGGCACTCTACCAGACAGGAGATGGATTCCTGGATACTGGGACAGTGAAACTTGCCAGGAAGGTGACTTATAGGATTAGCTGGAAACTATCAAGGTTCATGGCAAAACTGCAGAACGGCAAAGCTTCTGGTTCAATTGCCTAAAACGGAGCTGGTCAGTCCACTGGGTGGTCCAGGGACACCTCCGAAGGCTCCAGACTGCAGGATTGTGAGAAGGCTTAGAGACCGGTTGGCCCCACTAGTCCAAAGGGTCGAAACAGCAGCAAGGGCCTTCTGAGATCAGGTAGTCCAGAAGGGGCTTCACCAGGACAGCAAGAAGAATGGTTGCCAGGACTCCTTAGGATTTGACCTCTGGTTTTCCATCATCTGCACAGCTACACAGGATACTTGGCTAGTCTTCTGACCTGCTGGAATGGCTGCAGGACTCCCCTTATTTTAGATTCTGGTGAGTGATCAAACTCAGCCCTCCAATAACAAGGATCTGCACCACTCATGCACAACAGCAGTGGTCCAATTAGTGACTACTGTGGGGCTGACTCATGCATGCACACCAGAATCACTGGCACCAGTTGGTGGATTGGGACCAGACAGTCCAACCCACTTCTTGGGTCCATTCACACATGGCATGCACCCGGCCCATGAAAACAACAGCTTTCCCTGGCAAATGCATGCCTGTAAAAGGGAATTTGTGACCTGAGAAGGCAGGATGAAGGCCAAAGTACAAAATGGTCAAAGAAAAAGTGAAAATTCTCGTGACAAGGGCATCTTAGGACACTAGCCACTACTAGTAGCCAAACGTGGTAAACATGAATGGACACACTAAAACTATAGCAGAAATCATACAAGTATAACTGCTGCCACCACTTTGTCTTGAGACATATTTGAAAGTAACCACAAAACCCTTTGGTAAAAGTCTAGGGTGTTACAAAGTATCCTCCATTGCACTGCATTGAAAAATGCTGTGTGCAAATTTGAAAAGGGAGCCAGACAGAACAAATAGCCGATCTTGTGATGAACTTATCAGATTGAACGTTATCAACACAAGAAATCTCCCTACTGAACAAAGGGCTTTCATTTGCACCCACGACAACCTATGACAGCACAGAACTACATATTGATCTCTTCAAATTTGTACGTAAACTAAAACTAAACATTTCTTTGAAACATAAGTCACAAGAACACATGCAAAGCCACCAAGATCTGAAACAAGCCGTTTTACGATTGAAGAAATTGAAGACACTCATCTACTGAGATCAACAGATGAACCTGATTCATATGAAATGATTCATACACTTTGTGATCTTAATGTTTTACCTTAAAGTATGTCCCAAACAGAACTAAAATTGAAATCACGCTTTACACCGCAATAAGCCACAGACAATATGATTGACACATTCTACAAATCAGTGACCAAAGACATCAATGTCCTAAGGGACAAAAAGAGAAAAGAGAAAAAGTTGACAATCAAGGGGAACCTTACCCGAGAAGAACAAAAAGCTCTTAAAGATGATACCCGGATCGTTATAATAGAGGCCGACAAAGGTGGGAACATGGTGATTATGAACCGGGGAGATTACCTTACGATGGCCTACAATCATTTGACCACTCCAGGATGCTATTAGAAGCTAATCACTAATCCAACACAAAAAATAACTCAACTATTGTTCGAAATGATTACTGATTGGCACAAAAAAGGACTGATAAGTGATGAGGAAAAAATGTATCTTCATATCAAGAAACCTGTAACACCAACCATCTACTTTCAGCCCAAGGTGCATACACTGTTTATATGAATTCCAGAAGGAAGGCCCATCTTAAGTGGGATAGGATGGGCAACTGAAAGAATAGCTGAATATATTGACCTTTATTATAAGACCAGACGTGCCCAAGCTTAAGGCTTATCTCAAAGACAGTACTGACACAATCAAGATTCTTCAACAAATCAAATGGCAATCAAACTACATCCTGGTAACTCTAGACGTATGTGCCCTGTACACATAGATCAAGAATGATCTGGCAATCCAAACTATAGACTACGTTTTAAAAAGGAAATCAGCATCATATCACCATCAAGTGACAATGCTTAAGGAAATGCTACAAGCAACACTAGACCACAACATTTTTTTCTTTGATCGTCATTTTTTTGACAAAAACAGGGAGTGGCAATGGGCACGAAATATGCCCGTGCTCTGGCAAATCTCTTCATGGGAATGTTTGAGAAGCAAGTAGTTTATAGAAACACAGCATTCACAGACCAGGCAATACTGTGGGCCAGATATATTGATGATGTCATAATGACTGGAAAGGAACATCACAACAAATTGAGGAATTTACTACAAGACTAAATCAGAATGTTTATGGGGGGTAAGACAAATTGTAATAACTTTATAAAAATTAAGCACTTGAAAGCAGATTATCTTCTGGCAATTGTGAATGACACCTACCTTCTCTTCAATCAGCCCTCTCGGGATAGAAGCTAGAGGGAATTACCTGAAAACCCCTCTTAAACCCAGCCAAAAGGCTAGGCTGAAGTGGAATTTCCAGGGGAAACCCCGAAGGGAAAAAACCCTGTGATGTGCTGCTGGAGAGCGTGGATTCCTGTAACGACAGCTGAAGGATCACGCCTTTGGGAATGTTGTCTGTAGTCTTATCAGGTAGGATTCTGGGTAAGAAGAGTAGAGGTAAAGGTAAGTCTGGGTCCAGATTTCTAATCCAGAAGAAGGGAAGTAAAAGAGGAGGAGGCTTACCCTGAAACCCTATTCCTTTTAAGGCTTCTGCATTTCTATCTGATGGGAAATGCAGACCGGTTCCCTATTGCCAAATACAACAGATTTAGAAAATGTAATAACATACTGTTCAGGATAGGAGTTGTAAGAATTGGAATGGATCTTACCCACAGGAATTAGCCCCAGGGAGATAAGGATAAGTACAGAATGAGAGGCTAACACTAGTAGAAGCCGAAGGCAGAATGTTGCGTCCTAATGGGCGTTTATACAAAAACAAGATTAGAAAAATGAGAGACCTCCACAAGAAAGCCGGACTCCAAGTTAGAAAGAGAGGAATCACTACCGGTAAATGTAGCTGTGTAAACAGGAAGGTTTTGTCTACTCGGTCCGAATGGCAAGGATAGCAATGAAGATTTCTACAGTTCAGAACAAAGGAAGAAGTAAGTGAAAGTGAAAGTTGGAATCAGTTATCATGATAGCTGAAAAATAGGAAGAGAGCGAACTCACAATGCGCAGCGCGACTCTAAGGAGAGAAGCAACGTGTAGGACCGAAAATCCAGCTGCCGGATATTATTTTCCGGAAGTCGGGGTCGGGGCTACCCGCACGATCCGGTGAACTCGAACAACTGGTGTGCTGCTTGCAGTTTCGGGTATCTCCATGTTGGAAGTTCCGATTCCGAGTCGAAGAGCGGGAAGTGAAACCTGGAGACAAGGAGCAGCGGGATCCAAGTGGAAAGCTGTAACAGTATGCCCCCTCTTAAAGTCACTACCCCCTGGTTCACCAGGGTGATTCTTGTGAAATTGTCTGATTAGTCGTGGAGCATGGATACTGGATTTAGATTCCCAAGTACGATCAGAAGGGGTGTAGCCCTTCCAATCCACTAAGTACTGTAATTTTCCACGGTGAATACGTGAATCACACAAGTCTGAAACTTCATACTCTGCACTGGTATCCAGCATAACTGGAGGGGGACGAGAAGAAACCACCGGATGGAAATTACTTCTAATGTCAGGTTTCAGCTGAGAGACATGGAAGACCGGATGTATCCGTGCCCAGGTCTTGGGAAGTTTCAACTTAAAGGCTGCAGCTCCTATTGCCGAAATCACCCGAAAAGGACCCATAACTTTCGGTGAGAATTTGGAAGGTCTAAGATGTCTAGGCAATAATCGGGAAGATAACCACACCAGATCCCCAGGTTGTATTACCGGAGCTTTAGATCGGAGGCGATCAGCCATCTTCTTTGTTCTTTCTTGAGCAATCTTAAGTGCCTGGAAGGCTGCGTGTTGACGCTGGTGTATCTTCTCCAGGAGGACCTTCACGTCCGGACATTTGTCATCCATAACCCTCTTATCAGGGAATGAGGCAGGGTGAAATCCATAGGAACAAAAGAAGGGAGATGTTTTAATTGCTGAATGGTGTGCATTATTGTAAGCATATTCAGCCATTGGTAACAAACCCAACCAGTTGTCTTGTGCTGCTGATATATAACTCTGAAGGTGTCCTTCTAGGGTCTGATTTAGTCTCTCGGTCTGGCCGTTGGTTTGTGGGTGAAAGCCAGAACTCAAAGCCCGAGTGATACCCAAAATTCGACAGACCTGCTTCCAGTATCTGGACGTGTATTGAGAACCTCTATCTGAAATTATAGTCTCTGGTAGGCCATGTAGACAAAAGATCAGAGAAATGAAGGTTCGAGCCATTTGAGCGGCCGAGGGAAGACCGGTGAATGGGAGAAAATGAGCCAGTTTGGTTAAAGAATCAACAACAACCATAATAGTAGAACATCCTTCGGAGATAGGAAGATCCACAATGAAGTCTGTTGAAATGATTTGCCAAGGCCGTGTAGGTATTGGCATCTTTACCAGAGTTCCAAAGGGTGAATGTCTAGGGCTCTTATTTTGGAGACAAACCGGGCAAGACCTGATGTATGTGAAAATGTCATTCCGCATTAATGGGCACCAAAAGTATCGGGAGATTAATTCGCGGGTATTCACATTACCTCTATGTCCTGCGGATTTTGAGTCGTGGCACATAGTTAGAACCTCCTTTTGTAAGGATTTGGTGGGTACAAAGACCTGTTTCCCATGAAAATACCAACCGTCCTTTTTAGACAGAAGATTCAACTCCTTCTTAATCAGCCTCTTTAGGACAGAGGGTACAGAACTTAATTCCAAGCGTTTAAGAAAATCTGTAGTTTTATATTTTGTTTCAACGCTCAGGATACCGCGGGGAAAAATAGGTTCTGGTTTGACTGGACATTGAAAAGAGATCTCCTTTCGTGACAAGGCATCTGCTTGAAAATTGTTTCTTCCGGGAATGAAAGAGAATAGGATCCTGAAAGGAGAAAAAAAATGAGCCCATTTGGCCTGACGGCTGTTACAGGTCTGGGCATATTGGAGAATCCTTAAATTTTGATGGTCGGTACGGACCTCTACAGGAAACTGTGCTCCCAGCAACAAATGTCTCCACTCCTCGAAAGCCCTTTTGATTGCCAATAGCTCCTTCTTGAGAACGGTATAATTCAATTCTGCTGGAGCGAGGGTTTTGGACACATATGCAATGGGCTGTTCAAGCACTTGGTCATCTTCTTGTAGGAGAACCGCACCCAAGGCATACTGAGAGGCATCTGTTTCAAGAATGAAACAGCGTGATTGATCTGGCGTCATAAGTATGGGTGCCGATGTGAATCTCTTCTTTAAGGTATCGAAAGCTTTTTGAGTTTCCTCATTCCAGACATATGGAACTCCTTTTTTCAAAAGGTTGGTTAAAGGCTGAGTAAGGGCCGAAAAATTAGGGATAAACCGACGATAAAAATTTGAGAATCCAACGAAACGTTGAATCTCTTTGATAGATCGATGGTTAGCCCAATTCTGGACTGCCTTAACCTTGTCTGGATCCATTGCGATACCTTGTGCCGAAAGGATATAACCCAGATAGGTCACCTGAGACTGATGAAAGAAGCATTTCTCTAAATTGCAGAATAAATGATTGCACTGGAGTCTGTATAATACCTCTCGGACATGGGTTTGATGTTCAGAGGAATCCTTAGAAAAGATCAGGATATCATCCAGGTAGACGATGACAGTGTGTAATAGGAGATCGGAAAATAGGTGGTCCATAAATCGCTGGATAACGGCCGGGACATTGGACAATCCAAAGGGCATTACTTGGTATTGAAAATGGGCAAAAGGTGTCCGGAAAGCCGTCTTCCATTCATCTCCCTTTCTAATCCTGATAAGATGATAAGCGCCCTTTAAATCAGCTTTGTATAAATGCGGGCTCCTTTGACAGCCTCTAAGATATCAGGAATTAACGGCATTGGATATCTGTCTGGAATAGTGATTTTATTCAATCCCCTGAAATCAATACAGGGTCTAAGTTCAGAAGTATTCTTCTTGGGTACAAAGAAAAGAGAAGCTGCCGCTGGAGATGTGGATTCGGTAATGAGTCCATTACGTAAATTGAGGTCAAGGTATTCCCTAAGGGCAACCTTCTCGGAAGAGGAAAGTATGCACATTCTTCCGAAGGGTAAAGGCTGGTCTGGGATCAGATCAATTACACAATCATCTCTGCGATGAGGGGGAAGTAAAGAGTAATCGGAGGATGAGAAGACCTCAGAAAATTCTTGGTACTCGAGAGGAAGACCGATTACAGACCCGATAATTGTAACTTGTCTGTTATCCTCTAGTCGTGGATGACATATCCTGCTAGTTCTTCCCAGACAGTTATGGAGGCAAAACTCAGAACCCAAAAAGAGTGAACCTGCTGCCCAATTAATATAGGGATTATGTCTCCGTAGCCAAGGCAGTCCTAGGATAACAGGGTAATGAGCAGTTTGTATCACATCCATGGTAATTACTTCCTCGTGTGTAGAGATGGACAAAGCTAACGGACTGGTTTGGTTAACAATTGGCCCGGATGTTAGAGGACTACCATCTACGCTTTCCACCGGAATAGCTTCGCCCTTTGGGACTAAAGGTAACTGATGTTGTCTAGCCCAAATTTCATCAACAAAATTTCCGGCTGCACCACTGTCTACAAGTGCCGGAATCTCGGTCATCTTCTGGGTCCCAAATGAGAAAGTGATATGTAGAACCAACATTAGAGAGAGAGAATGCTGGCTCGCTTGTGCAGCTGGCATGTTCAAAGAGGAACCTAAAGACACATTAGGATCCCGGACCGAGGTTCCTCCTACGACCGGGAGTTGGCGTTTCCCGACCGCCTCGGGGGAGTGATAGGACACTCCTGGACCGTGTGGGTATTTGAGCCACAATACATACACAATCCCTGAGTTATTCTACGGGATCTCTCTTCAGGAGATAAAGGCCCTCGGGTGGCTGACCCCAACTGCATAGGTTCTTCATTAGAGCTTCCTTTTTGTGTAGAAGGGGCAGAGGAAAATGAACGACTAGTGGTCTTTCCTTTGCGCCGTTCACTGCTCCGTTCCTTTATCCTATAGTCAATTTGCATGGCTAAAGCGATAAATTCTGTCAATGATATGGGGCGTGGCACCCTAGACACCTCATCCTTTAGATCCTCATATAAACCTCTCCGAAAAAGAGTAGCCTGGGCATCATCTGACCAAGTAGATTCACTGACAATCTGTTTGAATCTCGTGATGTAGGTCAGTATGTCCTGATTACCTTGTCTGAGATCTAGTAGTTGTTGTTGAGCTGCTATTCGAATCTCCTGTCTGCCAAACATAGATCTGATGTTATTACAGAAGGCCGTATGTGAATCTAATATGGCGTTATTGGTTGTGACCAAAGGAGTTGCCCAAGCTAAAGCTGGTCCCACCATCTGTGAAATCATATAACCTACTCTGTCCCAATCGGTATGAAAGAAGGCTGCTTTAAAAGCAAATTGGACTGCGCAGGCATCTAGAAACTCCTTTTTTTTATGAGGATTGCCATCGAATTGACCCCCTGGAAGGGGACCAGGAGGAACTTCTGAGCAATGAAGAACCCTGCTTGCTGTTGCCTGTTGGGAAGCCAACTGCGCAGTCTGTTGCTGAGACTGCTGCTGAGCCTGCCGAAGATTAGCATTCTCTTGTTTCAGATTTTGCACCTCTGAAGTCAGAGTTTGCACAGCAGCTATAAGTTGCTGTATCTATCGATCCATCATGGAGGTGGTCCTTCACAAATGCCAGAGATAAGCATGATTCAGCTAGGTGTTGCTTACTGTAACTTTATAAAAATGAAGCACTTGAAAGCAAATTATCTTCTGGCAATTGTGAATGACACCTACCTTCTCTTCAATCAGCCCTCTCGGGATAGAAGCTAGAGGGAATTACCTGAAAACCCCTCTTAAACCCAGCCAAAAGGCTAGGCTGAAGTGGAATTTCCAGGGGAAACCCCGAAGGGAAAAAACCCCGTGATGTGCTGCTGGAGAGCGTGGATTCCTGTAACGACAGCTGAAGGATCACGCCTTTGGGAATGTTGTCTGTAGTCTTATCAGGTAGGATTCTGGGTAAGAAGAGTAGAGGTAAAGGTTCGTCTGGGTCCAGATTTCTAATCCAGAAGAAGGGAAGTAAAAGAGGAGGAGGCTTACCCTGAAACCCTATTCCTTTTAAGGCTTCTGTATTTCTATCTGATGGGAGAAGCAGCGCATAGGACCGAAAATCCAGCTGCCGGATATTCTTTTCCGGAAGTCGGGGGCTTGGCTACCCGCACGGTCCGGTGAACTCGAACAACTGGTGTGCTGCTTGCAGTTTCGGGTATCTCCATGTTGGAAGTTCTGATTCCGAGTCGAACAGCGGGAAGTGAAACCTGGAGACAAGGAGCAGCGGGATCCAAGTGGACAGCTGTAACACAAATATAGAAATTGGGTGTGGGTGTTCGGGAATATATAAAAAATGAAAGGGGATGGGGGACTAAGGGGGTGATCCCCCCCAAAAAGAAAAAAATTCATTGAGTTTTTTCATAAGAAAAATCTGCGGTAAAAAACCAGCAAAAAAATCATCTGTGATGAAATGACATGGAACCACCAGCATAAGTACATTAAGAAAGCACAAGACAAGGCGAAGGCGAAGGAGACCACAGAAGAACAGACATTAATCCACAAAGAGAAATCAGGACAAGAAATATAACAAAAAGTGTTTTTTATCACAAAGTATTGTCATGACAACTACAACATTAAACACATTTTAAGAAAAAATGTGAACCTTCTTAAACTGGATGAACATATATTTAAATTCGTAGAAAAAGGACCAACGATTATTTACAAAAGGGCTAAAAGCCTAAGGAACAATCTAAGCCCATTTTCACTCGCAGAGACATCAACGACTCACTTACAAACTTGGTTAAGGAAAGAAGATGTAGGCTTCAGAAAATGTGGGACCTGTATACTATGTAAATACGCACACTCAGGCGCCAAGATCTTCCAGGACAAACATGGCACAAAAATTAAGATAAAGGAAGCCATAAATTGCAGATCAAAATGTATTGTATATGCAATAATATGTGTATGTGCAAAGATTTATATAGGTAGCACTATTAGAGAACTATGTATACTTATCAGAGAACATTTAACTTCAATTTGGAGCCAAAACCCACTTTTGCCTCTAGCACACCATTGGCAGCAAGAGCACCAAATGGACCATAAAGAAGATATAAGATATATTGGACTACCATAAGTTACCCTCAACAAGAGGGAAGGAAACAGGGAGAAAACACTTCGACAAACAGAGGCCAAATTGATTTGCACATTTGGAAAAATTAGAAGTGGGCCTTAACACAGACAGTGAAATGTCAGCTTTTTTGTAGAAATTGCTATCAAGATGGAAGGATACAACTACTTTCTTTTGTGTTTTATAATTGTTGCCTTGCAAAAAAACAATGATGTGGCGCACAATCCATTTCTAATTGTGAACCCTTTTCACTTTTGCCATTGACATGTGTTATGAATATTGAACCATACACAATAGGGTCCAATCAGTATTAACACTATATGGAACTAAGATATGAACTGTTCATACTCTTATACATTCAATGTGCCACTAGGGCAATTGTGGTTTGGACTTAGCTCAGACAAAGGTGAGACGAAATGTCTCTTTGCCTGCACATTATAATGTAAAGTTCTAACAACATAAATAGAATATTATCGAGGTATGGAAATTCCAACTTCAGTCCGACTCGACACCCGCGATTTGTTAAACATTACAAGAATAAATTAGACAATTTGAATTATATCAAGATATGATAATCTAAATTCTTTTAAAACCAACAACAATTGATTTTGGTTCGTTAGAATTCTACAATTTAACAGTAAAAGAGTGTTAAATTTATGTCATTATATATCCAGGCATTTCCCCTCTTCATTTCGGTTTAATTTGAGAGTATGGGCACTTTATAACTATAAGGGATATTGGTACGATAATTTGCAGCCCAAAAGATGGCACCAAGCTATGGCGAGTGTAAACAGGGCAAGGTCTTCCCCTGCAACCACAGCAATGAGAACCAATACAATACACAGCAACCGCTGCTGTGTTCAGGAACCTGAAGCCGACGCGTGGAACACAAAACAAGAACTTTAGAGGTAAGCCCTTACTGGGATGCTAGATGCTCGGACTAGATTATCCTCGGTTCAGGAGAGGATATGCTTTAAGCAATGAGAAGTGCGGCCTGAATTAAATTACAATGAAACTTGTCACGGACATGTACGCAACTTGTGCGCTATTGATAAAAAGCATTAACTGTTTTAAGCGACATCAGCATGATAGAAGGAACAGACACAATTACATTTATGTCTATATTTTCCTGGAATATTTTATATGGCCACTATCTACGGCTTGGCAACCAAAATACTAACAAGGAACACAGGGGCAGGCCAGGATATACTTTATGTGCATTATGACACAATAGAAACATATTTTCTTAATACAATGGGCAAGTAAGATCAACTTTAAAATAATTTTTAGAAAATGAATAGCTCTTGAAAGAATGGATCAGTCGGAGTGTACTGGATGTTGAGCACACATAACAATAAATACCACATTGCAGGTGGTATTCTAACCCAGGAACTCAGTGATGCAACATTACAATTAACAACAAATGAACAACTATTGGATACATGGTGGGATTCTAACCAGAGAATGCATTGACTCAAGATCAGATTTAACATAAAAATGAACATCTATTGGACACCATGTAATCATCTGTTTTGGACTAATACTTGTGTGAGTATCTAACAATGTAACTTGGTTATGCTGTGAGTATATTTATATGATACCATTCCATATATATTACAGATGCCTAGTAACTGAAAATGGAACCACGCACAAGAGGCAGTAACCAAACTACTAAATGCTATTTGGACAGACAATGCATTATTCAGGCTATGGTTCTATGAGAAACACTGTGGCGGGTTCTCTACTGGTGCTTAATTAACCATTTCAAATTTTGGAAGACATAATGATTGAGAAGTGAATTGACCACTAATTTGTAATTAAGATTGTCAAAGTAATGAGCAGTACAAAAACATTTAGATCTATATGTTTCATGTTATATCCCATTTTTTCTTTCCTTCTCCTTTTTTATCCAACCCCTCACCCCTTCCTAAATCTCGGTCTTTAAACGAACACACATTATGTGAATATGGTTTTTGAACATATGTAGTGAATGAGATAAATGCCCTGATTTGAGAAAGGTTCTTGAGAAACCGAAACACGTGTTATCAGAAAGGTCCAGAAGGTGATTGCAGAAGATCCAGGATATGAGTGTTTTCTACAAATATAGTAAATTGTAAAGTGACAACTTTTTCGGGAATTTGTGTCGTCCAGGAGATGGAACAGGTTGTGGTATACCTAGATTCTGTCTGGTGACACAGGATATGAAAAGTTTGTTCTTAAAAGGATTACTTTACTGACAACCTTACCTACTAGCAGGTGTGTCAGCAATGCTAGGCTGAGTGTGACATATAAATGTGCTGGTAACTTGTATATGTCACCCTTAACTTTTTAAATATCATAATAAAGTAGACATATGGAATATATATTATTTATGCATAAATTACAGTTGCCAAATATGACATATAATGATGCAGAATGATTTTGAATGCAGAAGTCGTGATGGAGACTGCTGTCGCTTGCATGTCCCTTTGTTTGCAGTGTGTGCACAAGTATAATAGTATGTGGGAACACGAAGCTGCGCTAACCTGGGCGTGTCAAGCATACACAAAACTATATCATCTTTAAAATACCCAAAAAGATAAGGGAACAATTATTTAAAATAAAAGATGAAGTAATTTTTATTCAATAATAAACTATACACATCAAAGATTTCACTTTCATCATGTGCATCCTAGATCTCATACTCTTATTTGTACTTTTTAACTTGTGTAGATCAGCTCTAAACATCAATTAAACCCAATTGAATATGCCAATTGGATTTGATCTGATGCAGGGAAAAGGGGACAGAGTATACAAATCCAATTGTTATTTGATTTTGCTAACAGGCATGCCAACCGGAGAGGCGAAGAGGTCGGATGTCTCCAGGGGCCCACTTGCTGGTATCATCGACTCACTTAATTTCATACAGTTTGATTTTGTAATTAAGACATGAAGGGTGAAAAGTTGTGATACAACACACAAGGCATAAGACATGAACAATTCATACATCACACGTTACGAAGTACATTAAACAGAGCAAAATCATACAGATTGCAAAATAAATAACTAGATCATATAGAGGTAATTATTTACAAACTGGGATAAACATACGGATCAATGAATCATATGTAGTACTTGATACAATAATCTTGGTCTACAATACTCACGACCTGTCACGTTTCGTTAGGGGAGCGAACATATTGGTCTCTGCCTCATCAGGACCAGGCATGGTGTTGAATAGTGACCATCGACGGGCGGTGTGTACAAAGGGCAGTGTCTTAGTCAACGCAAGCTTAATACCTGCACTTACTGGGTATTCCTTGTTTATGGGAAATAATTGCAATCCCAAAATTCTATCACGAACAGGGTTCAGCGGGTTACCTGCACCTGTCGGGGAAGTGTAGACACACGCTGATACGTTTGCCATCCGTGACCATCCTCTTGTAACCTTTCAAAAAGTCCTATCAGGAAAAACAAACGTTAAATCATACACTCATAGCTTAAAGGAAGGTAAATGGATCTAGCGCCCATCACATTTCTAACGAAGACAACATATTCCCCTTTTTCTCCACAATAATGTATGAACCGTCTTTGCAGAGCTAATAATACGTCACAAGGTCTAGCAGGAGGTTAAAGGGGGTTCTGTGTAAGAAATTAATCATAAACCATTAACAAAATGCCTGAAGAAAATGTGAAGTATTTTAATGTGTTATGGGAACATACACATTAACCATATATAAGGTTGCACAAAAATGTCTGTTCAATCAATACCTGTCCAACCAGTTATTGTCATGTTGATGCAAAATCCAAAGAGATGACTAAGGTACTCAAGCCTGCCCCCTTCCTTCTCACTCTGGTAATGCCTGCTTTGGGAAAAGAAAAGGAAAAGTGCAGGGTATGTGAATATAACATGGGGAGTAGTGTTGCTTGTTAAGAGCAGATAAGGCTCATAATTGCTTTTCAAGCTCTTTCTGAAGAGCCAAACGATATGTAATAGGGCAGATGTTTCTATAAGGAGGAACTTTAGTTGGTACACAAAAGTGCATGTTTGCTTGGTGGCCAAATCTTTTTCCATTCATTGGAGGTGTACACTACTTTGGATTTAGTACCTAAAGTGGGTTTCTGTGGTTCTGAAAAAGACCAAGAAGCCATACGGTATGTCTAAGTAGTACGGGAGCCCTGCTAAATGGCAGCCTAACATAAGGTAGTGAGACGAAGGCTTTACAAAGCTCTCCGGTATTTGGTGCTTTTCTGAGTAGTAAGGATGGCGTCTACATGGCAAGGTGTGTGGGGGCATCTTGAAAATTAGCTTTGCATGGTGCCAGCGACCGCATCAATGGGAGTCAATGGTCACATGTCCACTGTGCTAAAGGCAGAAATCGCCTTATGGTGGAGAGAGAGCCATAGTTATAGATGGAGGACATACCGTTAGATGCATGTTTATCTTATCTATACATATATAGATATACTCTATGATACATCACTAGTGGGTCATATTTTTTTCAGAAAACCCCAGGAACACAATAACCATAGTATTGGAGCTGACAAATGAGGGGCCATTACATTTTCCATGTTTCATATTCACTCAACCTATTCGGCCTTTGCACGCAGTCGAAAAGTGCAAAATACGATATAGAATTATAAAAAATAGACATTTCTGGCAATTCAGTGCATGGGCTAAAATGTTCAAATGCGATTCACTTATAGTTTTTACAAAACAGCCTACAAAATCATCAAGGGGGGACATGATGTTATCAAATGACCATAAAGAAAAATAAGAATTCATAAAGTAATCAGACTGATTTTAAAGATAATGCAGCTTGGCCAATCCTACGATTGTCAGATGAGAAGGCAGGAACATCAAAGTTAATAAATTAAGCGAAGGGGTCCAGCCAGATGCAAGGATACTGCTTGGCTGGATGAAGAATAGATTGAATTATTGTTCACCAGCATAGGTTCTCTGACAATGCTTTTTTTTTACATGCTTCATCAGAAGTGTCCGCTATGATTGATTGATTGATTGATATTTTATTTCTATCGCGCTCGTACACAAGTGTTTCAGAGCGCGGGCATGTGGGCATGTGATGACAATTAGACGTCAGAGCTTACATTGGGAATACAGTACCTGAGTTCCAGCTATGCCATATTAGTGGAATAAAAATACTTATAGGTCTAAATGCCAGGACAGCTATCCCAAATAAATTGGGCCCACTTTATTCTTCTACTATGTGAGGGGCCTCCATGGCCTGATAAAGTCCTCCATGTTTCTTTTTCTCTCACTTCTTTTAAGTGATTTTTTCTTTTTGCTTTATTTTGTATATTTTATTTGTTTGTTTGTGCATTGGTATAGCACTACGAATCCTCAGGTATCTGAGCACTGCTTATTTCCCATGGTGTATGGCGCTCATTTATCGACCTCGGAAGGATGAAAGGCTGAGTTTGACGCTGCTGGGATTCGAACCTGCATCAGAGGCTCTGTACGCATACCAAAGCGAGCGTCCTACTCGCTATCTGACCGGCCAATTTTATAAATGAACTGTAGCATATTCTGTTATCGCCTGGCAGGAATACCATGAATACCAGTCAAACCAAGAAGCCCTGCTAGAGTTTGCTTCCTCGGTTTTTCATAGTAAGAACAGCTCACGTTTGATGTGGTAAATCACCCTTCTCTTGTAGGGTTCACTTGCATGTAGCTGTTGACTTCCGTCCCCACCTATTTTCATTTTCTGATATAATGGTTTCATTTGTTCCAGGCAGAGGTTATGCTTTCCTTTGGTATTATGGGGTTTAACCAGCTACGGTTAGAGTTCAGAATATGCTTCATGTACTGATACCCAGGGGATGCTTTTAACATGATTGATTTTCTACTCCCACCCAGAGTGTCTTAGATTCTCTAAGGCACAATTTAATAAGTCTTTGATTTTATTTTTTGAGAGAAGGAAGATTTTGCGACCAGATGAACTATTGTGGGATGCCCAGTGCTTGAGCTTCTTTTAGAACATGATTTTTGTACCAGACCCATTTTAGGTGATCTGCTCTTACCAGCATTCATCTATTAAATGGCCATACCTTGATGTGCTTCTCAGTGCCACTTATCACAGTAACCACATTGTGCCATTGAGTAGTTACTGGTAAATAGCCGCAGTCTCCTTCAAGACATACTGTCGGGTAGGATTGTGGCAAGTTGGGAAAGTTCTTCCACGTACACTGCTGGGGTATGCCAACTTGCTGCAGTGACCCCTGGACTGCCCATACTTTGCCTCTGTATCTTGTTATTAAATCAATCTGTTATTTGGGGTTGAGATTTAGCAAGCCAACTCCAATGAGTTTGTTATACTTTATTAACTGTCTTTTTGAGGTTTACATTCTAGAATTCGTTAGCAGAGAATGTTGTCCCCAGGTACGTGAATGTAGCAGTCTCCCCCACTCTTATGCATGCTCAAAAAGAAAGGCGAGGGACTCAGCAAGGGCTCAAGTCCATTACCGGCCCCCCAGTGGGGGTGATTGCTATTCACACCCGGGCTTCGTCCGGAGTCCATACACATTGCACCATTTCCAGTAAAATAAAAGCAAAAAACCAAGATGGTTGTTGCCATAGTAAATAGAAAAGGGACTAAGTCCAGCAGGTAGGTGGGGAGGGAGGGGTGATGCAATGGGGGAAGAGTCTGGGATGTCTTGGGGGGTGCGAGAGAGGGTGAGGCATGGTGAGGCAACAGGGAGGGGCTCCCAGTTGCATCCCCACAATGAAGATGGTGGCCTTTGGGGAGGAGCCTTGGGTACCTGGACAAAAGCAGGCGGTACACTTTGTTCTCTCTTGTATTTCCCTGATTGGATGAGCACCCCTCCCTGGGTGCAACGATCCAGTCATTTCCAGAACTTCCTATTACAGAGCGAATTTTGTCTTAAGTAGGAGAGTGAATTGCTTTCCGCTGAACATTACCGTAGAATAGGAGTCTGCAACCCTTGGCTCCCCAGATGTTTTGGACTACTACTCCCATTGGCCCTAGCCAGCATAGTCAATTTGGAGGGATCATGGGATTCAAAAATCCAATGCATTTGGAGAAGCATCATTTGCAGACCATGCCATAGATATTTGTTTATCCTGATGTTATTTGTTCTGCAGTTCTTCCATGTTACATTTTAGCATTTCTTGAACTCCACTCAGAGTTTAAGGAGAAGAGAATCATTGGCATCAATCAAGGTGCCACAATCGGGTCAACATCTTTGGCTATGGTCCTCATAGGGAACTCCATCTGGTAATATTGGAATTCTGAGTCCCAAAAGATCATATTTTACTGGTACAAAAGTATTCTGTTTGTTCATTAAGGCCAGGCATGTACATGTGCTTGACATTTTTAAATTATAATTTGTTCAAGTGTGACCAAGATCTTCCGCAAATTCTGAAAACAGACTCTGGCTCTGATACATTCCAAGATCCACTTTATATCTGTATTCTTCTGACCATGGTCAATGTAATGCATCACAATGGAGAACATTAAATATTTTGAAATGGTCTGCAAACTATGTTCCCCGATCCATACATTAACCCTTGTTGGGCTTTATCCAATGTATATCCGAGGCATGGGCATACAAAGTTGTGACACACAAAATATTGTTCTCACTGGGGTTGTGAACTTTGGAGTGCAGTAAAATAATTTGATTGTTATACTATGCTTTCCTCATAGATTTTTTAAGTAGTCCAAGGATCGAAATTAAGATTGGATAAACTGGAGCTAAAAGCTGTCCCTGGGTATCCACCATTAAATAGTCACCAAGAGCCACCACTCGGGAATGAGGAGCTAGTACATAGCATTCCGCAAATCTAACGTGCACATAAGATGCACACTTATAATTGTGTCCATTATCTATGATTTTATATGCTTTGCCTGTTGTATAGAGGTGTGCTAATGTTTATTTATATATTGTCCCAAATGCACATAGTTAAATTCACATAGGTGAGTTTGTTGGGCATCAGCTGGCCTGGGGAACCAAAAATAGCTCCTGGTAGCTGTTGATGTCAAGTGAATCAGGCTTTTCTACTTTACAAGCAGAA
The DNA here is from genome assembly GCF_040938575.1 of Ambystoma mexicanum. NCBI lineage: Eukaryota > Metazoa > Chordata > Amphibia > Caudata > Ambystomatidae > Ambystoma > Ambystoma mexicanum. Next base: position 333,153,103 of record NC_090934.1, on the reverse strand, counting down.
TCTAAGTAGCTGCCAGCTCGCCTCAATTTAGAACCTGGTAGCCATTTAGAATTTGTTCTCCCTAATCGTCTGGCCAATAAATACTTGCCTTCTCAGAAATCATTCTCTTTTTGAGTATGATTCTATCTTACTATCAGCAACTGACCATCTGTAACTTACCATGTAGGGCTGCTGGACTAATATAACAAAAAGTGTTTTTTATCACAAAGTATAGTCATGACAACTACAACATTAAACACATTTTACGAAAAAATGTGAACCTTCTTAAACTGAATGAACATATATTTAAATTCGTAGAAAAAGGACCAACGATTATTTACAAAAGGGCTAAAAGCCTAAGGAACAATCTAAGCCCATTTTCTCTCGCAAAGACATCAACGACTCACTTACAAACTTGGTTAAGGAAAGAAGATGTAGGCTTCAGAAAATGTGGGACCTGTATACTATGTAAATACGCACACTCAGGCTCCAAGATCTTCCAGGACAAACATGGCACAAAAATTAAGATAAAGGAAGCCATAAATTGCAGATCAAAATGTATTGTATATGCAATAATATGTGTATGTGCAAAGATTTATATAGGTAGCACTATTAGAGAACTATGTATACTTATCAGAGAACATTTAACTTCAATTTGGAGCCAAAACCCACTTTTGCCTCTAGCACACCATTGGCAGCAAGAGCACCAAATGGACCATAAAGAAGATATAAGATATATTGGACTACCATAAATTACCCTCAACAAGAGGGAAGGAAACAGGGAGAAAACACTTCGACAAACAGAGGCCAAATTGATTTGCACATTTCGAACATTAGAAGTGGGCCTTAACACAGACAGTGAAATGTCAGCTTTTTTGTAGAAATTGCTATCAAGATGGAAGGATACAACTACTTTCTTTTGTGTTTTATAATTGTTGCCTTGCAAAAAAACAATGATGTGGCGCACAATCCATTTCTAATTGTGAACCCTTTTCACTTTTGCCATTGACATGTGTTATGAATATTGAACCATACACAATAGGGTCCAATCAGTATTAACACTATATGGAACTAAGATATGAACTGTTCATACTCTTATACATTCAATGTGCCACTAGGGCAATTGTGGTTTGGACTTAGCTCAGACAAAGGTGAGACGAAATGTCTCTTTGCCTGCACATTATAATGTAAAGTTCTAACAACATAAATAGAATATTATCGAGGTATGGAAATTCCAACTTCAGTCCGACTCGACACCCGCGATTTGTTAAACATTACAAGAATAAATTAGACAATTTGAATTATATCGAGATATGATAATCTAAATTCTTTTAAAACCAACAACAATTGATTTTGGTTCGTTAGAATTCTACAATTTAACAGTAAAAGAGTGTTAAATTTATGTCATTATATATCAAGGCATTTCCCCTCTTCATTTCGGTTTAATTTGAGAGTATGGGCACTTTATAGCTATAAGGGATATTGGTACGATAATTCGCAGCCCAAAAAATGGCACCAAGCTATGGCGAGTGTAAACAGGGCAAGGTCTTCCCCTGCAACCACAGCAATGAGAACCAATACAATACACAGCAACCGCTGCTGTGTTCAGGAACCTGAAGCCGACGCGTGGAACACAAAACAAGAACTTTAGAGGTAAGCCCTTACTGGGATGCTAGATGCTCGGACTAGATTATCCTCGGTTCAGGAGAGGATATGCTTTAAGCAATGAGAAGTGCGGCCTGAATTAAATTACAATGAAACTTGTCACGGACATGTACGCAACTTGTGCGCTATTGATAAAAAGCATTAACTGTTTTAAGTGACATCAGCATGATAGAAGGAACAGAAACAATTACATTTATGTCTATATTTTCCTGGAATATTTTATATGGCCACTATCTACGGCTTGGCAACCAAAATACTAACAAGGAACAAAGGGGCAGGCCAGGATATACTTTATGTGCATTATGACACAATAGAAACATATTTTCTTAATACAATGGGCAAGTAAGATCAACTTTAAAATAATTTTTAGAAAATGAATAGCTCTTGAAAGAATGGATCAGTCGGAGTGTACTGGATGTTGAGCACACATAACAATAAATACCACATTGCAGGTGGTATTCTAAACCAGGAACTCAGTGATGCAACATTACAATTAACAACAAATGAACAACTATTGGATACATGGTGGGATTCTAACCAGAGAATGCATTGACTCAAGATCAGATTTAACATAAAAATGAACATCTATTGGACACCATGTAATCATCTGTTTTGGACTAATACTTGTGTGAGTATCTAACAATGTAACTTGGTTATGCTGTGAGTATATTTATATGATACCATTCCATATATATTACAGATGCCTAGTAACTGAAAATGGAACCACGCACAAGAGGCAGTAACCAAACTACTAAATGCTATTTGGACAGACAATGCATTATTCAGGCTATGGTTCTATGAGAAACACTGTGGCGGGTTCTCTACTGGTGCTTACTTAACCATTTCAAATTTTGGAAGACATAATGATTGAGAAGTGAATTGACCACTAAGTTGTAATTAAGATTGTCAAAGTAATGAGCAGTACAAAAACATTTAGATCTATATGTTTCATGTTATATCCCATTTTTTCTTTCCTTCTCCTTTTTTATCCAACCCCTCACCCCTTCCTAAATCTCGGTCTTTAAACGAACACACATTATGTGAATATGGTTTTTGAACATATGTAGTGAATGAGATAAATGCCCTGATTTGAGAAAGGTTCTTGAGAAACCGAAACACGTGTTATCAGAAAGGTCCAGAAGGTGATTGCAGAAGATCCAGGATATGAGTGTTTTCTACAAATATAGTAAATTGTAAAGTGACAACTTTTTCGGGAATTTGTGTCGTCCAGGAGATGGAACAGGTTGTGGTATACCTAGATTCTGTCTGGTGACACAGGATATGAAAAGTTGTTCTTAAAAGGATTACTTTACTGACAACCTTACCTACTAGCAGGTGTGTCAGCAATGCTAGGCTGAGTGTGACATATAAATGTGCTGGTAACTTGTATATGTCACCCTTAACTTTTTAAATATCATAATAAAGTAGACATATGGAATATATATGATTTATGCATAAATTACAGTTGCCAAATATGACATATAATGATGCAGAATGATTTTGAATGCAGAAGTCATGATGGAGACTGCTGTCCCTTGCATGTCCCTTTGTTTGCAGTGTGTGCACAAGTATAATAGTATGTGAGAACACGAAGCTGCGCTAACCTGGGCGTGTCAAGCATACACAAAACTATATCATCTTTAAAAGACCCAAAAAGATAAGGGAACAATTATTTAAAATAAAAGGTGAAGTAATTTTTATTCAATAATAAACTATACACATCAAAGATTTCACTTTCATCATGTGCATCCTCGATCTCATACTCTTATTTGTACTTTTTAACTTGTGTAGATCAGCTCTAAACATCAATTAAACCCAATTGAATATGCCAATTGGATTTGATCTGATGCAGGGAAAAGGGGACAGAGTATACAAATCCAATTGTTATTTGATTTTGCTAACAGGCATGCCAACCGGAGAGGCGAAGAGGTCGGATGTCTCCAGGGGCCCACTTGCTGGTATCATCGACTCACTTAATTTCATACAGTTTGATTTTGTAATTAAGACATGAAGGGTGAAAAGTTGTGATACAACACACAAGGCATAAGACATGAACAATTCATACATCACATGTTACGAAGTACATTAAACAGAGCAAAATCATACAGATTGCAAAATAAATAACTAGATCATATAGAGGTAATTATTTACAAACTGGGATAAACATACGGATCAATGAATCATATGTAGTACTTGATACAATAATCTTGGTCTACAATACTCACGACCTGTCACGTTTCGTTAGGGGAGCGAACATATTGGTCTCTGCCTCATCAGGACCAGGCATGGTGTTGAATAGTGACCATCGACGGGCGGTGTGTACAAAGGGCAGTGTCTTAATCAACGCAAGCTTAATACCTGCACTTACTGGGTATTCCTTGTTCATGGGAAATAATTGCAATCCCAAAATTCTATCACGAACAGGGTTCAGCGGGTTACCTGCACCTGTCGGGGAAGTGTAGACACACGCTGATACGTTTGCCATCCGTGACCATCCTCTTGTAACCTTTCAAAAAGTCCTATCAGGAAAAACAAACGTTAAATCATACACTCATAGCTTAAAGGAAGGTGAATGGATCTAGCGCCCATCACATTTCTAACGAAGACAACATATTCCCCTTTTTCTCCACAATAATGTATGAACCGTCTTTGCAGAGCTAATAATACGCCACAAGGTCTAGCAGGAGGTTAAAGGGGGTTCTGTGTAAGAAATTAATCATAAACCATTAACAAAATGCCTGAGGAAAATGTGAAGTATTTTAATGTGTTATGGGAACATACACATTAACCATATATAAGGTTGCACAAAAATGTCCGTTCAATCAATACCTGTCCAACCAGTTATTGTCATGTTGATGCAAAATCCAAAGATATGACTAAGGTACTCAAGCCTGCCCCCTTCCTTCTCACTCTGGTAATGCCTGCTTTGGGAAAAGAAAAGGAAAAGTGCAGGGTATGTGAATATAACATGGGGAGTAGTGTTGCTTGTTAAGAGCAGATAAGGCTCATAATTGCTTTTCAAGCTCTTTCTGAAGAGCCAAACGATATGTAATAGGGCAGATGTTTCTATAAGGAGGAACTTTAGTTGGTACACAAAAGTGCATGTTTGCTTGGTGGCCAAATCTTTTTCCATTCACTGGAGGTGTACACTACTTTGGATTTAGTACCTAAAGTGGGTTTCTGTGGTTCTGAAAAAGACCAAGAAGCCATACGGTATGTCTAAGTAGTAGGGGAGCCCTGCTAAATGGCAGCCTAACATAAGGTAGTGAGACGAAGGCTTTACAAAGCTCTCCGGTTTTTGGTGCTTTTCTGAGTAGTAAGGATGGCGTCTACATGGCAAGGTGTGTGGGGCCATCTTGAAAATTAGCTTTGCATGGTGCCAGCGACCGCATCAATGGGAGTCAATGGTCACATGTCCACTGTGCTAAAGGCAGAAATCGCCTTATGGTGGAGAGAGAGCCATAGTTATAGATGGAGGACATACCGTTAGATGCATGTTTATCTTATCTATACATATATAGATATACTCTATGATAAATCACTAGTGGGTCATATTTTTTTCAGAAAACCCCAGGAACACAATAACCATAGTATTGGAGCTGACAAATGAGGGGCCATTCCATTTTCCATGTTTCATATTCACTCAACCTATTCGGCCTTTGCACGCAGTCGAAAAGTGCAAAATACGATATAGAATTATAAAAAAATAGACATTTCTGGCAATTCAGTGCATGGGCTAAAATGTTCAAATGCGATTCACTTATAGTTTTTACAAAACAGCCTACAAAATCATCAAGGGGGGACATGATGTTATCAAATGACCATAAAGAAGAATAAGAATTCATAAAGTAATAAGACTGATTTTAAAGATAATGCAGCTTGGCCAATCCTACGATTGTCAGATGAGTAGGCAGGAACATCAAAGTTAATAAATTAAGCGAAGGGGTCCAGCCAGATGCAAGGATACTGCTTGGCTGGATGAAGAATAGATTGAATTATTGTTCACCAGCATAGGTTCTCTGACAATGCTTTTTTTTTACATGCTTCATCAGAAGTGTCCGCTATGATTGATTGATTGATTGATTGATATTTTATTTCTATCGCTCTCGTACACAAGTGTTTCAGAGCGCGGGCATGTGGGCATGTGATGACAATTAGACGTCAGAGCTTACATTGGGAATACAGTACCTGAGTTCCAGCTATGCCATATTAGTGGAATAAAAATACTTATAGGTCTAAATGCCAGGACAGCTATCCCAAATAAATTGGGCCCACTTTATTCTTCTACTATGTGAGGGGCCTCCATGGCCTGATAAAGTCCTCCATGTTTCTTTTTCTCTCACTTCTTTTAAGTGATTTTTTCTTTTTGCTTTATTTTGTATATTTTATTTGTTTGTTTGTGCATTGGTATAGCACTACGAATCCTCAGGTATCTGAGCACTGCTTATTTCCCATGGTGTATGGCGCTCATTTATCGACCTCGGAAGGATGAAAGGCTGAGTTTGACGCTGCTGGGATTCGAACCTGCATCAGAGGCTCTGTACGCATACCAAAGCGAGCGTCCTACTCGCTATCTGACCGGCCAATTTTATAAATGAACTGTAGCATATTCTGTTATCGCCTGGCAGGAATACCATGAATACCAGTCAAACCAAGAAGCCCTGCTAGAGTTTGCTTCCTCGTTTTTTCATAGTAAGAACAGCTCACATTTGATGTGGTAAATCACCCTTCTCTTGTAGGGTTCACTTGCATGTAGCTGTTGACTTCCGTCCCTGATTTCTGATATAATGGTTTCATTTGTTCCAGGCAGAGGATATGCTTTCCTTTGGTATTATGGGGTTTAACCAGCTACGGTTAGAGTTCAGAATATGCTTCATGTACTGATACCGAGGGGATGCTTTTAACATGATTGATTTTCTACTCCCACCCAGAGTGTCTTAGATTCTCTAAGGCACAATTTAATAAGTCTTTGATTTTATTTTTTGAGAGAAGGAAGATTTTGCGACCAGATGAACTATTGTGGGATGCCCAGTGCTTGAGCTTCTTTTAGAACATGATTTTTGTACCAGACCCATTTTAGGTGATCTGCTCTTACCAGCATTCATCTATTAAATGGCCATACCTTGATGTGCTTCTCAGTGCCACTTATCACAGTAACCACATTGTGCCATTGAGTAGTTACTGGTAAATAGCCGCAGTCTCCTTCAAGACATACTGTCGGGTAGGATTGTGGCAAGTTGGGAAAGTTCTTCCACGTACACTGCTGGGGTATGCCAACTTGCTGCAGTGACCCCTGGACTGCCCATACTTTGCCTCTGTATCTTGTTATTAAATCAATCTGTTATTTGGGGTTGAGATTTAGCAAGCCAACTCCAATGAGTTTGTTATACTTTATTAACTGTCTTTTTGAGGTTTACATTCTAGAATTCGTTAGCAGAGAATGTTGTCCCCAGGTACGTGAATGTAGCAGTCTCCCCCACTCTTATGCATGCTCAAAAAGAAAGGCGAGGGACTCAGCGAGGGCTCAAGTCCATTACCGGCCCCCCAGTGGGGGTGATTGCTATTCACACCCGGGCTTCGTCCGGAGTCCATACACATTGCACCATTTCCAGTAAAATAAAAGCAAAAAACCAAGATGGTTGTTGCCATAGTAAATAGAAAAGGGACTAAGTCCAGCAGGTAGGTGGGGAGGGAGGGGTGATGCAATGGGGGAAGAGTCTGGGATGTCTTGGGGGGTGCCAGAGAGGGTGAGGCATGGTGAGGCAACAGGGAGGGGCTCCCAGTTGCATCCCCACAATGAAGATGGTGGCATTTGGGGAGGAGCCTTGGGTGCCTGGACAAAAGCAGGCGGTACATTTTGTTCTCTCTTGTATTTCCCTGATTGGATGAGCACCCCTCCCTGGGTGCAACGATCCAGTCATTTCCAGAACTTCCTATTACAGAGCGAATTTTGTCTTAAGTAGGAGAGTGAATTGCTTTCCGCTGAACATTACCGTAGAATAGGAGTCTGCAACCCTTGGCTCCCCAGATGTTTTGGACTACTACTCCCATTGGCCCTAGCCAGCATAGTCAATTTGGAGGGATCATGGGATTCAAAAATCCAATGCATTTGGAGAAGCATCATTTGCAGACCATGCCATAGATATTTGTTTATCCTGATGTTATTTGTTCTGCAGTTCTTCCATGTTACATTTTAGCATTTCTTGAACTCCACTCAGAGTTTAAGGAGAAGAGAATCATTGGCATCAATCAAGGTGCCACAATCGGGTCAACATCTTTGGCTATGGTCCTCATAGGGAACTCCATCTGGTAATATTGGAATTCTGAGTCCCAAAAGATCATATTTTACTGGTACAAAAGTATTCTGTTTGTTCATTAAGGCCAGGCATGTACATGTGCTTGACATTTTTAAATTATAATTTGTTCAAGTGTGACCAAGATCTTCCGCAAATTCTGAAAACAGACTCTGTCTCTGATACATTCCAAGATCCCCTTTATATCTGTATTCTTCTGACCATGGTCAATGTAATGCATCACAATGGAGAACATTAAATATTTTGAAATGGTCTGCAAACTATGTTCCCCGATCCATACATTAACCCTTGTTGGGCTTTATCCAATGTATATCCGAGGCATGGGCATACAAAGTTGTGACACACAAAATATTGTTCTCACTGGGGTTGTGAACTTTGGAGTGCAGTAAAATAATTTGATTGTTATACTATGCTTTCCTCATAGATTTTTTAAGTAGTCCAAGGATCGAAATTAAGATTGGATAAACTGGAGCTAAAAGCTGTCCCTGGGTATCCACCATTAAATAGTCACCAAGAGCCACCACTCGGGAATGAGGAGCTAGTACATAGCATTCCGCAAATCTAACGTGCACATAAGATGCACACTTATAATTGTGTCCATTATCTATGATTTTATATGCTTTGCCTGTTGTATAGAGGTGTGCTAATGTTTATTTATATATTGTCCCAAATGCACATAGTTAAATTCACATAGGTGAGTTTGTTGGGCATCAGCTGGCCTGGGGAACCAAAAATAGCTCCTGGTAGCTGTTGATGTCAAGTGAATCAGGCTTTTCTACTTTACAAGCAGAATCTAAGTAGCTGCCAGCTCGCCTCAATTTAGAACCTGGTAGCCATTTAGAATTTGTTCTCCCTAATCGTCTGGCCAATAAATACTTGCCTTCTCAGAAATCATTCTCTTTTTGAGTATGATTCTATCTTGCTATCAGCAACTGACCATCTGTAACTTACCATGCAGGGCTGCTGGACGTTGGCTAGATTACCATAATATGGTGAGTCTGTCTATTTCTGTTCCAAATAAAGTGATATAGGTCATGTTGTCCTTGGGTTTAATCTGTAAATCAATTAATGCTACAGTAGTTTGATTTCTTCTCGTGGTGAATTCGAGATTGGTATTTAGAACATTAATCCAGGCAAAGGAATGTTGTTCTGATTCGGGCCTTCTTCAGATAATAGTTATCCTCTCCCTAGTTACATATTTGGTTTGTAAAGGTAGATTGAGAAGATTTATCTTCTCCCAAATGCAGCCATGATCAAGGAGGCCAAAACCAGGTGAAAAGCTGCTCGCTTGGCTGTGCCACTGGTTCGCTTACAAAAGCATCTTTAAATATGAAATAATTGTATTGAAGTGCAATCTCCAATTGTTAACTAATTAGGTGTGCAAGGAGTGGGGAAGTGCCCTACCTTCCAGTATAGATGTTAAAGCATGTACTACCAGGCCTTGAGATATAGTGGGATACCCAATCCTACTGAGCACTAATCATTAGTGTCTTATAGGGAGACATTGGTCGACGTTGCTTGCAAGGGGTTGTAAGGGCTGCATGACACATTTGTATTAACGTTCCAAAACAGATCAACATCCTAATATGATGAGTCTTCCTGGGCATGTGTCATATGCTTGTGGATTTTAGCCAAGAAAGACACTTTCGAGGTTTGTGGTGTCAAAGGGTTCAAGTAGCCTCAATAGTTTTACAAAATGGCTTCTTCTTTAGCACTTGGTAAGCCTGTATTAATAAGAGGTTCAGTCTATAGTAATTGGTTATTTTCCAATTTTTTAGAAAGTGGTTGTCTAACAAGGGTTTACAATTTCGTTTGAATAAACATGGTCCTCTATTACTGTTCTTCCTCCCTTAGCTGTAGGTTTTATTATAAATCAGGATTTGCTGAAAGCTTTTTTAAGGCTCATCCTTCTTCCTTTGAGAAGTTCCGAGGGGATTATTTGTTGTTATATAGTTAGTTGAGCACTCCTAAAGTGCCTTTTTCGAATTTCCTTATTTTGTGAGGCACTGTCTGATCAGTGGGTATACAGGTAGAGACATGGTTTAACCCATTAGCATCTATTTCTTATAAATACTTTTGATCTCGACAGTAGAGTCTAGGTCTAGTAGAATGAAAGCGGCTTTTCAACCCCAAGTTGATGTATGACTTTGTAGGGGGTTGTGTTTGTTCGAATGACAGCCCTTTAATCAGAATAGCTAATTCTTTAAGGGTACATTTAAACATTACAGACTGGGGGAAGTTATTTCTGGTCCGTCTTTTTCCTGGTGATGATAAGAACTGTGATGCCTGATTCAGGTACCCTATTTGCTCAAACTGTCTCCTCACTGGGCCTGCTCCTAAAAAGGAGCAAGTTCGTTTGTTTGTAAATGGTTTCCTCTTCTTCAGAGGACTGCAATGCACAGTATTTGTACATCCCGTCCAGGGCTAGGAAGCGCCCGAGGGCAGTTGAACACTACACAGGAACAGCGCTGTGATCAGGGAAATGAATAAATTATGAGACCTAATCTCAGTTGCAAGCAGCTCGCACCTGGGAGCGCACACCGTGACAAGGACTTTTTTCCCACAATCCTTTGAACACAACTAATGTCTTCTGTGCGGCCCCTTTGATGAATGTCTATGAAATCTTCAGTTTATCCTCTGAATTCACAAGAGTTAATGAGGAGCTCTTTAAGCTCCCATAAATGTTGGAAAGAGTGCTTTGTGCCTGAAGTTGTTCTTTCTGTGTAACTATATATATGTTTGTGTTTTCTGGCTCCAATGAGCAGCTAGCACGCTGCATGCAGCGCTGCATTTAGGGGAGTGAGAGCGGATTTAGGAAGCCCACCCAGAACAGCATTCATAGAGTCAGTTCCTGAATTCAGCAATGCTTGGGCATGAAAGAAAAGACACTCTGCAGTATCGAGAGCTTTACTGAATATACAACAGATAAACAGCCATTTTGTGCAAAGACTGAACTTGCCGTGGACGTCTTCTAAAAGAGAGAAACATGAACTCTGTTTATGACGTATTCAGGCAATGGCTGGGCTTCCACATCTGAATCTTCTGAAGTTTAGCGGTAGTTGGCGTCGACACTGCTCACGCGATTTCAGAATGTCATCTCTGCAAAGCCTGGCTGCATTGGATGTTTTAGTAGCCAGAAAATACTGTCACAGATGTGAAAATGCCAACATAAGGCCGGTTCCTCCGGTGTCAACACCACTACCACAAGACGTTACCCCAGCTTGTGAACAGGCTTACAATTGGATTAAAGAAAATGTTTCTTTGGAAATCACACACCAAATGGGCTTAATGGCAATAAGGTGTGAGGAGGGGCAGACAGGGCCCTGTGCACAGGGTGCGCTACGCGTTAGCGCAAACAGGGACACAGACACACAGTGGATACAGGGTCTGAGCGGTGACTGCCTTGGAGGGCTTTCTCGCTCTCCTTTATTTCCTTTACACACGTGGTCTATCCCGACCACATCATCCGGTGTGTCACGTGGACATCACATCCCTCACCAACTTGGACAAACAGACAAACAAATACACTTTTCAGACATTGCTGTAGTCTTTGGTTGTGCTCACCGAGGCACCAGTCTTGTGGGCTCCTGCTCACGCGCATTGGTAGATGCCATTCAGGATGTACCCTTGGCGTCGAGTGGAGGGTACTAGCTGTCTGCAGAGTGATTATCGTCCTCCATCCTCCCTTCACGGGGTGCACAATCTGGGTGGACTCCTTTCCCTGTCCCTGCGTGCTGGGGTCTCCTGAGCTGATGTTTCTCTGAGCTGGGGTCTCCTGAGCTCGGGGGTTGCTCTCTGTTCTCATGCAGGTGGTGTTTATTCAGCCAGTGTAGAGTGAGCCCTCTCAGGGGTTCTATCCTCCTGGGATTCCTTCCACAGGGTGTGTGGTATCTGCTTCCAGTGGGACACGTTCCTGGTGACGGTTTCGGTTCCTCGCATGGCTGTGATTAGTCCGTGCTCTCGATGTGTGATGGTCCAGGGAAGAGATTCATAGGGGAGGGCCATCTTCCTGTGTGAGGTCCGGTTCTTCACTGGTGCATGTCGCCTACTTGCAGGTGGATTGGCGTGGCTCTTCTCGAGCTATCTTCCCTTGCATTGTGCTCTTGTCTTCTTAGTTCTATCTGCTCCAGGTCCACTTTTGAGGGGTGCCAGGAGTGGCAAAGGGGGAGTCCTGCTTGGATGGGTATCCCGAAAATCAGGGCCGCAGGACTAGCCTGGGTGCTGAGTGAGGAGTTTGATAGGATCCAAGAAACTGGTATAGTTTGGGTAACCAAGGTCGTCTTTTGTCCTCTGTGATTCTCACACACTTATTGATAGATGCCGTAAACCCTGTCTGCATCACCGTTGGTTTGGGGCCAGTATGGTGTGATGTGGTGGTGACAGATTCCCATGTTGTCAATAACGCGTTTGAACTCCTTGTTTTTGAACAGGGAATCATTGTCGCTTTTTATCGATGATAGTATGCCATGGACCGCTAACATTTTCTCTAGCGCTGTTGTGACTGAAGCTGCATCGGTGGAGTTGACTGTCTCGACCTCTGGGTACCTTGTATATTCGTGTACAGCTACCAGGAGATAGGCTTTGTTGGCGATAGTACTGAAGTCTATGCTCACTGCGTCCCAGCAGCGCTCACTTATTTGTGGACAGGCTATGGGCTCTGGTGGTCCAGGTCTGCAGGTAGCTAGGCACGCTGCACAGGTTTCTACTAGGCATATGACTTTCTGCTGTATCTGCGGCATCCCCACTCATGATTGAAGGAAGGCTTGTGTCTTCACGATACCCTGGTGCCCTTTGTGCAGGAGCTGGAGCGCTCTCTTGCGAAGGTTGGAGGGCATTATGAGGCACTGACCCTTGAGGATCATACCTTCCAGGGACACCGACAGCTCATGTAGTATCTCAAACAGGGCTTGCATCATTGCTTGAGCCTGGGGCGTCCGGTGGCCGACAGCAGTGAGGAATGTTTTCCACTCACTGATTAGTATTGCTTCCTTGGTCAATTGGAGGCAGGGTTCTTTGTCTGTTTCTTCCACTATTTCGTCCAGCTTCATTGCCTTTGGTTTGGCACAGGCGATGATATGGCATATGTGCTCCTCTGTTTCCTTGGCTGCTTTGTGTTTCATTACTGTGGCAGGTCAGGTGTATCGTGACAGAAAGTCTGCAGGATTATCAGCCCCTGCTCTGACTTGTACTTTGAGGTTGAATTGCTGTAACTGGAGCATTCAGCGTTCCATCCTGGCTGGGGGGTGTGGCACCAACCCTTTTAATATTGGGATCTGGGGTTTGTGGTCTATTACTACTTTCACAGGGTGGCTCAGGATGTATACATGAAAGTGTCTGCACCCGCATATGATGGTGAGGGGCTCTTTCTCTATGTGAGCGTAGTTCCTCTCTGTGGGAGTGAGAGTTCTGCTGGCAAAAGTGATGGGAACAATGGCTCCGTCTTATTCAGTTTGGGTGAGAACTGCTCCAAGGCCAACGGTGCTGGCATCCACTAGTAGTTCTGTCTTCCGCGACATGTCAAAGAACGCCATGGTGGTGTCGCTGGATAGTGAAGCCTTGATCTTCTGGAATGCCATCTCCTGAATCTCTCCCCATTCACACTTTGCTTCTGTGAGTTCTCGTAGTGGAGTGGTAATGGTGGCCAGGTCGGGGATGAACCGTCCGCAGTATGTTGCCATACCTCGGAAGCTGCGGACCTCAGTTGTGTTTGTGGGGACTTGAGCGTTTTTTGATGTCGGCCACCTTTCTGGGGTCCGGGGACACTCCTTTTTCTTTGAAGACATATCTGAAAAAGCTCAGTGTGGATTTTCCGAATACACATTTTTCTTCATGGAGCGTCAGCCCCGACTCTTCCAGTCACTGTAGCGTGGCCGCTAGTCAGCTGTTGTGCTCCTTCTCTGTCTTGCTATAGACTAGGATGTCATCACTGACATTGGTGACCCCTTGGAGCTCTTGAAGTACTTTTCTTATTTTGTTTTGGAATACTTCCGCTGCGGAGGAAATTCCAAAGGTGAGCCGGCGGTATCTTCTCAGCCCAAGATGCGATGAGAAAGTCGTGATGTACCTTGAGTCCTTTGCCAGGCAGATTTGGCGTTACCCAGATCTTAAATCCAGTTTTCTAAAAACAGTGGTGCCCGTTAGGTCCACGATTAGTTTGTCCACAGTTGATGTAATGTGCCTTTTCCACCCTATTGCCACGTTGGGCAGGCGCATATCGATGCATATTCGCACCGCTTGGGTTTCACTGTCATGACCATGGGGGACACCCAGGGTGTGGAGCCTGTGGTCTTCTCAATTATTCGGAGGTCCTCAAGTGCTGCCCTCATGTGGAAAGGGAACCTTCGGTGTCGGACGGCCCTCGGTTCCACCGTTGAGTCGATGTGAAGTTTTACTGTGCTCCCTTTTAGGCATTCAATGCCTTGAAACAGCTTCCTGTGCTTAGCTAACAGGTTGTCAATTTCTTGGGAGTGGATTGCGAATGTGAATAGTGCAAGTTCTAGTCTTTCGGCGGTTGGGCATCTGAGTAATGTCTCTCGATTCCTGCATCCACTACATAGATGCAAGTACTGCAGCTCTTTTCGTTATGCTGGAGGGTGGTTTTGAAGTACCCAACGCCTGGCAGGGGCTCTTTGCATCCGTATGTGAATAGTGGTACAGGTTTCCACCGCAGGGTTTGTCTGGGGTTCAGCTTGTCGAAACTTGTAGTCGGCATGACGTTCATTGTAGCACCAGTGTCAATCATCATCATCACTGGGATGTCTCCGATGGTTACTATGCAACTGCGGTGTTATCTGCTGTTGTGCGGTTGTTTGTCATGGGCCAGCTTGACCACTGTGATCATGTGACTGCTGCTGTCAGTGTCTTCTCTGGGCCCGTCCTCTTTGTGTGTCATGGGTCTGGTCGGGCTGTCTCTGCTGGTGGCGATCGGGTTGCCTTGGGCGGAAGGGTTGTGCGTTCCTGAGCCTTGGGTCACCCTTCCAGTCCTGGAATCTCCTCTTGGGTGAGTGTTCTCTGGTTCTCAGGGAGTTCAGGCATACTGACGCATAGTGGTTGACTTTCCCACACTTGTAATACATGGTGCCGAATGCTGGGCAGGGTTCCCCTTTGTGTTGTTGGCCACCGCACCATAGACATTCCCTGGGCTTGCTTGCTGTCTGCCCTTGTTGGGGTTTATTCAGCCGCAGTGCCTTGATGGTGGTCATGCTGTTGTGTGGTGTTTCCATGTCCAGTGGCAGGTGACTAATCATTTGCTCCATTTCTGCCACATTTTCATCTGTCCTCTCTCGTTATCGCCCCATAGTTAGGCTAGTGTCTAGCGGGAGGTTCGTCTCCGAAAGGATGTTTATCCAGAGTTTCTCACAGGAGAGGCAGTGTATGACCTGCTGTCTGACTGCAAATTCATCACCAGGGAAGTCGCAGCCAATGGCCATCTCTCTCAGCCGACCATGGAAGTGGTCGATGCCTTCCTTTGGGCGGTGTCTGGCCTGGGTCATTTTGAAGCGCTCGAAATCCGGGCTTAGTTGGGGCTTGAATTTTCTTGTGAGAACAGCTTTCGCTGTCTCATAGTCGCCTACTGTGCCGCGATTCGGGAGTGCTTTGAAGAGTCTCAGCGTCACGGTGCTGAGGTTGAGCATGAGGACTGTCCTTTTCTTTTCTTCAATAGTGATGTCACATGCTTTTAGGCTCAGTTAGAATAGCTGGACCCATAGCTCCCAGCAGAGCCCTGCACAGGGACCAAAGGGCTCAAATGGCTTCATGAATGTGCCCTGCGTGGTGTCTGAGTTTTGGTTCTGTTGCCTGGGTGGCGTCGCTGTTGGGTCTTCTGCCATGATGAGGTTTCGAGCAGATGTCGGGGTTCTGGGTGCTCTGAGGGACATGCAAGCTTGACAAGGGTCATGTGCCACCCAGGTGTGACTGGACTTCTGTGCCCTGGGCTGTTTCTGGTGATGTTTAAGCCATATTGTCTGTGTGCTGGGCCTTGCACTGGCTTAGCGTGATTTGCAGGGTGGGTGTTTTGCCAGCAAACCAGTGGCATGGACCTTGCCAATAATGGGGTGTGGAACGTTCTGTACCACTGTCAGGTGGCTGCTTGCTTGCAGGCTAGTATAACCCAGAGTCCAGAGTGAACTGCAGTGTCGCCATGTGGCTGCTTGCTGGTAGGCTAATGCCTCTGGCCTGAGAGGCCAGTGCTGCAGGGTGGCTGTTCACCTGTGGATTGATTGTGAGGGCCTGGGGGGCCAGGTGTGCCTTTTGGGGTCTTGGGTGGCCTGTGAGTTAAGGCCTTGCTGGCATGTAATTAGCATGAACATGAGGCAACAGTGTCCTATTCTTTCCGGCAACGGCTCTGTAGGTCAGCCAGGTCGAGTCAACATAGCCCAACATTTCAAGGGAGGCAGCAAGGGGGTTTGAAGCCCAGTCAGCTCAATGGTGTTGCAACACTGCTTGTGCTTAATCCCTTGGTTACTTATTGGTAACCTTCATTACTCACAGCCCTATTCTTCCTCGTATCAGTACTTGTGTATGAGGCACTTTGACTCATACACAAGTACTGGGATGAGGTAGAGGGAAATTGAGGTAATGCCTGTTTTAGTTACGTGTAATCTTAATTACTCCTAGTCCCACTCTTCCACATCCCAGTATTTACCTATGATGCAAGGAGCCTCATATGCAAGCACTGGGACAAGGAAAAGGGATGTGGAGGTAATTCTGGGCCGAGAAGCTGATTGTGGGGGTTGCGGAAGGGGGTGGAAGGAAGAGGGGATTTGTGGGGCGGGGCTGTGGAGGTGTTTGTGCGATAAATCGCAATGGCCATCCATGTCCAGGCTAAGCAGGCATGATATGTGGTATTAGTGTCTAGAGAGGCATTTTGGTGCAGCCAGTCTAGTCAATTCTTAGTTTGGCTTAACTTTTTTTTAACTGGACATCTCTGCTAAAGCTGTCCAGGTAAGTGTAATTACCTGACTAGACTGGCATTTTGGTGCTGCCAGTCTAGCCATTTCTTACTGCAGTATTGTATATTTTTCTGGGCATCAGTGATAAAAAGAAAAACATGATAAGTGTTATTGCTTCGACTGACATTTTGGTGCAACCAGTCTAGGTATGTCTAAATGTGGCATAGCATGATTTACTGTAATATGTTATTATGTGTCTAGAATGGTCTACATTGTGCAACAAGTTGGACATGTTTTCATTATGCCATGGCATTTCTAATAGGAAACCATTATATTGATTAAAGCATTAATGTTCCTGTGCACTGTTGGTGACTTGCATGTATTGGATTTTTGGATTGGTGTTACCCTACAAAGCAATTGCAAACGCTCAGGCTTTTTAGCCAATTTTCCGCATACATTGTGCTGTATAATGCATTAAAACACATATTTATATCTTTCTCCTAGTGCAGTGTGTGGCGTACCCCTGCAGCAGCATGTTTGATGTTAAGGCTTGATTAAAGCAAGCTCAAAGAGTTCCTATGAGGAGGTGTTTTGGGCAGGTAGGGCAGAAACTGTGTGGGGATGCCATAGGGATTAGCATGGAAAGTCAATGAGTGGGCAAATAGCCAACAACACTTGCACACTTTGTGTCCCTCCTCGTATACCATTTCTCCCTACCTCTACTCGAATGCAATGATTCGGTTTATACGTCTTGCAAGTGACACCTAATAGCCCAAACTAATGAGGTAGGAACGAGATGGAAAAAAAGAGAAAACAATGTATGTGGAACGACAGAGATACTGCGCGTAGTATTTCTGGAAATCTGCACACGTTACCACCAACCAAGAAGATTTCCGCAAAGAAGGCACACTATCAGAAATAACAAATGCGCTAACATATGTACTGCTTGCAGTATTTCCAGTTGGAATCCTGATTGGGTGAAGCAATAGTTGGGGGACATAAGGGAACAGTACTGTTAGGTAGGGATTATGAGAGGTTAAGGGGTATGGGGTTTAGCCCCTGCCCCCAGTAAGAAATGTGTTTAAATAAGGGCCAGGATGGCAGAGGTAGGCAGGGTAGGGTAACGTGTGTTACTATCTGTTTGAAATAACAATTATATAGCAGGTCGTTTTGATGTTTTTAAAACATTTAGTTTTACATTTTAAATGTTCATTCACATTTTCTAGTTCAGGTGTTGTACAATTGTACACACACACACGCCGACTATATTTGAATGTGCTGGCACAGCGTTGCTAGCCCCTACCTGAGCTACCTTTTGAAGACAGAGATAGCAAATGGTTCAGACTACACAAATCGAGTAAAACGAGGCTGCAGTCTAAACTCTACAAGAGTTATCTCGGAGTTGATGCTAGCTCTGTCTGAACCAAGCCATTTTTAAACAATCGACTTACTTCTGAATGGCATACACAATTTCATCCCATGTAATTACTTCCGGGTGACCCAAGTCATTCCTGATACTTGAATTGCGTCTGACTGACCATTAAATCACTACTAGGAAATGTCCTTTCAGGTTAAGCAACTTTTATGTGTCCCTACCTGGAACCATTTGTTAATTTCCATACTCCATCTTCCTACGAAGCAACGTCCTTGCCACTCTGTAGTTGAGGATTGTACTGTACTTATTAGTTATTTGTACCTCCCCTTTCTTGACATCCTCTTTGGAAAGTGGAAGTGAATGTGTTGCATGAGGGCAGCCCACTGTGGGTATTGTTCCTCTATTGCCCCCTGCAGAAGCATCTCCTGAGTGGGGCTATCGCCTATCTGACCCGCCTTCTAATGACATACATACATTAGCAAATAATTCACACTGGACATGTAATAAAAAGAGAGTTCATGTTTAATTCTGCGATAGTTACCTTACAAGTGATTCTAGCACTGCCCAGCCCTTGTTTAAGCTAAGCCATTGCCATCCTCCGTATTTTAATAACTTCAGGCTGGCCCTCTTCATTACAGGGAAAAGTCCTTCAAGTTCAAGCACCATCTCCAGTAGCTGTCCCTTACAGTAACAGTTCATTCACTCCCTTATGCTGTAGGGAGCATTGCCCAGGCCATACAGTATTTCTTTAGGTGTCCAACTGTCCTTGTGAGTAAATGCACCTCTTGTGCCATCCCCAGACTTCCCAGCCAAATGATAAGCTTTAGGCCTGTCTTCAGTTGCAGAAACCTTACTCCTCAGCTAGGATTTTCTCTATAAATCCACTGAGTGCCCCCAATAACTCATAAAAATCCCACGTGTGATGCTACCTGCTGCTCTAAGAACAGCCTGCTATCAATAGAACAGCAACATTAGCACCCCGTGCTGGTGAGCCAGCCAATCAAGTGGCGGAACACAAGCTTGAACCGCCGGTACAAGTCGAGATTAAAAGCCGTTTGATGGCTGTCTCTCCCCACCACCATCTTCCCCCCACCCTTGTAACGCTCACTCCCCGTCTTACCAATGCAGAATAATAAAAATGCAACACACCCCAGGTGGGGAATGAGACTAGGAGAACAGGTTGCAAGATTTAGTAAGTTTATATAAAGTTGGCATCCAGAAAACTCTGCTGCCTCGAGAGTGCTCTGGCAAACAATGCAATTGCAGAGAATTATAAAGGAAAACAGTGTCATAAGTGATGCAATTAACATAGGGTACTATAACAGTGTAGGGATGGCTGGACGGTGGAAGCACATATATCGTTGTAGGCTCTGCTTCTCCTGGATAGGCTGCCCAGTTGGTGGGAGAGTGAGCGTCACAAGGTCCAGCTGCATGTGTCCGGGAGGGGTGAGGGTTAGGTCACGGCGAGATAGAATTGACACCAACTATGCTGGCATGAGAAACTACCACTCGATATATAATAAACAACAATCATTAGTATACCTTTGAATAAATCTAGAAAACCTATAAATTGCAGTCATGTGATTACACCATCTTTCATTGGGACTTTTATGAGGTAAAAGGCATAGAGGGGTTGTCCTCTGTGAAAACCTGGGCAACTGGGTGGTTCTTAGCACATCAAGGCAGATTGGGGAGCTGTAATGACATGTGTTAGTTTTAGGGCACAATATACTGAGACAGAGGTCTTGGTTTATTGGGGGCACTGTGGGTGGGCTGCACAGCAGTGTCACACTTCTGGTACATCAAGAGAATACCTTAGGAGGGCACATGGTTACATTGGCAGTAATTTTCCAACAGCAGGGCCAAGGGAGCAGGGGCAGGTTTGTGAAGATGGATGAGCTACAAGGCATGGTGCGAGCCGGTTCACACACAGGACAGTGATCACAGAGGAAGGGCGATATGATACATTCTGTTATTTGTTTTAATTATCCCCAGAGCATCCGTGAGAAAGGGATTTGTGAAGCTCTCAGACAGTGGAGAAAAGGTGGGGGCTGTGTGCGCGCTGTGCGCGGTGGTGCAAAGGGGGAGAGAAGCCTGTTTGTACTATTAAAGTGAGGCCTAGTTCACAGATTGAGTCGAGGGCACACAAAATGGACACCAAGTGTATCCTGCAATAGCCCTAGTTATGCTAATGTTAGCATAAGGGCAATGGAGGCATCCCCTGCTATTGCACAAGCAAGTGGTCCATAACGTGCAGAATGTGCGAGGGGGGTCCAAATGACCCCTCGCTCCCACACACCCTCCGTCCCAGTTTTTTCTTCTTTTTTTTTATCAACCCCCCTTTTCCTCACTTATCTTTTTTTGGCTGCGGTGGCCCTTCCCACCATAGCCGCTGCTTCCTCTCAGCTTCCCACAGCCGCCATGGAAAGGGAAGCTTCCCTTTCCATGGTGGCCATGTTGGTAAAGTATTTACCTTCATACAAATGGATGCGCGTGGCGTCCCATTGTAGAAAAGGAAATCCTTTTTTTTTAGCACCCCAGGTTGTCGCTTTGGTAACCCGGGGTGCTAATGGCCTTATGTACCCGTTTCACAGGCAACAATGGGGATAATGGCCCTGGGCCCACATTAATGGCCCTCGATTTACTCTGGCCATTAACTTGGACCGCGGGCCAATACCCCACAGTGTTGCCCCAGGAAAGGCTACAAAACACTGCATTATTTCCAAAGAAATGATCACTGTTCTCTGAAAGGTTATGTGGACCCCACTCACTTACCAAACTGTGCCAGACCAAAGTGTGGAAGAGCAGCTGAATGTCTCTGCAGGAAGTCCCGCCCCATCCTTCCTATATGTTGGGAGCCAGAAATCGCGAAATGCACACCAGTGATTGTGCCTACTCCACAGAGAGTCTTTGAGAAAAGGTATCCACTAAGAAAACCCTATCTGATGTATCCTCGAATAGATAATAATCTCTTGGAGGAGGTCCCCGAAAGGATATGAAGATGAGAGAAAGAGAAGTTGGTGACATCACAAGAAGCAAGCCTGACGTTCTGAGAAGAGTGGCTAAATAAGAAGATGTATGGACCTTATGGAATCGGATGACGAAATAAAGAATTGAGTGAACGTTTATATGCAGAATAAAGATTGCACGTGTGAAGAGCATTGCAGAAAAATGCAAGCCATTCAATAACTGTACAGATGCATCAACACAAGTAGATTAAGTAATCTTAAAGGCTAGCTGTATGTAGTGAATAGACAGCAGGTGGTGCAGCCATTATATTATATAGAATTCTGGACATCAGTGTCACATGTTTAGTAAGCTCGGACCCATAAGAAGAGAAGGATCAAGAGCTGAAGCTGTGTTGCAGTAAGAAAAGCGGCTGAAGATCGAGGAAAGGCCTGGAATAGTTGTCTGGCCTGGTGTCAAAGGATGAAGTAGCCAAGAACTGGCTATCTATCTGAAAAAAACAGAATTGTCTCGTGTTAAAGTACAAAGAAAGAACACCATGATTGTCAAGTTTGTTAATTAAAGAAAATTAAATGCTGCCAAACAGGCCGAAATAAGGTCTCCTGTAACATGAGATAAAGATGAAAATAGAAGGTAGGTATGCTGCTCGGACTTGAGGTGGCGTGTGCCTATACTCCCTTTCATTCCCAGGAGCAAGAATACTTTGCAAGGCTAAATTCAATGACAATTTGAATGGCAGAAGGCATGAGCGATGAGAGATGTTGGGCTAATTGGGTAGGGAGGCACAGTCACGTCCACCTGCTGGCACCTGGGGTATCAGCTTATGTGCTGCTAGTGAACAAATCTTCCAGAAGGGTACAAGCATGGCAACCAATTGTAGAGGGCCATATAATGAAGGGCCTTATAGTTTGAGAGCCAATAATATGTTGTGTACCTAATAGCTGATGTGGATGACTTGCACTAGGGGTGGACATAAATTGTCCACCTGACTTTAGAGAGCCAATCACAACCAGTCCCTATATATAAAGTATACTTAGATGTTCCCTTTGAGCGTATCACAATCACCCATAGGTTTTTCTTGTTTGCCACGTAGTATGACGTCAATGCCTGATGAAGTTTTGCTAAACAAATGTATTTTTATGTGATTTGTGCTGAGAGCACGATCGAACGTCTGTTGCTGTCTGTTGTAACCCCCTGTTTTAGACAATTGAAAAAATAACAGTTGGAGGAGACTTTTTACCAACTTCATGAGTCAGTCTTATTATTTGGTCTAAGAGTTATTCTGCATCCCATTCTGAGTATGACGTGTTACTGATTTAAGGCCCCCCCGGGTTCACGTGGTAGCATAGTCAGATGGTATATAGAAGACACATTAACCTGTCAGAGCTGCAGTATTTCGGACCATCAGACATCCTCCACCATGTAGCTGGAAGATCGCAGGTTTCTTGTGGAGAGCGGCCGATTAGAAAACTTGCAAGTGAAATCGAGACGGTGGGCAGGGTCCCTCTTTGACAAAATCCCTAACTAGTTTCTACAGGAGCTTTGTGAACAGAAGATGAAAGTGGTCGATTGGAAGAGGAGACGATACCGAAGGCCATGAGCGAGAGCGATCGAATGGTGAGTAGACTGAGAGGAATGGCAAACTAAGGGAACTGGGTTGTGATAATTTAAAAAGTAACAAAAGTAACAGGTGTAACAGGAAATATTGTGTAAAGAGAGAAAGAGATATGAGTTCCCAAAAAGTCCTAACCCAGGGTTGTTCTAGAAGAGGTCGTCTCACACTCCATTCGGAATAAAATAGGCTATGTGCAGGATAGGTCTGCATGTGATCAGAGTGTTAATTAGGGGCAAGAAAAGAAGTAAGGGTGATCGCCGTTGTTTAAATAAGAAAAGTTGACTAGTTTGTCTGTTTGTTTGTGTTTAATTAAGGTGTCGAAGAGCGACAACAGGCGCATGAGTCCATAGAAGTTCAGTCACTCCAGTCACTCTATGTTTTTCTTGCAACGTGAGAGGAGCTGCAGCTACGATATTCTACTTGTTTTGCGACAGACAGCAAAACAGTTGTGCTGTGCCTTTAAGCAGGACTGACCTTCAAATACAGACTCACAGAACGTAGCACTGTGCGTGATTCTGTAGGAGTCCAGTCACTCCAGTCACTCTGAGACAAAGTGAGGCTCTTCGAGAATATGGAAGCAGGCAGAGATGGCATTATCCAGCCGAACACACGGCTATAGCAGAGAAAGCAAGTGAACTGTAGCGCAAGCACCTGCCGGGATGTCTGGAAGAAAGCAGCCGGGGCCTCGAAGAAGGTGAGCAGCATGCCTAACGCGCCCAACCTAAGCACTCTCTGCACAAACGTAAATTCAATGCCACTCCAGTTTCCTGAGTTCCCCGAGATAGTTATAAACTAAGGAAGCCGTGGGTTTGAAACAGTAGTTCCCAGCGCTAATATTTCAATACACTGTATGGACATAACAGACACTGAAATGTTGGAGGCAGACGGTGCAAGGAAACTGATTGATTGGGGGGCGGTGCAAACAGATATAGTGGCTCTACCAAGCGATCTTGAAGGTCAAGATGGTGCCAATGAGAACATTGGCCACGAAAGTAAGGAATTGTCCGCTAGTCCCACTAGTCAGGCAGACCATCGGAACACCAGCAATTGCTCACTGAACTTGCCAGAGGACCCACGACGCTACGCCACACCAGCGGAAATGACGGAATGCTCAAACAACTACTGCGAGAGAAATCTATCTTGCTCTCCCAACTTGGCAGTAGAGAATTGTCCTCAAACAAATATCCCACGCTCAAGTTTTACACAGGTTGATTCGGAAAGTGACAGAGAAGTTGACAGCATTGGTGATAATGAGGGGGACGTAGTTGAAACTGGGGTAAAGACCGGTGGTTGACGACAGAAGGAAAAACCCCAGAAGACAAATGTCTACTCCAGTTTCATTCGAATTGGGCAAACATCTTCGGTTTCATTTTAATGACCAAATAAAGGTGGGCAAGGACTTAAACGAATTTGATCAACGTTTGAGTTTTATATCCAAAATGGCAAGACAGGAGAAATTGACACCAAAACAATGTAAATCAATAACTATTGATAAATGTGCTGCAAGCGAATTGGAAGTCCAAGAGTAAAGTAAGGAGAAAGGTACCGTTTATCACATAAACCTGCCTAGCAGGGAAACAAACATCCAAGTTGAAAATTAGATTGATCAAATCACTCAAAATAAAACAGTATTGGTAACGAAAAGTAGTAAAAAAGAACTTGCTACACGAAGACAAGTGGAAAATGGTGCCAGGCCAGCACAGAAGAACGTGGAAAAACGAAACACTGGAGCAAATAATAGAATTGAAGAGGCGTTCCGAGACGCACATCAGCATAAAGTTGGATGTGAGTTAGATGACTGCTGGTTCGGCAGGCGTGAGAACAAGATGGGCACCACCTCAGTTGCAACACAAAAACTGTTTGTGCACGAAGGAGGTTAAACAATTATGGATGGAAATATGTCCAAGTCGGAAGAACGCCCGCAGACTACGGGAAACCAAAAGAACAATCTATCCATCGCAGCAATGATTACAGTACATAACAGTGTAATAGCTGCCATGACCCTTGTAATGGCACCGTTTACCAAATTGTACGAGGTATTGAGCGACAATTTCACATGGAACGCAAAGATGCAAGCCCTGATTCTAACAGAATTGTCTTATTTAGAAACATTTACTTCGAAAGTTGAAGAACGACTGAATCAATGGGGGTGGGGGTGGCGAGGGTAGAGTCTTAATGGAATCATTTTTTGGATTATATAAAATGAATAAGGTAAACAACCGGCACTCATCTCAGAGGAGAAACACCAATGCATGACCCCGTGGAAAAGGGCGACACCGACGATTGCAGGTGTATCTCGCAACAGAATACAAAAAATGCTGGAAAGAAGACAAAAGTGGGCACGAATATGGAAACAATAAACAGAATAGAGAGTCCAAAAAAAACAAGATTTGCGACAGTTGAAAAGCACCCTGTCAAGCCCCATGACACACGGGTCTGTACTGCTATCGAGAGCTGCAATCCTGGGGACCTGGTCATCGTTCAAAAGGACTCAGAAAGACAGAAAGGAAACAAATGAACACTAGGACTGGACTCAAGAGGAGTACCAGATGATGGTGGGCATGTAGGAAACAGAGACAACGGAGATGTCCCTGTTGTTCCAGAAACATAAAGATGCTGAGGTACATTCACGACAATATGCACAAGAACAGCAGAACAAGAAAACAAAAGTGCAACAAGGACCGCAGGGGAAAAAAACAAAAAACTGCCCACTAGAAAACACCAGGAAATCAAACGGCTCGTGAGCATTTTTGAGGAACCTCTCTAGCCCTCCTAGTATGATATGCTATGGCATTTATAACGCGCCTATACACAAGTGTTTCAAGGTGCGACGAGGCAAGGGAGGGGGAACAAGGTAAGACAGACAACGATCCTACTAGGCCAGGTGTCATTCAGAAGATCGCGCAAGTGCATGGGAAGGGGAAAGGGAAAAGTGCATGGGGGAAGGGAAAGGGCAAAGTGCAGTACATGGGATAGAAGAATAAATATATAAAAAAACGGCCAGCTGGTGGCAAGTGCAGGGTAAGTGCAGGCCTAAGTGCTAGTAGGGGGACTATAGGGATACAGAAAACAGTCCTCAGGTGCAGGGGTTGCCAGGGCGGCAGTGCAGGTGGATAACTGGTGGGGCCTGGGCCAGAGATCAGAAAGGGTGGCCAGGTAATCATTGCAGTTTCCGTCAGGAATTCAGCAGGGGAGAAGGGGAGAGAAAGCAGAAGCAAAGAGGAAGGTTTTGAGGTGCTTCCGGAACCAGAGATGGTTCTCCTCAAGTTTCAGGGAGGCAGGAAGGCTGTTCCAGAGGGAGGCACCTGCCGAAGAGAGATCTACCACCAACTCGTTGCTTGGAGAAGCGACAGACCCTGAGGGAGTTGGAGGCGGATGAGCGAAGAGCTCGAGAAGGATGATATTTAGGAAGAGAGAGTTGAAGGTATTGCAGCCCCAGGCCCCAGAAGGCCTTGTGGACAATGCAGAGGGTTTTGAACTTAATCCTCGCAGCCACTGGGAGCATGTCCAGAGATTTCAGTACTGGAGAGATACAATCCCTGGGCTTGAGGCCAAGGACAAGTCTCGCAGTCCTGTTCTGGATAAGTTGCAGAGAGCGGAGAGTAGAGGCAGGCAGATTTAGATAGACGCTGTTACAATATTCCAGCCTAGAGAGAACCAGGGCTCTGGAGACAGTGAGCTTCTGGGGGAATGAGAGAAAACGAAGAATACCTCTGAGGAGGTGCAGCTGGCAGTGTGACTTCTTAGAAACGTCAGAGATGTGAGGAGAGAAGGAGAGTGTGGAGTCAAAGATGACCCCGAGGTTTTTAGCCTTGCAGGTGGGAGCAGGAAGAGGGCCAAGAGAGGCCAGCCAGAGAACTGCAGGGAAGGAGGGAGTGGGTGTGCCGATGAGAAGACTCTCAGTCCTACTGGCATTAAGGCAGAGGTCATTGGCGGCACACCTCTCCTGGATGGCAGACAGTCAGAGATAAGGGAAGGAGAGGAGGAAGCCGAGGGTAGTCTAAAAATGAGCTGGGTAGCATCCACATAGCACTGAAAGTTGGGGCAGAGAGTGTTGATGCGGTGGGCAAGGAGTGCCAGGTATTGGTTAAACAACCAGGGCGAGAGGTTAGATCCATGGGGGAAACCACAGGTAGAGAAAAAGATATCGGAGAGGAAGGACCCAAGTTGGACCTGGGAGGGTCGGTCGGAGAGGAAAGAAGTCATCCACACCAGAACCTGACCAGTGATACCCAGGTTATCACGGAGACGGTTGAGCAGGATGGCATGGTTGACAGTGTCAAAGGCAGAAGAGAGATCAAGCAAGATGAGAATGCACAGGGTGTTAGAGTCAAGGTTGGAAAGCAGGTCTTCATGGATGTTCAGGAGAGCAGTTTCCATGCTTCTGGCAGCTCGGAAGGCAGACTGATGGTCATGAAGACAACCAACAGATTCAGTGTGGGGATTAAGCTGGGAGATGGCCAGTTTCTCCAGTAGCTTGCCCCGGAAGGGGGTGATGGAGATTGGGTGACAGTTAGCCGGGCAGGGGGGGTTGGCCGAGGGTTTCTTAAAACGAGGGTGCACAAGGGAGTGCAAAAACCAAAAGGAGACGTGGAGCTATATAATGACGTTTTCGACCATGCTCCTTAGAACCAATTATGGACAACCCCTAAACAAAAGATTGAAAACGTCCACTTGATTTTCCCTTCTGTAGTCCCCCACGTATCAACACCTTCGTACATAGACCAAATAAGTACTAAGTCAAAACCACAAAAACCATAACACAAATATATATTCACAATTTTATTTCATATAAATCACAATTACTCATACACCAATTACATACATTTGAATAAAAAATATGTAAAATTTCAATTATTTCTAAAACCTTTACAAAATATTTCTAAAATTTAAATACATCAACTCTTGTAGTAAATATAGAAAATTATTGTAGTTTTTTTGAAAAAACATATGATGTGCTAAACCCTATAACACCCTGTAACACCCTGCCTATACAAAACTAAATGATGTACGGCACCTTTATGGCCACCACACTAGTTGTACA
Organism: Ambystoma mexicanum; assembly: GCF_040938575.1. NCBI lineage: Eukaryota > Metazoa > Chordata > Amphibia > Caudata > Ambystomatidae > Ambystoma > Ambystoma mexicanum. The sequence goes on along the minus strand of NC_090934.1, from coordinate 333,125,253 downwards.
TAAAGGAACACAATGGTCAGTAGCTCATGGGTTCCTTTCTATTTAGGATACCTCATATGCATCATTCCATGATCAGAGTAAACGTCATCCCCATTCTTGCTACCCTGGGGTTTATTTCAGCTCAATATGCTAATCTACTGTATTGTTAACAACTCACAATACTCTATCTTAACAAGCCAACATGTTTCATTCAACACAATATTGTTATACACAATTCTTCTGAACTTCATCAGGGGGACGATATGTACCCTTCTTCCATCTATATTATTGCAAGGGTGATTAAACACTTGTCATAATACAACTCAATGTGCTGTTAGTTCCATAAATCTAACTTTACTACGCACAACTCTCGACCGTGTGCCACAAATCAACTCAGTCTCTTGACCACGGTTCAAGGGGAGAGTCACAACACCTATGTCGGACAACTCAATTTCTCCAATTTCTAAGCTCTTTGTCACTCGTATGCATCAATCAGTATCTGCACTGATGCCATACTCGGGGCATTCATCCGCCTTTGGCAGTTCTATCCACCCGCGGTGGCCGTACCATTCAAGTAACACAATGACTTCCGACTTCACGATGTTCGTCTTCCCCGTCTCCCCACTGTTCGCTGTTGAAGTCCCAGCTTATTTCAGTTTCATAAGGGAGTGCTTCAGGGGGGGATGGGAAGACTCCAGTGGCGAAGGAGGGATTGCAGAAATCAGCCAGAGCAGGAGCCAGAGAGTCAATGTGGTCCTTGATAGTTTTGGAGGAACAGGGGTGAACCTGTTTCGACAAGACTTTCATAGATTGGACATGTCTAAAAACCTGTCATGATTCCTGCCCCTGATGTCCCCAGCCCTCCAAGATGTCAGGCTGGAGCCAGGCCACGATCACCTACATGGCACTCAAGGGCCTCTCTATCCCTCCAAAGACCCACTTGGTGTCAGACTAGGCGCTTGTGGCACCAGACTCACTCACTCCCTTAGGATAACATTGGGGATTGGAATTGTAGTGCATTGATGAGTACAAGATGGTTGCCCCCACATATTTCGGTTCCCAGAACTGCATGTGCGGTCTAGTCTTTTGGGTGTGGGTCAGCCCAGAGGCACCTGGGATACCCAGAGACTATTTAAGCCACACCCAGCTGAGAAACATGCTTTGCGTTTTCTGCACCTGCAGAGTGACACTCACCGTGTTCGGATCGGTCTCCAGTAGGCCTGCATCTTTCTTCTGCGCTCAGCTCCTGCAAGAACAAGAACACTGTTAGGAACAGCCTTACCTTGCGGCGCTTCTGCCCATCAGTCATCGCTCCTTCTGTTCTGCGGGCATCTTCGGCGGTGTCATTCCCATCCCGGCACGCCGCTTCCTAAGGAAAAGGGAAAAGAACAGAAAAAAGGCATTAGTAAGCATTCTGCAAATCTTCGCTTATTTTTAAATACTATACAAGGTTCAAACGCTTACCTGAATCCCAGCCGCTCTGGGGGAACTCTGTCTCCAGAACTTCTCATCCGTCTGCAAGAGGGAAAAGGCACTCCAGGTTAGGCGTGGAAACATCAAAAGGCGCCGCATACTGCGCTTACCCACTGCATTTGTTCTTCATAACCGGCATCCACGCCGAAAACGTCGCGGCACCTAAAAGACACAGAAAAAGAACTCAGTTCAATGCAAATACGAAAGGGGTGCATCGCGCATCGCGCTCTCACTCACCTTCAGTGCTACTCATCGCATCATCATGCTTCCATCCTGGGACGCCGGCCATCATCACAGGAAGGAAAGGAACGAAGTTAGAGAACTGTTCAAAAGACTCATTATACTTACCTGTTGGATTCCTGCCAGTGAAGTAACTAGGCAGCAATGAGCCTGCATCAATCAACACGGCCCTGCGCTGAAGGCAGGACGGAGAGCACACTATCCAAGAAGACAAGGTGAGCAGTGGATCAAAGGGAAGGGTTGGACCCTGGGGAAGAAGGGGTTCAAGCACACAGAGACAATAGGGGTTTAAACTCTACCAATCCTGTGTTTCAGGCCCAGTCTCCAGTCGAATAGCCTCAAGGGAATGGTTCAAGGTCGTAAGAGGTCAGAACAGGCTGAGTGACGTCCCCGTGGATACCAGGTGAGCGTTACAAAACCTCATCTGCAGAGAAAAGGGGAAAGGCAGAGAAGGAGGGAGTGGGGTGGCTGCAGAAGGGCCAGAGGAAGAATAGGGAATAGAGGGAGGGAGGCGATTGGAGGAGAGTGAGGACAGGATGTCCTGAATTTTTTAAATGAAGCGAGAAGCCAGTGTTGTGCAGAGGGCCTGGGAAGGGACAGGAGAGGTAGAGACTGTGGCAGGATTGGCCAGTTCCTTGAAGATTTTAAAGAGTTCAGCCGAGTAGTTGGATGCCGCAGAAATGCAGGATTGGATATGGGCTCTCTTCTTGGTTAAGACAGAGAGCCGGTATTGCCTTTGGAGCAGGCGGCAGGCCAGTTTGTCAGATGGTGTACATGAAGCAAGCCATTTCCTCTCAGCCACCCTGCACTTGCGTTTTAACGTGACGAGGTCTGAGTCATACCAGGAGTTGCACTTGGCTTTGGGCTTCAGGTGGATTCTGATGACAGGGGCAAGGATATCAAGAGTATCAGATATAGCAGAGTGGAGCGTGGAGAGGGCTGTGTCAGGGTGAGAGCCAGCCAAAGGGGGAGGGGGTAGAGAAAGTGGCGGCGAAAGCCTCAACTGACACACGCTTCATGGGTCGGATGACCGAGAAGGTGGGTGTCAGTGATGGTGGTGGCTTGGCCTGAGGGGGAGGGAGGGTGAGGTGGGAGGAGAGGAGAAAGTGATCACTCCAGGAGAGAGGAGTGGTGAGAGGGACAGCGAGGGGAAGGTCTGAGGAGATCAGAACATCCATAGTGTGCCCTGCAGAGTGAGTTGGGCCAGAGGGGAGAATGGTGAGTGAGAGAGAGTCGCAGAGGTCACGAAAGAGTCCTGAGGGAGGACAGGAGGCATCCAGGTGGATGTTGAAATCTCCAAGAAGGAGGAGTTGAGTGGTTGAGGCCAGGAGTGAGGAGGAGAGGTCGGCCCACTCAGAGAGGAAGGAGGAGATTTGACCAGGTGGCCGATAGATAGTAGCCACAGTAAGGGAATGGCTGGTGGAGAGAGAGCCTGCAGATGAGGCATTCAAAAGAGGAGTAGGACTGCGTAGGAGTGACAGAGGTGGGAATGCACTCGGGGAAAATCAGGGCTGCATCCCCTCTAGAACGTTTGGACCTGGGTGCGGAGAGGATCTTGTAGCCATCAGGTAGGAGTGTGTCAAAGCAAGTGACAGAGCTGGCCATGAACCATGTCTCGTCTCGGTCAGACCAAGGACATCAGGTCAAGTTCTTCCAGGAGACGGCAGATATCAGAGGAGTGTTTGACAGCAGAGTGAGAGTTGAGTGGCAATATGGAGATGGTTGCCATCCTTGAAGGACTTCTGAGAGGGGTACAGGTCAGAGGTATGCCCTTCGGAGGTGTAGAAGGAGCCCGAGAGGGGGCAGAGAGGGAAGGAGAAGGCAAGGTAGCCAAGGAGGAGGCAGAGGGGGGGTGAGGTCACCGCAGAAAGGGGAGAGGGGACAGCAGGAGAGGAAAGGAAATTGATGAAGTGTGGGAAGCGTCTATCAAAGAGGTGAAGGATAACATGAGGGCCCTGGACCAAGACTGTCCCATTCGAGTAAACATTAATGATGACCTTAGAGGAATGGAAGGAGGACAGGAGGGCATCCCAACGGGTGCCACCATTAATGGGAGAAGAGGAGAAAGGAGAGAGCACAGAGAACATATGAAGGGTCCATAGGTCTGGCAAAGGAACGACAAAGAGAATGTTGGTGAGAGTTTCCTTAGAAGAGGCACTGGTGTAGGTGTCAGCGATAGGGAGGCCTGGGTTGGAGACCAGGATTTCCTTTTAAACTTCGTCCTACCAAATTTAGTGAGGAGAGCAGGATAGTTGATAGAGAAGCAGTTAGAGAAGATAGGAGAGACAGAGAGCACCATGCAATAGGTGGGAGAGGAGAGGGGTAAAGGTACTAGAGCAGGACACTCAAGTAGGCAGGCGTGACAGTGAGAGGCGAGCAGGTTGCACAATAGGACAAGATGACGACAGTCAGGATTAAGGAGCTTACAGAAAGCACATTATAAGACAGGAGAGAAAACACAGCTAAATTTGAGAATCCAAATAGAGGGAGGAAGGCCTAGGTTTCACAAAACAATTTTAAATACTGAGACAGTGCATATTATAACATGAGAAAAACACAGTGAAATTTGAGAATCCTGAATAGATGGAGGAAGGCCTAGGTTTCACAGAACAATTGTATAATGGTACTCATATTGTCCAATTTCAAAACATCAGGTGGTAACCGTCTATAGGAGCAGGGTACACAGAAGGGAGGTGTCAGGCAGCAGGCGTCCCCTGCAGACACCTGCAGACACAGAGAGCTGCCAAGTAGGAGCCGCCCTTTGCCTAGGGGGCCTTTAGCCGCAGGGGCTGCCGGGCAGGGGCTGCCCAGGGGAGGTCAAGGATAAGGGAGGGAGAAGCCAATCCAGAGGGGGTGGGTGGGATGGGAGGCGGGCAGGAAGGAGGGGGGAGAGAGAGGGAGAGAAAGAACACGGAAGGGGAAGTGGAGATAGGCAGGAAGGACCTCATATGGGCGAGGAGCACCCGCGGCAAAGAAAACAATAGTTTAGGTTAAAGCAACAAGATTACAGTACCTCCGGGCTCACCAGATAGAACAAGATGGTGCTGCAGTCACCCGCTCAGCCGCCGTGTAAATGGCGAGCATGGTGACGAGCACAGAGCTCACACCAGCCACGAAGGAGGGAGAAGCCAATCTAGAGGCGGTGGGCGGGATGGGAGGAGGGCGGGTAGAAGGAGGGAGAGAGAGGGAGAGAAAAAACACAGAAGGGGTACTGGGAGCAGGCAGGAAGGGCCGTACACGGGCGAGGGGCACTCGCGGCAAAGAAAACAGTAGTTTAGGTTAAAGAAACAAGATTACATTACCTCCGGGCTCACCAGATGGAAGAAGACGGTGATGCAGTCACCCGCTCAGCCACCGTGTAAGACAAAGTCGCAAGTAAGGAACGTCACCACCACACGACTCAAAAATTTGCAAACAATGATGTATCTGGAAGTCCAGCTGCTGTTCATATCGGCACGGAAATGGGCGGTAGAGCCGGTACTCCAACTAAAATTGATGAGTCAGAAGTCCCTGGTGACCACGATCTAATAGTCGACATCGCCTTCTATCTCGCAGAAAGCTAAAGATGCACTGAAAAAGAAATAGGAAAAGAGGGTCGAAACACAAGAGGAATAGAGAACCATTATCCTTAAGGTCAACCCAAATTCCCTACGAAGACCCCTAAATTCCAGGGGACAACAGGTAGATCTGGCGAAAAAGGGCATACTCCGTTTCTAACACTAAATGAAAAAAGGTGAAAAATTGTTCAGGACAACTGGACAATAGGCCCAGAGGAAAAATGCCCATACAAGGACTACTCAGCAGAAAGGACGCTGAAAGGTGGGGCAGGGAGGACCGTCAGCGTGATAACAGAAATCAACATATAAAAACAAACATCGAATGGAACCCTAAAGGAGTGGAGGGGAAAAAACTAAAAATGTGTCTGGAATGTATACTTGATGATGAGAATTAAATTAATTTCAACAGGGGAAATGTTATGAAATGTATTCATAGTATACCATCTTTACGGGCAATCGCCTCTAATGACATTGCAATAGTGGAATACAAGGATGAATCAAGAACAGGCAGTGTGATTCTCCATATAAATTCACGACTGGTGAAAGAGTCCTTATTACAAGGAAGCAACGAAATGTTAGGACACGGGTTTGAAATGGTTGATCATGATCAAAGAATTGAGGGCCTGGAACGTCAGAAGTACAATAAGGGAAAAGGAAAATGATCTCTGAACAAAACAAGCTCAAGTGGGTTGGTGAATGAAAGAATAGAGACCACAATTCTGCAAACATTAAAAGTGACATTTGAAAATGACAGCAGAAAAAAGGAAGGACTTCTCCACAAACCGTGGCGGCACAGCGCCCACAAGCCACCACTGACTGGAGCTGGATGGCACCTTAAATAACCCCAGGAAGGCTTAGCAAAGAGATTCCCTCACGCAGGGGGAGGGCTTCCTGATTTCATGGAATTCTAGGGGATTCAGTCATCTCTTTAACACAAAACAGATGCACTTAAGGGGAGTCCAAATCAGATGTCTTCAAGAAACTTGGCTGACAACAACGCCAATCTCTGATGGATATAAAGTGATGTCAAATCCAGCTGAAAAAAGGAAAGAGAGGAAGACAATTTTCTGGTCTCCTTACCCTGATTAAGCACAGCAGTAACATGAGGATGCTTGGTCAGGGATTTCCAAATCCATACATTCGCTGGGTCAGTCTAGAACACAAGGCGAAGGATACAAGTGGAGCAATTGTGCTAGTATGGATCAATATCTATTGGAACCATGTGAAGACCAAGGCGGAAGGAATGTGAAAGGCAATTGCCACTATAATTGGCACTGCGCGGTCCTCATACAAGAATGTATTGATATTGATATGTGGTGGCCTGAACATGAACTGTCTGAGCGCCGACAAAAAAAAGAGTCATAATGTCACAACCGGGAACTCAACTCCAAACAGTTGGTTGAACAAAATGAAATCTAAAGACAAGTACATGATAAACAAGCCCATAGAAGGAGATCTGCCCGGCAAACCTACTTGATCCAATGGGTCCCATGAATCGACGATAGATTACATATTGACATCAAGGAACCATCTTGACAAAATCCAAATGTTAGAGGTCCTACCACAAACAAAAAGCGATCATATGATTTTGAAATTATCTTGGAACCTAACCCATGATCGCAGTGGAAACTCCTGTAGACAAGATTTTGAAACAAACCAAGGATGCAATAACCTTTGAATTCAATCTACCGACATATCAAAACTAATCAATGGGTACCGAGAGTTGACAACACAAGTGACGAGTGACCCCTCGTATGATTGTCTTCTTGAAGAATACAAGACTTACAAAACAGGGTTGAAACAACCTTTGATGAAACCCATTCATATTTTTAATAGTGAAGTAGTGAAAGAATGAAAGATCCTGAGGTAAGGTTTACGAGTAATCAAAAAGCAAAACTTGGCTTCAAAAAGAGATGTCCTTATGCTCCTATTAAAAGCTACGAAACAACAGTACCAAAATTGGCCAAAAAGCTTCAGAGTAGCCCACCTACAAGAACAAGGTGAAAGAATGTTAAAAGCATTATTGAATGCAAACTCCAAAGAAATGTGGGCGATCATAAATGAAACAACATTAAATCAGAGTAGTCGTCTAAATTGTGGAGTCTCTGAGCAAAAGTGGATAGCCCACTTTTCGGAAGTCTTTGGTATTTAAATCGAAAACTTCAAGCCAGAAACACAACATCAGGAAGGCGCCTGGGCGATCGAAACGGAAGTCGAGAGAATAAAAGAAAAGATAACAATACTAAACATTTCTTCAGCAGCAGGCCCAGATGGGATGTCAAACAAATCATTACGAGCTGACCCCGAGAAATGGGCAAAGTTCATAAGTGCTGTATTAAAATAAATAAGGGAATACAGGAAGTGCCAAAAACATGGACATCCAGTGTAATAACACTAATTCTCAAGAAAGGCACCAGAGATGACCCCGCTAATTTTCGACCCATCGCACTATTAGATGTATTAGGGAAATTGTTTGCCTCATTCTTACAACGTCTGACGCAGTGGACTGACAAGGAAAAAACAATAGGTCTTCGGCAATCAGGGTTTACAAAAGGTACAGGGACAGAACTAAATCTGTTCCTACTGTCGATATTAAAGATCGACACAATGCGAACAAACGGTAGTCTCTACGTGGCATTCATAGAGATGAAACAAGCTTTTAATGGAGTGAATAGGCAAAAAATGTGGACGAAATTAAGAGAACTGAGTTGCCCAGAAGACATGCTTGGTCCCATTCAAGCCTTACATCAGGACACCACATCTTGTGTTAGACTCGACAACGCTGGGTCCTACACGACAGACTTCAAAATCAACAAGAGGGTAAAACAAGGTTGCCCTCTTGCGGCAACCCTATTTAAATTATATATAGCGGACCTTCTGAAATATATTCAACAAGTTTTGAACTTTCACCTGAAAATTTAAAACACAGATATTCATATAATCGACAAGACTGTATCAAAAAGTGTCACAGTTGGCCTGCCAAGCTGCAATACTACACGCTCAATATGGGAAATTCTCCATGGTGCTACTTCGTACATTTTATATAAGCAAGGTGGTTCCCACATTAACCTATGGAGGGGAAGACATCCTAAATATTTCATGTAAGGCATGGGAAGCCCACGAAGGTAAATTTCGGAAGAAAGTGCTGAGACTGCCCAAGAATATCCTGATGGTGGCGATACAAAAAGAAATGGGTTGGCAATCACTCGAGTCAGTAGTGTTGTGGAAAAGTCTCAGTCTGCTAAGAGAAATCTCAACGGAACATATGGCTCCAGGTTACAAAATATTGAAAAATGAACGTAAAGGCAAAGGAACGACAACGCTGAAGGAGTGGAAAAGTAAATGTGAGGACCATTTGAAGTCCTTAAATTCATCCCTAACCCAGTTGCTAACTAATCTGGGAAAGGTCAAAGTAAAGTTGCAGGAATTAGACTGGATACTCTCAATTGAAAGTATACCACAATCGCCTTTAATGGGAATGACCAACGGGTTCGAAAGGAAAAGAAACATGTTAGCCCATTTTATGCTGAAATTTCCAAGTCAACAGCATCGCGATCTACTATTGCGCATAAGATTCAATGTATATTCGACTAATGAATACCTTCATACTTCAGGAAGATGTGGAGTGAAGGAAGGTCGCTGTAGACTATGCAACATCCACAATGGCTTCGAACCAGTCAAACATCTACTACTAGACTGTCCAAAGGCAACAGACTTGAGAACATCGTATTTGGGCAAGTTCCTAGACAACTTTCAAATGTTGACAAGTGAAGACTGGTGGTTACTGTTTCTAGACTGCCAGAATTTCAGTATGACCTGTGCAGGCATACATTTTTGGGAAAAACTAAGAAATGATCATGGCAAAATTGATGACGTTTTGACTAGATAATATATTTCAGGCCAAGTAAGGCCAGGCTGTCAAGGTGACTTGGTTAACTGTGTGTGAGGTCACAATTATTCAATTTTGTAATTATGCAGAATTTTATCGGCCCTCTATACCCACAATGGTGACTTTACTTTTGTTTTCACATTTTGGATGTGTAAGTGGTGAACACATTTTAATGGGGGAAGTTATGACAATGATAATGATGATGTGTATAAAAGTTTGTTAATAAACTAAATTGCACAATAAAAAATAAAAAAATAAAAATAAAAATAAAAATAAAAAAAAGAATTGAGAACAAGTTAAGAAGTTACACAATCTATCTAGGGAAGTGGTTGGTACTAATCCACAGGCAGACAGAGAAAATGGAGGAATAAAAGTTTTGAGCAGCGATTGTTGGAGCATGCTCATATTTATAATTTTAAGAATCAAAAAGTGGCAAAAGGTATTTTTGTAAATTCTGGTAAGTATTGGCAGCCAATTGAGACTTGTCACAATGGAAGATATTACTTCTCTGATGCATTTAAGTAAGACATTGCCAAAACACATGGTCAAGCTCAAACAGTATAGTGCGGAATGGGTGAAAGGCATGGCAGATAAGATGTTCATACCTTGGCCACAAGGGGGATTGCTGTCAAAAGCAGGATTGCAACACATGACCACATACTTGCATGCTGTGTACACGGGAAAGACATTAGAGAAGAGGTTAGTTATTCTAGAGCTCTGGAAAATGTACCAGGAAGAGAGAGAGAGGGTCCGCCACCCGAGGAGTGGATGCTTAATAAGTGTAAGGAGGAATGTATTGTACCCTCAGCTCCCCTTACCTCGCTGGAAGTAAAAGGCGATAATATGGAAGACATAAGATTGTATCCTTTAAAGGAACTGAAAGCGGCGACGGGGTATAGTAATTCGATGTATGAACTGCACCTTATAACAGTGACGACAGTCCAGAGGAGACTAAGAGAGAAGAGGAGATCTTTAAGATCTTGCAGGATAAAGGGGAGAAAAATGAGTGATCACACATATTGACAGAGATTGAAGGAGAGATTAAGAGATGGAAAGGAGAAAAGGATAAATCTGACGAGGTAACGCTCATACAGAGCGGATGGATAGGAGGACAGATATTGTTCGAGCTAGATGGGAAAAGTATTGAGGCAGTAAGGCAAAAGGAAGATCAGGACAAACAGGACAGGAAAGACAGGGGGCGAGAGAAGAGATTAAAAGAAAATGAGCTTCAAAGAAATAGAAGACTGAGGCAAGAACAGATCTATCAGGAGGAGCAACAAAAGAAAGAAGAAAGGGCAGAGGAGCAAAGTAAGTATGACAACAGGCAGCATGCAATAGAAGAACGGGATAGACATGAAAGGAATAGAGAAGTGAGGAAGCACAGAAATTAGGGAATGAAAGAATACAGAAACGAAGAGAAGAGGAAGAAAAGAGAGCAGGGGCAAGGAGAGTAGAGATAAGACAGGAAGAGGAGAGAGTTAGATGGGAAGCAGGAATACAAAGAGAGTTAGATGAAGAGTTAGAACGTAAGAGGAGACAACGGGAGTGTGATATTAACCTCATTCAAAAAGAGCTGATGGAGCCCAGTCCAGTAATACAATGGGACAGTGTAGAAGAGGTCCTCCTGGTAAAGGGATTGACACCAGGGCCATCTCGAGTGGCCTTAGAAGAGAACTTTGATATAGGAAGTATCGAAGACAGGATCAATAAGACTTACCAGGAATTAAGGGAAGGTAGCAAATCGGGAAGCCGAGGGAAGGGAGATCAAACCCTAGTCTTCCAACCATGAAGCAAAAAAGAAAATCCATTCATTCCCAAGCTTAGGGCCTTATCTTTAAGCAGACTGACAAGGGTGAAGGGGATGAGAGTCATACTAGATGGGGGCTGGATATGTCTGATGAGGAGAGGGAATCCTTCTGTGGAGAAGAGGAAGGAAGTGCATATGCTCCGGAGCGAAGCCTACAGACAGAAAAGGAAGTAAGATGGGCTGATTTAGAGCAACTTAAGGATAGGACACCAGATCCCATAGCATATCCACAGCGCCCGAAGGAAGATCTCATACTGAAAAGGGAAATTCACTGCCATATGGGAGCAGATTAAGATTTTCACCAGGGTGGAGAAGGTCAGAGACTATTGTCCCCACCATGGATAGGCAAATATTGGGAGCAGACTGCGAGTTAGGGTTTACACAGTTTCACTTATTGGAAAAAGGGGGAGCAAGACCACAGGATATTCCACGGCCACAGATGGACAAGGATAATTTAAGATGCAAGCTCTCGAGTTTGACATTGGGTGCAGGAAAATGTATTTATGAATTAGAAAAAATGACAGGAGGACCTACGTTGGCCATAGGGGACATTAACGGTCTCTTAGCAGCTATTGTTGGGGAAAGAGCTGATGACATATGGAGGATGACAGGCTATTCAAATGTGTGACAGTGCAGAACACAGCGCACAATGGAGCGCCATTTAATAATTGCAGAGCAGATGTTTGGAGGGCTCTTAGGGTACAGTATCCTGACACATGGGTGCAATTATAACACATAAGATGAAAGAAGATGAAGATCCTATTTCTTAAAATCTGGATATTCAAGACCATTGGACTTTTGAAATGAAAGAGCCATGTGAAAAATCAGTGGCACTATTTTACCACATTTTATGTTAAGGGTTGCCAGAGCAAGTACAGAGGCAGATGAAGAAACACGTGGGAATGGAAGCCAAGCCTTTTTGGCTGAAATACAGCTAATGATAGTGCAGCACTTTTGGCTATTGCAAGAGAAAACACAAAGAAGGATGAGACTAGGAAACATGAAGAAGCTAAATTAGTTCCGAAAAAAGTGTCAAAGTACGCCATAGAAGGGGAAGTATTGACAAGTGGAGAAGGGCTGAGAGTACAGCAAGAAGTGGGTACATTGCAGGCAAATAATCAGCGTCCGATGGACCAAGGAAGCAATGGGTTTATGCCACGGAGTAGAGGCAGGGGATATAGAGGACGGGGTGGTTTCCAAATTAATCAGGATGGGTTTCAAAATGTGCAGAATGAAAGTCAGAATGCGCAAGGAGGATTTAACCAAGGGTGGCTAATCAGGCGGGCTCCTCCTGTATGTTGGACCTGTGGGATGACAGGGCACATTGCGCACATATTTGGGAGCCAAGGGAATGTAGAGAATGGCCAATTCTCAAGAGTGTTAGGCAGAATCATATGCAATACCCTTTGGGAACATCATACACAATTAAGACTACAAGTGACAGTACAAATTCATCTTTGGTACAAGCCTGTACTACACAGTAAAGTGGTAGCGATGGCTGAGCAGCTAGACGTATCTCAAGAGTAAAGTGAGCAGTATCAATAGTTACACAAAGGACAGCAATTACTATGGTTCAAACAAACACTGACTCAAGGTTTCTGAGTAAAAGATATACATTTATTTACACATCAGTTATAAAACATTTCACTATTATCAAGCATTTGAAAAATCATAATCTTAATACACTACACCACACCCAAATAGATTCTGGACAAGTTAAGCCCAAAATGAAGTGTGAGCAGAATGGCATTCCAGTAAATTAAAAGGGAGGGAAAGACAAAGTTAGACAAAAGTTGAGCAGCACCAACAAGTAAGTAAGCATGGCAATCTAGAAAAAGTCAATGGACCAAAGCCTTTGCAAAGGATAACACAGTTCATAGTAGTTTGCGGTTGAGTCTTTGCCAAGAGTTCAGAACGAAGTTGGTTGGATGAAAAGTTTCTTTAAAGAATGGAAAAGGACAAGCCCTCGGATTGGCAAAAGATTTCAAGCACTTTTATTACGGTCGAATGGAACGAACAACCAGATTTGAACAGTACCTTAAATGGAGAAGATGACTGTAGCTGAGGCGGACGTTCCTGGCAGGTCCTGCAGGCTCATCGTTCCTGAAGCGACTGTTGGACTGACACGAAGTAGGAAGACTGGAGGATCCTGCACTGCCCAGGGAAGAAACCAGCAGCAGAGCAAAGCAACAAATCTTGCAGATCTTCCCTGTCGTCGAAGTTTGGAGATTCGGACCCGCAGCAGGGCTTCACCGGGAGGTTCAGTCATGGTAGAGGTCCTCTTCTGTCAGCTTCTCTTCAGTTCTCTCGATCCAGTGGCAACTCTGCCTTCTCAGTCTCAGAGACCTGCTTTTTATGCAGTTTTTCCCCCATTCACACAGCCTGGCTGTCAATCACACAGCAGGGTGGCTGTCCCGGCGGGACAGTCACCACAGCCAATCACACACAGTGCGACATGGGTCTCCAAGGAGACCCTGTGCAGGGAGTCTCAAACCCCTCCCTCACATCCTGTCCCCCGCAGATATTCAGGTGCATAAGGAGGGCTTCTGTGCAGAAGCCCGCCAAAGGACAGCAAACAAAGGAGCCAAACCTGGTTTGGCACGCAGAGCAAAACACGAGAAAGACTTTTACAAAAATAAATGGCGAATAAACCCAGCCGGAACCAAATAAAAGTAATTTGTGTCCAGCGGGTTTAAGTTTGAGGCTACTCAGGTAGCCTAAAACAATATCAAGGCTATTTAAAATAACCGCAGTAGGAAAAATAGGGTAGATACCACTGCCACCAGCCAAATCTTAATGAAAAGGGAACGAAATAATGTTCCATGAGAAACAGACAAAAAGGGATAACTATTAATCCTTTCCAGAACTCTATGTAAGATAGTTTGTACTGGGTATGTGAATTTAAAAAGACTAATAAAGTCAATGGCAACTTTATATGTTCAGGGAGACAGTACTCGGCCCCAGAAAATGGAGTTTAAAGAGGAAAGACTGAAAAAGGTGCTGTATAACACACAGTAAAAAGATGATGCCTGTGGAGTAGGTGAAGCTCCACAGTCTATGAACACAAAAATGTTAAACACACACAGTAAAACACATGTAAGAGTGGGAAAAAAGGCTCACACTCTTACCAGGTGAAAAAAATAAATCCTAGAAATACAGGAAAGCTGCTGAGGGACTCAGTAGGTAAGGGAAATTAGCCATTCTGGAGAATTCTCCATAACAAGGGGGGACAGCTTATCCTCCAATATATAGCTCACAAGCAAGGGAAGGGTTTGCCCAGGATCAGACAGTGTACCAAACACAGACACCGCAAATACAACAAGTACAGCAACCACAGCAAGTGCAAAGGAATCCACCACAAGGGCAGTCGCAGCATGCCCCCATGCAGACACAGCAGTATGCAAACACAGGACAATTCTTGACACAAAGAATATGGGGTTTCACTGTAGTAGGAGGGAATCCTTTCATGGGTACGGGGGTATGCATGTACCCACCTTAGGACAGCTCACATGGTGACTTCATGTGTTCAGTACTATCTGTGACACCAGACCCCCAATAGGAACCAAGGGTTGATGTGACGATAGGTGGCACATCTTTTCTTTTTTAGTAGACACTGCGGCTATTTGTTCATGTATACGAGAGGGAAAATATCCAATGTCGGGAAATGCAATGAATGCTCAGGGGTTCTCTGGAGCTACAAGTAGAGTTCCTTTTACTGACGAGTTACCAGTCTATAGGAGAGTGTGAAATGTATGTTCCATTATTGTATTCTGGCCAGACACCAGTTAACATTTTGGAAAGAGATTTGATGACAAAACTTAACGTGATGATTTCTTTTACTGACAAAGTTATAGTGTGTTCCACTCTGGGAATACACTACACGAATGTGGGTGAATTTATATTGGCATTTACAGGACAAGTGGCTCTGTGAGGCATTCCAGTAGAGTCTGAGGTTTTCCTTTATGGGGTTGAACATTTTTATTAACATGGCTACCTGGCTTAGTGGGGAAGACTATGAAAATACCTGACGAATTTCTTGCTCAGACCACAGATACCTATGGACGAACGGGGGGACAGACGATCCCTATAGAATAAGAAGCAGCCATAGTACAAAGGGAAATGGTGATGCTTGAAGGAACAGATAGCAAGGGTAGAACATGGAGAACAGTGACAGCTATTGAAGAATGGTATAGGCTTACTGACATTACTGACGATGACATGTTTAAATACTTGGGGGTAATACTAAGTAATAACAAAAAAGAGCAGCCAATGCAAAACCATCTTTTGGAAAGAGCGAGGAAGCTGGAAAGTCAAGCCAAAGCAATAGATGGGAGATTCTGCCGATTCACAACAATCCCCCTGGTACAATTCTATAAGGGAAAGGTGGTTCCCTCCTTAATCTATGGTGCAGATGCTATGTTGACGATACCACAAGAATTCTGGTAACGTATAGAAGGTCTCTTTTGAAGAAATACTTTGAACCTACCAGCGTCAACTCCAGCTGCGACTATACGTCAGGAATTGTGTTTACAATCATTGGAGTCGATGTTTGTTACAAACACAATAATGATGTACAAGAAGACCACAATCAGCACCTGCCCAAATGTAATGTCCATTATTCTCACAGAAATTAAAGATCAAAAAAGTAATCTGTTGATGACCTGGGTGAAAGAAAACCAAAAACTCCTGGAAGAAATTAATATCTCTGAGGAAGAACTCATTCAAAACGCAAATAAAGTAAAACAAAAATTGTGGAAACGAGATTGGGTACAGACGACGTCCTTAAAACACAGAAGTAAACTGATAAATCACCAGCCACCAACAACAAGGGGCCTAAACGATCTACCAAACTATTTAAAAAAGTTCCCAAATAAGTCTTTGAGAAACATCTTTTTACGATTTCGAATGAATCTTCTTCCAACAAACGAGATCAGAGCGATAAGAAAAATAACACTGGATAACAGCTGCCGTTTCTGTAAAAAGAAAGACCAAACTGAGACACTCCGGCATCTTTTATTGTCATGTACAACACTGTTGAAGCTAAGAACAACGCATTTGGGACACATATTTAAAGAATCAACAACATGTGGAGAAGAGGACTGGTGGAACCGAATAATAGAGGGGGACAATACTTCGCATGTGATAGCGGTTTCCCAATTTTTTACGAACTTGAAGTTTCACGATTGTAACTGAGACTTGATTGAGAGATCTGGATCTGGATCACGTTTTTCTAAAAACTACATTGTCCTATTTTAGGGAATTTTTCAGTTGGTGAGGAGGGAGGAGGGAGGGGAAATGGAAAGGTTAAAGAATTCTTTTTCTTTTAAACATTTCTTGTAAATTGAATCAAGTAAAATAAAAAAGAAAAAAAATATAAATAAAAAATAGTGATAGTATGAGATCATCCAGCATTTTTTGATGAAGACTTGGAGAAGGTGCCTAGCGTCCTATGGACTACAGGCCCTTATGACGTAAGTCTGTTAAAAGGGGTAGGGAAAGTCAAAATAAAGGTGAAACTTGGAGCGATTCTACCGCGAGAAAGACAGTACCCCATGTCTCGAGAGGCTGATGAGGGTATCTTTAAGACTATTTCAGCACTGATGGAACAAGGTATTCTGGTACCTTCCAAATCCTTGTGTAATACTGTGGTGTATCCTGTGAAAAAATCAAAGGGAGGGTTGTGGAGATTCATATAGGACATGAGACCGATTAACCAGATTGTAGATGCAGAGTTTCCTTTAGATCCTAACCCGGCGATGATACTATACAGTATCCCAGTAGAAGCACAATATTTCACAGTGATTAATTTGAAACATGCGTTTCTCTCAATCCCGTTGCACAAGGACTCATAAGTTTATTTACGTTCCCCCAGACTTGTATGAAACACACTCGGCTACCCCAAGGGTACAGTGAGTCCCCATCGCTCTTTAACAGAGTTCTTCAGATGGACCTAGGTAATATTGATTTAAAAAGTGCTGTGATACAGTACGTAGATGACATTTTAATCTGTAGAACGACAGAAGATGCATGTAACAAGACTCGATTCAGTTGATGACTATTCTAGCAGACAAGGGATACAAGGTAGACAAGGAAAAGTTACAATACTGCCAAGAAGAGGTGTTATACATACGGAAACTGTTCTCATATGAGGGAAAGAATGTGATGCCTGAAAGGGCTGAGGCGATTATGAAAACTGCAAAACCACAACTGATAAAACAGATGCAACAATTTTTGGGATTTTGTAATTATATAAGAGCCTGGGATTTGACTAGAGTTCATAAACAAGACCCCTTTTGCAGGCTTTGAAAAAGACAGATGTATACAAAGTCACAATAGAATGGACTGAGGAAATGGAGAAGGGATTTGAAGAATTGAAGAAAGCAATTTGTACAGCTCCTGTTTTAGGAATTCCCAATAGTGCTGAGGAGTTTTTCTTATTTTCACACATGAATGGAACAGTTATGACAGCAGTGCTTACACAGAGGACCACATTGGGGTTCAAACCCCTAATGTATTACAGTGGGATTTTAGACCCAGTTATGAAGGGACACTTTTCTTGCGAACAGTCATTGGCAGCCGCCGCGTTCGCAATTGACAAGTGTACAAATATTGTGATGGGCTGCTCTATCACGCTTTTTGTTGAACATGCTCTGTTTGCCATTTTAGAGAAATCCAAGGGTATATTGAAATCCCAGATAGCTTCTGCATACAAAGTAATAATTTTGAACCCAGTGATTAAAATTGTCAGAGGTAAAATAGTAAATTCTGTCACGTTTATAGCTGAGCCAGTGACAGAAAGTGACCAGGTGTATGATTATGCAAATTATGTGGATGACTTCTATGATGATATACCACATGTGAAAGAAAACATGTTGCCAGGTGGGCAAAACCCTTTACTGATTGTTCTTCAAAAATTTAGCAAATCGAGTTTGAAGTTGTAGCAAGTGCAAGATTACCATCTCACTTTTCAGTGCAAACGGCATAATTGGTAGCGCTTCTGGTCGCGCTTGAGAAACATGAAGGGCAGGAAGTGACGCTGTATAGTGACTCCCCATATGTGATGTTAACTGTACATGCAGGGCTAGCATGTTGGAAAAGGAGGGTCTGCCTCAGAGCGGATGGCACTCCACTGCAACACGCATCATTATTGGACAGGCTTATTAAGGCACTACAGCTCCCAGTAGTCATAGCGGTCGTTAAATGCGCCACCCATACTAAGCGTGCAGGCTTTATTTCTTGCTGGAACGAAGCCGCAGACGCAGAAGCCAGGAGGGTTACATATTCACCAGATATTTCAAGTTTTGATACTCCAGATGTCAAAGAGAAATTAGTCACAATTATGTTAGTGAAAGAAGGATTTAATTATTTGCCAAGAACCAAGTTAATGGAGATTCAAGAGAGTGTACCACAGGAAGAGCAGGAATTATGGAGGCGAAGGGGGTGTTCTTTATCCCCCGCATTATGGTGACAGGATAGCACTGGAAAGCCAGTGATGCCAGTAGCATTGTTAAAGGTAGCACTTGAACCGCTGCACTCCCTGCGCATGTAACTATGGAAATTATTGCTACAACCATTGCAGAAGACTGGTTTGTTCCAAAACCTGCTATAACATGTTGCATTTTATGTAGTAAACTGCATTGTATGTCAAAAGTGTACCACTGGACATACAGTGTGAATGATTAGAGGAGTTATTCTTCGACTGAATGGTCCATTTCAGCATTTACATATTGTCTATGTTGATATGCTGCAAGTGTGTAGTGGATACAGGTATTTGATAGTGGTGGTGTTTCCCTTCTACAGGTGGATCGAAGCACACAATGTACACACCCTGATGCCACTTGTGCAGCAATGTTTTTAGTACGTGAAGTCTTCCCTAGATGGGGAGTGTGTGAGGTGCTGAGATCCGATAATGGGCCACATTTTGTTAATGAAGTATTTGAACAAATAGTATTATTATTGAATGTTAAGCACAAGTTTTCTTCCGCTTATCACTCGCAAGCGAACAGAATATGTGAGAGACTCAACGGCCTCCTTAAAGAAAGGATTGCAAAGCTCAAGTTCACGTTGAAAAAGGGGTGGCTAAACTGCCTGCCCCTAGCTTTATATACCTTAAGGAATCAGCCTGGTTCGGGCCACCACCTCACACCCCATGAACTAGTGACAGGACACCGAAAAGGAAAGCCTTTAACTCCTCCATCGAGAAGTAGAAGTGAAGCCCAGAGTGCAGCAGAAATGTTAGGAAATGGTTGCGTGCGTATTTGACATGTATGACCGCTAGTCTTATTTCAGATCAACTTAAGTGCCAGGGGGGGGGGGGCGGTCTCAGAACACAGATGAAACCCATTTTGTACTTTTATCAGTACCAAAACTATTTGTTGGTGATGCCATGCTAAGTAGAAACTTCACTTATAAGTTACACAAGCTGAGATTTAACAGGCTCTATTGATATTGATACTTTATTTCTATCACGCTCATACACAAGTGTTTCAGAGAGCGACAAGGGAAGGGAGGGGAACAAGGGAGAACAAAAACAACGATCTTTCTAGGGCCAGTGACATTGAGAACGCGCAAGTGCATAGGAGAGGGAGAGGGGAAAAGTGCATGGAAGGGGGGAGAAGTGGAAAAGTGCGGAGCAAAGGAGAAACAGATAAATAATATTACATAAAAAATAATAAAGGAAACAAACAAGTGCCAGCAAGTGGCAAGTGCTAGGTTAGAGGCAGCAGACAAGGTATGCCTGATAAGTGCAGGAAGAAAAGGGGGGGCTGTATGGGTACAGATAGAGACCCCAGTGCAAGGGGTGGCCCAGAGGCAGTGCGGGAGGGTGGCAGGGTCAGCAGGTACCTGGCCCGGAAGACAGAAGGTAGTCCAGGTGCACAGGGCTGAGAGAGAACAGATCAGCAGGGGGGAGGGGGGCCAAGGCAGAAGCAAAGAGGAAAGTCTGAGGTACTTCCGTAACAGGAGATGGATCTCCTAAAGTTTCAGAGTGGCAGGGAGGCTGTTCCAGAAGGAAGCCCCAGCCAAAGACAGAGATCTACCCCCAGCTCATTTAATTGTAAAACAACTGACCTTGAGAGAGATAGAGTTAGAGGAGCAAAGAGCTCAAGAAAGGAGGTATTTGCGGAGGGATAGCTGAAGGTATTTTGGACTCAGGCCCCAGGAAGCCTTGTGAACAATGCAGAGGGTTTTGAATGTAATCCTTGCATCCACTGGGAGCCAATGGAGAGATTTCAGAGCTGGAGAGATACGATCCCAGGGCTTGAGGCCAAGGACAAGTCTTGCAGTCCTGTTCTGGATTAGCTGCAAAGGGCGGAGTGTAGAGGCAGGTAGATTTGGAAAGAGGCTGTTACAATAGTCCACCCTAGAGAGAACCAGAGCTTGGGAGACAGTGAGCTTCTGGGAGAAGGAGAGGAAAGGCAGAGTACCTCTGAGGAGGTGCAGTAGGATGTTCGATTTTTTAGAGACGTCAGAGATGTGGGTGGAGAAGGAAAGTGTAGAGTCAAAGATGAACTGGAGGTTCTTAGCCTCACAGGTGGGGGTAGGAGGAGGGCCTATGTTGTAGAAAAGTTTACTCCTTCAGCAGTAAAGGTCCAAGGCAGACGAGCGTGGACACTCCTAAATGATGGGAAGCTACACACCGGCGAGACTGCAGCACCCCCAGTCATCAGTCCAGAAGCAAGACAAGAAGAAGAATTTCAGCGTGTGCAGACTTGATCGATGACAAAGAAGAAGGATGAATATGTTATTGACTAATACATGCAGATTTGCATTTGGACTGTGACTCCCCATGAACACTCCTTATAGATATTATAGCAGGTGTCAGATCTTTGCCAGGAGTCAAATGAATGCTGGAAAATGAACTTTAGAAACACATTAATGTATCACAAATATGCTGAACTTGGATTACGAATTCGATAACTGGAAACGTGAGCAGTACTCGACTCGTTTCTCACTGAGTATTTGTTTGGATGACTCTGGTTTTGCCAGACGGAGAGGTGCATCAACTTGCACTTGCTGTGTTTGTGTTTATCCTTCAAGCTTATCCTGCTCTTGTCAGAAGAGAACTGGAAATACACACTTTTATACATGATCCTAAGTATGGCCCTGTAATTAGAAGGCTGCTTATAGCAATAGTAGAGGAATTACTGCAGCTATTACATTTATTACAGTTGCCAGAGTAAAGTGTTTTTCCTTCCTTAAATTGTAGTAAAAATGAGAAATGTTGAAGTTAGCACAATTTCAGAGATTGAGCAAGCTCAAGAAGTTCCAGATTGGCATAAATAGTGGGGGTTAATATGTTGGTTCGCGATATACATATGCACAGTTGTGCTTTGTGTCTTTTTGGTTCTCGTCGTCCACCTTTTTTATACATTTTGATTAAAAAAAGACAGACATCCCTTTGACACCCCCCTGCACCCCCACTCCAGGAACTCTTATTGATTTGCCCATTACAAATGATCCAAAACATTTGTTTTCTCGCCCCAGCATAAGGCTGCTTTAGAATTGTTTCCATGGGCTGCTAACATTTTGAGAGGGAGATACAGGAGACGTGAAGAAGAAGACAATGATGGGATCAACACATATCTAGACAATTCAGTACATGTGGCTAATAATATGTGGTATTAGCACATGATAAATGTAGGAGAGAGAACATCCAAGGAGAGTTGCTATGTGCCTGATACCGTATGCCATGGGAACCTCAAAGATATTCATAGCTACAGAGGTACCATTCCAAAGAGCTCGCTGCCTGACACATCTCACACTCTACCAGACAAGAGGACAGTTCAAAGGGAGAACAGCATCCCTGGTATGGATAACTAAAGAGACATCTCAAAGAGAAGATAATTATGTGCAAGATTTAAAGTCAAGAGAGAAGGCAGAAACAAGACATCAGGTAATCAGGTATGAACAGTCTGAAAAAATGAAGCAGGAATCAGGATGGAAGAAAATAAGATGCTAAATTGTCAAGGTACTTTCCTGGTTGCCGCTCTTGTTCCCTACTTAAAGAGCCCTCCAGCCTCTTTCCTTTGCAGATGTGGAGCAGGTGCAAGTGGGTTTGATCACCTGGCCTAAGCACCACCAACCTTCTTAGCCCTGCCTCTTCCTTTCTGCTCTTGACTCTTAGATCAAGGGCGTCTCTCGTCTGGGCGTCTGAAGCGTAGGCCAGACAAAGAGAAGGGCAATTCCTGTTTGAACCTGTTTGGGCAAGTAGGATCCAGGGCCCGAACCCCTGCCCAGACAGCAGGTAATCATGCACCAACATGTGTTTACTCCCTCTGTCCCCACAGGCCATCCCCACCCCTCTGGTCCCACTGTAATGTTCCCTTGTGCCCCCCATTCTCGCACACAGGTATTGCCTGTTTTGCTTGATTCTTCTACCCTGCTCACCCTCTACCCCTCCAGCCTACTTCTGCAGGAGTCTCTCCTGATACATTCTGGTTTCACCATCACCGTCTTCTGGCCAAAGCTGAATTAGACTTTTATGGACTTCACTTAATCATGGTGCATCACCCTTTCTCATGGTGGCCCTGAATCATGCTGTTCCCATCTTCATCTTGTATTCAGGCTTGCAACATTATGTGTTACTACTGACGTCTGCAATTGTGTTCCCCTCTTGCTTCTCCACTCTTTTTTGACTGCTTACTCTGTTCTCTCCTCATCTCCCTTTCTCCCTTTTCCTGTCTCCTCCCCTTCTCCCCTTACTTTCTCCTATGCACTTTATCAGAATTGTCCCTGGACCTTGTATGATAGCACCCTCGTCTGTCTCCTCTGCCTCCGGCTACCCCTCCAACTCCCCTTACTTATTCCCCCCTCTAGCACTGTCTGAAATGTCATCAGGCCTAGTACTATAGTCGCTTATTTTGTTCATCCCCTCCCTTTCTGCATCCCTCTCCCTCACCTTTTGTTTTCTCCAGCTCTACCAGAAATGTAATCAGGCCTAGTATGGTAGTCGCTGGTCTGTTTCCATTTTCTTCCCACTCTCCCCCTCCCTTCCTTATCTATTGCTTAGCTCTTGCACTATCTGAAATGTCGTGAGGCCGAGTATGATAGTTAATTTCACATCCTTACTGTTCTTGGCCTGTAAGAATGTCATAGTATTTTCCCTTGTTCCCTCCCTTGCCTTGATGCATTTTGAAACACATTGTGTATAGGCGCTATATAAATGAACTATCATATCACATCAAGGCAAGAATAAAGAAGAAATACAGAGATGCTAGGAAAGAGGTCAATTGCAAATCAAAGAAGCAGTGCTGACTCCAGAAGGATGGGCCGATGGCCTGATTGTGTGTAAAGCAGCAGCATTCACTGGATTATGAACCAGTTATAGACACTGCAGAGAACAAATGCAAGAATCATTGGTCAAAGATTACAAAATTGTTGACATCGGTCGACAACAAAGGAGGACCATTACATATACTACCTCTAAAGAGTGCATCCTTTTGTTTCAGAAATAATGGTATGAGGAAGGTTGGAAAGAATCACCAGTGTGGCTGAATTTCTGATGTGCCAGGCATGAAGGTAGGGATAGTCATACTAATGGATCATTATTGGGCTTCTGGGTCCAAGGACTGGGGAGGGATGTGCTCTATAGTGCTTATCCATGCTCCAGCGTTAGTGATTCCTAATAGTGACCTGAATATTGGAGAGTTGCCAAAAGCAGATGCCCATTTGAGGAGAAGATCACTCGAATTCCACAATTGAACAAAGAGGGAGAACTAGTTCTCAGCTAAATCAATAGAAACCTTTGACGCTATTCCATATGAGCACAGGATGTTCAGCAAAACTGCCTCAATCTTCATGACTGTCCTTCAGCCTGGGATCCAGTCGATGGCCAATGCAAAGTGGTTGCAAATCACTCGCTGGGAGCTCCTGCCGACGATGAACACTACCATAAGGGGATTCAATGCTATCAAGGAGGAGTTGAAGGACATAAGATTGATGACCCTCCAGAACAGATATTTCCTTGAATGATTACAGCAATGGATGGAGGTATTTGTGCCAAAATCGGGCCATCATGTTGCACGTTCATACCTTCTCACGATGACGAGAATGGGACCTTGACAGTGGCCATAACGTTGTTGACAAGCCTACACAACAAAAGATATTGCAGATCACAGTTGTTTTGCGTCTGTCTTCTCATGGGTTCCACAGTGGATGGCGAGCATCTTTAAGCTTCTTGGAGCAGTACTGCTGATGATAATGTTTGGATTCTGTGTGATCAGGATAATCATCGCAACAGTACAAGAAGAAAGCCAAGAAAGCAGTAGGAATGAAGATAATAATCAATGTTGTTTCAGGATTTGGGCCTAAGGAGTTGACTGATGAAGGAATCAGATAATGCATAAAGACCAGCATTGCAACACCTGAGGGGACAAAGTGGCTGTATCCGAAGAATTATAAGAAGTACATCGGATGATGGATCTATTGTAGCCCGAATGGACAATGCAGCTTCATGACCTGGACTGTTGATGAACATGTGAAATCAGCAGGGTCCCTGAAAGGAGTGATGAAGATCTGGACTCCAAAGAAGCACTTCTTCAAGAGAGAATACCAAGATGTGAAGACTGATGAAGGAGTGGTCGATGAATCAACCAGAGGGGGGAGTGTAGAGGAGCAGCTGAATGCCTCTGCGAGAAGTCCAACCCCCATCCTTCCTATATGTTGGGACACAGAAATCGCGCCATGCACAACACCAGTGATAGTGCCTATTCCACAGAGAGTCTTTGACAAAAGGTATCCACTAAGAAAACCCTATCTGATGTATCCCCGTAGAGATGATAACCTCTTGTAGGAGGTCCCAGAAGTGATATGAAGATGAGAGAAATAGAAGTTGGTGAGATCACAAGAAGCAAGCATGACGCACTGAGAAGAGTGGCTAAAGAAGAAGATGTATGGACCTTATGGAATCGGATGATGATATAAAGAATCGAGTGAATGTTCAAAGGCAGAATGAAGATTGCACATGTGAAGAACACAGCAGAAAAATGCAAGCCGCTGTATAACTGTACAGATGCAGCAAAGTAGATTAAGTAATCTTAAAGGCTAGCTATACGTAGTGAATAGACTGCAGGCTGTGCTGCCATTATATAGAATTTTGGACATTGGTGTCACATGTTTAGTAAGCTTGGACCCGTAAGAAGAGAAGGATCAAGAGCTGAATCTGTGTCGCAGTAAGAAAAGCAGCTGAAGATCGAGGAAAGGCCTGGAAGAGTTGTCTGGCCTAGTGTCAAAGTATGAAGTAGCCAAGAGCTGGTTATCTATCTGAAAAGAACAATAACTGTGAGACGCTGAATTGTCTTGTGTTAAGGTACAAAGAAAGGACACCATGAGTGCCAAGTTTGTTAATTAAAGACAATTAAATGCTGCAAAACAGGCCAAAATATGGTCTCCTGTCCTGTGAGCTAAAGATGAAAATAGAAGGTTGGCATGCTGCTCGGACTTGAGATGGCGTGTGCTTATACTCCCTTTTATTCCTAGGAGCAAGAATACTTTGCAAGGCCAAGTTCAAAGACAATCTGAATGGCAGAAGGCATGAGCGATGAGAGATGTTGGGCTAATTGGGTGGAGAGACACGGTCAAGTCCATACGCTTGCACCTGGGGTAACAGCTTACGTGCTGCTAGTAAACAAATGTTCAGAATGGTACAAGCATGCCAACCAATTGAAGAGGGCTATATAACGAAGGGTCTTATAGTTTGAGAGTCAATAGTATGTCATGTACCTAATAGCTGATGAGGATGACTTACACTAGGGGCATCCTATTTCTCATCTGCCTTCCTGTCTTCTCCACTTTCATTAGCACAAAGCACTTTTCAAGAAGGCAAGACCATTTGTCACAAGGATAGGGATTGGATCCCTTGAAGCAGGCTTGCTTTTGTCCAATTGACTGTGGACTTGTGTCTATAAAGAAGGGGGCCTCCCACTCCGTCTTAAATTCCCTTTTGGACCATCAAGGCAGAAGAAAGAATTAGACCTCTTTTGGAAGGGTTGATCTTTCCAAACCCCTCCAAAATTGAGTGTCTGAGTCAAAGATACACTCTTATCCTTAACCATCTCTAGGGCACATTGGGGATGACCTGCTGCTGGAGCAAGACCTGCCTCTCTGCCAGCTACACCAGTACCCAGGACCTCACTGGAGGTGAAGGACCCCTGTGGGTGTTTGCCAGATTCCCCAATGTTGGGAGAATGAGAACAAGGACTTATCTTGTCTCTGAGTTCCAGAATGAGGTATCATAGCATCCTGAGAGCCAGAACAGCCCAGTTCCCAGTTTCTGCCATCACACTGGTTTGTGCCATCTTCGAACCACATTCAACAGCCAACAAACCAACATGGATTGTCGATGCTGCTTTTGCTACTCTCTCGTCTTCGAACCGTTACTGCTTACATCTCCAAACCAGATCATCGGTGCACTGTGTAGCGGATTTTATGACACGGCACACTCCAGCCAGGGACTTCTTCCACTGACACTGAAGGTGGCTCCCTATAAACATGTTTTTCAATTTTTATTTGATTCATGGATTCTTGTTTTGGGTAGGCCCCAAATGTCTCACACCCACAAATACCCCATGTCGCCATAGACCATGAACCAGGCCGGTGTGTAACAATGAAATATTTATTTTTAGAATTCAATGCAAAATCAGAGCAAAACAAAATTAGGGCGGCAGCCACCACGGTGTGGCGATACAAATGCAAAATCTCATAACACAGTTTCACTTCTAACATAAAATACATACACCTTTATTAGAAATGGAAACAAAATCACTTTTCTTCACAATCACAGATAGCACATAGGTTAAGCACTTCCCCTGCAACATTTCCCCCAAACACTGTCACAATCTCATCCCCACCGAGGGCTCACGGGGCCCTAAAGACCTTATTCGGTCCCCCTCGGATTCCTTGGAGCCAGTCCTGGCATCAGAGACACATGCTGGGACAGGGTTTCAATGGGCAATGGACAAGCATGGCAGCCCCCATGTGGAATACTAGGAAACTGCATTCAGCGGTCTAGCATCCAGGGCGGGGCCTGCCCCGAATACACTTGGGATACCACCTGGCTATTTAAACCACGCTCGATCAGAGGCACGTGCTTCGCGTTATTCTGCTTTAGCAGCGTGACGTTCACCGGGTCCTGTTCTGCATCCTGGCCTACCGGGGCAAGAAGAGGCAAGAACCATCGCCATCCTTACCTGCTCTGCAGCATCTTCTGGAATCGAAGTCGTCCAAGGCAAGAACCATCGCCATCCTCACCTGCTCTGCAGCACCCTCCGGCGATCGAAGTCGTCCAACGCTCGTTGTCCTCCTCCACCACCTTCAAGACATCTTTCATCCCCTTGAATTCCTGGGGACCATTCATTTTCAGATCTTCTCGACCTGCAAGACAATCAATAGCGCAGGTTAGCCATTTGCAAGGATGCTCTCAGCGCCGCTTGGCGTTCCATCTTACCTTCTTGAACCCGGCTCCAGCTTCCACTGCAGCTTCCAACACCTGCAAGAAGAAACGAGAAGGTTACATGCAAATCCAAATAAAGACATTGCTTACACCAATAAAGACTTACCTGAAAAGAAGGAGTTGCAGCCGGTCCGGACTCCGGCCCTCGCCAGTGAAGAAACTCGGCGGTACGGTGCCATTAACAACGCGCCCCTGCCCAGCGCGGAAGGCGGAGAGCGCATCCTTATAGAACGCAAGGTGAGAGACGGCTGCTGGGGGGAACTGCAAAGGGAACTCGGGAGGTGGGTTGCAACGGAAGGAACAGCAGTTAAACTTCACCTCCTATCTTCCAGAGTCGATCCTCGACAGCCTGAACTCCTGGAAAGGTGAGAGGTCCCGAAGAGCTTACAGGTTTATCGTGAGGCGTCCCAGTGGAAACAATTGAGCCTTACAACACCTGTTGGCTAAATTCTTTGTGAATCGAAAGCAGTGGCAAGGGGTCAGAAAGAAGAGGGAAAAATCAGATTTAAGATTCAGCCTACCACCCCAGAATGGGAGGCCAGAAACGAAATGAAAACCCTAAAAAGGAGCAACATGGCATATTCTAATTTTACTTGTTAATGATAGATCATTTTTCAATTACAGTCTAAGAGCTAGGACACAAATTCAGTGGCTGCCCTTCAGTGATTAGGAAGCCTACAGTCTACTGAACAGGGCACCAGAGCAATTTGAACAAAGGTGAGAAATTGATTTTGGGAGGAAAACAATGCACAGGAAAACACACGTGGCAGAATTGCAATTTCTTATTTACACAGGCTTTAAAATGACAAACAGCTAAGAAAAGACGCTTGGCAGTCAAAATCGGAAATCGGTTTTTGGGATGAGAAACAAAGGCACAGAACAGATAGGATACTGAGGGGAAGGGAGAACTCTTTATAGGATGATGGTATGGGTTTTTCTATGGGAAATGTAAGTAGGATTTTATAGAAAAGCAAAATCACTGGCAAATTCGGTTTTGTTACCACAATGATTAGTTCTACTGAGACTATATTTTAAGGACTAGAATTGTTAAAGAAAGGAACTTGTCATGAGGTGGTTGAGTTCGAATTGCAACCAGCTCAAAGTGAATCTCTTTATAGGGGAATTAATTGATTTATTTGAAATGATACTAGGGACTTACACAGATAATTGAAGGAAATAGAAAAGAAATATGCTAACAGATATAGGCAAACACAGATTCCTCTAGGGAAAGGGTAAATACAGAATACTGGCAATTTGGGATATGAGTGGGATTTTAATATGATATAAGGGTCAAAAGAGCTAGATATGCAGTTTTTGGTACTGGGTGGTGGGATACTTACAAGGCAAACTTGAGATGGGTAATTTGGCCAGCCAGCAAGTTCTCTGGACAACGGGCCAAGGATCTGGCCACTGGGCAGCAGGGTCAAGAGATCTGGTCACTGGGTCAGCTGAGCTTTATGGAATGGGATCAGCTGGGCAATGTCTGGTCACTGTGAACAGCAAGACGGGTCAGCTGGGCAAGGGGACTGGTCGCTAGGCTCTCCTAAATGGGATCAGCTGCCTCGCCTCCTTTCTCCCTGGATTATTGGGTATGCCTATGTCTGGATGGGTGGTTCTGCCTGGGTCTGGATGGTACTGCCTGGATGGAGTCAGCTGCCTCTGGATGTGGTTTTGGAGTCTTTGAATCTTGAATATTCCTTGTGTCTCCCTGTCTCCCCCTTAAATACCCAGAGTGACATCATAGAATTTTACAATCTGGGGGAAGTATTCTGGAGTTACCCCTAACCTAGGATAGGCCAGGCTACCAGTGTTCCTTCCTCCCTCCGAGCTAATTGGTTCAAGGGAAGTGACATCATTTTATGTGTGTGAATTTTATGACTTCCTTTGTCTCACAAACCTATTTTTTTGAGTTATGAATCAAAACATCAGATTTACAATAGTCACCATCATAAAAAGCAGATATGCAGATTCCATATTTCACAAGGAATTGGCCAGTACGAGCGCAAATTCTGTGTGATGTTGCATAGCCCTTTGGCACAATTTCATCATTTGTAGGAGAAACATAATATTTAAAATTGTGCAAATGGCTACACATATGTATGCTAGTATTTGGCATATTTTCCCTAGGTGGTTTGATGTAAATGCCATGTATACTACACCCAGAAATGCATGTTTCTTGCCATTCCAGTTCCCCAGGAAATAGCAATATGCACTGGGTCTCATTTTGCTTGTTTAAAAATCACATGAAAACTGTCATAATATCACATTGCTGCTTATTTAGACAGTGGGGAAAAATGTCTCAAAGGATAAATGTCCTTTATTGTCAATGGGGTAGATGTGCCATAGATGTGGGTAATGCAGCCACCCACAGAACCAAATTGTGTTCCCCTGGGTTAGCCGGAACAAAGGATTTCCATGACGCCCTTTGAAGCCATCCAGTGGGTGCTGGGAGGGTATGTAGAAGGAAATAACACCTCTCGGTCAAAACACAGGGCTTCACCCCCTTCCTTTGTCCTTTGGGGCAGTTCTGCCTGGCAGTCTGGTAGAACCAGTAATTATCACACTGTTAATCTCAGTACATGTCCTTGAAGCATCAGTTCTCTTGTAAGTGTGAAATTGGAAGGCAAGCCTTCCTGCCAAACTGGTTTGACTGGAATTCCTGGACCTCAGACAGGCTGATTGAAGTCTGTTTGGGGGGAAAGAGCATAATATACATAGCTTTGTCAGCCCCTCCACCCACATATACAATTGTGTTTCTGTGTGAGCCACAGTATTATATCACATTTTAGTTTTCAAATGGCATTTTCCTGCTTTGCAAAAGCAGATTTACACGTGTGTTTATTTTCTTTCATGTTAATTTCACCAATGTGGTTTGGAACATACACAGTTCCTTTTGAAATAACTTTCTGGAAGGCTTTTAAAGATACGGTCAGTTTCTGGACACAGAGGCCTCATTAGGAGTTTGGAGGTAACTATGGCGCTATTAGCGCCATGGCTGCCTCCAAATCCTTACCGACTCCGCCCTGGTGAATGGAGCTATTACCGCCCCATTCCAAGGTTGGCAGGGGCGGTAATTCCCCATTCACCAGGGCCTTTCCCCATTCCCATATGAGCCCTTATAGGGTTGTGCCCGTCTCACTAGCCAGTTCGGTATGCAATGTACATTCTAATCTAATAATGTATTGTCTGCCTATTCATGCTACTTTGCTTTACTCAAACTGCAAAACAGTAACTGAGCCCTAACCACTTACCTGAGACTGCCATTAGCCACCCCAGAGATTAGCCGTTATGCAAGTATTTATGCCTTTTCCCATGCAGATCCATTGCACCTAGCCTACTGTAGCATTATGTATGACAATTGCATCTAGCCCAACTACGTCCCTCCTAGGATAATTGCCTTTAGATCATTGTTACTCTACTGTGGATAATTGCATTTAGCCCAAATTTCGCCCCTTCTAGGACAATTGCTCTTAACTTGTTGTTACTCTACAATGGATAATTGTATTTAGACAATGGGCCTCATTACGACCCAGGCGGTAAGTTACCGCCTGGGCCGTGACTTTACCACCATGGCGTAAACTACGTTTACGCCATGGTGGTTGGCGGACTTACCGCCCCATTCCGACCTTGGCGGGGCGGTAAGTCCCCAATCCCCATTTACCCTTCCCCATTCCCATTTTTGCCCAATAGGGCATAATGGAAGTGGGGAAGGCGTTAATTACGCCACCGTAAATTACGGTGGCGTAATTAACACCAAGGTCCCTTAGCGCCATGGATTTTAACACCTGCTAAAAGCAGGTGTTAAAACCTCCATGGCGCTAAGGGACCTCGTAATCAGGCGGTAAGGGTCGGCGCTGTTTACGCTGCCGTAAACCCCTTACCGCCTGGGTCGTAATGAGGCCCAATTGCTTTTAGTTTGCTGTTACTCTACTGTGGATATCTAGGAGTTCCTAGTCTGTTCATGCATGTTTAGCCCTAGTGTGAATTCTGTATCTAGGTGAACCCTGTCTGCACATGCATCTTTAGCCCTAGTGTTAATTCTGTACCTAGGTTAACCCTGCCTGCATATGCATTTTGCATTCTTGCAACTAACCAGCATGCCTCCCCTGCTCAGTAATTGCCTTGCCTGCTCCTTGCTCCTTTTAATCACCATAATACTGACTAACACACCGCCTCAACATCCAACTACCATGTGCGCGACCCTACCCAACTCCATTTCGTCCAACAGCTCACTGCTAATGATAATTGAGGCACCTCCAGCGCTACCGACTAGCATCCTTTGCCCCACTATAGACAGGAACACAAGACTCAGAGCTAGATTAGCTAAAATCTACGAGCCACTCGCCCGTTCCTTGTCCAACACTAAGAGACCCAGCTCCACTCCCACCAGCCCTAACAACCTCAAACCTAAACTATCTCTGAACCACCATACCAAATATTCACCTCATCCCACCAATCAGAGAAGTTCTAAACCCACACAGAAATTGTCGGCTTCTTCTACCACCACACCCATAGTGAGCCCCCAAATCAAGGGAGCTCTAATCAACGCTAGATCATTAGTAGCTCACGCAACTGAAATCGATGACCTAATTATCAATGAAGACCTGGACCTCCTTGCTATCACAGAGACCTGGCTCCAATCGGCAGCAGGCCCCATGCTTATGTTAGCTGTCCCTGATAATTACACCATCCTGAGACAAGACCGACCTAACTCTAGAGGAGGCGGTGTTGCCATCATTCATAAAGTGTCCCTTCTTGCGAACTACTCTCAGTCAAAGTTCTCATTACCACTACCCAAACCCTTAACATCTATGTGATCTATCGCCCTCCAGGCCCATTAGGCACATTCAACGAGGATCTTAACACTATCCTATCCACTAACCTAAAAAACGCCACACAGGTGCTCACCCTTGGTGACTTCAACATGGGTTTCAACGACCCCGAAGACCAAGCTGCCATCACCACGCTCAACACCCTCACCGAACTAGGATTTACTCAAAGGAGCCTTAAACCCACCCATGACAAGGGCAGAATACTTGACTGGGTGGCCGACTACAACTGCCTAGCCAACATTACTGACATCTCACCACTAGCCTGGACGGACCACCACCTAGTATTGTTCTTGCTCTCCACCACTAGACCTCCTCCTATGCAGCCCAGTAGGGCCCCACCCACACTCACGAGAAACAAAAAGAGTATCACGGTGGAGAGACTTATCCCCAACCTACTCCCCACCCTCAACTCACTCCCTGACAATTTGGACCCTGAAACCCTGGTTGAGGAATACAATAAAATTATGGCCACTTCCATGGACCTAATCGCCCCCCTCAAACTCAGGCCAAGCAAGCCCAAAACACACCTGAACAATTGGTATACACCATTCCTCAAAAACTTAAAACAGCAAAAAAGAAATTGTGAAACCATCTGGAAAAGATACCCATCAGCAGCCAATAAAATCAAATTCACTAAACTAGCGGCCCTGTACAAAAAAGAAATCATCCTAGCAAGACATACCTCCTTTGACTCCCGTATCTCCCAAGCCAGTTCAAACATGAAGGAACTATTCTCTATTCTAAAAGAAGTAGAAACCCCCATAGCACCACTGGACACCTGTATTAAAGATAAGAATTGGTGTACCGATATCCAAAATGCCTTAGCCAACAAAATCGCTACGTTACAAAATAAAATATCTTGTAAAAAAGCATCCTTGAACAACCCTGCCTTGTCCAAGCCACCCGGGAAGCAGACTACAAGTGAACTTACACGATTCATCTTTAACAAAGTGACCACACTCGAAGTCAAAAAAATACCCATCACCTGTGGCGTACCTCAGGGCTCCTGTGTCTCCCCTACACTGTATAACATATTTACCAAGCCCCTTTTCGATGATCTGGATCATCTCGGTATCACCTACACTAACTATGCAGATGATACCCAGATCCTCCTTCCGCTTTCTGGAGATTATGGAAAGGATTTGGCCTTGGTGAATAGGGTTTACATCATCATCCAGGCATGGATGGCTACTCACGGTCTATGCCTGAATGATGATAAAACTGAACTCATCACCTTAGGTACCACTGCCAGCCTAAAGAAATTAAGCCCAGCTTACTCATCCTTCTTAATTGTTGGCAACACGATCAAAGTGGGACATGAAGTCAAAACATTGGGCTTCTACCTGGACTCCAACTTCACCTTTAACAGACAGGTGAACTCACTAGCCTCCTCCACGGCCTACACGTGTAAATTGATCCATACAGCCAAACCCTTTCTATCCGACACCAGCTGCCTCACCCTGGCCAGAGCCCTCATACTATCCCGTCTAGACTACTGTAACGCCCTCTATCTTGGGTCCTCCAAAGCCACCACCAGCAAGTTACAAACCCTCCAGAACAATGCACTCAGAGCGGCCGTGGGCATCTCAAGAAGAGAACACATCACAGCACACTGCCAGCAGAAAAACTGGACCCCTATCATAGATAAAATCTCCCTAAAAACTGCCTCACTCACCCACAAGTCCCTCAATAACGCGGCCCCCATCTACCTGATCAACAGATTTCACAAACTGACATCCTTGAGACCGACAAGGACAGCATATAGAGACTCCCTCTCCGTCCCTATCTACAAACGCTCTACCATAGGAGGTAACAGCTTCCCAGTGAAAGCGGCTAAACTGTGGAACTCCCTACCACCCACTCTCAGAATGGACCTACCCTACCAAAACTTCCGCTCCAAGATGATGTCTTGGCTGAAGACAGCCGTGGTCTAAACATACTGAGCCAGGCTCCGTACGGACATACTGGACACATAACTGTCAACTGTATATATGTATATATTCCTGCCTACCTCATTATTATTGTGTTTATGCCTTGTAAATATTTTATTGTCTGAAACTAAGCTTTGCATATTCCTGTATCTGCTGCGCCCTGTTACCCTAGGGTATTCCGGCGCATTACAAATAATAAACAAACAAACAAACAAACAAGAAACTTACTCAACAGGACCAGGACAGCAACTTGACTTTTAAAACACCTTTTTTTTCATTTTTACAATAACAATAAAGAAAAATACTCCCTGTTATATAGATATCCCTAGGCACCTAAATACTTCCTTCTGCTTTTTCTTTTTCTTTCTTCTCATTCTTCTGATGGTTCCTCTGTTTGATTTTCCTTTGGCTCATCAATCAGCTGCAAAGTGGGTCTGGGGTAACAAGTTTTTAACTGATTGATGTGGACCCATTTATCTTCTGACAGTTCTCCTTTGGGGATACGAATCCTGTAGGCGACAGGTGAAATTTTGTCTACAATTTCAAATGAACTGCACCAGTAGGGGAGGAATTTTATCTCCTTAGTCTGGTTCCTCTGAAAATTGTACAAGTAGACCCTGTCTCCTACTTGGTATTCTTTTTTAGTTGTTTTTAAGTCATAGTGGGTTTTCATCCTCTCATCCGATTTCTCCACATTCCGCTGAGCATACGCAAAAGAATGCTGAAGGTGTTTTTTTAGATTCTCAACATATTCATGCGTTGTGGAGGCTTTAATCAGTGTCTGCTCTTGTCTTCCATAGAGCAAATGCTGGGGTAGCACCATTCTTCTTCCAGTCATTCGCTCAAATGATGACATTTTGGTCACAGAAGATGGTGTAGATCTGATGGCCATCAGGACAAGTGGTAATCAAATGTCCTAACTAGGCCCAGAGTCTGCCACAAACTTCTTAAGAATGCTCACAATGGTTTTATTCTACCTCTCACATCCCCCACTAGAGGATAGGTGGTATGCAATATAAAGTTTTGTTTTTACCCCAAGTATCTCCCACATCTTTGTCATCACTTCGTTGGTAAAGTGACTTCCTTGGTCTGACTCAATCCTTTGGGGAAGGCTGAAACGATCCTTTGGGGAAGGCTGAAACGTGAGAAGATGTGGTTGATCATCAGGGCAGCTGCTGTTTCTGTCATGCAATTTGGGGCCGGGAGACATTCCACCCATTTGGTAAACAAGCATGTGTCTGTTAACATGTACTTGTTCCCCCTAGAGGAGTGAATCACGGGCCTGATGAAGTCTACTTGTAAATCTGACCAAGGAAGCGTCATCCCCCTCTTCTGGAGGGGAGCTTGGGGTGTGAGTGAACTTGTCTGAAATTGGGCATACACAAGACACCCCTTCAATTATTGTTCGAGGTCCTGCCCCTCTCGCAAGATTTCTAAAGTAGTATGAAATCCCTGATGACTGGCTGTGGCCGGCTCATGGGCGTGATTTAGCATGAGGCTTCGGAATGAGATAGGTACCACCCACTGGTCACATTCAGAGATGGATCTCCTTACCAACAAACCACCTTTGATTCGTAACATTTTGGGAAACTTGAATAAACATCCAGAGATCTTCTTTCCCAATCTAATCGGTTTCCATCAAAGGAAAGTTCACATGGTCCTCAATTTGTTGGTAAATTTTCCCATTAATCGGATCCCCTTTTTGTGCCATGATCAAATCAGCATCTCGGGTCTCCTTACTCCACTGGGCAATTGAGAGTTCATTGTGAGCATGTATCTGTGACCTGGTGACAGCAGTGACCTGGATTTCCCCCAACAGGTACTCGATCTCAAGCAGATCCCTCTGGATGGCTCCGGTTTTGGCCAACTGATTAGCCAGGTCATTTCCAGTTTCGTCTGGTCCCTTTATTGGGGAATGACCCTTAATCTTTTTCTAATACATGGTCATCCCATTCGAGGTGACCAGATCATCGATATTTTGCATGTGTTTGCCATGCTTGAGGGGTTTATTATTTGCACACAGCATGCCTCTGGTTTTCCAAATGATCAGGTGCTGCACAAACCCAAAATCTGAATCAGTGATTATGACCAGTTTGTGGAGTCGGTGTTGCACGGCAGTGAGGATGGCCTGGTGAACCGCCATCAACTCCGCCACCTGACTACTGCACGGACCGATCTTGTACCCAGCGGAGGGTTCTAGGGCATCATCCACCCAGGCATTCCCAATGCCAGCCACCAGTTCCTTTTCTCTGTTGTTGTCAACATGGTAGGAGCAGCCGTTCACATAAACTGTGGGCATCCCCTTGCACATGTCTTCTTCATAGACCTTTTGCAGGGAATTCAGGTAAGCCTCCATGTTGTCTTGGGTTTTGAGACTTTTGTCCTCGAGACAGTTTTCTCGGGCACAATCATGCAAGTCAGCCAAACCTTGCGCAAGGGGACTCTTCTTGTTTTGGCCATATCTGACCTCCACAGGAAAGCCTTGCATTGACAGAATCCAGGAAGTAATTCTGGAATTACTTACATTTCCTGCCCGAATTCTGTCACTTTGGAGGTATTGCAGAGGCTGGTGTGGAGTCTCCACTATGATGTGTTCCCCCTGCATGAACGGGCAGTAATTTTTCAATGCCCACACCATTGCCAGGAGTGCCTTCTCGCAATCGTTGAACTTTTCCTCCACAGAGGATAAAGTATTGCTCGCATAGGAGATTACTTTATTGACCTTGTCATGCTTTTGGTATAATACTGCCGTCAAGCACGTATTAGAGAACCCTGTCTCCAGGAAGAACTCCTTGTTTCTGAGAGGGTAAGCACGGGTTCTACACCACTGTGCTTTCTGAAACGAAAGTTTGGCTCCGGCGGCCCTCAACTGTGTCAGAACATAACGGATCTCCTCTATATGTTCCTCCACAGATGAACGTTTGATGAGGACATTATCTACATAAGCCAGGTGACCCCTCGCACCCAGGTCGGGCATGGCCTTATGTAGGAAAATGTTGAATTCATTGACGGAGTTGAGGTATCCGAAGGGAGTCCGGGTCCATGTGTACTGCTGGCCCCAAAAGGTAAAAGCCAGTTTGTATTGGTCCTCCCTACTGACAGACACGGTCCAGTATCCATTGGTGAGGTCTATTGCAGTGAATACCTGTGACCCCTGAATCTGGGCCAGCCCTTGGTCAATGTAGGGCAGAGGCCATCGGGAAGTATGGACCCGTTTGTTAAGCTCCCTAAGGTCGGCACAGAGTCTCCACTGGCCTTTTGGCTTCAATATTCCCAGCACCGGATTATTGAAGGTGCTGTGTACTGGAGGGATTATTCCCCGGGACTCAAGATTCTTAATTATTTCAGTAAGGGACTCCATTGATGCGAGAGGCAAGCGATATTGCTTCACAAACACTGGAGTCATGCTAGGGTCCATGGGAATTGTTGTTGTGTGGATGTCGGTGCGACCACAGTCATATGAGTCTACCACAAAGAGATCTTGGAAATCCAAGAAAACTTGTTTCAACTTTTGCTTCTGTTCCAGAGTCACACAGGCATCAGCTAGGTTGACTCTCTCTTCCACCATCTGCCTGAAGCCTGGAAAGACTTCTGGTTTTGCTATCTTAGCGGCCTCCTCCAGCTGGGCGGAGAAGTCCCTGGTCAGAGTGCTGATTTGGACTGGAGGCTTCAGGTGGGAAAGGCAGCGCTCATGGACCTGGAAAATCACCTCATCCCTTCTGAAGTCACAAGTCACGTCTTCCTTACCATAAGGGCAAGAAGTGTACACCAGGAGGTTCCCCCATTGCCGGGTAAAGATCCTGTCTGGTGTTGTATTGTCATCACTGTCACTGTCAAAACAGTCCTTGGGGATTGGTCCTAACAGTTAATTTCCTAAATCAATGGAGAAATGTCAGTCATCAATCGCCATTCCAATAATGGTGTCTGCGGGTAGAGTAATACTCTTTAAGTCGCTGTTATCCACCTCTATTGGAATGGTGTCATGTTCTATGTTGACTAATAGTGTTGGGTTTACCCCTAACCCTTGTTGTTGGAGAGAAGCATTTAGATGAATATAAGCATCAGGGTTTTTTCAATTTTTGTCCTCTTTTAACTTTCACTTCCAGGGAGAATCGTCGGGTCCTTTCTGGGATGGTGACTTCCTCTTTAATCTGAATTTCGACTGCATAAGGTAGCAATTGCGCTGACCTAAATGCTTTTTCTGGATCATCAAAGCCCATGGGATTATCCGCTAATCGGGACCAAGCTTTGTAGTTCATTAGGTCCAAACTAATGGCAAAGCGATTGAGAATGTCACTGCCTAAGTAAAAGGCCGCAGTGATGTCTCACACGACCCAACAATTATGGACTATGCTCTTGTTGCCAATGGAGATTTTGAGCATACACCTGCTTGGCAGGAGATGTTTGGAATTGGGTGCTTCCAGGTATATTTCCCATTTG
The DNA here is from genome assembly GCF_040938575.1 of Ambystoma mexicanum. Classification (NCBI taxonomy): domain Eukaryota; kingdom Metazoa; phylum Chordata; class Amphibia; order Caudata; family Ambystomatidae; genus Ambystoma; species Ambystoma mexicanum. Next base: position 333,086,655 of record NC_090934.1, on the reverse strand, counting down.
TCTATCAGTTTGAATGTGGGAATGGCTGGATCATTTGGGAGTTGGCGGAACATGGCTTCGCTGATGAAGCTCTTACCGTTGTTCACACACTCGAGTCCTTCCCATCATTTAACTGAACAGGGATGAACAACTGCTCTCCAATTTGCTGAATATCAGCCAGGCTCTGAGCTGATTTCACATCTTTCTGGACTATCGGAGTGGGAATGTCTGATTGTGGATTAGTAAATAATTTCAGAGTATTTCCTTCCAGTGTGGAATACCACCTTAAACTGGAAGGAGGGTTGATTTTCAGAAATAGAGAGGACCCCCCATCACCAGTCTGTTGTCCTACTGCTATTACTGTCACATCTGGAATTTGGTTGTTCTGGAAGTGAAATTCTACTTGGTCCAATTTTTGTTCAACCATGTGGCAGGTGCCGTTTAAACTAACATGGTTCACACTCTGTTTTAGTTTTATTGGTCGGCTAGTCTGGGTCCAGAGGACCTTGTTTACGCAATCTATTAGGGGTGACAACCTTCTCAGGAGGTCATTCCCTAGTAAACAAGGGGTGCCCTCTGAAGTCACTACTATGACCGGGTGTTTCACCTTGTGTCACCCAATTTTGATGTCCAAATCTGCAGTCCCATCGACGGGAATTTCCTTCCCGTCAAAGTTCTGGAGTTGTCTAGGAAGAGAGGTGAGAGGAATACTGTACTTCTCCCCCCTACCTGAATTCAGTTCATCAAAGGCCCTTTTGGACAGAAGGGTAGCTTGGGATCCAGTGTCCACCAGTGCCAAAATTGTACCCTGCCCCTGTCCTTGTACCGGGGCATAATATCTTCCCTCCTTCTCCTCAAGGGGGCACAGATAATGCACATTTTTGGACAACTGGTGGGCTAACTTTCTGGTTTTGGACATTGAGAGAAAAGAGATTTGGGCAGAATTCTGTGGAGAGTCATGGGAATCTGAAAGAAAAAGTTTGCAACTGGCTATTGATGCAGTTTTTGGTTCCCCTGGTTCTAGTTCTGGGCCACCCCCCCCCCTTTTGGAGGCAGTCACCTGAATGGGTTTGAACCAGGGGTTTATGGTCTTGTTGGTTCTGGGATAGAGTGATGGGCGGCGACAGCTCAATCCCCACATCTACCCAGTCTAGGTTGGAATCCCTTGGGACCCATTTTTCCTTGGGAGGAGTTCCCCCATCTCTGAAGGAGAAAATACTTTTCCCAGGATCCTCTGAGGATCCCTCTCCCTCAAATTGGAAGACCTGTACCTCCTCCACAAAATGGGTCTGTTTGGCTCCTTTGTTTCTCCTACCTCCTCTCTGCTCTTTGGGTGGCAGACTTTCAGGTGTAGGAGATTTTGTTTCCGGTTCCTGGTTTTCCAGGGGCTGTTTACAAGTTGGGAAGGAAGCTTCCTCCAAGGCTTTACACCCCCCTTCCCCTTGTGCCTCCTCCCTGGGAACCGTGGGTTATCGGGGTGCTACCCCTGTCATTGTTCTGGAGCACCAGGCCCAGAGTTTGGGGCATTCTGCGCTGGCATGCTCATCTGAGGGTTCTGTTGCGCCCTCAGCATGTGACCCAGATCCCGTGCCATGTTTTGGTCCTGGCGCTCAAGTTGGGAAACCCGCTCAGGCTGATACAGGGTTCTGTTTTCTCCCCTGGCCTGATCCTGGGAAGGGTAGCTATCCTTTCTCTGGTAATACCCTGGGTTGGGAAGATTTGGGTACCCCTCCACCTTTGGCCTCCCCTCTCCCGGATTAGGTTGTCTGGGCTCAGGGAATTCGGGAAAGAAGGATGGATGGTTTTGGGGTTGGAAATTGGGTGGACACCTGGGGAAAAAGTTCTGTGTCATGATGCCTACCCCTGGGCATCCCGATCAAGCCCATCAGCCCCGGGAGCAGGCATCCAGACATTTACAAAAACCCCAGCAGCCCCAGCTAGGGGCTTTCTGGGTTCAGTCCTGGCACCGTAGGCACCAGGCTCATAATAAAAATCAGTCCTGGCGCCATAGGCGCCAGGCTCATAGACATTACTTACCTCATGCAGACCGTGCTGCAAATAAATCCAAGCCAACGTGAGGCCTTGATGGGACTATTTTACTACAGGGACTATTTTTTACTCGGGTGTGTTCCTGGGGAACTTCTTTCCTGGGACTATTTTGGAGGCTATTTAAACCACACCCGAACAGCAGCACATGCTTCGTGTTATTCTGCATCCAGCAGCGTGACTCTCACCGTGCCTGCAGCCAGCATCCAGTCTTCTGCCACGCCCGCCTCGAATCCGGAGCTCCTAGAATAAAGAGGAAGAAAAGGACAAGGTTAGAAAACGAACTCATTTCAAATTCCTCACCTGATTACGGATCCATTTCATCTCCCGACCTGGAAGTACATCAGTCCTGCACGCGTCGCTTCGCCAGCTCCAGCACGGCGCCATACTCACCAGTTCTCACAGCATCTTTCGATCCGGCACTGTCTCCATCATTTCTTCGCCGTACTCCGGCACCTAGGGGCACAAGAATAACAAGGTGAGCCAAGGGAATCAACAAATACCTCTTACCACCATAGACTTACCTGATTTACCACCGGCGGTATTATTCTCCATATCTTCATATGCCACATCTGAACGCCAGCAGCAGCTACGAGACCTTCTTCTCACGAACTCAGTTGCAACTTAAGGAAGGAAGGGGACAAGAGTGAACATCGGGCACATTGAACTCTTTGAACTTGATACTTACCAATCCCGCCTGGGACTTCAGAGTCAATGCTTACCGGAACTCTCCCAACTCCTTCAAACCAGTGAAGTAACTGGTATCTATGCGCCCCTGCAAGACACGCAGGATGGAGAGCTCATCTTTTGCAAACATAAGGTGAGGTTACTAAGGGGATATCGGAGGTGATTAGTGGGGGAGAGCTAGAACAGTTGGGAGGCCATCACTAAAACCCACAGGTGGCTAATCCCTGTCTCCACTTGCAGGAAAATACTTCTTCGGGTCCAGCAGACAAGACTAGGCGGGCCAGTCCAGACAGTCATCTCTGCACTACGCATCACGTTGACAGAGACCACAGCTGTCCGGGGCCGATCGACACCCCTGTGGGGTCCAGGTGAGCGTAACATTCTGCCCAGGATTTGGTGAATTTCTGCCCTCCTGGGGGAAGTTAGGAGGGAAGTTCCCCGGGTTAGGCGCTTGGCTGGATCCCCCCCCTTGGGCTGGAGGAGTCCACACATAACCCAGGATGGTTCGGTTTCCCTTGTAGCAGGGACTTACATAGTCAGTGGAGCGGGGGACCCCATTTGTGGGACTACCTCCTTGACTCCCTGTCTGTGACTGGCCCAAGGGCCTTCTGGGCTGTGAATTATTTGGTGCAGGCAGGTATTTGGGCCCCCCCATCTTCAAATCTAAAACAGGGGCAACCTTTACCTCTGCCACCTTGGCAGCAGCATGGGTGCTGTTGGTTTTGGGGTTTTTGTGCTGATTCTTATTTTCCACCGGTTTCTGCACCTCATAGATGCGTGTGGCTTGCTCAGTGAACCAGTCCAAAGATCTTTTCTCGTGAAAATCTCTCACGAGCTGGGTCATTATGTATTTGGGGAGTGCATGGTAAAATGTGTTGATGAATTCTCTGCTGTCCGTGCGCACCCTTCTGGTGTTCTGCGCAAAGGCACGCTTCAATTCTTGCACAAATTCTTGTGGGGCCTGATCCTCCCCACATTGCAAATTGTAGGCTGCCTTGCAAGCCTCTTTGGGGATTCCTATGAACAGAAAAATGTTTCAAGATGGCCGCCCTGTATGTGGACCATCTTGAATGGTTTTGGTCCTCCAGCCCCGCAAAGAAACTGGAGAATGTCCATTTGATGTACTGGATGCAGCTACTGCTGCCCTTCAAATGGAAGGACTCCATCATTTGCTCAAAGAGCTCCAAGTGTTCCCACACTGAATACTTGGAGTTCTTGTGATAAGGCGGGATGACACTCCTGATTGCCTTAATCTGTTTTAGACTCAGAAGCACTGCTCCCAGAGGTGCCCGTCTGATCTGTTTTCCTGGATTCTGCGAGCCTGGGAATGGCTGGCAGAATGTGGGGACCTGGTCTACTGTGTCCTGTGATGCTCAGAGGAGTCTTCAGATCCCTCCTTGCTACCAGGATTTGCTGGGTACCCCCCCCCCAACTGGGCAGAGGTTTTCAGGATGCCCTTAGTGGGCCTACTCTCCTGGGGTTCCCCACTAAATTGCACTGTGCTTAGGTGCCCATGCCCGGATGCCCGCCCATCCATTCCTGGGTGGTACTGGCCTATGAGCCCCATCCTTTTGGCTGGATAGTAATCTGCCATCCCTGTGGCCCTGTGCTCATGTGCGCCAGATGACATGAGGGTGGCAGAGTCCAGGGACTGGGAGAGATGAATGCCTCTGGTACTAGGGCTCCTGAGGTTATGCTCAGGTGTTTCCCTTTCCCAGCGAACCTCATCTCTATCAGCCCCTGTTCCTGGTTGCAATGCAAGAGCCTGGGCTTTCAGTTCCTCAACCAAGGCCTTACTAGACTCTATCAGTCTCTCCTGCATGGCTACCTGTTGCTGGAGCCTATCATTGTGCTGACAGAGAGCCTCATTCTCTCTCTGTGCCTCCTGATTGGTCCTGGAGTACTGGGCCAGTCTTTGCTCCAGGAGGGTTACCTCCTGAGTCCCATCCCTACTGGTCTGTTCCTTTCTTGCCAGAGCATCTTCCACCCTCCTGGTGTGCTCTAACAAGTTCTGATGCTCTTTTTGGAGGTCACCCAGCCCCTGGAGGGCCAGGTGATTTTCTTCCATTTTCCTTTTTAAGTGGCAGACTTCCTGGCCTAAGGTATCCCTTTCCTGAGTAAGAGCCTGCATCTGTGCTGCCAGGTTGTCCGTCTGCCGTTGAAGGGCACCAGCTTTCTGGCGCTCTTCATCAAACTCTGCCTGGGTATCCAGGTCTTTCAAAATCATTTTATTGTTTTCCTCTTTCTCTTTGTCTAGTTGGATTTGCAGGGTGGCTACCTGCTCTGTGCATGCCCTGTTGAAATTGATCTGTTGCTCCAGATTTTTCTGGCACTGCAGTAAGGAGTCCAAACTGTCTTGGTGCTCCTTCTGCAAAGCCAGAATTCTGGTATCCTGGTCAGCCTTTTCCTGTTGCAGGATATCCATATCCTCCTTTATTTTAATGATGTACTGTCTACTATCATTTTCTGACTCCTGGCTCCTGTGCAGCCTCTGCTCAGAAGAGTCCAGGTCAGATTGGGCCTTCTCTAATGCCATCAGTTGCCTATTTGCCAGATCATGGATTTCAGCACATTTGTCCTGCATGGCTCCCATATATAGATACAAACATGCCGCTATCCTGGCAATCTTATTGTGTTCAACTTTGGCCTTAGGAGTCATATATAGTTCACTCAGGGCCACATGCAAGGGACCCTGATCTCTGCAGATATCTGACCCAGTTGTAGTGACCTGTTGTGTGATCGCCTGCAACCATACATTTTGGTCCTGTTCAGACCATTCACCTCTCACAAACAGTTTCTGTAAGAGGTGCTCCCTAGCTAACTTCATATCTACCAAGGTCGTCATTCTGGAACTTGATTTCCTTCCTGACTTACAGAAGTTTGTATTTTATTTTGCAAAACAAACCGTTTCCTTAGAGCGTTCCTTTGAGGAGTGCTTTACAGCGTAACACAGCGTGGTGATCTAACCGGATATGTATCATGTCAGCTGGCAAACTGTATTAATCTGCACAAGTGATAGATCTAATCCAGAATCCCCGGCTACGAGCCACCACTTTGTTAAAGACTCCAATCAAGCAGTCCAACTAAATCAGCGCCTTGTCTGGGATTGCTCAAGGGAAGCCCTTATTTATATATTTTTATGTCCAGTTCGTGTACTCTGGATGACAACCCTTATATAACACCCCTCTCTTAGAATCCTCCTACCCCACGGAGCCAAGAAGTAAGTTTTTTTCCCAAATTTAAAAGGTTTATTTGAGAATAAAACAATATATATATATATATATCGCACTTTTTTAATAAATTAATAACTGATATCACACTTGTGAATATGAGCAGTAATCAGCAATAGGTAATCCTACAATAGCACAGTTCTGGTGACTTATGACTAGGAACAGGGGAATAAGGGATTAGAGAATGCTTTATGGTTTCAAGGAGATGCAAAGATGAATAAGAGGCAGTACAGAAATAAACTTGATATGATTTCAGCAAAAGATAATGTGATCACTTTTTCTTTGACAATTTTCTCCCCCCCTATGCAATGTAAGGAGATAGAAGTAACACACACAATTCTCAGGAATACATACAAATGCAATACAAAGTTCCATTTCCCCCCAGCGAGCTTAGAGGAAAACAGGTGTGATTTTAAACACAGGCAAAATCCTTTTAAATGTGGTGGCAATGAAGTGAAAAATATACTAAAATTGCTTTTAATTCCCTATAGGAGGTTCAGGGTGAGTGATAGCTACTTTAAATTAGTTCAGGATCACTTTAGCAATGCTCTATGAATGATTATCAGGTGGCAAATGGATTTCTGCAAAGGAAAGCAAGGAGCTGCTCTTTTGACAAGTGAAGAAATTGAGCCAAATCGCAAATCGCAGCAATTTTTCCGAGTGCGTCCAGCGCGATTACGGAAAAAGTATAAGAATCCTAGCTTTAATATGACAGTTAAAACTGGCTCTTAGCACCAACGGTTCAAGAGCTACGGACGATTTAGTGGAGGTAGATTTTCAGAATTGAAATTACAGTTTCAGAATGACAGATGCGCTTTGGAAGGTTTTGAATCAACAGGATGGACACGATTTCTGATGATGCAGTTCTAATAGGTTAAAATAGTTTGAATTAGATTATTTTAAACTAAGAGATTGGTTTTGCACAGGCCTCAGGCTACTCACTCATAATTTTGGAAGGACTGGGCCTCGTTACGGATCTGGTCAACAGGTTGGACTGGACTTCTGGCGGGTGGTTCTGAAGTCACAGCGATCTGGGTCAGCTCTGCTCTCTGGGTCTGTCATGCACCGGTTCTGCTCACAGCGGTCTGGTCTGGGTACAGCTCTGCTTTCTGGTCTAGTCTGTGGTTCTGGATTCAGCACTGCTTTCTGGGTACTGGCACAGGGTACTAGCCAGAATCAGACAGCTCAGTCCGGCTGTTTGAATAGTTTGGTTTGGTTGCTAGGTTTTGAAGGCCTGCTGATAGGAGTTCAGCTGTTGGGTTCTAGAGTTCTTGGAGTTTTGTTCTGGAGTCAGGAGTCTCTGGATGTGAAGTCTGAAGTCTGGATGTGAAGTGTCTGTCAAAATGCTCTGCAGAAAGTGAAAAAGAAAGTCCCTTTCTGGCTTCCATTGGCTCTTTTTATGTGTTTTGAAAATGGGTGGGTCGGCTAATTCTGCATGCCCAACCCTCTCAAGATTTGATAGGCCAAAGGATTCTTTGGTCCCTGATTTGAGAAAGGATAGTGTGTCAGAGTGATGTCAGCCATTTACGATCTATTGAAGAAACGCCCCTTTGCTTTTGCCTTAGAAATCATTTTTCATAACTACACATATTTCCCAGATACACAGTTGTTTGACATTACATGTACATATTACAGATTACTTAAGGTACATTCTGGCCCAACTCTGATCTTCCTGGGGGCTTGCATTCAAAAATGACAACTTATTTTCGTTTTTAGTTGATTTACCAATATCAGACGTTTACCAAAAATGGCACACACGTACACCGCCTTTCTACCCATAATCCAGTAAATTTTCATTTTTCTAGCGTGAACCCCGTATCGGCAATCTCCATAATTCATGGGGTTTTGCCTCAGAACATCGTACGGAATTGAGTTTGGACACAAATTGTAGGCACAAAATCCATTTTAAGGATCTCCAAATTGTACATTCCTGTCATCTGGTTACAATTAGTTATCAGTGTTTTTATAAAACATATATTTGCCTTCAATTCAATTCACTTCAATGTTTGGGTCTGCCCCCAGAAACTTGGGAGTCAGGGATCACATGTCTCTTCTGCCAGGCAGAGCTCTGTTTATAGTCCACACCCAAATTAACATACCCCATTCAATTGCAAGAGTCTACTGTGTCGGCTGAGGTCACCAGGCCAGGGGGCCACTCTGCATTTGGTTAGCATGTCCATGTGATCTCCTGGCTTCTTGTGTGTAGTTCTGAGGTGAGAAGGTTTCCCAGCCTCTTGCAATGTTAATTGAATCAGCCTGTCTTCAGGGAACAGCAGGTGTTTAAATTCTTAATCAACCAAAAAGGCTTTGAAGTTTCCAGCTGTCTCAGGAGGCTGGCAACTCCTGAAGTAAAGTTCTTCTGTCAGAGTTTAGACCGCTAGCGCTGGCTTGTGTCCAAAGCTGGTACTGCACCCATATTTTAGGAGTTGTCTTGACAGCTCTAATCTTTGCTGCCATTGTTTTGATGACATCCTTACAGTAGAGTGGTGATGTGGAACCCCCCACAAGAAGGTTGAATCTTTAGTTTGGTCTTGTGCCCCTGATTTTAGCAACTTGTTGACATCAATTAAAAACAGATTTTGAACAAATTGAAATGGACATTTTGAGCTTGCACTTCAGAGAAAAAGCAGTGATTGCAAGGCGCTTTTGATCTAACCGGCACTGCTATTTTTCCTTTGGCACCACCTTTCACCCCTGGCGCTTCCGGTCCATCATGCTTGCACTGGTGGGTGGCAGGTTAGGTGACCATTTTGGTGTGCGCAAAACTGCGCGGTTCTCCTGGTTCTGGGATAGAATGATGGGTGGCGACAGCTCAATCCCCACATCTACCCAATCTATTGATTTAGTTTTGTTCTGGGATAGAATGATGGGTGGTGACAGCTCATCCCCACATCTACCCAGTCTATTGATTCAGTTTTGTTCTCGCCTAATAATTCAACATGGGTCAAAACCCTTGACAGTAAGGGACTCCATAGATGTGAGTGGCGAGCGATAATGCCTCATGAATACAGGATTCATTCCAGGGTCCATGGGAATTGAGGTAGAATGTATCTCGGTGCGACCGCAGTAGTATGAGTCCACAGCAAAGATATCTTGAAAATCCCAAAAACACCTGTTTCAACTTTTGCTTTTGTTCCTCAGTCTCACAGGCATCAGCGAGGTTGACATGTTCTTCAACCATCTGTCTGAGGCCTGGGATGACCTCCCGCTTTGCGATCTCAGCAGACTCCTCCAGCTGTGTGGAGAGATCGCTGGTGAGGGTGTTGACCTGGACAGAGGAATTCAGGTAGAAGAGGCAGTCAATGTGGACCTGGAATATCACCTCATCCTTCCTGATGTCACAGGTCATCTCTTCCCCCCTGTGAGGGCAGGAAGAGTACACCAAGAAATTCCCCCTTTGCCGTGTGAAGATCTTTTATGGCGGTATGTCATCGTCACAATCATAGCCATCATTGGGAATTGGTCCTATGATTTCATTCCCTAAGTACATGGAAAAATGCTGGTCACCAACCGCCATTCCAATAAAGGTGTCTGCACCCAGAGTGATACTCCTAGGGTCGCTGTTATCCACCAATATCGGAATGATGTTGTGTTCTATGTCAAGTAATGGTGTCAGGTTCAACCCCAACCCTTGCTGTTGGAGATAGGAATTGAGGTGTACAAAAGTGTCCTGGTTTTGGAGTTTCTGTCCTCTCTTAATTTTTAAGCAAAGTGGGAATTATCGGGTCCATCCTGGGATGGTGACCTCCTCTCCAATTTAAATTTATACTGCATACGGTAGAAATTGAGCTGACTGAAATGCTTTTTCAGAATCATCAAAGCCCATAGGGTTGCTCGCTAGTCGGGACCAGGCCTTGTAATTAATGAGGTCCAAGTTAATTGAGAACTGATTGAGAATGTCACTGCCTAAGTAGAATGCAGAGGGGACATCTTGCAAGACCCAACAATTATGCTCTATGATTTTATCACCTATGGACATTTTAGCAGACACCTGCTAGGCAGGAGATGTTTGGAATTGGGAGTTTCCAGGCCCATTTCCCACTTATCAACCAATTTAAATGTGGGATGGTCGGATCTTTTGGGAGTTTCCTGAACAATGCTTCACTGATGATGCTTTTTCCATTATTCAGGCATACTCTGGCGAGAAGAGGCTCCTTCCCCTCATTTAACTGACTATGGAGGAACAGGTGTTCACCCATTTTCTAAATATCAGCCAAGCTTTGAGCTGGTTTTTCATCACTTTTTACTACAGGACTTGGATTTTCAAATTATGGATTGGTGTAAAATTTCAAGGTATTTACTTCCAGGGTGGAATGCCACTTGAAAATGGAAGGAAGGTTGATTTTCAGGAATTTAGAGGAGTTCCCATCACCAGTTTGTTGTTCTACAGCAATTACAGTAATGTCAGGTATTTGATTGTTTTGAAAATGGAAGTCAATTTGGTCAGTTCGTTGTTCAACCATGTGGCATGTGCCATTTAAACTGACACAGTTGATGTTTTTTTTAATTTTATTGGCCCGTTAGCCTGAGTCCAGAGGACCTTGTTCACACAGTCTATTAGGGGAGACAACCTCCTAAGGAGGTCATTTCCTAATCGACAAGGGGTTCCCTCTGGAGTCACGACTATGACAGGGTGTTTCACCTTGTGTCGCCCAATTTTAATTTCCAGATCTACAGTCCCCTTGACGGGAATTTTATTCCTGTCAAAGTTACTGGAGTTGTCCAGGAAGAGTGGAAGAGGGGTGAGAGGGATCTGGTGCCTCTCCTGCCTTCCTGAATTTAGCTGCTCAAAGGCCCTTTTGGACATAAGAGTGGCTTGGGATCCAGTGTCCACCAGTGCTAAAAATGCACATTTCCCTTGCACTGGGACAGGGACATAGACACTACCTTCTTTCTCCTCCAAGGGGCTGAGGAAATGGGCATTTCGGGCAAGCTGGGCGGTTAGTTTCTTTATTTTGAACTCCCACCCAGTGGGGTTTTGGACAGTTTTCTGGGTCGGAGTTTGGGAATCTGTAAAGAAAATGTGGCATCCTGAAATAGATGGAATTTTGGCAGTCTAACAGAACCAGTAATTATCACAGTAATTATCACACTGTTAATCTCAGTACATGTCTTTGCAGCATCAGTTCACTTGTAAGTGTGAAATTGGGAGGCAAGCCTTCCTGCCAAACTGGTTTGACTGGAATCCCTGGGCCTCAGCAGATACAGTCAGTTTATGGACACAGAGATATGCTGAAAAGAGTTTCTTTGTAATTGACACAAGGCCAGAGATAGAGCCACGCTATTTCTTTCCTTTGCAGTAATTTATGTGCGATGGTTCATTTCAGAAGTAAATCATAGCCGTGCGGACTGAAACAGAATTCTTTGCTCTTCATGGACTTTATTAATGAAAACATTGCTGTTCTGGGAGGGATTGCCTTACTTTATGGCAATCACATGAAATACACAGCAGGGCTGTGTTTAATGGAGTAAAACCTTGTGGTGTTTAAAATTAAAAGATGAAAAAAGTGCAATGATGTCTTGATTTGAAGCAAAACAAATGCAACCATTCTATGGGGTGTCAGTGTTCAAAGCTCGGAACACATGGGCCAAGGAGAACACAACACATCTGTTTTTGGATGAATGTTGAAATGCGGTTACAGCCACTTTTGGGCGAATGTTGAAATGCAGTTTTGTGATGAAGGGAATTTCTGTTGAGGCTTTTAAATGTACCTCACGACTGCCCCAAGTCAAGCTTTTTAGCCTGTTTGGCTCGAACCAGGTGCTCATCGCTGGACCTTGTATCGAGCCACTGGAAGCATTGTGTCATGCATTAACCCAAACCAGTGGTTACAACACTTCAAACCCACTCGACATCAAATTGCTGTATCATCGAACCGCACCTCTGGCCATCAGTATCACAGCTATGAACCATTACCAGACCTCAAATCGAACTGCTGTAGCATCACTCACTAACCCCAACCAGCATTTACCACATCTCGAACTGGCCAGTTCTTTGAACAGACCCCCGTGAGCACTCCGAATTGCATCACTCCAGCGCTGAACCTGAACTATTCTGAGCCACCACTTCAAACCACTGGACACCCACTCAGCACTTTTATCTACATGACTCACTGCACCCGAGCGTGATGCGAACCACTTGCACAACCAGAAAAAGCTTGGTTCGATGTCGTCAAAACACCAACTACTTCAAATGTAATGTTTGGTAGGCCCCAGGCAATCTCATTCACTTGTTGGGACCCTAAACACTGGCTAAGCCCTTTTTTCATCTTTTTAAACCAAGAAGTATTTCTGATTTGAACTTTGTGGTACTTTATTACCTTTTGTCTCCCTGCTAAATAACAGGAGTGCTTACAAGTATTACATTCTGCATTTCCCTGTCTTTCTTTACAGGGGTGGGTTTTTATAGCGTTTTTAATAGTTTTACATTAATGTGTTTAAATAAAATATTTATACATACATATGTTTATAGAACCTCGATTGGACATTTCCTATTTTGGACCATTTTACTTTGCTATTTGGGCTGTTAGTTGATCACATTCACACCCCTTACTTCGGCCCACATTGCCAAGAACATTGAAGGAGGTATATCTCTTAATGTTGACCGTTTAACCTTAATGATTGGGATCACTCTTGTTTTGAAGAAGTGCGAAGGCTGAGTAGGTGGTTTAGCGACTATTCATCTGTGTACTTGTACTTGTAGTCATTTCGTCACAGCACCACATGATGTGCAGCAGTGAAAATTAATTTCCCTGTCAAAGGAAAAAGAATAAGTCAAAGATGAGAGGGTGTATGACCAGGAGGTGGGGAGGTGACAAAATATCCACTTTCTCCAGTCCTGTTCCTCTGCTGGAGTTGGCCAACAGATCTATTTTCTTGGCCAATTGTGCTTAGGACACTAAGCAGATCTCTGCATCCAAACAATTATTAACATAGTCACTGTGTGAGTAGGGGAGGTGATGAATTGAGCGATCTACCCTGGCTTTCTTCTCGGTATTACAGCAAAACCATTAAATATTCCAATGGGGGAACTTGAAAGGGGCCAGAGATCCTACCAAGCCCGAGTTATTTCATCATTCTCACACTTCTTGCAGGAACTATGCAGATCCATGTCCTTGAAAGACATTTCTCTTAATGACCGCTAATATGGAATCAGTAAGCCATCCCTGAACCCACGGAGCAATACAATACCTATGATAGTCGGCTTGGAGTGCATTCATTCACAGTGTCGGTCTGTGAGGGAAGGTTCAGCTAAATTTCCTTATGCTCTTCTATTCTGTAACCTTTTGCAACATGCCCTTTTCTTTCACTTTGGGCAGTCGGGTGTGTTGTTTGCACTTGGCATGTTCGTGGGTAAATGTACATGCATCTCCCCATGAGCAGGTACCACTGTTACACAAGTGAAAGGAATCGTCCCAAAGCTACTATGGGCAGAGCCCCCGACCGAGACTAAAGGGCTGAAAACAGCCCTTTAGTAATGTCAAGGACAATGACACCTTCTCGTCTCCCTCATGATACCGCACAAGAGCAATTACTTGCACTACGAAACACTCTACTCAGACAAGGTCCCATTGGCTCTCTGGCTTTCACGCACATAGCACAGAGACTTGATTTAGCTCAGCTAATGCAACCCACACACGCCCACCTCAGAAACTCCTTACGGCAATCGCACCACATCACAGCATAGAGTCCTGCCACATGCGGCACGCACAGTGTCAGTGGGAACTACTTTTCTTAATTTCACAGCTAACAGCAAGATCCCAAAACAACCCTGCTGCTTCCCAAGGCAGACTCTCATGTTTCAGCATAAAAGCGCTGCAAACAGAATCAGTTGATGAACCATCTAGGGGAGGAAGCCTCGCCTTTGATCAATCTGATGGGCCCCCTTTGCCATTTATTGTGCATTGTCCATGACCATTTGCATGCTTAAACAAGCGACAGTGCTCCACACTAGTCTACTAAAAACAGAGAGCATGTCTGTCCTGCCAAATCCACCTCTCTTGGGGGTTGTGCTATTACAAACAGTATGGGTAGGTGAAAGGTGGGCAATCCTCCTACTAGATGTTTTTTCATGCTATTTTTATTTACATTCTCAATGTACAATAAGAGAGGTCAAGAAACATAACAAATAAATATAAAATACCACTATGGCGTCATGCAGAGTACAGGTACCATGCAATCCAAAACAGTTTATCGCCTTGAACTTGCACGTTCTGAATGCGCACAAGGCCTTGAAGATACGTCCCTCCCCTGTCCATCAGCTTATTATTTGCCATTCTTGCTGTATAAGAGCCTTACAAATACACATTAAATAAAATACCAGATTATAAACCCATCTACACGAAATGTGACCAGATTTCTTTAAACAGTTTCAATTTTGTTTGCCACCCAAAAGAACGTTTTCATTAATCAAAATCATTTGCATCTCTTGTGCCCACTCTGTTTTAGTGCGAGGCCGAGGCATTGCTGGGGGCGGGGGGTGCCTGAGGGGGCTATAGCCCTGGGTGTTTTGGTTGTAGCCCCGGATAGAAGCTCAGGTGCTACAAACAAAATGCTTCCTAGCCCGAGTCCTGCCAGTCCCGACATTAGCTTAGCCCCTGATCTTTTACAGACCTAGCAACACCCCTGGTGTGAGGTTTAACTTCCAGCCACTCAATATTCGTTTTTTGGCCATCAGTGCAGATCGATACAACCAATATTTCTGAGAGTATGATGCACCGTCTAGCTGCGACTCTATGCCTAAAATGAAGGTCTCAAAGGTAAATGATATATCTGTTCTAGTGCCCCATTCCTGAGTTTACACCCCTTTCCTTTAGTCACCGAAGTGTCCAGATAACTCTGTTCAATAGCTTTATTTGCCTTGTTCTGTCACCCATGTTAAGTGAGGTCATTTTGATATTCTCACAGTAATTTCTCCATTCCCCTCCAGTAATCTCTTTTCCTAATCCTTCTGACCATTTCGCCAACATAGCCAGATTACTAGATCTCACACTCTGAAGTAGCATATACACTGAGGAGGCTAGGCGACCCCAACTCTCCAACTGCAGCAGAACATCCCCAGCTTTTTCTCCGTTCTCCTCTCCTCTTCAAAGTTGTAATCTTTCTTAGCTATAGTCTTCAATATTCTATATTAAGTTTTTCATACTTTTACATAGTCAAGATAGTGACATTTGCCCTCTATTATAGTCTTTCCTAAACAGAAGTGGACTAGTCAACAACTCAGATGATGACATGCACCAAATAAAAAGAGGGACTGCTAAATTGTAGCTCACTCGCTTTGGTATTTAATAACGTCACATCAAGGGGCGTCCAATAAAACCACTGCCTTGCTCCTTTTCTTCACAGACTTTCTCCATTCCAACCCTTCTTCTATAGAAATCCTCCTTCAAATAGTCTAACATTATCTTTTGGGATTAAAACATGTTGGAACTATGAAAAAAGCATTCCGATATGCACCACAGAATGTATACCCTGGGAATTAAAGATTTTAGGAGCATAGATGCTCTGTGTCTGTGATTCATATGTGGGACTTGTGTATGGGAATAGTGCATACCAGTTCCTATGTGAAGACTCTTGTTTTATGCTTTTAGGTATGCAGCTATGTATTTGTCTTTTTCAGATAGATGTAGGGTTTTGAATAGAGGCGGAGCAAGATGCATGATCTATTGCCTGATGTAAACAACTAGCAATATACCAAAAAGGCAAAAAGGAGCATAACCACATAAAATGGTTTATTGCAAAGCTACCATTTTTGATGCATCTAGTATTGTGTAAAAGGGAATCTGCAGATTATGTAAAGGGTCATTCACTGTTGTCCCTTTTCTAGCTTCACCCTACAGTACCGCGGTGACTCTTTGGAGCCCTTGTTGGTCAGCTGCCGAGACACTTCCCCTCTCATCTTACTCATTTATGCAGTCGGCAACTTGCTGTCAGGGGTTGTCCAATGTTGGCAGCATTTTGTCAGGAGAATCCATGAGTCTCCTTACTCGGTCAGCCCCTTTTCTACTCACTGAGTCCTGTATCCATGCCCACAATTGTGGCATGTCCCTTCTTAAGATCTCACTATGAGTTCTCCAATTCGCTCTCCGGTCCCCCTTTCTCGAATGAAGCCCTTTCTTCTTTTTTCCCTCTAGGGTGAAAAATAAGGAGATCGCTTCCACCTACGCTTCTCCTTGTTGCTGTTTAAAAAAGAAACATTTTCTAGAATAAATGATGGGAAAATTGTGAGGCACCCCCTAACCATTTACCAGTCCTGGTGGTCACCTCGTATGCTGAAGGACCTACTTGTGCACCCATCACTCATGTTTGTGGTGACCCTTTCGGTATAAGCATCTTAGAAGACCTTGCCCTTTTTCTTTGGCCACTTAACAGTCCACTTTTATCAATTCTGCTTGCAGAGCCCAACAATTATGTTAGGGAAGAGGGATAGTCACACTGGACATACATTCTGGTTGTTAATATCCCTGTTATAAGACATTGTACTCACACACACCTCTAGCTCACAGGGTATGCAAACCTCCCCCACACAAACCATGGGGCTGTGTGGATGAAAGCAGGGGGACATGCTCTGATGTGTCTATTTCCCATTTTTGTTGGGAGTATTTTTACTTCCTATTTATAATTTTTGGGAGTATTTGCCTATTTCCAGGGAGTAAAAGTGGCCCATGCACCCCTTAGGGCTGGCTGTAGTGTAGGCCCAATGTGCTAGTGTGGCCGGTGCTTTTGTCAAAATGGACCAATATGCTGGGCTATTTTGAGGAGTTAATTCCCAAAGCAGCTGGTGATTTTGAACATTTGTGTTGAACATATATTCTTTAAATGTACTATTTGCAACATATTTTACCAGAATAAATTCCCCTGTGTGTACAACTCAAACATTTAGTTACAAAGGAAATTAATTGCTATTTTCGACTATGGCTCACTGTTTCATTGGTGTCCAAGCAAATGTATGCCCCAGTTCGACCTTGGCAGTTATCTTCTTTATAGGTGGAGCAGAAGGGCAAATATACTGGCAATGAAATGCTGTCAGTTATATGCAAAGATGTGAGATAATGTGAATCTGCCTTAACTAGGGCCCCTAAAATGGAGAACCCAAAAGAGGCTCTCCCAGGGTACCATGATATTCAGAATGCTGTTTTTAAGATATTGAGGAAAACTGTCGAGATCAATGTCCCACACTTTTTGTCAAAGTTTTATTTCTTAGTAGGATCCCAGGATACAATGTTATACTCCTGGAAGTGTACTCTCTCCCAGCCAGTCTCACAGGAAGCCTTTCCATGGCCCCTGAAGAGGCAGCTGCTGGGGATGCCACACACAAGATGGACACTGCCTTAATATAATCATTGACAGCATTCATCTAACACTCAGGGCCAAGGCCCAGGCTGCATGTATCTCACAGTCTCTGCTGACAGACTTGCAGGTTCTAAATACGCAAAGCAGGGTAAGCAGGAGTGGAGAGTTCGTAATAACTAAAAGCCGCGCAGAGTAATTTTCAGTCATGGCTAGGAAATGGGGAGAGCTCCATTGTTTCGAAGGCACTAAGGGATACACAACAAGTGAACTATCCCTGATCCACAAGCCACTGCTCCTAGGGAATGGTAATGGGCCACCTATCTAAAGGAGGGTAGGACGAGAAACCCTATTAAATATGGGTCCTATTTATTTGCCAATCTCTCACCCATTTCCTGTTTAATTGCATCTATAATGAAAACAAAAAGAACTATTTTTTAAAGTGTGTTTCAAGTGATGCCAGTAAAGTGAGCTTGTGCAGACACTACCCTCAATCGTGCAAAAAACAAAACCATCCAAAAAAGTGATCTTAAAAAGAGAACACAATATCGGGGGCCTAACGTTTATTTTTCCAGAATATGTTACATATCTGCTCTAAGCAATGTAAACAATTCCCTCTGAAGACAAGATGCATTGCTGCAGTGATCAAGCAACCTAGGGTATGCTGCTGCTGTATCTATAGTCCAGGTAATGGTCGACCGGTTTCAAGGACCTTACATCATTCTGGTCACCTTCCTCAGGACGGTCCACAACTCATAAATGTGTGTATAGTGTCAAACAACCACAAGCTTTTTGATTAGAATTAAAATTAAAAAAAATACTTATGCTTGCTGTCCGTTGCTATGTCAACGGTAACTGGGTTCAACATTGTATCAGCACCTAGATGGAAAACACAAAACACCAATGTTGGTGTCTGCGAGGGCTAGGAAAAACATAATGGGTTTAACTGCTCATCATTATGTTCTTAGCGCCAACGTAGCGTACTCACTTAAAGCAACCGAGTGCTATGCAACATTCTTCTGATGTGGCAGGGGGCAAGGTCGAGGAAGAGGCTCAGAAAACTCCACAGGAATCACCAGGAACCGGGGGAGGGGTCGATACAATCAGGCCTATTCGTTCTGAACCTCTCATTTTACAAAATGAAGGTCAGTGGGATGTGGATCAGGGATAGTTAATTTCTTCTCTGTCCTTTCTGTGCGCCTTAGTGGCTTTGAATCAAAGGAGCTCTCCCCATTTCTTAGCCGCAATTGCAATTTTTGTCTGTGAGTGTTTAGTAATCTTCGATGAGATGGTTCCCTGCTTTTTGTGTAATGTGATTCTGATCTTGGCAGTGAAGTTGTGTAGAGCGGCCTTGTATGTGTATGTGAATAGGAGCTATTTTCAGTTCCATGTCTAAATGGTTCTGTTAGAAGCGCAACACTGCGGAAGGCCATCAACAGAAGGCTGCTCCCCCGCAAAGTTGCTTTCTGACAGTACAATTCAGGGGGGGGGGGCAATTTCTCTGTTCCCCCTGCGTGGAGCCCCCACTGCTTCTCTGCATCCCCCTTGCCTACACTTAACGTGCTCTCTATTACCGGTGTGCAGGCCGCCATGGTCGGCCCAGGCACAACGCTCTTTTGTATCTGTCATTACCCTTGCGGCTTCCATATTGCAAATGGTTCCTTTTGGACTTGGACTACTACTGCGGCAGAGGCAGCGCATTTGCGTCAGAGGATACATCCTGTTGCATATACAGTGCTTAATTTGTGGGGGTGTTTGCCATGGCACAGCCCTGGTCCTTATTTTTGAGCCCTGTCACTTATTGTCTCAGATTCACTTATGAAGAGCCGATAGTCAGTGCATCCATCAACCACAATGAGCAGGTGCGAGCTGTAGTGTAACCCCAAATATGGCAACACAGTGGGGGGCAGCTATGGGTGGTGGCAGCAGAGGTGCAACATCGACTCGGGAGGATATCTCAGGGCCAACGTGTTCGACTTGGAGGCAAGACAATGCGGAGTAACACAGGGATGGGTCAGCACTTAGAAACCTCTGGGCATTAAGTGTGTTATATATAACCCATTACAATTGTCACAGCAGTGCTAGAACATATTTGGGTCTTGGTACATATTTTGTTTTACACATTAAGCAATGTCTGTATAGCATCTGCATATTCATCAACACACATCCAGCACAAAACTTCCAGGGAACAAAGATCTATGGAGGCCAGTTAGATCACAACGTTCACAAGGTGTTCAAGGAAAGGAAACATGCACAACCTTTGTCAGACAGAGTAAGGCAAAATAAATCTTCTTTGAGCACCCCTGACAAACAGGGGCCAATAGAGGCCTTTCAACAATGATAGTAGGGTGGAGGATTTCAAGTGTCAAAACCACAGGACACTAAAACATCCAGTGTCCTACTATGCCAGCCTCAGGGTCCAGAGGCCTGTTGCATATGTCCACAAGAGCACCAGGAGGCCTGTCTCAGGATAGCTCTGTCTTCTCTCAAGGTGCATCTGGTGGCCACCACAAGAAAGATGTTGAAATGACATGGCCACATGGCTGTTTATGTCTTTTTGATTCCATGGGCCTGATAGAAGGTGTGTTCTATGGGTGCACATGCAGGCCAAGTGAAACCTCTGTTTTCAGGATTTCGAAGTCCCTAAGCCAATCTTGGCCATGTTGACAGAGGGCACAGAGTGGTGACTGTTGTCCAAGAACATTAGGAAAGGAATGCACTCTGCACTCCCCCTCCAAAGAACATCACAACACATAGCAGATATTTAGGCTGGACCATACCATGGAACCTCATGGTAAGTGGGCACTGTAAGAGCAAATGCATTCCGGGACGTAGATGGTTGCATTATAGAGATCCAAAGTAAGGGTTTCTCTTCACGTTCAGAAACAAGCAGTTCTCATTAGGAGAGACAATTTGGTGCTACTAGCTTCCATCAATTGCCCAGTGTGTAGTGGTTTGCCGGCTATGGAAAAGAATGCATGATGGGCAGACCCTCATCTCCAACCCATCTCACCTCCACACACATTTAGGGGTGGAGGACCGATGGGTAGACCTCCCGGGTGGAGGACCGCTGGGTAGACCTCCCGGGTGGAGGACCAATGTGTAGACCTCCCGATAAGGTTTCTTCTTTGCTGGAATGCCTTTCTTCCTCCAAGGCAGTGCTTGGGGAAATTGGGAAAAGTTTGGGTTCAGTTACCTGAATTTATTTGCATCAGGAAAATGTCACATGTACAGAGGTGTTTATCCCTTTGCCAGTTCACCTTCTTTACACCTTTCCAACCTATCTCCTGATTCATCATTTAGCCGCATGAGTGAAGATTGAAGGACACACTCTGATTCTGGGGACCCCTTATTGGCCATACCAGTCAAGGCTTGCACTGGTGGACAAGCTGCCAAAAGTACCAGAATAGCTATTGTTTCTTCTCCCATTTAAGAACCTGCAGGGTCAAGGGGGTGGTACCATGGAGATTGCCTCTGTGGAAATTGAGCAGCTAGAGCTCTTACGACAGGTGATTTCCAGTGCAGTGTCCCTATTGTTACAACACTCTAGGAGACCAGTAACTCATTCACCCGATGCCAAGAATGGGGGTTCCTTTGAGAGAAGGTGTGCACAACATGCATCTCTTTCCATCTGGAACAATGCCCGGATTCTGCAGTTCTGCAGGATTTATTAGGGGTTCTCCACCTCAGCTCTTAGATGTCAATAGACAGACACTAGAGCATTCAGAGAGTGATGGGAGGGATTTGAAGGCTCATATGTGCTGGTTTTCAATTTGGTAAAGTGCTTTGTTCTAGCTCGACAACATAGTAGGTTGCCAGCTCCTCCGTGGGGGCCTTACATTGGCATTACAAGCTCTGAAATCAGCACCATTTGAGGCCCTTTATTTAGCAGATCTAGAATTCCTGTTCTTCAACACCCTGTTACTGGTAGCGATCACAGCGGGGGCAAAACTTGAGAATCATTTCTGGTGGTTATACTGGAGGCATGTTCTTCAGGGCAAGAGATGAATCTTCTGGATGTGAGGCAAACAATCCTTTTCTATCTGATAACGACAGATTGTTTCCGTAAGTCAGGAAACCTTTTCATTGCCTTTGGTATATTGGGTCAGAGTAGGAAACTATCCCTGGAGTCGCCCTGGAGTCGCGGAACAGAAACATTACGGGTACCATCCTATGGCTCACTCTGCAGCTCAGTTTCCTCTCCATCAGTGTGTTCAGGGTATATCTACCAAGATAAGGGTGGCTTCCTGGGCTGATTTTGAAGGAGGTTCCTCTGAGAGTTGCCTTTGAGTGAGTTGGGCAGCTCCTGCATAGCTTTATCTCCCATTGTTTTTGCCCATGCTGGATGAAAGAAAGAGGAGATTCGGAATGAGGTTGATGAACTCAGTGGGAAGTGAGGTGTTCAGGGCACAATTTATTTGCTCAGCAAATAATGTTTGTTGTCTTTACCTTGTGGTACATCTTGGTGTTTTTTTCTGTATTCCTCATATAGTTAGCACTGGGACGGGAAAGAGGGATGTGGGGCTAATGCCTTGATTATATTAGGCCATTTACTCCTAGTACTAGCCTTCCTTGCCACAATTCTTGCAACCTATTCCCCTCCACCAATGGGTAGCATCTGCAACTAAGGACCTTGTTCAGTAATGGGGGACATTTTCTTTGAGACTTCCTCTTGTGGCAAGCACTGTTGTGCTGCTTGTTTGAGATGCTCGATGCAGCATAACAGTATGTTGCCCAGTGCACCTCATATAGTTGGAACTGTAATGAGGAAAAGTAGGACTAAGAGTAATGGAGGATATCAAAAGTAATTGAAGCATGGACGAAGCATGGATGAATAAGCTACGACGTCAAATCCTTCGAGAATCAAGCCCATTCCTATTGCGACTCCTGGAACTGGGTCGTTCTGTTTCAACAGATCAGTCATGAAAACACGAAGAACGTAATGAAAGACATGTCACAGGCTGTTTGAATACTCCAAAAGATGTTTTTAATTATAAAATCTAGCACAGCCAACACGTGTTTCGATCTATGGTCGTCCTCCAGGCGCCTGAAGTAGTCGCCATGTGGGATTGAGCCCAGAGACCAACCAGAGAATCTTTTGGTATTGGGACCTACAAAAAATGCAAGCGAGGTATAATTGAAATAGCCAACAGTTTATTTAAGAAGATGACTTGGAACCAGTATATCTGACCCAATTGGAACCAAAAAGGACAAGTAATACAGGATTGAAATTCATATTGACTAATTGGAGAATCATAGAGTTACGTGACGCCATTAGAACTGAACTTGGTGTGGTGATCATAGAGAACTGGTGTGAAGTTCTCGCTATTAATGGGTGAACACTCGGCAGGCATTATTATCAGGGAAACCAATTTATGAAACAAGTTGCCTTGAGGACGACCGTAGGTCGAAACACATGTCGGCTGTGCTAGATTTTATTATTTAAAAAACTTTTGGAGCACACACCTGAAACTTTCATGTAGATGTATCATTCAGAAATACTTATTTAGTTACTAATGCTAATGGTCAAAGCGCCGTCTATCAGCATGCAACTTTTCTTTAACTTTGCAATTTGGTAGGATTACGGGCACCTCCCTATGCTGATACTGCTGCAAATGACCAATAATTAAAATTGGAGATCAGCGCATCCGTCTTAGGTTTGAATGCTCCAATGGCATCCTCCACCACAAGATACTGTGAATACAGTGGCAGCAAACTACTGCACGCAGGCTGCTTCCCAGCCAGGGAAACTGGATGCACTAAGCATGGGAGACTCAAACACTTCACAAGTGTCTGTCCTGCAGACATGTATTCCCCATCCATTAAAGCCTCGACCACAGGCAAGACAAGGGGTGCACCCGGTGGAAGTCTAGCAGAAGTCTGACACTTATGACTCAGATAATGACCACACTGTCTTCCTATTATCATTTCTAGGGCACAGAGTGCACAGATGCCAACTAAGGTGCATGATCCTTGTAGCAGGAACCCCCTTTCTGACCCTAATTGATACAGGCACATCTGTTATTTTCATGAGCAGCACACAGTTTCAGCTCCTTTGGTCCAAACCCCTGATCCGGCCCACTGGTGTCAAGATCTATGCATACAGTGGGTATACACCCATCCCACTTGCTGTATTTCCACTGACCACTTTTCAACATGAAGACGTCACGGTGGAGAACAAACTATACATCACGCTCGCTGACACG
This sequence comes from Ambystoma mexicanum, assembly GCF_040938575.1. Classification (NCBI taxonomy): domain Eukaryota; kingdom Metazoa; phylum Chordata; class Amphibia; order Caudata; family Ambystomatidae; genus Ambystoma; species Ambystoma mexicanum. The sequence goes on along the minus strand of NC_090934.1, from coordinate 333,063,218 downwards.
GCTATACTGTTCAGCTGTGCCACGATCAATGAATTTGAACTCTGACATTTTGCGTTTAGGGTGCGTGTGGAAGAAATCAAAGCACTCTTGGAAGAATTCTGCAAGCCTTTTGAGGGAATGGGCTGGTTTCGCTCACACAAGGTATGTCTCCACATTGACATTTCTGTCCGTCCAGGTGGATTGAAGCACAGAAGAGTACCCCTTCACCTGCAGGCTCAAGTGGAGGACAAGGTAGGAAAGATTAAGGAACTTGGCATTATTGAACAGACTAGAAGACTCAAAGGCAAGGTGTCCCCAATCATCATGACCAGAAAACCAAAAAGGCCTGACCAGGTCTGCATCTGAGTGGTCAAGTGGGAATAACACCCCATTTTGAGGCTCGACAATGCCCTAACTGACATCCAGGGGCAAAGCGTTTTTCCAAACTCGACCTGACAGCAGGATACCATCAGACCCCACTGCACAAACTACCTTCTCTTCCCAAATTGACCTACACCGCTACCTCCTGTCCTTCAGAGAATCCTAAGCAGCTGAACTTTTTACTGTTTAAAACACCATCAGGGTTGCGATTGCTAGAGTCATCAATGCCAGCTATGAGTATTCTCATCTTTACAAAATCTTCAGTCGAACACCACTGCTGTCTGAGGGCCGTTCTGCAGAGTTTGAAAGAACATAGTCTCACATGGAACAAAAGCAACTGTGAGTTCAACAAAGACCGGCTGGATTTTCGGGACCAACAAAAGATCAGGAAAGCAGCTGCAGCACCAGAGAATCAGTCAGAAGTAAGCAGCTTTCTAGGTATGGTAAACAAATGCAGTAGATTTATCCCCAACCTTGTCACAATCGCAGGGCCCACAAGGGGCATTACCGAAACAGCGTGACCATGGGAATGGTGCAAACTTCACTCCACTGTGTTCAAGAACTCAAAAAATGCTCTGGCTGAAGACACAAGGATGGCCTATTTTGATCCTAACTTGCCTCTGAGCGGATTGTGGATGCAAGCATTCATGGGCTAAGTGCTGTCTTCACCCAGCGAACACCCGCTGTCGAAGTGGCACTAGTCCCGTTTGCAAGCAGGGAACAGGCCCCAACGGAGAGGCACCACTCCCAGATTGGGAATGAAGCTGGTTTATGGGGGGTGCAGGCACTTCACTCTGCACCTCTCTGGGAGGCTATTTAAGGAATTGACGGACCACAAGCCACTCAGCCCCATCATGAGCATTTGCCACCACAGACCTGCTTACACCTGAGACTTGCCTATAGTGAAAGGGCCCTCTGTGGGGTTACATGCCTAGGGAGATCTCCGGCTTGCTTCTCCCTCAGTGCACCACACCTCCAGATGCAACAATATCCTGAGCAGATGTATAGGAGTCATAGGACACCCTGAACTTGTACTATAAGGTGGGGACACAACATTATCTAAGGCTGAAACAAAAGGGGGTTCAGATCATAATCCAGTTAATCTCAAATAGAGATATCAGTCAAAGAGTGATTGGTCACGTCTTTCAGTACAGAACAGGTGTGCTTCCATGGCACCCTGGACTGAAAGTAACATAAATATTGAGGGTTTAAAAGCAGTAAAACTGCCAGGCGAGCAAATATGTGAGATCCAGAAAAAAAGCTAAAAGTCATTCTTAGAAGTGTCATAATAACGGGAATGTTCTCGAGGTCTAAGATTAACAGTGCAAGAGATGTTTGCTATACTATAGAAAAAGACTGACATTTTTAAAAAAAAATGTTCAAAAGTCTCCTGAAAAAAAGAGAAAACATTCTGCTGAAAATAGACCTGGACTCAAAGATGGCCCATTTATCAAACATCCTTCCACAATATCCAGGAGTCATCAGTGGTTGAAGGCAGGACTCCTGCAAATCCCCCAGCAACCTCTAGGGCACACCTGTGACGTATTGTTGAAGAGGCCGTGATAGCAACAGTAAGCAAATATACCTACTTTTCTTTAGTTCCGACTCTTTGCTCCTCCTATCCCTGCTTTTTTTCCCCACTCTGGATCCTTGGTCAAAAAGTAGAAAGACATGCTCCATCCTCTGAGTCACTATGAAGTGGCAGGGGGATGCTGCATCTCCATTTGCATGGCAAAATGTGGTGGTGAGGCTGACAGAGCCAGGGTCAGAGGACTTCTCTTCCTCTACTTCTGTTGCTTCCTTGCTGTCCCTCCACGTGCTCCAGCACTGGTGCAGGAGTAGTTACAAAAGGGTGTATACTGCCCTCACCTGCAGGCCCATCCCAACACCACCATCAAGGCTCTTTTCGGGTGGAGCAGAAGGGTAGACGACAAGCCCATGTAGTAACAGGCAAAAACGGGACCAGCACAGGGAGGGTTGCTCATGTTCTATATGCCGATAGGCACTGCAATAGTTGTACCTACGCATGTCCAACTCTGCCTGTACATATAAGTATTTAGTGCTCCATTTGATGGTTGTATGTTTATGTCTGACATATGAAGATCGTGCCTTTAAACATCAGTTTTGTATCGGGCACATACAGATATAATTGAAAGGTTGTTGCTGCATACATGAGATACTACACATGGCATACAGTGCAAGTACCTGGGCATGTGTTCTACCTAACACATGATGGTTATAGATGGAATATTAGACTATCCAATGGCCATACGAGATAGTATGAAATAATGGTACTCTGGCATATTAGGCTATAGCCTTAAATAGAAAGATGAACCTGCATATGATGGCAGACACATAGATACCTAGGTATACAGGCAGAGAGATACACACATATGCACATACACACACAAACGAATGACACACATACACACGTATGTTTGTATGCAATTGGGTTGATGAAGTGCAAGCCTAGGAGTGAAGCAATGAATTGATGTTAAAATGGAACACCCCTGTTGTTATGTACGTGTCACTTCACCCTGCACGGTGGGATGTGACATGTCAATAAAGAACCCGGAAACCCGGCAGTTCGGGGCTGAGTCAGGAACTGGAGCGACGTGTCTCATTCACACTGCATGGCCAGGCACACGGCCTACAGCTATGGCACAGCACAGTCCCATACACTGCATGGGGCTCGTGTAGTAGGATACCACACTGGCCATGAGGCGCAACGTGAACCACACATGCAGGCACAATTTTCTCTGTGTGAGAAAGACATTATCCAAATGTTTGGAAAACGCACTGTGTTGTGCAGCGTTCCAATGTAAGGCATACATGCAGGCAAGTGCATCAACCTATTTTGAACATTGAAACCACCACAGTCAAGCTGGAACACATCATCCAAGACTGGAACTCACCCCAGGAACACAGCACTACCACAGCTACCTACCAGGTGAGAGGGAGTGGCCCCATCTTGCGCAGAAGAACACCATACCAAGGGGTAATCACATAAGGAAACATGGCCACAGGTTTCTCAACGTCCATGGAGGATAGCAGTGTTAATGGCTTTGCCTGCACTGACACCATGTAATCATGGCGGTACCACAGCAGCACTGGGGCATGTTGATCCCTACACATACCCCTCATCAGTGGGACCGAGATGGATGAGCTGGATACAGAAGTTTTAAATGGCAATGGAATGTAAAGACATAATGACACCAAGGAAGATGAGGTCTCATCTACTCCAGCATGTCAGAGATGATGTGTTGCACATTTTCAACTCCCTGGCCATGAGGGATGGCACAGATGCATACCAGTCAGCAAATGACGCGATCATGGTGCATTTCTTACCACATCTTAATGCCCACAATGAGACATTCAACTTCTGGACCATGGTACAGACAGAGGAGGAAGCCCTTGATGCCTACCACGCCAGGCACCTGAGATGGGTGTTATCCTGTGAATTTGACGACATAGACAAGGAAATCAGGTGACACATCATAAATGGCATGAATTCTGTAAAAACTGCAGCGGATAGTACTGAGCAAGAAGGGGATTTCTCTACCAAGAACACTGGAATATGGACGCCAGAGGGAACTGTCACACACCAGAGCAGATGGGCACCACACTGCAGAAGCTACAACTTACCCCACCAATCACAGAGGCATAAATTACCAATCGGCCAGCATCCAGAGACGAGAACAATGAATCCCACACAACCCCTCGATGTCAACCAAGAATACCTGGACTTACCAAATGTGGGTGGTGTGGATGTGTGTACCATGGAAAGAGAAACTTTCCCGCCCAAGGCACCACCTGCGGCGCATGCGGATGCTACAATCACTATGCACGCGTATTCCGATCGTCAGGATCACTGCAATGTGGATAATCTCAAACAGCTCAACCACCAAAATCATACCCAAGGAAGAAGAAACAAGTGGGCACACAGCTGGTGGTGACTGGAGACAATGCCACCATGGATGAATCCGGGGATGAACACGATGGTCTATCGGCAGCAGTTGAGATGGGACATTCAAAGAAGAAAGGCAAGATTCACCTTATTTCAAGATTCACCTTATTTTAGAACATGGCAGCAACACATTCAAGAAGAAGAAGAGAACAAAGTGCCACATACAAATACAAAGTCAGGAAACGGTGATGACGATCAATAGCGGGGCATCCGTTAATGTGATAGAAGTTGAAACATTTAAGCGGATGCAACCATAGCCAGAACTCAAACGCACAGACACTTTGTGGTTTGCATATGGGAGCAAAACGCTATTACCTGTTGTGGGACGATTCCAAACATCGTTGAGAAGAGGGGACAAAGTAATCCGGTCCAAAGTATACGTCATGAATGCGGCCGTTGAGTACCTACTCAGCTGGGAGACAGCAGAAGAATTGGGACTAATGAAATTCATCTGTGACTCCACAGATATCAGCGACCTACTCACAAAACACCCTGGGCTTTTACATGGCATAGAGTGCCTGAAAGGTAATCTTATGAAGTTACAAATTGACCCCACAGTGCAGCCCAGAGTGCTACAGCACAAAAGGAAACCGTTCCATGTGCGAGATCTAGTCGCCAAGGAGCTATGCAAACTGGAGAAGGCAGACATCATACAACCAGTATCGGGTTCAACACCATGGGTGTCCCCCGTGGTGGTCACTAAAAAGCCAAAACAACTTGGGAAAGTGTGAATCTGCATTGACATGCACCTATCTAATGCAGCCATCATAAGAGAATGACATATCACCCCTAAGTTGGATGAAATTGTGACAGATCTCACAGGGGCCGGTTCTTTTCAAAACTAGACCTTAATGCTGGATATCACCAGTTGAAGCTACACCATGATGCAAGATATATTATGACATTTACGACAAACCTAGGCCTGAGACGGTATAAAAGATTGAGCTTTGGAATATCCTCTTAGCGGAAGTATTCCAGCAGGCAATCCAAGAAATCATCCAAGGAATACCCGGGGTGCTAAACGTCAGCGATGACATCCTCGTGCATGCCAGCACCAAAGAAGAATACCTATGCAGACTGGAAATGTTCCTCGACAGATTGAAAATGGCTGAACCATCCACAGAGAAAAGTGTGAATTCCTGATGGAAGAAATTACTTTTTTGTATACATGTCCAACAACACGGGCATGTCCACTGACCCTCTCAAGGTAGCAGACATAAAAGGAGTCTCTCCTCCCACCACACCGATGGAGGTACACAGCTTTCTAGGCATGGCAACGTACTGCAGCAGGTTTCACCTCGAATCTGGCAACAATTTCAGAACCATTGAGGCAACTGACCAAGGCCACCACCAAGTGGGACTGGAACTCTCGCTGTCAAGACACCTTCGAACAAGTCAAGACCTCACTATCGGCAGACACGACCATGGTGTACTATGACGCCACGCTACAAACAGAACTTTATGTGGATGCCAGCCCTGTCGGACTGGGAGCCCCCCTGTCCAGCCATCACACAATGGAGAGATCAGACCTATTGCGTATGCCTCACAAGCTCTGACACCAATGGAACAGCGATACCCACACATAGAGAAGGAGGCTATTGCTACCCTATGGGGTTGCAGACATTTCTACCTGTACCTATATGGGCAAAAGTTCAAGGCGTACACTGATCACAAGCCTTTACTGCCCATATTTACTCGGCCTTCCCCGCACCTGTGGTGCCAGTATCAGGAAATGGTTGCTGCACCTCCAACAATATGACTTTGAATTTATGTATCAAGCCGGGACAGACAACCCGGCAGACTTCCTGTCCAGACACCCAGAGCAGCAACACCATGTGAGGTAAAGGAATCAAGGGAAACCGAGGGACACATTAGACAAATTGTCAGCATGATGAAACCCAAGACCGTCAACATTGACGACATCCTGAAGGCAACTCAAGACGACCCCTGATGTGACATTTTTAAGAACGGAAAGCTGGTGGGAGAGCAGAAGTCATTTCTCCAGAACATCCACAATCACACGCCTGCAGCTAGGGATTTCCTCAAAGGGATATTCCCAGTGCGTCAAGAAATGTTAGTCACAAGCGAGGGGCAGATCCTAAGAGGCACAAGCATCCTCATCCCCACCAGCCTACAGGACCGTATCATCACACTGGCACACGAAGGTCACCAGGGGATAGTTATTTCAAAGGCCACAATTTGACACAGGGTGTGGTTCCCCCAAATTGACAAGAAAGTACCATTGCCTCCTGCCACCCATTCCAAGTGACTGGGGCACCCACGAGACCGGACCCAATACAGTTCGCATAAGGGGGTACAGCACTGTGGGAAGCAATCAGCATTGATTTCTGCACGCTATAGGAAGGAACTTACCTGTTTGTGGCCATAGATGATTACTCATGATTCCCCAAGGTGGAAATAATAACATCCACAGAAGCAGACAATAATCCCAGCTCTGGAAAATATGTTCGCCACACATGGTTTCCCAAAATACATCAAGAGCGACAATTGGCCGCCTTTCCAAGTGAAGGAACCGACTAAATACATGTTCGACCTGCAAATCCACCACCACCATATCACTCTGAGGTGGCCACAAACCAATGGAGACGTGGAACGTTTCATGAGGACCATAAACAAAGAGTTATGGATATCAAAAGCGCAGAACAGCCTGTGGAAATTTGACTTATATTGGTTCCTGCGGAACTACCGAGTGACCCCACACAGCTCAACAGACGTACCCCCAGCAGAACTGTTGTACTGGACAATACTTAATTCATCAATACCGCACCACCACAGCAGGGCGGGGATGGAACTGGACACGGAACACCCTCATGCTAAGCGAGTGGCAGCCAACAAACACATGAGCCCAAAGCGACAAGCAAAATAATCAAATCACAAGGTTGGGGACCATGTGTTGGTTTGAAAAATGCACCAAAATCAAAGCTGTCCACCCATTATGACCTTATACCCTGGAGAGTGGTCTGGAGAGAAGGAACTATGGTAACTAGGAAGGGAGAGGAAACCATCACCAGGAATGCGTTGTGGTTTAAGCGAGTCTCAATGGACCTGTGGACAGAAGATCAGAACCAGCCACAAAGGGGGAGCGAAGGTGCACCACCGACTTTAAGGGAACATATCGAGAGCAAAGGTGAGCCAGGCCACATCCTTGTGGGTCAGTCAGACGATGATGAGACGCCCCCCAGTCCGGAGGGTGCGCAGGAAGAGCAGGAGACTGCAGAGCACGTGCCTCGCCAGCGCTACAGTGGGTATGACCTGAGGGTGGCCCTGCAGGCCCCGGGTAAGCTGAGAGACTATGCTTGCGAATGTGGACTCTGTTTTGTTTGGCAGTAGAATATAGATGAATAACGCAAGTAGTGTATAGTTATCACAAGTTTTGTTATTTGGAAAAAAGGAGGAATGTTATGTACACCTCATGTCACCACGAATGGCAGGACATGATTTGTCAATAAAGCCGGAAACCCAGAAGTTCGTGGCTGAGTGTGCAACTGGCGTGACATGTCTCATTCATGCTGCGCGACCGCTACAGCTATGGTGCAGCACAGACCCATACACTGCAGGGGTCCCCTGCAGTAGTATACAACACCCGTCCCGCTGCTGAATAGATATATCCAGAAGCACACACATGCACATACATACACACGCGCACACGCATATGCATGGAGATTTATAAAGTGTGATCTTACTTGGGCAGAAACAGAGGGGTCTTAAAAGGACCCTCCCCCCAGACACAGAGTTGAATAGACATATACAGAAGCACAATCACATACACACAAACACATGCAGACACGTATATGTATCAGATTTATAAAGTGGGAAGCAAAAGAGGGTTGTTAAAAGAGGATCCTCCACACACACAAACACAGTTGAATAGATATGTACAGAAACTCAACCACATAAATACACACACAGGAGCAAACACGTTCACACTCACACATGCATACAAACACGCGCGCGCACACACACACTTCCTTAATGTAGCAGTGGAATGAAATCATCCTTGGAATGGAGAGCAGCGCTTGCCTGCAATGAACAGTAACTCCCCACTGAGAGCTGCAGATTGCTAGCACTGACCTATTTCTTGCCACGTGCCCAAGGTGTAGCACTGCTGCCCCTGTAATTACAGCTTGCGATCATCGGAGGCCGCCTGCCTGTGGCGCCAGCATCAGTCACTTTACTTAGGAAAAGAAGGAAGGAGGGCCGCTCTGAAGCGAGCCACAGGTTTTTGGCGCCCTTTCAAAGGTTAATTACATATTCTTCCTGACTGAAGCCCCAAAGGCACGCTGCGCGAGCTATTTTGGATAGAAAGGGCCATTCACGCGATGGGTCTTGCTCGCCACAGGATTTTCAGTACAAAACAAAAAAGCCCAACGGGACAAAGGAAAGAGGGCATTAAAAATATCCACTTTTAATAAGTGCGCAGCACCCCGGGGGTAGTTCAAACACAGGTGCTTCACTTGGACCTGCCCAAGTCAAATATAAACATAGGTTTAGGATGCAGCCTGCGGCCTTGCTCTGCCACCGGGGACAGTTTGTATTTGGCTGTGGGCCTGTGGAACAGCGACCAGAAGAGAAGAGGCCATCAGAGCACGACTCTAAATCGTACATCTGAACTCTTTCTTGGAGGCTCGTAATTGTGCTGGGAGCACGGGATGCCGCCTGCCCGAGCTACCTTCCTAAGTGCCCTGGTAACCATCAACATATGCATCTCACCCATAAAATAATCGAGTTACCAAATACCAGAGACAATAGGAACTCCATGATGTGTATATGGATCGTTTTGGAGGCGAAATAAACACATTGATTGCCGAGGAAGCTGTAACTTGTTTTGTCTTTGAAAAGGGCTGAAACGGGGGCCTATATTGAATGTAAAGGAGAAATACTAATTTGGAGAGACAACCTTTTTACCAAGCACACCTTATTGTCTCAAACTCGCCTGCCGTTTGGTAGACGTGCCATTCCCCGTTGCTTTAGTGAGGTCATCAGCCACTGCACACTGGGTTTGCTTTGCCCTCTGGTACTGTCTCGCTGCCAACTGCCTCTTGCACCACCTAGCACAGAACCGTTGACCTTTAATGTTTCAACTTTTAAATTATGCTGGTCGTATTAGGGATAACCACATACCAGAGGCCTTGATGCATCCATATGACTCCCCCATATGAACTACCTTGAATAGACATAAACTACAGACCCCCCAAGCGTATGTACATATTCACCACAGTATTCACAAGGGATTTTGCCATACTCCCAGATTATCAATTTGCCAACCCTTCATCCTAATAAACGCACAGTAATGGGAAAACATTTTGGCTGGCTCACTTTGGGACTGATATCTGTTGCCTGAAATCTTCTACTACCACTCTGCCACTAGGCCGTGAGGCCGAAACGCTGCCAGATTCTCTTCACAGCAAATGGATCAAAAGCAATGTGGGTGACCACTGGTGGCTGCTTGACGCCTCCAGCCAAGGACACTTCGCAAGTTCTGGATTGTGGTAGCCCCTCCCACCTTTGTCCTCCCTGGCCTTAGAACGTTAATGGGATTGCCCAAAGGGGTGCATGAAGAATGAGAGGCTGGATACCAGCATCCCCCAAGATGGCAGGGATAGTAGGAATGATCCTGCCAATTGCAAACTCCTCTGCTGGTCAGTAAAACAATCAGTGGTTTCAGCTAAGTGGTTTACTAAGGGTAGATGGGTGGCAGAATGGAGGCAAGCAAAGGAGGAGCTAATGGCAAAGATGGCAGTAGTTGCACCTCAAAAGTAAGTGATGCTATTATTTTGCCAGAGTGGATGCTTTGGCAGAAGGACGTCAAGCCTCCTTCCACCAACTTCTCAATTGTTGCCTCATTGTAACATCAACATCAGCCAAAGAACAACAACATAGGGTGGTGTGAGGAATTTTACCATGCGCACAGTGGTTGTGCGCTCAACTGGGCTTTTTTAAAAATTGTAATGGTAGATCAACCTCTCGGAAATGTCTGCCTTAAAGGGCATTTTTGAGCCAGTCGAGCACCTCGACCTGCATCCGCCTGCACCGCTGACTGTTGTTACGCTGCAGTGCTAAAGTCATCCAAGACGCCTCGACCAGTGCGTCAGGACTGCCAACCAGCACCAAGACAACGATTTCTGATCCCGAATTGCCATGTAGGCCAGCCTGCAGCTGTCCGTCTAGCCTTGCTCGCCGAACTGCCTGCTGCCTGAGAACCACAGCTGTCTCCCGTCTTGAACTCCATTGCAGAAGCTGCAAGCTCCCTGAAACCAACTAGACCCTGTTGAGCACCAAGAACACCTACAAGCATCAGGTGCATTGTGGTTCTATCGCCCTAGTCCTTCTCAGAAGGCCTCTAGTGACATTTTACAACCCATTGCTCCCTTTTTGCTGAAACCATATTTAATATACTGACTACCCTCCTGTCAGTATCCAGTGTAAGTGACTTCAATTCAGCACTCCAACTAAGTCAATGCCTAGTCTGGGATGCCCAATGGAAGCCCTTATCTATATATTTTTATGTCAAAGTTCTTTAAATCTGGATGATGAACCCCCTCTCTTTGAATCCCCCTGACCTCACTGAGCCAAGAAGTAGAAATTAAAAGGTTTATTTGAAGAATTAAACAATACATATATCTCACACTTTTATGAACAAAATAATATCTGAATAGCCCACTTATGAATATGGACGGTAATCAACAAGGGGTAATATTAGAAAATTGACAATCTCTTTAATCACTTAGGAGTATGAATATGAAGGATACTGTAGCAGAGAATACCTTATATGATTCAAGGAAATGCAATGATGGGAAAGAATGCAACCCAGAAATAAACTTGATATGATTTCAGCAAAAGACAATATGATCACTCTTTCCCCTGTGACTACTCACTCCCCCCCAGTATGCAATATAAAGAGGTGGAAATGAGGGCACACAGGTTTCAGGAATATTAATCAACAATGCAATTCAATTCCAGTTCCCCCAGCAAGCTTAGAGAAACAGGTATGATTTTAAAACAGGCAAAAATACTTTTGAATGTGATTGCAGTGAAAGTGAAAATATGCTAAATTGATTTTAATTCACTAAAGGAGATTCAGCACTAGTGAGAATTACTTTGAATTGGTACAGGTCAACACTAGCAATGATTCATGAATGATTATCAAATTGAAAACGAATTTCAGCAATTGAGAACAAGAAACAGCTATTTTGACAGAAAATGAAATTGAGCCAAATTGCAATTCGCAGCAATTTTTCCGCGTGCATCAATCGCAAATACGGAAAAACTATAATGAAAATGACAGTTAAATTTCGCTTCTTGGAAGTGCAGTTCAAAAGTTACAGAGGTTTTTGTGAAGGTAGATTTTGCAGAAAGAAAGTCAAGATTTCAAAATGACAGATCGCGCTTTACAGATTTGAAATCAACAGGATGGACACAAGATTCTATAATGCAGTTTTGGACAGGTTAAAATGGATGGAAGAGGATTACTTTAAACTAAGAGCTTGGTTATGGACAGTTCTAGACTAGATACTCACTCCTAGTGTTTGGAAAGGAATGGAATGGGCCCCTTCAAGATCTGGTCTAAGGTTTGGACTTCACTCGCCACCGGACGGTCTCAGGCACTGGGTTCTGCTCACAGCACGGCCTCTGGTCTGGGACTGACGGGTTCTGGATACAGCGCTGCTTTCTGGGTCTGGATCTTGGTTCTAGCACAGGGTTCTTAGCTAGAAGCAAACAGCATGCCCGGCTGTTGAAATGTTTGGTTTAGGCCCCGTGGAAGTCTAGGGGTTAGAATCAGGTTTGCAAAAGATTCTGAAGCCTGCTGAAAAGGATTCAGCTTTTGGTTTAGGCCTCTCTGCTTCAAGGTTCTAGAGTTTGGGTTCTAGAGTTTGGTTCTATCTGCAGTCTGGATCTATCTGTAGTCTGGAGTCCTCCTGCAGAGTGCTTCGCAAGACATCAGTTGAAGAGTGGAAAGAGTGGGTCTTTCTGGGTCTCAGCAGTCCTTATTTATGTGTTTCCATAGTGGGTGGGAAGGCTGATTCTACAATGCCCAACCCTCTAAGGATTTGATAGGTTAGAGAATTCCCTGTCCCCTGACTGGAGAAAGGATCAGCGTGTCAGAATGAGTCAGAGTGATGCTGTGTTTATGGCTTAACTGAAATCCCTCCCCTTTGCTTTTACCTAGAAAATACATTTTTCCCAAAAAACATATTTCCCAGATACACAAGTAGTTCATAATACATATACACATCACAGATTAATTAAGGCATGTCTCTGTTCATGTCCCATGTTCCTACGAGCTTGGGTTCAGAAATGACCACTTATTCGCGCTTTTGGTGGGTTTCCCAATATTGGTTCTGCACCAAATTTGATACATGCATGCAGATTCTCTCTGGGCATATTACTGTAAGTTCTTATGTTTATAACAACAACACTGCAGCTACAATATTAATACATTCCGGGGTTTGGTCTCAGAACATCACACGGTGTCCAGCTTAGTCTTAAATTGTGAGTGAATTTTACATTTTAAGAATCTCAAAGTTTAATTTTTTTGTCAGCTTGGTAAAATTTGTAATAAGCAATTTCATAAAATATATATTTGCTTTCAATTCAATGTACACAATGGTTTGTTCCCCCCCCCAGAGCTGGCTGACTCAGAGGGTCACATGTCTTGTTTCCTGCCAGGAGTTGTTGACCAGTTACACCCAAATCAGCATATCCCTATTCATCCCAAAGAATCCATTGTATTGACTGAGAGCAACATGCCAAGGTGCCTTGGCTATTTCCTGTTCACACCAGTCTGTCAATCTCTTGGCCAAGGGTAGAAGGAAGCTTCTTTTGTCCCTGGAAAAGGTGTGGAATCTGTTTGATCCCAGTGTGGGAAACCTTTTAACTCTGCAACCAATGTCTACAAATTGTCTTTGCTTACAATATAACCCACATTTCTAATACATACATTAAACAATTGCTTCCTTCAAGTCATTTCAGAATATAGTTTTAAATTGTCTCCACCCCTTAGGCTTCAGATAGCAAGTATTTCTTTGGCATAGTTTGGGGTTCCATGTTCAACTTTACACAAAGAAATGGTTTTAAAACGCCGGCTTTCTGGTAGAGGTGAGCAACGGTACTACACCCATTTTTGACAGCTGTCTTTCCATCAGTATCTTTAAAAGGGGCTTTGCTCGATAGCATATGATTCTTGCTGACATTGTATTGATGTGGATTCTTGCAGTAGAATAATGTGGAACACCCAATAAAGAGGTTGGATCTTTTAGGTGATCTGTGAGCCAGGATTTTAGCAATTTGGCACCCAAGAAAATGGATTTTTGAACAGCTCTGTATTCCCTTGCAATGACTTTGCTCTGTGTGTAGCCAAAGGATGGTTTTGGCAGTGGTCTCCTGTGGTACAGTAATAAGTATCAAGCCTTCACCGCGAGTACGCATGCATGGTACTCGTAGACAGAGACAGAGGCTACCCGGCTCACGATCAGCAAGGAAGCGACAAGTAAGTCCGCCAGCCCTTGTAAACCTTTTAAAAGTATGTATTCAGTGTGGGATCGGCCCATGTATTGAAGTCACCTCCTAGGATGACATGACCCGAAGATTCTAACATGATTTTGGGAATAGTCTTGGACAGGAATCTGGCTTGACTTACATTAGGGGAATATATTGTGGCGATTGTGGTAGACACATTCCCAATGGATCCTAAAACCAGCAAGACTCGGCCTTCTGTGTCTGACCACATTTTGGTAATCTTGAAGCCTGTTCCCTTTCTGATGAGTATTCCCACTCCTCCTTTTCTCAGTGAGCCAGAACCCCAGAATTGTATTCCGCTCCGTTTCCCCAGTACTGACCTCTCATCGCCTTTCATATATTTAGTCTATTGTAAGAGAAGGATGTCAATTTTCGCTCTACGGAATTCTCTGAACACGAGTGATCTCTTGGTCCGCGAGTTAAGGCCCTTAACATTAAGTGTTCCCACCCTTATGGAGACCCTGCTGTAATATTCAGCGGGCATCGTAATTATGGAATCTAAGGTTATACTTAGTGTTCGACTGTTTCCACCAACATGTCCTTCTTTCAATTGACCACGTTACGGTTCTTATTTTTCCATATTCCAGAGTAGCCCTTCCCTTAATGTTTCCCCTTGTCCCTGTTTCCTGCCCCCCTTCACCCCTCCTTCCCCCTATTTGGTGGCGTTCGATCGAGCCCAGTTAATAGCACTGGTCTGGGGTCGAACCACCAGTGGAGACCATTGCCTCACGGTCCCTTTGCTGAAATAGAATCAACGTAGTAAATGAGCCCCCACTAACCCCCTTTTGGGATTACCATGTAGTTTCAAATCAGATATAAGTCTCTATCGCATTTCGACAATCGGTACCCATGTCCATTGTTATCAAGTGACAATTAAGTTAAATAATAATAGTAAAATAATTTAGCATTTATATAGCGCTACAAACCCTCAGGTATCTGAGCGTTGTTTATTATTACCCACGGTGTGGGGGGCTCATTTATCGACCTCGGAAGGATGAAAGGCTGAGTGTGGCCCTGCCGGGATTCAAACCTGCGTTTGCAAGCTCTGCACGGATGTCAAAGCGAGAGCTCTACTCGCTGTGTCACTTGACCGGCTAAATGTACCATACTTGTTGGGGGTTAGTTGCCCCCGTCCGTGGGGATGTTGCCTCTATGATATTTCCTTGAACCCTTCACCTTTTTTCTCTTTGGACCTTGAATGCGCCATTCTTTCCCATCTTTTTGCAGATTCATCTCGATCTTCCTCATGTCCTTGTGGACCCAACAAGTCCGATATGCACGCTCTGATTTCTTTCTCCGAACTCAATCTGATCTTTGTGCCTTCGTGTTCGAAGGAGAGGGAGAAGAGGTATCCCCATCTGTAGTGAATGTCTCGTGTTTTCAGCCATTGTGCTCCCCCTAAGGTAATGGCGCCCCCATTCCTCGCCCTCTCCAACACTCTGGCTTTATCTTGGTACCAATGAAACCGTGCCAGGACTGATCTTGGGCCTCCAGGTGGGCCTCCGGCTCTGTGGATGCGCTCCGTTTTGAGTTCATCGATGTTCTCGTCTGCAACTAGCAGTTTGATGATGTCGTGGAGTGTTGTTTTGAGATCCTCCTCTGTTTCCCCTTCTTTTTCTGGAATCCCAAAAAAGCGCAAGTTATTTCTCCTTTCCCGATTTTCCAAATCGTCCATCATAAATTTGAACTTCTCTTCTCTCTGTTCCAATTCAGTTATTCTGTGGGATTGTTGTGTTTCCAGGGCATCTATTGAAGCTTGATTGTTCTCAACTCCTTCGATCCTGTCCTCTATATCATCTAGCCGTTGTGTGAGTTTGTCGATTTCCCCGCCTATATTGGCTCCCATGTTTTTTATTTCTGTCAATAAAGCAGCACTATCTCCTTTCGTGGCGGCAGTTTCTGCGTTCGTGCTTGGTGTTGATGCCATCCTGGGGCCGACGGAGTGAAGAGTTGTGGGGTCATATGCGTAGATGGCGAGCTTCTGTTGCACGTTCATACACCTGGTTCCCACCCTTAAGCGCTCCCTTCAGAGTTTTGGGTGATGGAGATTTTATTGTCGATGCTACCACCGAGGAGGCACACGCCCCTTTAATTCTGTTTTTTTTTGGGGCCCAACCCTCGGTGTAGTAGGTTGTGTCTTTTGTTTTGGTTAGAGTTGGGTCAGACTTGGCAGTGTTCGACTCGTATGGGCAGTCCAGTAGGTGGGGTTGCATGGGGCTCTCCAAGTGTCTTGTGGTGGTTCACCTAGGGGGGGTCCATGCGCCTGTTGTGGGGCCCAACCCTCAGCCTCAATGCCCTTTACTGACCCGTTGGCTCCGGAGTGGGGTTCTCTATTTCTCAATTCTCGTCTGAAGTGATGGTTGGAGTGCGCCCGAAGCGTCGTGCACCGGGTGACTTGAGAATGATTCCAGCATTGCACGGGGCAGGTAGCGCCTTTTGTGTGGGAACCTGACGTGCGCTTATGTCAGTCAATTTTAGTGCTGATCTTGATCCGGGCTGTTGGGCTGGGGTGAGGAAAGCGTGTTGACTGGAGGTGGGGGAAGTTGAGTGTTGCTCACTCTACGCTAAGGTGCCACTTGGTGAGAACTTTGCACCTCCTTCTGGGGTTCGTGAGACAGGGTTCTGGTCCCCACGCAGATTTCGCGTGCGGGGCACGTACCAGCTGAGTGGGGTACTCCAGGGGCAAGAGTTGAATCCTATAGGGCGTTTTGTCTCCTTGGGTTCAGTCTCTGTGGGGCTTATCTTGCTGTAGGCCGTGTGGTGTACCTCTGCGCAGGGTAGACTAAGAGTCTACCTGTCACTATGTTCATGTGCAGGTGGGTGCATTTTGGGTATTCTCTGTTTCATGTTCAGGGGCTAAGAGTCCGCCGGTTCATCTAGTCTTGTGTCCTTCTAGGGGGGCCGGGCCGGTGCTCCTTTTATGGTGGTGTTCTCAGTGGTTCTGGGGTCCTGCTGCTGCCGGGCTAGATCACTTACTTTTGTGTCCGGGCTGCCACCGTCGCATGCTGGAGTCGTTGGACAGTGTCCAGACACACCGGTCTTTCCACAGACCTGGGGGGCTATGGAGACTTTGAGGGCTTGCCGAGCGTGCTTGTGATGCAGGTTAACTCCGCTGCTGTCCTGCGCTGGGGGGTCCCTTGCCGCCGTTCTTTGGGCCTTGTGTGGACGCTCAGGAGACTCTGGGGGTTCGGCGCTTGTGGACGTAACGTGGAGTAGCTCTGCCTCTGTATTACGCCTCTTGCTGCCGTTGTTTGGAGGCTCTGGAGGTTCGCTGTGTGTGGCTGTGGAGCGGAGTACCTCGCGCCGAGGGGTCCCTTACCGCCGTTTTGGTGGTTGTGTGGGCCACCTCCGCTGACACTTTGTAACTGGGTATTAGGAGGGCCCGGTTGATTCCGTGGGTATGATTCTACGTTCTACAATGCAGCGCCGAGGCTCCCGTGCGTTTGCTAGGCTGGGATGGTAGTATGCTCGTCGCTTTTTAGTCCTTCTTTGGGGTGCCCAGGGGCAAATGGAGAGCTTGCTTTAGGTCACGTTAGCCATGCCAATCCATTGCTCCGCAGTCCGGCGGCTGGGAGGGTCCATGTCGCAGTTACTGCTGGGTAGGGTCTAGGTTCCGCGGGATTTGGGAACGCTGGTTCTCAGCTTTTCCGCACCCGATTTTTGTCAGGATTTCACTCTGTGGGTGCCGGGGGTCTTCATGCAGCAGTGCATCAGTTCACAGGGTCCGGGGGGGGTCCTAAAGTGGGGGCTCATTCCACTTTTGTGGGCCAATTGAGGAGAGTTCACATGTAGGGAGACATCGTCCGTGCGCCCCCTGGTGGCCACGGTATCTGTATTTTCAATGGTACTGCACATGTCTCACACTCTGGTTCCCAGCATTTAGGCAATATGGGCGAGATGGTTGAGGTGGGGGTACTTAGCTCCTTCTCTACACTCCCCCCTCTGGGCGGTTCATCGACCACTCTCGCATCCTCTTTCATATTTAGATATTGAAGAAATGCTTCTTTGGTATCCATATCTTTATGACTCCTTTCAGGCATCCAGCTGATTTCACATGCGCCTCCTTATTCCAAGTCATGAGCATGCACTGTCCACTTGGACTGCAATAGATCCATTTTCCCACACACTTCTTATGGTTCTTTGGATACAGGAACTTTGTTCCCTCATGTGCATGGATACTGGCCTTCACAAAGTCTTATGGCTTTCTTTGCATTTTTCTTGCATTGTGAGATTCTTATGCTATTCACACAGAATCCAAGCATCACCATCACAATAAGGGCTCCAAAGAACTTGAACATGTCTGCCATCCATTGTGGAACCCAAGAAAAGAGCGCTCCAAACCAGCTTATCATCAATGTCTTTCACTTCATCTATAATCTGTACGTGTAGCTTTGTCAGCATCTTTATGGCCCCATTCTCATCATCATAAGAAGGTATGAACATGCAAAATGATTCTCCAATTTTTGCACAAACACCTCCATCCATAGCTGTAATCATGTCCAGGACATATCTATTCTGAAAAGTCATCAGTCGTATGGCTCTCATCTCTTCTCTGATAGCATTAAATCCCTTTATGGTAGTATTGATTGTCTGCAGTGACTCCCGACTGGTAATTTGCAGCCATTAGTATTTGCTCCAACCTGGATACTCGGCATAAAGTGGCACAGCGAGTAGAGCGCTCGCTTTGACATCAGTGCAGAGCCTGCGAACGCAGGTTCGAATCCCGGCAGCGCCAAACTCAGCGTTTCATCCTTCCGAGGTCGATAAATGAGCACCACACACTGTGGGTAATATTAAGCAGCGCTCAGATACCTGAGGGTTCGTAGCGCTATATAAAAAAAAAAAAAAAAAAATGTGAATATCGATAAAGTCTGGCTGAACAGTCTGTGTTCATATGGAATGGCATCGAAAGCTTCTATTGATTTGGCAGAGAAATAGTTCTCTCTCTTCATTTGATTAATCAGCTCGACAGATCTTTTCTTCCTCAGGTGAGCATCTGCTTTAGGAACGCTGTCAAGGCTTAAGTCACTTTTAGGTGACTTTGCAGTATTGTCAAGAGGAAGTGTTATACATAGGCCAGTTAATTTCACATGACGGAAAATAGGTTACTCCTGAGAGAGGGTTAAGGCTATTTTGAAAACAGTAAAGCCACACACGAAAAAGTACATGCAAAGATTTTTGGGACTATGTAATTATGTGAGAGCATGGGTCTTTGACTACATTTTATACATAAGGCCCCTGTTACAGGCTCTGAAGAAAGCACAGTCAACTGAATGGACAGATCGAGACGAAGATGATTATATCCAAGACACGAAGACAAGAAATAGGGTGAACACTAAGAACCATGTGATCCGATATGAACAACCTGAAGTAAAAGGAGCTGATATCAGATGGGAAGTAAACAGAAGACTTGAAAGTCCGGGAAAATCTGCAGAAGAAATTTGTAGATGGAAGAATAGAAGCCATATGCAAATTTGGGGATCAGTGCTATCACTAGATGGATGGGAAGAAGGAGTGGTCATCTGCAGAGCCTGGCTGGTTATTGGTTGTTATCAGCCAGCCATTGACATAGTGCAGAATGAATGTAAGCCTCTATGGCCAAGACTTGCTAAACTACTGACCTGGGTTGAAGATAAAGGTGGACCTTTGTCGATAGTGCCTTTGGAAAGTGCACGTTAACGAAATACGTTAACGTATTGTTACTGTAAAACAATACAAGAAATAAAATTAACTGTCACTCTGTCTACTAACCCACTGAATATGCAGACCATAAAGTGCTTGACCATGCATATTCCACGTGCTACAGCACTTCTTGTAATTATGTCTCTTTGTTAAAATAAACCTTTGTTCATGTAACATTCCTGTAGTCTACAGTGATATTCCTTTTCTGGGAGCCAGCAGCCACCTGGCCCCGCTGCAACTGTTTGGTGACCCTGAGTCACGTCTATGTCTAGGGTAGTCTTTTGACTCTATCTCCCCCTTTCTCATAAAGGCCTGTTATCCATAATGAAGCTGGCACCTTTGCCATATCTTCATCGAAAAACTCAGGACATTTCAGTGTTAGCATAATTTTTTGAGCAACCTACGTTTGATTGCTCTCGCCCAATAAGTAATACTCATTTCAAATACTACTTCGTCATCTGACAGATGGTCTATAACCTTCCCCAATAGCAATCACTGTGCAACATCGTCTGCCTTCATAATCAGTCCCATCAAGCAAAGCCATTTCTCCTCGCACTATGGCTGCTTGCAATTCTAAAGGAAAGACTTATCCTTCCTCTTCATCCATAGGTATCTTTGGTCTAAATAAAAATTCATCAGGTATTCTCATCATTTTTCCCACTAAACCTGTAGCCATGTTAACAGAATGTGTACCCCATAGTGAAAAACTTCTGGTTCTAATGGTACTCCTCGTATGGTCACTGTTATGTTCTTGTTAGCTTGTTAGACTGGTGCTCTCTCCGTATGGAATGTGGAGTGTGGTCGATTGGAAGGTAGAGGTGAGGCTCAAGTGATGCGGCGTATGAAGAGGGACGGTTTAGAGTGAGAGGTAGATGCGGAGGGAGTGCTTGATCCTAAACTGAAATAAAGACTTTTAAATACCTACACATTTGATCTGTTGAATACCGGTTGCTACATTTTGGCGACGAGGACGGCCCAGATGGAAGCAGAACCCACTCATAGAGTGAATCGTAGACGCTCCTGAAAGACTATGCTTCCTCCGCGCAGATCCATCCAGTCAGTGAGTAGGTATCAATGTACAGCTAAAGAAAATACAGCAGCGGCGATCGCAGGCAAGGCAAATTTCATGAGATTACTCCTGATTTATTGAGCGTGTGCGCCGGCAATCAACTGATAAAAGGACATTAGAGGAACAGACTCATAATCGTCACAAAAATGTGCCGCCATCTTGGAATTCCCAGAACAAGTCAGGCAGTCATCATCATATATCCAGCTCTTCTTCCTGATAGTATTGAAGAAAAAAAATTCTGTCTCCTTATTTGTTTCCAAACATGGTTGATATAAAATAAAGAAGAGACTTGAACATTGTTAAGAGGGAGAGAAAATAAAAAACAGACAAGAGATGCAAATCTCCCGGAAAGTTTTTCACTGAATCCAGGGCAGTCTAGTGTGGTGTGGCCAGAATGGAGGAGTACTGGAAGAATTATATGAAGACAGTGGAACAAGATGGGTTGTCGCTGAAGAAGAAAAAGTTGCTACTACTAGATGCGTTGGGTCTAGAAGGTCGGCGTGAATATAGAGAATTACCTGAATTGTCGGGGGATGAAACTGGTGATGTGGATGAGTATGAAAGAGCATTAAGACAATTGGTCAAGTACTATGCTCCAGAGGTGAATGTAGCAATAAACAGATATAACCTTTACACAAGAGTACAAAATGAGGAAGAATCAATTGAAGAGTGTGTGTCGGCTCTAAGGAAATGTTTTCAGACTTGCCGTTTCGGCACAGGCATCACACTGGATGAGTTAATAAGAGGCCAGATAGTTATACACACCAGAGACCCGCTAATACAAGATAAATTGTGGATGGTGGGTAACCCCACATTGCCGGGAGCTATAGACATAGCTAAAAGAGTGGAACATACACATTTATGTTTGAAAGAGATGAAGAGCAAGAAGTTGGAGGCAATGCAAATTCAAAGTGTCGGACAAAGCCTGACTAAGCCAGCACGAGAGTCAGGAGAGCACTACTCTGTGAGTGTAGTTAGAAGCAAAAGAGAAAAGGAAGAAATGGATGAGCCGAATAGGTAGAGCTATAAACCTAGAGACCAGAAATTGCAAAGAAATCAAGGGTAACATGAGAAAACCTTGTTTCAAGAATGAAGGCAGAGACAAAGACAGATGCTTTAAATGTGCCAGAGTGGGGCATTGTGCCAATTCAAGGAACTGGTCGGCGATCAATCAGACCCGTGCAAATTGCGGAATGAGGGGACATTTTGAGGTTGTATGTAGGAACAAGAAAAGGGTGTCGGTGATGCAGGATGATGAGGAATCTGATGAGGAGAGAGTAGTGGTGGTTTGTGAACCACTTGCCAATGAATTAAAGTGTCCCCAATGTGATATTTTATTGGAGAATTGGAAGCTCTCTGTGATGGTGGACAGTTGCTCCCCATACACCATAATTATGAACAAGACATCGGAAAGATTGGTGTATGAAGGGCTGAAAGCAAAGATGCGTTCAGCATTATCAGGAACACTGGGGAATTCGAAGGATCAAGAATTTGCATCACAAAGTTGGTTTAAGGGAACAGTTCAATTCAAGGATTGCCAAGCAGATGTCAAGGTTTGTGTAGCCAAAAAGGGTGCGAATGTACTTGGTTGGAAGGATCAAGCGGCGTCGAAAATACGACTAGGTCCATTCGAAAAAGAACCTGTGTTGTTAGTAAAGAGCAACAGCAGTACTGGAGTGGAAGGGAACTCAAGGAAAGAAACCGCTGATGTGTTTCAAAAGCGATTGAGGTTATTAAAAAATGATGTTCACAAGATAGTGTTGAAGCAGGGAGCAAGACCTATTGCGCATAACAAGGTTAGACCTATACCATTCTCTTTGGTGGATGAAGATGAACAAGAGTTGAACAGACTTGAAAAGGAGAATGTTATAGAGAAAATGTAATCATCTCAATGGGTAAGTCCCATTGTAGTGGTGGTGAAAAAAAACTGCAAGTTGAGGATTTGTGTGATCTCAGAGATATGAATAAGAACATATTGGTGGACAAGTATCCCCTGCCCATCATTTCCGAGATGTTGAATTGTATCGAAGGAGCGATACATTTACCACGTTGGACTTATCTAATGCATATAATCAAATTAGTGTTACTGAAGACTGTAGAGATCTCATTGCGCTTATGATGCCATTTGGATAGTACCGGTACAAAAGGATGCCGTTTTGTCTGGCCTCTGCTGCGGCAGTGTTTTAAAGGGTCATGACCCAAGTGCTTAAAGGAGTTAAAGGCACATTTATTTACCAAGATGATATCATTGTGTTTGGGAGAGAGGAACATGAGCATGATGAGAGGTTACAGAGCATGTTGTCTAGGTTAAGGAAAAGGGATTGGAAGTGGAGAAGAGCAAATGCAAATTTAAAGAGGTAGAGGTTGATTATTTGGGACATGTTTGTTTGTTTGTTTTATTATTTGTAATGTGCGATCATACCCTAAGGTAACAGGGCGCAGCAGTTACATGTATATGCGAAGCTTAGTTACAACAACAAGAATATATACATACACAAAGTAATAGTAATAGCAAACTTCTCAACATCCCCAAGAAAGCCTACATATCTGACCTCAGAAGAGCCAACAATTGGCTCTCCACCAAAGATAAAAATCTTCCTCAAATCAACCTCCTTGATTCTTAATGCTTACATATGGCCGCCCCACAGTACCTTACTACTAGTTTCATACAACAATCCACCAACCGCCCCTCTAGTACAGCTACTGCCAACCTACTTCGAGTGCCTCGATTCAAACGCTGTAAGACAGTGGGTAATAGCTTCCCAGTCAAAGCTGCCCAAAATTGGAATTCTCTCCCACCCCACCTAAGGGAGGATATGTCTTACCCACGTTTTAGATCCAACCTTATTCTTTGGATTAAGGAACATGACATCTGACCCCTACCACTATCCCTGTATATAATTGCTTTGTATATATTTGTTGTCTGTTGCTGCCTACTTGTATGATATTTGCCTGTACTATTTTTCTTTTTCTACCTTCTGTATTGTAAACCTGTATTGTAACGTGCAGCAATGTAACCTAAGCTGAACAACCCTCTTTTTGCCTTTGGCGCCCTAATACCCTCGGGTCTGGTGCGTAGTATAAATAAATAAAACAAACAAACAAACAAATATACAGATAAGCACATGTGGGTACAATATGTACAGAGGGATAGAATACCAAAGACTTAACACCTGAATGTGTTTGAGAGCCTACGTTTTCAACCATAAAACAACCAACCTTGGATCGGAAGTTTTGATAAGGCAGGTCCTTTCTGAGAGTATGAGGTCTGGAATTCCACAGTTTAGCTGCTTTCACTGGTAAGCTGTTGCCCCCTATGGTGGAGTGTTTAAAGTTAGGGTCTTTATAGACTGTTCTTGTGGGTCTCAGGGAGGTCTGTCTGTGAAATGTGTCGATCAAATAAATCGGAGCAGCGTTATTGAGAGATGTGTGAGTAAGTGACACGGTTTTTAGGAGAATTTTGTCTTTGATGGAGAACCAGTATTTTGTTGGCTATGTGATGTGATATGATCTCTTCTGGAGATGCCCAATGCTGCTCTAAGAGCATTATTTGGGAGAGTTTGTCTTTTGCTAGTGGTGGCTTTGGAAGACCCAAGATAAAGAGCATTGCAATAGTCCAGGCGAGACAATATGAGGGCTCTAGCGAGGGTGAAGCAGCTAGTGTCGTACAGAAAGGGTTTGGCTGCATGGATCAGTTTACACGTGTAAACCGTGGAGGAAGCTAAGGAGTTCACTTGTTTGTTGAAAGAGAAGATGGAGTCCAGATAAAAGCCTAGCGTTTTGACTTTTTGTCCTACTTTGATGCTATTGCCATCAATTGTGAAAGAAGAATAGACAGGGCCTAATTTCTTGAAACTAGAGGTAGTGCCCAGGATGATAAGTTCAGTTTTATCATCATTCAGGCATAGTCCATGTGTGGCCATCCATGCCTGGATAATGATGTACACTCTATTCACCAAGGCCAAATCCTTTCCATAATCCCCGGAAGGCGGAAGGAAGATCTGGGTATCATCTGTGTAGTTGGTGTAGGTGATACCGAGATGATCCAGATCATCGAAAAGGGGCTTAGTAAATATATTGTACAGTGTGGCGAGACACAAGAGCCCTGTGGCACACCGCAGGTGATGGGTATGGGGTTTGCTGCTGCTGTAGGTGAAAAGACTCTCATGCTTCTGCCTTTAAGGAATGATCTAATCCAGGTGATGGCCTCAACAGAGAAGTGAGCTGATGTGTTGAGGTGGGTACATAGGACAGAGTGGTCGACCAGGTCAAATTCTGCAGAAAGATCTAGGAGGAGGAGTAAGGCGGCTTGGCCATTATCTCTAAGCTCATCGACCTGTGTTTTAAGGTCAATAAGAGCAGTCTCGGTCCCGTTTTGAGGACGGAAGCCTGATTGTCTAGCTCCGAGTAGATGGTGTTCTTCCAAGTACTTCTGTATTTGTACGTAGACAACCTTATCCAAAATTTTTAGAAGAAATGGTACGGTCATGATAGGTCTATAGTTTGTGGGCGTGGCTGGGTCAAGTGTGGTTATTTTTAGTAGTGGAAGCACCCATGGTTGTTTTAAATTGGTAGGGATAGAGCTGGTGGAGAAGGAGGCATTGATTAACTTTGTGATGAAAGGGGAGAGGTCTCGGGCAGCATCCTTAATGAGCTGTGCAGGGAACAGATCTCCCTAACAGTTGGAAGGTTTCAGTGACAAAATGATTTTTTCTACTTTAAGTATGGTGACTTTGGAGAAGTTAAAGCGGGTGGTTTCAATTATAGTAGGCTTCTCAGTAGGTTTGGAAGGGAGGGGGTCATTCAAGGAGGCTTTTTTTGCAGGAGATTTTGTTTTGTAGGGTAGCAATCTTGTTAGCTAAGGCATTTTGGATCTCTGAGCACCAATTTTTATCTTTATTGCAAGTGTCGGGTGGTGCTAAAGGGGTCTCGAATTCTTTGAGGATGGAGAATAATTCCTTCATGTTTGATTTGGCTTGGGATATACGGGAGTCGAAGGAGGCACGTTTGCTAGGCAAATTTCTTTTTTTGTAGAGGGCTGCGAGTTTAGTAAATTTGAGTTTATTAGCTGCTGAAGGGAGTTTTTTCCAGGTGGCCTCACAGTTTCTTTTTTGCTGCCTTAAGTTTTTAAGGAATGGTGTATACCATTTATTCAGGTGCGTTTTGGGCTTACTTGATCTGAGTTTGAGGGGGGCCATTAGGTCCAGTGAGGTGGACATCATTTTATTGTATTCTTCGACCAAAGTCTCAGGATCAGAGTTATCAGGGAGTGTGTTAAGTGTGGGGAGTAAGTTCGGGATAAGTCTCTCCATAGTGATACTCTTTTTATTTCTCGTGAGTGTAGGTGGAGCCCTGCTGACCGGCAGGGGTGGGGGTCAGATAGTAGAAAGCATGAAAGATACCAGATGGTGGTCAGTCCAGGCTAAAGGTGAAATGGCGGTAATGTTAGCTAGACAACTGTAGAATCGAGTATTCTGCCTTTGGCATGTGTGGGATCCGTACTTCTTTGGGTAAATCCTAATTCAGAAAGGGTATTAAGTGTGGTACTGGCAAGCTGGTCTGGTGGGTCATTGAAGCCCATATTAAACTCCCCAAGGGTAAGTACTTGTGTGGAACCTTTAAGGTTGCTGGATAAGATCATGTTAATGTCCTCATCAAATGTGCCTATTGGGCCTGGAGGACGATAGATCAAGTGGATGTTGGGGGTTTGGGCATTAGTAAGTGGAACTTTAACAGAGAGTAGTTTGCATGAGAGGACGTTAATAGGGGTCGCTAATCTCATGGTAAGACCACATTTGTGGATAATAGCAACACCCCCTCCTCTGGAGTTGGGTCTGTCTTGTCTCAAGATGGAGTAATTATCTGGGACTGCTAGAATGAGCATAGGGCCTGCTGCCGGATGTAGCCAAGTCTCAGTGATAGCAAGGAGGTCGAGGTCTTCTTTGAGGATCAAGTCTGCAATTTCTGTTGCATGACTACTAATGATCTGGCGTTGATTATGGTTCCCTTGATCTGGGGACTCGCGGTGGTTGTAGTAGGGTGGTGGCCTTGTGTTGTTTCAAGTTTGCTCTGATTAGGGAGACTGCGTGGAAGTTTGGGGTCTGAATTCTGAGGTAAGTTAGGTTTTAAGGTAGTTTGGCGAGGCCAGGTTGTCGTGGTTATTAGTCTCTGTATAGTAGGCATAGAACGGGCAGGAGGCTCATGGATTTTAGCTAATCTAGCTCTGAGTCTTAAATTCCTGTCAATAGTAGGGCAGGGGAAGCAGGTAGGTGGTGTCAGTTGTGGGTTGTTTATGTCTAGTAGTGAACTACTAGATGACTTATTGTAGGGTATAGATGAGTACATAGTGGTGAATAAGTGCGGTGAGTGCGGTGACATGCTGAACAGTAAGATGCTATTTATAAGAAGCAGGAGGCATGCGAGCTGGCTAGTGGCCAAGGGAACATGCTAAGTAGTTGTAGCAAATGTGTTTGGATGTCAGGATGGTTAGCCTATCACTTGGTATAGGTAATGAAGGCCTAGGACGATACATGATTGGGCTCTCCCTAGGCAGAATGGGTCATGGTAATTCCTTGGAGGTGGGGTGAGGCACAGAGGGCTAAGGCTGCATAGAAATGTGTGGTACTGGCATTAGAGCATCAAGCAATTATATAGCGAGCAAATTCGACCCAGGCAATAGCGAGGCAGAGAGTGTAACAGAGAAAATCAGTCAGGCAATGGGAGGCACTAGCCTCATTCAAATAAGTAAAGGAGTAAAGGATCAATCTCACTACTCATGCACGAGCAATAACAATAGGGCAGGCAGACATAAGGGGCGCTAGCCACACATTAGCAGTGTTGTACTTACATGAAAGAATAGCACCCCTAGATGGAAGACACAAAGGATATTGTTCACATATTCATATACATTAATGGCAGGTAGATAACAGGCATTTCAGATACAGGCAATTATAGCTTATGATGAGGAACGTTGTAATCAGGCATGGAGAAGCAATGGCTTATCAGGTATTCAGATGCGACATGGACCTTCATGAACATGTGAGGGAAATAAACTTTCACTAATGGTGTAAGGCAGGCGAGTTAGCACCTAGGTTAGAAGGGGCCATCCAATATGACGCAGGCATTGGGTATATTACGTGAACACTGAAATAAGGGCAAAACATAGGCATTTGCATGTAGTCGCGGCTATGTCACACATGGTTGGGAGGTATAGAATACAGTCATGAGATACTTGCGCAGCATGTATTAAACAAGCTTACATATGCAGTGTAAAAGATGTCGTTGGGTGCAGTGCAAATTAACATGGGGATACATTTGTTAGCCGGAGCAGCAGTAGAGCGAGAGAAAGAGTTTCATGTTACAAAAGGGTAAGAGTGTTCGTGGTTAGATGAACCTCCATAGCAGGGACTGCAGCTGGAGCTGTGTTATAGCGGGCTTACGTGTTGCTTGGCGGTGAATGTTAACCCTCGGCAGGAGTCGCGTGGCTGGTCTGCGTGGTCGAACGGAGGCAGCACTTGGCTGAAGAGGGTGGCGGCTGGACCGCAAACAGTGCACAATGTGTAATGGCTTGCGGAGGGAGGGGGAGATTTAGCGAGTGAGCGGGTGACTAGGAGGGGTAGCGGGCGTCTCACCTAAGTTGCTCGAATGCTGGAGCATGCTGAGCACGGCCAATGCTCGGTCAGGCTCAGTCAGCAGGAGCCTTTGGTGGTTGCCTTCGTCAGGGGCCGGCTTTCGCCTGCCGGTGCACCCCAATTGGCTAAGAAGGAACAGGCGACCAATCACGGGGCAGCAGGCTTCTGGGGCTTGGTAACAGAGCAAAATTAGTATGAGAAGCAGCCGCAGCCATCCTTAAATGGCAAAAACCTTGAGTTTTTGCATTTTCGAATCTAGGTGCAGGCGGCTTCGTTTTTGGGATCCAGGAAGCGCAAAGGGCTGGGTTGATTTCTGAGGCAGCACGAACAGAGGGCCGTCATTATAAAATGTAGTTGGTGATGAAATGGAGATGCCTAATTACAAAAGGTGGAGCCTCCAGGCTTACCTATGTTCAGGCAGAGCTTGTGGCTGCATGGAGCTGCTCCAGCAGCTGGTAGAAGAGGGAGCTCCTGCTCAGACCTCTTGAAGCCAAAAGCTTTTAGTGGGAAAGGGTATAGACCTACATCGGAGGCCATGAAAGCTATCAAAGAGGCACTTGATCCCAGGAGTAAGGAAGAACTCAGTACATTTTTGGGTCTTTCCGAGTTCTGTAACAAATTTGTACAGAATTTTGCCAGTATAACAGAACCCATGAGAAGGTTACTAAAAATGAAAGTCAAGTTTGAATGGGATACTGAGTGCGAAAAGTCAGTAGAATGCATCAGGAGAAGGATATGTGAGTCTATTAATTTAGGTGGATTCGTGTTTGGCAACCAGACCAAAATAACTGTAGATGCTAGTGGGGTTGATTTGGGAGCTGTTTTTTCACAGGTTTTTGGAAGTGGACGTGAGAAGGTCATATGTCATGCGTCGAGAGCAGTCACAGAGATAGAGAGCAGGTACTCCGTGATTGAGAGAGAAATGCTAACTTGTGTGTGGGTACTAAATTACTTCAGAAAGTATTTATGGGGAGGTACATTTGTTTTTTGTACTGATGCTAAGCTTTTGGTGAATGTGTTATCAGTGCGAGGAATGTCTAGGGCATCTCCCAGGACAGCTAGGTTGAGTTTGAAATTGCAAGATTATCACTTTGAAGTGAAATAAGTTACTGGGAAAAAGAACCAAGTAGCTGATTTTCTTTCAAGATTGCCTCTTGACTGGGAAGAGGCAGTACAGGTTGAAGATATGGAAGGCGTTGCTGTGGCTTTGGAAGTCATCCCGAGAGAAAGGTGGATTCAGGAGATTCAAGAGGATGATGTTTTATGTAAACCTGTTGAGTATACTAGAAATGTTTGGCCAGATAAGAGACTAGTAGATGAAAATTGTCTTCCATTTTGGGAAGTTAAGGACGAATGCTCTATGGAGGATGACTTATTATTGAGGGGAGACATGTTGATACTGCACCGGAGTCTGCGAGAGGGGTTAATAGAGAAGGCCCATCAGGAGCATCCGGGTTCCTCCAGCACTAAACACAATGTTTGTTCCAAATATTGGTGGCCTGGAGTTGATCTCATGGTAGAGAGGATTTTAAGATGTTGTTGGCCTTGCCAAAATTCTGACAAAAGTGCAAGGTGTTAAAAACAGTGCCTATTACCATGCATAAGCCAGAACAGCCAAAGGAGCAGATTGGCATTGATATAGTGGGTCCTTATGATAATTTAGCGAATGAATTGAAGTTCTTAATTGTCATGGTAGACTATTGCTCCAGATGGATGGAGATTAAAATGGTAAATAGAGTTGACACCCATGAGGTTATTAGATTCATGCAACATTTGTTCAGGAGAGAGGGATATTCTAAGGTAGTGATTAGTGATAATGGTGTTCAGTTCAGAAGCAAAGAGATGATGGAATTTGCCAGATTGGTAGGTGTTGAATGGAGATTTTCTGCCAATTATCATCCCCAAACTAATGGGTTGGTGGATAGATGCAACAGGGTGATTGTGGAAACAGTAGAACAAGCCTTGAGCAATAATATGTCATTTGAGAAGGCCCTAGAGGAGAAGTTGTGGAGTTGCAGAAGATCGGTTAGGGCTGATACAGGTAAACCACCATTCAAGTTGATGAGAGGCAGGGAACCCAATACTTTGTTGAATCCGGTATGTGTAAATCATAGGAAATTAAAGGTTGGTAACGGTAAGAGTGTGGAGTATAAAAGGACTGAGCGTTACTGTAGGATGGAAGTAGTGGCTGGTGATTTTGTCAGAATAAGAAAGGGCAGGATGGTGCAAAAGCGGAAGTTGAAGTATTCCAAGCCTGTGAGGGTCAGGGAAGTGTTCAAGAATGCTGTCAGGATCCAAGAGGGTTCTATATGGAATCTGGATCGTGTAAGTAAATGGTGATGGCAAGGAGTGACCGTGAGGGTTGAGGATAGGGAAGAAAGAAAGAAAGAGGAATGACATTGAGTTATTTGAGGAAGAGTGTGGAAGGTAAGGAAGTTGGAGTAGAGGAGAGCATGGTTGTGAGTCCAGAGGTGTGAGCGAGAATATTGTGAACGAGAGGACAGGTATATCGAGGAATAGGGTTAGGAAGCTTCCAGCGTGGTCAAAAGACTACGTCATGAACTGATGATGAAGTACCATGGTATAATTCTCTTTGATTTTTTTTGTTTTTTCAATTGTACTGCATATGTTCACATTCTTTCTTAGTAGTATTTCAGGTTTGTTTCTTGTTCAATTTGTTATTGGGATGGAAAAGGGGGGATGTGTTATGTTCCTGTTAGCTTGTTAGACTGGCGCTCTCTCCGTATGTAATATGGAGTGTGGGTGATTGGAAGGTTGAGGTGAGGCTCGAGGAATGCGGCGTGAGAAGAGGTACAGTTGAGAGTGAGGGGTGGATGCGGAGGGAGCAATGGCTCGTAAACTGAAATAAAGACTTTTCAGTATCTACAAACTTGATCTGTTCAATACCGGTTGCTACATCACTTTTCCTGCAAATGCCATAATAAGCCCACTCACGTTTAAATAATGCATTCCTGGTGTTAGACACACTAGGCCTTCATCAGTGAATGAAATCATCATGTTCAACTTTGTCATTAAATCTCGACCCAATATATTGACACGTGTCTGCCTCGAATATAATAATGGCACAGACATTTCACATTCTCCTATAGAGACTGGCAATCTTTCAGTAAAAGGAACTCTACTTGTAGCTCCTGTGAAACCTTGAGTATTCATGGCATTTCCAGACATTGTTAATTTCCCCTCCCATATACATGAGCGTGTTGCACCCGTGTCTACTAAAAAAGAAAAGGATTTGCCCCCTATATTGACATCAACCCTCGGTTCCTTTTAAGGATTGGGCGTCACAGATAGTATCAAACACATCAGGTCTCCCAGTGAGCTGTGGGCTTTTGTGGGTACATTCTCATCCCTGTACCTGTGAAAGGATTCCCTCCCTCTACAGTGACACCTCCTATCCTAGGAGTAATCAATTGTCCTGTGTTTGTGCCCTGCTGTATCTGCATGAGTGAATGCTGTAACTGCCCTGGCGGCGGATTCATTGCTGTCTGCTGCATTTGTAAATCTTGCTGTACTCTCGCCATTTGTGTTTGCTGCACTGTCTGATTTTGAGCAAATCCATCTCCACTCTGTTGAGTGTATGCAGGCGGGTATGCAGTCCCCCTCTTGAGAATTGCTAATTTTGCACGAACCCTTGGCTTCTACACATGCATGCGTGCAAGGTGTCCTGACATACCACATGTCCAACATACAGGAGGTCTCCTAATTTGCCCTTCCTGCATGCCTAGACTATCGATCTGCATGTTTTGAAACCCACCTTGGTTATTTTGAAAATGTTCTGATTATTCTGGAAGCCTCTACTGTTGCATCTGCCAACCCCATGATCTTTTAAGTTCAAGAATAAACTACAGTGAGATTCCTGGTTCTTTATGAATCTGGTGGTGTAGGCGATCCGAGTAGCAGTTTTGAATCAGCTACCCCCTGCTTTCATCCTCTTCATTTGTTCAAGTGTATTTCAGTGCTAGGCGCCTTACCAGACTTTCTACATATAATGATGACTCTTGTGCTTGTTGAAGTATAAAACATTCATAATCCATGTTCACCAGTGGATGAAAGTACTGTTAGGAAGTATCAAACAATGTGTTCATTGGCTACATCCTATGTACAGTGTCAATAGCAAAGAATAAGAACATCAACTTCTTCGCCACCACATACACCCTTTTGTTGCAGCAAAAGACATATCAAGTCTTTCATGCCAGAATTCCCTCCTGGGACTCCACTGGCTAGTCCTCCCTGGATGTTGAATTCTGCGACTGGCACAGTGTTTACAGCCTTGTCCACGTGGGTGGTGGCAGTCTGGGAGAGGCCATTTCAACCCTTGATGACCAGGGGGAGACAGCATTGTCTTCATTGTCTGACAATATGGTAGGAAGGCAATGAAGTTCCGCAGGGAACAGACGAGTTTTCCAATCCAGTATGCTTCTACTTCATTTGTTGTTGCAGGCAGTACCACACATGAGGGTAGGCACACCAGCACCCTCCTAAAGAGAGCTCCAAACCACCCAAGTCTGGACACAGTAGAACTGGCAGGGCAGCCGCTCCAATGCACAGCAGGCGCGCTGATAGCTCCCCCTAGGCAGTTTGCAGAACCTCTACTGTCAGCTTTTTTCCTCTTGTGAGCTCAGCTGTGGCACAGACATAGCCAGGCAGTGGCAGATCACCTGCCCGTCTGCTGAGAGTGGGCTTGCTGAAGTGTGTGGAGGAATGATTGCTGTGCCTCTGGTGAGCGTCACTTGATCCGAGATGCAGAGTCGTTTCGTCGCCAGTGGTGTAGGCCCTAATGCCTAGGAAATGGTGGGACAAAAGAAAGGCACAGCACGTTTTGTTGTTGTGCATGGGACTGCTTGCACCACACCACAATTTGTATTCATTCCAAAACCATGCTTTGCTGCTTCTTACACCATCACGCACACGTGCTCACACTATGTCACAACAGGGAAGTTGGGCTAACAGCATAACTTGTCCCCCAGATGCAATTTTAAGCAATTCAAAAATAGATTGCAAAAAAATTGTAAAAAACAGGTCAAATCGAATTTACACCTTGTTTTTGCACTCTGTTTTGCAAATGTGTAAATGCTGCCTGCAATTTGCGCATGGCTGACAGCATTTATGAATGGAACAAAATCCCACACAAACCTCACTTTTACACTCAGGGGAAGCATTTGAAAATATTACCATGCAATGTAAACCAAAAGAATAAAACAACAGCGAAATCTCATTTATACTTAACTTTTCCACTATATTTGTGGAAAAGTGCAAACCCTGCTAGTAATTACACTGGATTCTTGTTAATCTCAGGCGTATTCCAAGAAATCTATAGTATTACCGCCAGCACGAAAATACATGCTGGTGGTAATGCAGATGCATTTTTCTGGAAGAGCAGGAATAGCATGTGGACATATAAAGGCTTTCCTGACACCCAACAAAGTGTGGAAAATCCTGCAGCCTGGCCAAACAGATTCTGAAAGTGTACCGCATGGAGGGGATCTTTTGCACTTAAGTGAACCCCTTCATGCAATTCACGTGTCAAATTGAATTAAGCCCCAATGACTTGGTTACAGACATGCCTCATTACGAGTTTGGCCCTATTCCGGCGGTAAATCCACTGAAATTCTGCCAAACTCAATTACCATTACCGCCAGTTGGTCCAGTGGAGTACCATGTGATTACAAGTAGTGGTAAATTGAAGTCTGTAGGCTTCTATGGGGATTTATGGAGGATTTACCGCTGGCGGATTTACTGATTTTTTGGGGGTAAAGTGGAGTAATTTCAGCTGCGGTAAATCTGCCACAAATAAGAATTTCGGAGTGCGGGAAAAGTAGCGTTAACAGAATTACTGCTATCCCCCACCCCACACCACTAAACTTGTATTCGTAGCATATGTTTCAAGCATTTTTCCTATGAACACTTTCCCCCTGCACAAAAATTGCATAAAATGTATTCACAACACAAGACACGGCTTTAAACACATCCGCTTAACAACAGAATAGACTTCAAATGCGTTGCCCGCCATTTCCTTACATTCTTGCATTTCACCTTCAACTCGTGATGTATAATTTACCTGAAATGCAATTAGTGAGCCAGGGACGCAATTCTGAAAGCAAATCGAAGCTCTGCGACGCATGTTATTTTACAAAAGTGTGAAAGGAGTGTTCATCAGGGAAGAGGGCAAGGGCGGGGTTTATCAGAAAATGAATCATCTTGAAAGCGTTGTAATCCTGGTGGAAGGCAATTAATAAACGATAAATAGCAAAATAGAATTAACTGGCAGATTAAGATCACCAGGCCAATCCAACCAGCAAAATATCCAACACACACTATACTTTTGCTACTGTGGCAACACACACCTTTCTACTTGATCCCTGGCTTTACTCTGATGTTGGCCTAGGACCTTCTTGACATTCAGGGGTCGATTTATGGAGCAAACGTGCGCTGAAAATCCCAGCGCAAGCAGGCGCAAGGTGGCGCAAGGGTGAGAAACCCAGCGCATTCGCACGCGTGCGATTCAAGGAAGATGCTGCGCATGTTTCCCGCTGTCCGTGTGCCAAATCTTGCCATGGCGCACGCACGGCGTGCACTACGCGCACATAGCGCAGCGCACACAACCAAAGTGGGCGGAACAGTGGGCGTAACACGGGGAATGGGGAATAACACGTGAAAAAGAAGGCGTAACTGGGGAAGTACTGCAGGGAACTACACGGAACGCCCACACGCACGCGAACAACCCGTATTCATGGATTTGAATACAGGAAACCCGCGCACGGCAAAAAACGCACACAGGCGTCAACGCGTCCGCCACACGAAGGCAGGCGGAAGCGTCCCCGCGCACAGTATAAAAGTGCGCGCAAACAACAAACACGTATATACAGCTACGATGAATGCCCCATTTGTCGCAGCACTGTTCGTGGGACACCGCAGGAGGAGGAGAATAGCCAGGGCACGCATTTTCACACCACGGACAAGCCTTTTTGGGATGCCTGACGACCAGGTCTACGGCAGGTATAGGTTTCCACCCGATATCATCTTAGACCTGGTCAGGGAGTGGGAAGATGACCTTACATCCCCCACCCTTTGCTCCCAAGCATTGAGCCCCTTGGAGAAGCTGCTCAATGTCCTGCATTTCTTGGCCACTGGGTCATTTCAGCGGACTACTGCCGTAGTGGGGGGGGTCTCACAGGCCACGCAGTCACGCTGCCTACACCAGGTACTGGCATCATGACAGCACGCCCCTCAGTCCGCAGGCACATGTACATGCCCAGAACACCCGCAGAAAGGCAGGCAGTTGTCCTGGATTTTTTCAGGGTGGCACACTTCCCCAAAGTGCTTGGTGCCATAGATTGCACCCATGTGGCCCTACGTCCACCTAGGGCCACTGAGCACATCTACCGAAACCGCAAGCACTGGGATTCCATCAATGTACAGGTGGTATGCGATGCAAAGGGAATCATCACCTCTGTCTATGCAAACTACCCTGGTTCCTCCACCCATGACAGTTTCATATACAGAATGTCCGCCATGAACCAGGCCCTGGAAGCTGGGCAGCATGGCGACACCTGGCTCCTAGGTGAGTACAAATGCTCTTGCACATGCATGCATGTCTCACACACACACACACACAAATACACAAACCCCAATAATCACAACCATTTACACCTCCCCAGGGGACAGTGCCTACCCTCTGAGCAACCACATGATGTCGCCAATCCGGAACCCCACCACACCACCCCAGGTAAGATACAACGCCGCCCATATTGCAACCAGGGCCATAGTGGAGCGCACATTCGGAGTGCTCAAGTCACGTTTCCGCTCCCTTGACCGCTCTGGCGGGCAGCTACTCTATGCACCCCCAGCAGTGTGCAGGATCATTGTGGCAGCATGTGTCCTGCACAATGTTGCAACACGGCAGGGCGTACCGGTGGACATGGTGGTGCCCCCACATCCCCAACCACGGGCACAGGAACCGCCAATGGGAGGGGACAAGGCACATGGCGAGGAAGCCCGGACCCAGCGTGTGGCCACATTTTTCACCTAAACTCCCACCCCTGCAGAGTGCACACAGGCCTGGCATATACCAGGTGACAATCGATGATGACAAAGAGACAGTCAACTGTCACAACCCTACCACCCTGACATAGTTGCCTTGGAAGTGCCACATTGTCTGCATCCCTAGCTACTTAAACACAAGCTATCCTGTGTGACCAAAAGGCACACATATGACATGACATGATATGGCATTTGTAACGTGCCTATACACAAGTGTTTCAAGGTGCGACGAGGCAGGGAGGGGGGAACAAGGGAAGACAGACAACGATCCTACTAGGCCAGGTGCCATTTAGATTGCGCAAGTGCAGGGGTAGGGGGAAGGGAAAAGTGCAAGGGGAAGGGGAGGGGGGGAGTGCAGTACAGGGTAAGTAGACTAAAAAACAAATAAATAGGCCAGCTGGTGGCAACTGCAAAGGTAAGTGCAGACAAGTGCTGGGAAGGGGGGGCCGAAGGGATAGAGAGACAGTCCTGCAGTGCAGGGGTTGCCAGGGAGGCAGTGCAAGTGGAGAGTGGCTGGGCCAGGGACCGAGGTCGGTGAGAGTGGCCCAGTTGCAGATCCAGTGCAGTTCCAGTGAAGAATTTAGCAAGGGAGAGGGAGAGAGAAAGCAGAAGCAAAGAGGAAGGTCTTGAGGTGCTTCCGGAACTGGAGATGGTTCTCCTCAAGTTCCAGTGAGGCAGGAAGGCTGTTCCAGAGGGAGGCCCCTGCCGCAGAGAGAGATCTACCCCCAGCTAGTTGCTTTGAGAAGCGGATGACCCTGACATGCAAGGTGTGAATCACACACACCTGCAAAACAGGCCATGACCATCACTGTTATGTCACTCAAACCCTCCCAAACCACAACATGACATGGCAAGCAATAGCCATACACCAACACAGTACCAATAAGATACACATTGCCATGTCAAAAATGTACAGTGGCATCAGACAATGATGCCTGACATGGAATCAGATGAAATGACTGACCAACAACCTCCCACCCAAAATAAGTCATTCCCAAATGCATTACAAAAGTTGTAGACATAACATAACAATAAAGTCCTACATGCACATTGTGCATTGCAAAATCAACACTGCAGCTTCTGTGTGCTGTGTCCAACTCCTGCAACACACTGCTCAGCGCACAGCACAGTGAACAGCTATTGTGTGTGATGCACACCCTGAGCATCACATCTAAGCGACAAACCACATCAAAAAGCAAATTAGGCATGTACAGGATCCATAATTGGTCACAGAACATGTGCTGCAGGGACACAGTGGGCACCAGAAGGCAAACAGAGTGTACACGTGGATATCCAAGGGTGGTTGTACATGTAGTGCATCATAGTGCAAGTGTGTGGGTCAGTAAGGACATGCACTCAACATATGCATGTGCAATCAAGTGACCATCAGTGTCCTCTACACATCACATGTGAACATTCACCATGTGTACACCCCAGCATGTCAAACCACAACTATCCCCTCACACCTGAAAGGTAAACACAACACATGAACAGGCATTGATCAGCAGAACACAACATGTACATAGAATACCACAATTACAATGTCAGGGTTCCCATCACACTGCAGGGAAAGGCAACTATCAACAACAAAACACCCCCCCCCCCTCACAAATGACCATGACCCACTGAACAACTGCACCTGGGTCATGGAGCCTTCAACCCTCAATTTCACCTGGCCACAGGATCACCCTTCCCCTTCATCACCATCTCCCACCTTGTGTGTAAAAAGGTGCCTGCACCCTCAGAGTCCACCCTCATTTGCAAAATCACAAAATCCAAGCCAGAAAAACGAACCAGAACACCCTCCAGTAGATGACTTGACATAGCAGTACCTCACAAAGGCCAAGTAATACCACAATGATGTAACAACCAAGGTAGCACAGTAAAACAATGTCACAACAGGATGTGAACCATGTGTGGTACATAACATAGAATGATGCACCATGAACGGATGTGTACTGTCACAGGTCCCGTGTACAGGCACAGGAGTGGCACGAAACAACCACCCCCACCATGGCCCGGGTGCCTGCAAGGTCAAACTCACACAGGCCTCTGAGACCCTGGTGGGGAAGGAGGGTCAGGGATATGCAGTCGGGACAGGTGTTGGCACACTGGATAACTGGAATGAGTGGCAGGGGAGGAGGAATGACACATGAAAGTAGGAAATGCACGAAAATGTACTACCTGCATGAACACATACACAATCCGAACAAACTTGGACATCATTGTCATGGCCTTCTGTAGTCCAGGCTTAGGAGTGGCACGAACCAACCACCCCCTCTAGGGTTTTGGCACCTGCAAGTTTGGGGCTTACACAGGCATCCGCAACCCCAGCGGGGAAAGAGGGTTAGGGAACGTTGCTTGGATAGGTACGGGAAGCAGGAACACCGGGTAGAGGGTACAGGGTTTAAAATTGGATAGGACTCCAGGTGATTAGGGGAAAACCAACATACCAAATTGAATTACACATTCATCCATGCATTAGTGCACCCCCCAGCAAGCCTATGCAGAGCAGTTTGAAAGAAAAACAACAAGACACTTAGCTCTGGTTTTGAGTGCTGGCCTCCTGCCTGCGCACTCTCAGGTCCGGTTACAGGAGCACTTCAATGCTGCAAAGAGAGCCACAGTTAATAATCTGTCCGTGCCCATAACACAAAAACACACCACCAAACATGCCCCATAGCAACAAACTACTCTACAAACAGACAATCTGGTGTAGATGCTTCGTACCCATATGTAACATTACCCCTGTGATGGGTCATACACAGTCAATGCAGTAAGTCAGCCGCCGCTGGGTGCGTGGCAAATGGAACACCAATGTGTCACAATTCACACAACATGCAATGTTCCCTGGGTAAGCAGACAGACCCACATAGCAAGGCATGACTTCAGAACAAGTCGTGTTCCACCATGACCGAAACAAAGTAGGCAGTGCATGTTTCAAAATGTACATGGAAATGAAATGCACTGCACCCGAGTATGTCCCTTGCTGTATGTCACTGTGAGATGCCCCTTTCCATGTCTCGGAAGGCTACATGGTTGTTACAAGTGCCTCGATGGACCTTGGTGTACCGGAGGGTATGTGCCACTGCCCCTGCAGGTGCCCCAGACAACCTTACAATCAACAGCCATCAGTCCACCAACACATCTGAGCTGCATTGTGTGCTTCAACACCAAGATCACCCTCCGTGCTGTTACTAAGCCTGCATGTGCAACTCGCCTGGTGCAAGCTTTGCTGTGTAGTGTGCTGCTCACCTTGCCTGGAGTTCCTTGGAATACGTCAGCAGTTCTAGGATGTAGGTCTGCAATCCCTGTGCCTCTGCTTGTGCACACATGTGCATGTGGGCACCAACAAACGTGTCCAGAATTCAGACGTCCAATGGGCCATGTCTACTGGCAAAGGTGGTTTTGAGGCTCATCCCCCTGCAGAAAGGGCATGAAACACATGATTAATGCTTTAAAGTAATCTCTGTGTGTCTCTTCAGGCATCTCATTACTGGACCATGTCAGAGACTTACATCAGAAGTCACACCATCAGTCCGTCTTTCATATCCAAAGTGTGGAACACACTATCTACGGCATGAATTGCAACAAGCATGTGTACAGTAAAGATAAGAAACATACTACACAATGCATAGCAATGAATGTACACATTAATCATGAAACACCCCATCTAGCAAAAGCTGAACAGTGGACAATAATACCGCAATCATCCCCACTAGGGGTGTCAACACAAGTTACACAGCACCAGACATGCCACAGATATGACAGTCCAAAGCCCTTGTGTAATAGGATGTCACACCGAACCATCCTTGCGAGCCCATGGATAAGGGAGGCAGGAGTGGCATATGTGAGTCAAGGACCCCAAGCAGCAAACACATACACAAGACAAGCCTGAAGGGCCCAGCTGGAACAGACAGTGGATGCCTTCAAAAGCCACAAAGCACTGCACCGTCACATGAAAGCACAATAGACAAGCAATTTTAAACTAAATTAACTAATTACACTAACTATGAAAACCCTACATTACCTAAATAAAATAACTATCAAACAGAAACTTAACTAACTAAACTAAAAGAAAAATCAAAAATGGCCACATATGACCCGGGGGGGAGGGGAGGCACCCAGGAGGGGGGAGGTACAGGGTGCTGCTCAACACCCACATGCGATGATGCTGAACCAAAAAAAAAACCTCCATGGGCTCAACGCCTGCACAGCCTGACCTATGTGGGAGATAGATGGTCGTCCGAGTCTGGCTCATCCTGGAAAGGAGGACGTGGCACAGTAGCCTGGCCACACCTAGCCACAGCTTGCCCCTCGTCGGCAGCAAGTCTGCCGGACGGGTGAGCCTGGTTCTGTGTGGCGATGTGACG
Source organism: Ambystoma mexicanum (assembly GCF_040938575.1). NCBI lineage: Eukaryota > Metazoa > Chordata > Amphibia > Caudata > Ambystomatidae > Ambystoma > Ambystoma mexicanum. The sequence goes on along the minus strand of NC_090934.1, from coordinate 333,022,538 downwards.
TAGGTCTGCATGCAGAACCTCACGTGATACACGTGCTTCTTCTTGCAAGGTAGCACGTGTAACATGGAGTTCCTCCTGCAAGGCCTGGCTGGACAACCGCTGCACCTCCCGGCAAGCCTGTAACTCAGCCGAGATGGTACGCTCAAGCTGTGCAAACCTCTCCTTTGCCCGCTGCCTCTGGGACATCATAAGGACACCCAGAGTGGATTTGAGGGAAGCATACTCCTCCCTCAGGGCATCCATGTGCGCCTCTGCGTGAGCAGCAATTGCTTGACGCACAGACGACATTTCTGCCTGGCGTGCCCTGTCTGAGGCCGCCATGCCCAGCCTGAGCGAGCGGGCCGTGGACCGTGCCGCCTGCTGCTGGATAAGCACCTGCCTAGCAGTGGGGAGCACAAATCGGACCACACGATCCGTGCTCTCAGCGATGTTCTCCATTGCTGCCCCCTGCCGTTCTGAATTGGCAGTCATGTCTTGCTCCCACTCAGTATACTGCGGTTGCGCGCGGCGACCACGTTGCTGGGCTTGACCCCTGCGGGACCCAAGGACCGGGTGTCCTCGCTGTGTTGGCACCGCCCGCAGCTGCACGACTACATGCCCCCGTCGACGTGATGTCCCAGGCACATCAGTGACTGGTGTGGAGGGTGACCCTGCGTCCCGATCCACCACGGGCGGAGGAACCAAGACTGTCTGATGCCTCAGTGCAGGTGTCGCGGACAGAGAAGTGTCCACATCAGAATCACTCACCCCTGACACATGGACTTGATGCTCATCCAACTCAACATGGACGTCAGAGTCGTCATCAAGGCTGGACTCATAGGCAGCCAGAGACAAGATGGACTGTAGCACTTGGGGGTTTTCGTGGCCTACCACCCCACGACCCCCACTTGTGCCGGGTTGATGTAGTGGTAACAACCCTGTGTCTGGCATGACAACACCATCCTCTGCCTCCATTGCGTCATCACCTGAAAAATAGAGAGAAAAAAGGTCACTACACATGTCAGAAGCACACAACACACACACATACTGACAACAAACGCATCAGGCAGACATGTGACACACAACATATAACCTGGCATGCATGCTGGGTCAACTTTGAATTGCTTCTGTGATCAGACCTGTTGAAAGGTGGCAGTTTCCATGGAAGTGGGTCTATGCAGTGCAGAAAATGTGTACGCCACTCACTACCTACATGTACAAGGACTCCATGGTGTGTGTCAGGAAATGTGAAGGCAGTGCAAGGTCAAATACAGGCATCACGTGCATTGTGCATTCAATGTGTACCATATCTTGAAGCCAAGCACCCCTCCACCCAAGTACAAAAGCAGGGATGCCTAGCATGGTATCAAAAGGCTGACCATAGACCTGTGTATTGACAGGCAGTGTTGACTGGCATCAACAGCTTAATGTGATTCAAGTGACAACACTGCAAATGATGATGGGACAGTAAGCAGGACACATGATGAAAACTCTGGAGGCCGCCCACGTGTGAAGAAGACACTACAACAGTTGGACAGTCATTGGCCATTAAACAGGCTGAGGCCTGTGAGCCACACAGATTGTCAGACCCTAAACATGTGTGCAACGCAGTACTGACCCACAGTTGACATGGGAAGGCTGATGAGATGCCATGCAATGTATGTCACCCAGGACTTGTATTACAGTGATCATCCAGTCAAGGACACATAGGGGCATGCGTGCAATGCACATGGAGCATGAATGGGCACTCATGTCCCTGTGGGACATCTGACCTATGCACAGTACAAGTGAGATACCCTGCATCAAGTACTAAGGCTGTACCACACGGCATATGTCTGGCAGATTGTACGCTGGAAGTTAGCATCTACACAGGACGCATGAACAGGAAAGTACACATTGGCAAGATTGAAGCAGACCAGTGCAAAGGTGGAACTGGGGTGCAGAGTGGTGGAGGAGGGGCAAGGGAGCATGCCTACATGGAGTCCCCGCATGCAGGCAGAGGAGACATGCACGTCAGGCATGAAATGACATTGTGCCTGGGCTGAGAGGAAGGTCACCCCACGCCACATGCAGAAGGGCCAGTGAGCTGGAACATGGACCGGAGGGGCATACTTGTAACCAGCATGTCAGTAGGGTGCAATAGTGGTGATGCGGACAGTCCCCGTATGCTCCACATGTCCACCATCCAGCAGAGCAGACATGCATCACGGAAGCATTGCATTACTTACACATCAGAACCATGTACACATCACATGTAGTGGCAATCATGCACAACACATCCCACAAGTGAAACACACACATCCTCAACAAGCACGCATCAACACTCACTGGACTGGGCATCAAAGTCCAGCATCTCTCCCACTCCTTCGACCAATTCAGGTGGTATGAACTCTGCAACGAGTGCCTCATGCGGAGTGAGCTCTTCCTCCTCTGGTGCAGGCCCACCGCCAGTCACCAGAGTCAAGTTGTAATTAGAGGCATGCTTAGCCTTAGTGCTGCGTTTGATGTCATTCCAACGCTTTTTGCACTCTTGCGCCGTGCGCACCTCATGGCCGAATGAACTGACATGTTCCGCAACATGCTTCCAGTGGGTGTCACGTTGGGCAGCCGTAGTCTGACTATTGGCACCCACTAGCATGTCATGGCTGTGGCCCTGCACGTAGCCCACGAGGAAGTCCAGTTCCTGCTTGCAGAAAGGCTTCTTCCTCGACGTGCAGGAGGTCGTGGCTGTGTGTGGGGTCCCAGCCTGTGCTGCAGGTGCAACCTTCCTCCTCTTGGACTGTGGCGCAGACCCTGGCTGGCTAATGCCGCCCTGACCAGTATGGCCAGTGGGTTCGGTGGATTGAGCCAAGGGAGTGGCAGGTGGAGGGACGACCAAAGGCCTGACTTGTGTCAGTGGCATCTGGGTGCCCTCTAATGGACCCTGCGCAGCAACATCAGCTGTGGCAGGGTCATTGACCGCAACGGTCCTGGTTGGCAGACTTACAACCGGGGTGTTGTTGGGTGCATCTGCCCCTGCACTTGCCAACACCCGGCTGTTCGGGGCAGCAGATGACATAACTGCCCCAGGGACACGTGTCTTGGTCTGAGCAGCCCTGCCTGCCCCTATGGTTTCCCTCCTGGCCTGTTGGAAATCTACCAAGGGCTCCTCAAGTGCCAACGCAGCCTGCGCTGGCAGACCCTGAGCCTGGGTGGTGGTGTCCACAGCTGCACCTGCAGCTACCAATACCCTTGGGCCCGTGGCAGTCGATGGAACGAACTGCCGGGTCACACCGGCGCCAGTGCCAGATGCAGAAGCTGCATCCCCCGGAACCACAGGGGGTGGTGGCATGACTGCACCGACACATGGCACAACATTGTGCTCAAGTGGCGCACCTCTGCCTCTTCCCCCTATGTGGCCGCCCTGGGCACCCTGGAGTCCCCCTACTCCCTGGTCACCACGGCCACGTCCCCGACCACGCCCGCCACGAGGAGTACGCCCAGCTGAGGCGCCCCTCACCTTTGGTGACCTCCCAACCATGGCACAGATGTAGTAGTGCCGGCACAGATGGAGTAGTGCCAATGGGAGGTGTACACCACAATTGACCTGGGCAATTGGGGTGAAGGGGGTGGGAAGCAAGATGTTAACAGCCCCCCTGCACCTGCAAGGCTGTATGTGACCCCGGTGATGTAGTGACGGATCACGCAACGCTCAGGCACCCCAAAACTGCAGTAAAACCGTGCACGCAACCCTGCAGCCTACGTGCGTGGAATCAACCTCCTGCAGTACACGGTGGCACCCAGTAACACGAATAACGCGTACGCGTGGGACACGCAGGCTACTATGTCATCGAAAATGGGTGCGATACACAGGGGCACCCGCAGTGGGAAAAATAGCATGTGCGATTCACCGTCTGACTAGCGCGATGCAGAAAAACATGCGTAGCCAATACCCCCGCCAAAAGAAGAGATACGTCCTTGATAGCTGTGAAGTTGTGATGGCGCGCGAAACAACAGGAAGCAGCAACACACGTCAGTCTCCACGAAAGGCACGTACAGCGAACTGCTGCCCCCGCTCACCTTTAAACCGTGCTGAGGGAAACGCCCGCGCGCGTCATGTCACTAACGCGCATGGGCCCTTTCCTAGGATTACACGCATTCCCACACGGACGTGCAGTTTTTCACACACGCTGAAACGCCCATGCACGCCTGCGCGCGTCACGTCACAGAGGCGCTTGCGCTTGAAGGGCCTTCTGTCCAATGAAATTGCGTATGCGTGCAGATGCGCTTACGCGCTAAGTGCCTTTCCAAGAATTACACGCTGACGTGCAGAATTTTCATGTGCCAAATCACTCCGTATCAAGCTGGCCACGCGTAAGCTCCTGCCCAAAAGGCCGAATTACTGCTGCCCCCCAGAGCCCCGAGCAGCCTCCCACGAGCCATCTGCTGCTGCCTGCCTGCCTGCCTGCTGCCACCGTGCCCTGCCATTTGGTGCCTGCACATCAGCCATCTGCAGGGGTCCAGTTGCTGAGTCCACCCCTGCTGGAACAGAAGACTCCCGACTGGGATACCATCGCTCCACAGCCCAGCCCCAGGACCCAGTTGCCCACCCACGCCTGCCTCGGGGGTCGCCATGTCGGGGCAAACACCATCCGAGACCACTGGCGACCCCCAGCCAGAGGGGCAGAGGGCCACCAGCTTCAATCAGTTGGTGTCCTGGTGGAGCATGTCCTGGGGCATTATGATGCCCTCTTCGGATCATCACGCGCAGACAAGGATGGACGGGACAGGATCTGGACGGACATCATGACTGCCATCAACGCGGAGGGGGTGGCAGTCCGCGACTTCCAACATGTCAAGAAGCGCTGGGAGGACTTCAGGTCCAGGACCCTCAACAAGGCCCAGTGCCTCTTGAAGGCAGCGGATGCTAAGGGGCGCCGGGGCCACTTGTCGGAAGATCAGATGAGGGTCCTGGAACGCATATCCCCAGCGCTCCACGTCCAGGTCCTTGAGAGGCAGACCCGTCTGGAGTCGAGCGGTAAGTGGCCAGGCATTGCTGTGTGAGACAGGGCATGTTGTAGTGTGCTGGTTGTCTGATACTTGCCTGTATGTGTGACATAGGCCATGTACGCGTGTGTGTGTGTGCAGGGACATCATGGTCATGCATGTGAGACCAGTAATGTGTGAAGCACACGGTTGGTATATGTGTTTAAATGCTACATGGGGAGCCCTATGCGGAATGGACACATGAGAGCATGCCAGTCTCTGTTCCTGGACATGGGTGGGGGTGAGGGATGGGTGATGATGCCATGTATATGTATGGTTTCCATGTCTGTGTGTCTGACCTGCGTGTCTGTGACTTGTGAATGCCATGGATGCATGACACATGTCTGTGTCAATGTTCAGATCCACTGATGCAGCCTAGCGATCCTTGCATCCACTGTGTCTGGGGTGTACGAGTCCAGATGGATGAAAGTACGGTGAAGTGTGTGAATGTGATAGGCATGACCCATGATGCATGTGAGTTCAAAAACAACATTGTATGTTTCAAGAGTCCCTTGGACATGTTTGCTTATGTCCATAGCATGCGCCATGCCTGTTACTGCATGTGTTTTGCCTGCACTGACCCATGTGTTGTGGAGGGACATGATGGAAGTGATCTTTGACAGTGCCACTCATCTGCTATTGCTTCCTGTCTAGGGGACCATTGTACAGTACACTGATGCTTGTGTTCTATGTCTCCCTCTACGCAGCGCAAAGCGAAGAAGAGGGCTGAGACGGTGCTGTGGAGCAAAGCGGCGGGGATGCCCCCACGGCTGCAGCGGAAGGGGTGGGTGAGCCCCCACAGGGGCTTGAAACGGCGGAAGATGGTGTGGAGCCATCCAGGTTGGTGGCTTCCACAGAGGAGAAGGAGGCCGCTACTGAGCCGCACATGGGGCCTGGTGGGGGCATCCCTGCTGGTGCAAGTGGTGCAGTCCAGGGGCAGGGGCAGGAGGCAGCACAGGTCGCCGTGGAGGTGCCTGTGCATGTCACTGTCCCTGACACTGTGACTGCACCACCATGCACCAGCAGGGATGCCCCATCCCAGGCCTGTCCGCAGGTAGGGGGGATGTCCATGTCATCTGACTCCCCTCCACCTGCAGACGAGGGAACCCCTGGCCGTATGGAGAAGGTCCTGATTGGTGTTGCGTTGTGCACGGGTGTCATTCGTGATGAGGTGCGTGCTTCCCGGGGGGGAGCACGCACATCATCACGAAGAGCACCGTGCCAACGTGGCCCAGTTGGGAGCGGTCGTGGTTGGGGGTCTCGTACATGTGTCGGGCACTTTGGCGACCCTCTCCTCATCTGTGGAGGCTATGCGCCAGTCATTCTCCATGCCGTCTTCCGGCCCAGATGCCACCAGGGCCCCCTGTGGACCAGCCCCGACCAATGAAGCCAACTCGGTGGGGATCCCATCCCTGCCACAGTCGGGAGTCGGAGGTCCAGCAGGGGTGGACACACCAGCAACTGGACCCCAGCAGATGGAGGATGTGACGGCATCATCGGGCAGGGCACGTGCACGACGGCGTCGGTGGATTCCATCAGCCTGGATGCCGTCGTGCTGGCACAGGCAGTTGCGTCGGAGGCAGCGGCAGGCTCGACGTGGGAGGCATCATGGCTCGGGGCCATCAACATCAGGGGTGCAGGCATCGGCCAGAGGGCAGGAGAACCCTGGAATGGGAGTGGCTTCCGTGTGGGAGCGGTTGGGCCAGCAGATTGGTCCGAGCGGCAGCGGGCAGAGGAGGAACAGCTCACAATGGTCAGGGCGGAGAACTCCATGCGGAGGGCGCTGAGGCGGGCTGAGTACCTCCAGGGTCTTCGCAGGGAGTTGGAGCTGGACACTGCTTTATCCCTGCGAGACCTCGGGGCCAGGGAACATGCCCGCCTCCAAGCCATTGAACAGGAGTTCGATGATGCCCTGGCCCATGACAACATCCAGTGAGCCGTTGGACTACCCCGCTGCCCTTGTAAATAGTTATGTAGTTAGTGTTAGGTTTCCTTTGCTTTTTTCTTGATTTTGGACCTTTTGGACAATGGCCAACTTTTTTGTATATAGTTTTTTTATTACGTAGTATTTGTAGATAGGTTTCATTTCTTCAGTTGGGATCATGGACCCTGGATTGTTTATCTGTATATAGTTGACTGTTGGATTATGTTTTTTTTTTTGATTTACCCATGGAGCAATGGTTTTTGGTTTTGTTTTTCCCTTGGATGTACTTTTTTGAACTGTGACTTTGGACACCTTTCCTTTGGATTATGATTTGTGGTTTTTCATTATTTTACGGACATGCTGCTTTTTTGATTTTAATTCCCATTGTCGTTTCTTTATTTTTAATCCCATTTATGTTGCTTTTAATACATTTTTTTTTATCAAACTTCAATGTGTAGTATCATATCATTGGTTTCATGCATGTCATGATATGGGTTTTGACATTCACTTACACCCATTGTGTGTATATGAGGGACATGTGTTCATTTACATATTTGCCATTGGGGTTGTATCATGTAATTGGCAATTCTGAGTGGGTGGATGCAATACTTGGGTGGGTGTTTGGCATGTGGAGGCTGCCCATGAGGGCCAGGGATCTAGATTGTGATGACGTGTTGGCTGGGGGACATGTGTCAGGGCCTGCTGGCAGGTGCCTCGCAATGCTGGGGGGTGGGGGTGCAGGGGGACATGAGTGGGACATGAGTTGGGGCCTGCTGGCAGGTGCCTCGCAATGCTGGGGGGTGGGGGTGCAGGGGGACATGAGTGGGACATGAGTGGGGGCCTGCTGGCGGGTGCCTCGCAATGCTGGGGGTGGGGGTGCAGGGGGACATGAGTGGGACATGAGTGGGGGCCTGGTGGAGGGTGCCCTGCACTGCTGGGGGGTGGGGGTGCAGGGGGACATGAGTGGGACATGAGTGGGGGCCTGGTGGAGGGTACCCTGCACTGCTGGGGGGTGGGGGTGCTGGGAGACATGTGTGGGGGACTGGTGGAGGGTTCCCCACAGTACTGGGGGGTGGGGGTGCTGGGAGACAGGAGTGGGGGCCTGGTGGAGGGTGCCCCTGACTGGTGGGGGGTGGGGGTGCAGGGAGACAGGAGTGGGGGCCTGGTGGAGGGTTCCCTGCACTGCTGGGGGTTGGGGGTGCTGGGAGACATGTGTGGGGGCCTGGTGGAGGGTGCCCCTGACTGGTGGGGGGTGGGGTGCTGGGAGACATGTGTGGGGGCCTGGTGGAGGGTGCCCCTGACTGGTGGGGGGTGGGGGTGCAGGGAGACAGGAGTGGGGGCCTGGTGGAGGGTGCCCCTGACTGGTGGGGGGTGGGGGTGCAGGGAGACAGGAGTGGGGGCCTGGTGGAGGGTGCCCCACAGTGCTGGGGGGTGGGGGTGCAGTGAGACATGAGTGGGGGCCTGCTGGCAGGTGCCTCGCAATGCTGGGGGGTGGGGGTGCAGGGGGACATGATTGGGACATGAGTGGGGGTCTGCTGGCAGGTGCCTCACAATGCTGGGGGGTGGGGGTGCAGGGGGACACGTGTGGGGGCCTGGTGGAGGGTGCCCTACACTGCTTGGGGGTGGGGGTGCTGGGAGACATGTGTGGGGGCCTGGTGGAGGGTGCCCCACAGTGCTGGGGGGTGGGGGTGCTGGGAGACAGGAGCGGGGGCCTGGTGGAGGGTGCCCCTGACTGGTGGGGGGTGGGGGTGCAGGGAGACAGGAGTGGGGGCCTGGTGGAGGGTGCCCCTGACTGGTGGGGGGTGGGGGTGCAGGGAGACAGGAGTGGGAGCCTGGTGGAGGGTGCCCTGCACTGCTGGGGGGTGGGGGTGGGGGTGCAGGGAGACAGGAGTGGGGGCCTGGTGGAGGGTGCCCTGCACTGCTGGGGGGTGGGGTGCAGGGAGACAGGAGTGGGGGCCTGGTGGAGGGTGCCCTGCACTGCTGGGGGATGGGGGTGCTGGGAGACATATGTGGGGGCCTGGTGGAGGGTGCCCCTGACTGGTGGGGGGTGGGGGTGCTGGGAGACATGAGTCCGGGCCTGGTGGAGGGTGCCCCTGACTGGTGGGGTGGGGGTGCTGGGAGACATGCATTGTTGATCAGTAGTGCAAGGTGACATGTGGCTTGGCTGGGGGGCATGCCCATGGTGGATGGGCTGCCTGCGGGACATGAGCAGGGGTGCAGGGTAGTCCCCCGTGGTGTGGGCTGCCTGCAGGGGCCGTGGAGGTTGTAGAGCGAACACCTGGAAGGACCCACATAGCCAATTCAAGTGTAGTACTCCCCGGAACCCCTGAAATACACCTACCCTGCTGAAATCGCGTGTGAGACTTCCCGCGCACCCCGAAATACACGTACCCAGGACATTCGCATGTGAGACTTCCCGCGCACCCCTGAAATACACGTATCCTGCTGAATTTGCTTGTGAAACTTCCCGCACACCACAGGAATACACGTACCCAGGACATTCGCGTGTGGAACTTCCTGCGCACCCCTGAAATACACGTACCCTGCTGAATTCGATTGTGAAACTTCCCGCACACCCCAGGAATACACATACCTAGGACATTCACGTGTGGAACTTCCCGCGCACCCCTAAAATACACATACCCTGATGGAATCGCGTGTGGAACTTCCCGCGCACCCCTGAAATACACATACCCTGCTGAATTCGCGTGTGTAACTTCCCGCGCACCCCGAAATACACGTACACAGGACATTCGCTTGTGGAACTTCCCGCGCACCCCTGAAATACACGTACCCTGCTGAATTCACGTGTGAAACTTCCCACGCACTCCAGTAATACACGTATCCTGCTCGCACGGGTCCAATCGCGTGTGGAACTTCCCGCGCTCCCCTGAAATACACGTACCCTGATGGAATCGCGTGTGAAACTTCCCGCGCACCCCTGAAATACACATCCCCTGCTGAAATCGCATGTGAAACTTCCCGCGCACCCCTGAAATACATGTACCCTGCTGAATTTGCGTGTGAAATTTCCCGCGCACCCCAGTAATACACGTACCCCGCTCGCACAGGGCCAATCGCGTGTGAAACTTCCCGCGCACCCCAGTAATACACGTACCCAGCTGAAATCACGTGAGAAACTTCCCGCGCACCCCAGTGATACACGTACCCCGCTTGCCGTGCTGGTACAGGGTTAGCGCAGCCCTTTGCGCTGGATTGTGGATTTTGATGGCTTTTCCCTGCGCAAGTGGCGTTCTTGGGGGCAGGGGAGTTGCTAGGTCTGGAAAAGACCAGGGGCTAAGCTGATGTCGGAACTGTTGGGAATCGGGGCTAGCTAGTCTTTTGGCTGTAGCTCCTGAGATTCTATCCGGGGCTACAACCAAAAGATCAGGGGCTATAGCCCCCTTAGCCCCCCCCTAGCAACGCCCCTGCTTGGGGGCGTAACTGGCGCTGCTGCAGGGTCGCTACGCCACTGTGCGCCACGGCTGGTTTTGGTGGCTGGAATCCATGAATACGCTGTGCGCGGAAATGTATTTTAGCGCACGCGGCTGGCGCAGGGATTCGCACGTGCACACTGTGCGCCAGCCGCGTGCACCACTTGTGCGCTGAATTCTATAAATTACCCCCTCAAAGTTTCTTCCAGCAGAACAAAAGCGCAGAAATACACCACGTCACAATTGATATCAATAAGACTATTTACATGGAAACTCCATATTAGTCAATTTCATTCTTTCTGACTAATAGCTTCAATCACTCACATCTATTTCACTTTGCAAGATATTCAAAGAACTTAGTGCATAATTTCCCAAAAGCACGAGTTAGGAGAGCATGAGGTGTCCTGACCCACCGCAATGAATTCCCGAGAGAGGGCATGGAGCAGACTGTGACTGCACGTGAGTGGGGCCATTTTAAGGGTTTTCAAGATGGTACTTCCATCTTCCTACTTGGCAGAAGTTCCTGTTTCTTTGTTTTGCCACTCTTCCTTGTTGTCCTGTTGGAAGGGAGGAGTGTGGAAGTCAGCTGGATCTGGGATGTATGGTGCAAGCTCTTCCTAGTGAGGTCATCTGTGGAACATTGGGTGTGTGGAGTGCTCGAGGGCCCTAGTGTGCTTTATAGGTTACTCATGGAGCAGTAGAGAGATTCTGGCAGCTAGCCTGGGTCGTGCGTGCTGATGTTTTGGGATTACATCTTGCCAGTACCCTGCGTGGTACTTATACTGGAAATAAAGCGGACTGACACTAACTTCCCGCTTCTGTCTTCACTCGAGTCCTTCCTCACTGGAAGCCTGGAACGTAATAGGGGCATGGTGTCAGGGGTGGACTGGCCTGTAGGGAACTCTGGAGATTTCCCAGTAGGCGCCTGCTTCCAGTCCTCTTTTGTGTGGTAACCTATTTTACTTCCACATTTTCTCATGGGAAAAGGTTTGGGCTTGCTGAAAATGTATAATATGGGGCCACTGTGAACATTATTTCCAGGGCCTCTTTTGGTTCCCAGTCCACCCCTGCATGGTGTAGACTCTGACTGCACGTAAGTGGCACCATTTTAAGGGTTTTTAGGGCATAAGCACAGACAAATTTGGTCTCCGCCTAATCCAAAGAAATTAGGGGATAAAAGTATCTATATCTGGTCCTCCCCCGTCTCAGTCACAAGCCACAGCTTGATAAACTGCTCCTGCAGTGATCACAATAACCATGGGAGCTCCCTTGAGGTACCTGATCCGCCTTATCTACATGCTAACCAAAGTAACATACAAGTGGCATTTCAAGGGCCTCATTTCTAATGCCCAGAGAGGGTTCTTGTGTTTCAGTATAGGTTGAGGGCACATTTTAACTACAACAGACATGAGGATGGTATAGGGGTTGCCATACCGATGCAGGATACAGAACTCAGATGAAACATCACAGAGGAGGTATATTTACCAAAGCATGGGCTTTGAGTTCTGAACTATGAGTTTAAACGCTATGAGGAATATTCATGTGCACTAGCCATGCAACAGGACACAGATTGGGAGCCATGCAAAGGTACACATGCAGAACAGTGACTAGACACCATAAAGCAAGTATACATCGTATCGTAGAAGCAGGGCACACGTTAGCAGCATCAAAGAATGTGCAAGTGCTCAAGGATTGATATGGAAGATAGATTGAAAGTAGTGCCCACAGTACACATAACATAACATAGAGGATACAGATTAGAGTGTACCAGGAACATGTGCCTACACGACACAAACGGAGATTAGAAGAGGTCCTTGATTTGTAAGGGGAGTTGCCATGAGTGGGGAACGGACAAATAACTCGTTGGCCTGCACTTACCCTTTACCCTTGCACTTGCCCGCTGCGGGCCGTACTTTACCTATTGGTATTTATTCTATTATCCCTTGTACCGCACTGTCTGCTCCCTCTTCCCCTCGCACTTCCCCTTCCTATGCAATTGCACGATCTGAATGACACCTGGCCTAGTAGGATCGTTGTCTGTCTTCCCTCTGTTCCCCCTCCCCTGCCTCGTCATGCCTTGAAACACTTGTGTATAGGCGCGTTATAAATGCCATATCATATCAATACAGGAATGGTCACTTGCATTATAGGTGAAGCAATACTACAGACAGTTATAACATGAGTGAGGCGTTTTTGAATAGCGCACACTGATTACCGAATGAGTTTTAGGGGCTTCAATTTTGACAGGATGGGCTGTATGAGATTTAATAAGTAGCCCAGGATCACACACTTAGTTTAAGTCATGAAAGTGGGATTTCAGCCCAAGCGTGCAAATTCGGCATTTTAGTACCATGTTTCCGAGTTCCTATCGTACCATAAGGTAACATTATTTGTGAATGTTTGACTTTAAAAAACTAAAATATCCAGTTTTGTAATCTTGACTTTCCAAAGTAGAAAAACCACATGATAAACCAGGATGACAATATTATATTAAAAACAACATATAGAAGTATGCAGAAGGAGCATACTTCTAGCGTCACCTTTTCCATCATAAATGGATATCTGCAAATACTCCGAAATGATGGCACCCTAGCACATCTCCCTAATCTCCTAAGGGTTTTTAATCCTTTATTTTAAAGATTTAAATATACTCAACAAAAGAAACTGTGTGATTAGTTCAACTACTCATAGTCATTGTATGACATTGACATGCAGATTGTTATTTATGATCTTAAGGTTTTCATAGAAAATTCTCGAAACAAGTCAAATCTGCAGACGAGTAATATCGCTTGCCCGAGAAGAGACCTGTGGCACGTCGCCTCTCTCCTGTCTAGGGCCACTTCCACTCAAATGACTGACATAAAAAGAAAGTGCAGGAAAGAATGCCACCAAAAGGTAAGATGGCAAGGATGGAAGCCTCATCCCTTTGTTCCACTGTCTTCAATACAGAGACACCTATCCAGACTCACATATTGTAGCTCATTTTCAAAGTCCCTGGAGTGTAAAACAGTGGCGTAAAACCAGAGCATAAACTGCTAATGTCTTGAATTTATGCACTGCTGCATACTAGTTCCCTGCGCCTGGGTCCTGGGACTTTACACCACCAAACACAGGCGTAACCACATATGCTGAAAGCATACACACCATGCATATTCTACTCCATAATTTATGCATACAATGCATACAATGTACAATTACAAATTACCGCTACGGTGATGCTGATAGAACATGGCCCATCAACATCAAAAACAGTACCTGCTCAGAGAAGGTGCAATTTGGAGAGTAAAAGTGGGCTTTCACACAGGAAGCACCAATCTTAATAACAAGTCACACAACACTTTCAACAAGCCACACATGCAAAGAACACCTATTGCGGGGTGAGGGGACCGGGGTGTGGGGGGGGGGAGGCGGTGACTGCATAACAACCACAGAATACAACACATTTCCAGGCACCATGGAAGGAGAATTGCCATTATCGCTCCAACCGAGGAAGCTAAGGGGAATACTGTTCCAGGCACAGTTGTTCCAGCAGCAGCCCCTACCCCAGGCAACCCATTAGCCTAGACCTCACCTCAGAGCCTACCACAGTCAGGCCATCACCCTGCACCTCAGCCCCTACCATAAGTAGCCCATCAGCCTGGACCCCCACCTCCTATCCCAGGTAGTCCATACTGCTGAACCCCAGCCCATACCACAGGGAGCCCATCAGCCTAGACTCCCACCCCCACAACAGGCAGCCCATCAGCCCCACCTCCTACCACAGGTAGCACATAAGCCTGGACCCCAGCCCAAACCCCAGGGAGACCATCAGCCTAGATTACAACCCCCACCTCAGGCAGCCCATCAGCCCCACCTCCTACCCTAGGTAGCCCATAAGCTTGGACCCTGGCCCATACCACAGGCAGCCCATCAGCCTAGACTGCAACCCCCACTTCAGCCAGCTCATCAGCCCCAACTCCTACCCCAGTTTGCCCATAAGCCTGGACCCCAGCCCAAACCCCAGAGAGACCATCAGCCTAGATTACAACCCCCACCTCAGGCAGCCCATCAGCCCCACCTCCTACCCTAGGTAGCCCATAAGCTTGGACCCTGGCCCATACCACAGGCAGCCCATCAGCCTAGACTGCAACCCCCACTTCAGCCAGCTCATCAGCCCCAACTCCTACCCCAGTTTGCCCATAAGCCTGGACCCCAGCCCAAACCCCAGAGAGACCATCAGCCTAGATTACAACCCCCACCTCAGGCAGCCCTTCAACCCCACATCCTACCCCAGGTTGCCCATAAGCCTGGACCCCAGCGCATACCCCAGGGAGACCATCAGCCTGGATCCCAGCCCCTATTCCAGAGTAACAGTGGACGAGTAAGCGAGTTTGAAAGCTGTACCCACAAAGGGTTTACTGGCCCAGGCTGCCCCACCAAGATCTCAAAGAGCAGCAGCTCCTTGGGACTACAGCATGGACATGTCAAAATCAGAGTGCTACATACAGCCTAACAGGAACACGGGCACCACAATTACTCCAATTTAAGCTCCCCACAGTGCACCATTTCTGTGCCACAGGCATTTTTCAGCGAACTGTGACCCTGGCACATATTACAAACCAGTTTCACATTCTCTGACAGGTGTTATCCACCATGATGAGATGGATGCAGCACCATTATGCCTTCCCCACAGCCCCTGTAGTCTCAATTCACATCAAGTCCCAGGGCAGGAGAGCAAGTCTTCATCAACAGATACATGCAGCAAACAATATGCAGATGATATGCAGATGGTATATGATGCAAACATGCTCTTCACACACGTGATTTCCTGGCTCAATCCGTGACTCCATGATCATGGCCAAGTGAAACCTGCCAAACATGATGGAGGCACTACACTACAGCGATGCCAGGCATGGGTGCTTAGTATGTAAATCACAACACCCCTTCCCCCCACACACACACACACTGCATGTGACAGAACCAGGGCCCCACTGTGCATGCAATTAGGTGGCAGCACCCAACAGTGATGTGCCACACATGCCTTTCATGATGGGTGGGGGCTGATTGTGGTCACCACCATACTAGTGGTTATTCAGCAATTGACTCTAAACAACCATCAGAACAAAAGGATAGTCCACACCATTTCATACTGCACTCGTGATGCCATTATAAATGCTTCATTGGACCCTTACCGCCCATTGACTACCCATTCACCCCACAGCTTGTTACTTCACATGACCAAGCAACATTACAGTTTTTAGCCTGTTAAATATTTTTGGATACCTATAGCCCCATTCTAGCTCAATTCATGACCTACATCCGCTTCTTCTCAGCCACGCCCCCTCTACATTACATACATCCGCTCTCTCTTGGCTGCTCACTTTCTCCACTGTTTTCACTTGCCTATTTCTTCAACCCTCCATCATGCTTCTTGACATCACTCCATTTCTCCTTATACAGACTATTCACTTTTCCTTCTCTTGTAGCCTTCAGCCAGCCTCAACTCACTTTAACTTCTCCCTCACTCTCTCCCTCCTCATCTTTCTCCTTGCTCCCTGTATCTGCACCCCTCAAACACGATGCTCCCATTCTCCCACAATCTCAAACCTCATCCATCCATCTCGCCTACTGCACATCATCTGCTCCTCTCCCAAACAACCTATCAGTCTTTTACTTGGCTTCTGGAATGCACAATCCCTCTGAAACAAGTGTACCTTCATCACTGACCACTTCAACTCTTACCACCCTCAACTTTTACTTCTTGCTGCCACATAAATATGGATTCCACTCATGACTGTGCTTCACTAGCAGCTCTCCACACTGACTTTGCTACTTTCTCCCACTCTCTCTGAACTGTTGGGAAGGGCGGTAGTGTGGGGTTCCTTATCAATAAGTCCCTTCCAAATGTCCCCCATCCTCTTCTGCATAAGAATCTATCAATTCCTCCCTTCTACTTCTCTCACTGTTGTGGATCCCTATCAACTCCATCTTCCCTGTCCTAAACCTTCTCCTTGATTTACTTCCTACCGACATCCCTATTGTCATTCTGGTGGTCTTTAACCTTCCCATGCCCTCTGCAGCCACCCACCTTGAACATAACTCCTTCCCATCTGACCACTCCCGATAATCACTGGAATGCTGGGCTTCTCTGGTATTTCCACTGACCATTGAAAATGTCAGTGACCCTGTGTGGACCCTGTACCGCCTTTACCTATGTGTCACATGTATGTCACTTGATGTTTACTGTGGGTTTTCTGTATTTCTTTCATTTTCAATGTATTGCATAACTTTCCATTTTCACAAATGGATTTTTCATCTTGCACTGTATATGACTGCACTGCATAAGTCATATTCCTTCCCAGACACAGGGAATGCAAGGCCTGGCCACCCCCTCACCCCCACCCCCTTGGGAACTAAGTTAGCTCGCTGCCAAGCTCATAGCTGCAATAGCGGTGAACATTTACAGCCAGTGTAATCTGCAGCCTGGGGGGCTAGCCTTCCCGTCTCCTTACTGGGAACAATTCCTCCCCTCTGCATTCCTGTGTTTACCCAATTGCCCAGCACCCTGTAATAACCCTGCCCCCTTCCCGTGCCAAGCTTCCTTGAGTACTGGAAACAGCCCGGAAGGCTCTGGAGGGGAGAAGCAACAGTTCTGGAGGGGCATCTGCACCTGCATGTGTCACACTACATCCTGTGAATTCCTGCCCCTTTCCTGTCACCTGGACCCTGGGAACAGCTGTGATCATCATGGAAATGGATGTGGACAGGCTCTGGAGGGGGGGAGTGAATGCTGTGTAGAGAGCAGCTGTCCCTGCATGTGTTTGCCCTATAGCCTGTGATTCCCGCCCCTTTCCTTTTTGGACGCTCTAGGTGGGCTTTATCAATAAGGAGGAGGAGGGGGGGAATCAACAGCCTTATAAGCATGTTGAGAGAGGCTCTGAGGTCTCTTTTTGGTTTCAGTGGTGTGCTGGACACGTGGGTGGGGCCAGATGAGCTGTAGAGGCACTTAGCAGGTACTATTCTCCCAGTCTGGCCTTTTTCTCCTCTTTACCTCCCCTTGTAATCCTTTCTCCCAAATATGCTTGCCGCTGCCCCCCGGGTCCGCGCTTAGAAACCTCTTGGTATTAAGCGTGTTATAAATAACCTATCATATCATATCATATCATATCATATCATATCATATCATATCATAATAAATCTGAATCTGATTTTTGCAAACACTTTGGTGCCTTCATTTGTGTTCCCACTTTTTAGCATAGCCCGCATGTTATTGCCAGGCGGGGGCAGTATGCCTGCACATATAATGTACCCTCACCATGTCTGTTAATTCCCTGGCCCAAAACTGTGGCTCTGCTTGGGGCCACCGACACAGCCTTCTCCGTTTTGGCCTGCCTCCCACGTCCACAGAACCCTCTCCTTCTGATAACTCAACTTTTAACTTTAACATCTCAGTCCCTCCACCTTCTACTCCTCTCCCCTGTTCAATGACTAAGAAGAATTTCACACAGAACTGTCTTGCCCCTTACTTTGATGATGTGAGGATCTATCTCCTGTCTCTCTCCCCTATTCATTCTTCTTCCATTGACCATGCTTTTTCTGACTTTCACAATGCACTTCTGACTCTCTTTGACCAATACTCATCTGCTTCTGTAGTCAAACCATCCTGTCCCCGTCCTCACCTCTTAAATTCAGACCCTCAAAACAAACATGCACCATGAACTAAGATGCTGGCACAACTCTCAGACCTCACCTTACTTCTAGCCTACAAAAATAGCCTTGCTGCCATCACCTCTGTAATGGACTCTGGAAAATCTACCTACTTCATAAATCTAATCTACTCCTTTTGCATCAATCTCCACAAACTTTCATCTGCCCTCCAAGCTTTGCTCATACCTCTCAAGAGAATGTTTATCATCTCCTCCCTTTCTTCTAATGCTCACTACTTTTCTTCTAAAGTTTGTGAAACTCTCACAACTCACCTCTCTCAATCTCCCCACCCCTCTTATGTCCACCACCTCTTCCCTACATCTTCTACTCTTGAATACTTCTCTCCGAACCTTCCTATCAAATTAGCTCCCATTCTTCTCTGTACCAACCCATTTTGCTCTCCTTTTGATCCAGTTGGTCTACAAATGATAAAAGACTTTGGGCCTCATTACGAGGTTGCCGGTATCCTTGTGGTAATACTGCCACAATTGGTAACCTGTATTACCATTGCCAGTACTCAGTCTGGCTGAATTACCGCCGGATTCTGAGTGCCGGCAACAGTGGTAAATCCCCATTCCATGGAGTCTCATAGGGCTCCATGATGGGGTTTCCGGTATTACCGGCACCGGTAACACCGGTGCCGGTAATACCGGCTATTTCTGCTGGTGGGGTGGCGGAATTACCTCTAGCTCTTGGCTGCTGGTAATTCCACCACCCCGCTTTCAAACCTGGACATTGCCAGTGTGGTAACGTGCCAGTAAATGGAATTATCATCACGTTATTTCTGCACTAGCAAACAATTAATGAGGCCCATAGTCTCATTCAAAATCCCTTGTTTCTTTGAGCTCTTTAACCTCTCTCTCTCCACTCAACTCTTCCCTGCCTCCTTCAAATCTGCATCTGTCCTACCCAATATGAATAAACCATCTGCTGACCCAAATGTTCCTGCATACTATCGCCCCATTTACCTCCTACTCCATTATTCAAAGATTACCAAATATCTTGAGGATAATGGCCTTGGAGATCCACTTCACTCTGGCACTCCGCTGAGGCTGCACACATGTATGTCTCCAACTTTCTCCCTGATGCGCCCCACTCCACACTCTCTTCTATACTTATCCCTTTGGACCTTTCTACCACTTTTGACACTGTAAACCACCCCTTTTTCCTCCACACTCTCTAGGACGTTGGGTTATGTAGGGTATTTTGTATAAACTTGGGACTTGGCAGTATTTTCTTACCGCCAAAAACAATGGTAATTTGACAGTGACTATTCCTTGCATTCAGATTGGGTTTGGCTTTATAGTGGAATACATTTTGTTGGTGGTATTTTGGTGAGCATAATTTATTTGTGGCCCCAGCATACAAAACCCCTCTCTTTTGTTTAGACTGTTCTTGTGATCTCTAGAGGCCTCAGACTTCTACATTATTCAGAAATACCACATTTTCTTATGGAGTGCCACCTATGGCTGTTATCACTAATTTATTTACATTAGTGAGACTATGTTTCCATGGAGTATTCACAATAACATGTGGTGTTATCACTAATTTATTTACATTAGTGAGACTATGTTTCCATGGAGTGTTCAAAATAACATGTGGTATTATCACTAATTTATTTACATTAGTGAGACTATGTTTCCATAGGTGATTCATACACGCTCAGCAGACTATTGCATTATATTCCACTCAGAAGCCACACACACATACCCTGAGTGGAATCACGCGCACAACTATTTATAGAGGCTCATGACATTGCTTCATCTGTATAAGAAACTTGGCACATTAAACATCATTCCCTCCCCTACAGAGTATTTTCCTTTTTTTATAGGCACCAAATGAAGAACAGAAGCAAGAATACTCTCAGGCAGACTGTGTTATCACAATTTCATTTCAAAATAATACATTACCATTCTGGTGAGACAATCCTTTCTGAAATAAACATAAGAGAAACAAATGCAATAATACCATGAATTTTATTTTAGATTCTCAACAAGCAAAAGAGAGATTATATCATATGTCTTGCAACATTATAACGTGGCAGTTAAACACAGGAGAATTCCCTAGCGCTACACTGCCTGTCTAATAGTAGATCATTCATCCGGCAGTCACAGAAATCTCACTCCATTTGTATATTTACCAGATATTTGTAGCTTATCAGCACGCAAAATCTCCTGGCTTGTCGTCTTTGAGCAATGACCCAGGGCCCTCTTTTTTTTCTCTTTCTTTAAAGCACCCAGCGAGAACATGCAGTTCAATCTGCAATCTGCAGTTCTCAAGCCAGTGCCAAGTGACTAGGAAACCCGGGTCTCTGAAGGTCAATGGTCCAGCTTCTCAGAGCAGCAGAACGAAGGCAACCTCACTGCAACTCCGCAAAATGTCTTCTCCCTGTAATTCTGTCCAAAAAACCTCTGTTACCTCCCCTAAGTCTACATAGATTATTGCCTCCTCCTTCCTCAACAATAGCTCACTTTTACAGAAAGCAACTGTATCTAACTGATTTCCTGGCATTCGAATGATGTGCTTTTAAAAATAGGTAGCCTGTCTTCATATAGTGCTTTTAAAATAGATAGCCTGTCTTCATATACATGTCCATATGTTACCCTGGCAACACATGGCTTGCTGTACCACAGCACAGTAATAATGGGATCTCATGCAGTGGCGCTGCACTCCAAAACACGCTAAATTATAATACATATCCCCTCCTTTTTCTGAGAATTTGGCCATGGTCCAAGCCACACTTGGAAGAAAACCAACTTGCTCTCTTTCTTCTTTTAAAATGTATGCATATCAAACAAAATGAATATTCATATGTGAAAAATGAAAATTGAAAAATCACTGTTCAATCATCATAATATCAAAATTCATCTCTGAGTCTATCAGTTCTTATAAAATATTTTACATATTTCTTCCCAATGGAAATGTCCATAGTCCAGTGTCTTACTTTTATACTTGAAGTCAATCACAAAACAATAAAATAAAACAAATACTTAAAATAAAGAATTAACATAACAGATTAAAATAATTAATTAAAATAATAAATATGTGGAACTCCATACTCCAGGACATTTGTCTGCCTCTGATATGTCCCGACCAGCGATGTCACATCATTTGGTTCATTCGGGTACTCATTCATCCTGGCACTCTTGGATGCTTTTTCCATAGGAGTCATCTCTCTTGGCATCCATGTTACTTTGTCTTCACCTCCATCCGGAGGCAGGCATCATTTGATCTTCATCCAGGGGACTCCAGGACTCCATCGTCTCCTGTGTCCACCGATCCCGTGACCTCCAAGCCAAAATGTGTTTATCAATAGTCTAAATCAAATAGAAAAGAAACAAATTAAGTACATAGCATAATACTAACTTCACCCTTTTGCCAAAAATAAAACATGCTTTGCAAAACATTTCGCCCTTTTCCTCTCGCTTTCTGAAATTAAGCACATGTTAAAGAGAAAACAAACATACATAAAATAGCATTCAACATTTAATACATTTTCATTTTGCAAACCAACTCCACTAATTTCAGCTTCCATTTTTTTTAACCTATATACATATGCAATAATCAATCACCTCTATTTTATTTCTCTGCTGTCTCTCTCTGACTAAACCCATTTACCTTACCTTCTTTTATGTATTCAAGGGACTTTATCTGTTTCTACACGCTCAAGTCTTTTAATTTCGTGTCTGGGGTGCCAGGGTTTAATTTGGTTTACATGAACAAACTGTTCTGTTGCTATTTCATCTTCAGTTTTCAAAATTTTATAAACCACAGGAGGGACCTTATCTATAATTCGAAATGGCCCCTGCCAGGCTGCTAGAAATTTGGAATTTTTCTGTTTACCTTTTCCAAATTGAAATTTATACACCTGATCGCCCACACAATACTCTTTCACTGATGTCTTATTATCATAATATGACTTTGCACTGTCATGAGGCTTTCTAGATTTCGCTGTACAAAAGCAAATACATGTTGCAAATGCTTCCTCAGTTCATCAATGTATTCATGAACTGTGGATGCACTCAGAAGTGTCTGCTCATGTGTTCTGGATAGTAGGTGTTGTGGTAATACCATTTTCCTACCTGTCAAAACCTCATGTGGGCTAACACCTGTTGCTTTGGCAGGAGTTGATCTGATTGCCATTAGAACCAAAGGTAAACGTAAATCCCAGCTGGAACCTGCTTCTGCTACAAATTTCTTTAATATGTCCACAACAGACCTATTACAGCGTTCAACTCCCCCAGAAGAAGCAGCTCGATATGCAATGTGTAATTTCCTTTTCACACCCATTATTTGCCATACCTCACTCATTAGAGCACTTGTGAAATGACTTCCTCTGATTCTATTCTTTGTGGTAATCCAAACCTTGAAAACACATGATTCACCAGTAATGTAGTTGCTGTTTGCACACTACAATCTGGTGCAGGAATACACTCAATCCATTTCGACATCAAACACACCACACTCAAAATATAACGGTTCCCCCTGCTCGATCTCTTTACAGGCCCTACATAGTCTATTTGCAAATCTGACCATGGAAGAGTTAAGCCTCTTTTCATTAATGGTGCTCTATGCATTGGTGAAGCAGGTTTAAATTGGGCACATACTAGACATCCTCTAGTATATAATTCCACATCCTGGGACATATTGTCATGATGCCTACCTCCAAGGAGCCAGGTCCGACCCAGCGACCCCAGAGGCAGGCATCATTTCCCCCAGGGGAGTGTCAGCGGGCCCAAGCTGGGGCCCTTTGGACGCAGTCCTGGCGCCTTAGGCGCCAGGCTCATGTTGGACCTCTGTCCTGGTGCCTTAGGCACCAGGCTCATAAAGCTAGACATGTGTGCAAGTGTTTTCATGTGCACTTACCTGATGCAGACCATGCTGCCACATCCAGGCCCTCTTGAGGCCTGAATGGAACTACTTTACCTGTGGGACTACTTTCCACCCGGGTGTGGTCGGGGAAGGATACATACCTGATCGGAGGAAGGATACACACTTGGGACTTCTTCCAAAGCTATTTAAACCCCACCCGATCAGCAACTCACGCTTCGCGTTGTTCTGCTCCTCGCAGCTGGACGCTCACCGTGTCAGCTCCTGCTTCTGGACTTCAGCCACGCCTGTCAGCATCCTGGGTCACCTGCAAAGGGAGACAAGAGACCTTACCCGCTAAATCTGCACCACGGAGACATCACCGACGATCCTGAAAGGGAAGACATTATTTTTAAAAGCATTTCGTTACGATCACTGCAGCGATGCATTTCACTCGCCTTTCCTGGGTTCCTCCATCTTCAGCAGCGATCATCCGGATACACAGCCACTTCCCAGAGCCTAGAGAAAAAGACAAGAATAAGAGGTGAGAGAAGGAAGGGAATAAGACTTACCTCATTTCATTTCGGGTCTTGCCGCTTCCAGGCATTTTCCGGACCCCGGCCCCTATGGGGAAAAAAGACAAAGACATTGAATGAGCGTATGCAAAGTCAGTTCCCGAGCACTCATCCAGAACTAACCTGCCATTTACTGGAACTGGAACTGCACGTTTCACTTCGGGTCAGTGCCATATCTCCGGCATTCCGAACCCCGGCCCCTAAGGGGAAAAAAGACATAAACATTAGCGCTTGCTGCAAAAAGACAATGAACATTATTATTAAGCTTGGACTTTTGAACTTGCAACAGAACTTTTACAGAGCTTTAACTGAATAGTCAAGCTTACCTGAACTCCCATCAATCCTCAATCCAGTGAAGTAACTGGGTTTCAACGCGCCCCTGCATCAGAAGCAGGATGGAGAGCTCATCCTTCCTGACCCTAAGGTGAGACTTCACGGGGAATCGTGGCAGGGTATCGTGGAGGGTTGGAAGAGAGTGGGAGGCTTGATCATAACTCAGTCAGTAGGTAATACTCCCTTTTCACGCACAGGGGAATATTCCTGCGAGCCGGAGAAGCCAGAGTAGAGCGCCCTTCCTGTCCATCTTCAGAGTCCTGCGCTTCACCATTGAAGAAGCATCAGCACTCGAAGCCAGACCTGCGCCTCCGTGGGAATCAGGTGAGCGTTACAGAACGCGAAGCCTACCCACAATTTCCCACCCGGGCGCTATGGAGACTTCCGAGACTGACCAGCTGGCCCAGCTTTTGGGGGAATTGCGGGCAGAGGTGCACTCAGCCCGCCAGGAGACTAACGCTCTCAAAAGAGAACTGATCTTATCCAAGGAAAGAACAGATGACCTAGCCAAAAGGTTATTACAGGCCCAAGCAGGGCACACTCCTTTACCTAATTCCGGAGACATTTCCACATCAATGGGTTTGAGTAACCCGGTACAAATTAATCTACCTGGACACATGCCTTTGGCCCCGCCTGAACGTTTTGCGGGGGATCCCAAGAAATATGCCGTCTTTATGAACCAATGTCGTTTACACTTTCTATGCAGACCCGGAGCCTTCCCTAATGACCAGACCAAGGTAGCCTTTATACTATCTTACCTCAGTGGCAGTGCTGCCGATTGGTCTATTCCATTGGTAAATCAGGATGATCCCATTCTCCAGAATTTTCAGGGCTTCGAGGCCAGCATGGAAAGATTGTTCGCTCGACACTCTCAAGGACAGGCCCTTGATAACGAACTGCTATCTTTACGACAAGGTAATCAGGATCTTCTGTCCTACATAGCCACCTTTAACAGACTGGTTGTGGAAACTGGATGGCCAGAAAGCAAAAGGATCACATTGTTTCATCGAGGCCTGCGCGGAGAGCTTAAGGATGTTCTAGCTCAGATAGTAAACCCACCCCAGGTCTGCGCAGACTACATTGACTTGGTGGTTCAACTTGATCACAGACTTCAAAATAGAAAAGCAGATCGGTTCAAGTATGAAAACCGAGCACCGATCAAAACCCACGCTAACTCCAAGAGTATCGACGTATCTGAACCTATGCAAATCGGTGGTGTTAAAGGACCATTAACGCAGAAAGAACGAGAGAGAAGGCGGCAAATGCAACTTTGTCTGTATTGCGGGACTTCCGGTCACTTTCTTCGAAATTGTCCAGTTAAACCACTTAAGAAGGTGGTTGGAGCTACTGATAACGAATTAGTGACACCTGATTTGGGAAACGACCTAGCTCGGCAAGCGTAGGGGTCCGCTTGCCGAGCTTGAAAACTAGCTCTTTGACCTCGCATTTTGCCATGCCAATGGTGCTCGTGGACCCAAAACAGCCTCAGCAGTTGCATGCTATAAAAGCATACATCGACAGTGGAGCTATTGGAAATTTCATAGACAGTGAATTGGCTTCCAGGATTAAGCTTCCTCTCCGCCCGAAAGTAACCCAAGATGTCATTACTACAGTAGATGGAACCGAAATAGCCTCAGGGCCTGTAACGCATTCCACTGTTGAAGTGACACTGGTGGGTCAGCATGGACATCGGGAAGCAATCGTGTTTGATGTTATCAAGGCCCCACAATTTCAAGTAATTCTTGTAATTCCTTGGTTAGAAACACATAATCCCAGAATTGACTGGCGAGCAAAGAAGATAAGTTTTCCTGATTGTGAACCAACTTGTTATCCAAGAAATCCAGCTATGGGTCTAGCCTCAGCAACTTCCACCCCTGTACTGCTACCGTCAGAATACCAAGAATTCCAAGACGTTTTTCAGAAAGAACAGGCTAACACGTTACCTCCCCATCGGTCTTATTATTGCCAAATCGATCTAGTACCCAATGCTCAACTACCTTGTAGTAGGATTTATGCTCTTACGGAACCTGAGAACCTGCATTTGCGTCAGTATTTAGATCAGTACCTAGCCAATGGTTTTATTCGCCCGTCCAAGTCTCCTGTCTCTTCAGCTCTGTTCTTCGTGCCGAAAAAAGAAGGCGACCTTAGAACGTGTATTGACTATCGCGCCCTAAATCAATTAACGATTAAGAATCGTTATCCTCTGCCCTTGATCCCTGAGTTTATCGACCAGGTGAAAGACGCTTGTGTGTACACCAAGTTAGATCTCCGAGGAGCTTATCACCTGGCGCGCATAAAAGAAGGCGACGAATGGAAGACTGCATTCCGCACCAAGTTTGGGCTCTTCGAATATAAGGTGATTCTCTTCGGTTTGTGTAATGCACCTGCCGCCTTTCAGTACTTTATGAATGATGTTCTTCGGGAACTTATCGATGTCTGTGTCATTGTTTACATTAACGACATCTTGGTGTACTCTTCTTCAGAATCTGATCACAGAAAACATGTTAGGGCAGTTCTTGAGAAACTGCGCCAGCACAGATTATTTGCAAAACTCGAAAAATGCGTTTTTCATACCACAGAAGTTGAGTTTCTGGGATTCATCCTGACACCTCAAGGAGTCCGAATGGACTCGAGAAAGGTGGACGCCATCCTCAAATGGCCATCTCCAAGCTCTGTGAAGGGAGTTCAGAGCATGCTCGGCTTTGCCAATTTCTATCGAAGATTCATCCCGGAATTTTCCCGAACAGTCCAACCCATCACCGCTCTCCTAAAGAAAAACAAATGCTTCGAATGGACTCTTGAGGCCGAACAAGCCTTCCAGGACCTGAAAACCAAATTCACCTCTGCACCTGTATTGAAGCACCCGCACCCAGATCTCCCGTACATAGTGGAAACCGATGCATCCAGTTCGGCCATGGGAGCTGTCCTGTCGCAAAGAGACCCAAAAACTAACCAACTACACCCAGTGGCCTTTTGGTCCAGAAAATTTTCTCCTCCTGAAATCAACTACGCAATTACCGATAAAGAGTTACTGGCCATAAAATCTGCTTTCTAGGCTTGGCGTCACTACCTTCTCGGGGCAAGACACACCATCACCATAAATACGGACCACAGAAACTTACAGTATTTAAAAACGGCCAAAGCTCAATCTTCACGACAACTCCGATGAGCTCTATTCTTTGCGGAATTTGATTTTGTAATTACCTATCGCCCTGGCTGCAAGAATGGAAAAGCGGACGCCTTATCCCGGATTGGCATGGAAGAACCTAATTCGAGCTTAGAACCTGTGCCCATCATACCTGAGCAAAGAATCTTAGGCTTGACTTCATTGCAAACTATTGGGATATCCAAACGCAAGTAAAACAACTTCTTGACTCTTCAACCTTACTGGAATGGAGTCAAAAGGGTCCTCATTACACCGTTAAGGATGACTTACCCTACTTCCAGGAGCGGTTGTTTCTGCCAAGTAAAGAATTGCAAGAACTTGTTATTGCCCATCATCATGAATCTTTAATGGAAGGACACCCTGGTATCGCTAAAACAGAGGAAAAAATCAAACGCCACTTCTGGTGGCCTTCTTGGAGAAAAGACATAAAGTCTTTTGTACTGTCTTGTGGAATTTGCGCCCAAAACAAGGCTCAAAAGAAAAGGCCAGCCGGCCTACTTCAGCCCTTGGATATTCCACTGGCGCCATGGCACACCCTGTCAATGGACTTTATAACAGCCCTGCCTCCTTGTGCTGGTTACAACACAATCCTTGTAATTGTGGACCTATTCTCCAAAATGGCCCACTTTATCCCTTTAAAGGGTTTGCCTTCAGCTTCCACCTTGGCCAAGGAATTCCTGGAGAATATAGTTCGCATACATGGTTTCCCTTCCATATTGGTCTCGGATCGTGGAAGTCAATTTATCTCACATTTTTGGAAGAAGTGTTGCCAACTAGCACAAATAGATGTGCGGTTATCCACCAGCCACCACCCCCAGACCGACGGACAAACCGAGAGAACCAATCAGACTCTCGAGCAATATCTTTGGTGCATGTTACACCAATCCGAGTTAAATTGGAAAGACATCCTTTGGATCGCAGAATATGCATACAACAATTCAGTGCATTCTGGAACCGGACAAACCCCCTTTTATACTTTGTATGGTCACCATCCTCGGACCTCTGACCTAGATCCACCTCTGACCCTGGAAATGCCCGCAGTAAATCATCTGCATTCCACAATAACCCGAGCCTTCAAAGAAGCTGCAACTCATTTACAGCAAGCCAAGAAAAAGTATAAAGAAAACGCTGATTTGCACCGAAGTAGAACTCCTTTTCCTATGGGGAAAAAAGACAAAGACATTGAATGAGCGTATGCAAAGTCAGTTCCCGAGCACTCATCCAGAACTAACCTGCCATTTACTGGAACTGGAACTGCACGTTTCACTTCGGGTCAGTGCCATATCTCCGGCATTCCGAACCCTGGCCCCTAAGGGGAAAAAAGACATAAACATTAGCGCTTGCTGCAAAAAGACAATGAACATTATTATTAAGCTTGGACTTTTGAACTTGCAACAGAACGTTTACAGAGCTTTAAGTGAATAGTCAAGCTTACCTGAACTCCCATCAATCCTCAATCCAGTGAAGTAACTGGGTTTCAACGCGCCCCTGCATCAGAAGCAGGATGGAGAGCTCATCCTTCCTGACCTTAAGGTGAGACTTCACGGGGAATCGTGGCAGGGTATCGTGGAGGGTTGGAAGAGAGTGGGAGGCTTGATCATAACTCAGTCAGTAGGTAATACTCCCTTTTCACGCACAGGGGAATATTCCTGCGAGCCGGAGAAGCCAGAGTAGAGGGCCCTTCCTGTCCATCTTCAGAGTCCTGCGCCTCCGTGGGAATCAGGTGAGCGTTACACATATGTGGCCAGTAAGCATAATCTTTTAGTATTTCCAATGTTTTTTGTGAAGCTCTCTGGCCTGCAGTTATTGCATCATGTGCATGGTGTAGCATTAGCCCTCTGAATGAAAAGGGTACCACCCACTGTATCTGTCCTGTTATGGACTCTCTAATCATGAGTCCATCCTGTAGTCTAATTCATTTTTATTCTTTAATAGCACCCTCAACTCTTCTTTTCCCATACAATTATTTTCTGTTAAAGGGTTTTGTTCAGGATCTATCAAATGATTATAATAGATTCCCAAAATTCGATCATCCTTTTGTGCCTCAATTAGATCTTGATCTGGTGTATCATAACTCCACTGTACCACTGGCTGATCTATCTCCTTTGGTGCTTTAGAGCGTGTTACTGCATCAATTTGTATTTCACCAAGTAAATGTTCAATAGGTAGCAATTCTCCCATCACAGCCCCAATTTTAGCCAGCTGATCTGCCTTATCATTCCCCTCCTTATCCTCTCCTGGAGTTTTTAAATGCCCACGGATTTTCCTCCAGTATATTGTTAAATCATTCTCTGACAACAATTTGTCTATGGCTTGTATCATTTTTCCATGTTTAAGTGGCTTTTTGTTGTATGTAATCATGCCTCTCGCTTTCCAGCCAGGTAAATATTCTACAAAGCTATTTCGTGCATAGTCAGAATCAGTCACCAGGACAATTTCACTAAATTTATTATCAACTGCAGTAGCAATTGCTTTATAAAGGGCTGCCAATTGTGCTACTTGACTGCTCCTAGCTCCAATTATCATCCCTATACTGGGGACGCCTTCACATTTCAACCAGACATTTGCTATTCCTGGCACTAATTGTTTATTACTGTCATTTTCAATGTGAAAAGCACAACCATTAACATATACAGTTAGCAAATCCTTGCATGCCTTTTCATCAAAAGCTTTCTCTGGAGATTGCCCAAAATCCTGTAAACTAGATTCCACTTCTACTTTGTTTGATACATGTTCAGCTGCACAGTCATGTAGATCTGCTAAACCTTGAGCAACTGCCATTTTTTTATTTTGGCCATATCTCACTTCTACAGGAAAACCTTGTAATGCTAGCGTCCATGAAGTGATTCTGGACTGTGCTAGGTTACCTGACCTGATTCTTTTACTCTCTAAATACTGCAATGGTTGATGATTGGTCTCAATAATTACCTTTTCTCCCTGAACAATGGGGCGGAAATGCTGTAGCGCCCACACAGTGGTCGAAAGGGCCTTTTCACATTCACTGAATTTAATTTCAACTTGGGAAAACGCCTTACTTGCAAAGGCAATGGTTTTGTGATTCAAATCATGTTTTTGTGATAGCACTGCTGACATACACTGTTCAGAGAAAACTATTTCTATAAAGAAATCCCTATCCTTTATGCGGTATGCCAAACATGGTGCCTTTACAAGACATCACTTTAATTTAGCCACTGCCTCAGACTGCTCTTTTTCCCATTTCCAGGATGTATTCAGCTTTAATAGCTTAGTTAATGGTTGAGTAATTTCAGCATAATGTTCAATGAACTTCTTGTTATAGCCCGTCATTCCTAATAAACTTTTACCCCTTTCACATTTTTAGGGTCTTTTAGTTTTTGTATAGCCTCCACTTTCTTCTTTTGTGGGTTTAATCCATGTTCAGTCACTTCATGGCCCAGAAAATGCACCTTTTTCTTGCACCATTGTGCCTTTTGGTAAATATACTTTGGTGCCTGCTTTCTGCAATTGCCCAGGAACATGTCTTATTTCATCAAAATGGTTTTTCAAGCTTTAATTTTTTATCAGTACATCATCCACATAAACTAAAGCACCTCTTTCCACTGCATCAGACATGGCCTTTCTCAAAAATATTCCAAATTCACTCCCACTATTGACATACCCAAATGGAACTCTAACCCACGTGTATTGCGTCTTATCAAATGAAAATGAAAATAAATTCTGAATCTCCTCTGCCAGTGGCACGCACCAATATCCAGAGGAGAGATCTAACGTGGTAAACACTTTTGAACCATGTACCTGAGCCAGGCCCTGATCAATGAATGGCAGTGGCCATCTGGATACTGGCACTCTTTTATTTAACTCCCTCAAATCTGCACATAGCCACCATTGGCCATTTGGCTTCAACACACCTAAAATAGGTGTGTTGGATGTGCTATGAATGGGCCTGATGATTCCCCGAGACTCCAAGTTTTTAATAATCTCCGCCAATGACTCTAAACATGCCAGTGGTAATCTATATTGGCGCACAAATACTGGGCTTCTGCTACACCCTTCCGGTAGCGTGGCCACATGTAAATCAGTTAGACCGCAATCATAAGCATCTTTTGCAAATACATCTTTAAACTCCATAAATATCTTCCTCAGTTCATTTCTATCCTCTTCGCTGTCACATGCATCCGCTGATAAAATCTGCTCCACTATCATTTTGGAGAATTCAGGAAAATGTTCTGGAAGGGGAATATCTGCGCTTTCCTCTAACTGTGAGGCTGTGTCTCTCTGTAAAGCTGCCACTTTAAAATGTTTTGGCATATCAGCTTTCACTTCAATGGGCTGATTTTCTATTTCATTTTCATTTAAGTTAAATGTTATGCAATCCTCTTGATGACAGCACACTGTCTCATCTGAATCATAAGGGTACACAGAATGAATTTTAAATATTCCTTTGGGCTGAGAATTCAGGTGTTCAGGCTCACCTTTCTCAGGCCTTTTTCACTTTTGACTAAGCACATTGGTAAATGGAAAGACATTTTCCCCTCCTTTTGCCCATTTCTTTGTGAGAGACTTTATTCATTTCCCCATGTTCAGAGGTTTTTTGGAGTGTGGCCACCGTTCGCCCATCCATCCAGGTATCATCAGAGACCACATTACAACCCTCCAACTGAACATGTGTAACAACAATACTTGGCAATTTGTCATTGTCTGATTCTGTACATTTGTGATCATTTAGTGTGGTACCAGCCCTTTTAACCTCTTCAAAAATATGTGGCTCAAAGAATTCTTCAGGTGATTGACATGTACCCTCCTTTTGAGCATTTCTTTTTACTGTCTGTGTTTGGTTATTGTTCTGATTGCCCAGGGAAGGTGTCATATCATCGCCACTTACTCCCTGTTTTCTAGTTTTCCCCATACATGAGTCATTTTTCTTAAATCTGTCTCTTTGTTCTTTTGGAATTTCAGGTGTTTCTTTTTCATTTGTATAAATCTCCAATGTTTGATTTAGCTCTAGGTTAAACCGTACTCCTCTTTTAGAAGTATTTGCACTTTCTGTTACATGTTCATTTACTGGTACTTTCACTTTTAAATCATTAGGCATCTCAGAGTCATTATGCAAAATAACATCAGAGCAATCTGTCTTTTTGGAACTGCCGGTATCATAAGTGCTTAGTCACTTTTCAGAAACCCCCCGGTCATTGCTAGGGCCTTCTGCCCCCTCCTTGGAATTCTGTTTTTGCGCTGTACAGAGCTTTCCTATTTGCTCAGCTAACATTTTCACTTGGGCCTCGAGGCACTGGAACCTTTCCATCCCTCTAGAATCCTCTCTCTGTGGCCTAGATCGATATTGGTTGTTTTCCCCCTGATTGGATCTATTCTGATACCTCTCAGGTGAGTGATTTCTATTGGGATGGTTCCTGCACTCTTGATTCATTTGTGGAGGGGAGCGGGGTGCACCCATCCTTTGGTTGTAGTCCCCTGATGGGGAATCATTGTACTGACGCGGAGTGTAGTTCATGTTCTGCCTCATGTCCTGTCTCTCAAGTTGTGGGTACTGGCCCCTATGTTGATTCCCATTATCAGCAAATCGATCCAAATATTGGGGTCTATCCTGATTACCATATATCATGGTATTGGGGTCAAATCTGCTCTGTGTCCCCAATGTCTGATAGGGACCATCCTTCCTTTGATCCTGATTTTGTCTCTGGTTATTGTTCATACCTGACATATCAGGCCGATAGCCTGCCCGGGACCTGTCTCCTAAGTACCTGGGACTGATGTAGCTCTCCCTATTACTAGGATCATGTGATTGAAACATTGGTGCAGGGTGTGATGACCTTTGTTGATTACCCCTTTGTTCCGGTGCCAAATTATTTTTACTTGGACTTTAAGCAAACTCAAGGGACATTTTGGCTGACCTGATTTCCATCACTGTTGCTGAGGGTTCTTTAGATTTTGGTCTAGTGGCTTTCATTTTATGACTTTCTCTACCCTGACAATAAAGTACCTCATATAGTTTTGTGCTTTGGTGTACAATCCATTCAAGGGACTTGTCGCGGTCAAATTCACGGACCAATTGTGATATAATGTCTTTCTGTAACCCATAGAAGTATGCAGTTTTAAACTCATTAGAATTAGGGTCAAAAGATACATCAAAGCGAGAAAATGCTCTTTTTAAGTCTTGTAAAAACTGGTAAGGGGATGTATTAGGCCCAGCAGTGATTGTGTAAGTGACTTTCTTTGCCTCCTGCAATCACTGGAAAGGAGAAAAATGACGCCTAATCTCTTTTTCAAACTCTGCCCATGTCATATTCTGCTGTTCATTCAATCCTCTTATGATACTGGCCGTCGGAGCATCTAAAGTTAAATGAAAATACTGCCTGTACTGTTCTTTAGGTATGTGGAGGGCATTAAAAATGTCATGAACCGCTTCTAAGTGATCCTCTATGCAGCATTCCCCTCCCTTTTTAAATGTTTTGATCAGAGCTTTGATAGATTTCATTATCTTTATGGGGCTACTTGTTGCAATGCATGGAATTGCACTACTTGGTGACTCAACCCTGGTTCCAGGTGTATGGGATTGGTGGCGGCCCCCAATGGGAGTATCAAATCCCCCAAGGGCGCTGCAACCAAGTACAATCACCGGCCCAGTCACTGGGGCACTAGCTCTTTGGGTAGAAATAGAATTCACCTCAACTCCATTGAATGTGGTGCCCTGCCGCCTCTCCTGGGACCTGGGAATGCACATTTGTTGTTCCAATTCCTTACACTTTTTAAAGAGCCTGTCTGCTTCGTTTTGCAAATAGTTGTTTTCATCACTCATTTTATTAATTACCTCCTGCATGTCACACATTTGCATTTAATAACCTTAGAAGGCAGACCTGAATTATGCTGCCTTCTGCAAAAATATTGTCTAGTTTTTCTTTCTGCACCTCACCATGAATGCGGTCATGCCATTCTGAGGCACTGTTTGATGACCACGTCCCATGTGCATATAACTTTGCCTCTAAATATTGCACTAGCTCTGGGAATGTGGCTTCCATTTGAGCCATTCTGAAATTCGTTTTTAGTGACACACTGTTATTATGAAATGGGTTCCCTTTAATGTACAGATGGCAGTGTGAGACACACTTGCCACCCCCAGTAGATGCTCTATGATCACTTTCCTGCCCTGCAACGCACCATAAATATGTAGGGTAATTTGTATAAACTTGGGGCTTGGCTGTATTTTCTTACCGCCAAAAACAATGGTAATTTGACAGTGACTATTCCTTGCATTCAGATTGGGTTTGGCTTTAAAGTGGAATATATTTTGTTGGTGGTATTTTGGTAGGCATAATTTCTTTGTTTTATTTGTGGCCCCAACATACAAAACCCTTTCTTTTGTTTAGACTGTTCTTGTGATCTCTAGAGGCCTCAGACTTCTACATTATTCAGAAATACCACATTTTCATATGGAGTGCCACCTATGGCTGTTATCACTAATTTATTTACATTAGTGAGACTATGTTTCCATGAAGTATTCACAATAACATGTGGTGTTATCACTAATTTATTTACATTAGTGAGACTATGTTTCCATGGAGTATTCACAATAACATGTGGTATAATCACTAATTTATTTACATTGGTGAGACTATGTTTCCATAGACCTCTCTCTGCTGATTCATATACACTCAGCAGACTATTGCATTATATTCCACTCAGAAGCCACACACACATACCCTGAGTGGAATCACGCGCACAACTATTTATAAAGGCCCATGACATTGCTTCATCTGTATAAGAAACTTGACACATTAAACATCATTCCCTCCCCTACAGAGTATTTTCCTTTTTTTAAAGGCACCAAATGAAGAACAGAAGCAAGAATACTCTCAGGCAGACTGTGTTATCACAATTTCATTTCAAAATAATACATTACCATTCTGGTGAGACAATCCTTTCTGAAATAAACATAAGAGTAACAAATGCAATAATATCACAAATTTCATTTTACATTTTCAACAAGCAAAAGAGAGATTATATCATGTGTCTTGCAACATTATAACGTGGCAATTAAACAGAGGAGAATTCCCTATCGGTACACTGCCTGTCTAATAGTAGATCATTCATCCAGCAGTCACAGCAATCTCTCTCCATTTGTATATATACCAGCTATTTGTAGCTTTTCAGCACGCGAAATCTCCTGGCTTGTCATCTTTGAGCAGGGCCCTCTTTTTTTTTCTTTCTTTAAAGCACCCAGCGAGAACATGATGTTCAATCTGCAATCTGCAGTTCTCAAGCCGATGCCAAGTGACTAGGAAACCCCAGTCTCTGAAGGTCAGTGGTCCAGCTCCTCACAGCAGCAGAACGAAGGCGACCTCACTGCAACTCCGCAAAATGTCTTCTCCCTGTAATTCTGTCTGATACACTCCAAAAAACCTCTGTTACCTCCCCTAAGTCTACGTAGATTATTGCCTCCTCCTTACTCAACAATAGCTCACTTTTACAGAAAGCAACTGTATCTAACTGTATCTAACTGATTTCCTGGCATTCGAATTTTGCTTCCTGCAAAGACAGTGAACAGGGCAAAGAAAAATTGCATGTTTAAAAATGAATCTCAGCCTGCCTCATTTTGCACATGGAGAACACATTATAATGTTAAGTAGTTAGAATGGTGTTAGTATTTGTTAGTTAAGTTAATTAATCAAGCATCTAATGTGTCTCCTGTAAGTGAGGCATTTCAAGTGAAGAAAAAAAATGGTGTGCTTTTAAATAGGTATTGAGAAAAAAATGAGAAACAAATGGTGTGCTTTTAAAAATAGATAGCCTGTCTTCATATAGTGCTTTTAAAATAGATAGCCTGTCTTCATATACATGTCCATATGTTACCCTGGCAACACATGGCTTGCTGTACCACAGCACAGTAATAATGTGATCTCATGCAGTGGCGCTGCACTCCAAAACACGCTAAATTATACTACAGTTTCACACATCTGTTCTCATCCGAATTGCATCCTAACTGGAAGATAACTCCTTTAAAATCTCCTGGAACTCACAAACCTCTGACCCCACCCCTTACCTTTTAGATATCTCCCAGGGGTAAGTACATTTTTAAAAAATGTTTTTATTTGTATTAGTTGTATAAAACCTTTACAAAATAACAAAAAAACTGCAACAGCAATAGCATATCAATTTCTATATTAATTTCCTGTTGTCTGGTTTCTGTGCAAAAGAAATTCATGGCTTACAGTATTTCAAGTTGCTAGATATAGTATTTATTACGGTTCTTTACTTGAAAAGTCATGTTTTTATGAATCACTTAGACCTTCGCTATTCACCCTCAACAAATCTGCCCTAGGAAGACTTATCTTATCCTTTAGCTTTCACAATCACCTTTTTACTGATGGCACACAATTCTTTTCCCCCTTTGCTCCTTCACCCCAGCCATCTTGGAATGGATTACCAATTGCCTCCATGCAATTTGTCAATGTGTGTATCTCTGCTGCATCATGCCAACCTCTTCAAAAATGGAAGTCATCTTTGCCCTTCATCCATTTCCATAGCTACCTTCCCAGCACCTATTTCCTTGCCACCTGACCTTCTTGCCCCCTCAACCAAAGCTTGCAACCTTGGGGCCCTCTGTCATAGAAACTTACAACTGCAACAATTCATCACTACCACTGACTATGCTGCTTGTATTACTCTTCTCAGCATTCTGAAAATTCATGCATGTCTTACTTTACACTCTCTGAATACTATAGTTTCCACCCTCATGCTCTGCAAGCCGGACAACTGCTTAAACATACTCCTTAGCTTTCCTCTCTACTCCTTCCTCACTCTAGACAAAGTTCTCAACTTTACTACCCACACTCTCTACAGCCTACTTGGTTCCCCCCTAGTTCTACCTACTGCCAACATGATGGTTGGCTCTCCATACACTCTGCCCGCTTTTCAATTTCCTCTTTCTAGTTTACAAAGCTATCAATAGTCTTGCTGCTTAATACCTGTCTGATTGCATCTGTGTTTATTCACAATATTATTCCTTCCTGTGCACTCAACCTTGCTATCCCATGCCCAACATCCTCTTACCTCTGCTCTTCCTTCCTACTCACCATGCTCCTTTGGAACCCGCTGCCCACCCCAATCAAAGCCAGTCCAACTATGGATCTCTTCAAATATAGCGAAGGCGGGAGCTCCCCCTGCCCTCTCCCCAATCC
Source organism: Ambystoma mexicanum (assembly GCF_040938575.1). NCBI lineage: Eukaryota > Metazoa > Chordata > Amphibia > Caudata > Ambystomatidae > Ambystoma > Ambystoma mexicanum. Next base: position 332,985,435 of record NC_090934.1, on the reverse strand, counting down.
ACCCTAACTGACCCCATCACTCCCTCCAGGGATTTTAATAATGTAATTTTGCATATTTCTATAGTACTCCTCTTTAGTTTGAAACACTAACCTTGGGTTACCTTACCTTGGTAGGTCACTTGTTTCTTATACATCATTTCAGTTTGATTTGTTTTGTTTCTAGGGTATGTTCCACTTTTTACACCCTCATAAACTGGGTCACTGATTGTTCTCATCTTTGTACTATTGTACAGGCACCCTTTGGGGAATGTCTTTACTATCTGTACATGTGTAACTGTATGTAATGTGTTATCACTGTTTTTCAAATCAATTAAAATACAAATGACATGTGTGCCTAGACCTTCCAGCGCAGCTGCCATATCTAGCATTCAAATACTCATGGTACCTCATCGTCATCACTCTTCCAGGCTTATCTTTTCTGGAATGCAGCCCAGAGGCAAGCTGTGGGCAGAATGCAGAACCATGCATTGGGGCATAGTGAGCCCCAGCTAATCACACAGACACTGGATCTAGTCATGCCACATGGGATAACCCAACTGATTCCAAAATAAGACCATTCCTGATAGTTGCATGGGAGTCACTTGTCTACCATTGATCCATGAGGGAAATGGGCACAACCTTGTGCCATCATGTAATACACAAACCCACATATTATCATCTATATCCTGCATCATCTGGCACACTCTATAAGAGTGTAATCCAAGACTTGCACTCCCCAGGTGATGCTGAGTACCCCACCCACCCTTGGATGATGATGTCACTGCACAACCATGGCAATCAGAGACTGCAGTGCTATAACAATGGCCACACCCACACCATGATTGAGTGGGCCTTTGGTGTCCTAAAAATAGCTTCTTGTGTCTGCACTAAACAGGTGTTGCCTTCCTGTACTGAACAAAGAAGGTCTGCCTCATCATTGCCATGTGCTGTATTTTGTGCAATATATTCATCAGACGCAACATTCACATGCTCAATGATGGCATTGAAGCTGCATGAAGAACTAGTCAAAACATCTTCAGATAGAGGTGAGGGCATACCTGCAAATGTTGCAAGATACCACCCCAACTCCCTACACCCTCTGATCAGACACCATCAAAGGACATACAACACAAATCATCCATTCAGTGGATTTATTGAATAGGGAATTAAGGTAGTTATGCTGCTGCACCATGTGGGGGCAGGAAAAATGTACAGGGAAGCAAGCATGTCTTGATCAATTTCTAGAAAAACAAACGCCCAAAGTGAATGAATGAAAAAAGTCAAATGTACAATACAGGGGTGAGGAATCCAGGTTGAGGTCTACCAACCAATTGAACTGTCTGGTTGGTATCTCAGAGCCAAGGGGAAGAAAAGAAGGAAAAGGTGGCTCATCAAATGCCTGTATCCATGTCTGCATACCCACATGGGAGATGAAAAGAAAAGAGTCATGCCATGTCCAATCACTGTAGCATTGCATGGAGCTATCATCTGAGAAACAGCCGCCAATGTTGTGAAACAGATCTACATTGCTAGGGCTGGTCTCCACCTGCCTGTTTATGAACCAACTGTGAGGAATTTGACCATCCATACAGGAAGTGGCCTCGTCTTTGCTTTTTGAAATTTTGTAATTTTGCTAATCCGAATACATTTTTCTCTGTTCACCACACAGCAAACACACAGTCATGTGTACTCTGTGGGGACACAGCGTACAGACACATTCCTCCCTGTCACATTTAGGTGGATTGTGACAGCCACTGGTACATCAAAGCATCTCAGGAAGGGGGAAGGCAACACCTTCCTCCGGCCATGGCCAGCCTAATTAAAATATCAAAGGCTACATGGATCCGCCTTCTCTATTGTCTAAGTTCAGCTGGTGGCAGTGCACACTGATGAGTGTTAATTAAAACAGGCCTGCGGTAGGCCTGATCGCAGAACTGACAAAAGGGGACAGGAAACCCTAATACCTCTTTCATATGCAATGTGTCAACTTGAAGCTAGCTCCCACCCCTCTATACGAAGGGCAATGAATGTCAGGTCTGGGACAACTGTTTACAGTAGGCAACCCCTGCAGGGAACCCCTTTTCAGAAGCAAGAAGTATGTGAATTGATGGAGACAGAAAGTCTGTTCATACCACAAAATTCAAAGGAGAGCTGAGCTTTGATCAGGAGTCACAGAGAGCTCAATTAACCAGAGAGACAATTTGATCTACACCAGACAGGAACATGGGTAGGGCTAAGTAGTACATGTTGTCACTCTCTATCTTTCTTTTTGCAAAGCACTCTGGTTATGACCTCACGCATAACAGAAGATTGTTGGTGGGGACCCCAGATTGGTTCATTAAGGTAGGCTTAGCCTGCACCAATCACTGGGGCCCATTTGGCTTTAAATGAGGGCTGAACCCCTCACTTAACAGATCATCTGACGACTTCAAAAAGGACTCATTTGGACTCTGGCTAAAGGTACAGTCTGCCTAAGAGCTTGCGCCAGTGAAGGAAGGCCAGGATTTCCAAGAGACAAGCAAGATTCGTTACCTAAACATCTTCCAGGGAAATGAGGGATATACTAGACTCAGAGGACCCATCCAGCAGCTCCAGAACAGGTACACAGCCAGCACACAGTATGCCCTGCTATGTTCTGCCAGCAAGCTCTCTAGGTGGGAAGTACAAGAGAGTCTCTGAATAAAGGACAAGGCCATTGCCAGCAAACAATCAGACAGTCGAGCCCTCGAACCGCAACCAGCTGGACCACTGACTGTTGTCATGCTGCAGTCACTTAAGCCATCTGGGATGCCTAAACCAGTGTTCGAGATCTGCCAACCAGCACACAGACAACCATTCTTGACTCCGAGCCACTGTGCAGGCCACCCTGCAGCCGCCCGTCCAGCCTCACCTACCAAACTGCCTGCCGCCTTATACCCGCAGCTGTCTCCCATCTTGAACTCTGACACAGGCCCTGCAAAGCATCCTGGAACCGACTCGATGCTGTCGAGCATCAAGATCATCTCAAGCACCGGGTAGATTGTGGTTCTGTCCCACTGGTCCTTCTCTCAAGGCCACTAGTGACAATTACGACACCTTGCTGCCTTGGTGATGAAACCAAATAACCTTGAACAGATAAGACTGATTGCTTTACCGACTACCCTCCTGTCAATATCCAGAGTGAATCCCTTTCCTTTGTGAAACTGTCCACTATGTTCCTTTACAGGGTGGGTTGTATTTTGTAGTGTGCTAGAACTGTCTGGTGTAATAATAATAAATTAGATATGTGTATACAACCTTGACTGGACAGTCCCTTTTATCATTGGGTAATAATTGTATTTTCGCTGTGTTGCAACTAACCAACGATCCACAACCTTGCAGAGATAAGCCTGCATTTCCAGCCATGTGACCAAAATTGGACAAGGAGGTTTATAATTTGCTTTTGTTTCCAATCTGTTTGGATCCCTTCAGGTGTAGTAGAGGTTTGGGACTGATGGATGGTTTATAAAACGATATTCATCTCTGGACCACTCGTGCCCCAGAAGTTGATTTGTCACAAGAAGATATACTATGGGGTACATGGTTCCAATCCTGATCTCCCAGGGTCCACATAAATATGACACACACAAATTGATCAGGATCAATATGTCAGATAGACCATTTATTCCATTAGACCAATAAACCATCAGTACATTGTCATTTCTTTGTAGAAAACATATTCCTAATTTTATTCAAACATTTCTCTAGTGCAAAACTTTAAAAACGTCCATAAATTATACCACATACCGACATCAATACAATAGTGCATGGACAATATTCTAAAATACTACGAGAGTATATTATAGAAACAGGCCTCATTATAACCAACATGGCTGCTGCCGGAGTAATTTTTTTCCGGCACCTGGGAATGGGCAATTACCGGGACATTATAGCCCCGGCTGACCCGGTAATTGTCCATTCCGGGGCGCTGGAAAAAAATGCTCCCCATGCCCATTGAGCCCAGTAGGGTCAATGGGAATGGGGAGTCCGGATGCACCAGCACCATTCTGAATGGTGCCGGTGCATCCAACATGGTCTGCTCGCGGGTGCCAGTCTGCCCGCCGGGTCAGACCTGGCTGGCAAAAATACACCCACGAGCAGAACTCGTAGTTTGCCGGTCCGGTAACTACGGTACCAGCAAGCTTACCTATAATGTACTTACTGGACCGGCAAACTTATAATGAAGCCCAATGTTATAAATTCACAGGAACAACAACACCTGATTTAATTTGATTACAAAGTCTGAGAGAAATGTGTCTCTCTGTTTACTCCTTGTTTTTTAGTTTTTTAGTTCCAGAAATGTATACCTATTCCTCTTACTAAATACAAATATTACTGAAAAATAAGCATGAATCTTTGTTCCTCACGAAAAAGTCGGCACCCATGAACATCTTAACGCTCCAGATGGAAGCAGCCTTCAACAGAACTAGGAATTGCTTAAAATGCTCCAGGACATGAATTCCTGTGTTTTAGAATATCTGCAGAATTGCTAAGTTTAGACAGGTCTATCTGAAATAACTTTAAGCTGAAATCAATACCATTACATAAGTTAGACTACGCGTATATCACACTGACATACCGAGACTTTGGTATGCTTCAAAACTGCTTATTCGCAAAAAATTGAGTTAAGCACTCCATAGTACATACAATTAAAAAACCTTCTTGCATATAGGCAACATATCTCTGCCTAGGGTACCTAAATATCCCAATACTGCTCTCATGCAATTTATGGTTCTCCATTCTACTTTATAGGAGACTCCGATCGATGCTAAAATGATGTTTACTTCAAACATTAGGCATGATGGCCACTGATTTAAAGTTGAACTCTCAAAATAGCTTCACGGCATTAGATGTATTCTTTTGTAGTTGTACAACAATATAAGGACAATGTGGTTCTCACACAAAGTCTCCTTTTTTTGTGTCGTGTTATGTTTGGTATATGGTGTCATATTCTATGCTGTGCAAATTTGCCCGTGAATGTACTGTTGTGAATCATCATGGTTGTGAATTTGCTACACAATAGTGTGAAGTGACGTGTTTGCATGTCACTAAACAGCAGCTTTTTAATTAGATTAAAATGTAAAGCGTTGCACGAATATATAATATGGAGTCATGCAGTTAGAAAAATAACTGCCAGTAAATATAATCCATTGAAAATAACGGGGAGGTCATTGAAGCAGGGAATTCGTTTCTAAAAATAAAAAATGCACTTCTTTTAAGTGAAAAGAACTATGTCAAAGGTCACAATTCACAGTGCCTATCACATGACATTCGAAAATGTATAGGGTTCAACAAGTGCAGGCGATATGCAGAGTAATGACTTCTGTTTTCCTATCCTGAGACAGGCGAAAATGGAGAAGTGTAAAAGAAGTGCACACAGTGTAACTTTACTCTTAACAAAAATGCAGTCGAAATATTCAATTTTTAATTTTTTATGAGTATCTGAGGGGAAAATATTGTGGGGCACGAGGGTGTCTCCATGCTTTTATATTAAAACAATATTATTTGAAGATGAGTTCTTTAAGCTTATACGAAGTCCTCCCATTTTAATATGTCCCTTCCTATAGATACTTTACTTTTCCAGAAACACTTTACAATGCTGTGCTCATACATTTATTTTCCATATTCAGGCCAGAATATAATTTAGTTATGTTCTTCATTTTGTTCAGTATTTTTGTTGACATTAAGTAGATTATTAATTCATTATATTTACCTCTTTGTTTTTATTGTTTCGTTCTCGCACAGCCCTGTTTTTCGCAGGTTATTTTGAGATAGAACTACTATGGGCAGTCATAGGCTATTTTTTTAAAATAAATATTAGTATTTTGTTTTTCTGTATTAAACATGAGGAGACAAGGTACTCAGAATCCTGGCTCATGCGTATTGCGTGATTGGGTTGTTGTGAGGTCCAATCCAGCCATCTCAAATAATACGTATCTAGATTTGCTAAGTTCATACTTGACAACACATTCCCTCCATTATCTTTTTTGATTGTCCTTTCTTGTCTTGATGAATGATTTCAGCCGAAGACAGGTCAGCTTGCTTTTTGTAATAGTGTTTAAGGGAGACCATGTTCCTCCTGGACTGTGCCAGGAACAGCACTATTGGGCTGGGCAGCCATTCTGCTGGGGTAAGTGCAAGACTACTGAGCATGTAAGTTAGTCCGGCTTTGCAGTGTAGGAGGCAGCCTTTGGTGTGAGGATGGAAGGCGGGATAGTCTGAGCGGGCGCTTTCACTATAAATTAGAAAATTTCTGTGGCAGCTGGTCATTTTCTTCATTGGAGGTCAGGGACGTCATTTCACCAAAATGCCAGCGGTGGTGGAAGTGACATCACATGACCGTTGACCTCTGATGACATCACAGGATCCTGAAATAAATTCACAGGAAGCGATGGAACACGACCTTTCACCCCTTGACAAAACAGGAAGTGGGATCACATAGCATTGTTTCTTAGTACACTATGAAACATATGGTTACGATGTCACTGTAAAGTGATATACATTTCATACAAGAATGGATCACCATAGGTATCATTGATATCACCCAACCTGTGTTGGTACTCATTTATCAACCTCAGCAGGATGAAAGGCTTAGTTAACCTTGCGGGGATTCCAACCTGCAACCTGCAAATCACACACACATTGCAGCAGTGAGTGCTCAACCCAATGAGCTATCTTACCGGCTATAGCTATCAGAAAATCAGCTACCCCAGAAACAAAAAGCCACATGATGCTAGTCACAGCTTTTTAGGGGTAGCAAGGGAGACCTCAGGGGTCGCAGTTGCGACCCCTGGTGACCCCTAAAAGACTACCCCGTTGGAGGTGTGCTAAGGTTTCCTCCAAATTAGCGTTGGCGACCCAGCATAGTGAGGAGGCCCACACCAATGGATGAGTCTAAGTTATTTTTAGAAAAGCAAATTATAAGCCATACAATGTACTGTTGGTTCTGTTTGGTAATAAGTATTATAATCCAATAGATGGATGGCAGGTCATCAGTACACAGTGGAATTTTCCAACCTTTTCATGGGAACTTTGCCCAGTATTGTCACTGTGAAACATGTTAATGATGCCGCCCACAAAAGATGCCAGAAATGCCCATTAAAGTACATGCTCATGTTGTTGATGTCCATAATATTTTCCGGCATGGACGTGTAAAACACTTTCCAGGCGGCTGTGCTTAAATTAATACCAGCATTGCCAAAGCAAAACACCTCAACGATGGTGCCCAGAACATATGCCAGCGCTGCCACTTTAAAGAACTCACAGGAAGTCTGGTCCAGGATTCTTCTCCGAGAGAATTGCCACGGCTACAAAACCAACCCTCATTTAAAAGTGCCCATCCTCCTTCCCAGCGTCCCTGCCTTTACAAACTCCCATTCCTAAGTTAAAAGGCTCTGTTCGGTTTTCTGGTGCATGCCTTTAACATGCCTAGGAGCACAATGGCACCCAAACACTGTGGAAGCCGTGCTACAGTGCAAGGGTGTCACAGTGAAACTGCGGATTACACCCACTGCTGTGGTAAGCAGTGCTCATGCCTTTAAACATTTTGCGCACGAGAAAAATAACAATCCTAGGTGCTGCAAGACTACTACTGTGGTGAACGGGTGCAGTATAAAAAATGTGCAAGCATTTGAAGATTTGGTTGAATTTTTTCCAGTTTGGCCCGTGCTCTGTCTTTGGCGGTGGGGTGAGAGGGAAGTGCTCCCGGACACGAAGGAGACCCAGGGGGTGGCCACGCCCCCAGCTCTGCCACTGGGGGTATGTTTACAAGCTGAACATTTGGGAATGGTTAAATGCAATGAACATGAACAGATCACTATCAAAGAAAGCTTATTATTGGAAAAAACATTTGACTGCTTAAAGCTGCACGGTAGGCTGAGGCTCCAGGCAGTGGGAGGCACAGGTGGTTGTAGGCTGAAAGGCCTGATTGAAAGTGAAGTCGGGAATGAGAATCCGCATTGGGCCGCCCTCCAAACAGAAGTACAGGGATGACCTTGTTTTCTGTAAGAGCCGGAGCAGATGCTCGGGACTCCGCAGTACCTCACCGTGGGCGGCGCATGGAAGCGGGCCTGGAACCGTGTCATGTGCGAATTTCCTGCCAGGGGATTACAGAACACACTTGTGTGGGACCTGGCATTGCTTGCCACTGCCTCATTCACTTACTGGGTACAGGGCCAATGTGTACTAATGTGTCGAGTTCAACATTTCAAAGAACTGAGATGGCATGGTTTTTAAGCAAACGGAGGAGATCGCAGTTTCTGCATTTCAACTGCGGTGTGAACACGAAAGGATGAAGTTTCTATCTTGATAGTGTGGCACTCTCACTGTACAGGCGAATTTGGGTCTGCAAAAGTTCAATAAACACTTGACGGGTCTCCAAGCAGTTGGTTTTGCTTCAGATCACAGAATCTGGTTGGTTCATTGGCATACCAGAGGTAAATACATAAGTAGTGATGTGTAGAGTGGTAGAGTAGAGTGGTAGACTGGAAAGCCAGGACTTTGTGTTACCAACAGGCGAAGCATTCCAATCACCATTCCACCAGGAAAATGTAGGCAGAAGACTCCACCGCAGCTACCTTTCTTCCACTTGTTGGGTTGGGGTCGCTCGCGACAGATGCTAACGTGTACTTGGAGATCACGAATCTTGAAATTCGTCAGTTTCCCCTCCACACTGCATGCACGGGAGCTGGATTAATGCTTTGTAGCAAAAAGACAGAATTGGTAACAATTTGGCTAAAATGGGAAGGAGGTCTACATCACAAATAAAGAGTCTCTCCTCTAGACCCTAACCTGCAAGACTGACCAATGCCAGGGACTGAAACCATTAGAGAGGACTGTACCCTATGCTGACCTCTATACACAAACGGATGGTAAATAATAGAGCTCACGCCAGTGTTCCCACAGACATGTTTTTATCATTTGGCACAGAGGGGCCTGTCTGGTCTCTGCACAACAGGCAAGCCTCAGCTTTACATAGGACCCCCAAGAGAGGTAGATTACACCAAATACACGAAGACAAAAGTAAAGGCAAAACGCATCAAGCACATTATCATGCAGTGTTTATTAGCAAAACAGTACCATAATGAAATGCTAGAGAATTGGAAGAAAAGAACAATACTAATACCAAGTCTGTATGATCAGGGTTTTAGAGGTTGTGCACGTTCATATGTGGATTTATTAAATCCTATTGAATATAAAAAGAAGGAGCTGGGGGAAATCTGGGAATAGGGAAAAATGAAACCTAAGACCAGCCACCCCACTGGGAAGATACAACCACTGCACACATTTAAATGTGAGATAACTTGGTGCACCCGAAATGTTTGACATCAAGTGAATCACCAAAACGCCTGACCAAAGCCCATCCTGCCCGGGGGTAAGGCAGTTGATGCAGACCGAAGAAAGTAAGGGCAAGGAGCATGCAGGAGGTGGGGGTCCAGGGAGGAGAAGAGAAATATTGACACTTAGATAACATTCTGACGAAGAGTTAGAAAATAACCATGGGCTCCATGGGATGACCTTGTGAGGTAACACAGGTTCTTATGAGTGACGACCAACTTGGGGGAAATGGAGTTGATCTGGGGTGGCCTCTTGAGTTCTGAGGAACAAAAACCATAAAAGGGTCCAAATGGTCTTCCCTTCCTTCAGTGAGAGAAATGGGAGCCAGAAGGAAAGAAATGCATACGGGCTGCATAGAGTGGGTCATCTCATCACACCAACAGGGAGAAGAAAGGATCTACATGAAGTGTGTAATTAACAAATAAAAACGACTGGCCCAGAGCAGACTTGATTTTTCCTGACCACAAACAGCTTCTATGAAGTTTGCACAACGTTCTTTGGCCAAAATACATTGTGCCAAATTATGTTCTTTTAACATTTTTGCATTTTTACAACAAAAAGCAGGGATTGACCACCTGCACCCTCCATCCCTTTCCCCATCCTCCACCCTGTCTATAAACCTAATCCAAACCTACCATCTATTTTGCAGTAATGGCAAAATGGTAAGTCGAAAAAAGAGGGGAATACCCACACACGCAGGAATTCTCAAGAGCAACACAAGGGTTTCTGTTCTAACCAGGAGCTGGCTGTCACTGACCTTCATCTTTGGGCTTGAATGGGTAAGAATAAGCCGCCATCTGTAAAGAGCACAGGAACCATCCTGAGTTGGATGCCGGAACCTGGGTGGAATCCACACATTTGTCCCAAAGGACCCCAGCAGGTCCCATTCAGCAGCCTCTTTTCCATCCCTGAATCTCACCCTCTATGTAGGCTGGCTGTCTTGCATTGGAAACGGGCACCAATGTACAGGCAACAAAGGGTAAAGAAGCAACCTGTACTAATTGAATCTATCTAAAAAAATATCTTACCTCATTGTTCTTGACAAAAACAGACCAGTCGAATGGAGGCTGCCACATCGCTTTTGTATTGCCACCCTTTCCTGAAAATCTCTGGCTACCAGCCTCCTGATGACCTTGGCTCATAACCGAACACATCACAATAGTGGTCGCTGCTTCCGGCTGCACCAAAATCTAGACATTCTTTCCACATAAAGACCCACTGTGTAGTGGACAATCCTTTTAAAAGTAGTCCGGCACAATAAAAATCACAGAACAATTGGAGAAAAACACAGTAGGATCCAACATCTCGCACATATTAAAGGAGTGTGTTCGAGTTTTCCCAGTCTGAGCTGCTTTCAGTTTTCGAGCACCAATGAGTGAGGTAATAGTCACACTTGTTATTTGAAGTGCTGAAAACAGCAGAAGAATGTTATTTATTCAAACTATGATTTTTTTTGGATAAACAGTATAGCAGCACCTTGGTTGATGGAATATCCGTGCCCTTGCAGAATTTTAGTCATAGGATAGGTTATTTATAACGCGCTTAGTACCCTAAGGTTTGTTGCTGCGTATCCTCTTGCTTCCGAGGCGAGCACGTTGCCCCTGAGCTATCCTCCTGAGACTAGTCCTAAGATTTCTTATGGAAGGACTAGAGGTCCAGGCTTCACCACCAAGTTCCCTCAGAGGGATCTTTATTAGGCACTCTGGGTCTCAGCTCACATTGGAGGATGGATGCCGTGATGCCGCTGCTCGTTCTGCATTGGCTGGGAATTGGCGAAGGTTGAAGGTTCTCTGCTTCCACGGTGTCTGCTTCCACCGCAGCTGCAAGATCGTTCCCTGGGGCTATCCGTGGGAGACAGCATTTGTTACATAAGCCTCTTTGTAAAGGCTTATATTTTGTCTGACTCTATTTGGTCGCGGCAGGCAAATATATACACATATGGCCGTGTATTTGCTAGGAGAGTAAAGAGATTGGTTGCTTGGAGGGAAGGGTTGGGTGAGGTGGGGAGACATGGAGGTACGCCCATAACGAAAAAAAGGTCAAACCCAGGTCGACCCAAATATGTCGACCAAAATAAAAAATAGATAAAAAGAGGTTTTTGATGTAACAATGTAGAACCACAAAGTAGGGCATTCCGGCCTGCTGATCCATGAGTGTCATGCTTCCAGGTTGAAGCGTTTCTCTGTCATTAATGAGACTTCCCAATATCTTGTTCATAGATCGCTCCATGGGCCAATGAGCCAATGAAAGATAAAAGGAGACTTTCCTGGGATGGATACCAGGAAACACAGAAATCAGCATTCCGCCAGAGGGCTGTCAAAAATGGCCACCTTTCATCTCTGCTTTAAATTGAGCTAGTGCCCCACCCCCTTGACAGTAATTGATAATCTAACACACAATGACTTGCAGTTAGATTCGTTTATGCAGTGCTAGCTTCAACAAGCCCAGTATACCACACACAGACATATTGTATATCATATATGTTGTTGGAACACAGACTAACAACAAATGAAAGAGAGACTGGCACATGCTCGGTGCAGGTTATCAACCATCTCAAACGCCCATATACTGAAAACCATTAATAGTTCTAGGATTGCACAAGTGTGGCTGAATGGCCGACAGTCCGTGGAAGATTAGCAAATCTTACTTCCCCTGTCTCTCCCTTTGTCTGTATTGTAAGAAGATTCAATTCAACACTACAGCTAAGTCAATGCCTAGTCTGGGATACTGAATGGAAACCCTTATTGATATATCTTTATGTCCAGTTCATGAGTTCTGGATGACTACCCCTATATAACATCCCTCTCTTAGAATCCCCCTGACCCCACTGAGCCAAGAAGTAGTTCTGTTTTGCAAGTTTAAAAGGTTTATTTGAGAAATAAAACAAAATATAGATACCACGCTTTTATAAATTAATAATCGATACCGCCCTTATAAATATAATGTTAATCAACAATGGGTAATCTGACACTAGCACACTTCTTTATAATCAATGAGGAGTTAGTATAGGATGGATCAAGTAGCAAAAATACTTTTATGATTTCAAGGGAAAAGCAATGAGGAATAAAATGCAGTACAGAAATACTAGAGATGATTTTAGCAAAAGATAAGATAATCACTTCACTGCAAAGCCCTCAGCAAAGAAAGAAGCGTTTATCTTACATTTCTTGGGATGACAGACTCAGTTCTCGACGAGGACGTTTGGTGGAACAGACTGATGTCTGGGGAAAAACCAAAATGGATAATTGCAACGACAAAACTTTTGACAGCCTTTTTTGATAAAATAAAAGCGACAGAAATTTAGAGACGCAAATAAAGTAATCAGCAGGAAATAACAATGAAGACCAGAAACAGTACTTTTTCCAATTAAAGAACTTCAAGAACTTGGCAGAATGCGAAGGAGCTAAAGCGTCTTTGTAAAAATCACAAGTTGATTACACACAATAAAAAAAAAAAAAAAAAAGATAATCACTTTTTCTCTGGCAATTCACCCCCCTCCCCTATGCAATGTAAGAAATGGAAGTAGATGGAAAGAGGAGCACACAGTTCTCAGGAATGCAATCAAATACAATACGAAATTCAGTTCCCCCCCCAGCAAGCTTAGAGAAAACCGGTATGAGTTTTAAAACACAGGCCCAAGTGCTTTGAATGTGGTGGCAATGAAGTGAGAAATATGCTGAAAATGCTTTCAATTCCCTTTAGGAGGTTCAGGGTGAGTGAGAGATACTTGGTATGAGTTCAGGCTCACTTTAGCAATGATTCAGAGATGGTGATTAAGAGGCAAACAAATTTTTAGCAAGGAAAGAAATGACTGCTGATGGTTACACGTGGCTGGATTTTTAACCAAATCGCAAATCGCGGTATAATTCGCGAGTGCGTGAATCGTGATTGCGGAATAAGTATAAGTCGGATCTAGGCCTGTTGGAAAGCTTAGATTCTAAGCTTTCAGAGGAAAGTTAAACCAAGTTCGTAGCCCAAACGGTTCCAGAGATATGAACGATTTTGTAAAGATCGTTTTTCGGATTTAAAGTAAACTCAAAATGACAGGTGACAGCTTGCAGCTTCAGAATTGACAAGTGACAGTGGTGCAGCTTTACAAAATGACAAGTGACAACTTCTAGGAGGCAGTTCTGGTTAGATTAAAATAGTTTGGACTAGATTATTTTAAACTAAGAGCTTATTTCTGTCACAATCTGACCTAAGTACTCACAATATATTTTGGAAGGACTGGACCTCGTCACGGATCTGATCAATCAGGCTAGTGGCACTTCACAGCGATCTGGTCTCTGGGTCTGCGGTTCTGCACGGTCTGGTCTGGCACTGGTCTGGTCTGTCTGGATACAGCGGTCTCTGCACGGCCCCTGGATCTCTGCACTGGTCCTGGCAAAAGTTCTTGGCAAGGGATTCAAGCAGCTTGCCCGGCTGCGAGTAGCTTGCAATGATTTGAGGCCTGCTGCAGAGAACTCAGCTTGTGGTTTTAGGCCTCTGATTTAGGTTCTAAAATATAAGTTCTAGGTTCTGGAGTATGTAGCTGGAGTCAGTCTGGAACTGGTATCCTCTGGATGTTGTGTGGTACGGCAAAACGCTCCGCAGCAACTGGATTTGAATGTCTCTACCTGTCCCAGCAGTCTCTTTTTATGTGTTTTGAAAATGGGTGTGTGCCTGGGCCTAGCTAAGCCTGCCCCTCTCTACTTGTCATTGGCCCAATTCTCCCCTCTCCCATGATTGGGGGAAGGAAATGTGAGTCAGAGTGATGCTGTAGGTTTTATGGGTCAGAGGATCCTCCGCTGGTCAGTATCCACACAAATCTATATTTGACCCAAATACATATTGCACAGATACGCAGTTGTTTAAAATTATATGCACCCATCACATATCACATGAGGTGTACTCTGTTCAAACTCTGCTCTTCCTGGGGGCTTGCATTCAGAAATGGCAACATTTTGCGCTTTTTAGTAGCTTTCCCCATATCGGATTTTTCTCCAAATGTATACAATTGTGTGCAAGGCATGTGGGCATTTAGATAAGGAAGTGTCAGATTTTTAACCTGCCTACATTTAGAGTAACAACCTCTTTTCCACTCGTAAACCCCCAGATCATACCACCGGGTCCTAAAACCTCTTAAAATGTGGGCAGAAAAATCACAAGAATTATGGTATCATTTAGATAATTTTGACACCATGAGTTATACATCTTTCTTAAAATCATATTCTGGCCAACAGGGGTGTGTCTTCCCAGGTCACATGGTTGAGAAACCAGTTTGCCCACTTTCTTTAAGCTCAGCCTGTTCTTAGAGGGGGCTGCCCCTCCCCGTTTCTGCCAAGAGGAAGCCACTTTACGACCTCCACTATAAACCATCTGCCTGAGTCAAGGAAGGGCTTTGTTCAAAAGGAAGCCATTTACGACCCCCCAAATAAACCATCTGCCTGGGCCCTTTGTTTAGTTTCTTGCAGTCCCCTGGTAATTCAATCAGAGAGTGTGTGACCTCCTTTTGGCAGGGGCAACAGAATGCAGCCAGGCCTGGGAATGCATTTGTTGGGCAAGCCCCCACTTCTGTCGGGGGTAGCTGTCTGGCAGAATTCCAGTTTCCTTAAGCCAGGTTTCCGCTAAAATGTCACTTTTTGTTCCCCAGTTTAAGTCAATACAATTTTTACATATGCAGCTAGAATGCTGATTCTAAGTTCAAAACTATGACATTTTAACAGTTACAAACTATGTGACACTCAAAAGTAGGTCACTCAGTTAATTTAAACATTTCGATTTTGGTGGTTTTAATCCAGTTTCAGTTAGGCTGCCGATATGCATAGCTCAGCCAGTTTTGTTATGAACATTGTTTTGGGCTTTTCATCTTCCCAGATTTTGTATGCACACATACTTCATTCTGCCAGATGTCCGCTGGTGTTCAGTGAGATTTTTGGATGTGTTGCAATGTTTGAAAATAGCCATTTTGAGCTGGCAACCAAAGGTAATTTTAAAGCGTTTTTGAGCTAACAGGCGCTGCTGTTTTACCTTTGGCACCCATTCCACTCATGGCACCCTGGCCCATCATGCTCGCACTGGTGGGTGGCAAGTTAGGCAGCCATTTTGGTGTACGCACAAACTGCGTGGTTCTCCTGGATTCTGGCGCACATGTGGATTTTCTAAGCCCACAGCACCAAATGTTGCAGCATGATAGCTCAAACGTGGGTCAGGACACCCAACAGTATGCCAGCCAAGCCAGCTGAAAGTCTGCAATGCACAGTGTGAACAAGTAATTAAGCATCATTATTATTATTATTATTATTATTATTATTATTATTATTATTATTATTATTATTGGTGCATGTATTGAGTGCTTTCCTAGCTTGATGGAAACAGAGATACAGAGGAGCGCGCAGCCAGTGGAAGGGGGGAGCCAATATGGCAGCAGCTGCTTACAAGAGTCATGATCCTAGCACGAGGATTTCACAATACAAAGAAATTAAACATAAGGATGTAACCATGCCAAAGAAGTGCATTTAAAAAAGTGTTTTATATAATCACAACCATATGACATGCACATCAAAGGAAATACGTGTTGCGGCTGTGAGATGATCCTCTATGAAATGAGTCTAAAATCAAATTGTGTAGGATCAATAATTGATAGAATCAGAAATATAAACAACAAATTCCTATTTAATTGCACATTTTCATGTTGGGCATCACTTTGTTCATCAGGGGCAGGGGAATCCAGAAATCCATATTTCCTTAATGTGTCATGTTGACATAATGAGCTATGGAAAACAAATGATTTTGAATTCAAAAGTATCCAGAACAGGCCTCCCCTCCTTTTCACGTGTATTGAAACTATGATCAACCTATGAAAATTAAGGGGTGTATGGTCTGGGAGGGTCTGTATGTTAAACAAGCCAATGAAAATTCTTGACCAATCAAAAGGTTTGAGGTAATTATGCAATGGCATGGGGGAAACTATCATAATAAAAGTAGCAACACACAGCGAATAGGGAGAGCTATGGAATTAAAGACTGCATAGAACAAGAACATTGGTTCCAAATGGATGAGAGCTGAGCTTGGATATTATCTGAAGGGCTGGGGCTTATGTATGAGGAACTTGTACCTGGGCTAGATTTACTTTCCAAGAAGAAGGAAACAGAGACCAGAAGAGGTCTGGCTGACCACAATGTAATTCACAATCTATTGACCATAATAAGCTCAGTGCCTTAAATAATTATTCAAAAGGGAGTATTACAAACATATTCAAAGTAATTAGCTAGAGGCCCTCTAGGACAGTTTTGTTGCTAAATCCCAGGAGTGTGTGGACTGGAAGATGGTTTCCACTAGTGGGATCTTATTACAAATAGAATATTCTGATATTTTAGTGTGAATTACAACTATGCTATATTTAAAGCCAAGTGAGATTTGATTGTAGAAACAATGGCATGTATCTGTGCATAGAGTGCAGAAGCTGATTAAATGAGATACAATAGGATATTGTAGTTAGCTAGTGTGAAGGATATTAGGATTTCCAAGCACATGCAAAGCCAAGAGAATATTCATTTAAACTGGAATTCAATAACATTTCTGTGCAGGGGCAGCCGTTCATTGCAACCAAAGCCAAGTAAATTAGAATCCTGCTTTTTTTCCACAGGTATAGTCGACAATTGAGGCTGTGAACCGATGCACACACTTCATAGCCTGACAGAGAACTAATATATTGACACACATAGATATTTAAAAAAAAACAGATTGTGATGGAAGTGAGTTTAGCATTTCATTTCCATCAAAAAGATGCACCTTTAAATGAGCACTAGAAATTGCACTAGTGATCTTTTGTTGTTGTGAGAGGACCCCTAACTTAATACAGCCAAAAATTAATTGAGATTCAGGGGAGGAGGCCATAGTTGTTGTCCTTTCAGGAACACAGAACATTAGGCTGATACACACATTAGATAAATCAACTCTGTGCATTCTAAATTGATAGCACTGTGTCCCCAAACACATGCCTCTAGATCCTAATGCAACCTGCAATACGTTGTATTGTATTTCCATGCATATGCCAGAAACCCACAACCCCTTAAAATTACGGGGAGGAGAGGACCATTTAATTGTGTTTATATGAATGCAAATTTATATGCAACTTTTCTCTGATACTAATATTTGTTTTGATATTTCAGAAAATAAACATCAGGGGCTGGTGAAAACATCATTAAATAGTTCTGATATTGAGAAGATCACTGCCTGCTTATCTCTGAAGGTTAACTTTGGGATAGTCTTAGATCATTACATTGGAAGACAAATCCATCCTAAATACATTAAGGATTATCCTCAGGGTTATATTGCAGGACACTATATCTGCATTAAATTCACTCTAGTAGATACCCTGGATTTCATAGGTGTATGAAGGGGTTTGAGTAGGTCTTCCACAGGTTGCAGATTACGTGGTGATTGTGAGATTGAACTATTATGCATTTGCTGATGCATTGTAATAGCTTGGAAGCCATACACCATCAATTCATGAACAAATATTCCTGGGCATGGAGAGATAAAAGAATTGGCGACCTGTGGGTAGACGTCATGGTTGGGAGCGACTGCAATTTAATATTTTCTATGGTTACATTTAATGACTTTGTAATGGGAATTATCAATGAATTGGATTGTTTTTAATGTTTTGTATTTTCTTATATCCTGTGATTTTAAGATTGTCTTATATGTGTTATATCATGATGATGTTGTGTTATTGTGTTATTGATGTTTTCTAATTGTTTATAAAGCCATTTATATGGCCATGTGCACACAATAAATACAGCAAATACAAAAATAAACATTTTAATCTATTTATCAAAGAGACTTTTTATGCAATGACTGATAAGTGGCAATCTGGCCGTAGAATTAAGTGTGCTATTTAGAGGTGGAATTATAATATTTGGATCTGACATTTTGCAAATATAATCATTTGAAATAGGGAGTGATTGTGTGTGTGTATTACATTTAGTGAGGTTGTCACAGGATGGCAAACTCATATTTTGTGAACCAGTTACAAACGCATTGAGACTTTATTGTGATGACTTTCCTGCGTAAAGTTGGGGGACCAACTTTCAAGAGATTTGAATAAAATAAAACAAAACATTGGTTTCTATTACATACAGCCTTTTTCTTGCCCCAGACTTGTGTCATGGGATTGTATATCAGGGAGCTTTAAATTAGGGGATTTTGTCATGACTGTGTTACTGGAGCACTATTTGGCACCTATTGTGGAATATTTGGGACTCATTCATCACCATAATCCTGCCCGGACAATGCCTATTATGAGAAACCTGAAGGTATTCTCCCACCTACGTCCGATTGATCTTCCATTCAGGGGGCTAGGGAAGGGCCATCGCTTTTGGATCCCGTCCCTGGGGGTGGACAAGCGAGGGAGGATCACCTGAGTGGAGGGTCATGAGGGATTGGTAGGAGAGTACCCAAGGGCGAAACTCGGTTTTTCCCTTCTCCACATTTCCCATCTGAAACCCCTTCCTCAACTTTCATGGGATATTTGCAATCCCATTCCATCTCCCCCTCCCCATTTCTAACAAATACTCTGAACATGAAGAGACAACCAAGTGTAGTACTCACACCTGACTCCACTTGACTCTTATGTAAAGTATAAAAGGTGTGATTTTGCACAATCAGGAGAGCGAGATGTGAATCCGGACGGATGCAGAGAAGCCACGGAGCCGGGAGCTGAAGGGAGAGAAGCCTGGAGGATGTGTAGGAGAGGAGAGTGCCGCAACACTGGACTGATGCCTGTGAGGGGCTGCAGCATGGCTAGGGAGCCATGTCTCTAGGGAGCCGGATTGAGGCAGCCCATGTCCTGCTGGCGGTGTGTGGAGGAGTGCTCATTCCCTTGGTCATGAAGGTAAACCTTCCATTTTACCTCTGAGAATTGGCAGATTTACCATACAGTGATTCCACCAGCGGTACATTCGCCAGAATTCCTGATGGAGTCCATGGGGAGTTACCACCACTTGGACCAAGTGGTGCTAAAGGTAATTGAATTGAATTTGCTAGTAATTCTGCAGAATTACCACTGAATTACTGGCAAATTCGCAATGTGGCCCTAAGAGCATTTTTTTTTTAATAACACATTTTTATTGATTTTATAACATACAACCGCTGGGCTCCCTGTGGCCAGCCTTTAGACAATGACATTACTAACGATAATAGAAATAAAAGTAACATTGGATGGAAAAAGAGAAACTCTCATATGGAACACATACTACATGCTTACATTTAACCTCCGATACACAGCGTAATGGGTTTTGGCACAGTAACAAGTTACTTGCTGTAATGTCCACAACTCCTGATACCTGATATCATGATATTAGCGGTTCGGCAGGTCACATCTTGTCTTCCCAGCGCTGCCAAACTTTATCCGCTTTTTCAGGACAGCCCCTGGCCCTGTAAACCCTCCTTTCTATCGCTATGCAAATTTCTACATCATTTATCCACTGCTCCACTTGCGGAGGTTCCGCAGCTCCCCATAGGCGTGCTATGTTCCTTTTGCATATTGCTGTTGTAGTCATAAGACAGAGTTTCTCATATTTCGACAAGTCTATCTCGCTGTCTACTCCCAGTATCAGGAGTTTGGGCTCTCTGGGAACCGTCTGGTGCAGTACCCTCGACAGCACATCGCAGCATTGCTGCCAGTATTGACAGATCATCGGGCATTCCCACAGTATATGAAAGAAGGTTCCTCTTTCCTCCCGGCATCGTAGACAGTTGGGCTCAGCTATTTTGCCCCACTGGTACAGAGCTGCTCTCGGATAATAAATCCTGTGTAGTATCTTCAGTTGTACTAGGCGTAGTCTGGTTGATATGATGACTTCCCTGGGGTACATTAGGATCTGGGCCCAGTCTTCAGGCATAATTTCACCAACGTCAGCCTCCCATCTCAACTTTAGTCGCTCCAGTTCTGGCGTGGCAAAGGAGGTGATGACACTATACATGACAGTAGTGACTTTGGCTGGGATACGGTCTACCACTATGTTCCTCTCCAGCGGGGTAGAGTCTGCCATGTCGGAGAGGGCTGGGAGGTACTGCTGTAGAGCATGCCGAAGCTGTGTGTAATGGTATCTCTCTGTTTCCGGAAGGCCGAAGGTCGAGACTAGTTCATCAAAAGGTGTTACGACTCCCTCCTTCAGAATGTCCTGTACTTTTTCTATACCGTGTCTCTTCCACGCTGGCCATTTCGGTAGTTTAGTCACTTCAGAGAGGTTCCTATTATTCCACAATGGCTGCAGTGGAGTGATTTTGTCTCCCCAGCCTATAAAGGTATGCGAGTCTGCCCAGATGCGTGGTATATGTGAGGTCATGTCTCTAGGGGTTGTTCTACGTGTTCCTGCGTACAGTTCCATGGGGCGGGACGCTCTCACATGTGGTAGTGTTGGGTTGGCGTGTAAAGCATCGTTTATTATCGTCATCTGGCTGGCCCAATAGTACGTTTGCAGTCTTGGTAGACAGATGCCTCCTTCCCAAATCGACCTTTGTAATGTTTGAAGGGCTATTCTCGGGTGTCCGCCTCCCCACAGTAGTTGCCTGAGCACACGATCTATCTCCTGGAACGTCCTGGTCGGTATGTGCAATGGAGCAGCCTGTAGTACATACAAGTACCGTGGAAGTGTTAGCATCTTGAACAGTGCAGTGCGCCCTAAAAGGGTCAAGGGTAGGGACTTCCAATGTTGCACGTCCCTTGTGAACCTGTCTGTAATAGGTTGCAGGTTGTTTAATGTGTAGTCGTCAAGATTTCTTGTGATCCGGACACCAAGATATCGGAACTGTTCATGCGCGATTTTGTATGGGCAGGGCTCAGGGGTCTCGTTTCCAAGATGATTCAAAGCGAACAATGTAGATTTAGATCGGTTCACCCTCAGGCCACTAAATGTTCTGTATTCCTGCAGTAGCTTAGTTACCACTGGGCATGCTGTTTTAGGATGTTGGAAGTATATCAGTAGGTCATCCGCATATAGTGTGACTCTATCTTCCCATTCTGTTCCTCCAGGGATGCCATCCCAAGTTCGCGTATCCCGTAGCCATTGGGCGAGTGGTTCCATGGCCAGTGCGAAACGGAGGGCCGATAGTGGACAGCCTTGTCGCGTCCCCTTCCCTAGTGCAAAGGATCCCGATGTCCAACCATTCACCCTCACCTCTGCCATCGGTGCCTCATATAGCAGTTGGACCCAGGTGATGAAGCGTTCGCCAATCCCCATTTTACGCATGATCGCCCAGAGCGCCTCCCAGTGGACCGAGTCAAAGGTCTTCTCAAAATCCACCGCGAGTACACCCACAGGAGCATCCAATGTCCGGGCACGTTCAATGGCCAGGTGCAGTCTGCGTATGTTCATTCTCGTGGATCTGCCAGGCATAAAGCCACATTGATCTGGGTGTATTAGGGATGTTATGACCTGCTGCAGTCGTGTGGCCAGCAGCTTCGCTAGTACCTTTGTCTCGCTGTTTATCAGAGATATTGGCCGATAGGAGCTGCAGTCGTCCGGAGGTTTGTCTGCTTTGGGTAAAACAATTATTGTTGCCTTCCTTAAATCTGCTGGTAAGCTGCCTTCGTCTTGGGCCCGTAGATACAATTTAAATAGATGTGGGGCCACCTCAGTTGCACCTATCTTCTTCCAAGTTTCAATGGGGAAGCCGTTCGGACCAGGTGTCTTTCCAGATTGAAGGTGCATCATAGCTGCCACTATCTCGTCTTCTGTGATTTCTACTTCCAGCATGGCTGTTTGTTCTGCAGTGAGAGAAGGGAGGACGATCCTATCCAGCACAGAAGTTTCGGTGGGGAGCTGGGATGCGCTGTATAACTTCTCATAATACTTAGCAAATTCCTCCGCGATGTCTGCATCTGTTGACTTTATTTCAGCGTTTTGTGTTTTGATCGCTCTCACTTGATTGTGGCCCTCGTCCCTTCGCTCAAGCCACGCTAGCATCTTCCCAGCTTTATCTCCTGTTTCGTAAATTCTGGCTCTCATCGCTCCGTGTGCCTCTTTAGCATTGTCCAGAGCGATATTCTGCAGTTTTTTCTGAGCAAGGGTCAGGGCTCTATTCGTGTCAGGGTTGTCCTGGATTAGATGCGTTTTTTACGCTGATATGACAGTTGCTTCTGCTTCCCTTGTCGATTGCAAGTGTGCTTTCTTTTGTGCCGAGGTCCAGGAGATAATTTCTCCACGAATCACAGTTTTGTAAGCTTCCCACATAGTGATGGGGGAGTCCACAGGGCCTTCATTCACTTCAAAGTATGTCGTGCTAGCGTTCTGTAGTCGTTCCACCAGTTCCGGGGATCCCAGGTAGTAATTGTTCAATCTCCATACTGGAGGTGGGAGTGGTTTGTATGTTGCAATGGACATGAGCAGGGGGGAGTGATCCGAGATACCTCTTGGGAGGTATTCTGCCTGCGTCGCTGTATGAATTATTGATGCCGGTATAAAAAAGTAGTCCAGGCGTGACAGGGACGCATGTACCCCAGAGTGGTAGGAAAATTCCCTGCCTTCCGGGTGAAGATCCCACCACACGTCTCTGATTCCAAAGGCTTCTACAAAGCTGGCTAGGTTAGTCCGGCGATTTGGATCTCTACTGCGCAGGTGTGTGCGATCTTGAGCATTATCCATTACGTCGTTGAAATCTCCTCCCATGATCAGGATGTCTGCCGTGTCCATCGTCAGCAGTGGTGTTATGTCTGCTATCAGCGTGGCTTGTAGTGCGGGTGGGGCACAGATCGCCAGTAGGGAGATCGTTTTGTTCCATAGCGTGCCCGTGACATACGTGTACCTGCCACCCGTGTCTTGATTCGTGCTCGTGAGTATGAGGGGAAGCCTTTTGTGTATC
This sequence comes from Ambystoma mexicanum, assembly GCF_040938575.1. Taxonomy (NCBI): domain Eukaryota; kingdom Metazoa; phylum Chordata; class Amphibia; order Caudata; family Ambystomatidae; genus Ambystoma; species Ambystoma mexicanum. Next base: position 332,962,254 of record NC_090934.1, on the reverse strand, counting down.
AGGATTATTACCCCTCTGGCTCCCATCGTGAATCCTGCCTGTATTGCCGTACGGTAATTGGATCGTTTGAATAGAGCATTGGTTGTGCCAGCTAGGTGGGTTTCCGTTAAGAAAGCTATGTCTGGGCTGTGTCTGTTGAGAAGTTGCAGCACTAATCGTCTTTTCAGACTGCTTCCCAGACCATTTACGTTCCAGGTGAGGAGTTTTAAAGTCTGAGTTTTAGTGGCTTGTGAGTTCATTTAAGCGTTTGTGGATAAATGGCGACGGTGTTCCGCTGATACTGCTCCTTGTGTGCATGTGTGCCGTGACATAGAGCAACTGCCCATTTCGTTCTACATTCTGTGTTCTGAGTATTTTGATGTTCCGTTGAGTTTGTCCATCCTTCAAACATAAAAACAAATACCCAACTCCCCCCTCCCTATACTTCACCCCCAACTGAAGCATCTGTCGCCCAATAGTAACTCAAACTAGCTTCTAAATAAGTTTTAGGAGAGGGTCCTTTTCAAGGGGGGTAGCCCCTCTTGCTTGCGCCGAATGTTAGTGTTTTGCATAGTGAGGTGGTTCAAATTCTACAGCTCGTGGTGTAGCAACAGAGCGTTTATATAGTTTCGTGGGGCATTCCGTTTCTTCACTGCAGATTGTTGCTTTGTTCAGTGCACTACCAGTTCCGCAGCAGGGTCTGGACCCTCTTGTTCGTTTCATTCCGGATTTCTCCTTGGGGAGGCCTGTTGTGGCTCAGGCCTGGGTCTTCCTCTTCTTGTTCTTGGTCTTGTGGACCAATCTCCTTCGACATGGGCTTCGGCCCTTTTCCAGGCCTCCTGCGGGTCTGTGAAATGAACCGTCGATCCCCTGTGATAGATCTTGAGTTGGGCTGGGAAAAGCAGGCCGTATTTCACTTTCATCTGTGCCAATTGCCTCTTCAGTGGCTCAAAGGATTGTCTTGCGCGTTGCACCTCCCGGGTATAGTCTGGGAAAAAGGCTATTCGTGATCCATTGTGTGTGACTGACCCATGTGAGCGCGACATTTGCAGGAGAGCGTCTCTGTCGCAGTAATTTAGAAACCTAGCTATTATTGTCCGAGGCGTGGTACCTGGGGCCGGTTTGCCAGATGGCATTCTGTGGGCTCTCTCTATAGAGAAAAACTTCGAGAAAGAGTGGGGGTCAAAAATGTCAGTCAACCACTGTTCAAGAAATAACTCCAGACACGGCCCTTCTTCCCCTTCCGGCAGGCCCAAGATGCAGACGTTGTTGTGGCGAGACCTTCCTTCTCCTTCATCCACTCTGGTTTCCAGGGTTTTCAAGCGGGACATGGCTTGGGACAGCTGTCTGTTTATCCCACTGATGTTGTCTTCCGCTTCTGAAATACGGTGCTCGGCTTCAACGGTTCTGGATGTTAGTTTCTGTAAGTCATGTCGCAGGAAGGAGACATCCACTGCGATGCTGTCCATCTTGATTTCCATGGCAGAGCGGGAGCTAGCGATGGCAGCCATGACGTCTCGTAAAGAGAAGGGTGCTTCATCTAGCGGGGCGGTCAGTTGTGCAACCACTCCCGTCTGAGACGGTGTGGCAGCGACCGCAAATTGGTCCATGCTGCTTTGAGTTGATGTTTTCTTTTGTCTGTCTTTGCCCATCTCAGCGTGTGTTTGGCGTTGCGGTGGAGGGATCAATACCGCATGGACAGTCCCAGCGTAGTCGCCAGCCTCCAGCTGGGATCGGTGTCCGCACTGGTGCCTCCACCCCGTGGTCTCTCCTTCGTTATGCAGTGTGTTTGTGGATTGTCTCTCACCGGGAGTAGCCGGTAGGTGGGGTCTGTGTTACAGGAACACCACTCATCTGGGTTTGTAAGTGACCTCTGTAATGGGTCCGACGTCCACACCCGCCACAGATGGCGCGGCGTATCACTAGTCTTCAGCCGGGCCCAGCCCTTACTACTGTGCTGTAGGGCCCCTCCGCTTCCCACCCCTCCTCCTACGTAGGGAGAGAACACCCCCTTTCACTGGGTATTGATCTTTTAGGAGGTTCTAGTGGGTCTAAGGGGGGGGAGGTCCCACTTACTTGCTGCGCCTTTGGGTTGTCTCCAGTGTACTCGCCGATCTCCCCCCACAAACCGTTCTCCACGTGGTAGAGCAGGGAGGAGGGTAGGGCTAGCCACAGGATCGTCACCAGGCCTTGGCCGCCAACCCGTGGGCCAGTGTCTCACAGCGTATGTTTCTCTGCGCCTTCTATTCCCACGGCGTGTTATAGGTGCTCAATCAGTCAATGGTACCAGTTGTTTTGCATATAGCTTGTGGGTCCCACATGTGTCAGCGGGCGGGTTTGTTGCTGGGAAGGGAGAAAGCAGTCCGCCAGGAGGATCCTTCTCACCTCCGGTCTCCACCTCTGTCCCTCCAGCCACCCGGGCCGCAGTCCACAACGATCACGGCCGACGCTGCTCTCCACAGCTACCACCGCCGGCCCCCGCGGCCCGACAGGCAGCACCGGTTCCCAGCCGGCGAGGATGACTTCACCTCTGCTCCTCGGGCACACAGCTCCTCCGGTCCCATAGGCCGCCACTGGAGGTCCCCGCCTTCCGAATCCAGGAAGGCCCCGGTCGCAGCCTCAGCGCGCTTCTCTTCCAGCGGACAGGCACGGAGGAGTTGGCTCCGCACGCCGCGCATCAGCCGCCTGTCGGAAGTAGCAGTTGCTGCTCGTTCCGTTTCACTGCGACACAGCACAGGCAATCTCCCCCACTGTAGGCGCCAAGGGGTTCCGTCCGTTAGCAGAGACGCGTCGTGGCGGCCATCTTGAAGGCGCTCTTCGCGCTTCCCGTGCTGAGATTATTACTCGCTTTAAAACCATAGGACATAGGTTTTGCGGGCCGAAACTTCACCCGGAGCTGCTTCACATATTCACCCAAATATACTGCAAAATTCAGGTCGTTACGACCTGCCAGACAGGATAATGTTGTCAGGATGTTGTCGGCGGCAAGAGGAGCTTACGGGACTCACGTCTTCCGTGCTTGCATGCTGGCCACGCCCCCCTAAGAGCATTTTTAATTAATGATATTCTTTATATATTGAAATGTGCAATTCCTGAATTATTTGTTGCGATTTACACAAAAATAGACTTTATTCAAAATGAGTACCTGGCGAGAGTCAATCAGTATGTAAGAAACATTCTAATTGGCTCTCGCAGGGGCATTACCCGGCCGGGAATCCCACGGCTGGGATTCCACGCCATTGTTCCCGGCAGGGGTGTGGCAGCCCCTTAGCCAATGAGGAGGCTCAAAGCGGGGCTATCCCCTCTCCGAGCCTCCACGCGGCTGAGAGGCTGCCATCGACCCCCGCTGGGAATTCAGGTATGTGATTTGTTTTTCCTTCCCCCTCTCCACCCATCCCGCCCTCCCAACCCCACTTACCTTCTGATGTCTCCTTTTTCAGGAGCGTCCACTCCCGAAGGCCACCATGGAAAGGGAAAACAGACTCTGCTTTCCCTTTCCCGGTGGCCATTTCCTTGGACATTTCATTTTTTCTTTTCTGTCCAAAACGCTGCAGCGTTTCGGAACAGAAAAGAATGCTATTAGTGCCCCAGTCTTGTGGGTCAGGGTACTAATCGCAATATGCCCCTCACCGCGGGGGCATTACCTGACTCGGTAATGCCCCACATGGCTCGGGCATATTGCTTAAGTAATATCTGTGGACATTAGCTCTTGGAGCATGATAAGTAGAGCAAATATTTTAATTTTAATTACTAATGGCAATCAAGGGCTCCCTTAAAGAGTGACACCATCATGTGCTTGAATTTGGAAACCTTGTGACCTTGTATACCTGACATTGGAGCATCCTGTTCTTCAGGTCTTCAGGTATAATTGTTTCCATATCATGCACAAGGTTAGCTGGTCTCTTTCTGTACTTACTTTGATGTTGGGATCACCAAATGCCCAGGCATACACACTGTACAGACTCAACAAGGAAAATACATTCACAGTGAAACAACCAAAACTCATCCTCTTGGACAAGGGAATCATTGTTTTTGTGGCCATGGAGAACTATCTCCTTGACATTCAGAAGGCTCAGAAGATTATGGAACATGACCAATGCATGAAGAACCATAATCAAACAATCAAGACAGGTCTCTTTTATTGCAAGGATTTGCCCACATTATAAGTTCTTCCAGGGCAAATCGGTTAAGGTCTGTCTTGATCCACCCTTAATTGGACACTGTGGTTAGCAGAAGAAAGTAAACCACCTTAGTTGATATTTTTGGTGGCTTAGGTTGGCAGAAGGAGAGGGAGTATGTGACTGACTACAAGGTTTGCTCACTGCCGGCTGAGGAGCCACAGAGCTGGCAGCATCTTTAACATCTACCTCACCTCACCTCTGAATCTAACCTCCTCGAGGTTGCATACCACCTGGGCGAGGTAACTGAATTATTGTCGGCACCCAGCTGCCCTCGTTTTCAATTTTACTTTATTTAATATTTTGCAAAAAGAATGAATCGCCGCTTGACATTTGAGGGGACAGGCCACCTGGCCCACTGGTGTACCCCTGTGTCACTCCAGTGCCTTCTTCTAGCACACAAAGTCTTCACTGATCAGTGGCCATTGGCCTATATTGCCTCCTGAATAGGCCTGGACACTCCAGTATGCTTGCCACCTTTCCTCACTGCCACTACTTCCTCTTTGTTGCCTCCAGGGTCCTGCCTCCAAATGCCTGATTGGCCAGGCATTGCAACTTCAAGACCAACCAGGAAGCCGTCAGGCTTAGCAACGCCTGTTCATAAGGTCCTCGGTCTGTCCTGTCTGGCCATGTCCGGGATGGGGAGGGCTGCGAGGGCCCCCCATCATCTAGAACGTGCAACCCGGCTCTCCATCTCCATCAGGGACTTCGCACCCACATCCACAGTAAGCCCCAAACTCCTTTGCATTGTGGCATGCTCCCTATAAACCCTGCCAGCTTCCATCTCTCCCATGTTTCTTGTAGTCAGCTGTGTGCCTTCAAAGAATTGAGCCACCTTAAGCATCCCTGCACCGCTTCAGCTTCCTTATAAGTCCCCATTCTACTTACCTTTTGCAAGGCCACAAACGCTGTTATTCCCCCATTTGCTCCACACGCTGCAGTACTTGACTTTTCCATCAGGATCTGACTGTCACCCCCTTAAGTATCTCTCTGACATCAGCTGAACATTTGCTTGGAACTGAGCATTCTTTTCACCTGCACCACAGTGACTCTTTTTCTATGTCCAATTTATGCATTTCTACCCACTACAGTGTAGATCTAGCTCACTATCCATGCTCAGGTCTCTCAATATTGCTCATGCTCATATAAGCTTGTCCCGTATAGTTCCTCTATATAACTGTACTAATGTTATTTGCTCCTCATGTACACAACACCACAGTGGACACTCTAAACAATTCCCTTGTAATACTGCAGTGTTTCCACGTGTATTGTTATCTAAATCTAACTGTGTGTTCTAATTCATCCATTTCCCATGCTAAACTGTTGCATATCCCTGGTTCTGTGTGGATACACCTTACTGGCCACTCTGTAACCTTCCAGCTCTTTGCTGCCATTTCTCATGTGTGTTTGATAATCCCTGCCTTCTAACTCCATTATTGGCCTGCACTGTTAGAATGCTGTCGGGAACTTGCATCCATATGTAACCCACTCTGCTCATGTAACTGTTTTCTGCTGCTTAGTGCTTGCTTGAAAGTTGAATTTGTACATACATTTAAATCTGGGCATTTTAGTGCTTTGTTTGAAAGTTGTATTTGTATGTACATTTAAATCTGGGCATTTTAGTGCTTGTTTGAAAGTTTCATTTGGATGTACATATAAATCTGGGCATTTTAGTGTTTTGTTTGAAAGTTACATTTGGTTGTACATATAAATGTGGAAAGTTGAATTTGGATATGCATTTAAATCTGGGCATTTTAGTGCTTTGTTGGAAAGTTGCATTTGGATGTACATTTAAATCTGGGCATTTTAGCGCTTGCTTGAAAGTTGTATTTGGTTGTGCATTTAAATGTGGAAAGTTGCATTTGGATGTTCCTTTAAATCTGTGCATTTTAGTGCTGTGTTGGAAAGTTGCATTTGAATGTACATTTAAATCTGGAAAGTTGCATTTTGATGTACATTTAAATCTCTGCATTTTAGTGCTTTGTTTGAAAGTTGCATTTGGTTCTACATTTAATTCTGAAAAGTTGCCCTTGGATGTACATTTAAATCTGGACATTTTAGCACTTTGTTTGAAAGTTGTATTTGGTTGTACATTTAAATCTGGTAAGGTGCATTTGGATGTACATTTAAATATGGTCATTTTAGTGCTTCGTTTGAAAGTTTCATTTGGATGTACATTTAAATCTGGGAATTTGCATTTTGATGTATATTTAAATCTAGGCATGTTAGAGCTTTGTTTGAAAGTAGCATTTGGATGTACATTCAAATATGGAAAGTTGCACTTGGATGTACATTTAAATCTGAGTATTGTATTCTGCTGCATTCTAGTGCTCACCAACAAAACAAAGAGAGGTACAAGGGAAAATGATCCCTCCAATAGTGATCCCTCGTATAGGTTATCAACCTTTAACAACAAACAAAAAGCGCTATGAGGCAAACCTTACTGTTGTCCAATGGGAATGATCCAATACAATGCTGATTGAATCAGACTACTGCCTCTATCAAAAATGAAGGCAAAACATCACATTTATCACAATATTTTTTCAAATTAATACAATATTAAAACATCCTAAAAATACACTGACTTTATTGATGACCTATATTTCATTTATGATCATGCATTCTGGTGCTCACCCAGGCTGGGTACGTACAATCCTGTGCCTTGTGCCTGCCTTGAGCAAGGCACCATCTTCATCTGTGCCTGCCTGGCTGCTAGGCTGCCTGGTGAGCTCATTTGTGCATGGTGCAGCTCCCCTGCCTGTCTCTCTTCCTCTTCCCTCCCCACCACACACATGGCGCTCTCTCTCTCCCCTATCTATTGTAACTGATACTCTATGACCTATCCTATTTCCCTCATGCAGCCTGGAAGAAAAAAAGCTCAAAAGAGCTATCTTGGCCTCTAAACCAGGCCTACCTATTGCAGACACCTATGTCAATGCTACTTCCAGGCAGACTCTTACAAATATCCTCTTTTCTGCTGTCCCCTCTCCTGACCCATAGACTCCCCACTTGGTCTCCACTCTCTCCCCTTTTTCCTCCTTACCCATTAATGGCGGCACCAGATGGGAAGTACTCTTGGCATACCTCTCATCTTCTAGGTGCATCATTAATGTCTATCATAATGGCACTGTCATGCAACAAAGGTCTCAACCTACTCTTCTCCTTTTTGACTGGTGCCTGCCCTCTCTCATTAACTTCCCCTCTTCTTCTGTGACTCCTCTTTCCTCCTTGCTAACCTCTCCACCACCACAGACTGGAGTACCATGTCCTTGTACCCGTCCTTGGAAAACATTCAAAGGTGGCGATAAGCTTCACTTAGCTACTTTGAAAGCTTGTTCCGCTCTCAAACACTCCTCTGACATCTCGCTCCTTCTTGAATACTTTGATCTCGACATCCTCCTCCTTACCGAGACGTGGTTCAATGCCAGCTCAGTCACTGCTCTTGACACTCTCCTTCCTGGGGGCTACAAACTCCTGTCCAAACCCAGGGCCAGCTGGCCCGGAGGTGGGGTGAACCTGATTTTTCCTGAGTTTGTTCCTGCCTCTATCATACTTACTCAATCCTACACCTCCTTTGAATGCCTTGTCTGTAGGCTATGAGTATCAATTACTCTCTCACTCACCCTCTCTCCCATATACAGCCCCCCTGGCCCTATCCCTCTCTTCCGCTCCGAATGGGCTGACCTCACCTCTTCCCTCTTGACCTCTACCGCCAAATACCTCTTCCTTGGTGACTTCAATATCCACCTCGGCTCCCCTGAATCAGCCACTTGACAGTATCATGACCTCTGTGACTCGCTCTCTCTTACTATCCTTCCTTCCGGTTTGACCCACTCAGCCGGACACACTCTGAATGCATTTATCTCTGGTGACAACCCTATCACTAACCTGGTCACCACCCCTATCTCCTGGTCCAATCATTCTCTTCTCTCGTCCCACTTGAAGCCCCTCTCCCCTCTGTCCGAGCCGGCTTCCGTACTGCCAGCCTCCTTCGCCGTCATTCATCCAATGAAGAGAATGTCAGTCGCTGCATTTGCCTCCACTTTAATCCCCCATCCCAGACCTGCATCTGACTCACCCTCTGACTCTGTCCTTGCCAACCTTCACCCCTCCATCTGAAACACCCTTGACATCATTGCCCCTGTCATGAGGATGCGCCTGAAGCCTGCCTCCAAGTGCAACAGTTGATATGACTCTGATCTAGCCTGTCAAAAACATAAATGCAGAGTTGCTGAACACAAATGGTAGACCTCAGCTTCACCCTCTGACAAACTGGCCTGTCGCCTGCCCCAAAGCCAATATCATTTCTCCATCCACTCCAAGAAGAGGGCCCACATCCAAGCCCGCATCTCTGGAGGCATTAACAACACAGCTGAACTTTTGAAAATCTGCAAGGAACTCGCCATTCTAACTGCAGTCTCCACCTCTCCCCTTCCTTACCAGGCCCTCTGCTCTGATTTGGCATCCCCTTTCGCTTATAAAACTCAGGGCATCCTCTCCTCACTCTCTACCACCATCATCTCCACTGCCACTCCTGCTCCCCTGCCTCCCTTGGCTTCCCTCCCTCCACCTCCCACACTGTCTTCTATCCTGTCCATTGCATCAGAGGAGGTCTCTAAAGTAGTCCGTTCTATGAAGGTCTCATTCAAACAGGTGCTCTCATGCTCCTCTAGAGCTATTAAGGACAACATCTCAACTCTTTTTCCCCAGCTCTTGCCGACTTCTGTATCCACTCCTTCAGCAATGACGCTTTCCCTTTTCACTCAAGCACTCCCTTGTCCACCCTTTCATTGCCCGGCTGGGTAAAATCTTGGAGAAGTTGGCCCTCCCCCAACTAATCCTTCATACTGAACTCGTTGGTTGCCTCCATGACCATCAATCAGGATTCCGGGCATCCAGAGGCATGGAAACTGACCTCCTGAACACCAATGAAGATGTGCTTGCAAATGTTGACTCTAAATCACCTGCTATTCTCATTCTCCTCAAAGTCTTCTCTGCCTTTGACAAGCCCAGGGACCATATCTCTCCAGTCCAAACATCTCTCCACTGGATCCTGGTGGCCGCAAGGGTCAAATTCAAGACCCTCTGCATCATTCACAGGGCTTTCTGGGGCCTGGGATCACACTATCTCCAATTTTCCCTTCCTAAATACGTCCCTGCTAGAGCCCTTTGCTCCTCTAACTCACACTCTCTGCTTGTCAAACACTTCTCCAAGCAGAGAGTAGAGGGCAGGTCTCTCTCCTCGGCTGGTGCCTCTCTTTGGAACAGCCTCCCTGCCCCCACTCTGCCTTGAGCTTGACCTTCTTAAGTTCTGGAAAACTTCTCAAAACTCTGCTTTTCTCTACCTCTTTTCCTCTTTCCTTTCCCTGCTAATCACCCCACTGCCACTGAGAATAGCAACCTGCTCCTTCATAAATATGACAGGTTACCAGGCCCTCCACCCAGTCAGCATCAGAACATCCCCACCTTCAGCACTTCACCTTTGGGCCCCCTGCCTTGCGGCTGTGCATCCCACCCGTGGGACTCTTCTGCCTTAGCACTTGCCATTGGTCTCCAGCCTGGCTTCCCTTGTACATCCCTCCTGGGTTTCCACCAGCACTTGGCCATAACTTGCTCTCTCCAACCCACCCTCCCTTCCGTTTCTCTTGCACTACTCTTCACAGCACTTGCATATTCAAATGTCACAAGGCCTAGTAGGACCACGATTGCATGTTACTGTTTTTTGCCACTGTTTTTTGCCACTGTTATTTTGGCCGCCCTTGCTCTCTCATTTTGTCTTGTGGCGTCTGGAAACACCATTCGGTTGTATAGACGCCTAACAAATGCGCAATAAATACATAAATAAATAAGGGAATGAATAACACCCCATTCAGATTGATGCATCCAATTACCTATGCTCACATCACCCTGAGACAGAAAGTCTCTATAATTTATTATTAACCAACAACAAGAAAAGAGTTACTCTATCAGCACCATGGCTGCCTCCCATACCGTGACTGAGTCCGGTCTTGTTCAATGGGGACTTAGCGGTGTAGTCTGACCCTGGCGGGACCGGTAAGTCCCCATTGAACAAACCATTGCCCATTCCCATTTCAGCCCCCATAGGGCTCAATGGGAATGGGGAGGGCGCTAATAATGGGCTCGCTACTTGCAAGCCCGTTATTAGCGCCCTGGTCCCTTAGCGGGACCCGTAAGGGACGTGTGGTCAGACCACATGTTCCTTACGGTTCCCGCCAAGGGGACCGTAAGGAACATAGGGGAATAGGGCAGTAAGGGATTACCCGCACCGGTCTCCTTACCGGTGCCCGGTATCCCTTACCGCCCACCTCGTTTTTTTATTGTATTCTTCACTAAATTGGTAATTGTTCATTTAATGTTTATATTTTTATATAGTAAGGACCAGTTCCATATTGATGTCATAGCGCTGTACAGACAAGAAAAGAGACACTGGTGTTGCTAAGGTCGTGGCAAAAGACGAAGTAGATAATGATCATAATTACTAAGCATTTTTTATGTCAAGCACAGCAACTACAGAGTGACTCACATGGGCACTGGAAAACAATATCCATTTGAGCTCGGGAATCTAGGGTTGAAATGAGTGGTGATAGAGAGGGAAGAGGTTCTGAATGGGGGTTGAGGGCAATGTAGAGCCCTACTCACTGAGGTGAGGTCTACGGCATTTCCAGAGGGCGACAGGAGGGTATATTCCAAATGCTTCTATGTTGATGTTGGTTGTGGAAAGGGGCATTTCCTGAGATGGGTGTCTGTCGATGCACTTCTATGAAACATAAACCGGGCGATTACAGGGGCATTATTATTATTAGGGTATTTATTGAGACTGGACCGAGCTTCTGGAAGCTGTGAAGTGCTTTACAATCCTATGGGGAAGAACATGGTGAGATAAGCATAGAAAAAAGGGAGCAAGGAGCTAACAACAGGAGAGGAGGAGGCCGGGCAATTTAGCAGCTTGGGATTTACAAGCAAGCAGGAGAGGGAACAATGGGGAGCAGATCACCCAATCTCAGAGATGGTGCGGAGTAGCAGGTGTGTGGACTTAGGTGTTAGCGTGGAGTCATTCCTTGAATGGGACCGTCTTGAGCTCCCTTCTGAAATGTTGTGTGTGGGGGCGTGTCTGGTATCGACCAGGAGGAGGTTCCAGAATCTTTGGGCACAGACAGACAAGGCCTGTCTTCTGGTTCTTTTCTTACTGTACTGGTAGAGTTCAAGGATGCAAATGTCCTTACTTCTGGCAGATCGTAGGCCTCAGGAGATGCTGAGTTTCTCCATGAGGTAGCTTGCGGACATTATGATGCAGCAGGATTTGAAGATGACTTGGGCTTGCAACAGGAGCCTGTGCAGGTCGATGAGCGTCAAGGTGCTGACAAATTATAAGAGCTCTTTAATGAGTCGCGATGCAGCTGGAGCTGTGTGATTGTATTGGGATGCATAAAGCCCTGCATAAAAATTGGAAACTATCATGGCTAGAGGTCAGGCTGTCTGCCGAAGATGTGGTGGAGGTGCAAACTGTGAGGGTACATGAAGATGGCTATGCTGCAATTAAGTTGAATGCCACAGGTGCAGTGGGTGTAGAGGGAGGGTGGGGTGTGGGAGAGGACCTGTCGAGGGTTGAATGCTAGGAATGGTGGGCATGCTGCATCATAGTGTTGCTAAGGTTGTATATGCGTTGGTTCAAGTGGTGATTAGGGAGAAACCGTTCACAGAAGGATGCTTAGTTTTTGATCAGGCTTTAACACCACCATTCATTGTGGATCATATCTAGAACTTTAGCATTGCTATACGTCTTAGTTCAAGTGGCACTTTACAGCTGCATTAGGTTTGGATAAAAGGTGACATTTCAGCATCATCTAGTGAGGTTCCAGACTTTCGATTCACAGTTTGTGTTTTAGCGACACCAATAGTTTTGGCTTACAGCTCGTGCTTTAGCCACATGTTTAGTTTTGGGTGCTTGGTGGTGCATTACGGTGGTTCATGCAAAAGACAGTGCACACTGACATGTGCAGGGACTAGGGGTGGGGTGGCTAGGAGAGTGCAGGTCTGCTGTCCTCCGCTCTTGTGGCAATGCTCATCTGGCCATGTAGCCTGCATCCTCAGTCTCTCTGCGAGTCATGCACACTCAAAGGAGTTCCCACCAGAAAAACAAAAGCCAAAGCGTGACAAAGGTTCCATGCTATAGCCATAAAGGTCATAGAGTTGTGTTAGAAGAAATTGAAAGCAGAGCAAAAGGTTTCTCTAACCCCCAACTGAGGGAAAACTCAAGATATAAACGTGTTATATTGCTTGGAATACCACGTTGGAGTGGGACTCAGTATATCTGTTTATGAGTAGAAGACTTTGCAAATGTGTAACAATCTGCTTTGTCCACTTTCCGGAGATTGTATCTTTACATTTATTAATTTAAGTTACAGTATTCAAATCTGAAAAATTATGAATAATAAATACATTTGTGTTTTCCTTCCTTTTTATGTCTGTGCTTTAAATGCGTGCTTATATCACGAGTACTTCTTAACATTCGCATCTTTCTCACAGAGCACATTTACATCTCCAGAGAAGCCAAAGGATCTTCAGTTTTGAAGCAAACAACAGCAATGAACACATTGTTGAAAACCCTTCCTTCATAAAATAAAGCCCCGACCAATGCTACTCTTTCACCAGAGATATGCTGGGATCCTTTAATCATCGCATTCCTCAAAACCTCGAAAACACCCCCTTCAAAAATTCCTGATATCTAAGACTTGGACTGCACTATAGAAAATGATATCATTATATGTACATGAATAATATACACTTCATTTGGAATTGCATATTACATTCCTATTTACAGAATGGAAGGATATAAATGACTGTACATCATATAGACCAGGGTTTTCCAACCCCAGGCCTTGTTGGATTATCAGGATACCACTAATTAATATTCATGAGAGAAATGTGCATACAATGATTCTAAATGTATGTACATTTATTCTCATGAAGATCAAGGAGGAATATCCTGAAAACCACAAGGCCTGGAGTTGGACAATGCTGATATAGACCAACTTGCCTACTATGCACTCACTCAATTCTGTTCTGTAAAATGCTATCCAAAAGATTGAATGGTTACATTGGGATTTAAGTGCACCTTGATCCACAAGGTTTTATATGAGACTTGCTGTTGGCAACTCCAACTGTGATCAAACAATCGGCAAAGCAACAGAGAAAATATACCATCTTGTGGTGCTACACTGTGGCATTGAAAAATATTTCGATAGGTTCTGTTTGAGGTTTTAAATCATGTCATGAGGAAGGCTGGTTTTGGGTTAAACTTCTGTCGTAACTTCAAAGACTTATACAAAGACCCAATGGCAACAAACACTGTCACCCCAGCTGTTTTCATTAGTCATGGCATTTGGCTTAAGCTATAAATGTCAACATTTTAATTATTGGGGGGCCAACGAAAATCTACGTGGTGTGAGGAACCTGAGGGTGTCCTCCCATCTACTCTCCTTGGGTCTCCCTCTCAGGTGGCCAGGGTTGGGCCAAACACTTTTGGATCCTAACCCTGGGGCTGGGTAGGCGAGGGAGGATCATCTGGGTGAAGGGTCTTTGGTGAGTGGAAGGAGAATGTCATTAAGTGAGACACAGTATGTTCCGCTTCCATTCTATAATGAAGCCTCAGTCTTTGAGGCTTTTATAGGGTACTGTCAAAATCCCTCCAGTTCTTCTTTTCAAACTAGCCCCTGGATAAAACCCTAGTATCAAGGGACTGAGAAGAAAACCACAACAAGAACCTCTTATTATTTGGAAAGAATATTCCCACATTCAACCCTTCTGGTAAAATCAAAAAGTTATGAGAATACACTCTGCCCTCCATCTAAATTTGTGGGGTACCGTCAATCTTCCACTCTATCACAACTCCAGCCTCTCCATATGTACATCACTATAGTACTAGGATGAGGAAAAGGTGACTAAGAGCAGTGCACACTAACATGTCATTTTACCACTCTGGTACTGAGACGAGGAGGAAGCCTGAAGGCTGTTATGAGCGTCAGGCATGTCCAGAGAACACCAGTAACTATGGTCAGGCAAATAGGTCTAAGGACTCACACCTGCAACCTGTTAAGTAGTTGCAGGTGCATAAAAGGTGGAGCTGACCAGCAAGAGAGATGAGCAAGGGAGACCAGCAGGAGAGGAGCCAAGCCATATGTATTTTGGCCTGCGAGGAGCAAAATCTTGTTCATAGGGAGGCTGCCGAGGAGGGTCCTGCTTGGAAGCCAGGACACCAGCAGAGCTTCAGGAGAGACTGTGATGCCGAAGCCTGGGCGGGCCATGGGAGGGTTACAGCTGACAAAGTCTCCATGGCCGGGTGCCCACTGCCAGAGCTGTGGGGCACGGAAGAGATCCCCATGCTGCAAGTTACCGGCAGCGTCCGCGAGTGGCGAGCAGAGCTGCCAGCAATCTACAGAGATGTTTCCAGTGTGCGAGGGTGGTTTGAAGCATTACGAAGACTTGGGAGCGGAGCAGAGAGCAAGAAAAGAAGATGCCCGGAGGAGCTGCCAGAATCCGGTGAGTGAACAAAAGGCAACACTCACAGCGTGGCGCTCCTGTGGCTATTATGAAGCAAATGCAATTGCCGAGTGAACGAAAATCGGTATACAAGTGAAAGTGAACTCAAAGTGAGGGGTTATACGAGCAAGTTGAACTAAGAGGGAAAGCCTTGTGATTTAAGCATTACTGAATATCAAACTAAAGGAAAGCTTTTAGGAGCTTGTGAATGGAAAGCAAGCATGTATGAAACGCTCGTAATAAATACTGAAAGGCAATGAACGAATCCTATGAAATGAAGTGAAAAGCAAGTGATGAACATTATTCAAGAGTGTGAAAGTAATGTGGTGAAATAAAGTGGACACCACGGAGTGAACTGTGTGAAAAGAACACATTATGACAGAGCCAAGAGACTGGCAAGGAGAAAAAACATTGTGGCAAAGTGAAATCAAAGTGAAAGTGAACCAAAACAGAGGGGAACGACAGAGAAACATGTGTGGGCAAGAAAACCAAGAGTTATCGTTTGCATGACCTGTAATGGGTGGACCGTGTGGTCCGAAAACTGCGCCAAGACCAAAGATACCATGTTTGGGAAAGCCAAGGAAACCTTCTGATATGCATCAAAGAGATTGCTGAAGTGAAAGCAGACAAGAGTAATCTGTGTAAACTCTTAAGGAATCAGAAAGAGTCTGATGTTGACCTGGAACTGATTTTGAATATTAGAAGACTAAAATGAAGTGTGAGCTGGTAAGCTGGACAAGCCAATGCCTTGTGGAACAGAACCCTAAGAACATGTGAAATTTGTTGTTGCCTTGAAGAAGGGAATCTCGAGGTCTGTTTGTGGAACTGTTATCTTCTTGGGAAAGGGAACCCCAAGACTTTGTAGAACTGTCTTGAACTTGGGGATGGAGCGCTGGAAAGTAAGCCAGGATCTGGAAGAAGCTCAACATTTTATTTTGGTACACTACTTAGTTTGTGGTTGACATGAATACACATTGTTCAGCTTTAGTGGTGAGGGCAAGTATAGCTTTTGGACACAGACAGACTTTTAAGTTGAACTTTACTGACTCAGACTGCTATTCGTTTTGTTAGGTAGGGAAATCCCATGTTAGCATAGGGCAGTTTAGGCCTTACTCCATCCAGACATATAAGTTAATACAAGTATTTTATTTGAACTTTGAATCTCTTGTCTGTGTCTTGCTTCATGATGCCTTCACAATGGTCAGATATAGTTACATAATTTGAGAAGCTGA
Source organism: Ambystoma mexicanum (assembly GCF_040938575.1). NCBI lineage: Eukaryota > Metazoa > Chordata > Amphibia > Caudata > Ambystomatidae > Ambystoma > Ambystoma mexicanum. Next base: position 332,946,305 of record NC_090934.1, on the reverse strand, counting down.
AGATAGGATAAGTGGGGGCAAAACTAACCAAAAATGAAAACGGTTGATATGATTAGTTATCAGAAAACACAACACATGATATGAAAACGTGAAACAGTATAACCTTTCTATTAGTTGTTTTTTTGCCTGTTATTGAAAAAGCCATTCATTGTAAGAACGAAATTGTTCAATAGCTTAAAATACTCCAAAACGTTGTTTCATGTTCATAATGTTGTAATACACATCATTTTACAGATATCTAGCAATCTTAATAATTATTTGTATTCTAGTTATCAAACCCTCACCCATTTCATATGTCTAAATGCATTATGAACATACAATTTGGCATTGGTTCAAAATTGTTTGGTTTTAAGCCTGCCTCAGGACAAAACAACACTCGTACATGTACAGATGATGAAAAGGTTAAGCATCAGATTTTAATATCAATTACTTATCCGTACTTATCCGTGGGTGAGTCCTGCTTAAAAAGATGCCAAAGTCATTATTGGACAAACTGAGTAAAAAAGCGTCAGATACTCAAAACCTTTTTTTGTCGCATCTCATTAAAAATGATGCCCGTTCACAAAGGCTATCTGAATGTGGGCAAGATTTATGGCCTGAAAGGACCTATTCTAGCTTTGCATCCCCCCTGAAACGGACGAGCATAATTTTATGATAGCCATCTCGTGGGCATGATAGATGCCCACATTCAGATACGCATTAGCACCTCTTTTGTGCATTTGTACAAATAATGCGGCTTTTCCATAAATTTGAATATGCATCCCAAATTCAGAGACAGAATGGAGTTTGAAATGCACAGAAATCAAACACGTCCCCCTGCTCCCGGGTCTTTTTAAGAGGAGCAACCACTGCTGTTCCACTTGCATTTTAAAACTCTGACAATGGTTAAGCGACATGGGGTCTACCCTTCCCACTATTTTCTACCTCTGCCCTTGCCATCAACGTCCTTGTTTCTTGGTCGTATTCTGTTTTCCATGTCTACTTTTTCATGTTCAACAATGTGGATTTCAAGGCGCCAGATGAAGGAATGTACTAGCGACACACAAAGAAAGCAGCAGCCTGCCAGCAGGCTGGCAAGCAGACTCGGAGCTCGGAGAACAGCCCGCGCCGTCTCACTCGCCTGGGCTTCTGGGAACGTCAGGCCCTTCGCACGGTCAAGCACTAGCCTCCCACGGCTTCCCTCATTAGCTCCAAGGAACGTGCACTTCACACAGCACGCGCAGGTTTCAGATGCGCAGATCATTCCTAGGGTTCATATCCCAGCTTCTCTAATAAGAAACACATTCATATTTTGTAAACTGTTTCTCACAGCTTGTTTATTCAAGGTTAGAGCTTGGTGCGGGTTCCTTATGGATGGAAGTGTGACTCATTGTTTAATGTGTCAGCTCATTAGCAAAACTTTTTTTTTCCTTCATTGCCTTATATTTCCCCGCCGCTGCTAATTGCTAAGCCCACGGTGAGCTCGATTTGGCAACGGGAGTGAGAAAAATACAGAGCATGCAGCCAAAGCTGTCATTGCCGGGATAAGGTGAAGGTTGATAGTAACTGGCACAGCTGCAGGAAGGAGGCTCAGGATACGGAGGAAAGGAGCCACTTAAGCCCCGATTGTGGAGAAAATGCAACATTGTGAAGAACACGTGGAATAGCACAGCGCTTCATTCACAAGGCGGGGCTTAGCGCTCATTTAAAGCAAGGCACACAGTCTCAACCCACGCATGTCTTCTCGCAAACTCTGTCCTCGGCTCCAGGAGATATTAGATGTCCTGAAGCAGGTACCACACGATCACTGTGGCGCCCTTGCCATTGTCTTCCGTGCAGCCCGTACCAAGCGCCTGGGTCACCAGGCAGGCAACAGCTCTGCAATTTGGCAGAGGACCGGCCGTATGGAGGACCGTGCAGATTCACGATCACTGGAGTAAGATACCATGGCTGGGGGCACCCAGCGAGCAGCAGCCTTGGCTATGGGGGCACCCAAGCAGAGGCTGCAGCAATGGCCATTATCACATGGCAAGACAATTCCTGGGGGGGCAGGGTTGCCCATCAGGTTCACCGTCCGGATGCCGGGCCATGTTGGTAGACCCTCAGCATACTGCGCTGCACCAGCATGGTGCCTACAAACAAGACGCAGGAGTCAGCTCTGGATCGACTGACGAGCTGGAACTGGCTCGTCCCTTTTATTGTGTAGGTCACATGCTTACCACCATGTGACCATTGCACACGTCCTGGGAGCTACCATGCTCCCAAGAGGGGTGACATCCAACACTCCTTGTTTCTCATAACAACCAAACAATAAGACATCACACCACACCACAAACAATAATACTAGGAATATAGGTGCAGCTACTTTTCACATCCTTAGGAGCCCAGGTTGTCCCACCCACTAAGCCGTGGTACCCATGGGGTGACAGTCAGGGTTGGTGGGTTGCCGGTGACACTTTGGAAACTCCAACTGCTAGCACACCCTTTATTAACCCGGGCGAGTGGAACTTGCACCACTGACAAAACACCATCTCTTGCACCTGGCACCCTTCACTACAAAACCCACAAATGCAGGAGCACAGCTTCACCCACCACTTTGGCAAGTCCATTTTACTGAGTCCACTTTAAGAGCTTGCAGGTCTGCCGGAAAACAATCCGACGTCTGTTGGTTGGCATCTTTTCCAGTCAGTTGAGAGTCCAGGGGCCCATAAAGCCGCACCTGGGAAAACAAGGGGCCACATTGGCTTAGTCTCTCGATGGTGGGGCAAGACCGTGGCCCGATGCTGGTGGCAAAATGACGCAGCAGCTCAAAGTTCAGAGCCGGCACAGCCACACCAGGGGATACGAGGGGCCACCTCGGACTAGTCTCTAGATGGTGGCGGCAAAACCGTGGTGGGGTGCTACTGTGGGATGACAGGCAACTCACGTCTCTTCCCCCTCTACGCAGGGGCTGATGCAGGATGCTGCTAATAGCATAGGGCGCACAAGCGCTTGCGAGAGCTGCAACCCTCCTACACTCCTTCCTTTTTCTTCCCTCTTGGGAGTCACTGCCACCTGGCTCTGGGGTGGCGACCGCACGCTGGCATGGAGCCTGCTCCTGTATGCTGAACATAGGCAGCCCCTCCCTTTCTTCACTGTGCCGGCACCGCTGACGCAGCAGTGGCGTTTTCCTCCCCTCCCCCATCTTTTATTTCAAATTCAAACATCACCCCCTTGGGCCTGGGATCACATTGGGGCTTCTACCTTCAGAGCTCCAATTGAGAGCATTCCTACTATACCACCAGCGGGCCGGGATGTTGGGAGGGCCATTAGCCGTGTTTATTTATTTATTTATTTATTTATTTCATGTGCTCAGACATGGAGCACACGGACATGGAGCACTTTCTTGTTTTCCATGCTCCGACAGTGAACGCTGCCCAACTCACCACCAAATTGGCCCAAGATTTGAAAGAGGGCCCATATATCTGCCTCTGACAGTGCGCTCATGACTTTCCCTGCCAGACAGGCCCAGGTCTAACAAGGGAAGCACGGGCAGCCTCCACCTTCTCTCTATCCCACTGTTGGGCGGCCCGAGGTGTCATGTGTGCAGCCGGCCCTGCACTTGTTTTGTTCACTGCCTGGCCCTGGATCAATGTTTGGGGCTCAGGCAGGCTACGCCCTCACCTTGCAGCATGGCGGATGCTGCTTCCTCTTTCTTCTCTTTGCCCCTCGGAGGACAGCCGCCAACAGCTGGCCTGGCCGACACACACACCTGCAGTGTTCCTTTTTTGCGGGGAGCGGATGTGCGAGGACCCGCTGCTCCTCTCTCCAGGGGAGCCGACTTATGAATTGCCCAGAGGGGGCCCAAATAAAGGAAGTGACATCACTGGCAGTTATATGACTGCAAATTTGCATGTAGTCGCCAACTGGGTGCAACAGCGCGCACTGGGGGCCGGTGTTGGCATGCGCAGCGCAGAACAGTGGAGAAAGAAGGAGATATAAGCCTTTGAGTTGCATTCCAGTAAGACATCACTGCCCCTACTCCACCGCTCTATAATCGTCCAGCAACACAACTAGGATGGGAGAATGAAATGCTTGCTAAACAGAAGGTACAGCTGCAAGGTGGAGTACCACCACCACCACCCAAAAAAAGTTCCCAATTCAAGGGAAACGAGAAGTAAAGACGTTTCCACGATTAAAAACTACCAAGCAAGACGTGTGTGGTGCCATAGTTCAGTAAAACATCAACAATTCAAACATACAATAGTGCCTCTGTAGATTGGCCAGCCACAAGTGAAATTTCCTAAAATGTTACCTCTGGGTAACCAGATAGAGTTAGGGATGTAGCTTAATCTTAAACCTTTCAGTGGACACATCAGATGTGCTGCTGAAGTACAATGCAATCCTGGCTGAAGTATAATGCAATCTTGGCTGACGTATAATGCAATCAGGTGTAGTTTCAGACTTGGGGGGAAGAGTGTTAACTGCTTTTAACATTGTAGTTTACCAGAAATTCTGGTAAAGTAGTGTATAATGTTAAAAAGCAGTTACCCAGGCTCACCCTGCACCCAGGTGATGTTTGGGACTGATGGAAGCACTCGCGTCTAAATGTTGTAGCCATGGTTGTCTCCATGTTTTAAAAACTCCCACTTTCCGGGTTTTCAACATTCATTTGAAACAGCCCTTATTCAAAAAATGAAGGAGTCAGTAAAAAAGCCAATGCTGAAAAGCCTATTTCTCACAAGTAGTAAGACTCAAAGGGTAAGAGCGACTGTATAGCAGACCATGCCAATGTAGGATTACCTTCAGTCAAAATTCATGCACTGCAATGTTCCTAAATTCAGATTGCAGAGTAGTCTGCAACTGAACCTCAATCAGCTCTTCCTGGGCATCAAATGGATGATGCACCACCTCCTCTGCCAGAAAAGTCTGGATCACCCAGTCATTAAAGCCAGCATTTACTTCAGGGAAGTATTGATCAAAGCTGGACCTTAATGTTGCTAGGTGGCTTGCCCAGCTCCAACTGTCCTTTTGCAAAGGTCTAGCTTCCTCTTGAAGTCAAATACTTTTTAATTAATTCTTTTCTCTGTGTTCCCATGTCCACAGGAATGCCCCCAAAGGTGGGATTGGGAGTTTCTGGGGTGGTGAGTTCTAGTGGTCTTGGTTTCCTTTATAAAATACACAAATCATATAGTATGTCAACCAGACAATGTATCATTGTGTACAGCTTAAAGGGGGCCACCTGACCCAAAGCAGCACACTAGGAGATGTATTTTGGAACAATCAACATTGTAAACACACCTCTAGTTTAGATTGTAAAGAGTGCTTGTGCTGCAATTACAAGCACCCAGTTAATAAAGTCCAGACTTAAAACACTTGATCAGCATTCAGTGAGTAAAATAACCTTATAAAAATAAATTACAGAGAATTTTGGTATTATCAGGCACTGGCAAGCGGGCTCTGCTGTTGCTGTGGGAGAAGTGAGACTTGCAATGGCGACAAATTTAAGGTTAATAGCTGCCGTTTATCACAAGATGGCAGGTCAGCATAGATCTTAACCACTGAATGCCCACCGAACAGCTATAAACCCTTCTATGTCAGCAAGAGGCTGATGTAGAGGAACCAGTGATAGAAAGCAATGAGGTAATTATACTGTACCATATCCTGCGGGAGGTGATCCCCCCAAGACTCAGTGAAGGCCCCTCGTGTCAAAAGGTTGAAAAGTCCTGCCGTCTCAGTCCCCACAGTCCTAACTTCTCCCCCGCTTAGAGTGGAAGCAGTCTGCGGCACACAGCTTGTAATGCAAATCGCACATTTTAAGCGTCAGGACAAAAAACAGAGAACTGAATACATTGCTGAGGTAAATGAGTTCTGACTGGCAACACTGGTAATACCGTATAGAGCCACATTATCGCACCGCCCAACTATGAGTTTGAGGGCAAAGGTGGAGGGAAATCCTCCAGCAAGAAGCTGGAGGTATTTCCTCCACCATATCGCCCAAAATAGAACAATTTGGGATATTACCACCATCAAAATTACTACCAGCAGTAATACCTCTGAAATCCACCATGGATTCCTCTGGACTCCAATTAATGGGGACTAACACTGCCTACCACCACTTGTAATTTGGCAGTAATACCGCCAGACCAAGTGGCAGTAATGGTAGTACAGTTTGGTGGTATCTCGGCAGATTTACAGGCCACACAGAGACATCACCTCTCTCCATGTTGTCTTTTATTGTAAAGTGGATTACCAGGTTTCAGACCTGTAAGAGACCCCTGTCTCCTCAGGTGACTCAGACCCCCACCATTCCATCCTACATAAACTTAATGCCCCCAGGCTGTTCGGCTGTTCTTCTATTCTACTTTTATTCTACCCATGTAGATCCAGGAACGTCATACTCCTGTTACTTTCATGGATTATTTTACTTCCTTCATAAATAGGCCCCTAATGGAGCCTGAGACCTCACAAAAGCCCGGCCCCTATCACACTAAGCATGTGTGGCAGGGGCTGTGGATCGGGCTGCTGCTTGTTGATGAAGCAACAGCCCGACCCTTTGGTCATTTATCCTCTATCTTTTTTTTCAAGCTGTGGATGCGCACCCCCCTGGGCATGAGGCTGCGGACCACCAGAGGGCCGCGCCCCACAATTTGAATACCGCTGCCCTAAGCCCTCCCCTCGAGGACCATACACCAATATGAGTCCTAGAGGGGAGGGCTTAAACGCACATTTCTGCGATTATACCCGGAGAGAAGTGATGCAGTATCGATGGAAAGGGCCATCCATGCTGCATCACTTCTCTCCGGCCGGGTGGGGGGGTTTTACTCAGCCCCGACTTGATTTTGCCGGGGGGGGGGGCTCAGGTCTCCATACATGTCATCTCCTTTCAGGCCACCACCCACATGCGGTCTCACCAGCCTTATAGTCGGAATGGAAGGAGTGCGCCTCACCCGCCTTAGGGTTGGACCATGTGCGCAATGACCTGGAGCTCCTTTCTTTGCATATTCCCAACTCCGGAGCTCTGCAGGCAGCCGCTGGCCAGGCCGCACCACCTTGTTGCTTCACCTCCACGGCTTGGCGTTCTCAGGCCATGCCTCCTTCTTTCAGCTTATTTATTCTTTGTTAGGAGTGGGCATGCGAGGACCGGAAGCTCTTCTTCTCTTTCACGGCTGACTCTGCCACTTCTTCGCCATGCGGGCACCAGGAAGCCCATCCTTTAACTAAGCACAGGTCCCTAGACCACCCGCAGCTCTAACGGCCGGTGCCGCTTCCTTCCACACACGCGGCTGTCGCTGATGCCACTTCGCCACTTCTCACCCTCACGTGGTTGACATCCAAATAATAAAAAAAGAAAAATCAGGCTTCCAGCAGCTTGCACTGTTACTGTGCAGGGCCCGGACAACCACCTTCATCGCCAATGTGACAGCCTACTCATTGTCTTCTGGGCAGGCCACAGAGAGTGCCTGGGTCACCAGGCAGGCAGCAGCTCTGCAATCATGCAGAGGACGGACAGCAGGGGGTACCCTGCAGATTCTGGATCAACGGAATCAAATACTATGGCTGAGGGGACCCAGTGAGCAGAAGCCCCGGCTATGGGGGCCCCCAGCCGAGGCTGCTACAATGGCCATGATTGCATGGCAATACAATTCCTGGGTTGACGGTGTTGCCCATCAGGGTCACCGTCCGGATGCTGGGCCACGTGGGTAGGCCCTCAGCATACTGTGCAGCACCAGCATGGTGCCTAAACACAAAGACAGAGGAGTCCGCTCTTGATCGACTGATGAGCTGGAACTGGCTCGTTCCTTTGATTGGGTAGGTCACATGGTTACCACCATGGGACCATTGCACAAATCCTGGGAGCTACCATGTTCCCAGGAGGGGTGACATGCAACAGTCACCAAACACATATGTGATGATACTCTCTCACACATGCTGATGGAGCAAATTTGTTCTCTCTCTCACATGCCTTGCTAGTGATAGCATATATAACTGCATTCCCTCACACCGTATCAGTTATTTCCCCATGCCATGAATATCAAGATGCATTCAAAAGCCCATGGGTAAGTAAGCACACATAGCAAGATTAGCATGACCAGACGTCCCGGTTTTCCTGGGACAGTCTGGGGAAATCGCCCTCCATCCCGGGGTACTGAGACTTTTTTTATTTAATGAACCCCATCCTGGGATTGGATGGGCTGGTGGCAGCGGTCCGAGTTTGTGCCGGGCTTCGATTCAGGAATCCTGAAATCGGGGGCCCGGCGACTCTTCCTATTGTGAAGGCTTTTCACGCTGCCATTTCCTCACCCTTCCCCTCCCTGGTCACTCTCCTCCAATGAGAGGAGTGTGCCTAGAACACACCCCCACACAACAGGCCAGCGACATAAACGTAGGACTACAGTTTTATCTGAGTCCTGTTTGTGTTTTACTGTAGTCCTACTTCTATGTCTATGGGCTCTCCTGTTTTTTAATTTATTTTATCTGGTCACCCTAAGTAAGATTCACCCACAGTACATGAAGACTTATGTACAATCATGTTTATGCACACATTTGCTCATGGCACAAGCACAAGCATAGACACACACACCCACACATACTCTGGCCCTGATTCACCGAGCATTTTTCAATGGGGTTTTGCCATTAAAAAACGCTTATGTGAATTAGGGCCACTGACTCTCTCTTATCCATACCACAGATCACCAGACACATTTTTATTTTTTATTTTATTGTTTGCTTGTTAGACTCTTAAACAATAAAACAATTCTGTTTCATAGCACCCACAAGGCAAGGGAGGGAGCAAGAGAGGAAAATACATTAAAGTACATTATAAACACAATATATAAGAGCAGTGGGTAGAAGAGGTAAACAGGACGTAGCTACTATGCCTTGTGAATATTCAAAACGTGCAAGTGTAGCAAGGAAGAAGGCAGGGGGGCACTGATGTGGAGTCTGAGCTCCTGGGTGAGCCACAGATGAAGTGCTAGGAATGTTGAGTGCCACACGGGCAGGAGCTGCGAGGGCTCTAAGCGCGCACCAGCAGGGGGAGGGTTTAAATGCAGGTGCAGATTGAAAAGGAGCAGGCTGCGGGAGGTCAGAGCCCCGAGGATGCATAATGGCCAAGGACACCAATCGCAGCAACTGTGGGATTAGCAGGGGAGAGAAGAAGGGAAGGAGGAGGTAAAGAGGAGGGTCTTAAGGAGCTTCCTGAATTTAAGTAGATTCTGCTCAATGCGCAGAGGGAGGGGGAGGCTGTTCCATAGGAGTGAGCCAGCTGAGGAAAATGAATGACCATCTGCCCTCTGTTTAGCAAAACGCTTTACACACAGAGAGTTAGAGAAAGAGGATTGTAGTGGTATAGAGGGGGAGCTAAACGGAAACTAAACAAAAAACACACACAGAAACTAACACACAACGTACTGCCTCTTTCTCTAATCCACACATTCTTATCCGTAAGCACATGCACTTTCTCACACTCCTACACATGTAACACTCTTCCACACACACTGATCACCAATTCTACTTACAATCACACACACAAACACACACATACACACACTCACACACAGATGCACACATATATACTTACAGTCTATCTCTCAGTCACAAATCCTTAACCCTAAGCACATGCACTCTTTCACACTCAAAAACATTTAGTACTCCCCTCCCACACACACACACACACACACAATGATGATCAATTCTACTCACAGACATATGCACACGCACATACATACATACATACTGTGGTAGGTCAGGAGAGTCAGAAAAAAGGAATGGCATTTCAACTCAAGACTTTTATTCAACAAGAAGAAAAATATATTTTCTTTCCCTACAGCTAAAGGGGTTGCCCTACCTAACTGAATTCTAACTCGGGTGCTCGACATTAGGGTGTCAAACTAGAGAATCAGTACTTTATACAAAACACTCCTACTCTGACCCTACCACTAATCAAATGTATTCAGCAAACAGAAATGAAGCCAGGAGAATGACTCCCTTCCCCTGGCCTAACAGGTTCAGCCTTAAGGGCTGGTTTTTCGATAGTCTCTGGTGATAGTTCTTATAAGCCCTTGCAATTACATCCAGGGGCTTCTTTGGGCATCATACATGTCCAACAGTTATTCTTCCTCAGCAATATATATATATATGTATATATTTATATATTTTCCTGAACTTTCCTTCATCTTGGTTCTTGCAACAAGGGAGATTACCCCCATAGTGTCCTTGGCTTTTTCTACCACCCTTGTTATGAGGGATACGACTCCTGTAGTAATGTTGGTCCTTAATATCTTTGTTGCAGTTATTGTAGTGAGGGAGGTTACTCCTAAGGCACTCTTTACTCTTGGTATCTTCTCTGTAATTACAGTGAATAGGGCGAGTACTCCAGAGGCACTCTTCACTCTTGGTATCTTTTCTGTGATTACTGTGACGAGAGAGGTTACTCCCGAGGGACCCTTCACTCTTGGTATCTTTCTGTAATTACTGTGACAAGGGAGATTACTCCCAAGGCACTCTTGACTCTTGGCATCTTTACTATAATCACTGTGACGAGGGAGATTACTCCGTAGGCACTCTTCATTCTTGGTAGCTTTCTTGTAACTATGGTGACGAGGGAGATTATTCCCGAAACACTCTTCACACTTGGTAGCTTTCTTATAACTGAGATGAGGGGGAATACTTCCAAAACACTCTTTACTCTTGGTAGCTTTCTTGTAATGATTGTGATGAGAGAGATTACTCCTGGAGCACTCTTCACCCGTGGTAGCTTTCTTATAACAACTGTGATGAGGGAGATTACTCCCGAAGCATTCTTCAATTGTGGTAGCTGTCTTGTAACTACTGTGATGAGGGAGATTACTCCTGAGATACTATTCACTCTCGATATCTTTCTTGGAACTAGTGTGGTGAGGGAGATTACTCCTGAGATACTCTTCAATATTGGTATTATTCTTGCAACTACTGTGATGAGGGAGATCACGCCCAAGATGCTCTTCACTCTTGGTATCCTTCTTGCATCTATTGGGATGAGTGACATAATTTGCAAGAAACTCTTCACTCGTCCCCAAACCCCTTCCGGGTCTCCCTTGACTTCTATTATCTTCTTTCTGTTGGAGGCATGTCACCGGTTCTTAATGATGTGTAAGTCTTGCTCGTTCTTGTTGAACGATCTTTGCGTCTCTCTCTCTCTCTCTGCTTCCTGTGGCACCACTGTGGCTCCACAGGTTTCTTGGCTTTTCAGTGTCACCCTAGTTCCAGGACTGCCCGTCTACCTCTCTGAAGTCACGCCGCCGTCTGCTTCTCACCAGCCTCTGCGTAGGTTGGGTCTCCGTCTGACTACAGAGTGCACCGCCGACTTCTCCATGGTATCCTCTTGACCGAGGACCAGCTTCTTCTGCTCACTTCCTCGTTCCCTGGTTTGAATCTCCTTGGACTAAAAGGCTCAATGCTGGATCCCTTCTTCATTGACTCCATTCTTGCTTTTTATGTCCTGTAGCTTGGTCCTCCCCAGCGGAGTGCAATAGTCCTTTGTTTATGCCAATGGAGCATTCTTCATGCTTCTTGGGGCCACTTCTTCTCAGTACCATTTTGATTTAGGAAAAGAGTAGTTTGCATCATTCCTTCCATCTTCCTCTTCTCAGTACTTTTGAGCGATTACTAATTATCACTCGGTATGTTCCTCCTCGTCTTGGTAGTATTAAGATGTAAATGAGGAAGGATGGAATATTGCAGTAACAAATAGCAGTGCTTTCAGTGTGGTTTTTGAGGACCTCAATGATTTCTTTGTCTCAAAGGTGAAGGGGTTAGGGAGTTCTATCACAGAACAGAGTCCTTGTCGCCATAAGCAGAATCTCTCCATGTGAGGTCCCGCATTCTGACACTGCTAGGGGGATTGTTGCATAGCGGGCTCACCTCCCTATCCTCACATGGAAGGGCTCCCCTCTAAGGAGAAGTGACACAAATCATCAAAACACCCCCCCCCCCACACATACACAAGCATGTAGACTATCTCTTTCCTATTCAGAACCCGTCCAGTTAACACATGAATTTTCATCAGATGCTGACTGGTCTGACAAGGGTCTACTCAATTTTAAGCTTTTTCCTAAAATCTTTTCTTTCTTTTTTATGAATTGATAATAGAGAAAAATACCAATGCACCTTTGAATTTGATAAGGTATAATTAATCATCATCTCGAATACTGCATAATCATATCTATTGGACACTGATTTTGACATCCATTCCATCTTTACAACACTTTGAACATGCTGTTCGAGTTTGCCCTTTCAAAATCCATGGTCACTAAATAGAACTCTTTAAATTATAACCATGTGCTTCAGATGGCAGTCTTAAATAGGTATTTTTTGTGTGGCTTTTTGTAGCAAAGGGTTGTCTTCATGTTAGGGATTGGGAATTAGGGAAACAAGGGAACTGATAGGCAAGGAACTTAACTTGGTTTCTTTGTCTCAGGCAGGAGCACAACAGGAGCAAAAAAAATGATTTCGGCCTCAGAAGGTCAAGGGGGGGCAAAGTGAGTGATCTTTACTTCACGGAAACCAGGAACTTGACAGCAGTAGCCACATGGAACATTACAAAGAGACCATGAATGCTCCTTTTCTATCCACTGATAGACAAGGAAGTTGTTGGCAAATGGAGCTATGGAGCTACTGAGTTAAGCACATTCCATACACAAAGTAGAAGGTGTAACGGCAGATCTAAGTGGATACTAGTCCCAGCGACCGATTAGGAGGCGAGAAAGCCCTCACCGAGAGACCAAACTAACAGTTGTTGAACCCTGCTCACAATATTGCATGAATACTGATAAGTGGGCAAAACACAGATAACTTGGGCAATCCATGACAGAATATTGTTCAAAATGATAGCCAAGTTCTGGCCACAGTGCCGCCAAGAAGAAAAAACAAAATCCGTGCTCCAGTAGCCAAATCTTTGATCTCTTCATTTTATAAGTTTGTACTCGTCAACCCACTGTCAACATCCAGATGACCCCAAATCGTAGCCGTCACTGCATCCCTATCTCTTATAAAATGGAGCAGGATAGATAGCAAGTGTGACATGAAGCCAAAAAGGGTATTAAGGCTTGCCAGGAGTGGCAAACATGTTGAAAAGAATGTGCAACATGTAAGACTCCTGAGGGATTCCACATGGAGTAAAAAAGGATTAGTAAGAACTTAGAGAAAGGGAATTAACCGTGTGTCACTGATAAGAACGAACTAAAGCAATAGAAAACTGGACCACCACAGCAAATAACCCAACATGGTTAAGGAGAACGTCAGGGTTGCTGCAGGTAATAGAGCCACAAGTATCAGGGTGCTAACATTGACATATTAGAGGATAGGACCATGCAAAGTAAAGTTTTTAAAAAAGAGACAAAACGGAAGAATGTGTAAATTACACTGCTTTGTAACTGGAGGCACAAAATAAATGTCTTAATGCAACCAGCAATCTAAATTAGTTATCAAACTCTCGTTAAAACGGGGACTAGGGCCAGCAACTAAGCAGCAGGTAAAACAAAAATGTAAAAATTTCAGAAATAATTATAGTGCGCTAGCCTTAAAAGTGACAAACAGTGTCCCACCCATCACATGAAGATAATGATAGCAATCCAGACGTCAATTAAAAAAACGCCAACGTTAAGTGACAAATGGTGCTATGATTCTCAAGATGTTTAGAATCATGTGTTCTTTAAGTGCAGCAGTTGGATTGTGTTTGTGGGTGAGAGAGGTCACCATTCCGCTCCAAATTCGGAGTCATCCATCTGTTGAGCTGAACAGAGTGGAAAAAAATAAAAAATCTCGTCTTCCTTCTTAAACCTTTCCGCAGCAAACAAGCTGCGAATTTAAGTTCATGGCAGAACAATTCTGGGTTTATATTCAGCAAATGAGTGACAGGAGCCAAATATGTTTTCTTATTCCATCATTTTATGGCTATTATAAAACACATGATTTTACTCTTCATTTCGTGGACAACAGGCTGTATGCTTAACTCTTTCGGATTCTAAAAAATGTTGATAAATATAATTGTTATTTCCAACCAGTAAATTGACTGCCAATTCTTTAGTTTCAATAAATGTGTTGGGACGGACCATGGATTTATGTTTGTCAGCTTTTGTGCCGGATCTCAAGGGACTGGACACACTGAGGGCAATGCTAGGAACCCCATTATGTTCTGGGCTTTAGAGTGTATGGCTCTCAGCTGCAGTGAGCTAATGCCCTGGTCTTCCAACGAGATCTCTCGTGATCCGTCTGAGTATTCCTGACCCATGTCCTTGAGATATCGTGAAAATAATGCAGGGGCCTATTCGGAGGACCTATAGACACTTAGGTTCAATATTAAAAAAAGATTATGCTCTCCACATTGCTAGCGTTTCCTGCATGCATTCAGAACTTGAAGACTGACGCTCTCACCTTTAGAATACAAACTCAGAACTAACAAGAGCCTGGAAACCTGGTTGTCTTTAAAGGTATTCCAAGGTTACCAACAATTCCATTGTTTCCATACCTTTGGTACACCAGCTTGGAAATTCCAGTGATTGGTGATATTTTCAGCCAACCCCATTAGCCAATGGTGTTTGTCCAGTAATCTAGTGATGACTTTCTAGTACTTTAAGTACAACAGTCTCAGCTACAAGGAACTACTCCATTGATCTGCCCAAGACAGTTCTTAAGTGGGCATTCTAAATTCTCTCTCTCCTTCTCTTGGAGGCATTTAGGAATATTATGGCCAGCTCTGCCGCTAGGCTAGGGAGGGGCCTGGGGATAATAGTGAAGAAAGACTGTGCTCCCACACTTGTCTGCAAGATGCTGCACTGTTCTTGGAGTCAGCCAGAAGGCTGACCTCAATCCCCAGTTTTGGGGCTCCATCTTGGTACTGAACAGGGAAGTACAGCTATAAGATTGGTGTTACGTGTATGGTTTGGGTAGACATGTTTGAGTAAATCCAACTTCTAGGAAGTCATTTCAGTAATTGTGGTATACAGTGCAGCTCTAGGACTGTGAGGGGGTGGGTTTTATATCAGACATAGTGTGCTACCTCTTCCCCTGTTAAGTAGGTGGAAAACATAAGAGGGACGCTGCATGGAATTGCCTTAATTCACATATAGTGCAAATAAGAGATTGCAACAACTCAACTTTTAAAAATGTGATTTACAGTTAATGGTCCAATTGCGCATGTACAGTACTCTTCACAAACACTCTATAAAGCCTCTAAACTCATAATTGTCAATTTACCATTAGCATCAGGTTGCATTGTTAACAGTGATGTCTTTAGTACATACCACTAAACTTGTAACCTTCAGAACAGTATAGATCTTTTGTAAGTAGCAAGGTTAAACACTCAGTCCTAAAACCAGTGATCCCACCACTGCCACCAGTGTAAAGATTGGAGGGGGTATATGTACTCCTGTCCACTGCATAGTTGGAGTAGAGGTACAGAGCACCCCAGCCAAGGCTCTCAATTTGTAACGTTGGACGAGAAGCCAGGCTGAGACTCAAGACAGGTGATGCAGTCTGGTTTCTAGGTACAGTGAACTCCCAAGCTCCCCACAATGGAATGTCCACACAATTATGTTAGGTGATATGTAAGTGACTTCAATCCAGCACTCCAACTAAGTCAATGCTTAGCATGGGATGCCCAATGGAAGCCCTTATTTATATATTTTTATGCCAAAATTCTTTAAATCTGGATGATGAACCCTTATATAACGCCCCTCTCTTTGAATCTCCCCGACCACACTTAGCCAAGAAGTAGCTTTGTTTTGCAAATGAAAAGGTTTATTGGAAGAATTGAACAATATATATATATATATCACACTTTTATGAATAGGAATAATATCTGAATAGCACACTTATGAATATGAACGGTGATCAGCAATGGCTAATATTATAATATCAACAATATCTTTAATCAGTTAGGAGTAGGAATAGGAGAATAAGGTAGCAGAGAATACTTTGTATGGGTTCAAGGAAATGCAAGACAGGAAAAAATGCAATACAGAAATAAACTTGATATGGTTTCAATCAAAAGACAATATGATCACTCTTTCCCCTGTGACTACTCACTCCCCCCACTATGCAATATGAAGAGATGGAAATGAGGGAACACAGATTTCAAGAATACAATCAATAGTGCAGTTCAATTCCAGTTCCCCAAGCAAGCTTAGAGAGAACAGATTTGGGATTAAATAGGTCAAAAATGCTTTTGAATATGATTGCAATGAATGGAAAAATATGCTAAAATGATTTTAATTCACTAAATGAGATTCAGGATAAGTGAGAGTTACTTTGGATTGGTTCAGGTCAACACTAGCAATGATTCAGGAATGATTATCAGATTGAAAACGAAATTCAGAAGTTGAAAACAAGAAACAGCTATTTTGACAAGTGGTGAAATGGAGCTAAATTGCGATTCGCTGCAAGTTTTCTGTGTGCGGGAAACGCGATTACAACAAAACTATAAGGAATTGGGTTCATGAGAAAGCGTATGATCTTAGCTTCAAAATGACGGTTAAATATCGGTTCTAGGACGTGCGGTTCAAAAGTGATAGAGGTTTTTGTGATGGTAGATTTTCAGAAATAAAGTCAAGATTTCAAAATGACAGATTGCGCTTTACAGATTAGGAATCAGTATGGATTTATACTAAGGGCTATGAAACTACAAGATACCCAACGGGACAACCACCAGAAACAGGGCGCCTTCCGCTCTGAATGTTGTGTGTCAAGACACTTGAAAGAAAATAGCGCATAGATGATTATCGCTACAATTTATCAAGAATTATGTGGAGGAGAGGAGAATTTAGGATATACAAAAAAGGTTCTACAATGCAGTTCTGGATAGGTTGAAATGGATGGAATGGGATTATTTAAACTAAGACATTGGTTATGTACAGTTTTAGACTAGATACTCACTCCTACTGCTTTGGAATGGAGTGGGCCCCGTCAAAGATCTGGTCATGGGTTGGCTGGGATTCTCTCTGGCCACCGGACAGGTCTCAGGCCCTGGGTTCTGCTCTCAGCATGGCACTCTGGTCTGGATCTCGACAGGTTCTGGATACAGCTCTGCTCTCTGGGTCTGGATCTGGGTTCTAGCACAGGGTTCTTAGCTAGAATAGCAAAACAGCTCAGCCAGGCTGTTGAATGGTTTGGTTAGGCCCGGTGGAAGTTTAGGGATTAGAATGAGGTTGCAAAAGATTCTGCAGGCCTCTGAAAAAGGTTCAGCTTGTGGTTTAGGCCTCGCTGCTTCAAGGTTCTAGAGTTTGGTTCTAGAGTCTCTGTCTGGATATTGTCTGGAGCCTCTTGCAGTGTGCTTCACCAAGAAATCAGTTGAGTAGTGGAAAAGTGTGTGTCCTATCTGTCCTCAGCCGTCCCTATTTATGTATATCCAAAGTGGGTGGGGAGGCTGATTCTCTATGCCCAACCATCTAAAGATCTGATAGGTCAGAGGATTCCCTGTACCCTTATTGGAGAAAGGAGCAGCGTGACATCCTGTGTCATCATGTGTCATGTTTATGGCTTAGGGGAAAGACCCTCCCCTTTTCTCTGTACAGTATATCTTATTTTTCATAAAAAACATATTTACAATATACACAACTTGTTAATTAAGGTGCATTTCTGTTCAACTCTCATCTTCCTAAGAGCTTTGGTTCAGAAATGACAACTTTTTTGCACTTTTGGTGGGTTTCTCAATATTAGTTCTGCACCAATTTTTATACATGCATTTACACCCCATCTGGGCACATTTCTGTAATTTGTCAGGTTCCTGGCATGCACACAGTAGCTACAATATGAATAATTCTGGGGTTTGGTCTCATATCATCACACGGAGTCCAGTTTAGTCTTAAACTGTGAGCAAATTTTTCATTTTAACAATCTCAAAGTTTCACATTTTTGTCAGTTCAGTGCAAGTTGTTATAAGCATTTTTCTAAAACATATATTTGCTCTGCTTTCTGAATCCACACAATGGTTTGTCTCCGCCTCCAAGCTCTGGGCTGACTCAGAGGTCACATGTCTCTCCTTTGCCAGCAGTTTGTTGTCAGTTACACCCGAATTAGCATTTTCTATTCAGCCCAAGCATTCCTTTGTCTGCACTGAGAGCAACAGGCCAGGGTGCCACTCCCAGTTCCTTTTGACACCAGCCTGTCAATCTCTTAGCCAAGGGCAGGGGGAAGTCTCCTTTGTCCAGAGAGAAGTGTCGAATTTGTTTGAACACAGTGTGGGAAACTTTAACTCTTAACCCAATGTCTAAAAATTGTCTTTTCTTATAATATAACTCACATTTTTAACACATACATTAAACAATTTCTTGCTTCAAGCCTTTTCAGAATATACTTTTAAATTGTATCCACCTCTTAGGCTTCTGATAGCAAGTCTTTATTTGGCATAGTTTGGGCTCAATGTACAACTTTACACAAAATGGTTTTAAAACGCCGGCTTCTGGTGGAGGTGAGTAACAGTATTACACCCGTTTTTGACAGGTTTCTTCCAGCGAGCAATCCTCAAAAGTATACTTTGTTCAGATATAGATGCACTTCTGCGGACCTTATATTTATTTAGATTCTTGCGGGACAAGGATGTTGACCACCCAACAAGTAGGTTAGGTTGGATCTTTTTGGGTGGTTTGTGAGCCATGATTTCTGCAAATTTGACACCAAATAAAAATGGATTTTTGAAAATAGCTTTGTTTCTTCTGCAATGATTTTGCTCTGTGAGCAGCCAAATGATGGGTTTTGGCAGTGGTCTCCTGTGTTACCACTGACATAGGCAAAGTAGATGGTGGCCTATTTTTCACTGCACACTTTCTGGTGATTTCTGGCGAGCAGCATGCTTTCCGGTGGCCATTATGATGCTTCTGCTGCCAGCAATGCACAGTGATGTTGCAGGGCTTGGATTAGTGGGTTAAGACATCCCACACATAACACAATCCTTTCATTAAAGGATAAAAGTCAAGTAGATATAGACAAAATAAAATAAACTCACTTTGTACTAGAAATCTAAACAGGTAACTTGACTTAATATATACAGTTCTATGTTTTACCACTATTACCTTTAAATGCAATTGTAATTCACTGACTACTGACAGTTATTAAAAAGCATTTACATTATTACACAAGGGTCAACTCATAACACATTACTGTATAAAGGTAGGTAATCATAAGAACATAGGCAGGATGCTTTCTTTAGGATACAAATCCAATACTATGTGAGGTTCCTCCAACTGGGCAACCTGTAAGGAAAGGTTAAAGTGTACGTGAAGTTGTATATTACAGCTCAGTCCAAATATGTTAATTAATAGTCAGTTTCTCTTTCTACAGATTCCACTACCCCAAAGTACCCGGGAAGTCACAGGAGAACAGGATCAAAGATGAATCGTGGACCCCTGGATGAATCCTGACGGTGGAATATGCTCTAAGGTGTTGTGATGGAGTTTCTTGGCTTTATTTGATGAGACACCTCAAGGATGGACCCTCCTTGGAAGAAGGAGTCACTGGGATGTCAGTATTGAGAAGAAGAAGGGAACCAAGCAGTAGCGGAAAGGCATTAATGCAGGTCTTTCACTGTGGTCTCCGATGTCGGGTTTCTACGCTGGCTGTGGATGTCACACAAAAGTGAAACTAGCTGTGTAGG
The DNA here is from genome assembly GCF_040938575.1 of Ambystoma mexicanum. NCBI lineage: Eukaryota > Metazoa > Chordata > Amphibia > Caudata > Ambystomatidae > Ambystoma > Ambystoma mexicanum. The sequence goes on along the minus strand of NC_090934.1, from coordinate 332,926,717 downwards.
TCAACAAGCCTTGGCTAAAGAAGATAAGATCCTTAATGGCTGTGGATGACTTTCGGTGATGACGGGTGCAATGGCAGAATTAGTTATCAGGTTTTGGTACTTTGTGCTTTACCGCATTTTGGTTCTTTGGTGCTGGAGTCACAGCATATACCTCAGGATGGCTTCTGGCAACCTGGACATGACCACTGGACTAGACTTTTGATCCTCACCAAGTCTGGACCCTCAGGACATCTTCTTTGGATGTTGGTAGCTGGAAACCCACCGACAAGCACTCCTCTTCAGGCAGAGACCCTGCATCTTTTCTGGCATGGAAAAATGGATAGATGTTGTGGCAGAGGTGCCCCTTGAAGGATTCTTCCAGTATTTGGAACCTTTGCAGCTCTGGGTGTCAGGAAGTACAGCTTGGCTTCCCGCTGTCACAAACACTCCTCTGGAACCCGGGTGACCCAGGTGGACTTATTGACTTGAAGATGTGTAGGCACTTCTCTTCTGGACCCACAAAGATCCCGTTTCTGGATGGCAGGCACACAAGACTGGCTTCCAGGACACTTTGGGTGAAGAGCAGCAGTTGTACGCTGTTCCCTCACAGCTACGTGAAGAGGTCACCTATCTAGGTCTGCTCTGGTTCAGTCCATAAATCAGCACAGTAGCTTTTGGATTAGATGAAGAGATGCAGCCCTGACTACTTCTTTCAGATGGATTCCAGGATGCAAGCTTGAGATGACTTCCGCTTCTGCTTCAGGATTCTTCTTTCAGCTTCTGACAAGGAGGTGGGTGTGAGGCCCCCTGTTGTACCAAACACTCTCCATTCATGCAGGCTGAGCCAGGCTCAGCAAGTCAGTCACATACAAGTGCAGTCATGCAGCCAGCACCCAATCAGGCTCATTCATGCCATTCATCAGAAACCAGACGGATTGGGGGCCTCTCCTGAGACTTTCAGAGCACTACACTACATTCATTCCAGTTTCAGTCAGGGCTGGCTCAGGCATTGTGTCAGACAACCAGAACCGGACACCCACAACACAGACAGCATATTTACTACTCACTCCATTCACGCAGGCTCCACCACAAGGGTGTACTCACAACACGCAGCCTTCCACTCAACAACCATTCGGGGTAATGGAACAGAGCCGGGGCCTCTCAGGACTTTGAGAAACAAGGGGTAAAGGCAAAGGAAACCGAAAGGCCACCAGTAGCCATCTTGCCTTTGTGTAGGAATCCATTGTTTCCTATGGCGGGGCCTGGGTATCCCAAAAAGGAAGGATGCCCAGAGCCATTGCCAAGTCAGCATGTAGCTGTCACCAGCCAAAACTCTTCTCTTTAGGAAACGCACATTGGCCAAAAACATACACTAGGGTTACATGGTTGTACCTCTAACCATGGGTGCTCTAAGGGTATCACATAGGTACTGTTCACCAAAAGGTAAGAAGTACAAGCTGCACTGCAATCTGATCCAATCCAATCTGAAAACACTAACATAGAAGTGGTAGGGCAAGGACAATAAGGGCCCTGTCCCTCTAGAAGCATTTCCAGCATTACAATGGTTTGACTTGATTCTCATCTTTATCGGTAGTGTGTTCCAGTGTTTAGCAGTTGATACAGACAATCATTTTTCACCAAATCTTTCACTTTTGGACTGAGGGATATTAATGATGCCAACGCCCTGAGCAGGGGTGGACTGGAAGACAAATGAAGCCCCGGAAGTCATTTTTAAAGTGGCCCCATATTACTGATTTTCACCAGGACAGACCCTTTTCCTATGAGAACATTTGGAAATAACATAGGGTACCACACAAAAGAGGGCCCTGGTGCAGTGACCGACTGGTAGTTCTCCCTATAGACCAGTCCAACCCTAGCCCTGAGAACGAAGTTTTTACCATGACAAATAGTTGAATAATAATGTCTGATTGCAGCTATAGAATGCTTTATGTACAAAGAAAAAGGATTTAAGAATGACTTTTGGTGCTACTGGCAAACACTGGATGCTATTCAGTGGTGGGGAGATATGAACAAACTTGTGCGCGCCCATCAGAATCCTTAATTCCAAATTCTGGACCCAATGAACAGGCTAGATCAATAATCTTAAAACCGAGGTAAATGCTATTAACAAAATCTAGTCTTGATGATATAAAGCCCTTTACCACCTTATCGTTGTGGGGAAATGACAGGAAATGGCCATTGGCCTTCTTTGGGTACTTTTCAGCTCACACCTGCAAGCCAGCACGCAGAGCCGGCCAACATCAAAGGCCAACTTAGAAAGCCTCGACTGATTGTCTGAGCCAGTCTCCGTCAGCCATGCCAACTCGCCGACCCCCCTGCTTGACAGCCACGTAGTCATCATCTGCCTGATCCACCCAGTCCAGTTAAGCCTTTGCTCAAGCTCTTTGCTTGTGCATCGGCTGCACTGCGCACCACGTTTCCTTGCCCATCTATAAATCAAACCTGCGCCTTATGCCCAACGCAGCCCACCCTAAACTCTTCCTGCCTCTTCTCTGCCCCCCGCCCACCACAACCTCCACACTGCCTGCTCTGATCAGCTAGATGACCCCCATCACCACTGATACTGCCCTACACATGGAATCTATGTGTAAGGGGTGTGTGCCCTTTGGTGGTGAAAACCACCACGTGAATACACTATGAGAGACAATTTACTTAGCAACCTGTAGCGACTGGGAGAAATGGGCACCCATACCTTACCACGCACCAGCGGGAATATGTGACTCTGATGGTATTATTCTTGACCATAAACACCAACTTGGATCCTATGAGTGTGTAGTAGGGAACCCGCCAAGAATGACTCATGTGTAACTTCTGGAACCCCTTTATCTTGCTTTGGACAGACACTATCTACTGACCCATATGGGGACTGACTCCAATTAATGTTTCTCTCTGAGAAGAATGGGAACACTGAACTCATGAGTTACTCAGCCCAGATGGGTGGCTTTTTTTATTATATGCATAAATAAATAAATAAATAAATAAACAAATAAATAAATAATATAGCAGCAATACATTGGCAATACTATGTATAGTGAATTAATAAATAATCACTATTAATGTCTAGCTATAACATTAGCAACACCTTAGTTAATAACATTGCTTCAAGACCAACAATCAGGTGACTGAAACTACAATAAATAAAAATAGTGTTTACTTATTTAATTAAACACCCTATTAAATGCCATGTTAACAAATGCCTTTGGGAATAAATGTATATTATTTCGTTCATACATAAGATTGTCATTTGCAGCCTGAGTAGCCCAAGGTAAAAGCAGACATTGCCCCCAATTTTAAATACCTGTCACTATAGTGAACATTTAGATAAATAGACATAACCACTTGGATACTCATACAAATGGATTATACCGTGCCTTGGATAATGTACTAACTTCACTCCATCATTTTCTGCTGAGATTTCGCCCTGCGGGATCCTGTTAGCTGCAGACTACCACAAACACAGAGATCACACACAAAACAAATAGACTAACACGGAAAACCACTTGAGTCAACAGCCCTATTACAAACTGGGATCCCTGTGAGGGCAAACAAAGAATCGCTACGTGTGGGGAAAAAATGCCTCACACCACACCCAGTGATCACTCTACCTGTGTCCTCCACCAAGGCACCAAATCTCCTGTGGGACTAAAACCTGCTGGTTTCCCTATTCGAGACTGCCATAAACAGCCACGTTTAATAGTATGTGTCTTTAAGAACAAATGTCCATGAGATGGTTGATCGCTATAAGCTCTGACTGAAAGAACACACCCGAACACATGTACAGAGGAGACAAGATCCCCGTGGGGGAGGCAAATTAGCTGTGAATACGTAATTTATGGTGCTAGTCAAGAACACAGGGTAAACCCCTGACCAAACTAACATGTGTATGAGTCAATCTAATAAGGAAGTTTAACCCAGAAGGTTTCACCAGTTGATGCAAGCTCGAAACACCGGGTTATTATACTGTGTAACACCTTTCCAGACATCAACAGGCCAGATGGGGCACAGAGGCAGTACTAGTTTAATTGCTTACTACGTTGACAAACTAAGGGAAGAATATGGATAATTCCCACTAAAGAAAAGCTGAAAGTGCAAAGGCGGGAAAACCCAATACGCCTCTTATCACTTTCTCCCCTCTCCAAACGTTTCCACAACTAAACAAACACACTGGGCTCACTCACCCGCCCTATGAGTAAAACCTGGCTGCACCGGTTCTGCAAATAAAGCCAACTTTTCTCTCTGTCTTCTAGCGCTGCCTAGTGCTATGTCCAGTTTAGTTCTCCTTTTTCATTTATTTATTGTGTTTTCTTTTTTTTTAAGGGTGTTAATACCTCTGATGATAAAGATAGCATAATACGCACATAGTGCTACGGAGCAAATTCAAATTACATGACTTCCTGGATGCAATCCCTCTTCCCTCTCAAATGACCCACTCCTACCTTGCTGTAGAAAAACGGGGATGAGGGGAGACCAGCCTTAGAGTTGTAACCGAACCCGAAACCCCACACAGGTTTTAACGGCGTCAGAACAGCCTGTGACAGCCCCTGGCTTGCCTGGCCTCTCACCTCTCTGGAAAAGAGAGAGCATGACAAACAGGCCAACAAGGCCTGCCCAGTGCTGAATGCCAATCCCTGGAAAGCACACAGGCCCTCCTGGTTCCTGTCATCAGCCGCTCTCTCCATTGAAACAAAAAACCACAGACTCCTCTTTCCCCAGGTCAAACCAACCCATGGCCCCTGAGGGGAAACAGCCATGCGAAAGTCGAATTTCTCCCCAGGTTACCTCTGGGTACCCCCTGCTGGCTTACAAAACCACTGCCAACCTTTTCGCAACGGAAATAGTTCGTAGACATCGATAAAGATTGAAAAAAACATTGTTAAAAGGATGTTATGGTTACAAGTAAAATCGAAAACCCCCTGAAATTCGCCAGTTATGGTAAGCTAAGCAACCATAACTCGCGCCACCACCGTATACTGCTAAGACTAACACCCAGGATATCAAAGATGACATGTGCATTTACTTTTCATACAAGGGGTTGTGAATGTAATGTTGGCAAAAAAGTATTAGGGATTATCGAAAAATGTTATTATTAAAACTATTAGTTCTAGAATAAAATTGCAAAATTACATGCAGTTTCATTGGATGGTGCAAAAGTTGTAAGCCATAAAAAAACTGATTTTCCCCAACCCTGTAATGCAGAAATAGGTTCAGATGTCCTAGGACATCTGAAGTGTCCGCGAACACCACAGCACTGCCCGAGGACATCTGGAGTATTCGCGGACTTTCAGGGGGTGAAACAACCCGTTTTTTGGCTTCTTATGGCCATACCCAATCCAATCCTCATCCCCCCCACATCCCCAGAAATTGTTTGTTGAGTTTGTTGAGTTTGACAAGTGAAATGCTGCTTTTTAAAAAATGTTTTCACTGCGCTGTCGGCGGACCCCAAAAAAGTCCACGAATCCAAGATGGCGGGCGCTTCGGGAGAACCGACGCATTTCACGTTTTCAAACCAGCCAATCAGTGAGCACGTCCCGATGTCCTCGGACCACGCAAAAGTGAATTTTCTGGCCAATCGTGGGCCAGTTCGAGGACAGTACAGCCAATCAGAGGCCAGTCCGCAGACCGAACAGGGAAGTGAGTCCACGGAGCGGACATAGATATCCCTAATTTGTGTTGCCTCACGTTTTAGTCATTTAAAAAAAACCTACTTGACGGATTTACACCAAATTAATTGCTCCTGCCGCAAATTTGGTGAAAATCCGTCCAGCGGTTTGGGCTGTAGGCGTGAACAAAGTTTTTTCCCATTATGTCTATGGAATAAAATACATTTTGGGAACCCCCCTATAACTTTGCCCCCCCTGGACCAAATCTCACCAAACTGCAAAAAAATTCAGAGTGGCCCATATACATTTTTTTGCAAAGTTTGGTGAGGATTTGTCCAGGGGGAGGGCAGTTATAAGCCGCCCAAAAAGGGCTCTTCCTATGGGATTAGCAATTTAACCATAACTTCATGGCCATGTAATATATATATCGCAGACAACCACCACTGCTCCTATGAAGATGTTTGCTTCTGTCATACCAACTGTATCTCCTACATCTAACACATTATCATGCCTTGGTGCTGAACGAGTTCACTGCCTTGTATCCGGCATGCAAACGCTAACTACCACACTTGTATCCCTCCCGCCTACAGCCTGCAGATGTAAGAAGTATGTCAAATACCACACAACCACCTTTAACCTTCTCCCCAACCTAAACTCCCAAAGCCCACTAACACCCCCCGATTCATGTCACCACAGCCACTCCCTCACCTCCCCTCCAGTGTGCCCTGATCAATGCTAGATCTCTGGCGGTTCATGCCCCAGTCATCCTGGACCTCATTACTACAAACAATGTTGACATCTTGGCATTTCAGAAACCTGGCTTAGCCCAACAGCCGGCCCCTCCCTCTCCATTGCCATCCCCCCTGGTTATTCTATACTGTGGAACGACAGAAGTAACAAAAAGGGTGGTTGAGCCGCCCTTATTTACAGGAATTCCTCCTACTGCATGCCATTGCTTCCACCCGAATCTCCCAATGTGAAACATTGCAGCTAAGTTGAACTGTTTATCTAGCTCTACCATCTCTATTCACCTCATCTACCGACCCCTAGGTCCTGTTGTGACATTCAAAGAAGAGCTCATCCAGCTCATCTCATCTGACCCAAACCCACCTCCCAGCTTATCATCCTAGGTGACCTAAACCTTGGATTCAATGACCCCAAAGACACAAATGCCTCTGCCCTAGCAAACTCTATGTCAGCTGAAGCTGCCTGGCAAAAAGCCCCTACATCAGAAAACAAAGCAATCTTCTCTGACATCTCTCGGAACTATAGAAAAGCTATCCATACCCCCCAAACAGCCACCTATAACGGGAGTATCGTCACTGCATCCTCCAGCTCCCGAGAGCTATTTGCAATCCTTTGCAAACTAGAATCTCTTATTGCCCTTCCATTGTTTGTTTGTTTAATAATTTGATAATGCGCACCAAGCCTTTGGGCAGCTGGGCGCAGCAGTACAAGAAGTCTCGAAGCTTAGTTACAGTGCCTGTCCCAGGCCGGTGCATACAAGTGAATACAATGTAAAATACAGTATATAATACAGTACAGACAATTGCCAATCGTATAGCTGATCAGATACTTGACAAGGATCAGGCTTAACATTGCATATATTTAGGGAACGCTTACAGCTATAGGCAACCAGGTCTGGTGTAAAAGCTGCAGTAGTGATGTTAAGTGCAGTGGGGTAGAGTGGCAGTAGGGGGGATGGGGAGGTTATGGGTCATTAGTGCAAAGCCATTTGAGAGCATTTCTTCTAAATCTGGCGTAGGGTAGGGGGCGTCTGAGGTCAATTGGGAGTGTGTTCCATGATTGCGCAGCTTTGAGTGGGAAGCTAGTTCCTCCAGCCATGGTCAGTTTAAATCTAGGGATTTCAAGCATAAATGTATTAGCAGATCTTGTGGGTCGGGTTGTGGTTCTCATGGAGATTTCTTCTGATAAGTAAGGAGGTGCTAGGTTGTTTAGGCATTTGGAGGTGATAGAGATGGTTTTGAGGAGGATTCTATCCTTTATTTTTAGCCAATGGGCCTCTTTCCAGAATTTAGAGATATGCTCTCTATATGGGATGTTCAGCGCTGCTCTTAAGGTGTTATTTTGCAATCCTTTTAGTTTGTCAGTGACATACTTGTTGGCTCCTGAATACAGGGCATTGCAATAGTCTAGTCTAGACATGATAAGAGCGTTGGCCATGGTGACACAGCTGGCACTGGAGAGGAATGGTCTGGCAGCTCGGATTAATTTGCAAGTGTAAGCTGTTGTGGAGGAGAGGGAGTTGACTTGCTTCTTAAAGGTGAGAGAGGAGTCCAGACAGAATCCTAGGGTTTTTACTTCAGGCATAACCTTAATGATATTGTTGTCAATGTTAAAGGATGCGTACTTTGGGGTTAGTTTTTTTAGGTTAGAGTCAGACTCGAGGAGCAGGATCTCAGTTTTATCGTCATTCAGGCAGAGGCCATGGGTCGCCATCCATGCCTGAACGAGGATGTATATCTTATTCACCAAGGCCAAGTCCGCTTCATATTTGCCCGAAAGGGGTATGAGGATCTGGGTGTCGTCTGCATAATTAGTGTAGGTGACGCCCAGTCTGTCCAACTTGTCAAACAGTGGCTTGGTGAACATGTTATACATGGTGGGTGAGACACAGGATCCCTGTGGGACTCCGCATGTAATTTGAATAGGATCAGCGCAAGTGGAGGTAGAGAAAACTCTCATAGTCCAGTTGGCTAGAAAGGATTGGACCCAAGCTATAGCTTCCCCTGTGAAGTTGGCAGCGAGCCTAAGGTGGCTGCATAAAACTGTGTGATCCACCAAGTCAAAGGCTGCTGACAAGTCCAGTAGAAGTAGCACAGCTGTTTTTCCACTATCCTCGATTTTTGTCAAAAGCTCTAGCAAGGCTGTTTCGGTGTCATGGAGGGGGCAGAAACCCGATTGCTGAGAGCATAGCAGATGGTTGGCTTCCAGGTAGTCTTGAATTTGTAAGTAGGCTACTCTGTCAATAATCTTGAGTAGGAAAGGCACGGTGGTGATGGGTCTGTAGTTGGTTGGGATGGATGGATCAAGGGTTTGTTTTTTGAGTAAGGGGAGGACCCAAGATTCTTTCAGGTTGGTAGGTACTGTGTTAGATTTAAAGGAAGAGTTTATGAGCTTCGAGATAAAAGGGGCTAAGTCCCTAGCTGCATCCTTTATTATTTGCGCTGGGCATCTGTCACCCTTGCAGTTGGAGGGTTTCAGGGAGAGAATGACCTTTTCTGTATCAATGATTGAGATGGTTTTGAAGCTGAAGGGCGGGACAGTATTAGGCTCGGAGGGTAATGGTGTTTGTTGATCAGAGAGAGGCAGAGAGTCCTTTTGTTTGGTTATTTTAAGTTGGAGGGTAGTGATTTTATTCGATAAGGCGTTTTGTATGTTAGTACACCATATCTTGTCCTTGGGGACAATGTCTACTGGTTGAAGGGGGGAGTCCATGTCCCAGGGGATAGAGAAGAGTTCCTTAGTGTTTGATTTGGCTTTTGTGATTCAGTCGTCAAATAGATTTTTTTTGTGTTGAGAATTTCTTTCTTATAGAGTTTGGATAGTTGAGCTAATTTCACTTTATTGTTGTCGGTAGGCGAGTTGTACCAGATAGCTTGAAGCTTTATTTTCTGCTTTCTTAGATCCTTGAGTTGGGATGTGAACCAGGCATTCAAGTGCGCTTCCTGCTTGCCTTTGCACAGTTTGGTTGGTACAATGGCATCTAGTGCAGTGGTCATAGCTTTGGTGAAGGTGTCCACTAAAGTGTCTGGGTCGGTGTTATTTTCCAGGCCATTAATAGCGGGGAGGAGGAGAGGGATGAGTTTTTCGGCAGTAATATCTTTTTTGCTTCTAGTAGGGAGGGGGGGTATCATACTGATGGATTTGGGGCTGAAGAGATCAAGTGTGGCGGTGAAGTTTATTAATTAGTGGTCCGTCCAAGGTTGTGGGACGATGTCGTTAATGGCAATGTTACAGTTGAGTTTGGATACCCAGTCGAGGGGTCTACCTTTGATGTGTGTAGGGTAGAGGACTTTTTGGGTAAGCCCGTGGTCATTAAGTAAGGCTATTAAAGAGAGGGCATGTTTGTTGTCTGGGTCATTGGGGGCAATGTTGAAATCGCCCACCAGCAAGGTTTGGGAGTGGTTTTCAGTATTATTCACTATGAGACTAGTAAGGTCATCTTCGAACGTTCCTAATGGTCCTGGGGGCCTAAATATCAAGTGGATGGTCAGCGTGCGGTTATTGGATAACAACAGTTTAGCTGTCAGTATTTCACAGGATGCACAGGGAGGTGAGGTGGCAAGCCTAATGGGCAAGGTAGTTTTGTAGATGATGTCTAGGCCACCGCCTTTGGTACTGGGTCTATCTACTCTGAGGATCTGGTGGCTGTCAGGTACAGCTAACATCAGGGTAGGTCTTGCTGCTTCGTGAAGACAGGTCTCTGTTATGGCAAGTAGGTCCAGACTACCGTTGCTTAGAATGTCTGCAATTTCGGTGGCATGGGCTACCATGGATCTGCCGTTGATGAGCGACCCAGTTATTGTCAAGGTACTCTTAGGAATAGGATTGTGTGAGGGTTTGATTGTGTGTCTATTTAGGCTCGGGTACTTCTTTGTGTAAGAGTGGGTAGGCACAGAGTTTGGGGTGTCTATTTTAATTGCCTGTGCTTGCTTAGCCAGGTAGTCATAGGTAGAGAGGAGTCCAGTGGTATTGTTTATGTTGTTTCTTTTGGGTTCATAAATGCAAGGTAGTCTTGCCCTAAGTCTCATGTTTCTGTCTGTGGGTGGGCTGGTGCTAGAGGTAGCAGAGGCCATGGTTGTGAGGAGACCAATCGTGAGTAGGAAGGTCTGGGTATTTATGTTTTTAATCATGGTAGGCAGGGTGGTTATAAGCAGTGAATGCTTCGCTAACGCTATCATCGACAGTGGGGGTTCACCTGAGTTCAAAAATCACAGTATAGACTAAAAATGCAGAGTGCAAGGAGGTAGGTGCAGTTTCATCAGTGGGGGTTCACCTGAATTCAAAAATCACAGTATATGTTAAAAATGCAGAGTGCAAACAGGTAGGTGCAGTTTCAACAGTGGGGGTTCACCTGAATTAAAAAATCACATTATAGGCTAAGAATACAATGTGCAGACAGGTGGGTACAATTTCAACCGTAGGGGTTCACCTGAATTTAAAAAAATCACAGTATAAGCTAGAAATGCAATGTGCAAACAGGTAGGAACCATTTCAACCGTAGGGGTTCACCTAAATTAAAAAAATCACAGCATAAGCTAAAATGCAATGTGCAAACAGGTAGGTGCAATTTCAACAGTGGGGGTTCACCTAAATGCAGAAATCACGGTATAGGCTAAAAATGCAGTGTGCAAACAGGTAGGTGCAATTTCAACAGTGGGGGTTCACCTGAATTCGAGGAGTCGCCATATAAACATTGTGAAAGATTCTCTTTGGTGCATCAATGTACAAATTGCACTCACTGGAAATGTCACTGAATTGCAAACTAAAATCAATGCCAAGATCCTCCCCACCCCTGCAACCCTGGAACCCAACTGCCTAACAGACACACCGGTCCATATTCCACCCTTCAACTTCCAACTTATTTCCGACTCCCACCTTGCAGCCATAATAAAAGGACTCAAATCGTCCCGGTGTAAAGTTGATCTTTGCCCATCTCCTCTTGTAAAGGAATGCGCTGAACCCCTGCTACCGCTCTTCGCTGCACTTATCAATGCATCCTTCGCATCCTGCCACATACCTTCACCTCTTAAAGAATCTTGGATCTGCCCCTCCTCAAAAAAGCTCTGCTGGACCAGCTATCCCCACCAATTACCGGGCCATAACCACCGTCCCCTTTCTATTAAAAATAATCGATAGAGTTTCCTAACTCCAAATCCAAGACTTCTTGGAATCCCACCACATTCTCAGTTCTCGACAATCCATCTTCTGTCCAAGACATGGAACTGAAACCACCCTCCTCGACCTAAAAAAAAAACTTGATTCCAATGACGCAGGAAACCTCTTCCTCCTCTTCCACCTTTCTGCTGCCTTTGAACTCGTTGACCAGCAACACTTGTGTACAGGTGTGTTATAAATGCCACATCATTTCATTTCATATCACCAGACCCTATGCCACCACCTCACTGCTTCAGCTAATTTTTCCCCTGAACTGCCAAATGGGTCTCCTCCTTCCTTGCTAACAGAACCGCTAGAGTCTTTGCTGGTGAAGCATATACACCACCCACAACTATCTCCTGCAGTGCCCCACAAGGTTCTTGCATCTCTGTCAACCTCTATAATGTCCACACCAAACCTTAATTGGATCACCTCGACTCTCTGGGCATCTCTTATACAAATTGCGCCGATGACACCCAAATGCACCTCACCTGCTCCAGTGACAACACTCAGGATAAGCTCAAAGTCAATACAATCCATGAAATAATCCAAGCCTGGATGGCGACTCACTGCCTCTGTTTGAAAGATGAAAAAACCAAGCTTCTCCTTGCTGGAACTTGACAATGCATACAACTCTTTCACTATGGACGGCCACAACATCCTTGTCGCACAAGCAGTTAGAAACCTGGGTGTCTGCCATGATGTTACACTAAACATGTTGCACCATGTCAACCATATTGCCTCCACTACAGCCTACACCACGAAGCTCATCCAGGTGAGCAAACCCTTACTCTCCTCTAACAATCGCCTTGTATTTGCACAAGCCCTCGCTGGTTCCTAGTTAGACTATTGTAATGCCCTTCTCTGTGGCATGACTGAAAAGAACTTAAATAAACTCCATGTAGTACAGAACAAGGCCATCCGTGCTGCACTGGACCTCGGAAAGCGCATCCATATCTCAGATGCCACAAGAGTCGCTCACTTCCTCCCCATCAGGGAAAGGATCAAATTCAAAGTCCTCTCCATCTTGCACCATTGCCTCTCTAACAATGAACTGTCATACCTGGATCAGAGACTAAACAGCCATATGCCTGCCAGACCCCTACGCCCATCACACAGCCACTGCCTCACCCTACCAAGGTTTCACCATAAGAAAGCTGCAGGTTCCAGCTTTCCAACCCATGCAGCCACCCTCCGGAACAACCTACCACTTCACCTTTGCTCTGACCTTTCCTACCTCTCTTTCAGAAAAACTCTCAAAACCCACTTGTTCCACTAACTTCGTTTGTACGCCACTGAACCACTTTACCTCTTGTAACTAGCTGCTAGATGCCCATGGGCTTTGTGCACTGCTATAATTGCAAAAATAAATAAATGAAATAAATAAATAGATAAGTGGTAGTAAGCGTTTTAGGTTCTTTAGATGGAAGAAACAAGTATGAGCTAATGAGGAGGCATGTGGTGTTATGTTTGTCATTACTGATTAAAATGCCCAGGTTTTACACTTTGCTGGAGCTATTCAGGAAAGCTCCAAATTGCTCTGGCCAGAACATAGCACTCCAGGGGCTCATTGAGTTATTTACCACTAACATTACTGTTTTTTCTGGATTCATCTTTAAGTAAATATTACACATCCAAGATTTAATTTATATTAAACAATCTTTTAGTCTAATATATATATGGCGCTCGATTTTCACTTGAGCTTGACAAGAAGTTGAGAATCATAAGCATAATTTAAACACAGAAGTCACTGACTTCTGTTGAATTTAATAGTAATACCTTGATTATATAGCGCTACAACCACATAGGTGTCTATGCGCTGAATAACAGTTGATATTATTACCCCAGAGCGTGGTACTCCATTTATCAACATGAGAAAGATGAAAGGCTGATTTGGGCCTGCTGGGATTCAAGCCTGCATCAGCAGACTGCTCACAGATGTCAGAACGAACGCTCAACTTGCTGTGCTATCTGACCGATATATTAAGGACCTCATTCACAGAGCATTTTCCTATGGGATTGCGCAATTATAAAACACTTCTGTGAATCTGGCCCTAAAAGTGTAAGATACACAGTACAAAAAAGCAGAGACAGGGCATAGCCCGGGGACTACACAATCTAGCGTCCTAACTGAAGCGATGAAAATGGGGATGGAAACCACTTGGAATCTGTTAACCAGAAATTAATGTATCCATGTCAAGACAGTCCCTCTATGCCTAATTGGAACAATCACCTTAATATAAGTAGGCCGTTCACCAGATCAAAGGTGGCAAACAAATGCAACAGGGTGAGTGCTCCTGCTTAGCCATTGTCCTGTTCTTCTTGGAGATGGTCGAACGTGACAGTGGTTGTTATTTCATTACAGCATCCCGGGTGAAAACCTAACTGAGCTCTGTCTAATAGATGAATACCTTCTGTAAAGGGTTGAATCTGCGTTAGAGCTGCTTCTTCTAGCTGCTTTGTCAGGAATGGCATTGGCAAAATCAGTCTGAAATTTGAAGGCTCTTATCGCCCGGCTCCATCTTTTTTCAGGGAAGTTTTCACTATCGTTTTTTTTCTTCAAATTGCAGGATAAATTCCAGTGTCAAGAGAAGTATTAAAGAAATGAGAAATGCCAACTTGTTGGCGGAAATGGGTTCTGAGAAGAACATGAAAGCTTGCAAGTGATCAATAGTTTGTAAATCTCAGGGAGAGACAACCGGGCAATACTAACCGAGGAATGCATACTTTTTGGGGGCGTAGAGCTGGAGAGGATATGAAATTGACTTATATATCAGAAGAAAAAAGGTCTTCCGTGAATTTAGACAATTCATCTTCAAAGTATGTTCCCCGGTTTGCAATCAGCCGTTGTGATGGTATTATCTCGGTCGATTTCGCATGTAGTGTTGGTAGATCCTTTAAAATGTAAAATAGATCTTTGGAAATATTTCCAGAATTATCAAATCTAATTCTGAAGTTTTTTATTTTTGGCCTTGAGGACTGCCTGTTTATACATTCTCAAAGGTCATTTTAAAAGTGCCTTTATCTTCCGGGTCATATGCATAACGCTACTTAGGTTCAAGATTTCTTCCTTATACAGTCAGTTCTGGGGAAACCATTTCCAAGATGTTTGATTTATTTTGTTGTTATACTGTATTACAGGTGCTGTCATGTTTAGCATCTATGTAATACGATTTTTAACTAAAATGTCCAGTTTATCTGGAATGACGAGATTTAAAATTGGCAACTGTATAGAAGACAGGGATAGATCAAATTGAGCAGAATATATCAGTTTACACGAAATAGAGGTGGAGGTGACAACAGCTTTCTGGGACTTTGTGATAAGGAAACCCTGACTACTAGAAAGCTGTATAAGGTTGCACCAAAGTGGGACCAAATTTGAGAACATGGTAAAAGATCCGTTTGCGGTTTAGATGCCATGGCCCTGGAAGTCCAGGGCACAAAAGGAAGCGCACATAAGGACCAGCGTGCTGTGCATCGGGCTTGCAGGGCTGTGGTGCCTGGAGAGCAGCAGGGAGGAGGCAGCCGGAAGCCAGAGCCTGCATCAAGTAAGTGGGGAAGGGGACGGGAAGGGGCAGAGGGTGCTGCATAGCAATTGGGGGTTCGTTGGGAAACCAGTTAGGGACCAGGAGAGGGGCAGTTACAAAAGGCTGCACCTGCGGAAGGGAGCCTTTTGTGCTGGAATCCGTAGGTGCAGTCTTTTGTAAGTGCTTTTTACACATAGATACTGGCACATATTGGCAGGGACTGGCATGACAATGCATTGGAAAATGCGCTTTTGAACTTTTGGTGACTTGCATCTACTGCACTTTTTTCTTGAGTTACCGTACACCCCACAAAACCGATTGTGAACTGTCTGGCCTTTTACCCAGATTTTCACAGAAAGTGTGCTGTGTAATGCACCATTTCAACCCATTCATTGACATTGCACACATGTGGTGGGCCGTCCCATGGTGTGGCGTGCCCTGTGCTTTGTTAAGGAGCTTGGGGGGGGGCTCAAATGTTGTGCAACACCACTGATTGAGCTCTGCTCACCTTGAACACATTCAAGTTTGATGTGAATGGTTGAGAGGGGCCACAAACTCGACCAGGACCCTGCTCTGGTGCAAAATTGTTTAAGAAAATAAGCGTTGGACACAGAGGGCCTGATTCATGGAAGTGTTTCATAATGGAGCAATCCCATAGGAAAACGTTCCATGAATCAGGCCCTGAGTCTCAGAAGTGAGAGAGAAATGGAGTGGCCCACCCCTAACCACTCAAACTCCTTCTTGGAAAGGGCGTTATGGAAGCTTCAATCACTTGGCAGTCCTGTGGGAGGTAGGCTCTTTTAATAATGCACCTTGCACATAGAGCTCTGAAAATCATAGATGCGTTGAGCCCCACTCTTGAGGGAAGTGCAGCTGCCTCACCCCACACCTCACCATGTTCGAAAAGATTGAAGAAGAGTCATGTATAAAAGCCTAGGCTATTAAGGTTTTATGTTCGGCTCTGGTTTGTGGGGAACAACATGTGGTTACTTGGACTTAAAATGAATGCACCCAGAGACAGATGGCCTTAGCTTACACCCACTCAATAGGTTTCTTCTGTGGTAGTGGTAGCTGACTCATAGATACATTTTTTATTTTTTATTTCACTTGTGTGTAATCAAAGAAAAATGATTTTTACAAGAGAGCAGACGTAAAATATAGAAAAGCTTTTTTCCTTTTCAAAATTGCAAGAACGTGCCTTGTAGGGAGCGATTAGAGAGTCAAGTCGCGACAAAGGCGCAGCACGTAAGAGTCGTTGACAGATTGCCATGGCATTTGACGTCTAGTGGGGGGACTCCGAACAGAGCAGCACAGACAGGGGAGGGGTCTATTGGTATGCAGTGTAGTTAAGTTGAAGATTCAGCGGCAGAGGGTAAATGGCCGTTGGCGTTGATTTTGATGAAGGCTGCTTCCATTAATTTAGACGTGGCTACCGCCGAACGGGATTTTTCTCCCGAGATGAGGCGGCACCATCATGTGTCTTCTTCTATCAATACAGAGTCCACCCATAGAAGGGCCAGAAAAGCTGTGTGTTCAAGATTTAACGATGGACAGTTTAACAGAAGGTGATGTACTGTCTCAATAGAGTCTGGGATTTTGCAGAGTCTGCAGGTTGTCATAGTGGATTGATTTCTTAACCCCAGGATTTCTCTGGTGTGGAGCAGATTAAGTCGTGATTTTAAGAATATGCTGCATAGTTTTTTATCCGGAAGTTTGGTGCAGTATGCCAACAGGATTTTCAGCTTGTTGCACGTGGGAGGCAAGTGCTTCAGATACTTTATCGCTGCTGATTGCTCGATGGTGGTTATCCAATCTTGGATTTTCAGTTTTTCAGTGACTCTTTGCGGATTGGTAATTAGGTCATCTTTTGAACATAGTAGGTCTTGAAATTGGTTTTATTGATGATGCATCCAGGTCTGCAGGACCTTACAGGTCGTTGAAGCCATCTCCTGACCAATGATGTTAAAGATTGGAAGGCCATCTTGGATGAGTGTCATCCTGAAGAGGGCCAATGAGGCCCCGCTGACGGTGGCGTTCAGCAACAGAAGTCCCAGCTCTCTTCTGACGGCCACCATGGGGATGGAGTTTGGAAGGCCGAGGAGGGATTTCCAAATGTATCCCTCCAGTTTCTGCCAGAACCCGAGTGGCATGGTGATAGTAGCGTCCGTGCCATAAGTTAGAGCAGGGACCATTTTGCTCTTGTAGAAATTGATGGCAGGAATCAGCGAAAGTTTTCCAAACTTTCGATCGATCATTCTCAGTTGGGCAGACAGGTGTTTGGTTTTGGCCCAAAGGTGTTGTTGCATTTTAGACTCTCGCGGCGTCCCGTGGATGATAACTCCAAGATATTTGAAGTGTGGAACAACTTCAATTCTAACTTTGTTCACTGACCAAGAGCTGGTGTTTTTTAGTGGCGGACGATTTCTGGAAAAAATCATGATTTTAGTTTTTGACTTTTTTATGCTTAAGTTGTTGAAGTCCATGTACTCAGCCAAATTGTCCAACTGCCGCTGTAAACCAATAGGAGTCTGGTCAAGAAGGATCATATCGTCGGCATAAAGAAGGCGGGAGAGCACAGTGTTTCCAAACTTCAGGGGAAAGCAACGAACGGAAGCTTTGGAGTCTTTAAAATCCCCCAGGAAGGCGACTAAGAGTGCTGGGGCCAGCGGGCAGCCTTGCTTGATGCCTCCGTGTGCTTGGATTTCCACGGAAAGGGACCCTTGCCTGTTCAACCGAACACTGAGCGTGGTGTTGGTGTGGAGCGCGATTATGGGGTTTAAATTAGCATCCGGGCAGCTCCAGTGTTTCAGCTTTCCCCATAGTAGCATTCTGTCAACTTTGTCGAACGCCTGCGAAAGATCAATGAACGCGGCATAGACTGTCGGGCACCTTGTTTTATTTTTGCCTTTATGATGCTAAGAATGAAGATATTTACCGTAGTGCTGCTGTTTTTCTTATATCCCAGCTGGAAAGGGTTGCTGCAGGGGGCCAATTTCGCCCAGCGTTGGAAGTGATCCAAGAGGAGAGATGCAAACAATTTGCCCATAATGTCCAACAGGGCTGTTGGGCGATAGTTGCCCGGGTCTTCCCTGCTTCCTTTCTTGAAGATTGGGATCACTGTGGCTTTAGACCATGAAAATGGGATCTATCTGCTGGCTCGACAGTGTTCAAACAGAAAGCTGATAAAGGTTGTCCATTCGTTGAGGTTTTTTTTTAAGTCGATGTTGGTAAGGCCATCGGGGCCTGGAGCTCTTGATGGTTTTAGCTTCTGAATGGCCACACTAATTTCTGCTTTTGCCGAGAGGTCGACCCAGGGTGCTTGCGTAGTCTCCCAAGAGAGGTTTGTGGGCGGCGTCGGACTGGCGAAGAGATCGGTGAAGAAATCGACCCAGGCCGATTCTGTGACTGAGTTGATCATGTTTGAAGCTGTGGTACCTTGAGAGTTATTTATCAGAGACCAGAAGTCCGCTTTTTTTTAGTCGTGAGTGCTGTCAACATGGCTTCTGTATCGCGTTGGTATAGGGCCGCCCTGCGTGATCTGATCCACGATTTGTAGATTTGGTGTTCTTTTTTCCAGTTTCCACGCTGCCAGGGTGTTTTCCGCTTTTGCGCTGCGTTTTTGTTTTCTTAGTGCCTTTTTCTTATCTGCTATCCGTATGTCATAAGTATGGTTATTAATATTCGGATTGACCTTTGCAGTTGTCTGATGTTTCTTGTACTTGATCAACAGAGGCAGGTAGTTCGGTCTCGAGGCTGTGTCTGGAGTCGGCTGAGCATCAGCTTCTGCGGCATACTCCTGAGTTAGAGTTCTAACACTGGCTGCTGTCAGACGGAGCCGAGTTTGTTGGGGGTTGGACTCGACCTGCGATAAATAGTAGTTCGACGTCCGAGTGGCAGAGGTCCATGCTAATGTGAGCATGTTGTGGTCACTCCCTGTTGTTTTGACCACCTGGAAGTGTTCGATTTCTGAGCACATAGCTTGCGAGGCGAAGATGTAGTCAAGGGTGGCAGCAGACTGGCCTCTTTCCCAGGTCAAGATGTGTTGATGCCCGTCCAGAATCCATGCTGTGTTGTGTAGGTTTCTTGTTGACATTAGATTCATCCAGGCTTGTCCTCTGAGTTCAGAATTCGTGGACAGGGCAGGATCTGGAGGGTGGTCTTTCGGATGAATACACTTTGCATTGAGATCTCCGCAGATTATAACGAACGGGGTATTCCATTCGATAAGGATGGCGTCAATGGTTTCGCCCATGGTTTGGCAGAGTTTGTTGTTGTCGTTCTTTGGGGGTTCCAGTAATTGGTGATCAGCGCCAGAGAGGTCGTTGAGCAAAGCTTAGTAGATGACTTCGTAGTTTCAACAGAGCGGTTCCACTCAATAAGAACAGCTAGAACCCTGTAGGCTCTTGCCGTAGTCTTGATGATTTTTAGATTCTGACCGGACTGAACGGCGATGATGAGGCCAGCAGAGGGTCAGCCTAACAGCCCTTTAGCGGCTGGTGAAATCACAATTTCATAACCGTCCATTGACGGTTTCTCCTGAAGCCATGTCTCTTGAAGACAAAAAATGTCGAACTGACCCAAGTCCACACTGCTGGGGTCAGCTAGATGTGCATGTCCTCTAGTGTTCCATGAGGCCAACGTGAGAGTTTTATGATGATAAAATTCGTCGGCGTCAGTTGGTGGTTGCTATCTGGATCGGTTTGAGCTAAGCGCATCTTTTATCCAGTGCCAGGGTCCACCTGATGTTGTGATTTTTTTTGATGTAGCCACTGAATCTAAAGGTGTCGTAGAAGGCGAGACGTGCCGATAGGCTCTGTAGTTGTGTGGTCTTCTCTGAGGAGAGTAGTCTCTCAGACTTTGTCTTTTTTGATATGGCCGGTGCCTGTCCATAGTGCGCTTGGCCGGACTGTACCTGCTTGTTTCTTGTCGGCCTTGAGTACGGAGTGCGTCCGATGAGTCGGTCGCATTACGGCGGCCGGGTTTGTCTGATGGACGTCCCGGGTCAAGATCGCATACTGTAGTTTGAGTGGGGAACTTGTCGGGTTCACAGCGTTCCTTAGTCTTCTCTGGTAAGTCTATGAAGTGGGCCTTCAGTTCTTCTCTTCGAGTGATATGGCGGTATGGGTAGCCACGACCGTGGTTTCTTCTATGTGTGGGAGGGGCTCCTCGAGTATGACTGTTTTGTTCTGGGAGTTTTAGTTCAAAGAGATGGAGACCTGATAATTTTAGCTCTTCACCAGCTTGCCGGGGCAGGTCATGGATTCCGGATGCATAGTTGTGTAAGTAGGCTTTGGCCTTGCTGTGCTGTGGTATGGCTCAATCCACTTGAAATCGTCCGATTTCAATCTCTTTAGGCCGGTTATAGAAGATGTTATTTTCAACACTGTTCTTCGGGTCAAAATCATGTATTTGTCTTTGCTGGAGATCTGTTCAATTTTGAAAAGGCAGGTGGGTTTGTCTCTGTCAGAGTCTATCTGTCTGGTTTCTGCTGAAACTGGAGATCTGTGTGAGTGAGATCTAGTGGTAGGTCTGCGGTGTGGATCGGGCGAAGCGATTGGGGAAACCTTCGGGCGTACATCTAGCTGGTGTCTTTGTGAAGTTAGTTCCGCCGTAAGATTGGATGG
This sequence comes from Ambystoma mexicanum, assembly GCF_040938575.1. NCBI lineage: Eukaryota > Metazoa > Chordata > Amphibia > Caudata > Ambystomatidae > Ambystoma > Ambystoma mexicanum. The sequence goes on along the minus strand of NC_090934.1, from coordinate 332,906,065 downwards.
GATTCAGGGTATGGCCTCCGAATTTTTTGAGGAGGACGATGTTTTCTGCAGTGTGTTGGAAGTACTACCTTTAACAGGTGACTCTTGTTCAGGGTGGAGAGACAAGGAAGATAGAAGGCTTGAGTCCATGAATTCGGCCGTTGATTTAGGTGACTGGGTTAAGTCAGTCACAGAGACCGCCGGATTGATGGTGGAGATCTGGGTTGCCCGTAGATGTTTGCGACTGAACGCCCCGCCTGGTCAAATCGGGTTTACAGAGGGTGGACTGGAGAGTGGACACCGCAGGTGTGTCCTTCAAGGCCAGTGTTAGGACCTTTTTACCCTGGCCCAGGTGCTGGATCTTTCCAGAACTGAGTGAGAGTAGGGGGGTAGAAGTCACTTTTGTTATGCTTCCTGATGCGGCTGGTTTAGGTTTGTTGAGAAATAAAGGAGCAATTTCGTCGGTCTGTTTGGACAGAGGAGTCTGTGTTGATTTGTTCTCCGCTGTCTTTGGTGGTGTGACTTTACGGGAGAGACTGGCCAAGGGCTTAACCACAGTTAGATCCAACACGTCCCTTTTTCTTTGAGTGATGTCGTACTTCAGATCAATGGCGGTTATGTAGCTTTCCAAAAAGGTTAGCTTAGACTGAATGATTGCTAAAGTTGACGTATTGTCTCTTGAGGCGTCACCTAGTGTTTCGTAGAGTTTGCAGAAAGGAGTCATTGCTATAGTTATTGCTGACATGATCGTGGTCATGTCTTTTCTGTTGTTTGGCGACTCTTTATGGATAGGTGAAGGAAAGTCGTTAGGTCTTCCGTTCTTCAGGGGAGTGTCCCTGTACTCTAAGAGTAAGGGGTTCGCAACTGAGTGCCTACGCCTGGAGCTGAGGCCACCCATCTCCAAAGGATTTATTGGCCTTGGAGAGGAATTTCGTGTATCAGAGTCGGGACCTCCAGGGAGAAGCAAGTGTATTGAGGGCTCTTGCAAAGAGGTGGGGGGTTTTGTGGTATTTAAGTGGACCTTGGCCCATGGTTGAGGGCTCATTTCAGTTTCTGGCGGATAAGCTTTTGACTGCAGTAGGTCCAGAATGTCCAAGACTCCTTGAGCGGTCGGGGGAGCGACAATAGATGGGGGAAGCGATGTGCTGGCCTCTAGCCTTGGGTCCGGTGATGGCACTTTTCCTACATGCCGGTCTGTTGGTTGACTTACGATGGTGGCGTCTGAACACTGAGGTTCCGGTTGGAGAGGGTCCACTGTGTATCGGGGCGATCCGTGCTTAGACGGTACCTGAGTGGCGTCTTTCCCCACTCCGGGTGGTTGAGAGTCTTGGGCACCAATAGTTTTTCTACATTTAGGTGCAGGTGGGGTGTCATCCACTGCTTCCAGGATTTCTGCATCCGAAAGTTCGGAATCATTCGATAGTTTCCTTTTGCCTTGGGTCTTAAAAAAGTTCAACAGGGCGTTTGACAGCAGCGGGGTAGGTAGGGAGATTTTCCCAGGGCCCCGCTTTATGGGAGGAGGTCGGCTACCAGTGTTTTTATTCTGTCTTTTGTCATTTGGATTAAAATCTTCTTGATTTTGTTGTTGTTGTTTTTTTTTGTGGTGAGAGGTTTACTGTTTGACCTTGGAGGCGGTGGGATTTTAGGTTGCGGTTTGCCTTTTTTTTGTAGAGTGTTCTTTTCTTGCATATATGGAAATTTGGTTTTTGGTTGCTGTTGTCCGGCGTTATGCGGCAATGGTCAGGATCTGACTCAGAGTCTAACTCTGAGCTGGGTTTGGCGGGCAAAGTTTGGTTTTGAGGAACCAGGTAGGGGTCACGGCCCACGTTTTACTCCCTGGCTATCTCTGAATGAAGAGGTGGCCGTGGGGCATCCACAGCAGGGTGTGGTGTTGTCCGCAAAGTGAGGTCACTGGGTGTAGGAGCCGCTGCAGGAGAAGCTGGTTGGGTGGCTTGGAGAGCGGTAAGACCCGCACAGCCAGATTCAGCAAATGCAACCCCCGGGACGAAGTGCAACATGGCCTTAACGGTCCGTTGAGCTGAGCTCTCCTCAAGGTCTTGGTGCAATTCACAAGGGATTGTCAGATTGCCACACTGAGCAGGGCACAGAGGCTCCAAGTGGGATGTGTTGCAGAGGTCATCTCCAGCAAGGTTAATGGTGCTGGGAGAATCCGGAAGGCATCAGAGTCGTGCGTGTAAACAGCTGATGAAAGTTGCTGAGGCTGCTGGCCGACTCTGGTCGCCTGCGCCTCTGCCCTCAGACCACCTGTCAGGGACCCTCCGATCCCCGCGCAGGATGGGCCACTCGCCAAGGCGGTAACGGGGCGGATGGCATTGGCTAGCGGGTCTGCACATGCTCCAGCAACAGATCCAGGTACTCCGCCTCCCAGGGTGGTCGAGTCGATCGGCGGCTCGCAGGACCCGGCAGATGGCGGCGGTGGATCCTTAGTGCCGCCTGATGCCAGTAGATAATTAGAGTTCTTTTGATCCAGTCCGGCAAGCAGAAGGGGTGAGGGCAAAGTGTGACCCTTGCTGCCGGTTTTCAACAGGGGAAGCAGTACGCCTCGGGAGGGGGCGAGGTCAAACGATTCCAGCGAACCTCATGTCGTGGCTATGTCTGGCGGGATATTTGGACTAAGAAATGAGTTTGAAGTCTGCATGTTTTTTTTCACATGGCTTCTTAGAAGTCGTTGGTCGGGATCTTCCTCCATGAGACCCGGGGCACAGGCAAAATGCAGGGGAGGATGCAGGGGAGAGGAAAAAGGGAAAAGAGGGAGGGAGGGAGGGAGGGAGGGAAGGGGGAGAGGGGGGAGCAGGCTCGGATTGGTCGCTCAACTGAGGGTGGGCAAGGGGCAGGGTGGGGACCAAATGTTCGACAAAGTCACAGAGTTCGCAGTGGTCTCAGAATTCACAGAAAGACACAGAGTTCACAGAGTTCGGACGAGAAGTAGTAATGAGGGCTTGCCGCCTACCTCTTAGACGGGAGATGAATGGCCTCCGCCCCCCCACGGACTGGTGCAGACTGGTACTCTGCTCGGTAGTCCTAGCGCGCACAGCGCTGACAAGGAGTTTTTAAAGGTGGTGGAGCTTGAATTTCTTAAAGCTGTACACAGCAATAGCAGGAAGCAGGAAGCAGAGGGGCAGTGAAACACGTCTTTCTCACAGCAAGACTGGTGCAGACTGATACATTTGTGACCAGGGAATTTTGTTGATACTAAATCCTGGTGAATTATTTAATTTTCGGGCCTTGCTCGTGCAGCATTTTGCTCCTGGGTAAACAGCACACGCCTCCCCAGGTCAGTGCTTTTTTGGCTTGTCAAATCAATGCCACAGATAACGAGTACTTCTCTGTCCATTGATATATAGATGTTTCATACACTAGCTGTAGCCTGTATTAGAGAGTGCAGTTACTCTGTTACAAATACTGCATTATGTATATTTTACATATAGGCCCCACGTCGTATCTGGAAAATGACATTCTCCAAATGTGTGATCGCGGACAAATCCTGGCTCCCTCTGTGCCTTGGTTCTTATATCTGGCTGAAATATGATCGCCTGGAAACACAGGTGTCAGACGCATCTGAAGGTCGTGTTCCATCACTTCTCGTTATGTCACTGCGGGGTGGAGTCAAATTACATTGGTTCATGTGATGTCATCAGAGGTCATCAGAGGTCAAGGGTCATGTAATGTCACTTCCGCTAGACCTGGCATTTGATTGAAGTTAGGTCCCTGGGTTCTGCTATTCTTTGCTGGATCTCCGCCTTCATTTGTCAGCTTTGCTCAACTTCTTTGTTTCTCCCTTTCAGACAGACAGGCAGATCTCTATTCCATTAATACAAATCTAGACCTGTTTTTACATTCCTTACTTCTGTCCTAATGTCAAATTCATTGTTTCAGGTCTGTTGGGGTCTATACATCCGAAGTTTTAATTCTTCGGGTCACCATTCTGAATTGGGTCCAGCCTTGTCCAACTATAGTGGCCTCCCATGGCAGATTGCATCTTACCCTCGTTGTCGCCACCACAGCCGGAATAGTGGCAGACTCATTCCCTCCAGACAGACCCCAGCAAGCAGGTTATGCTTATCATGAGTTTGCATTGGGAATCTGACATGGTCCGTGACTCTAGACTACCCACTGAGTTCCAGAGATATCTTCTCAATCACAGCGACCCTCCCAATCATGGACCAGCTTGCCCTGGTCACACCACGGCTCTGCCAATGCCTTCCTCAAGTGCCCCGGGACATGGAAGTCAAGCTTCTCCCAAAGTGGCCGTTCGAGGGACATCATCTCCTTTTGCAATCTAAGTTCCTCCCAGGTCTGTAAGGTAACACATTCATGACCCTTTGCTACAGTATTCATACATATGTACATGTGTAATCAACCTATCCCAACCAATATCCACGCCAACAGTTTTTGGACTTGACACACACCAAAAGGGTAATAAAAACAATAAAGACAATGAACAATTTATTTAAAGATGTGGATTGTTGCCTTTATGCTACTGTGAAAAGGAAAATTGGCTTTCATATATTTCCTGTCTTTGAACAATTGGTGGCTGAACTACAGCTCAGTCGCATGCTATCATGGATGGCCCACGATATGAAGTGGTGCAAAGGGACATCAATAGACTTCTTCACAGCAACTTGAGCCTCCCCTCTGGGTCCTTGCACCCAGACTAGACAGAAGGGCAGCCACTTATTAGGCTGTACATTGTAACATGCTGCTGTTATCTTTTGGCTGCTGTCTGTGGCAATTATGCTGTTTGTGGCAATTATGGCAGTATCTTGTGGCTGTTTTTTGGCACCCTTGCAATTTTAGCACAGTCTATGGTTAGCCAGCATTCAGAGACAGCTGAACACGAGTGTAAGCACACTGCGCTGCCTTTCAGTTCATGAGTCTGGAAAGCCTGACAGTTGAATCGCCCGTGAAGTTGACTGTCCCTCATGGTGGAGGCAAGAACTGGCATGCTGAGCTTCCTTTCCATTCATGAGTCTGGAAAGCCTGAAAGCTGAATCATCCCTGAGGTTTGCTGTCCCTCATGGTGGAGGTAAGGTCTTGCATGCTGAGCTGCCTTTCTATTCATGAGCCTGGAAAGCCTGCACGCTGAATCATCCCTGAGGTTTGCTGTCCCATATGGTGGAGGCAAGACCTCGTATGCTGAGCTGCCTTTCCATTAATGAGTCTGGAGAACCTGCATGCTGAATCATCCCCGAGATTTGCTATCCGTCATGGTGGAGGCAAGACCTTGCATGCTGAGCTGCCTTTCTATTCATGAGCCTGGAAAGCCTGAAAGCTGAATCACCCCTGAGGTTTGCTGTCCGTCATGGTGGAGGTAAGACCTTGCATGCTGAGCTGCCTTTCTATTCATGAGCCTGGAAAGCCTGAAAGCTGAATCACCCTTGAGGTTTGCTGACTCTCATGGTGGAGACAAGGTCCAGCATGCTGAGCTGCTTTTTCATTCAGGAGTCTAGAAAGCCTGCACGCTGAATCATCCCTGAGGTTTGCTGTCCCACATGGTGGAGGCAAGACCTCGTATGCTGAGCTGCCTTTCCATTAATGAGTCTGGAGAGCCTGCATGCTGAATCGTCCCTGAGGTGTGCTGTCCCTCAGGCTAGAGGCAAGACCTGGCATATAGGGTCGGACTGAGGCATACAATTGTCCTGGGCACCAATGAAAAACTGGCCCACAGTTTGGAATGGCAATGAATTCCTTTTGTGAGAGACTGTCTGAATAGTACCCAAGGGGACGTTCTTTGATAAAATGCAATGCACATTTTGCAATTTAAAGAATATTTATTCAGCAAGAATGGTCAAAACTACTAGCATAGTGAAGTAACTCATCAAACTGGCCCACATTGCCCAAAAAAGTGGGCCACTTTGACCCAATAAACTGGCCCACGCTAGCATTTTGCGTTTTGGGTTCGGGCAGTGCCCTATTGTCCTATAGGCCAGGCCGAGCCTGCTGGCATGCTCAGTTGACTTTCAGTTCATGAGTCTGGAAACTCTGAAAGCTGAGTCGTCACTGAAGCTCGCTGTCCCTCATGGTGGAGGAAAACATTGGGTAGTGTGGTAGTCACCCTGGATGCTGCTTTGAAGTTAACTACAACATCAAATGTTGACACCTAGTGCAGTGGGTGCAGGAATGTGCTTGCTCTTGCTGCTTCCATTCTTTTAGGTGGCTACTGCAGGTCAATGTTGATTACTGGCTTGTCTTGGGTCGCAAAACAAGTTTAGCGGAAAATATATGTAGCTTCTGGGCCAGTTAATGTAATAAGTGGTTGTCATCATTATTCACGCACGGTGATAGCTTGTTTGCAGGATGGGAAGACAGCCTTTTTCTTTTTCATGTTCAGTTTACTTCTGTAAGTGGATTTTGTTTGTTACGTCCAGCCAATGTATACTATGTGAGGCCTGTAATTATTTGGTCAACATACTATTGTGAAAAGAAACTGCCTGAACTAATTTCGAAAAGGGAAGGGAAGGTTTAAGGGTGTGGGGGATTGTGTTATTTCTTGTTATTAACGGCCTTGGTTGCATATATGATTGTACATTTGAGTTACAATGTTTTTCAGGGTTGCCTTCTCTCCCTTTTCTGTTTTGGATTTTGTGTTTTCCCTTTATGTTGTTTGTCTGTAGCAGAGTATTTTCTGGATTCCCTTTGTGTGTTCATTGAGTAGCTGCCTGGATTTCATAAAACATGCTCCAGCAACAGATCCAGGTACTCCGCCTCCCTCTCTGTTAATTAGATCATTTTTTGTACTTGTAGCTGCAATGCTGTGTATTTGGACTTGGGCTGAATGTAGCGTAACCTGACAATATTTTAACTAGCAGGTTCTTATCAATGGTTTCTTGGATTGTTAAAGGCCTGAATAGCACTAGAGGCAAAATATTTCGAACTCAGCTGTTCGGGGAAAAGGTGGATATCGTCATTCTCCAGAACAGTTATTTGCTGGAGTAAAATTAACTTAATGCAGCAATATTGAGAGCCAAAGTAATCAAACCCAGGGGTGTTAGCATGCTATCCAGAATACGTTTGAGATATGGGAATGGAGATGTTTAGCAGGATGCTCGACGCTGGCTGATGGGCAAGGAGCATGGGTAGTACACATCGACAATGCTCTGGGCATAAGTTGTTGTATATATTTATATCCAGGGATATGATTTGGGTGGAGATTTTAATGTAGAAATTGACGAGGGGATGGATAGGTTAGCAGGGACAGTGTCTCTTGTGCCCATTTGGTTGCCTTGGTAAATGTATGCGTATTCCAAATGTATATATTTTTTTTCATCTTGTCCTTGAGAAAAGAATTAATCTTTAATTTCATCAGCGCATGAAGCTTTCTTACATATCAAATGTATTCCCTTGTGTGAAATCATGTGATACATAGGGCTGCATAGGCCATTATTACTTAAAAAAGAAGCTATTTGAGATCATTGGGATATGCATCTCAGCGTGGAACATGAGTTTGGCAGAACAGATTGATTGTAGGTAATGGCAAAATAAGGCGTCAGTGACCGAAGTTACATTGTGGGTACATAGTCTATTTATAAGTGAACCTGAGCCCTGCAAAGATGCAGGTTGTTTGGCATGCTCAAGGCTACTTTGCAGAGTGAGATCATAATCTTACCAGTTAATAAAGTATATGAGCATCAAACTAAAATTGAATGGTTGGAAAATCTATGTAAATTTGATTTTAAAATAATGCTTTGGAAAGAAATGTGGAAATCCCTGCAGACTGCTGAAGATAATATGACTTTGTTGGCAAACAAACATAAACGGCTGGACCCTATAGCTCTATTGTGGGTCTGGAAAGGGAAATGGTCACCACTTTGTGTGGTTGTTCAAAAAGGGAAATTGAATTTAAGAATGGAATTGTGATGCGATGGACAGCAGATTGTCTGCAGTCTGCAAGGGCTTTCAGTTTAGCTCAGAACTGGTTTGGAGTAACTTCAAAAAAGCATGACTTAACACTTACCTATCTCTCTCTCTCTCTCTCTCTATATATATATATATATATATATATGCACCAAATTCTGCACAGTCATTTGTTAGGACCCTCTAGACATTACTGGCTACATGACATCTGGAAACCCCACCCCTTTCCCAGGATTTCAGCAAATGTTGTTGTGGGTTTGTGGCTTCGTGTAAGTTCCCTATACAATTCCACACGTTTCACCCATCTGCACCAACTTTTGCACAGTAAACTGTTAGGACCCTCCAGGCGTTACTGGCTACATGACATCTGGAAACCCTATGCCTTTCCCCAGATTTCAGCAAAAGTGTACATTTGAATGTGGGTTTGTGGCTTCGCGTATGTTTCCTATACAATTCCACACCATTTCACCAATCCGTACCAAATTCGGTACAGTCACCTGTTAGGTCCCTCCGGACATTACTGGCTACATGACATCTGAACACCCCACCCCTTTTTCTGGATTTCAGCAAAAGTGAACATTATGGTGTGGGATTGCGGGTTTGTGGCTTCGCGTATGTTTCCTATACAATTCCACACTGTTTCACCAATCTGCAAACACATTTTGCACAGTCATCTGTTAGGGACCTCTGGACATTACTGGCTACATGACATTTGGAAACCCCACCCCTTTCCCCAGATTTCAGCAAAAGTGCTAATTTGGTTGTGGGTTGGTGGCTTCTTGTATGTTCCCTATACAATTCCACACAGTTTCACCAATCTGCACCACATTTTGCATAGTCACCTGTTATGACCCTCAGAACATTACTGGCTGCATGTAATCTGGACAGCCCACCACTTTCACCAGATTTCAGAAAAAGTCTGTGTGTGAGGGTGTGTGGCTTTGCGTATGTTCCCTATACAATTCCACACTGTTTCACCAATCTGAACCACACTTTGCTAAGTCAACTGTTAGGACCCTCCCGACAATACTGGCTATATGACTTCTGGACACTCCAAACCTTGACCCAGATTTCAGCAAAAGTTCAAATGTGGGTGTGGGTTTGTGGCTTCGTGCATGTTTCCTATACAATTCCACACCATTTCACCAATCCTGCACAGTCACCTGTAAGGACTCTCCAGGCATTACTGGCTACATGACATCTGGATCCGCCACCCCTTGCCCCGGATTTCAGCAAAAGTCAAAATGTGTTTGTGGGTATGTGGCTTTGTGAGGTGTTGGCTTGAGGGAGGCAAATGGACCTGAGAGGCAAAGGTGAAGGCCGGTAGCATTCCAGAACATGTATGTCACTCTATTACAAATAGAGCTAAAGTGTTATTAGAGCCTCTGTCCATGTTGTTTTCACAAACAGTTCTAAGATTCCGAATGAGTTTTTAAGAATAACAAAACTTTGTGTTGTGCGGTCTTTATACTGCAATTTTTTTTAAAAAATCAATAATCGTAAAATGTAGTCAATATTTCTTTTCATCTTTTTTATGGAGCCTTTGCGAAAAGCATAAAGCTACCTTAAGGTTTTTCTAACAAATTGTACCTATGAGGAAATTAAATCCCGGGCAACGCCAGGTATATCAGCTGGTATATATATAAAGCAGAATATCTGTTAGTTTGTTCTTTACACAATTCCACACTGTTGCACCAATCTGCACTAAATTGTGCATAGTTGCCTGTTAGGGCCCTCCGGATATTACTGGCTACATAGCATTTGGATACCCCACCCGTTTGCCTGGATTTCATCCCATTCACACATGAGATAGTTTCCTGAAATCGGCGAAAACATCAATGTGGTCATAGAAGTCTGGACAATGCTCATTTTAAGCATCTCAATGCCAGGAAGAAAACTCAAAGGACCCCATGGGACCTTGACAACCACGTTTAAAGTCCTAAAACAGACCATTTCTGAGATATTTGCACTGCAACGCAATGCACCGCACCGTGCCAGGGTGAGGCGACAGGTGGACGAGCGCACAGAAGGTCCCATTACGCTGCAGCATGCCAACTCTCGCCTCCTCTACATGTCTGCTAAGGGGTATGTCAGCCAGCCACATGCGACCATTCTCAGTGATGCAAAGGTTCAATTATGTTCATGTAATTGTTCAATCCCCATCCCAGTCTTTGCAGAATGCAGTCCTTTGACATCTGGAAATGATGACCCATTCATCAAAAGCATTGTTTGCCGCCTTTTTGGTTGATGGCCCAGTTGAGGTTGGATCATTCTAAATGGATTCCAGACCTGGCATTTGCACCATGGCACTGACACCTGCAGCCAACCCAAGGATTTAGCACCCGAGATTTAACCACATCACAAACTGCTTTATGGTTCAGGACTAGCTCAGATGAGCTCCAGGTTCTTATCCAATATAATAAAGGTCTGAGGGAGGATTCGGGTGTTATTCTAGCAAGACCCAATTCTAGGTGCAAATGTTTAGAGGAAGTACTTTTAGGCAGGTCCTAGTTAAGATTTTTCCACTACAGGTAACATGGCCTGCTTTTGGCTTCCTATGCAATTATTCTGCACCGTATAGAGCATTTGATAGCACGACCACCCCAAAACATATTGTGATAGTAGTGACAGACCCAGGGATTTCATGACATTTTTTTACAAACTTTATGTTGAAGACCTTTTGCCAGATTTTCAGAAAGCAATTTCCCTCAGGTGGAGGTTGGAGCAGAATTAGCAGGATTAGCTGGGCAGTGGAATGGTAGAATCTGTGAATCAGTAGAATCTGAGTGGCAAAGATCATGAACGCCACCTGCATGCTAACCAATGGTAAGCTACCCACACATAGTGACTTATCAGTAGAGTTTTAAACATGTTTCGGCAAATTGCTGGTATCCGTTATTGGAGACCTATTTAATTATTGTGTAGAAAATTGGATTTTAGTTAAATCAGTCATTGTTTGAAATGTGTATATTTGTTTAGCAATTAGTTCCAGACGTTAAAGGATAGTGTAATTCACTCTTACATCCAATCATTAATTTGTGAAATGTACTTGTTTGTAATTATGTATGTAAAAAAAGAAAGAATGATTTGTACTTCTTGTATATCACTGTGGCAACAATCAAGGCCGAAACAAGCCATGCATCAATGATGGAGAGACCCATACTAGATGAAGAAGGTCTCTCTGAGTAGTGAATTCTTTTGGCGATCCTCAACGCAATCCAAATGCAATTACTGGGGAATTGTGTTCCCCAAAGGGTGGTTGTGTTTTCATCCTGGCTACATTTTCAAATGTCTTTCCTGAGTCCGTCTGTCCTTTAGAGCAATATTCAAAGCGCACAACTCCTCCTGACTCACTGGTTATAAAGCACAACATGATCCACAGCACCCAAGGAGGTTCCGCGTGACTGCCCTTGAGGGGTTGTAAATGGCATCTAGACCCATGAGCTGTGCCCCTCCAGTAATTGACAGCTAGACACATGAGCTGCTCCCGCAATTAGTGCCACCTTGACACTTAAGAGAAACTGGTTGTTCTTGTTATTTGCTGAAGTCCATAACATCTCAAATCAGATTGTTTTAAGTTCAGTATTTGAGCTGCAAATGGAAAGGTAAAGGATGGTGGGGGGCCTAGTTGATTAGGCACAATGAGTGAATAAAGGGGTCTCTGATCTAGGATACAAATCTTGGATCTTGTCTGTTGCAAACCTTATTGTAATGAACTAATAGACTGTCCCCATCCATTGACTGTACAGCCTAATTCAAAATATTGATTTAACATGTATCATAAACAGGGGTGCGACAAATTGAATTAACTGTGGCATTCGGCTGGGCCTACAAAGATTCCTTATTGGAATTCAGGACGAACATACACTCTTGTAGCACTTAAGGGGGAGAAATGGCTTCTCGTAATGATAGCCAGAAGGAGAGGAACATCACAAAACCTTCTTCAATGGGATTGCACCATTGTAAAGAGCTTGTGTAAATCAGGTCCCATGGGTTTTCTGATATCGACTCCTTTTCCTACTATGTTCATGACCTTTACTCTCCAGTGAGAACCTCAAACCCATCTCCAAACTCCACTTGCTCAGCAAGCCCCACGTCACACCTGTAGCAAGCATGGAAGCACCTGCAGGTTCCAAAGAAACAGGGCAACGATCACGCATTGCATGATTCTATCCATATTGACACGTGTTGTAATCTGGACAGTGACCCAAAGCATAGCCAAGTAGGGCTGAAATGCAATGCTTTGGTGGTTATAGGGCCAATGAATGCCCTTCATTGATAGACACATAGGGCCAGATTCTCAGAAATGAGCACGAGTGAAAAACTCTCAAATGAAGCACTTTTTTCATTTGCACTCATTGTAGAAATACACAGGTCACCTTGCTCTCAAAGGTGACTTGTACACTTTGAATGGGGGAGGGAGGGAGTGGACAGTATCAGAAAAATGCACTGGCCTTGCATAACTTAATGTCGGGTGCTACTGTATGACTGGCTCCCAATAACCAACTGGTAGCTGGAAGTGCATTCCGCAGAGTACTTAAAAGTGCCTGTCTCTGTGAAACGTGAGAAAAGAAATAACATTTCCATCACCATTTGGGGTATGGAAATGCAAGTGTGACAGCCATGGTCTACAACAGTACATGTCACCCTTCAAGGAAACTGCAGGACAAGGCCAGAACTGACCCTGTCATGAGTTGACCATCCTCCAGCACCCATTACCAACAGGCACAGGGAAAGGTGCCTCATTTCTTCGCATTTAAATTCTCATCAATATGTGATGTACTTTTAAATGTGCAGGAACACCCCCTGATTTTTGCCAATATTTAAAGGGGTGAAAAGGGACATCTGAATGAGCACATCTAAGTGCACCTAAGAAGCACTGCATCAGATGCCCTGTGTGGCTTGGGCTGCTCCTTTTGTTGGCGCAAGTGATGAGATGCACTACTACGTCTCATCACTGGCTGCAAAATAACTTTTGAGAATCTGGGCCATTCAATCTATGCCCGACCATAGTAGCCTCATAGAAAACCTTAGAGGCCAGCATACAACAAAGGACAGTAACGCTACCGGAGGTGGTAAGTGCAAAATACGTTCAGAGGTAAAATAACTTCAAGTACGGAGTGCGAACATAAAGCCTTGCTCCAAATTCACGTCTGCTGCCATACTGCCAGTTGTAATTTAATTAGCACCCGTTGTAAATGCATCATGAACAAAGGATCACGTCACAATGGGCCTCATTACGAGTTTCGAGGTAGGTGGCTACCTCTAAACTTGGGTCCGGGTCCGGAAAAAAGGGATTACCGGCCCATTCCGTCTTTTGCAGGCCCGTTATTTCCCATTTTTGGGACCTGGACCCGGTACGTCCCCATTCCCATTTGAGCCTCCTTAGGGCTCAACTGGAATGAGGAGGATGCTAAGAACTGACCCATTAATGATGGGTCCGTTATTAGCATCCGGGTCTGCTAGCGGGTGCCGGTATGCACGTCAGGCCAGACCAGACGTGCATACCGCCACCTGCGAACAAACTCGTAATGTGGCGGCCCGGTATGAACGGTGCCGGTACCTTACCGGCATCGTTTATACCACGGCCGCCAGTGTCGTAATGAGGCCCATTATTTTGAAAACGGTATTTCTAAAACTAAGATGAGGGCTGAGATGGTTGTAATGTGTCTTCCCAAACAACTGAAGTCATTTTGCACAAATGCTCTCTTCTCTATTACCCATGTCTGAAAAATATGCATACTTTGTGAGTGGTGCTTTTTATTTTCCTCCAGATGTAAAGTTCCACCACTGGAATTAGTCATGGACTACGGAAGATGAATATATGAGTTAGTCCAGAGGTATATTTACCTCTGGTGGTAATTTTTGCCGGCTGTCATGACCTCAATGGTATTCACATTCAACGACAATTACCTCTGGGAGTAATGTCATACAGCAGAAAATATAAAATTATAGACGGATATCGATCATTCCACTTAGCGGGTCCAAGTGATAGGTGATCTGGAGCACAGTTTGCGTTGTCTATGATGTCACTCGGAACCCCGAGATGGAATATTTTCCCGTAGTTGATAGTCACCCTTGGATAACTGTATATTGTGTATGCTCCCACCCTTCTATGAAGGGAGACATGAGGTGACTATATATTAAAAACACCAGTTACCCTCCAGGCTCGAACTGGGACAAAACGTGTCTGGATCACCAATGAAAAAGTGGCCCACAGTTGCAAATGACAAGTCATTCATTTTCTAATAGGCTATTTAATTAGCATCCAAGGGGGAGGTTTTATAAGCCAATGTGATGCAAATTGCGTATTTTAAAGAATATTTATTCAGTAACACTGGTCAAAACAACTAGTCACATGGTGAAGTAACTCATCAAACTGGTTCCAAAAGGGCAAAAAAAGTGTCAGACTTGAACCAAAAAAAATTGGCACACACTAGCATTTTGCGTTTTTGGTTTGGGCATTGCATATTGCCCTATAGGTCAGTCCGAGCCTGGTTCCCTCTCACCACACACTACAAAAACGCAGAATTTTTCTACAAATATCTGCCAGAGAAAATGATATATGCTCACGCTGTGATGTCACAGCAGTTGATTACCAATTCCAAAATCCTTTGCAGTGAAGAAACATACATATTTGCTAATGGCTTATAAGCCAAACGCAACAGAAATGTTAGCTTCCTTTATCACCTACCAGAGAAGTTACCACAGTTCAGACGACCATTTACAACTGCCAGTTTTTATTTTGCAAATGGGTGCCACCAATGTGTTGAGAAATTGCCAATCCGCCGGTGTTGCTGCTCTGACTTGCACCTTCAGACTGCGGTCAGCGCTGGTTCACTTGAATCCGTATTAGATGTAGGAACCGCATGGCTCCAAGCGGAAGTAAGCGCAAGCCCTTGTCAGCGCCCATTAAGTGCTCCTCCGGAGCCTGCTGAGCCCGGGAAGCCGTGACGGTGCTTAAGACACGTCCGGGGTGCCGGGTCCATTTATGAAACCATGAAATAAAGATGACGGAGGTTAAAATGAAAATGGTGTCATTTTTTTCCCTTCGAAGAAAATGCGCAATAAAATCCCGCGCGTTCCTGACAGAAGTAGCAGAAACGCAGTTAAGGAGATTTATGGACGAATGACTGGTGCTCGGAATGAGAGGAATAGGCCGTTTCCAGCGTGGCTCCCCATCAACCATATGCCACACTATACAAATGCCGGGACCACCTCCGTTGACTGCAGAGTGGAAAATAATGCCATTTAATCTGAATTTCATTCTATTTTCTCTTTTTTTTGCCGATGAATTACATCTGATTTATTGAAAGAAATGCCACTTCCTTCCTTCCCTATAAGTCGCAACTGTTACATGCCGGGCATTTTTACTTTCATCGAAAGCCGGTCAATTATCTTTATGTCTTTTTCCAGAGAACTCCGTCAAATAATGTCGCTATTATTTCGGAAGGCCTCATAGCTCTGTTCAGAGGGTCATCAATCACAGAATTGAATAATAATTACTTTATAATAGTTTTCGCATGGAGCGCCTTTTTGCTGCAAATGCTCGCTGGTTATGGCGAAGTGCCAGGTCTTCATTGCAAAACTGAGTTCATTCTGACAAGCTCGGGGATAAACGGATTCTATGGCCTTGCGAGGGGTGGGGAGAGGTATAATGTAAAATTATATTGGAAAAGCCATGGGAAGGGCAAGTGTAAAGAAGAGAACTGCTCAGGTGGCTAAACCTGCAGAAGCTGAATTTTATAAATAGCACTGGCAGGGTAAATAAAAATTATTGTCTTAATTGCATTCTAGAGCTGCGCTAATTGCATTTTGCAATCTCATCCTCAATAGAGAGGAGATGGAAGAACCCCTTGGAATTCGACCAGCCGCACAGTGGGTGTGCGCTCGTCTGGGCTTTTTTGAAATTTGAAATAAAATTGAACGATGGTAGAACAACCTCCGGAAAATGTGTGGGGCGAATCCACACACATTTTCCTATACTCACCGTACGACATACACATAGACCCGTGCACTCTGGGTGGACACAGCCTACAGGTGTCACCCCTGTCATAATTAGTTGGGAAATGACGGCCAAGAGTACATTTAAGGAATAGTTCGCTCAAAAATGTTATTGTCCCGATCGTTCAGACATGTATGTTTAAGCATACTATAAACGATCTTAAAAGGTTTTACTATGCATCTTACCTTAGTTTTCCTCACTTTTACACTTGCGAAAACAACGGGTTGGGCGCCACCAACTTGTGCTTATATTATCAGTAGATGCATAGCCCTAAGTTCAAGTGCCCTCGCCGCAAGAATACAGATTGCCCGCCCTTCAAACTGACATCACTATTCCAAACGATATGCTCCACCTATTATCATGACGTTCGTGGCCAGCCTAGCCAAACGTGCCCCGTCATCACCCACACCATAACGTTACTTCACGCAGAACCAAGAAGATAAACACACACATCCTGTCACAGCGCGTAACTTTTCTTTCTTGTCCCAAATAGGAGAGCAAAACATTTATTTTTAAGACAAGATCAACAGTCTGCAATGTAACAAGTGCTTTTATTTTGCAAAGAACGCTCACAAGAGAAGATTAAGTCCACAAAATGAACAATATCTTTTTTCAATGTAAGTTATAGCTAGCAAACATTGCATGCTTCGAATGTTCTTTATAACTTCCCCATCACACGCCGATTATGCTCGGCGATCCATCAATCCCTGAACTCCTATTTTGTGTGTCCTTATGTCACATCAGCAAAACTTTCTAATGACGCACATGGGGTTCAGTTCGTGAGAAGATATGGATTTTTTGCTGTTTCAAGCGCAGTGCTTTCACTTCAGCACATATTTATGAACGCTGACAGGTTGCTCCTTATTGCTGGTACCGCCAATGGGCAGGATTGGTCCCTGTCGGACGTCCCACACAACCTTTAAACAACCTTTATATATATAATAAGCACCGTTTATGATTATCCACCAATGGAATCCATGCTACGGTAGCTGGAAATTATGGCATGAACAGAACTGTACAATATAGCTGTGTAGATAACAGAATAAAAGAATATATGTTAGTAGACATTCTGTAATCGAATATAACAAGTTACCCTATAATTCAGAGCTGGATGAAACCTAATCCTAAACACAAACCACACAAAATGAACACAGACATGACAACGTGGGGGAGTAGTTGAGACCATGACGTGCATGAAAGTTTAGCCATGTGAACTAGTTATAGCTCCCAATGTGATGGAGAACCAGATGTACCCGCTTCACCTAGTGGGCCCTACCAGAAAATAAGGACAGAGATAGTAACATTTTATGTTGAACCACAGATGGCATTAGAATGGAAGTGGTAAGATTAGTGTTCGATAAGAGAACCAATTGTCCAAGGAAAAGGTTCAGCCCCCACCCCTCCACCCAACCCCCACTTTATGGTGAACAAGGATGCAAAGGTGACAGCACACCAGGATATCCCACGAGACAAAGTGGTGTAGATATCAGTAGCCTGCATAGAGGTTGTGGTTGCAGGTCTTCGAGAAATAATCATCACACTATGGTCTGGGCAAGGCCAGCAGGCAATACATGCAAAAATACCATACCTCTATTCACTCCTCTTTAAACTATACACAAAGAACAATCATTACTAGACAGATAAACAAACCGAGAGTTATGCAGTCAGTTTTTATAGTGCGTGGTATAAATTTCATTCGCCATAACATAACGTACTGTGTCAATTCTTTTGGTCAAATCGAACATTGGCACATCACTGAATTAGTCATTTTGCATACAGCACACATGCCATTTTTTAATCGCACAAATTTCAGGTTTAGTTGAGCTTACATAATTTCAGGAAGTTCCATTCTCTTGTCATCACGCTGAGTAACCGCTCCAAAAAAACGATTACAGAAATGGGAACTAAATTTTCATATGTCCAAATGCAATATAGTAAATGTTATACATTTTTTGGGGTATTGAACACAATGGGCCTCATTACACGGAAGGCGGTGATCCAGGGTGCTATTAGGGGATTTACCGCCCCATTCCAAGGTTGGTGGGGCAGTAAATCCCCCTTCCGCCATTGCCCTTCCCCATTCCCATTTCTGCCCCATAGGGCTCTATGGGAATGGGGAAGGCGCTAATTACGGCACCGCAATTTTGCGGTGCCGTAATTAGCTCCGAGGTCCCTTAGCTGGTTGGTTTTTAACGCCTGCAAAAAGCAGGCGTTAAAGCACCAACCCGCTAAGGGACCTCGTAGTAAGGCGGTAATGGTTAACGGTCACCGTTACCATTAACGGTGGCCGTTAACCATTACCGCCTTCCGTGTAATGAGGCCCATTGTGTCCTTCGACTAGTTGCTGACTTTCGCTCAAGGCCAATTAACAATAGCAGCCTGTTTTCAGTGATTAAAGCCAGAGACGGCTAGGTTTCTATTTTGTGAAAGAATGCCACAAAAAAAAGACAAACTGGGCAAGACACTGCTTTGGGCTAGTGGTTGAGAAAACCAATTACAGTTACAAACAGCTACGTAAAATATGTTTCCCGACAGGAACGTAAGAACAATCCAGAAAATGTTGTGTTGCTGTTACCTCTGGGGATATATCATCTTGGTAAGAAAAAGAAATCGAAACACCAGCTCTCCCCATCAAGTGTGCTATATACCAACTGCCCATCATTATTATGTCCCTGTTCCACTCTTGAATCATTTGTTTGCTACTTACACTTGTGGAATATATTGCACGGGTCTTACTATAATTCATGCATGTCCACTCATGCTCCCTTGAACACCTGAAGAAGCCCTCTCTACCATCATGCGAGACAGGCTGACATTGCATGCTCATACTGTATAGGTCTGCAATGTGTTTATTATCATGTCAAATTGCTACCCAACGCATGAGGTGAACATTTGTACCTCTCAGACTTGCTGCTTTAGTAAAAATCAATGATTATCATTTTGGGGGTAACATAAGAGGATTCTGTAATCCTTTTCTGGCACTGATTGTGGTGGCACATGCTAGATACAACATTTCAAAGCCTACATATCCTGTTTCTGCAAAATGGGTGTCTCTTATGCAAACAAGAGATGGGTATAAAAACCTCTAGGATAATAGAGTGTTCTGAGGCCTTATGAAATGGAGATGAAAGTCAGCTTCCTAATCAAGGTACTGGATGCAAAGCTTTTCCTTCAAGCCTCTTCCAACTGGTGGTCGCTGCTCCGATGGAGGATACTGTCTCCAAGTGGCTCTGGTGGGATAGACTGGCATCTGGAGGAAGTGGGTGGGTAACAGAAGACAGGAGGAGGGTTGCTGTAGGCTGGGGCCTCCATTGGGTGGGTAGTCCTTGCCAAGGGCAAACTAAGGTTTGGTGCAGGACTGTACAAGCAAACCAAAATGACATAAGATGGTGTATGTTAGGAAAGATTACCATTTATGTGAAGTTTTCCCTTCAGTTGTGTACCCCCCAAATTTTTGCTGCTGTTTAAACACCATTGTCTGACTTTGCCAGTGAAGCATGGCCTTCAGCTGCACTCCACTGGGCTTTGCTCACTTTGTTATGGGGAAACTGACATGCCCTTAAAGACAGTCAGTACTGGGAGGCTTTGTTTCCCTTAGTCCTTTCCAATGTTGCAGCTTTTCTGTTACATGTTACAAGTGCACAATGTACCTTACAGCAAAGTGCGTTTGGGACTTTGTTTCGTTTTCAAAGGCCCTAGACTCCCTCAAAGGATTTTTCAGGAGAAGCGCAGATGTGCCTTGGACAGGGCTGGCGGCAACTTATCTTTTTCTTTATTTTGACCCTTTCTTGCCATGCAAACTGCGTTTGTCGCGGTTGGCACAGGAAGGTGGTCTGGCTGCAAAATGGCCATGCCACAGGGTTCTTTGTCCTGTCATTTGGTTATCTTGACCCTTTGCCTTCCCCAGGTCGAGCCGACCTGGGGCAGTCCTTATATGGGCATACATTCTCCTGCAAAATGCCAAGCATTTGTGGGCTTCTGCATGCCTTGTGTGTGCGCTTCCAGGATGTGGGCTGGAATGTCTAATTCCAATACACATCTAGGGTGCCAGAAAGTCTGGTGTGCTGTGAATGACTGGGACCGCCGTGGTCCGTGATTGGTCCACATCTGGTGTGCCTGTATGTGAGCAGATCTCCCATTGTCCTCTTCGTTTCAGCATGAAGGAGATTCTGGATAAGAGAAGTGTGGGATGTATTGACCCACTCCGCTATGTTATGCGGCATCATCCTGCCAGTTATGGGGAAAGAAACAGCAACACTGGTGGCAAAACCCTTGGGCGCGCCAAAAACCTACAAACACCTACCAAAACTGTGTGCTTCGGCACACAAAAGGAGGGATGCACAACCTGCCACACTTTGTGCATGTGTGGTGGAATAGAGCACACCCTGCAGAAATGTGCCAGTGGGTCCCATGACCAGCAAACCGAGTGCAGACAGAGAAGCAGCACTTTGCAAAGGAAACCCCAAAATGTGCCTACAAACGTCAGTTGCTTTGTTGCGAGAAACTTCAAATTGCCTGTAACACAACACGTTTCAACATTTAAAATCTTGCCTGGTGCTAAAATTCATGTATCAAATGAAGCATTGTGAAACATACAAAGCCTGAAAACTGACAGCCTCTATGCCAAAATCTGAATTTTGGCCACCTGAATGACAGCTGTCAGAGGAGACTGATGAAACTTTAAAAGTGAGCTAGAATTCAAAAGCCTGCTGGATTAGCAAACAGAAAAAGTATTGTTGCCAAAAAGGAATACAGATTTTAGTTGTGTTTTTGATTCCACAGATTTTAAGGCCAAGAAAGATATGTATTTGTATGTAATGCAACAAATGTGGCGTTTGCTAAGTTTAAAAGTTAATCTACTTTGCTGAAGCTGCAAAAAACTGGAAAAACAGTTTTTTTCCTGGAAGGGGGGCCTTCCTCTCAGCAGAAACTCACGGGGAGGTGTTAATTGCAGGTTACAGCAGAATCTTGTCTAAAGAAGGCAAAGGAACATTGACACAGTTGCAGCCCAGGAAAGTGGAGGTGTGAAGGCAGTCGTAAACTCTCTTGGAAGGAACAGGCCAGGAGGGGGATGCCTTGGACTGCAGGGAGACAAACAGAGGCAGAGCCAAGCGACCATCTGTTGCTAAACATGAACAAAGAATACATTTTAAAAGACTTATAAATTGCTATTCAAAATGGTGAAAAATATAAAAATGAGTTGTTAATTTAATTTCTGGCTGCACGTGTGAAGAGGCAGCATAACTGTGCGACATGTTCTGGACAGGAATGGCAAGATATGTGATTTTGTGCAAAATGTATTACAGTTAGAATTGTGAAAATTTACACGCGTATCCCTATGTTAAACACGCATATTTGTGGAAAGTTGCATAAAATTGTGTGCATAGCGAAAAGGACAAAATTCTGTAGAAAGTTAAAACAAGATCTTACAGCTGCAAGATTTTGATGAAAAGAGGCTACACAAAATATGGCATCTTTGTGTGTGATTTATATAAAGGTGACTAATGTAGAAATGTGTGTTTAGTGTAAAATCCGATTTTGAGACCTGTGGCTAAAGGGAGGTCTCTGAGGACTATAAAGCAAATCATAAAATGTGACATCAGCCGGCCTTCATCCAATCACCACAAATGCAAGGCAGAGATGAAGTGTTGACCCTATTCCAGCTCAAAGGGGCAAGCTTAGCTAAGCCAGCCCACACACCCCCTTTATGATGTCATTTTAGAGCATAAATATAGACAGCTGACAGCACATAAAGACAGACAGATCCACTCACTTTCCTGATGCTTGCGGAGGTCCCTGCTGCTAAAATCTACATCTTCCTTGTTCCAGACTCTAGAAACTTGGCAAAGCAAAGGCCCATGCATAACTGAACCATTCTCAGCTAGGCCTTAAACTCTAGAACAGAACCCCAAAAGCCTAGGGGAAGCATCATAATACAGCCAGGCGTGCTGTTAATGCTTGCCTGCTGAATTGAAATATCCTCAGAACCAAGAAGGGCAGATTGCATCCAGTCCTGTGGCGTGCAGTGACCAGCAAGGCTTGCTGACCTTGTCCAGTCCGATGTGCCAGCTTTACGTCCCTGATAGATCCGATTCAATGGTCCAGAATCCTGACGGTCCAAAATCTTAAATCCATTTTGTCTTGTGAGTATTAACAGGAAGCTAGAAACTGTTGATTCCCATGCATTATCTTGTCCCCTCCTAACCTCTGAACTATCCTTACTTCCATAATCAGTAACATTGTCTGAATCCGTAGTGAAATCTTGTTCTGTCTATCTGTAAAAGCATCCTTTTTCCTAGTCATCTTTGTCAACTTTGATCTATTCATTTCATTCGAGTGACCAGACTAGCGCTCCAAGGTGGACAGCGAGGAACCAGGACTGAGTCGCGAATCACTCCTGACTCTTACCTGTGCCGTCCTGGTCGCTTAACTTGGACGCTCTAGTCCATAGTCAATAATTTTTATGATTTAAAAACTGAAGCCTCTTTCCATTTTCGCACCTATCTCACAAAAACAACCTTTACTAAAACCTCTATAACTCCCTCAGTTGTTGTGATAGAAACAAAATTTCAAATCCTACTTGTAGCTACCATCTGTAGCTATCCAGAGAACCCAAAACAGTGTGATTCTCCTGTTAACACGACTATCACGCATGGAAATGTTTGCCACAAATTCCCATTTTGAAACGTTTTTTACATGTGTGAAATTGCTTCCATTTGTTTCCGACCCGGACTGTAAGATTTCAATTGTTTTCTTTGGACTAAATCATTGCTGGTGATTGTGTGCATCTTTTCAAAGCGGCTCCCGTAGGAATTTATAATAATTTAAGCACTTTTCCCCACATTTATCGTTCTTGCTCAGCCACTTTAAAAGTCATTCTGACAGTTGAAAAGCCCACTTCGTTTTTCTCTTTTTGTGTAAGGGGGGAAAGGGGAAGTGGGTCACTGTTTGATCTGTATTATTCCTGAATACCTGCTCTCTCCTTCCATCTCTTTGCATTGCCTATTGGGGGTTGAGGGGTGTTGCAGGGTCAACCTCTAACCATAGTGCTATCTGATCTGAAACCAACACAAAAGTATTATTTTCTGTGCTGAATTTGTTTTGCTCATTACTTAGTCCTAGTGTATTAAAGATATTATTCAGTATTCTGTCACCCCATTGGTGATTGTTGTTTACCTATTAATATCTATATTGTGATTTTGATCTTAAATAAATAAATAATACCTTTTACAAACCAGCCTGATTCCTGGTCCAGCGTGACCTGGGGTATTTTAAGTAAGGGGTGTGATACGAGTGGTACATCTTTCAAATAATTTAATCTATATATCAAATAAGTTTTCCATTGCGCTGTACAATAGGCTGAGAGCAGAGTGTATCGCCTGATTGAAATCCTTAACAGAAGGCCCCAAACACCCACACCAGGTCTATCTCTTGAGTTCTCACTGAACCTAGGATAGGATCCAAGTATCCAGAAGCTAAGAAGCCCAGTTGAGGAATCGCTGGTGATCCGTTAGAAGGTTTTGCACCCTGAGCCCGCCCTCGTCCCTCTGGGTCCCTCTGCATCTGATCAAACTAGAAGGTCTGCGAAGGAGCTTCGACTCATCAGAATTGTCGGACCAACTATTCTCGGCACCTTCATCAAACCCTGCAAGTAAGCCTTCTTGGAAGTGTTCCTGTGCCAACCAGTTGGCTGAATAGCTTGGGCAGGACGTTGAGGAGCTGTGTGTTCATGACAGTCTCACCCTGAATTTTGTAAACTTGGCATTCCCATGTCTGCCGTAAAGAGAGAGCGCCCGAACCGGAGTACACTCGGTTACCGTACCACCCAGCCGTGGTGACAAACTTTGCAGGTGCCTTGCTGCTGTGTACCTCTGTGTCCTGAAGCCTGCTACAGTGCAACTGGCCTGATCTATCCACCAGGAGCGGAGCAATCGCCACTGTCCCGTTTGGGAATCAACGCTGTAACTTCTTCCGCTGAAAGGTGCATAGCCACACGACTGTCGCATTTGAACCTGCAACCAAAGTGGACTTGACTGCCGAAAGTTTGGTCCAGAGTGCGACGGGGGACGTTGAGTACTTGCAACCCTTACCAGTGGCCCCTAGTGCATCCATCCACTTTTACGCATGAGTGTCCCCTGAGGGGCACTCTCCTTTCCACAGATAGCCTGAGCTATCAAACCATTCCCAACTCCTGAAACCTGTTCTACCCCTCCACGAATAGTAGGAACATATTCTGCATCACCTCACCCATGTTCCTGACCTGCTTCGGACCCTACAATAGACCCCGTTTTCGCCCTTCTGCACTATCACGTGCACCAGCTCCACTCTTCGTAGGCTCTGGACTGCCTCGAAGTTAGGATTTGAACATTGCAGAACTGCTTAAAGCGTATTTGTACCACTTGCTTCCTTTCCTTTTCAGGTTGTGGACCCATTCTGTGCTTTTTACCCTTTAGGCAACTTGGAATTGTATACGTGTATTTTAGTAGGATTGTGTTGGTTTAAAGACATTACTGTTGATAATTACTGTGTGTTGAAACTCAAAGGCCTTGAATAAATGCATTTGTATTTTTCATATGTACACCTGACTGGGAGTGATTTGTAAGTGTCCTTTACTGTGTGTGCTCATTGAGTTCTTTCAGTCACCGTCACCCCTCCTGAGACCTAGTCTTGACCGCCGCCAATGCTACCTTGATTGGTATGGCATGTCCAGAAGGTTGCCCACCAGGTCAGAGTTCGGAAATCCATCTTAACAGTGTACTCTTCTTTGCTCTTACTGTCTTCATTCTGTCTCATCTTCCCACCTTTGCTTTCTTGTCTTTGGTTCTCTCACAGCGATTTGGACAGGCCTTTGGGCTGCATAAATACTGTATAAACAACCAACATAGTATGACAAGGAGAAGTATATTAAGAATGAATATGGGAAAAAATTATGGAGCAGCCCTTATCTTTGAGAATCTTCCAATCTCACTGGGGTAGTCACTGTGCTTCTGCTGGCCTTCCACATGATCAGAAACTGGACCGTTTGTCCGTTGAATAGTGCAATACGCTTCTAAGGATGGTGTATTGAAGGTCACTGTAGAGGAATCCTTTGAGTTGGTGTGGCTCAGGGGTGTTAAAGGAGCGTCACTAGCCAAGCAATTATCAGTCTTCATTGGGAATCACTAATGCACTCCTGGTGTTGGCAGACAGACCAAAATATGAAGGTCTGCCCACCCTGTCCTTCCTGGCTGCCAGGAGGGCTGTGTTGGGTCACACCTGATGCAGGTAGAAGGACATGGGTGGAGTGGCTGCTAACATACCTGTCCCTTAGCCTACTAAACATGTGCCGCAGCCTCATTCAGGGCACTGTATCGTGACAGTCCCCTTCTCATCCTGGCACTGCCTCCACTGTCTACTTGCTTCCTCACTGTTGATTCTGCTTCAGACTTGAAATATAATGTTATTCTTTTATGCTACGCTTAGCTTTTGTTCCCATGAGGATTCAGGAGACATCACCATCTGCGTTCCATGTGTCTCTCGGCGTCAATCGGCCGTGTTATTGCACAGGGGATGGAAGGATGAGCCTATGGGTCTACAATTGCTGGCAGAGGGTGTTAAGATGGATTTCTGAACTCTGACCTCATGGCAGAGGTTTAGGAGCCCACCCTCAGTTTAGTGAAACAGGGGAACTTTCTGGACAAACCAGACCAATCGAGGTAGCTTGGCAGGCGGTCAAGAATAAGTCTCAGGAGGTGTGAGAGTGATCGGAAGCCCACAATGAGCACAAACAGCAACAAACCACAAATTACTCTTAGACAAATTTACATGAAAGATATTTATACATTTATTGTCGACAAGACCAATAGACACAAGTAAACTTTAGTGATGCGAAAACAGTGACCAGACACAATACTCTACTATACAGCATATAGACAATAGGTTTCCTAATGTGACAAATGAGGAAAACACAGCCACAACCTCTAAAGTGAAGGGTTCGTTAACTCACTAGGAGCATCAGAGAATTCTTCAGAGTCATTCCCTAACTTTCTAGTGCAGCCATAAGAAGTGCAGAGCCTTGCGCTCAACACTACTGTTGTGCATAAAAGTGCGCGATTGAGCAGTGGAAGGAAAAAGCAGGTGTTCTTGGGAAGGCGGTAGCAAGTCAGGAAGGGGCTTGCGGTGATGGAGAATTGGTTCCCATTATTCGAGTAGGATGTGCCCTTGGTGGCAGAACAATTTTCAAAAGGTGAGAATAGCTAGGGAGCGCAGGCTAACCCAGGTAAGATCGAACACCTTTATGGGACATTCGTGCATAAAAGGGATCAGATGTGCCAGGGGGAAACCGGCAAGTGATGCAAGGTTTCAATAGTATTGACTCAGAGGATGGGCCAGGGAACCCGTGGGAATCATGAGGGTCTGGCCAGCGGTAATTGCAGCAGTTGGGTCATTTCCGGTGAAGGTAAGCAGTGCAGAAGTGTACAGTTTTTACCATTTTGTGAAACTGTAAAGGGTGCTCCAGAAGTCTGACAGCGGCATGGATCATTTTGGGAAGAAGGCAGGGGAGAGAGACCTGTCACCCACTCTAAGATTGGAGAAGTATTTCACTGTAATAGACTTGGAATTAGCGGAGCGTAGGGCTGTTAGAGGTTACAATTTAGGGAATGAACGTAGGAGACTGCGTGGTATCGGGATTAAGAACAATGACATGCTTTTTACCCCTTTCCATTGCCCTTTCAGCAGACATATAGTGCCACCGGGATGCACCTCCACTTCGTCCATGTAAACAACAGATACCTTATTAGAACGCCTTATTGTGTCTGCTATAGGGAGGCCATCAGCGCAAGTGTCATGGATTGCATGTGTGCATGGGGTTTGGGTCTAGCAGAGGGTTTGACAGACACCCAGCCTCAGTGTACCTTCCACAGATGGTAAATTTCTGCTTGGAAATCAATAGAAACTTTCAGAGAAGCGATCTATGAGCATACTGAACCAAATAGGTGACCTACCCTTAATCGGATGAATAAATGAGCCGATTCAGCAAGCCAGGAACAAGTAGCCGTGGAACAGGTATCCGGGAAACAGGTAGCTCGATGATGATATTCCTTGTGGATGTTCTACTGGTAAATGGCTATGTGTTTATAAAGGCTTAAAAAAGTGGGTGTGTATGTGAATGTGTGACATTTTCATTGACACCCACTCAGCCTTGATGCCAATGTTTCACATCTGCCATACCCTCCCACCCAGCCCCCTTGCGAGCGCACAGGCATAGGTCTGCTCGTACTGCATATAGGGCAATAGGGCCAGGGTTGAACCAAAACTGCAAAATGCTTGTGTGGGCCATTTTTTTTAAATCAAAATGGCCAAGTGTTTTGTGTCATAGGTGTGAACCGCCATTGACTGTGGAGGGGGTATGGATGGATGGGCATGAGGTGAGCGCAAAAGGGTGGAACACTGCTGAAGGGACACAAACCTATGTTGATTGACAGGACAGGGTCTTGAAGAGGGGAGTCTAGAGAATCCCTTTGAGTTGTGCATTGTGTTTGGCAACTTGAGCATTTCCACTCACTCAGCCCCCTTGGGAGTGGATGGTCAGAGGTGTGAACTGCCATTGATACTGCAGGGGGATGGATGGACATGAGGCGAGAGCAAAAAGGCTGGAACACTGCTGAAGGGACACAAACTTATGTTGATTGAAGGGTTAGGGTCTTGAAGAGAGGAGTCTGGATAGACTGGGTCTGGGGAGGCCATGTGAACAATGGTCCCTGTGCGGAGGGTCCCTTTGAAGTGTACATGGTGTTTGGCAACCTGAGCGTTCCCACCCAACCAACCCCATATGGAGCGCACAGTTATAGGTGTTAACTGCTATGGATATTGAAGGGGGGGATGGATGGGCATGATACGAGCGCAAAAAGTCCGGAACACTGCTGAAGGGACACAAAGTTATGTTGATTGAAGGGGCGGGGACTCAAAGTGGGGAGTCTGAAGACACTGGGTCTGGGGAGGCCATGTGAACAACAGTCTCTGTGCGGAAGATCCCTTTGAAGTGTACATGGTGTTTGGCAAATTTAGCGTTACCACCCACCCAGCCCCCTTGGGAGCGCACAGTTAGAGATGTGAACTGCCATTGATACTGCAGGGGAATGGATGTGCATGAGGCGAGTGCAAAAAAGCAGAACACTGCTGAAGGGATACAAACTTATATTGATTGAAGGGGGGGTCTTAAAGTGGGGAGTCAAAGGACACTGGGTCTGGGGAGGCCATGTGAACAACGGTCCCTGTGCGGAAGATCCCTTTGAAGTGTACATGTTGTTTGGCAACTTGAGCATTCCCACCCGCCTGCCCAACCCACTTGGGAGCGCACAGTCATAGGTGTTAACTTCCATTGATACTGGAAAGGGGATGGATGGGCATGATGCGAGCGCAAAAAGCCGGCACACTGCTGAAGGGACACAAACCTATGTGATGGCAGGTGCAGGGTCTTGAAGAGAGGAGTCTGGAGGATCCCTTTGAGTTGTACATGGTGTTTGGCAACTTGAGGATTTCCACCCACTCAGTCCCCTTGGGAGTGGCTGGTCAGAGGTGTGAACTGCCATTGATACTGCAGGGGGATGGGTGGACATGAGGCGAGAGCAAAAAGGCTGGAACACTGCTGAAGGGACACTGCTGAAGGGACACAAAGTTATGTTGATTGAAGGGGCGGGGTCTCAAAGTGGGGAGTCTGAAGACACTGGGTCTGGGGAGGCCATGTGAACAACAGTCTCTGTGCGGAAGATCCCTTTGAAGTGTACATGGTGTTTGGCAAATTTAGCGTTACCACCCACCCAGCCCCCTTGGGAGCGCACAGTTAGAGATGTGAACTGCCATTGATACTGCAGGGGAATGGATGGGCATGAGGCGAGTGCAAAAAAACAGAACACTGCTGAAGGGATGCAAACTTATATTGATTGAAGGGGGGGGTCTTAAAGTGGGGAGTCAAAGGACACTGGGTCTGGGGAGGCCATGTGAACAACGGTCCCTGTGCGGAAGATCCCTTTGAAGTGTACATGTTGTTTGGCAACTTGAGCGTTCCCACCCACCCAGCCCCCTTGGGAGCACACAGTCATAGGTGTGAACTGCCATTGATACTGGAGGGGGGGTTAGATGGCCATGAGACGAGTGCAAAAAGGCCAGAACACTGCTGAAGGGACACAAAGTTATGTTGATTGAAGGGGCGGGGTCTCAAAGTGGGGAGTCTGAAGACACTGGGTCTGGGGAGGCCATGTGAACAATGGTCCCTGTGCGGAAGATCCCTTTGAAGTGTACATGTTGTTTGGCAACTTGAGCGTTCCCACCCGCCCACCCAACCCACTTGGGAGCGCACAGTCATAGGTGTTAACTTCCACTGATACTGGAAAGGGGATGGATGGGCATGATGCGAGCGCAAAAAGCCGGCACACTGCTGAAGGGACAAAAACCTATGTGATGGCAGGTGCAGGGTCTTGAAGAGAGGAGTCTGGAGGATCCCTTTGAGTTGTACATGGTGTTTGGAACCTTGCCCATTACCACCCACCCACTACTGGAGGGGGGATACTGGAGGGGGGATGGATGGGGACGAGGTGAGCACAAAAGGGCACCAACCATTCTTTCATGACCCTCATAGACGATTGGGCATTTTCTTGACTCACTGAAAAATTCAAACAACTATTTGTATATGCTCATTTATATTTTATTTAGTTTGGTGAAGTTGATGGCACAAACAAACTACATATTGTATACTTGAGGTTGCAGCACAGTGTGTGAAAATCCCCTGGACTGTCCGCTGTACCTGGGGAATTTGGCCCAAATGGCTCGAACGACACAGGCAGCTATTACTCTTCGAAGGCAGAATCCACGCCTCCCATGAAGCCACCAGGTAAATGAACCATAGACCACCAGCCTGTACCACCTGTGAAAGAGAAGCATAAATATTTTAATTGAATGAAACAGATAAGTGTATCACCTTACTTGAAAATGCATCATAAATTCAATGGCATAGTTGCCCTTAGAAAAGTACATTTATGGAAACGTGTACTTGGGCTTTGAAGTATAGACACATTACAAAATGGAACACCCATTCAAACCATGACACTTTGGACCATAGAGAAATATTGTTTTCTCATCGAAAGGGAAAGACACGTAAGCGATGAACACTCTGATTTTCAATAAGTGCGAGAAATGTAATTCATTTACAGACTAAATTAATTCGTCAGTGATCAATCAAAGTTACTACAATGTAAGAGAACAACACAAAATGTTAGTCGTCTAAGTGGTCTAAATGACATCACATCTAGAGTATACTTACTTGTTACTTGGATTGCGAGGGCAAACAGTTGTGCGAAGTTCTTGCATAAGCACCATCATAATCTTCTACACGGACCTTGCGAGCCAGACTAGCTTTAAGTCATGCAGCTAAGTAATGCATAGCGGTGGTGTGCCTTATTCGGCTATGTAGGATAAGCATCCAGAGTTTTCTTTGCAGCAGCAGTTCTCCACCTCGGTTGGTATGACCTCGCAACGATTGCAGGTACACCAGGTGGAAACATCTTCCATGAGACTATGCTCTGATGATCATCTTCCCAACTATCATCCGATTCCCCTTTGTTTCTGCTTCTTTCTGTTTCTCTGTCAATTAGTTCCTCTTCGGAATATTCTGGCTTGTACTGGTAGGGATGTATTATTGCCATAGTATTGAAAATTGAATAAGTAAAAAATCCACAGTCAGAAAAATAAAGAAGGAGAAGAAAATACATTGCATTGTTTAGAATACCCATAGAGCAAATACATGCACAATCGGCACACACTATGACATTTTGAAATTACATAAAATTTGGTGAAGACATTGATAGATTATATGACAAATATTTAAATAAAACACAAGTACCGAGTTAAATCAGTTGTGCTAGTGTAAGTACCTGTTTGCGCTGCGTCGTACTAGGAAGATAGCTGAGCATAGCAGAACCTGAGCACATCGATCAAAACTAAATATATTTAGATGATTGAAAAAGCAACTGCAATGCTGTCTGCTCAGCAAGTGTCTGTTTATACTTGTTGAGGAAAGAGGTGTCCTCGCATTTCCATGGAGACACGTTAATAGCTTGCGCACAGAAAATGTTAATAAGAGACGTGTATTGGAATTGTGAAAAGGTGCGTACGCATCTAGTGATGTCAGTTTGAGGGGCGGGCAATCTGTATTCTTGCCGCGAGGACACTTGAATTTAGGGTGATGCATCAACTGATTAGATTTGCACAAGATGGCTGCATCCGATGGTTTGTTTACCCATGTGTAAAAGTGAGCTTAACTAAGGTAAGATCCATAAAAAAATTGTTAAGATTGAGTACAATATGCTTAAAAATAAATGCCTGAGCGATCAGGACAATACACATTTTGAGCGAACTATTCCTTTAAGCTATCTCTGAAAGAGGAGGGAAAAACTTCCTCCTGCCACAGCCACGGCCAGCCTTATTAACAAACAAAGACTCCATGGATCCGTCCTGCCCTTTTGTTAGCTCTGCAGGTGGCAGCTTTGCATACTAATGAGAGTTCATTCAAACAGGCCCGCGGGGGGCCTGGTTGCAGGACTAACAAAAGACAGGAAAACCACAACAACCTGTGATATGCATCTGTGTCAACCTGAAGCCAGCTCCAGCCTCTTAGTATCAAGGGCAGTGACCGATCATGTGGGACAGCTATTTACAGTAGTCATCCCCGCAGTGGGACCCCATTCAGAAGGTACAAGTATGTGGTTTAGTGGAGACCAAAAGACTGGTCCCACCGCAGCTTTACTCAGGAACTACAGAGAAATCAATTAACCAGAGAGACCCTTTGATCCACAACAGACAGGAAGATGTGTGGGACTTAGTATTACATAGATAGGGTTGAAGAGCCCAAGGAACACTGTTATGTTGCGCTAAACAAAGCTGGCTTATGATATATGTTCTGTTGCCATTTTGGGGATTCCCATGGGACAGTGCTCATTTGCCCCAATTACTGAAGGGATGTGGTTGTTGTGGGAATCAGTGGAAATCAGCAATTTGTATCAAGTTTCTGGGTAAGCCTCATTAGTATGATTTGAAGATTCCCCGGAGTAAACAATCACTCCTGTTTGAGGTTAGTTCTCCTTTAGGTCTTTATTGTTGCTCAAGGTGCCAACACGTTTTTCGACCCCGCAAGGATCTTTATCAAGGCAATTAAAATATTCCAATGGGCTTGGTGAGTATGACTGTTACCATGGATTGTGCCTCTGAGATATTGTATGCTGGTTAGCAATCTGGGGGGGGGGGCTGGTTGGCCTCTGTGGTCAGGTCCAGGCAGTCTCAGTGATCAAATCACTCTGGTTATGACCTCATGCATACAGCAGATTGTTGGAGGGGACCCAGAATTGGTTCATTAAGGTAGGCTTAGCCTACAACAATCACTGGGGCCGATTTGGCTTTAAAAGAGGGTTGTGCCCCTCTTTTGAGCAGGTCATCTGAAGACTTTGCAAGGAGTAACAAGAAGAACGCAGCATTGGACCCAGACTGAAGGTACAGTCTGCCTTACAGCTTCTGCCAGTAAAGAAAGGCCAGGGTTTCCAAAGATAGATCCCTCCCCTAAGCATGTCCCAGGGAACAGAGGGATATACTGAATCCAGAGGACCCTCCAGCAGCTCTAGAACCATTACTGTTAGGGGAGATTTTGGGGCCGGCAGAGCCATACCTAGGGTCTGCGGACCTCCAGCTCACAGAGGGCCCTAACTCCCTCCAATGTCCCAAAGCAGTCGAGGTCCACACAAGTAGCAAAGATTAACTGCTGTTTTATTATATCAAATGAACAGGGACAACATACACGGTATCCAGTTTCATCCAAGCACATCTTGCCAATTTCAGGCGCGCAGGCATTTGTGACGTCACAATGGTCGTCAGTTACCAAAATCCTTCCCCAAACCTTATGCCACCTGAGGTGGTTCCCAGAGTGGTAGGTCCAGTATAGAGACATATGTGTTGCCGTGTTATTGGTGGGCACGGTGTCAGGTGGTACACTAGGGTCCTCCCTAAAAATTGCTACCTGACAATTGTTACATTAGAACACCCAATGATTGGCTGGAGATTCCAGCCGCCAGCCTTCGTACCCCGGTGTGCTGATTGGTCAGGCCACAGGCCGCCAAGCCTGGGACTAACATTGTTCCCAGCCCGCAAGACACCTGCTTTCACATACTATGTATCAACAAGATATAACTATGTGACAGTGTGTAACAATGGAGTCTTTGCTAATGCCACGAGAGCAGTCCAGTCCCAGCGCATATTGTAGGTGGATTGTTGCAATTATGTGCAAGGTTCAGTCTCAGACGTGGGATGGCTACAGCTTCCCAGCTCCCAGGTTTTGGCATCACGTCAGGTCGGCCCGATCATGTGTGAGGAGACCGCTAGGGAAGTTGAATTAATTCAATTTGATTTGTATTTTAGCGGATCTATGTGATCACTGTGCCGCCCAAACCTGCGACCGCCGAAATGCCGACACCAGTTACGGCGTGGCGCAGTGTTCATATAGATCACTGTGTCTGCTTCCCCGGCCTGATTTTCCCTTACTACCCCCCACCCCTCCAATTTACCGTTCACGGCGGCACACTTCTGAGTGTGCCGCCTGCACCCTGCTATCTCTGCGGCATCAGCTCCTCCCAATAACGTGGGTTAAAGCTGACGCCGCAGGGTGCTTTTCTTTATTTTTTCTTTCGTGTCCCCCGCTTACCAAAATGGCAAGTGGGGGACACCCCCGCAACATCCGACTCCCGTTACGGCACCCAAGCAGAGCGGGGGACACCCCCGCAACCCCTGCTTTGCTTGGGCGCAGTAAATGCCACCCACATTTTGTTCACTCCCCAAAGTCGCAATAACTGCGGGGGCGCACAAATGACGGCAACATTTTTGTACGATTCCTATTTTAGCTTGAGGTGTCCTGTCTTGTAGCCAGGCTCGTCGTGCACCGTGGGTGAGGAATGTCAATTGCAACATTTATGGCCTTGGCGGTAGCAGTCCTTGCCAGAGTGATTCTACTCACTCAGCAGCTTGCAGCGTGGAGATCCTTGCAAAAGGAGTTTAGTGTGCTGGATTGATCCAAGGCCTACCTAAATTCTGGTTATTCTTCTAATGTGATTATTCAAGGGTTAAGCGTAAGCAATGGGTGATCAGGTCCCTTGAGTGCTCCTGTCCATCCATAGAGTAAATAGCGAGTAGCATCTGCAAGCATATACACAAGCTCTTCCGCCATCTTGCGTTTCTGCGTTGCGATAGTGGCCTATGTGGTAAATAATAAACATGCATACAGGATGTGTGTCACTGTCCTCTAGATCATAGAACTGTACGCAGATGTTCTTTGTGTAGATTGGTGTGTGACAGTCCCGATCGCGCCTATTGCCTGTGTGCTTCCTGTCTAATGCGGCTATGTCGTCATGAAGTCTCTAACGACCTGCAACATGGTTTGAGAGGGCATTAATCGAGTTGGTCCATGTAATCGTCTCCAGCTCGGTCTTGGTTCCCGTTGGTTGTGTTGGCTAGGGCTCTTGCCATCATGGGGTTGATCGGGCGGATGGCTGGATGTCTGTCATGATGTGAGTTTGCGTTGGGAGCAGTGGGACAGGGTGCAACCTCTGATAGGCGATAGTTGTTCAGTCGGGGGTGCTTCTTCCGGTTAGGGGCCTCATCAGGAGGGAAGGGACACTCAGATTTACCCTCTTCAGTACCCAGCCAGCAGACAGCGCGCCCTGCTAGGATATGCAGCAAGCTACATAGGTGCGAAGTGCCCGAGAGTCTCGGAACCATACCAAGGACAAGGCTGGTGACTGTAACACTCTCCTCAGCTTTGGTATGCCCACCTTAAAAACCGACACAAGCCCAGTGATGAAATAGGAGTGTATCGACAAGCCTCAACCAGCATCTGCCATAAAGGACATTTTTGAGCCAGTCGAGCCCCTCGAGCTCCAACCGACTGTACCGCTGAATGTTGTTAGACCGCAGTCACTAACGTCATCCAAGATGCCTCGGCCAGTGCTTTAGACCCACCAACCAGCACTGAGACACCGATTCCTGACCCTGAGGTGCTTTGTAGGACAGCCTGCAGCTATCTGTCCAGCCTCACTCACCGAACTGCCTGCTGCCTGATACCCGTAAACTCTATCGCAGGAGCTGAAAAGTGTCCTGAAATTAACCTAAACCTGTCGAGCACCAATAACTTCTACAAGCAAAAGGTAGATTGTGGTTCTGTCACCCTGGTCCTTCTCCGAAGGCCTTTAGTGACATTTTACGACCCATTGCTCCCTTTTTGCTGAAAACCAGTATCTGTGAAATATTACAATTAATTACTTTACTGACTTCTCTCCTGTCAGTATCCAGAGTGCATCAATTTTCCTTCTTGAAACTGTCTGTCCTCTGCTTTCCTTTACACGGTGGGTTGTATTTTGTAGTGTCCTAGAACTGTCTGTTGAATAATAACAATAAAGTAGATATGCAGGACATCCTGGAGTAAGTAGTGAGTCACAAGTATATTTTTCCCAGGAAGGGCCCTGTTGCATTTATCCTTGCCATATGTTAACTACAACCTATGACAAAACTCAATTGTTAAATGTACCTTAAAATCATCGGTTTAAAAAAATCAAAAAATGTAATCCAATTAAGCCAGAGGAAGACACAAATCTTACCTCTCACTTGCCTGTCAATTAAATTGGCTGTGGGTATATATATGACTTTCATGATCTCGCTATTAGCATACTTCATTTTGGATTGTTTACAATGGCTCAGAGTGCTTCATGGTAGACCCAACACAGTCACCTTTTGCCAGTATAGAAAAGAAAGAACAAGCTACAAGGGCAAGCAGGTGCAATGAGTTGTGATG
This sequence comes from Ambystoma mexicanum, assembly GCF_040938575.1. Taxonomy (NCBI): domain Eukaryota; kingdom Metazoa; phylum Chordata; class Amphibia; order Caudata; family Ambystomatidae; genus Ambystoma; species Ambystoma mexicanum. Next base: position 332,870,345 of record NC_090934.1, on the reverse strand, counting down.
AAAAGTGGGTGGGGGAGAAAGGAAAAGAGAGGAGCTCGCAGTGCACTGTCTGCAGATGTAGGGGCAGGGCGAGAGCGGTACAGTGGATAGGCTGGGAATAAATAAGCTCAACATTTCTTCACAGCGATTTCTGAGTTGCACAAAAAACCCCTATGTCACGAAATTTGATCAAATGGAAACCATTTTGGCGACCAGTCAATCTACCATTAAGTAAAATAAAGAAAGCATAGACAGCAGAGGCTAGTTACTGCAGGGGTGGAATATTTCTGTTGATGTCATGTTAACTCTGAGACACTCACACTGCTACCACTTCCAGTTGACATCTAATACATTGTGTTCACAATTTGCTAATTGTAGCAAATGAGTTATATTGTAGTACACTGGGAATATAATCACCACTCGAACCTTCTTGTTAGCAATCCAGGAGATGTGCAACACCGGCGCCCATCAAGTAGGAGAAACAATGGCTGCATTAGAAACAATGGGCCTCATTACAACCTGCCAGTCCGGGACCGTGCAAAATCCGTGATGGCGGTAAAAACGTTTCCGTGTCCGCAAGGGTGCGGAAAAACCGCCCGATTACACGCTGTCGGTCGCGCGCACCACACGGACTCGGAAACGTTGTTACCGCCGTCACGGAATACCCCACGGAAATGGAAATAACGAAGCCACAAGTGGCGCAAAACCCGTTTCCGCCTCCGCCGCCACGGACACGGAACCGGAAATACCATGATCGCCAAAACAGGAAACAGAGAGGCGGCCATCATATAAAAGCACAATCCATTGCCATCCAGAGCCAGCACAAGCACAATCCTGACTCTGAGAAGCCAAAAGGGACCACAAGCATGTCTGCCAGGATTCCTGCTCAGAGGCAGCGCAAACAGCGCTTCAGCGAGGCGGAGCTAACCGTCTTGGTGGAGCACATTGTGGACAATGCTGAGATGCTGTTCAGCGCCGACCAACGGCGTGCCACATAGCAGCGGAGGAAGGAGGTGTGGGCCGAAGCTGCACGCAAGTGCACCGCTGTGGGCGTGGCAGTGAGGAGCGTGAAGGACTGCCACAAGCGGTGGGACGACCTGAGGCTGAGGGTACGCAACCTCATTTCCACGCACCGCCAACGCAGCAGTGGGACAGGCGGAGGACCCCCTTCCCCACTGAGACTGCAAGCATGGGAGGAGCGTTGCAGCAGCGTCCTCCACCTAGAGGGAATCCATGGGATTGGGCAGGCTGAGGCAGGAGTGAGCCCACCTGCAGATGCCGGTAAGTGCCCAAACATGAATGCCACATGTAAATATGCAGTTGTGAGTACTGGGCCAAAGGACCCATTAACAATCCCCCCCCCCCAGGCAGTGCATGTGTGGGCCAAAGGACCCATTAACAACGCCCCCCCCAGGCAGTGCATGTGTGGGCCAAAGGACCCATTAACAACCCCCCCCCCAGGCAGTGCATGTGTGGGCCAAAGGACCCATTATGATCCATATGGCAACCAATATCACTGAATGCAGACACCAGCAATCAGATGCATGTGACTAACACTATTCAATGTACAATCTTAATGACGCATGTGATGCACCCATCTGCCACCACAACAACACTAATTGCATGCCCTTTGTGTCCCCACAGCCGTTTCAAGTGACAGTGATACTGCACAACAGGCCAGCCAATCAGCATCGGCAAGTACACTAGCCACCGCCACCACACAGGAGGATGCTGCCGGCAGTTCTGCACCTCTGGCCACATTACCAGCCACTACAGATGTGCAGCACACCACCACCAACATCCCCACCATCTCCACACTGGATGAGTCCAGACAGGTGCCACAGGAACCTATCATGGCCACCGAACACAACACCGAAGGCAGCAGCACTGCAGAGGGGGCGGCCTGCAGTGATAACAATGCCCCGCAAGAGCACTCGGAAACGGGGCCACAGGGGGAGATGCCCACATTGGAAGACCTGGGCTCCTTCCATGAGCTGGGGTTCAGCCCCACTTCACTGGGGAGTCCCATGAGGTCGCCCACCCCATCCATGGCCGAACTGAATGCCCGCATGCAGCGGATGGAGGACCAGCAGGCTACCCTCACCCAGCTGGTGGAGAGGCAGCTAGAGGAATCCAGGCTGCAGAGGGAGAGCTACAGCGCCTCAGTGCGTCGCCTGTCGAGGTCCATAGGACGCTTTGCGACCACCATAGTGACCCTTGCACGCCATGTGCGGGAGGGCAATGACCACACCTCCAGGCTTGTGGAGGCCATGTTGGTTGGCCAACAGGCAAATCTGGCACGGATGCCCTCAATCCCTGATTCTGGCCAATCAAACACTACCACCCCATCCAGCTCCACTACTGCCAGTCCAAGGAGGCGCTCGAGTAGGCTAATGGGTCCCTTGGGCAAGGTTGCACAGAAGCGCACACGGAAGTGATGGCATGTGTGTGGGGCAGTGCAGGACACATGTGGACTACAAGGGTGTGAGAGGGGTGGTCACGTTTGGGTGGTGGGGTAGGTAGTTTTGGGGGTTTGGACAATGGGCTCTGGGTGGGGGTGGGCACGTTTGGGTGGTGGGTGGCCCCGGGTGTACAGCTTCCCTAACCAATGCACCTTCTTCCCTGTTGTGATTACATCAATACATCACCATTTCAAATCAAGATATACATGTGTGGACATTGATCATTTATTTTGCAGTGCAACTATTAATTCATTGTCGTCACCATGTTTGTGCATTACTGTGAATGTGCTGTGACTCAAAAGTAAATGCGAATCAGGGCATCCCGTGCTCTCTGGCCATCATGTGCACCCCCAGGGGGAGGCGGTGCCATCCCATCCCCATCTCCATCTCCATCCCCATCTCCATCCCCATCCCCATCTCCATCCCCATCCCCATCCCCATCTTCCTCATCTGCGTCTGGTGGCATTGGGATGTTCCTGCGCAGGCATATATTGTGCAGCATGGCACATACCAGCGTGATTTTGCCCGTCTTCACTGGGCTGTACAGCAGTGATCCGCCAGATCTGCTCAGACAGCGGAAACGGGCCTTCAGCAGTCCAAATGTCCTCTCAATCATTCCACGTGTGCGGATATGTGCCCTATTGTATGCCTCTTCATGCCTGTTCCTTGGTCTCCGTACAGGTGTCATCAACCATGGCGTGAGTGCATATCCCGCATCACCTACATGGGATGTAGATGGGGGAACATGTCAGTGTTTGTGGCATCATGTCCTCATCTGCTGCTGTGCATTCTTGTATCATCATTCATTCATGCATATGAACCATGCAGTGTCTGGAGGTATGTTTTGGCCATCACGAGGAATGTCGCTGACTGCATATGGGCCTACACATTAACTTGCATGTTTGCTGTGCCCTGCGGGTGACATTTGATTGTGTGCATGTCATGGTGCAGTGCTGTCCACACATGGCAGAGTGACTCCACTGTACGGAAGTAGTAAATACTCGTCGTATGATTTGCACGCCTCTCGTGCTTTTTGGGGCAGTGTTTCAATTGAGGGTGGGTGTCTGCAGTGGCACAGGGTTCATGGGACAGTGACGGGATTGGCTGTGGCAGCGTGTGCACGGGCACATTGTGGTGCCCTGTCATGTCTTCCTTCATGATGTTTGGCATCCGCTGTGTATTTGGTAGATGGAAGGGGGGTGATGCATGTGCGGTCACAGCGGCACACTCACAATGCTCATTGCCTGGACACACACACACCACTCCGACAGGGTTGTAGCATCGTCAGCTGTACTCACCCAATAGCCATGTGCTTTGTCCGGCATAGCGTTCCATGTACCGTGGCAACGTGGAATTCCGCAGTACCATTGAGTCATGTGATGAGCCTGGGAAACGTGCGCAGCAGTGTGTAATCAGTTGCATGGCATCACAAACCATCTGGACATTCAAAGAGTGATACTGTTTCCTATTGCGGAACACCGCCTCAATTGCATGTGGTACTGTCAGCTCGACGTGGGTGCAGTCAACTGCGCCTATGCAATTTGGCATGCCTGCCATGGCATGGAAGGCCAACTTGGTGGCAATGACCTCGGGGAGGGTGCGGGGTAGGGCTATGTGTTCCGACACATGGCGCAACAGGGCATCCAGTACCTGTACCAGGACTTTTGAGAAACACGGTTGTGATATGCCGTGCAGCTCACCAACCGTGTGTTGATAGGTGCCAGTGCCAAGGAAATGCAGAACTGAGACAACCTTCAAGAGGGGGGGGATGGCGGTGGGGGTGTCAATTAGGCTGCTGATGTTGTCCTCAATCATGGCGGTGATGTGCATGATTGTTGCACGGTCCAGCCGGTATAGGGTGTGGATCTGTCCTGGGGTGAGGTTCCAGGGTGAGGCCCTGATGCGTGGTATTGGTGGCTGGCGGCGGGGTCGGGCTGGCTGGGCAATGGGGTTTGCCATAGCTGCAGGGTTGGCTGGTTGCCGCCTGCGCCTCCTCCGCCTACGCCTCCTCCGCTGCGCCATTGCTGCCACCATGTGCAGTACTGCCTGTTGGTTGAGTAGGCCCAGTCCCAGTGCTACTAGCCCTGCTGCCTGCATGGTTCTGTGTTGTGTTGGGCTGGGTGTGGCCCTTTTGTAGGCTCCCAGTGGCCTGCTAGGTCCAGCTGGGCTGATTTGGTGCACCTGTGCCCTGATTCAGTTCAGCCAGCAGTGTATAACGCCATGTTCGCGGTGGCGGCGGTTCCGCCACCGTGATCACGGTATTTCCGCCATTTTTTTCCCGGTATTTCCGTGTCCGCGCTAGTTGTGATGCTCACGGTGTTTTGTGTTGCCGGTAACGGAGGGGTTTCCGTGCAGGCGGAATTAAGGGGAACCCTATTTCCGCGGTGGCGGTTTAGGGTGGTGCTATTACCGGGGCCGCGGGTCATGATTGCGCGGACATGCAAACGGTGCCGGTATGGTTTTACCGGCAGTGTTAATTCCGGACCGGAGTACTTGTAATGAGGCCCAATGTCACTCTCCATTCAGGTGAAAAAACATAAAACAGCAAAGAGTAATTTTAACGACAGTGGGATATCTGTACTGGCTTCATGCCAGCTTCTACTTAACACAATTGTGACATTTGGCTTTTCAGACACACTGTACCACTATTTCACAACACTCATTTTAAAGCTAGCATAGCCGTTACCTGGCTAATATTTAGGGGCCGATTCATGGAACAAACGTGCGCCGAAAATCTTCGCGCAAGCAGGCGCAAGCAGGCGCAAGCGGAAAAAAACAGGCGCATGCGCACGCGTGCCATTCATGGAAGTCCCTGCGCGTGTTTACCTCGGGATGTGCGCCAAACCCGTGCATGGCGCACACGTCACTGCAACATCCCGAAAGACGTGCGCGACGCGCACAGTGAAAGCGCACAACCTCGGCGCATACACTAGAAAGTGGGTGGAACACGGGGCGTAATGCGCGGAATGGGGAACAACTCGCGAAAACAAGGGCGTAACTGGGGATGTACTGCAGGGAAGCAGACGGAACGCCCACACGCACCCGAACCACACGTATTCATGGAATCGAATAGGGCAAAGCCACGCACAGCGAAAGACACGCACAAGCCAAAACACGTCCGCCACACGAAGGCAGGCGGTAGCGTCCCTGCGCATTACAAAAGTGGCAACATACAGCAATTGGGCCTGTGCGAGCGGGGCACGTGTATATCGGGGGTTCGCGTGAAGTTTTTCACGCGATCGGGCCTGGGGGAGCGGGCTACGTGTATTTCAGGGGTTCGCGTGAACTTTTTCACGCGATCGGGCCTGGGGGAGCGGGCTACGTGTATTTCAGGGGTTCGCGTGAACTTTCTCACGCGATCGGGGGCCTGGGGGAGCGGGCTACGTGTATTTCAGGGGTTCGCGTGAACTTTCTCACGCGATCGGGGGCCTGGGGGAGCGGGCTACGTGTATTTCAGGGGTTCGCGTGAACTTTTTCACGCGATCGGGCCTGGGGGAGCGGGCTACGTGTATTTCAGGGGTTCGCGTGAACTTTCTCACGCGATCGGGCCTGGGGGAGCGGGCTACATGTATTTCAGGGGTTCGCGTGAAGTTTCTCACGCGATCGGGCCTGGGGGAGCGGGCTACGTGTATTTCAGGGGTTCGCGTGAACTTTCTCACGCGATCGGGCCTGGGGGAGCGGGCTACGTGAATTTCAGGGGTTCGCGTGAACTTTTTCACGCGATCGGGCCTGGGGGAGCGGGCTACGTGTATTTCAGGGGTTCGCGATCGGGTAGGCGTGCGCGGGAAGTTCCACACGCGATTGGCCTGGGTGCGTGTATTTCAGGGGTGCGTGGGAAGTTCCACACGCGATTGGCCTGTGCGCGTGTATTTCAGGGATGCGTGGGAAGTGCCACACGCGATTTGCCTGTGCGCGTGTATTTCAGGGGTGCGCGGGAAGTTCCACACACGATTGGCCTGGGCGCGTGTATTTTAGGGGTGCGTGGGAAGTTCCACACGCGATTGGCCTGGGCGCGTTTATTTCAGGGGTGCGCGGGAAGTTCCACACGCGATTGGCCTGGGCGCGTGTATTCCAGGGGTGCGCGGGAAGTTCCACACGCGATTGGCCTGGGCGCGTGTATTTCAGGGGTGGTGGGAAGTTCCACACGCGATTGGCCTGGGTGCGTGTATTTCAGGGGTGCGCGGGAAGTTCCACACACGATTGGCCTGGGCGCGTGTATTCCAGGGGTGCGCGGGAAGTTCCACACACGATTGGGCTGCGTGCGGGTATTAGGGGTGCGCGCAAAGTTTTACACGCGATTGGGCTGCGTGCGGGTATTACAGGGGTGCACGCACATTTTCACACGTGATTGGGCTGCGTGCGGGTATTACAGGGGTGCGCACGAAGTTTTACATGCGATTGGCCTGGGCGCATGTATTTCAGGGGTGCGCGGGAAGTTCCACACGCGATTGGCCTGGGCGCGTGTATTTCAGGGGTGCGTGGGAAGTTCCACACGCGATTGGCCTGGGCGCGTGTATTTCAGGGGTGCGCGGGAAGTTCCACACGCGATTGGCCTGGGCGCGTGTATTCCAGGGGTGCGTGGGAAGTTCCAGACGCGATTGGGCTGCGTGCGGGTATTACAGGGGTGCACGCACATTTTCACACGTGATTGGGCTGCGTGCGGGTATTACAGGGGTGCGCACAAAGTTTTACACGCAATTTCAGCAGGGTACGTGTATTTCAGGGGTGCCGGGGAGTCCTAAATGTGATTTGCCAGTGTGGGTCCTCCCAGGTGTTCCCTGTACACCCTCCACGGCCCCTGCAGGCAGCCCACACCACAGGGGACTACCCTGCATCCCTGGTCATGTCCCGCAGGCAGCCCACCCAACATGGGCATGCCCCCCAGCAAAGGCACATGTCTCCTTGCACCAATGATCACCAACTCATGTCCCCTTGCACCCCCACCCCAGCATTGCGGGGCACCTGCCAGCAGGCCCCCACCCATGTCTCCCAGCACCCCCACCCCCACCCAGTCACCAGGGGCAGCCTCCACCAGGCCCCCACCCATGTCTCCCAGCACCCCCACCCCCTCAGTCACCAGGGGCAGCCTCCACCAGGCCCCCACCCATGTCTCCCACCACCCCCACCCCCCAGCAGTGCAGGGGCACCCACCACCAGGCCCCCACCCATGTCTCCCACCACCCCCACCCCCCAGCAGTGCAGGGGCACCCACCACCAGGCCCCCACCCATGTCTCCCACCACCCCCACCCTCCAGCAGTGCAGGGGCACCCACCACCAGGCCCCCACCCATGTCTCCCACCACCCCCACCCCCCCAGTCACCAGGGGCAGCCTCCACCAGGCCCCCACCCATGTCTCCCACCACCCCCACCCCCCAGCACTCTGGGGCACCTGCCAGCAGGCCCCCACTCATGTCCCACTCATGTTCCATTGCACCCCCACCCCCCAGCACTGTGGGGCATCTGCCAGCAGGCCCCCACTCATGTCCCACTCATGTCCCCTTGCACCCCCACCCCCAGCACTGTGGGGCACCTGCCAGCAGGCCCCCACTCATGTCCCACTCATGTTCCCTTGCACCCCCACCCCCCAGCACTGTGGGGCACCTGCCAGCAGGCCCCCACTCATGTCCCACTCATGTCCCCTTGCACCCCCACCCCCCAGCACTGTGGGGCACCTGCCAGCAGGCCCCCACTCATGTCCCACTCATGTCCCCTTGCACCCCCACCCCCCAGCACTGTGGGGCACCTGCCAGCAGGCCCCCAACCATGTCCCCCTGCCCCCAGGTCCTGACGATACACAAACATGGCAGTAATGGGCAGCATACCCAGCACAAACACCCAGCCAAGGATTGCATCCACCCACATAGCAAATGCAATTACATGATACAACCCCAATGGCAAGTATGTAAATGAACACATTTCCGTCACACACACATACACAATGGGTGCAAGTGAATGTCAAAACCCATATCATGACATGCATGAAACCAATGAGAAAATACCACAAAAGAAAGTTATAAAAACATGTATTCTCTAAGAAAATGAAGTAAACTAATCAAACATACAACAATGGGGATAACAAAATAAGGAAAAACCATTGCCTCATGGTGAACACAAATATGAATCAAAAAAATGTATTTTAAAAAATCCAACTATACACAAGAATATTCCAGGGTCCACGAGCTCAGCACTATAAATGAAACCTACTACTACCTAATAAAAAAACTATATACAGAAAAGTGGCCATTGTCCGAGCGGTCCAAAAAAATCTCAAAAAATAAAGGAAACCTAACACTAACTAACTAAAGAACTATATACAATGGCAGCGGGCAAGTCCTGCGGCTCACTCTGTGATGTTGGCGGCCAGGGCATCATCGAACTCCATGTCGATGTCCTGGAGGCGGGACTCTGTCCTGGCCCCGAGGTCTCGCAGGGATAACCCCATGTTCACCTCAAACTCCCTGCGAGCTTCCTCGAGGCACTCAGCCCGCCTCAACGCCCGACGCATGGTGAACTCCGCCCTGACCATGGTGAGCCGCTCCTCTTCCGCCCGCTGCCGCTCCGCACCTATCCGCTGGAACAACTGCTCCCACACGGAAGACACTACCATCCCAGGGTTCTCCTGCCCTCCGGCCGATGCCTGCCCCTCTGATCTTGATGGCCCCGAGCCATGATGCCTCCCACTTCGAGCCTGCTGCTGCCTCCGACGCCACTGCCTCTGCCAGCACGATGGCATCCAGGATGATGGAAACCACCGACGCCGTCGTGCACGTACCCTGCCCGATGATGCCGTCACATCCTCCATCTGCTGGGGTCCAGTTGCTGTGTTGTCCACCCCTGCTGGACCTCTGACTCCCGACTGTGGCAGGGATGGGATCCCCACCGAGCTGGCTGCATTGGTCAGGGCAGGTCCACAGGGGGCCCTGGTGGCATCTGGGCCGGAAGACGGCAAGGAGAAAAACTGGCGTATAGTCTCCACAGAGGAGGAGAGGGCCGCCAGATTGGCCGACACATGCAGGAAACCCCCGAACATGGCCGATCCCAATTGGGCCACGTCGGCACGGTGCTCTTCGTGATGACGTGCGTGCTCCTCCTGGGAAGCACGCACGGCATCACGAATCACAGCCGTGCGCATCGCGACCCCAATCAGGACCTTCTCCACACGGCCAGGGGTCCCCTCGTCCGCAGGTGGAGGGGAGTCAGATGACATGGACATCCCCTCTACCTGCGGACGGGCCTGGGACGGGGCATCCCTGCTGGTGCAAGGTGGTGCACCCACAGGTTCAGGGACAGTGACATGCACAGGCCCCTCCACCGTGACCTGTGTTGCCTCCTGCCCCTGCCCCTGGACTGCACCACTTGCACCAGCAGGGATGCCCCCACCAGGCCCCATATGCGCCTCAGTGGCGGCCTCCTCCTCCTCTGTGGAAACCACCAACCTGGATGGCTCCTCGCCGTCTACCGCCGTAGCAGGCCCCTGTGGGGGCTCACCCACCCCTTCCGCTGCAGCCGTGGGGGCATCCCCGCCGCCTTGCTCCACAGCGCCGTCTCCGCCCTCTCCTTCACTAGCCGCTGCGTAGAGGGAGACATAGAACACAAGCATCAGGGTACTGTACAATGGTTCCCTAGACAGGAAGCAATAGCAGCTGAGTGCCACTGTCAAAGTACACTTCCATCATGTCACACCACAACACGTGTCAGTCCAGGCAAAACTCACACAGTGACAGTCATGGTGCATGCCATGGACATTTCAATGCATGTCCAATGGACTCTCGAATCATACAATGTAATGGGGCTCACATGCATCATGGGTCATGCCTATCACATGCACACACTTCACCTCAGTCACATCCATCTGGCCCCGTACACCCCAATCACAGTGCATACAAGGATGACTAGGCTGCATCAGTGAATCTGTACATTGTCACAGACATGTGTCATGCATCCATGGCACTCACAAGTCACAGACACGCAGGTCAGGCACACAGACATGGATACCACATATGTATCTGGCATCAGCACCCATCCCTCGCCCCCACCCATGTCCAGGAACAGAGACTGCCATGCTCTCAGGTGTGCAATCTGCACAGGGCCCCCCATGTCACATTCAAACACATGCAACAACCGTGCGGTTCACACATTACAGGTCGCACATGCATTCCCATGATGTCCCTGCACACATACATGCGTACATGGCCTATGTCACACATGCAGGCAAGTATCAGACAACCAGCACACTGCAACATGCCCTGTCTCACACAGCAATGCTTGGCCACTTACCGCTCAACTCCAGACGGGTCTCCCTCTCAAGGACCTGGGCGTGGAGCGCTGGGTGTGCGCGTTCCAGGACCCTCAACTGGATGGAACTCATGCGGCCCCGGCCCCCCTCCACGAGGCGGCGGGCCTTCATGAGGGTCCTGGACCTCAAGTCCTCCCAGCGCTTCTTGACCTTCTGGATGGTGCGGGTTGCCACCCCCTCCGCGTTGATGGCAACCACACAGTCGGCCCAGATCCTATCCCGTCCTTCCCTGTTGGCGCGGGACGATCCGAAGAGGGCATCATACTGCCCCAGGACTTGCTCCACCAGGACACCAACTTCGGTGGCAGTGAAGCTGGTGCCCCTCTGCCCCTCTGGCCGGGGGTTGCTACTGGGGTCAGATGTGGATGTGCCTGACATGGCAACCCCAGGGGCAGGAGTGGGTGGGCAACTGGGTCCTGGGGCTGGGCTGTGGAGCGATGTTATTCGAGTCGGGAGTCTTCTGTACCAGCAGGGGTGGACACAGCAACTGGACCCCTGCAGATGGCTGATGTGCAGGCACCAAATGGCAGGGCACGGTGGCAGCAGGCAGGCAGGCAGCAGCAGATGGCACGTGGGAGGCTGCTCGGGGCACTGGGGGGCAGTGATTATTCCTTCTGGGCAGGAGCGTGGTCTTCCGTGTGTTTTCGCGTGGCCAGCTTGATACGGAGTGATTTGGCACGTGAAAAATCTGCACGTCAGCGTGTAATTCGAGGAAAGGCCCTTAGCGCGTAAGCGCGTCAGCACGCGTACGCGATTTCATTGGACCAAAGGCCCTTACAGCGTAAGCGCGTCTGTGACGTTTTGCGCACGGGCGTTGCCCTGGCAGGGCTTGGAGATCCCGCATGCCTTTATGTTCTGTACGTGCTTTTCGTGCGGTGCGTGTGTTTTCCATCCGTTGGGGTTCACACGCTAATACTTCACAGCGGGTGTTGGCTACACATTCTACTACACGCAAGGCAGACGGTGAGTGGTACCCCGCTCCCCCAGACCCGATCGCGTGAGAAAGTTCACGCGAACCCCTGAAATACACATAGCCCGCTCCCCCAGGCCCGATCGTGTGAGAAACTTCACGCGAAACCCTGAAATACACGTAGCCCGCTCCCCCAGGCCCGATCGCGTGAAAAAGTTCATGCGAACCCCTGAAATACACGTAGCCCGCTCCCCCAGGCCCGATCGCGTGAAAAAGTTCACGCGAACCCCTGAAATACACGCGCCCAGGCCAATCGCGTGTGGAACTTCCCGCGCACCACTGAAATACACGAGCACAGGCCAATCGCGTCTGGAACTTCCCGCGCACCCCTGAAATACACGCGCACAGGCCAATCGCGTGTGGAACTTCCCGCGCACCCCTGTAATACGCGTACCCTGCTCGCACGGGGCCAATCGCGTGAGGTACTTCCCGCGCACCCCAGTGATACACGTAGCCCGCTTGCCGTGCTGGTACAGGGTTAGCACAGCCCTTTGCGCTGGATTGGGGATTTTGATGGCTTTTCCCTGCGCGGAAGGCGTTCTTGGGGGCGTAACTGGAGCTGCTGCAAGGTCGCTGCGCCACTGTGCGCCACGGCTGGTTTTGGTGGCTGGAATCCATGAATGCGCTGTGCGCGGAAATGGGTTTTGGCACACACGGCTGGCGCAGGGATTCGCACGCGCACACTGTGCGCCAGCCGCGTGCGCCACTTGTGCGCTGAATTCTATGAATTACCCCCTTAATGTCAGTGTTGTGAAGTAGTAGTGCAGTGTGAGTTAATGTTTCATTATTAGTGTTAGGGAGCTTGTGCCAGGCAAATACGTAATTTGGACAGAGTATTTTTACCTCAAAGTTGGGATTGCCATCCTCTGCGTAGTTTATGTTTTATTGCCTTTGGAGAGTGTGTGTATTTTAACGTGGGCATTCCTAAAGCCTGACAACTTCATGTTTTGGTTGGCACTAGATTAACTCTTTTAAAAAGCGTTTTCTTCATTGATTTCCTCCATTTTGGTTTTGGCGCATTTTGGTGGATGCCAATTGTCAGTCTTTGTGGTTGGCATAACAACTGGAAATGCTGTGGGATACAATTGCCAACAGACTAAGTGTTAATTACTGTTGACTATGCCGATGCAATCCAATAGTGGCTTTTTTATTTTATTTTCTCCCAATCAGGATTACTGTCACATGTCATGTGTCTGTGTGACTTATAACAGTGGAGCTGCAGAGTGATCATTTTGTAAGACAGAGTCGGACATGGACTCGCTCTGGACACAAAACCAGCACTGCGCCCGCCCACCCCTGCCCCAGCCTTAACCTTGCAAACTTCTTACTGCATGTTAACTTTGGGAATGGTGCGAAAGAAGAAGCTCCCTCCCCCAAATGGTGTCTGATTGAGAATAGTGTAAGGTTCGGAACCCTTTTATTGGTTACCACTTTCAGTCGGTCAACAGTGGTCTTGGGCCCCTTGTCGCACCCGTCATTTGGATTAAGCCTATTGCCAGTCATCCAATGGTTTCTGGAGAGCGTGCTGGGACTGGCCTCAGCCTTCTCTGTGAATGGTCTTCCGATTGGTGTAGGTATTCAAGTCACATGACCATGCCATTGGCCTGCTGGTGTTGTCAGTTAGGTGGGTCTGAGTGAAGGGAGAGGTCTGGCTGAGTTGAAGGTGGCTGAGATAAGTGGGTAACGGAGGAGCAGCTGAGCCGGGGCAAGAGCTGAGATCTGCATAAGTAGTGCTAGAGTAAATGCCAGTTTATTTGATTTACGTCGGCGTAGGTTGACATAACTTTGCATTGATTTGATCTTGGCAATGGTGACTGTTTGTATAACGTCACTGGATTTGTACGTTTGGGGCGTGAACTTCAACCGTGAGAGCGACGTCACTGTGCTGATTTATTTGAGGGGGTGCTAGATTGACTTCCCAGATCTGATTATTACTTTGGTTGAGGGCTGTTTTGGTTGAGGGCTGTGTATAAGACTTCACTCTGCACAGATTTACATTGTGCACGCCTTACTCTGGGTGGGAAGCAGCACTTCACTGATTTATATTTAATGCCACATTGTGTTCATGTTATATATCCCACGGTTGCATTTTTTGGCTCTTTGAAACTCCTTTCGATTTACAAGCGTGGTATTTGATCTTAGTGCACGTTCATGCATCTACACGAGATGTCCTTGATTTTTTTTTTTTTTTTCGATTAGCTGTTTACACAACTTTACAATATTACTTCATACCAAATAACATATCACATGGTAAAAACAGAGTTTACACTTCTAAGTCAGATAATCACACCACCAAAGAAGCAGGGGACTAATCAAAATATAAAATATATAGAAAAGAGAAAAAAGAAAAGAAAAACAGATAGAATTAATATTAAACAGTTGCTTTTCATGAATTTCCTTATTTTTCACCTGATAAGGTGCAAATACAGCTTTGAGAAAATGTACCACTGCAATACAAATTGAGACGCGATTTGAAGAGAAAAAGAGCTTCCACATATCATGTTCACCTAAAGTGTGATAGGTCATATAGTGTTTAAACAGGTGCAATTCTCTAGGCCCCGTCAGCGCTGGACAGTTCAACATGAAGTGCCGTATAGATTCCTCCTGATTAACATTTTCACAGAACCCACAAAAATTCAGTGTGCTACTGATAAGTTGCCGTTTTATTAAGACCGCTCTCGTTGGCCAAAGATTGAATCTGAACCGTATAAAAGCTGACCTAAACGAGACAGATGGATGTAAGGTCGGGTATGGTTCACACATTCCAAGCTTTTTCTCTAGGAATGGATTAGTTCTGAAGTCCTTGTATTTATAACATTAATCCCATGTGTTCATCCAATCATGTAAGTATACCTTTTCTTTTGCTCGCTGTGGATTTTCTAGAAGGACCTTCCGAGAAAAATCAGCAGCTGCCACTATGCCATATATTGTGTTTCTCTATGTGATAATGGCACCATGGCTTGATGTAAGCAGATATTCAGAAAGAGACTGAAGCAATGTTCTAGAACAGTCAGCAAGGATGCACTCTCTGAACAGAGCGCACTGACACTATTGGAAAATAGACGTTAACGAGGTCAGGCCCAACTCGTATCGTATTAGAGCCATCGGTACATACTCTGGAAGATTCAATGTCTTCCTCAAAAAATGTACCTTCTAGTTTTTGCAAGTTTAAATGGGGTGTACCAAACAATTTCCTAGTTGCCAATTTCTGGATCTGAGGAACTCGTGCATGTGACCCAACGACTTGGCATGCCACTTTGGGGTTACAAACATGCTTACATTCAGAAATGCAATAGCGCAGCTTTGCAAGATAAATTATTGTATTTGCCAATTTGCTTGCATTTGGCTAATGTATGTTGCGGAGTGACCAAGTAAATAAACCTGAAAAATAAAGTGAGTCTCTATACTGAATAGTGTCATGTCATGCATGCTTCAGGACACAATGCACCCCTCTCTATATGGTCCCACTTTTCGTTAAACATTGCATCCCCAGTGGTGCCCCTGTGTTGGACTCTTGCAGTGTATAAAGTATGTCTGGTAGAACCACTGCAACCGAGCACCTGGTGTCTCTGTTCTCCGACGCCCCACACAGCTCCCTGTGTCTGTACGATAGCTCCCAGAGTCTGCAGCCAGTCAGCTGCTGGGACCGTTGCAGCTCAGGCCACTGCCGCTGGGGTTGGGATCTGCAAACAGAAGCCGATATCTTTCAGTTTTTGATTTTGGTGCATTTTGGTTACTGTCAGCCAGTTATTACTGATCCATCACCCTGCCGTGCGGGCCGGTGTCTGCACATATGTTAACATTGTCTTCGCAGTCCACCCTTCACTTGCCTCCCCCACCCGGAACTGACTGCTCCTTCACATTGACAGGCTTGCCCCCCCCCACCTCACCCCTCTCTGCTGAGATTGTGCATCAGTCCTTTGTATCCGACCTGTCTCCTCCGGTCTGATGCACATTGCCAGGGATATGTGCCTGGGCTCCTAGAGATGTGATCCCCTTACATATTGTTCCATGGTGGCACAGACATCCTGCTCCTCTCCCTGGCACTTGGGACTGGAGGCAGTGCAGACGTTCTTGCTGCTCAGCTCTTAACCTTGGGTAGTGCCATTGTGCTCAGCATTGTGACTCTATTATTGAGTCATCTATTGCCCACATATCTACTTTTCCTCTGCACAATGTCAGTGCAATCAATGTGTTTAATATAGATATGCAATATTTTGTTTGGGGGGTTATTGGTACTAGTAATGCATGCTGCTCTGAGTTTATAGTAGTTTACAGTGTGTAGTCATTGACGCACGAGGGGGTATCGGTGGTATATAGGGTAAGCAAGCGTGCAGGAAGGTATGAATGCATGCACACCCGCCTGCAGTGCTGTGACACACATGTGTTCTGACAGCCCCTCTGTTTTTCTTTTGCAGGCTGCGTCTGTGGTTAACAGGCAGGGAGACAGCATCCAGTGCCGCTGAGCTGCTCCTGCAAGGTGAGTGCACCCCTGTCGCATGAGCTCCAAGGAGTAGAGGATGTCCGATAGGGTCTTGACCAACATTCGGAGCGTGCTGCTAACACAGCGCTCTCAGTGCCATAGGGTGGTGGTACTCAGCAGTGCACGCACGGCAGCATGATCTAACCGGGTATGTCAGTATTCTGTGCCGATGTCCTTGAGAAAGAGTGCTTACATATGGGCCCCCATGTAAAGAACAGTAGCCATTTGCATCCAACAACGCCTGCGGCAGAGATCGGTGGACACATTTGGGGTTCACAAATTGCAGGAAGTAGTTGTTTGTAAGGACACAAGTAAATAAAACAAAGATTTAAACCTCAATAAAACAGCTGAATGGGCTAATTAGCCTGCTGCAGACATTGGTCTGTAACATGGATGAAACAAAACCCACGTTCAGAGTTCACGTTCACGTGCAGAGTGCTTGATAAATTGGGCTAGTCCCTGGCAGTTTCAATCAAAGCCCTGGACCGGGCAACCTTATAGTAACACCAAGTATCACATTACTAAAAAGTTACACCATGTTGGAATCACACACTATATAGAAATGTCATGTGCATGATGATTATACAGACTGCTTGTTACAGGACTGCAGGTCACAGAAAGCAAGAGAACAAGCAAGAATTGAAGGGCAGAGTGCATGTATAAAGCTATTATTACATGAAGAACTACTATCTGCGATCATATTCTCCTTCCTTCTCATTCTCTTGCACATTTGCACCCCTTATCACATTTTCCTTTAAAACGTACCCTCCTTCTTGCACCGTAGTACCTATAAATGCAAAATGCAAATAGCCTCAGTAAACGACAAAACTATTGACCTTGCCAATGCTTGTTTTAAATTGGTGTCTCCCACTGTGTATTCTGAACGTAATGCATGCACGTATTGCATCTTCAGTGTGTGTATGGATATTAAGTGCGTATTAGGGAAACTCTGCCAGTAGGCATGTTAAAGGAGTCATATCCTTGGTATCAGCTCACACACGTGGCATCCACAAATACGCATGTTAATGATGTTTCTTTCTGGTGTGCATTGTGTGTTAGCCATTGCCCTATACTGTCATGATGGCCTGCACGTGTGTTTGTGCGTGTGTATCCACTGTGTGAAGGCATCATGAAGTAGACACAGACAACAGATTAACATTTGTACTCAAAGTTTCATTAAACTTAAAATGAAGGATGGAGTAAGGCCTAACTTGCCCTATGCTAAAGTGGGATTTCCCTACCTAAAGAAAACTAAGGATAGTCTGTGTCAGGATGTCCAAATCAAATGACTGTCTGTGTCCAAAACCTATACTTGCCCTCACAACTAACTGTTTACAATGTGTAGGGATGTCAGCATCAAAATGAATAGTGTTTAAAATAAAGTTCTGAGCTTCTTCCAGCTCTTGGCTTGTAATCAGCTTCCCCTTTCCCAAGTTCAAAACAGTTCACAAGATATTGGGGTTGCCTACCCCAAGAGTTCAAATCTTCCAGCTTTTCAAAACAATACAATTCCTTGGGACCCTTCCCAGCTTCATCAGTACATTTCACTGGTTCACATAGATAAATCTGTTTCTTGATTTCAAAATCACATAAGCGGCTGTGGCAAAACACAAACTTCTTCAAGGATATTTTCATTGGCTTTTTCCATAAAGGGGGGCACTCGGTCTAGCGCAGTTGTCGGACCACACGTTCCACCAATTACAGGTCATGCAACTAATACCCCTTCTTATCTGCTTTCCATCAAAATGTGTCCACTGATTTCCTTTGACAGTGATGCTTGTTTCTTTCATTAGTGTTACACTCTTCCAACACTTTACTGTGGCTAGGTTGGCCACTATGCACTTTGTTACACCTTCTGTATTCTTCTGGCTCTTGCCAATACAGGGTTTCCCTTGACCTGTATTTCCTTGAACTCTTTGAGCTTTGCCCAGTACTTGGTTCCTTCTTTCATACCCTTCTTGGTATCCTCTTAGCTTTACCAACACCTGTGTCTCAAACAATTAATTTCATAGCTTGCATGTGCTCATGTGACATTCAAAAAGTTTTCGCAATGTCTTTCAATTTGTTGGGTATTCAAAATACTTATTTCGCCATACCAAATGCTTATAACAACTTTCAGTTTGTTCGATTTTCATAAGCACTTGTTTCGGCATTCAAAAGTGCTTATTACAACTTTCAGTACTTTTGATATTCAAGAGGGCGTACCTCAAACTCCCAAACAACCTGTTATGAGTGTTTTCCTGTTTTTACTCATCAGTTACCCACAGCAGCTATCCCTATCGGCTCCTTTCCGCTCCTCACACTACTTTCCGGCTTCCGGTATCTCTGCTCTTCCCTTGCGGAGGCCATAGACAGCACTGTTCATTCTCCTGGTGTCATGTGGCTCCTGCTGTGTTCACCTGACAAGGAGGGCTTCCAGTACTTTCAGACCCTCTTGTTACTGGGCTCTGCCATGGCGTCCCTCTCTCCTGCATGATACGGCTCCCGGCTCCTGTGTCTACCGCTCCCCTCTCGCTCTCCAGCCAGCTTCTCTCCATCCTGCTTCTGTGTTCCCTTCTCTGCGGTGTGGCCAGGCTTCTTAAACCTGTTGGGATTCTTAAATGACCACAGGTGTGGGTCATTTCGTTCAATTGTCCTCGTAGTTGGTCTCTTCCTCTGCCCAGTCTTGAGATGGTGTTTCTGGGGAACATTCTGGAGGAAGAAAAGGGAAAGGGCTGACAGTAGCCTACAGCCTTGAGGGATAGAAGGTTCATTCTGAAATGGCAATGGGGGATATCATGTCTCACCCAAGGACATCCTCTCCCCAGTCCTCAAGTTCCCTCCACCCAGGTTATACTCCCTCGCATATCCACCCGCAGCATCGGGATCCAAAAGCAATGCCCTTTCCCTGGCCTCCTTATATGAGGATTCAGGGGGAAAAGAAGTGAGGACGCCCTCAGATTTCTCACAACTGTCATGCAACAGTGGAGGGGGGATTGCTCAGTGGCAAGGCATTTGTCTTGGAAGCAAGACAATGCCACACAACACAGGTTTGAATCAATATCCTGCGCTTAGAAACCAATCTCTGGTATTAAGCGTGTTATAAAAGAACAATTATTATAATTATAACAGTAATAAAACGCTTGTTCCCTGTTTTAAAAGGGCAGTATTTTTCTCTCAGACCTATAAAGTGGAGATTGTGACAGCGTGTGTCTGTGGTTTTATCATCTGAAAATGTGTATGCAAATGACGTTTATGCTTTATGTGCATAATGTTTTTATTGTGGCCCTTTAGTCAGCTGATGGTTTGTCAGTTTGAGCATGCAACATCAGCAAATGTGTGAGTAAGTGCTTTGTGTTTTACTTGCATAATAACTTCACCACAACTCTATAGGGTCCTGATTCTGTATGTCTGCGCATGCGTGATCCGCAAATGCCTGTATCCTTGGTGTTTCCTTCTTATTGCATAGTATGTGTTTGTGTATGCACCTTCCATACATGTGCATCCCAATAGTTTTCCCGTATATTCATTGTATTTTAGAAGTACCCAATTTGTATGTGTTTCTATAAATCATATGCAGACATGTACAACAATCATAATCTATCTGTCTGCCCATCCCTCCATCCACCCATACACCTCCCTAACCATCGGTTTCCACATACATACATCGATGTGCGCCCGTCCCTGCACCCCTTAATTTATCCTTCCAACTTTCTTCCTTCCCTCCTTAGTTCTTCCATCCCTATAACCTTCTATCCCTCCATCCATCCCTCCATCTCTAACTGCCTTCATCCCTTCATCAATCTGTCGATCCCTTCATCCCTCCTACATCCTTTGATAACCCAGCGTTCCCTCACTTCCCCGATCCTCCCCCTCCTTAGCCTTTTCCATTCATTCATCCCTTGTTCCATCACTTACTCCTTCCTTCTCTCCCTTTGTCCTTTACTTCCTCAAGGCCTCCATCCTGCCCCTTCCCTCCTCCCATCTTTCCCTCTCCCCTTATTCTCTTCCTCCCTCCCTGCTTTGCTACCTCATCCATCACTTAGTCCATCTCTCCCTTCATCCCTCATCCCTCCCTGCATCCATCCATCAACCCATCCCCTCATTCCGTATCTCCAACCTCCATTCAACTTTACCTCCATCCATCTCTCCCTCACTCCATTCCTCTATTTATCCCTCATCCATCCTTTTCTCCATCCCTCTCTCCCTCCAATTATCCCATCTTTCACCTTTTTCTAATCCCTCTCTCCAACACTCTCTCACTCCCTTGTTCCCTCCTTCTCTTCCCCTGTCACTCCATCTCTCAGTCCACCCTTCCATTGCTCTCTCCATCCCTTCCAATATCCCTCCTTCCCTCCCTTGCAGCTCCACACCTCCCTCCAACCCATGCATCCCCATCCATCTCTCCATTCCCCAAACCATCTCCCATCTCTCCTTCTCTCCCACACTCCCCCTCTCCTCCCCTCCTTCCCTCCACCCCCATCCATGCTTGTCTCCCTCCCATCTCTCTAACACACCATCCCGCTGCTCCTTCCTCTCTCCCTCCTTCCATATCGTTCATACCTCCCTCAAACTATTCTCCTTTTACCACATTTCTTTCCATGCTGCGCCTGTTTCAATGCTACATGTATTCTAATGGTAAGGTTTCTTCCATGCTATGTGTTTCAGTGGTAGATGTCTTTCAGTGTTATGAGTCTTTCAATGCCAGCTGGCCAATACTAGGTGTGCTTCAATGCTATCTGTAGTCCAATAGACCATTTTTTTCAATGCTACGTGCCATGCTTAATTACTTCTATCTTTCAATGCTACAGTGTCTTTTAGTGATTTGCGTCTTTGAATCCTACACGTTTGTGTCAATGCTGCTACAAAGTGAAGAAATCGATTTATGAAAATTGATTTCTTAAAAGACCGATTTAGAAAGACCGCTCTGAGTTCCTTTGCGACAAGCAGGTGTGTGCACAGGGGCTGACAGGTGCAGCCGGGCCAGTAGAGGGGAGACGCAGGTGCCTGAGGTAAGTCTTTTGTCAATGTTTTTGTGAGTGGTGTGTGTGTGTTTGTGCCTGTGTGTGTGAGTAATGTTTGTGGAGGGTGTGGGGAGTGGGTAATGTATGTATGTGCGTGGTTGTCTGCCTGTTAGTGTGTATGTGGTGGGGGTGGGATGAGAGAAAGGCTTTTGGCAGGGAAGGGGGCTGAGTAGCAGGAATGGGAGATTCTGGGGTTGAAATCACCCGATTTACAAAATATCGCGCCAGTGTGGTTGGGGTTGGAGCCGGCAGAGGATTGGATTCATGAGGGGTATGCGATCTCATATTTCTGCATATTGAGGGCTGTACAAAATCAACAGAAAGAAATCGATCTTTTTTTGTGTTTGGTCTTAAATATCCGGAAATATCACACAGGAGCATCAATGCTACACGTTTTTCATATTTGCATGTGTTTCAATGGTGCATTTTCAGCTTGTTTTCAAGTTAGTTTGTTTCAAGCTTACGTTTACTTTAAAAGCTACGTGTGTTTTAATGACACCTGTGTTCCAATAGTATGGGCCTGATTCACAGAACGTTTTCCTATGGGATTGCGGCATTAGAAAACACTTTTGTGAATTACGTTTTTATTTCTGGGGATTCCGATCTATGCTACACCGTATCCCTCGTTTCCTTTCATGTGTATTACGCGGCATGTATTATATTGTCCCACATGCTCAATGCACACGAACAAAAATACAGATACATTGTGAATTTCTCGAGTTTGGATGATACGATTATCAAAGTTCACTGGCATGCACAAACATAGGGGCAACGGTTATGCCTGCCCCAAAAATCTTGAAAATGAGAGCAGACGATTTTCAAGACAGGCACCACGAAAGCATGTTTTTTGAGGTACTTTATAAAGCCCAACACAAACATCACATTTTATTTGGCATTCTTTTTGTACATGAACGCATTGATGAGACTTCACACAATTTGACATAAATGTGTGCATTCAATGATTGTTTGTTGGTTTGGGCATTTATATAGCGCTAGGAACCCTCAGGTATCTGAGTGCTGCTTATTTCCCAAGGTGTGTGGTGCTCATTTAGCAACCTCGGAAGAATGATAGGCTGAGTTTGGCCCTTCCGGGATTCGAACCTGCTTCTGCATGCTCTGCACAGATGTCAAACCTGGCACTCTACTCGCTGTGCTATTTGACCGGCTATGCACTCGGTTGCATGTCACATTTTGTGTGCGAGGTCAAAGATTTCAGAGGAACACGTTTTTTCACTTCCTTGTAGAAAGTGGCACATAACTTTAGCTATAGAAATACAACCACAACTCTGCAACATTATTCAGGAATAAACAGGGGCCACTCAACGGACACTCATGCTCGTTTCATTAAACAGGGAGCAAATGCATGTTCATGCCATTAAACATGCTACCACACAAAAAGGCATGGTACAAATAATCGCTGTCCCCGCGAACTTTTAAACGCATTTTATGGAACACGTAACATTTGACCTATGCATACTTCCTTTTTATTGAACGTTAACGAGCAAATATGAAGTTCGATGTTCATCTTTTTAATCTCCTTCCAAAAAGGGCTTAAATAATAAGGCTTGCAGGAGAGATTGCTTGTAGATCCCTTCCTACCAAAACGCCGGCCCTCCCACTCCCCTCTCAGATCTCTGCTCCCTTGTTTCTCTGCTTCCCTCAACTGTGTTCTTCCCCCTATGATTGCAAAGCGCTCTACTGCTTCCTGGAGCTAGGCCCATCCTCAATAAATAACCTAATAATAATATGATGGACTCCCAATTTAGAAGGATTAAATCCCGACAAACCTCAACATCTTTATTAATTATGCTGAGAGCTGAGTGCTGGCAGAGAGGGCCTATGTCTCAAAAATGGTTGCTGGGGATATTCCATTGACATTGTTAGTGGATGACACACTCCTGCTTGCCAGTATGGAGGTTGAACCCCCTGGCATTATTTGAGTATATTGCCAAGCTATGAGGTTGGTTATTAGATGCCAGCAATCCTGAGGTGATGTTTTGGGGCTCTGGGAAACCCCTAATCCACAGAATACGTTTGGGGAGGGGAGAAGGTCCTTGAGGTCACATATTTCGATTACCTTGCAGTGACGTTCACTCAAAGCTGTCCTGGAAATCAAAGATCACAAAGAGTACCTTTCATTTAAACCAGCAGGCAGGGAGCATTTGGGATTCCCCTGCAAGATTGGAACAAAATAACTCGAGGCACTTCATATGTATATCAGGCCAAATATACTGTTGGAACCATTTATGGGTGTGAGCTTTGAGGTGGGTCCAACCTCAGAAAGCTGGAGACTGCAGAAAATAAGTTCATGAAGTCATTGCTGTCACTAGAAGCACTGGGTCACAGCCAAGACAGAATCCACCACTCTCATGGTTTAGGATTTGGGCTGAGGCTGAACCGTCTGCATAAGAGATACATGTGTTCGAGCTAATTGGAATAGCCTCCTTTGGATACAATATGGAAGGGGCTGTTGATGGGACTGTGCGGGACTTATCTCTGGATATACCCAAACTGTACCCAGCAGAAGAACCGTAAGGAAATAACAGGCACGGTTTATAGCGATATTTTCGAATTCAATAATTTCGAATGCATTAATTTCGAATCAATAATGTCAGAAAAAAAATGTCGAATTTATCATTTTTTTATTTTTATTTTTTAATGGGGGGTTCCCCCCCTACCCCGTTTTCTTTTAATAACCCTTTTTTACTAGTGAAACCCCAAAAAAAACATATGAAATAAAAAAAAAATGTTCAACATTTTTTTTTTGAATTTTTTTTTTTTAAATTAATGCATTCGACATGATTGATTCGACATTTTCACTGCAGACCCAGAGGCACTACTGGAGCCAGGTGAACGATGACATGTTTGGTTGCTTGTGTACCAACTGCAGGTTGTCTCTGTATTTTTCCCTCAAAGAAGCTATGGGGCTCTAAGAAGTATAAAGAGTCTTTGTTAAATACAGACATGGAAACCCTATACATTCATTTAGGCGGGGAATCTTGCCACTGATATAATTTCTCCAAAAGTGGCTGTGGGTGGGCATGGGAAATGCCTGTGTAATTGGTGCAAAAAGATTGTATGAAACAATGGTCCATTGCACATTCCTTTGCCCCACTATAAAGGGTTCAAGATCAGAAGTGCTAGACTATCGCTCGCTGCTGTGGGATCAGGGGTACTCAGCACGCATTCTAGTGGGCCTAATTTACAATGGCAACATTTGTAATGGGTAACTTTTTTGAGTTGCACGGCCACATTTATGAATCGCAGGATGTGTCATGTGGCTGTCAGGAATTGTTCCATGCTCTTTCCCTGACTTTTCTAATGTATTCTCCGCCAGTTCTTTTAAAATTCATATCCATTGGCTGTAGATGGACTAGGGTTAGAAGTCAAGCCATTTAAACCCAGCACATGCACTGCATTTCTAAATCCGTTGCTTTTGGTGTGTTTTCTAGTTCATGTGCATTGTATGTTATGCGTTGCAATATTTATTAGGCAAGCTTACATAGTATAATAAGTGGCCTGGAATTGATGTGTCAGGCCACTTATTATACTATGTAAGCTTGCCTAATAAATATTGGTGCCCCAAAGGGTGGCATACTGTATGGCGATTAAACAATATGCAGGCTCCGAGAACTGCTAGAGCCTATAGATTGAGCAATGTGTCACACAGATCGCATACCCTCAATTCACAATGCGCCATCCAGCGTTCCTCCTGGTCCGCAAATCCATGTACTTACCTCTCACTCCTGGCTGCTGGAGGCCTCTCCCCCGCTTGTTAAAGCTTCCTGCTCACAAGTTACTTACCTTCCTGTTCCAGCAGCGGCTTCCTGCTTCACTCCGGTGACACCGTCAGTAGCCCCAGCAAATACAAATGAATCTACCTGTTTGTAGAGAACATAGTGCACCAACAAGATAAGGTTAAGGCTGGGCAAAAAGATAGGAGGGACTAGGCAGATTGCCTGTGTTTCACAGTTGGGAGGAGACTTTACATTTGATGTTGTAGAGTAATATATATTTTGACTAGTGGTTCACTCAGACGTAGCACGCTGATCTAATACCCCTGTTTATACAATCCCACCCCACAGGTCAGGGAAAAGAACAGAAAGTGTTGTATTAAAAAATAGAAATGTATTAAAAACAATTAGATAATTTCTGGGAACTGGGTCGCCAGCTTTACCCTGGAGATCACTACAATCTATAGGTATACAGTCCACCCCCTCTTCTGCATAAACATTCTTTAGGCTCTCCCTCAACTTAAGCAATTTTGGTTTTCCTGGAATACCACAGCAAATGCAAATGCTGGCAGTCCTGCAGGTACTTATTCCTTCATATACCTCTCCCTTGGCAACAACGGACCATAATTGTCCTGATCCCTTGTAGGAGCAAGAATACACCAATTGAAAAAGAGCACTATAATATGCAGGCAGCGGTACTATTCATAATGCGAGCCAGCACCGTAGATGTTAATTCCTGAATGGGATTTTATGTCACATTAACGAACGGATCGGTCATAAGATTATTGTGCAACCCAAAGCTTAAGGGTAAAAATGCTTCAATTAAGTTCTCATTTAATGCTTTCAGTTCAAAGGCTGCTAGCATCTGTTTTAGGATTACCTAAGAGGTTGTTTTATCCAGTATGAACACAAGCCATAAAAGAGCCTGCCTACATAGATTGAGGCCGCCTGTCTAACCGTGGGAGCATTGGCTCTTTTCCTTCTCACCTCATATGGAGGGCAAAAGATACAAAAGAAGCTCTGATTCTATGGTTGGTCAATGAGGACAGAGGCCTTCATGCATCTCCTTCCCCAGGGGCATGATCTGGTTAAGTTTTCTTTGATTGAATAAATGCATATATTTTAAATAGTTTAGAAACTATACACGATAGGATAATAAAACCTCATGGAGATATCATCAGTTCAAGATCTTCTCTGAGTCTAAAAAAAAGATGATCCAATGGTTTAAACCTATTCAGAGCCTTAGTGGCATGCTGCTCTGCAATGGTTCCTCATGTTTTATTTTGCTTGTTAATAGATCTTTAAGTACTTTAAGTATATTTGTGGGCAAAGTAGCTGTTAGGGAGAATTCTCAAAAATGTGCTAATTCCCTCCACCTTATAGACCCCAGCAACTTTGCTGGATTTTGAGGACTTGATTTTTTTACCTGGCGAGAGTGAGACCCTTTTCCCCACTCCTTCATGTATTTTAATTTGATTTTATACACTGTATTTCTTTTTAGTTATGGTGTCTAACCAACTCCATAGGCATCATCTTTTACAATTGTGTCACAAAGCAACTTCCGTGCAGTGCCACAGGGAAGTCTTCCAGATTTCTCAAGGTTTAAATACCTTCTCTGGGAACTATTGTTTCCCAGAGCAGTAAAGTGAAATTGACTTTACTTAGCATTGTACTTGCTAGACCCAGCACACACTATCTCACAATAGAGTGCTGGAGGGGTTCCTTAGTTCCCGTGGGTCTAAATGCTCATGTAACATTGTTTATGTTACCCTTTCCTCAATTGACTGGCTGGTGGCAGTGGTTTCATTTTGAACTACCTTGGTTTACATTTACCACGACCGTTCACAGCTCCGGTAAACTAACCGCGGGAGCCATCTTTTTCAAAATGGCGTCCAGTCATCTTTGCTAAAATGGTGCCCGGGCTTCTTTTTTCGTCAGGTCTTTGTAGAAAGATCCTTCTAGAGAGTTTCTCTGCGCACCAAACCAGGTTTGGTCTCTTTGTTAATTTCGCGTTTTGTGGGGTTTCTGAGATAAACCCTGCTCTGGCTCCAGAGTGTCTGGGGTAGGCAGGAAGTGCAGGAGGTGCCCACAGTGCCCTGTGCTTATTCTCCTAGGAGACCCAAATGCACTCTGTGGTGATAGGCTGGCTGACTGGCCAGCAAGGACAGCCACCCTGCTGGATGAGTGACAGTTAGGCTGGAATGAATGGGAGAGAACTGAATAAAAGGTGAGTCTTTTGGCTTGGAAGGCCCACCACTGGATGAAGGAACCAAAGAAGAGCTTGAAGAGGGCACTGTGATGCTGGAAATGCGTCGGAGGGACAGGGCCTCTGTATCCTTGTACTTTACTGCTTTTTATCATGTGTTATGTTGTGTTTTACGTGGAGGATTTAATATGGGACTCCTGCCGGTGCAGCTCTTTCTTTTGGTTTGGTGTACAGACCCATGGGATACCCTTATGACAACCCTATGCCCCTAGTGCATGTATTTGGTCACCTGTGTGTGGCCCACAGAGCAGGGTATGGGCTGGTGGCAGCTACATGCTGAATTTGACGGGTGCTCTGAGTATCCTCCATTTTGGGATACCCAGGCCCTGGCATTGGAATCAGTTGATTCCTGATAGGAAACATGATGGCCCCTGTGGCTTCTTGCTTTCTATTGCCTGTTACCTTGTTTTCCCAAAGTCCTGGGAAGCCCTGACTCTGTCTCTCCCCCCTGACTGGCAGTTGGGTGGAAGTTCCATATACGGTGTTGTTGTGAAGTCCAGGCCAGACTGGCTGGAGCCTTCCCAGTGACTGTATGTTGTGGGTACACCCTGTGGGTGGGACCTGGGTGAATGGAGTGTGTGACCAATATGCACTTCTTGTTGTTGATGTCTGGTTTCTGGTGTTTGACACAATGACTGAGACAGCCCTGCCCAAAACTGGTATGAATGCATTATGGAGTATTGAATGGCTGGGTATTTGTCCCAATACACATAACTGTTGTGAGTGTCTGGAGAAAAGTGAATGGCCTGAATGCACTATGCACCTGATTGGCTGCCTGCCTGCCTGCATGAATGCCCTTTTGACCGATTGGTTGCCTGAGTTTGACCCAGTAGAATGTTTGGGAGATCAACTAGTATATCTGGGGGCCTCTCAAGGCTAGAATTCGTGTACAGAAACTGAAGTACACTACGTAGAGTAACTGGAGTAATACTGAAGCTTAACCTTGAAGCCCTGCTGGAAGAGACGTCTTGCTGCTGCTCTACTTCATCGATATGAAAGCTGTTGTGTCTCCAAGGACTGACCCAGAGAGGACCTGGTAAGGCGCTCTCTTCCCGAGCTACGAGGGACCATCGTGCACCAGCTGATCTTTGGCAAAGCTCCCTGGTAGACAGACCTAAGATAGGCTGCCGACGGGAGACGGGAACTGCCACAGAATTCCAAAGAGAAGAGCCCGGACTGTTGTCCATCACCGTCGACGACCGCCATCACCGACTTGAGCCGCCGT
Source organism: Ambystoma mexicanum (assembly GCF_040938575.1). Lineage (NCBI taxonomy): Eukaryota > Metazoa > Chordata > Amphibia > Caudata > Ambystomatidae > Ambystoma > Ambystoma mexicanum. Next base: position 332,841,926 of record NC_090934.1, on the reverse strand, counting down.
GCTCCCTTTGCCTAAGTAACATTTGATCAAAGGACACTCTCGCCTGCACCGTCGACCCCTTTATCCCGCCGGAGAAAGTCGAGGCAGTCAACACGCTGAGGAGCATCCGCCGGTGGGTTTCCCACCACCTGACGACCATAGAGATGCCGGACGACTCGACGCCCTTGTTGGGCCACAGTTCTTCACAATCTCTTTGCGGTCCTGAACTTTCATCACCGTGGTGCCCCGCACGCCTCTTCCTTGAAGGACGCCAACGTTCCGTCATCGACGAGCACCGCTAGGAACAAAGCCGCCACCTCACCGTCGTTGTTCAACCCCTTTCCTCGTGGGATCTAGACGATCCATGGCTCCTGCTTTAAAGGGAGCCGCTCAAGAAGGATCGTCGCGATGTTGAACTATTGGGGTTGCAGAACTATTTTAGAAGGAAATAAGACCACAATATATGGACTGGGCTTGTGATATATCTTTACTTTACAGGTTTCCCAGTTGGGGGGATCTCAACACAGAACTGTGTTTAATGGTAGAAGCCAGAATTCTGCCAATTGTTCTAACCAACTGCTTTCCTCCTATTTCTATTGTTGATTTCCTTTACAAACTGATTTGTGTGACATTTTCACTGTACAGTTGATGCACTTTAATGAGATCTAATAGTAATAGTGGTACCAAGTAGAACTGTATATTTGCCATTGTAGATAACCGAGCACAAAGTGAGTTATCGTGATATCGTACATAACCTTGAACATTCATTATATAAAGACTGTGTTTTAACTACTACAATGTGTGGACATTCCTTTTTGGGGGCTTGGGGACTACACTGTACGTAAGAACCAGTCTGCATCACCTCCTGAGAAGCTAGGCCTTGATTGCTCATCCATTGCTACCTTGGCTGGGGTCCTCTGTACCAAATAGAGAGCATAAGTACAGACACCCCCCTCCGGTCTTTACAGATGCCTGCTGCAACTCCTGGACCATTGGTTTGCCTGGTGAAGCCCTGCTCAAGTGACTACTTGCCAAGTTTGCATTGACAGAGAAGCCCCTGCAAGTACGACTTCTCCCTTTGAGTTGGTGGGACCAATCAGCTCCAAATTAAGCCACCTGGACACCCATCTCAGAGCTGGTTGAATTTCCTCAGAGTGCTGCAGGAAACCGTATAGCCAGGGAGAGGGACACCAGATTGTGTGTGTTACTTTTAAGCTGGCCTAAAGCTTTTGGAAGATCCTTCGGACTCCCACGAAGCAGGACTGTCCAAGCCTGAGCCCCTATCAGCAGGGTGCGGGACCTCAGAAGTGAGGACAGTCCAACTTGATAGCCAGGAATGGCGCTTGTTGCTATTTGCTGTACCGCAAGGAGCTGAAACGCGAAACAGCCACTGAAAGTAAAGTTTGCCGGTTGCCAGTTTTGACAGTGCCGGTGCAGTGCACGAGTCCCCCAACACCCTCCCTCTTGTCCCCATGACTGAGGTCCAGGAACAGCGAGACCTGCAGAGCTGCACAGGAATAGAAGTCACCAGCTGCATATTTTATTCTTTACCAAGGTACTGTAAAACAAGTCTACGAGAACTTACCTCTTACTAATCAGCTTGTGACCCTGCATTTGATTCTTCTTTTAAACAAAGACTCCTAAGAACTTGTGCAAAGACTTTTCCATTACTTACCAGAAGTGCTTTGTCCTATCCAAGACTTTTGCCGATTGACTTTGGCTTAGTCTATTGAATTGAATTACTCTTCTAGTGAACTCTAAAAGTATCTGCACTGCTAAGGAATATTTGTGGTCTCTTTTGTTCTAGCAACCTTTGCCTTTTACCAACTTTTAAAGAGTATTCTGAATGCCAACAGTAAGATATTAATGTCCCAGCACCCTTGTTACTGAAGTCACCTGTGGGTTTAGGTTGTGCCTGTGGGCCATCCCAAAAGGGTCTTGTCTGATTCAGACACTCAAAGTGTACAATATTGAAGTATATTTGTCTGTTACTATTCTATTGCTGCCTTCTGAAGAAGGTTTTATAACTGACTGATAAATAAATTATTAATTGTTTATGCAAGAAACCTTGAGTGTAAGAGTTTATTTGAATACCTGTAACTGTTAATCTTTGTTTAACTCCACTACAGCTCACATTTCTTGAGATAAGCCTGGCACCTCAACACGCTACCAAAACTGTGTAGTACAAGCGTATACCAAAGGTTGGGTTGCCTATACCTGTAGTCATAGTTGTTTGTAGTGTACCCAGAGGGGGCTGCATTCAAACCTTGCCTAACATTAGCTGTGGGTTTGTGGCATACAGAGTGAAGAGTTGTATTGGTCTTTTCAACCCAATATCTGTGGCATAGCCTTGTCTTCATTCTTAAAAAGGGAAAATAATCAAACTCATTTGTTAGGTCCAAGAGTCTTTTCATAAATTGATTTTCTGTAATTTGTGATTTCAACTGCTCTCCAAAGGTCTGATCCACATATGTCAACTGTTAACGTTTTCCCTTTGCATTCTCGAGGCAATGCTATGTCTTCTTCTAGCTTTATTTACAAACACCTGATGATGTGTTCATAATGCATTTCCTTTAGTTCTCCTAAGATGTGTTCTCTTATAGCAGACTTTATTTGTATTAGATATTATGGACCTTTGCCCTTGGCAAAGCTTGATTTCTTCTGTATTCCCTCTTAGTCATGTGCAGATCCTATTCTCAGCAGTGGTCGAAGTGTACCAAAAGAAGTAGTGGAGCTATGTTACCTGCTGGTCTCCTCTTGCTCCCCACAAACCCCATCACCACGCCGCCTCCCACACACACTACACACACCCAGACACTTACATCTGCTGTTTAAGGGAACGTTCAGTGCAGTGCACTGAAAGTGCAAGTTTCAACTACTTCCTACACTTTTATTTTAAAACGAAACCATTCCGGAACGGTTTCTTTTTCAAATAATAGTATAGGAGCTGTAAAAGGTAATTTAAAAAAGTAGAGGAGCACCGCTCGCGACCGCTCCCGCTCACTTCGACCACTGATTCTCAGAACTGCTGTATGGCACTTTTGCGTGCCAAGGTTAAGTCAGGTCATGTGATGGATGGAACTGCGTTTGTCCAGCTTGCACAATGGATACGTTAAAGGAACATGGTGAGTCATCTGGATGGGAGGGGCGAGCAAATCTCCTTGGCGGGAAGCACATGATAAAGGAACTGGTCACATGATACATCACCCAGATGTTTGCATCAACGAAAGGCTCATGACACGAGGGTTTTTTATGTATTTGTATGCGGCGGGAGGGTTTCTTCCACTGGAAGATGGGCAGTATAGTTCTGCAATGTTCTAAACCGACTTGTGACCATAAAGCTAGGTGGTCTGGAGGGTGGGTTAGGTTGTTGTGGTCTGTTCCCATCTTGCAAGGCAGCAGTTCGAGGCATATCCAGGTGTCACGACTTCTACTGTCCTCTATGGTGTTTGTGCAGAAATTGACAAAGTGTGGGGCTAGTATACAGCACTGCCAAACCCCTCTGTTGAAATTGAAGGGTTGACACACATCCCAAATCAGACCACTACTGTGTTTGACTCGTGCATGCCAATTATTAATCTCAGGGGTGGCAATGGAATGTTTACAGTATATAATCTCTCCCACAGCTTGTAGCAGTTTGCATATTCGAAGGCCATTGAAAGGCCACTCAGGCCATAGAAATACATGACTCTTCCTCAGGTGTATTTGGCAGTTAACAGATTAATGTTAATACCTTGTTTGACAGTCTCGAAACCCTCTCCAAAGCCACACTGGCAGTGTGCTAATGTCCCCTGTTGACCCGTCCACTCTCTGAACACATTGTAGATTCATTTTCTATATACTTTATAGTGACCATCCAATAATACCATTTCTTTGCAGGCGACCGGACCTTTTTTTTCATCTTTTTTAAAAACGTCTATACGATTGCAGGTTTCTTTTTCCCCAATTTTGGGAGTTGTTTCCAGCAGTCATTATTGTATTAATTGTGTTTAGGAGATGCAGAGCCCATCATCTTGCTTGATCTGTAGAAGTGTAATGGTGGTCAAGCAAAGGGCAGCTTTGTGCCATATAGATCCCAGTAACATAAGATAACATAAGATGACATAACATAACGCCAGGACTTTGACTTCTACTAGAGGCTTGAGCATTGAGAAAGTGTTGTATTGAAATCGCCAATTGTTTCTTATGAACTAGACAAAACATTGTTATGATATTGACACAAAAAGCCGTGGTTTGCTAAACTGAGAATGTTTTCTAGGTGTGCCTGCCTTGCTTTCATTAAACGCTCTACAGAAAAGGAGAATGAACCCGCCCGAAGGGACAATAACATTAACTATGGACACACAACAAAAAAGTATCCTTTTAGCTCCCAGAGATGTTAGATCACCTTGAAAAGTAAACTTTCCCCACTTCGGCAGAGCAATATGTTGTCAAAAAACATTTTAATGATATACGGGGATTTGGATAAGAGATGGTGAGTCACAGCCACAAAGATGTGTTCAATTGCTTGTATTTGAACGATCCAAAAGACTGTCAGAAAGAGCCAATAGCGGCCGCAGCACATGCATTCTCGTGACATGTTTAAGTCTACTTGGCATACATGTGGTAAGGATGGGGATATGAACAAAACACTTGCATATTTCTATCCATCCACAAATTCAATCCTCCCCTGTTCACACTAATAGCATTAGCTGTTGGACACATTGGGTGTCACTAAAACAACACTTGTGGGACAACACCTTAAAGACTACAACTTCTGTTACCGATTTCACCCTACTGTTTCCACCCAGAGAGTAACCAACTTCGTTACTGACTAGCTTTCAACCTCATTAGTTAAAACAACTTTCAATAGTATGCTGCTTTCTGGCTTGACTTAGTCAATGCTTCGCCACACAAGGAGAATTCCCTTCATAGCATAGTTTAGTTTATTTTCCTTTATAAATCACAGAAGCTGCAAAGCTACATGAAACATGAACACCAAGACAAATACCACAACATATACTAAACAATTAAAACATAAATATGAATACCTAATTATCTCAAATGCAGTGAGGGTGGTCAGGCCTGTCACAAGAAATTATAGTGGCACTAGATTAGCATAATTCAGAGAGATTCATCACAACTGATCATCTGATGTGGGGAGCAAGGTTATGCAATAATTGAACAATGCAAGAATGGGTGAACTTTACCCCAAGCAAATACAAATTAATCTACCTGTTTGTAGAGAACATAGTGCGTCAACAAGATAAGGCAAATGCTGGGAAAAAAGATAGGAGGGACTAGGCAGGTTGCCTGTGTTTCACAGTTGGGAGGAGACTTTACATTTGATGGCGTAGAGTAATATATGTTTTTACTAGTGGTTGACCCAGACGTAGCACACTGATCTAATACCCCATTTACACAATCCCACCCCACAGTTCAGCACAAAGAACAGAAAGTGTTGTATTCAAAAATCCCAATGCATTAAAAACAATTAGCTTCCACGAACCGGGTCTCCAGCTTTACCCTGGAGATCACTACGATCTATAACTTTACAATACGACTCCAAATGTAATTTTACCTTCCTACATGAATATCACTATTATAAGTCCATAAAGGCATCCACTTTCAATCACAACTATCTCCATTTAAATGGGCTGTATTCTAATACATCATACTGACATGTCTGCTTTACATTGAACTCTGTATAAATGTCACTGATTTCTCACTATGGTTTAAAATTTGATATTCTCCCCCATCAGGACAAGTAGGTACTGGAGAAAGTTAAATCAATCAACATTCAAAGTATCTTTCCAATGCACCAACTCCCCAATGGAGGTGTGAGATAGTGTAGGTATTAGATATGTAGAGTCCACTTGATAATTAGACATTGAACAGTTAGCAGCCATGTACATGCAACAGGTGTCTTGTTTCCATTGGCTCATGTAAGTTGGAATGCACAGGTAATGTTCTTGGGAATCTTTAAGTTATATTCTGAGCCCACACGTATCACACGTTTTCTAAATGTGTAGTTCTCTATAGACATGTGTATGTGACTTTAATTTATCCTAGATGTGTTCGTTCATTTATTGATGTGTGTGTGTGTGTGTGTGTATGGCTTTACTTGCACAGGAATGTATTCCTTTCTATCCAGATGAATGCACAGTTTTAAAAAGTCATGCTTGCAATCATTTCAGCTTCTTTAGACTTCTGGTCTAGAGATGTACTAGTCTCTACTAATAGATATTTAGTTGAAAACTCCCTTCCCTCCCACACGACACCTGACTCTGCCTAGGCAGCGAAAGACAGGAATATGCAGAGGATTTGTACTTCGCACAGTTCTCAATGAAAATAATGCTTTCAATATGCATTTTGTGCCGCAGACATCAAGACTATGCTGTTCTTCTCCTTGGTGGCAACTGTGTGATGTCAATAAGGGCAAAAGTACCATGCATTTAAATTATGATCCAATGTTGCTCTGCAACGGGGCAAACCAGTACTTATTTATCAAATAATCCTTAACTTTGCAAAGGCAATACCATCATTGACCACAGAAAACCTGCTGTGCAGCCGCTTCCTGATAGAATCAGAGACATTCCAATGCTCACCATGGACTTAGCTATGATGCGGCCCCCTAACATATATTGGAACACTTTGCAACATGGGCCACCATTATCTAGGCTTGGCAGACCTTCAGACACAACGGGCGGGATTAGCCCCCTTTAATGAATTCTGGTTGTGGGTGGGGAATAAAGGAGTATATTGGCCTGGGGGGAGACAGATGGTGGGCAAGAAGGGGGACAAGAAACAGGAAGATGTGGGATGTTCAGGTGATGTCAGAAGACGAGGTGTAGTAGTAGAGTGGAGAAGGGAGAGTAGTAGGGGGGAGGGAAGATTAGTGGTGCAGTGGAGAGGGGAGAACAGTAGAGGAGTGGAGACTGAGAGTAGTAGTGAAGTGGAATAGGGAGAGTAGTAGTGGAGTGGAGAGGGGAGTATAGTGGTGCAGTGAAGAGGGGAGAGTGATAGTGGAGAGTGAGCAGTAGACAGAATAGTCACATCGGGAGGTGGAGGTGACGTGCAGGAATTTGGTTTAACAAGCACTAGTTATGAACCTGGGAAATATGGATGCCTGGGTAAAGGAGGCTAATGTTTCTTCTACATGAGAGAGCGAGGGACGGCACTAAGAGGCCGTCCACATTTTATTCATGAAAGCCCTAGAACTGTCTCTGGGAGTTTGTGTCTTCTTAAAGTCATCTGCGATATGATGTCATAGCAAGAAAACACACAAGAGATCTATCCAATTAAAATATTCTATTTCTCACTCAAGTAAATCCAACCATTTGTTTGCTCCTCTCAAATAAATTCTCTTTTAATGTTCTACCTCTCCCTCAACTCAATCCTATTGTTTTTATGTCTCCTTCAAATAAAGCCTATACTCTCAAATGCTCTAGCACCTCTTGCCTCTGCCTTTGCATAAGATGATCAACCCTGCATGCCCGCATAACACTGTCAATGAGTTCTCTGTATATGTCCTGATCTTGTGACCATTAAGCAGCTCACACTGCCCAATTTAGGAAGTGTGAACAGAGAAGCGATTTCTTTCTTCCCTAATTTCTGCATGTGAACGGAAAAAGGAGTCAGTTGGCAAAGTAAAATCAAAATATACAGGTTTTCACTTCAAATATGCATATTCCATCTCAAGACGCGCACCAAGACCGGGTTTACAAATGTGCCATGCAGACTTGTGGCAGGTGGGGGATGGGTTCCAAATGTGATCACTCCTGCCTATATAGTCTTATATCTGTAATAGAAACAAACTATTCTTTCATACTAGAACATAAATACATAATGTAAACCAGTTCATAAGTACTCTGAAGAATGTACCATTCCATCTTCTGCATTAACTCAAGAGCCAATCAGTGTTCATATTTTGCCTTCAGAAAATGAATGTGGTTAATTAGGTAAACTGACTCAGGGTCTGTTCTTTGGATAACAGTTTGTACAATTGGCGCCATTAGATGGTGACACTTAAAAGAGATTGTTGGCAACACTCAGTGCTGATCTTTGGAAGCACTGGTGTTCAGGTTGGCTGGCTTGCCACCTGAAATCTTCCCTTCCTGCTCCTCAGTCCTGTGAGATGGCTTTAGTGTGGTACGCAGACTTGCATATCTCCATGGTAACAGTGAAAGCATTGTAGCATAATATGAAAGAATGGAGCCAGTCTGTCACTGCATACAGAAGGACAGACATCTGACCCTTGTCCCCCTGTATCCCGTTTGGTAGCGCATATACCTCTGCCTTTCAAAAAGTCTATTGTACACATCATGCATAGGGAGGTCGGGCTAAATTTGATCACTTTAGAAGCCTAAATGTTACTTTACTTAGATAGCCTACTTCTACATAAGGCACCACCCTGTCGCAATGAGAACAAAGTAAAGTTTGTTCATATTAACCACCTGCACCCTCTGGATGGCCGGCTCTCTGCCCTGTGCTGTGTTTTGTACTTTGCCTACCTGCACCCACTGGATGGGCTTTCTACAGCTCTCTGCTGTGCATCGCACTTCACCTACCAGCACCCACTGGATTGACTTTCTTCAGCCGTTTCTTGTTTACTTCATTCTACCTACCTGCACCCGCTGGGTGGACATTCTTCAGCTCTATGCTGCATACCACATTTCACCTACCTGCACCCACGGGATGGGCTTTCTTCAGCTCTCTGCTGTGCACCACACTTCACCTACCCGCACCCACTGGATGGGCTTTCTTCAGCTCTCTGCTCTGCACCGCACTTCACCTACCCGCACCCACTGGATGGGCTTTCTTCCGCTCTCTGCTGTGCACCACACTTCACCTACCCGCACCCACTGGATGGGCTTTCTTCAGCTCTATGCTGCATACCGCGTTTCACCTACCTGCACCCACTGGATGGGCTTTCATCTGTTAAGTGACTTCAATTCAGCAATCCCACTAAGTCAGTGCCTCGTCTGGGACGCCCAAGGGAAGCCCTTATTTATATATTTTTATGACACGTTATACTCTGGATGATAAACCCTTATATAACGCCCCTCTCTTTGAATCCCCCTGACCTCACTGAGCCAAGAAGTAGGTTTTTTTTGCAATTTAAAAGATTTATTGGAAAAATTAAACAATATATATATATATATTACACTTTTATAATAAATTAATACTTGATATCACACTTAAGAATATGACAGTGATCAACACTGGGTGATGTTACACTAGCACACTGATTTAATTACTTAAAAGGTAAGAGTCCTTACCTTTTAAGGAAAAGGTAACTGAGAACGCTTTTATGGTTTCAAGGAAAAACAATGATGGAAAGAATGCAGTACAGAAATAACTGGTAGGGTTTCACAAGAGATAATATGTTCACTTTTCCCCTGGTGGCAATTCACTCCCCCCCTATGCAATAGAAGATGGAAAGGAGAGCACACAGTTCTCAGGAATACAATCAAATGTAGTTCAGTTCCCCCCTAGCAAGCTTAGATCACAAGGATGATTTTAAAACACAGGCAAAATACTTTAAATGTGGTTTGCAAGGAAGTGAAATTATGCTAAAAATGATTTTAATTCCCTATTGGAGATTCAGGGTAGGTGATAGCTACTTAATATTAGTTCAGGTCAGCACTATCAATGATTCAGGGATGGTTATCAGGTTGAAAACGGAATTCAATAACGGAAGCAAAAGACAGATATTTTACACGTGGTTGAAATGAAGCAAAATGTCAATTTGCAGCAATTTTTCCGAATGCGTCGAGCGTGATTACGGAATAACCATAAGGAATAGAAAGTCGGTTTTAGTCTTGTTGGAAAGATTAGAATCTTAGCTTTCAAACGAAAGTTAAATCTCGTTCCTACGATTCAAAAGATACAGACAAATTTGTGAAGGTGGTTTTTCGAAATTAAAGTAAACTTCAGAATGACAAAATGACACTTTTACAGCTTTGAAATGACAGAATGGCCCTCATTACGATCCAGGCGGTAAGTATTCAACATTACCGGCATGGCGTAATTAACATTTACGCCCTGGTCCGATGCCGTAAAGTCCGGCACATTCCGACCCATCGCGCACGAGCATTACGCCATGCCGGTAATGTAAACTATGCCATGCCGTTAAAAGACCCCAAAATGGCCCCTTCCGGCATCGTACGCCGCGCAAGGTGCACTACCGCCATCCATCACAGCGGCAACTAATTAGCGGTCACCGCAATTAGCGGTGACCGTAAATAAGCGGAACCGGAAGTAGCGTCATCGCGGAGGAACGGGAAAGAGCACGGCGGCCATCTTTAAAAGCACAATCCATTGGCATCCTCCTCAACCAGTCTACATCCGACCCTGAGACCTGTCAAAACCCATTACCCACCCATTTTCCCACTACAAAATGCCAAAAGTTGTCAAAAAAGCCTGCGATTGGCAGCGGCAGGACCGCTTCACTCGGGAGGAACTCACTATGCTGGCGGAGACCCTCCAGGAGAATGCGGCGGTGGTCTTCTCCACACAAATGACCAGGCCGGCAATCGGCAAGAAGAAGGCCATATGGGCCCTGGTGGCACAGCGGGTCAGTGCGGTGGGAACCGTACCCCGCAACGCACAGCAGTGTCGAAAGCGGTGGGATGACCTGAGGCTCCGCGTCAGGAGCATCCTCTCCGCAAACCGCAACCTGGGCCTGGCAACCGGGGGAGGATCGGATTCCCCAATTAAACTCCAGCCATGGGAGGAAATCTGTGCCTCCACAATCGGCCTGGAGAGCATAGAAGGGGCAGGAGGGATGGAGAGAGGAGTACCGACATCAGGCGATTCAGGTAGGTGCCTCAAATCAAGCCATGCAATAGTCACTGAAGTCCATTCATGTGTAGCACAATGTTGCCCTAGAGTGTAAATGCAACACATCAGCAGGAGACTGCCCACCGCCACATCCGACCTCCACCCTGTACACATGTAGTATGCACACCCTAACTGCAGGCACCCACATACCTCCATGCTAAAGCCACACAAAAAGGAGACAACCTGCATGCCCCTGCCTCAAATGTGCTGCATCTAGTAAACAAAATGATGTCAGTCATCGCGATTCCAACGTCCGCAGACCCATCAATAACACTCTCCCTCCTTTTCTCCACCACAGGCTCAAATTCCAACCCCGAGGATGAGGACAACCCTGCCACAACACCAGCCAAGAGGGCCAAGACCACTGTGCCAACACCCTCCACCTCAGCTGTAGTGACCAAGACACCACAGCAGCTGAAATCCGTTGCCAGTACACAGGACGGGCCACTTACAGGCTCCCCAGCAGGCAGCATGGCAGCAGCAGCAGCACCACACATCCCCACAATGTTCGCCACAGAAGACACAGGTTCTGCAGGAAGCAGTACCATAGGCGAAACTGCTGCCATTGCAGCATGCTCTGAAAGTGACACAGAGGAGCCCGATGTCGGACCCCCCACTGACCACCATCATTCCCCCTGTCTGTCCCAGAGCAGCCCCCATGAGGATCCCACAAAGGGGCATTCAGAACATGAGGACTGGCCATCCACCCCATGCCCTGTCGAAAATCAGCAGGAGGGGAGCAGCCCCTTCGTAACACCATCTGCAATAGGTATGGGCCAGCAGAGCCAACATTCCCTGGAGGAGATAATCACGCACCAGCAACAACTCTCCTCGCTTCTGAATGAGCATGCTGCAGAATGTGGGGGGGCAAGGGCAGCTATGGAACAATGTACAGAGACCCTGAGGGCAGCAATGGAGCGGAGCACAGAGACCCTGAGGGCTGAAATGGAGTGGAGCACAGAGACCCTGAGGGCTGAAATGCAGTCCTTCTCAAAGGACATGTGTGCGGAACTTACCACAGTGCGGCGCGTGCTCTCAGAGCTAGCCAACACCATTCGGGACATGTGTGCACATGAGCAGGCAGGGACCTCCTCCGCTGCCAGTTCCACCCAAAGCAGGCCCATCCGCCGATCGGGAAGGAACCTGCGCAGCACAGGCAGGGGTGCCCCGGGGGCCGGGAGAGGGGGCTTGCAATAGCGGCTGCCCACCGTTATCATGCAACATTAGCCACTTAGTCACAGGGTGTGTTTTGGGGAGGCCAGGGGGGAGGGGGGAGGGGGGAAGTGGGTGTGTTGGGGTGTTCAGGGGGGAGGGTGGAGTGGGGAGTGTTTGTTTCGGGGTGTTCAGGGGGAGGGGGAGCGGGGAGTGGGTGTGTCACAACAATTCACATTTAAAATACACATTTTCCTTTTGCACAAATCAAATGTGTGGACATTGTTCATTGGGTATGTGTGCTTTATTGGTGTACAGTCCACAGTGTGCATGTCCCCGACACACACAGTGCCCCAAGTGCTGTCTCCATGTCATACACACCAGCCGTGTGTGCTAGAAGCATTGGTTGATGATATTTTGACGCATTTCACGCCCCTCCTGTGCATCACTTCCTCCATGAGGTGCAGCCCCATCTGCACCCTCCTCATCCTCATCGTCAGGTGGTTGCAGTTCTGCGTCAGGGGCACATTTCGTCTGACGCACATATTGTGTAGCATGACACATGCCATGACGATCTTTCCCACCTTCTCATGGCGGTACAGGAGTGCCCCACCAGACCTGCTGAGGCAGCGAAACCGTGCCTTCAATAGGCCGAATGCCTGCTCAATGACCACACGGGTACGTGTATGTGGGTTTATAGTCATAATGTCGACAAAAAAATGTCGACAGACAAAAATGTCGAAAAAATAATGTCGAAAATAATAATGTCGACATTCTATACTTTTAATGTAAAAAGTCATAATGTCGAAAAAAAAATGTCGACATTTTTTTTTCGACAATATGACTATAAACCCTTAACACTATCAACACCTCACCCAACACCCTCCTGCAACCCCCCCACACCCCACACCACCACCCTCCCACCCCTCATATGCAACACATTCTAATTATTTATATATTTATTTATTTATTTATTTTTTCAATAAATAAATAACCAACAAAAAGTATCATTTACTATGGGGGGGTCCCCCCCCCAACCCCACCTCACCCAACACCCCCCTGCCACCCCACCACACCCCCTAACCACCCTCTCACCCCTCATACTCAACACAATCTAATTATTTATTTATTTATTTATTTATTTATTTTTTCAATAAATAAATAACCAAAAAGAGTCTAATTTACTATGGGGGGGGTGTCCCCCCCAACCCCCCCTCACCCAACACCCCCCTGACACCCCCCCACACCCCCCCCAACCACCCTCTCACCCTCATTCCCAACACATAGTAATTATATATTTATTTATTTATTTATTATTCAATAAATAAATAAACAAATAAATAAAAAGAATATCATTTACTATGGGGATGTCCCCCCCAACCCCTCTCACCCAATACCCCCTGCCACCCCCCACCCCTCATACTCAACACATACAACACAACAATAAATATATATTTATTTATTTATACAACATTTCGAAAAAATGTCGACATTAATGTAAAATGTCGACATTTTTGTATGTCGACATTATTGATTTTCGACATTAATTTGTCGACATTTTGACTGTCGACATTATTGATGTCGACATTATGACTGCACACCGTGTATGTGCACGGTTGAAGTCCTCCTCGTGCTGGTTCTGTGGGTTCCGGACTGGTGTAAGGAGCCACCTCTTCAGGGGATAGCCTGCATCACCTGTATGTGGGCGAGAATGTATGTGTCAGTCATGACGTCTAATTCGAAACATGATGTGCCACCATGGCTTGCATCCAACTGTTACTTTGGACCACTTCTAAATGCACTAATTGATTCACACTATGCGACCGGTATATGCTCATGGCTCTCATGGCCTGTTTTGCATGCCATCAACCAATGTATGCAGGGGGGTCAAGTGCCTTGTGAGTGCCCATCCACTGTGTTCTTTCATGCCGTTTGTTTTGGTGGCCTGGCACGTGTCCTGTGATGTCAATGCTCACATCATTGCAACATTGCTGTCGGCCTCATCATGACCCCAGTGAGCAATACTGATGTTTATAGGGACATTTTGGGGGCCCTGCTGTCTGTGTGATGGTGTGTTGATGTTTCTGTCCGTCATGTGCCTCCTTCGTGCGCAGTTATGGGGGACAGGCCTTTCGGTTGATGGTGTTTGGTGACGTGCATGTAGGTGCATTTCGTTGTAGTCAATGTGGTCTGAATTGGTACAATGCACTTGCAGATGGTTGTGTCATGGTTGGGACACAACCTCATTCACATGGTAGGGCTGCATACATCAGGCATTGGGTTTACTGGTGTTGGGTGAAGTTTGTGTTGCTTTAGGGTATGATCTGGCTCCGTTGTCTCTGCTACTCACAGCCAGGTGGAGTGTGCATCATTCCCCCCCCTTTCAGCCAGGTGGAGTATGCATCATTCCCCCCCTTTCAGCCAGGTGGAGTATGCATCACCCCCCCCCTTTCAGCCAGGTGGAGTATGCATCATCCCCCCTCCCTTTCAGCCAGGTGGAGTATGCATCATCCCCCCCCCCCTTTCAGCCAGGTGGAGTATGCATCATTCCCCCCCCCTTTCAGCCAGGTGGAGTATGCATTGGTACATCGTTCACCTACCCACTTCACATTTCCATGGTCATGACATTAGACTCACCGAGTAGCCAGGAACTTGGGCATGCATGTCGCTCCATGTAGCGTGGTATTGTGGAGTTCCTCAGGACCATTGAATCATGGGTTGCTCCGGGGAATCGGGCACAACAATGTGTGATGTTCCTGTTGGAGTCACAGACCATTTGCACGTTGATTGAGTGAAATAGTTTACGGTTGCGGTACGGTACCTCCATGGCATGTGGAACCACCAATTCCACATGGGTGCAGTCGATGGCACCAATGCAACCAGGTATGCCGGCTAGTGCATGGAAACCCACTTTGGTGTTTGCAATCTCCTGGGCAGACCGTGGTAATGAGATGTGGTCGTCTGTGTGCTTGAGGAGGGAATCGAGCACTTGGATCAGTGTACGTGAAAATAATGGTTGTGAAATGCCATGCAAGTGCCCCACTGTGTGCTGGTAGGTGCCTGTGGCCAGGAAGTGGAGTACAGGCACTACCTTCAGTAGGGGTGGGATGGCGGTTGGTGTTTCTATCATGCTGACGATGTCGTTGTGTGTCATGTCTACGATGGCGGTGATGGTGTCCCGGTCCAAACGGTACAGGGTGTGGATCTGCTCTGATGCGTGTGATTGGGGGCTGCCTGCGTGGTGGCACTGGCTGTGCTGGTGGGGCTTGCTGGCCCTGTCTTGCCCTCCTTCTCCTCCTGCGTCTTCTCTGTGCTGCCTGTTGTTATTGTTGTTGTTGTTGTTGTAGCACTTGCATTGCTATCAGGTCCTCCAGCCCCAACATTGCTAGTCTTATTGGTATCATTGTGGAGTGTGACTGGGTGTGGGAAGGGGTGGGGTGTGCTCTTTTTGTACTTCCTGAGTCTGTATTGCCTCCACCTGTGCTGATTATGTGCACCTGTGGCAGCTGGGTTCACTTTACATGGCCATTTTACGGCTGGTTCGCGATGGCGTAATTAGCACCATGGCGGTAAGGTACTTAACGGGCTTTGTGATGGCGTTAGGTGCATGTCCGCTTGGGTCGTGATCCGCTTAGCTTTGCGCCATGCCGGAATTAAGGGCGTGGCAGGTCGCGTGCGCATGACCTTGGTGCAGTTAGCGGGAGCGTTAACCACGATGCCGCTAATGGCATCGTAGTTAACGGTCACGGGTCATGGTCGGACCTAGCGGAAAACGATGCCGGTAATCATTTACTGGCATCGTTTTTCGCTTACTGCCAGGGTCATAATGAGGCCCAATGAACACATGATTCCTAAGAGATTAGTTCTGGCACAGTTCTAGCTGAGTACTCACACTATAAATTTGAAATAGGCCATGAAGGTCTGATCAGGTTTGGACTGGACTCCTGGCGGGTGGTTCTGAAGTCACAGCTCTCTCGGTCAGCTCTGCTCTGCTGGTCTGGTCTGGATCTCTGGTTCTGCTCACAGCGATCCGGTCTGGGTCTGGTCTGTGGTTCTGGATACAGGGTTCTGCTTTCTGGGTGTTTCTGGCACAGGGTTCTAGGCCAGAATCAAACAGCTCAGCCCGGCTGTTTGAATATTGGGTTGCAAATGATTTTGAGGCCTGCTGAAAAAGGATTTAGCTGGTGGTTCATGCCTCTCCGCTTTAAGTTCTGGCTTGGTTCTGGATCTATCTGGAGTTAAGTTCTGGATCTCTGGATGTAAAGTCTGGAGTCTGGATGTGAAGTCGTCCGTCAAAATGCTCCACAAGAAAGTGGAAAGTGAAGGTCCCTCCTGGGTTTCAGTGTTCCTTTTTATGTCTTTTGAAAATGGGTGTGTGCGTGGGCATAACTAAGCCTGCCCCTCACAACTTATCATTGGCCAGGTTTTCCTCTCCCCCTTGATTGGGGGAAGGAAATGGAGTGTCATCGTGAGGAGATAGTTTAAGAGTCAGAGGGTTCACCCCTGGTCACTTTGCACACAAATCTATATTTGATCCAAATACACATTTATCTGTGTACAATTTTTCTAATATTATATGTCCAGTTAACATATTTTCTGTAGCACCAAACCATCCGATCCCTGTCTTTGTAAAATGTTGTGTCTACTTATAACAGAATTCTGCCCTTTTCATCAAGAACACAACCTCTAAACTTTTACAGAATTTACACAAACATGCACAAGGAATATGGGCATCAGATGATAAAGTGTCAGATTTTTAACATACAGACATTCGAAGTAATACCTTATTTTCCACTACTACCCCCAAGAACATACCACAGAGTCCTAACACCTCTTAAAATGTGCACAGAAAATCACAAGAACAATTATATTAATTATATAATTTTGACAAGTCCGTACTATGAATTATCCATCTTTTTAAAATGATGCTTTAGCCCAGAGGGGTGTGGTTTCCCAAAGCACATGGTGGAATTTCTGGTTTGTCCACTTCCTCCAACTCAAGTTGCTCACAGAGGCACTGCCCCTCCCAGTTTCTCTCAAGAGGAAGCCATTTACGACCCCCCCCCTAATTTAACATTTGCCTGAGCCAAGGAAGGCTCATTGTTCTGTTTCCCTGCTCCCAGATGCTCCTCCCCTGATTCAATCAGGGAGGTGTCATCTCCTTTTGGTGGGAACAGCAGAAGGCAGCCAGGCCTGGGAATGCAGTGGCTGAGCAAGTTACCACTCCTGTCGGGGGTAGTTGCCGGGCAGAATTCAATCTCTTCAAGCCAGGCTTCAGCCAAATGTCACTTTTGTTCCCAGTTTTTCTTCATCTAAATCAAACTTACAATTTTTACACATGCAGCTAGAATGCTGATTCTAAGTTCAAAACTATGACATTTAAACAGTTGCAACCTATGTGACACTCAAAGTAGGTCACTCATTTATTTTAAACATTGCGATTTTAGTGGCTTTAAGTCCAATTTCACTTCAGCTGCTGACATCCACAGCTCAGCCAGTTTTGTTATAAACATTGTTTTGGGCTCTTCATCTTTCCAGATTTTGTATGCACACAAGACTACATTCTGCCAAATGTCTGCTGGTGTTCATTGAGATTTTTGAACATCTTGCAATGTTTAAAATAGGCATTTTTAGCTTGCATTTCAGAGAAACAAAGGTGATTTCAAAGCGCTTTTTGAGCTAACAGGCACTGCTGTTTTTCCTTTGGCACCACGTTTCACTCATGGCGCTTCTGGCCCATCACGCTCGCACTGGTGGGTGGTAGGTCAGGCGACCATTTTGGTGTGCGCAAAACTGCGCGGTTTTCCTGGATTCTGGCTCAATGTGGGCTTTTTTGACCATCTTGGATTTTCTGAGCCCACAGCCCCAAATGTTGCAGCATAATAACTGGAACATGGGTCAAAACCCCCGACAAGCCCCCCCGCCCGACTGCGCTCTGATTTCAAGTCGAGGCGGAGTCGGGTGCAAAGGATGTTTTGATCCACGCGCTGGTATGTCTGCATCATCTTCTTCCGATTCCGCAGATGGCACAGTTCAGCCTCTTTTCCTCCATCAGGGTGGATCGATCGGTTCTCCTCGCCGGTTCTGATGGGAGTATTGGGCGGTACCCCGGGCCCCTCGGATCTTTGCTCCCGGTCCCCAGGTCGTCTTCCGTGGTCAGTCTCCAGGTTTTCTTCCTCCTAGGATGACAAAGCAAAGCGGCAATACCTATTCATAGACATTTCTCCCCCACTATTGATATAGTGGGGCGGCATATACATTTTATAAATCAATAGACATTTACATTCTTATTTTTAAAAAACCCAGATATAATGAAGAATTATTCAAGAATCATAATATTTTAGAGACTACATGTGGGATATTTTAGGGTTGGAACTGAATTACTCTGGAGCGGCCCCCTCCGGTATTGCAGAGGACTCCTCCAGTTGCTGCAGAGTGTGCCTGGGATGGCAACACCTTAACTGATTTATATTGACCCACTTGTCTTGCCCTTCTGCCAAACTAACTTTGGGGATGCGGATCGTGTAGGCAACTGGGGAGATCTTGTCTATAATTTCAAAAGGTCCCTTCCATGTAGGCAAAAAATTTTGCTGTTTAGCCTGGTTTCTTTGGAAATTATATAGATAAATCCAGTCTCCTACATTATATTCTTTCCGGGTGGTCTTCAGGTCGTAATGGGTTTTCATGCTATCAGCCAATCTTTCTAGATTCTGCTGAGCATATGCAAAAGTGTGTTGAAGGTGTTTCCTTAAATTCTCCACATACTCATGAGTTGTGGAGGCATTTATCAATGTCTGCTCTTGGGTCCTGTAGAGCAAATGCTGGGGAAGCACCATCTTGTGTCAAGTCATCAGCTCAAATGGTGACATTTTAGTTGCAGATGAAGAGGTAGATCTGATGGCCATTAGGACCAGAGGTAATCGGGTATCCCAACTTGGCCCAGAATCTGCCACAAACTTTTTTAAGATGCTCACTATGGTTCTGTTGTATCTCTCCACTGCACCAGAAGAGGCTGGCCGGTAAGCAATATGTAGCTTCCTTTTAACCCCGAGAATCTCCCACATCTTAGTCATTACTTCGCTGGTAAAATGGCTACCTCTGTCTGACTCAATCCTTTGGGGTAGACCAAAACGCGAAAAGATGTGGTTGATCATCAGGGCAGCTGCTGTTTCTGCCTTGCAGTTAGGGGCCAGGATACATTCCACCCACTTGGTAAACAAGCATGTGACCGTCAACATGTTCTTGTTTCCCCTAGAGGAGCAAATCACGGGGCCTATGAAGTTGATTTGCAAATCTGACCATGGCAGTGTCATCCCCCTCTTTTGGAGAGGCGCCCGGTGTGTGAGGGATGTTGGCTGAAATTGTGCACACACAAGAAACCCCTTCAAGTATTGGTCGAGGTCCTGCCCCATGTGTGGCCAGTATGCAACCTCTCTTAAGATCTCAAGTGTTGTATGAAACCCCATATGACCGGCGGTGGCTGCATCATGGGCGTGACTTAACACCAGGCTTCGGAATGAGGTAGGGACCACCCACTGATCATGGCCAGCTTGGGATTTCCTTACCAACAAACCGTCTTGGATTCGGAACATCTTTGGATATTTCATCAACACTCTAAGGTCCTCTTTCCCAATGTAATCGGTATCCGTCAGGGGAAAGTTCTCAGGGTCCTCAATGTGTTGGTAAAACTTACCAATTATTGGATCCCCTTTTGAGCCGTAATCAAATCAGCATCTGGGGTCTCCTTACTCCATTGTGCAGTTGAAAGATCATTGTGAGCATTTGTCCGGGACCTAGTGATAGCAGTGACCTGGATTTCCCCCAACAGGGACTCAATCTCTATTAGATTCCCTTGGATGGCCCCGGTTTTGGCCAGCTGATCACCTAAGTCATTTCCAGTTGTGTCTGGTCCATCTACTTTGGAATGACCCTTGATCTCTTCCAGTAGATGGTCATCCCATTCGAGGTGACCAGATCATCAATGTTTTGAATTAACTTCCCATGTTTCAGGGGTTTGTTATTAGCACATAACATGCCTCTGGTTTTCCAATTAACCAGGTGCTCCACGAACCCATTCCGTACGTAATCTGAATCTGTGATTATGACCAGTTTGTGGAGTTGATGTTGGACAGCAGTGAGGATGGCCTGATGCACAGCCATCAATTCTTCCACCTGACTACTTCGGGGACCAATTTTGTACCCAGCGGAGGGTTCTGGGGACTCATTCACCCATGCATTCCCTACGCCGGCCACAAAATCTTTCTTCCCATTGTTGTCAACATGGTAAGAGCATCCATCCACATAGACAGTGGGCATTCCCTCACACTTGTCTTCTTCAAAGACTTTGTGTGGGGAATTAAGGTATGCCTCCATGTTGTCCTTGATTTTCAGACTTTCGTCCTCGAGACAGTTTTCTCTGGCACAATCATGCAAGTCAGCCAGACCTTACGCGAGGGGACTCTTCTTGTTTTGGCCATATCTGACCTCCACAGGAAAGCCTTGCATTGACAGAATCCAGGAAGTAATTTGGGAATTACTCACATTTCCGGCCCGGATTCTGTCACTTTGGAGGTATTGCAGAGGCTGGTGTGGAGTCTCCACTATGATGTGTTCCCCCTGGATAAACGGAAGGTAATTCTTCAATGCCCACACCGTTGCCAGGAGTGCCTTCTCACAATCATTGAATTTTTCCTCCACAGAGGATAACGTTTTGCTCGCATAGGATATTACTTTATTGACCTTGTCATGCTTTTGGTATAATACTGCCGTCAAGCACGTATTAGAGAACCCTGTCTCCAGGAAGAACTCCTTGTTTCCGACAGGGTATAATAGTCAAGGCACTTGTGAGAGGCTTCTTTTGAGTTGTCTTACTGCCTCGGATTGTTCTGTATCCCATTCCCTCTTGACCCCTCCCTTCAAAAGATGAATCAGGGGTCTAGTGATCTCTGTGTAGCCCTCAATGAACTTTCTGCTGTTATTAGTCGGTCCAAGGAGGATCCTTAGTTCCCGCAGAGTTGTGGGATCCTTCAATTTTTGGAGTGCTTCCACTTTCTTTTCTTGGGGACAGAGACCCTGAGGAGTAATCCCATGCCCTAAGAAATTAACACAGGTTCTGCACCACTGTGCTTTCTGAAAGGAAAGTTTTGCTCCGGCGGCCCTCAACTGGGTCAGAACATAACGGATCTCCGCTATGTGTTCTTACACAGATGAACTTTTGATGAGGACAACATCTACATAAGCCAGGTTACCCCTTGCACCCAGGTTGGGCATGGCCTTATGTAGGAAAATGTTGAACTAATTGCCGGAGTTGAGGTATCCAAAGGGAGTCCGGGTCCATGTGTACTGCTGGCCCCCAAAGGTAAAAGCCAGTTTGTATTGGTCCACCCTACTGACAGGCACGGTCCAGTATCCATTGATCAGGTCTATTGCAGTGAATACCTGTGACCCCTGAATCTGGGCCAGCCCTTGGTCAATGTAGGGCAGAGGCCATCGGGAAGTATGAACCCGTTTGTTGAGCTCCCTAAGGTCGGCGCAGTCTCCACTGGCCGTTTGGCTTCAATATTCCCAGCACCGGATTATTGAAGGTGCTGTGTACTGGACGGATTATTCCCCGGGACTCAAGGTTCTTAATTATTTCAGTAAGGGACTCCATTGATGCAAGAGGCAAGCGATATTGCTTCACAAAGACTGGAGTCATGCCGGGGTCCGTGGGAATTGTTGTTGTGTGGATGTCGGTGCGACCACAGTCATATGAGTCTACTGCAAAGAGATCTTGGAAATCCAAGAAAATTTGTTTCAACTTTCCTTTCTGTTCTAGAGTCACACAGGCATCAGCTAGGTTGACTCTCTCTTCCACCATCTGCCTGAAGCCTGGAAAGACTTCTGGTTTTGCTATCTCAGCGGCCTCCTCCAGCTGGGTGGAGAAGTCCCTGGTCAGAGTGCTGATTTGGACTGGAGGCTTCAGGTGGGAAAGGCAGCCCTCTTGTCCTGTAAAATCACCTCATCCCCTCTGAAGTCACAAGTCACATCTTCCTTACCATAAGGGCACGAAGTGTACACCAGGAAGTTCCCCCCATGCCGGGTAAAGATCCTGTCTGGTGTTGTATTGTCATCACTGTCACTGTCAAAACAGTCCTTGGGGATTGTTCCTAACAGTTCATTTCCTAAATCAATGGAGAAATGTCGGTCGTCAACCGCCATTCCAATAATGGTGTCTGCGGGTAGAATAATACTCTTTAAGTCGCTGTTATCCACCTCTATTGGAATGGTGTCATGTTCTATGTTGGCTAATGGTGTTGGGTTTACCCCCCAACTCTTGCTGTTGGAGAGAAGCATTTAGATGAATATAAGCATCAGAGTTTTTCAATTTTTGTCCTCTTTTAACTTTCACTTCCAGGCAGAATTGTCGGGTCCTTTCTGGGATGGTGACTTCCTCTTTAACCTGAATTTCAACTGCATAAGGTAGCAATTGAGCTGACCTAAAAGCTTTTTCTGGATCATCAAAGCCCATGGGATTATCCGCTAATCGGGACCAAGCTTTGAAGTTTATTAGGTCCAAACTAATGGCAAAGCGATTGAGAAGGTCACTGCCTAAGTAAAAGGCGGCAGTGACATATCGCACGACCCAACAAATATGGACTATGCTCTTGTTGCCAATGGAGATTTTGAGCATACACCTGCATGGCAGGAGTTGTTTGGAATTAGGTGCTTCCAGGTCCATTTCTCATTTGTCTAGCAGTATGAATGCGGGAATGGCTGGATCTTTTGGGAGTTGGCGGAACATGGCTTCGCTGATGAAGCTCTTACCGTTGTTCACACACACTCGGGCGAGAACAGAGTCCTTCCCATTATTTAACTTAAGAGGGATGAACAACTGCTCTCCAATTTGCTGAATATCAGCCAGGCTCTGAGCTGATTTCACATCTTTCTGGACTATCGGAGTGGGAATGTCTGATTGTGGATTAGTAAAGAATTTCAGAGTGTTTCCTTCCAGTGTGGAATACCACCTTAAACTGGAAGGAAGGTTGATTTTCAGAAATAGAGAGGACCCCCCATCACCAATCTGTTGTCCTACTGCTATTACTGTCATATCTGGAATTTGGTTGTTCTGGAAGTGAAATTCTACTTGGTCAGATTTTTGTTCAACCATGTGGCACTTGCTGTTTAACTAACATGGTTGACACTCTGCTTTAATTTTATGGGTTGGCTAGTCTGGGTCCACAGGACCTTGTTTACGCAATCTATTAGGGGTGACAACCTTCTCAGGAGGTCATTCCCTAGTAGACAAGGGGTGCCCTCTGGAGTCACTACTATGACCGGGTGTTTCACTTTGTGTCACCCAATTTTGATGTCCAAATCCGCAGTCCCCTCGATGGGAATTTCCTTCCCGTCAAAGTTCTGGAGTTGTCCAGGAAGAGAGGTGAGAGGAATTCCGTAATTCTCCCCCATTCCTGCATTTAGTTCATCAAAGGCCCTTTTGGACAGAAGAGTAGCTTGGGATCCAGTGTCCACCAGTGCCAAAATTGTACCCTGCCCCTGTACTTGTACCGGGGCATTATATCTTCACTCCTTCTCCTCAAGGGGGCACAGATAATGCACATTTTTGGACAACTGGTGGGCTAATTTTCTGGTTTGGGACATTGCGAGAGAAGAGATTTGGGCAGAATTCTGTGGAGAGTCATGGGAATCTGCAAGAAAAAGTTGACAACTTGAAAGAGGATATTCAAGTTCCCCTGGTTCTGGTCCTGGGCTGCCCCCCCCCCTTTTAGGGGGCAGTCACCAGAATGGTTTTGAACCCAGGGATTGATTTTGATGCTGTTGGTTCTGGGATAGGATGATGGGTGGCGGCAGCTCAATCCCCACATCTACCCAGTCTATGGATGCGGTTTTGGGTTCCCCTGGTTCGGGTTCTGGGCCGCCCCCCCTTTTGGAGGCAGTCACCAGGATGGGTTTGAACCAGGGGTTTTCGGTCTTGTTGGTTCTGGGATAGAATGATGGGCGGCGACAGCTCAATCCCCACATCTACCCAGTCTGGATTGGAATCCCTTGGGACCCATTTTTCCTTGGGAGGAGTTCCCCCATCTCTGAAGGAGAAGATCCTTTTCCCAGGATCCTCTGAGGATCCCTCTCCCTCAAATTGGAAGACCTGTACCTCCTCCACAAAATGGGTCTGTTTGGGTCCTTTGTTTCTCCTACCTCCTCTCTGCTCCTTGGGTGGCAGACTTCCAGGGGTTGGAGATTTTGTTTCCGGTTCCTGGGTTTCCAGGGGCTGTTTGCAAGTGTGGAAGGAAGCTTCCTCCAAGGCTTTACAACCCCCTTCCACTTGTGCCTCCTCCGTGGGAACCGGTGGATTATCGGGGTGCTGCCCCCGTCATTGTTCTGGAGCACCAGGCCCAGAGTTTGGGGCATTCTGCGGTGGCATGCTCATCTGAGGGTTCTGTTGAGCCCTCAGTATGTGACCCAGATCCCTTGCCATATTTTGGACCTGGCGCTCTAACTGTGAAACCCACTCAGGCTGATACAGGGTTCTATTTTCTCCCCAGGGCTGATCCTGGGAAGGGTAGCTATCCCTTCCCTGGTAGTACCCTGGGTTGGGAAGATTTGAGTACCCCTCAACCCTTGGCCTCCCCTCTCCTGGATTCGGTTGTCTTGGCTCAGGGAATTGGGGAAAGGAGGATGCATGATTTTGGGGCTAGAAGTTGGGTGGATACCTGGGGAACAAGTTCTGCCCAGGATTTGGTGAATTTCTGCCCTCCTGGGGGAAGTGCGGAGGGAAGTTCCCTGGGTTGGGCACTTGGTTGGATCCCCCCCCTTGGGCCGGAGGAGTCCACACATAACCCAGGATTGGACTGTTTCCCTTATAGCGGGGACTTACATAGTCAGGGGAGCGAGGGACCCCATTTGTGGGACCACCTCCTTGACTCCCTGTCTGTGACTGGCCCGAGGGCCTTCTGGGCTTAGAATTATTCGCTGCCGGCAGGTTTTTAGCCCCCCCCATCTCCAAATCTAAAACGGGGGCAACCTTTTCCTCTGCCACCTTGGCAGCAGCAGGGGTGCTGTTGGTTTTGGGTTTTTTGGGCTTATTCTTATTTTCCACTGGTTTCTGCACATCATAGATGCGGGTGGCTTGCTCAATGACCCAGTCTAAAGATCTTTTCTCGTGAAAGTCTCTCACGAGCTGGGTCAATATGTATTTGGGTAATAGATGGAAAAACGTATTAACAAATTCTCTACTGTCCGTGCGTACCCTTTTTGTAGTCTGCGCAAAAGCACGCTTTAACCCCTGCACAAATTCTTGTGGGGCCTGATCCTCCCCACATTGGAAATTGTAGGCTGCCTTGCGAGCCTCTTGGGGATTTCTGTGAACAGAAACATGTTTCAAGATGGCCGCCCTGTAGGTGGACCATCTTGAATGATTTTGGTCCTCCAGCCCCGCAAAGAAACTGGAGTATTCTGGGGAGAATGTCCATTTTACATACTGAACGCAGCTACTGCTGTCTTTCAAATGGAAAGTCTCCATCATTTGCTCATAAAGCTCCAAGTGTTCCCAAACAGAATACTTGGCGTTCTTGTGATAAGGGGTGATGGCACTCCTTATTGCCTTGATCTGCTTTAAGGGGTCCTTAAGCAAGGCCCTTTTTGCCTTATTGGCCTTTTTGGTTCTGGTAACCCTGGTCCACTCATCCTCTGACTCAGAGGCACTGCTCCCAGAGGTGCCCGTCTGATCTTCCAGGTTTTCCCGGATTCTGCGAGCCTGGGAATGGCTGGCAGAATTTGGGGACATAGTCCCCTGTGTCCTGGGCCGCTCAGAGGAGTCTTAGGCTCCCTCCTTGCTGCCAGGATTTGATGGGTACCCCCCCACTGACCTAACTGGGCAGAGGTTTTCAGGATGCCTTTACTGGGCCTACTCTCCTGGGGTTCCCCACTAAATTGCACTGTGCTTAGGTGCCCATACCCGGATGCCCGCCCATCCATTCCTGGGAGGTACTGGCCTATGAACCCCATACTTTTGGCTGGATAGTAATCTGCCCTCCCTGTGGCCCTGTGCTCATGTGTGCCAGGGGACATGGGGATGGCAGAGTCCAAGGACTGAGAGAGATGAAGGCCTCTGGTACTAGGGCTCCTGAGGTTATGCTCAGGTGTTTTCCTTTCCCAGCGAACTTCATCTCTGTCAGCCCCTGCTCCCTGTTGCAATGCAAGAGCCTGCGCTTTCAGTTCCTCAGTTAAGGCCTTACTAGACTCTATCAGTCTCTCCTGCATGGCTACCTGTTGCTGGAGCCTATCATTGTGCTGAGAGAGAGCCTCATTTTCTCTCTGCGCCTCCTGATTGGTCCTGGAATACTGGGCCAGTCTTTGCTGCAGGAGGGTTACCTCCTGAGTCCCATGCCTACTGGTCTGTTCCTTTCTTGCCAGAGCATCTTCCACCCTCCTGGTGTGCTTTAACAAGTTCTGATGCTCTTTTTGGAGGTCACCAAGTCCCTGGAGGGCCAAGTGATTTTCTTCAATTTTGTCTTTTAATTGGCAGACTTCCTAGCCTAAGGTGTCCCTTTCCTGACTAAGAGCCTGCATCTGTGCCGCCAGGTCGTCCCTCTGCCTTTGAAAGGCATCGGCTTTCTGGCGTTCTTGATCAAACTCTGCCTAGGTATCCAGGTCTTTCAAAATCAATATATTGCTTTCCTCTTTCTCTCTGTCTAGTTGGATTTGCAGGGTGGCTACCTGCTCTCTGCATACCCTGTTAAAGTCTAGTTGTTGCTCCAGCTTTTTCCTGCTCTGCAGTAGGGAGTCCAAACCTTCTTGGTACTCCTTCTACAAGGCCAGAAATCTGTTATCTTGGTCAGCCATTTCCTGTTGCAGGATATCCATATCCTCCTTTATTTTAATAATATACTGCCTACTATCATTTTCGGACTCCTGGCTACTCTGCAGCCTCTGCTCAGAAGAGACCAGGTCAGATTGGGCCTTCTCTAATGCCATCAGTTGCCTATTTGCCAGATCTTGGCCTTCAGCACATTTGTCCTGTATGGCTCCCATATATAAATATAAATATGCCGCTACCCTGGCAATCTTGTTGTGCTCATCCTTGGCCTTAGGGGCCATATATAATTCAATCAGGGCCACATGTAAGGGACCCTGATCTCTTCATGTATCTGACCCTGTTTCAGTGATCTGGGGTGCGATTGCCTGCAACCAGACCGCTTGGTCCTGATGAGCCCACTCACCTCTCACAAATAGCTTATGTAAGAGGTGTTCTCTGGCTATTTTGATATCTACCAAAGTCGTCATTCTGGAATTTGATTTCCTTCCTGACTTACAGAAGTTTGTATTTTATTTTGCAAACCAGACCGGTTCCTTAGAGCGTTCCTTTGAGGGGTGTTTTTACAGTGTAAACAAGAATTTATATATCCTGTCAGTTAGCACACTGTATTAATCTGCACAAGTGATAGCTCTAATCCAGAATCCCGGACGAGTCCCCACTGTTCAGTGACTTCAATTCAGCATTCCCACTAAGTCAGTGCCTCGTCTGGGACGCCCAAGGGAGGCCCTTATTTATATAATTTTATGAAAAGTTATATTCTGGATGATAAACCCTTATATAACGCCCCACTCTTTGAATCCCCCTGACCTCACTGAGCCAAGAAGTAGGTTTGTTTTGCAATTTAAAAGATTTATTAGAAAAATTAAACAATATATATATATATATATATATATTACACTTTTATAATAAATTAATATTTGATATCACACTTAAGAATATGACAGTGATCAACACTGGGTGATGTTACACTAGCACACTGATTTAATTACTTAAGAGCCAGTATAGGGAGGAAAAGGTAACTGAGTACGCTTTTATGGTTTCAAGGAAAAACAATGATGGAAATAATGCAGTACAGAAATAACTGGTAGGGTTTCACAAGAGATAATATGTTCACATTTCCCCTGGTGGCAATTCACTCCCCCCCCCTTATGCAATAGAAGATGGAAAGGAGAGCACACAGTTCTCAGGAATACAATCAAATGTAGTTCAGTTCCCCCCTAGCAAGCTTAGATCACAGGGATGATTTTAAAACACAGGCAAAATACTTTAAATGTGGTTTGCAAGGAAGTGAAATTATGCTAAAAATTATTTTAATTCCATATAGGAGATTCAGGGTAGGTGATAGCTACTTAATATTAGTTCAGGTCAGCACTATCAATGATTCAGGGATGGTTATCAGGTTGAAAACGGAATTCAATAACGGAAGCAAAAGACAGATATTTTTATACGTGGTTGAAATGAAGCAAAATGTCAATTCGCAGCAATTTTTCTGATTACGGAATAACTATAAGGAATAGAAAGTCGGTTTCAAAAGATACAGACGAATTTGTGAAGGTGGTTTTTCGAAATTAAAGTAAACTTCAGAATGACAAAATTACACTTTTACAGCTTTGAAATGACAGAATGAACACACAATTCCTATGATGCAGTTCTGGACAGGTTCAAATGTTTTGAATCAGATTATTTTAAACTAAGAGATTAGTTCTGGCACAGTTCTAGTACTCACACTATAAATTTGAAATAGGCTGTCAAGGTCTGATCAGGTTTGGACTGGACTCCTGGCGGATGGTTCTGAAGTCACAGCTCTCTGGGTCAGCTCTGCTCTGCTGGTCTGGTCTGGATCTCTGGTTCTGCTCACAGTGATCTGGTCTGGGTCTGGTCTGCGGTTCTGGATACAGGGTTCTGCTTTCTGGGTGTTTCTGGCACAGGGTTCTAGGCCAGAATCAAACAGCTCAGCCCGGCTGTTTGAATATTGGGTTGCAAATGATTTTGAGGCCTGCTGAAAAAGGATTTAGCTGGTGGTTCAGGCCTCTCCGCTTTAAGTTCTGGCTTGGTATCTATCTGGAGTTAAGTTCTGGATCTCTGGATGTAAAGTCTGGAGTCTGGATGTGAAGTCGTCTGTCAAAATGCTCTGCAAGAAAGTGGAAAGTGAATGTCCCTCTTGGGTTTCAGTGTTCCTTTTTATGTCTTTTGAAAATGGGTGTGTGCGTGGACATAACTAAGCCTGCCCCTCACAACTTATCATTGGCCAGGTTTTCCTCTCCCCTTTGATTGGAGGAAGGAAATGGAGTGTCATCGTGAGGAGGTAGTTTATGAGTCAGAGGGTCCACCCCTGGTCACTTTGCACACAAATCTATATTTGATCCAAATACACATTTATCTGTGTACAATTTTTCTAATATTATATGTCCAGTTAACATATTTTCTGTAGCACCAAACCATCCGATCCCTGTCTTTGTAAGATGTCGTGTCCACTTATGACAGAATTCTGCCCTTTTCATCAAGAACACAACCTCTAAACTTTTCCAGAATTAACACAAACATGCACAAGGAATATGGGCATCAGATGATAAAGTGTCAGATTTTTAACATACAGACATTCGGAGTAATACCTTATTTTCCACTACTACCCCCAAGAACATACCACAGAGTCCTAACATCTCTTAAAATGTACACAGAAAAATCACAAGAATAATGATATTAATTATATAATTTTACAAGTCTGTACTATGAATTATCCATCTTTTTAAAATTATGCTCTGGCCCAGAGGGGTGTGGTTTCCCAAAGCACATGGTGGAATTTCTGGTTTGTCCACTTCCTCCAACTCAAGTTGCTCACAGAGGCACTGCCCCTCTCAGTTTCTCTCATGAGGAAGCCATTTACGACCCCCCCCTAATTTAACATTTGCCTGAGCCAAGGAAGGCTCATTGTTCTGTTTCCCTGCTCCCAGGTGCTCCTCCCCTGATTCAATCAGGGAGGTGTCATCTCCTTTTGTTGGGAACAGCAGAAGGCAGCCAGGCCTGTGAATGCAGTGGCTGAGCAAGTTTCCACTCCTGTCGGGGGTAGTTGCCGGGCAGAATTCAATCTCTTCAAGCCAGGCTTCAGCCAAATGTCACTTTTGTTCCCAGTTTTTCTTCATCCGAATTTTACACATGCAGCTGGAATGCTGATTCTATGTTCAAAACTATGACATTTAAACAGTTGCAACCTATGTGACACTCAAAGTAGGTCACTCATTTATTTTAAACATTTCGATTTTAGTGGCTTTAAGTCCAATTTCACTTCAGCTGCTGACATCCACAGCTCAGTCAGTTTGGTTATAAACATTGTTTTGGGCTCTTCATCTTTCCAGATTTTGTATGCACACAAGACTACATTCTGCCGAATGTCTGCTGGTGTTCATTGAGATTTTTTAATATCTTGCAATGTTTAAAATAGGCATTTTTAGCTTGCATTTCAGAGAAACAAAGGTGATTTCAAAGCGCTTTTTGAGCTAACAGGCACTGCTGTTTTTCCTTTGGCATGTAAGGATATTTGGCGTGTTACAGCACAGAGTACAGCACTACTGCACAGGTAGCATTTTTTTTTGATGCAGCACCACCACATGGGTGTGGTGCATTTCTATATGTGTTTTTTTTTATGCAACACATATAGCAATGCACCACACCCATGTGGTGGTGCTGCATCAAAAAAAAAAATGCTACCTGTGCAGTAGTGCTGTACTCTGTGCTGTAACACGCCAAATATCCTTACAGGCACCACGTTTCACTCATGGTGCTTCTGGCCCATCACGCTCGCACTGGTGGGTGGTAGGTCAGGCGACCATTTTGGTGTGTGTAAAACTGTGCGGTTTTCCTGGATTCTGGCACAATGTGGGCTTTTTTGGCCATCTTGGATTTTATGAGCCCACAGCCCCAAATGTTGCAGCATAATAACTGGAACATGGGTCAAAACCCCTGACACTTCAGCTCTCTGCCTTCCACCGCATTTCACCTACCTGCACCCACTGAATGGTCTTTCTTCAGCTCCCTGCCTTCCACCGCATTTCACCTACCTGCACCCACTGGATGGACTTTCTTCAGCTCTCTGCTGTGCACCGCATTTTACCTACCTGCACCCACTGGATGGACTTTCTTCAGCTCTCTGCTGTGCACTGCATTTCACCTACCTGCACCCACTGGATGGACTTTCTTCAGCTCTCTGCTAGCTCTCTGCTGTGTACCACATGTCACCTACCTGTTCCCACTGTTTGTCTTTTCTCAGCCTGTGCTGTGTTTTTCATATTAACCTTATGTGATGCTTGATGTAGCCCCCTGCACGTAGGGTGAGGTATTCCATTGTCGCATTTTACTTGCTGTGCCTGCATACTTGATGTAGCCCCCTGTCCATGAGGTGTGGCTTTTTCCCATGTTTGTGCACCCACTCTTGATATCCAGCCTTGTGCTGTGCCTAAACCTGTTCACTTGTGCACTTATGTCACTTGCATATTTGATGTAGCCCCCGTTACTGTGAGGATGCTTTCCCATTATGCACCTGCTCTACTGCACTTGAACGATCCGAATGCCTCTTTGACTAGTAGGACCGTTTTGTGTTATATTGTTATTCTTCTGTTCCGTTCTTGTGAATGTCACAAGGCCTAGTAGGGCCATTTTTTGTTATCCTTCATCTCTATCCCGCCCACTCTCCTTCCTTGTCTTGTTGCACCTTGAAACACTTTGTGATGTATAGGCGCATTTAAAAAAGAAACAATACATAAAATAAATAAAAACAAACAAAAAAGGCTTGCATGACATGACAGGGAATTAACTCTTAATAATAAACATTTTGGCATAAAGGGGCCACTCCTTTTTAATTTGACCATTCCATTACTTTACCTTGTGCTAGGAATAGCGTTCACCTTTATACACATTCTGTCCTTGGCTGTGCCACTCTTGGCTCATTGACAATCACCATCATGGTGTTTGACCTGGGTTACAATGTATAGCGTTATCCAAGCAAATAAGCCACTAAACGGCTGGATTACCCAAGTACACTCTCAAGTTACTCATGCATCCAACATTACAATGCGTACTGCCAACAATTCTCCAAATCTGCTTTGGAAACACAACACAAATATCACAACACTTTAGGATATATCGCCTCATCCCTTTTGGAGAACCATGAGCCACCTAACAGGGCTACCATGCACCCATGCTATCACAAAACGTTCTTGCCCTGCTGAATCCATCCCATCCTGTGTTGGTAGCATCTTTTTACCAGTTTCCCATCATCTCATCTTCCCCTCGCGCATTTTCTTTTGCCAGCAGACTAAGGTGGGGGCACAGTACGCCACTTCACAGACAATCCGAGGTGCTCTGTTACTACTATGGGAGTGATTTGGTGCAGTATGTATATAACACCATAAAGTACTATACCATGGTCAAGTGAAGTGGTGCTCCTCCTTGCGTCGCCTGACACCATACATCTTTTTGGGCTCGCTAAAGACAGTATTTTCCGTCATTCAGAATCCAGACGTATTTTTGACTTGGGGAATTTTTGTTGTTTTTCTGGCATGTGGAAGATTTATCGGGTGCCTTTCTTGTACATCTAAATTATATCAAAGGGCTCCTGGTGGATACAACCCTATTCTGCCCAGGAACGCTTACGTTACTAGAACAAAAGTGAATGGGTTGAGAACAAAATGACTATGAATCCTCCTCCCTTCTGATTCATTCCAAAATTGCAGCACAAGCGAAGTGTATTGAATCACACTAGAGGTTTCCAAAAGCTTTATATTTGGGTAGAATTTAAGTTTCGATTTTTTACATTCTGAACATCATATTAAAGACAACAAACACAAGCAAACATAATTTGCATTATCAGAACAAAACGGAAGCAAGATCCTGTTCTTGCATAATGATATTGTTAAACAGACATAATGCAATCACTGTTGTCGCTACTGAAAGTAGACGACAGGCGTCGAACAAAGAGTGAACAGATAAACAAACAGGTCATTAGTACATATCTACATGGGAACAAACAGTTGACAGTGGTGATACTGTGCATTGGTGAAAAACAACATCTACACCAAATGTTTCAGCCCTATAAAGGGGCTAGGTGAGCCATTTCTTCCTAGGGCCTTCATCAGGACGAAGGAAAAACAGTGTGGTCAGGATGTTCAGGAAGTGCTGGAACAGGAATGGAGGAAATTGATAAGGGGAGGCTCAAAACAAATTAGCTTAGGAGTGTGACATGAATCACGGAATCTCTGTCTAAGAAATGGAAAGACATTGCCTTTTTATTTTAAACATAACAAATCAAAAACACTACCGTCTAGACATAAGCGACTAGTTTTCTACTATCCCGCTATTCCCATTCGTTATTTCCTCCCTGGGGATCGGCTCTGCATGCTCATCCTCCCTCAGCGAGGTTATTGAACAACCCTTAGGGTGGAACAGACGGAACAGACCCCCTTCTACTCCACTGGCACCGCCCACTGTGAAGGAGGGGCCAGGATATGGTCCCATCCCATATGCAGCGTTTGGCAGGTCGACACTTACCCATGCTCCTGGTATACGTGGCCTGGTAGGGAAGTATTGCCAGGGGCCCTCCCCTGTTGCAGTCAATTGTGCTGGATCGTTCCTGACATATGCAGCTCAGCAAGTGAGGTCCCCCAGGGGTCCCTCATCATCAAGACAAACCCTGGGCTGTAGCTGACAGACAGAGCCCAGGTAAAGACTCTGTGGGGCCCCTCCAAGGTAGGTCTGCGCTGGGGCAAGTAACCAACAAGCACAGAAGCACCTTAAGAATTCATCTGTGACAAAGTGGACATTTAGGGAGTCCATGCCAGGCTGCCTGCCAAGCAAGAACCCTTTATATATATATATATATTTCTATAAAGTGCACTTTATGAAGACCGTACATATCTTAAAGGACACCTTTAGCTTTTTTTAACTGTTTATATGCAGCTGCTAGGCAATAGTAATGTAGTGTGTTTACCTCCTTTTGTAGAAAATATGGAACTGCTGGTGTACTGGAGCTGACAATGCATATCTATAACATCTGATCACTAAAGTACTGTACACGGCATCCATTTGTGTTGTGGTTATGGAAACAGTGCTTGGGATATTCCTGCACCTATCACCTTTTCTGACCCATTCCTTAGCCCAGTGCGGCAGACCCGGGGTGATGTCTGTCTGTCTATCTCGCTGTCTATTTTCAAAGGCATGAAAACAGCCCCAACCCCCACATCCGATTAACTCTCCTGTCCACATTCGTTCTCCTAGTCTCCAGCTCCGTTTGTTTTCCAAGATCCTTCCTTGGGGCAGTCATCTAAGTGCAGAATCGCATCTGATTAGATGGTAGGCTTTGTTTGCTGTTTTATTCATTATTGTTTATGGTCTCCTATAAGCTGCTATTTCTCTTGTAAAATAACAGCAGTGAAGGAAGTGGCATTTGTGGAGGGTAGGCCGAGGCATGGGGGATTCTTTCTGTGTGCCCCTCTGAGCAGGCATGTTATTCTACACACAGCTGTATAAGACAGCTCAAATCATTCAGATGATTAAACACATACTTGAAACACCAGCACGGTGAGGCGCTTTACCATTGAGGGTGCAAGGCGCCCAGCAGTATACTGTTCTCGCGCTTCCTATTATATGTATCAGGGTTTAAGAAAACTGCAAGACCGGCTTTGTAACTGGTGCACACACAGCTAAAAGTGCCAAAAATACCTGGTGATTAGCATGAATTTGAAATTATAATATCAAAGCTTTCTGCTGATCGTGGGATAATGTGAGGGTGTCAAGTTGATCGCAGGCGTCTAAATATATCCTGGATGTGAATATGGATCGCGCGTTCTTGTTTAGAAAGCAAATGCGGGAGCCTGAACCTCACCAGACCATCCAGAGGAAAGGAATATTCTCAGGAAGAAGGAACCGGAAGTGGAAAAACTGCAGCTGCTCGCCATTACATGTTCTGTTACAGACAATATCCATTTCCAGACATATCAGTTATGAATCATACATATTTAATTGGCCTTTTCCTCATACTATATTTTATACTGTTAAAATAGGTTGTAGGTTTCGAAGTCCAGCCTTTGAAAGTCCACAACCACAACAGATTTTCAGGATAAGCACAGACTAGGTAAATATATCCCATTTAGATTCACTGTGTGGCTAGTCTGAAAACATGGAGTGGATTTGTCGTTTGATGACCGAAGTTTGAAAAAAATTCAGCTCAAGGGTGTTGTCCTGTTAATATCAGTCTACTGACCTTATGCACGACCCGCCATATAATGTCCAGTTGTCTTGGTTGACCTACATCTAAAAGAAACATAGGTTACCCACTTTCTGTATATATGTAGGCAGGAGAAATGTTGGTGCGGATGAGTACATACATGCCGGTTTTAAGGTGGCATAGCAGTCATCTTATGAGAGTAATGTGACCGTTTGATTAAATGAGGAAGCATGGGTATAAGCAGGAGGGGGAGGGTGGGCATTTCTTTTTCCTTAGTTACCAGTGCAAGTAAAAACGTCACATTGGGGCCATAAGAGGAAGCTGCACCTGCACTCTCTTTGACGTGTCCCAACGGACACATGAGTTAAACACATCTAATTCACAAAAGGGACAGATTGCCAGATTACTAACATTTCATTCCCTCAACCTTTTTTTAATTGAGTGCATGGGGTGGGGGAGTGGCACTGTGCTGATTCGAAAGAAGATCGGGGCCGGCTTGGAATGCAGGGGTTTCAAAGTCAGACCTCAAACCTGCAGGTCTTTCGGCTGCATTTTTTGTCGAGTAACTTGAAACTTTTCCTGGCATACTAGTCTGCCTCTATCCAATCTTAATAATACCAATAGCAAAAGTTCTGTCCTCCAACGTCTGTGCCCTAAATACAATCCCTGAAGGCCTGCGTAAAAGACAGCTCAAGACCTACTATGATAAACATGGTTTAGTGGCTTGCATTTCAGTAGAAGTACCCTTTTAAAGTGTGCATCTTTTAATTTACACACTCCCCCTGATTCAGGGCGGTTAGGGGGATATCTTTGCCACGCCTCGTGCAGTAAGTGGGGCACGTGCCAACTCCCAGTATGGCAGATCTCATCCGTAGGGCAAGGGCAGAGTGATATTCTTTACAACTCCTGACTTACTTATCGGACATTTTGGTTTGCATTATATTGATGGGACGACGTTTTAAACCTATTAGAGCCCCAGGCTACATTGTGTTCAACCCCCTTCTTCTGGAACAATTCTTCATAATGTACATGTACTTTTGCGTACAATGAAACCCAATATGGCTATGTCGGGTGACCATTTCTTCAGCTCTCTAAAGTTGTAAGGGTTCCATCAAATTGACATTTAAGCATCGTTCAAATGATTAGCACTTATGAAGTTTCAGTTTCAAAGAAATGTGAACATGAATTGCCATCCTTGTGAAGCATTTGGATGGGTAACACACTCCCGTTTTTGATCAAGAGTGCACCCCTTTACTCATTGGTGTGCTGATGAAGCTTTGGCTCCTAAGTATGCTGCTGTTGCCAAAACGTAAGTGCTTAAATCGACACATTATATAATTTTAGAAGCATTAAGGCAGAAACTTCTTTCGCACATTATTAGCACATCATGGTGCTGTTTGACAAACAACCTGTTCTTTTGCTGATTTAGACAGATGTAAACACCAGTTTACATCTGTTTCATTTTGTTATGGAAGTATAACTATCTTCTTTGCACTTTTGCTTGTCCTTTCAAACATGTTTTATCTTGGTTCTTTTAACAATTTGTCAACATATATTTGTGATGCACTTTGGTATGTGCTGCGCTCAATGTGCTCTCTTACTTTTACATTGACAATGAACCTTTTCTTTTTCGTTATTTTGTTTCTTATCAACATTTTCATTAACAATTTTTACTTCTAGTTACTCTGTGTACTTCTAAATTGACATTTCCTTTACAAGCAAAGTCTTGCTATCTTGTTATATTAGGACTTCCTTTGCTGCTACTCAATTCTTCTTAACACCACCCTCCATGTATGACCTTGTGTTTCCCCTCCCTATCCTATTCGAATCCATTAGGTTCATGTGATATTACTCTGATGCTGGGTCACTCAGCCCGTGCTATGCTACATCCTCCACTCCCTTAAGAAAAGAGATAACATACAAGGCAAATGGCAACAGGTGTCAGCAGGGGACAGATACACATATCCAGGGATATGGCAGAGGAAGGCATCAAAGAGCGGGCATTCGCGTTTCTTCAATCAATCTTGCTGGGCAGCAGTTAACTTGCCTTAGCCTCTGCCCTGCATTCTGTTAATCAAGATCCTCGGTCTCAATATCATTGGAAGCACCAGGCACAATAAATGCTGTCATCCTCGTCTCTGTCAAGGTTCTCCTTAAAATATGAACGAAAATATGAAGTTAAGTTCTGTTGGGGAGCCTGGTCCTCATTTTACTTTGGTGAAAATTCCAGATAACCAGATACATATGTATTTTACTGGATTCATTAGGTGGCATGTGGGTTTAGGTTCATCTTCTGCACTATCATGGAGACACGTTGATTCCAAATCCATCTAGGAATTAGTTATTGGTGTTTAATGTTGTATTGTGCTGTTTATTGATTGACATGCCTATGCAACTAGTGGTCTGTCCCTTGATTATTAGCTTGAACATGGGGTCACATTCCCTGTTGATGGTACTGGTGGTCCAATGCAAACTATAGTAAGGGCGCTCACCACATTGTTGGCGTTAGTCCTCCCTAAACCCTGTGACAGACCTGATCCGAGTAAGCCAGGCCATAGGGAATTGTTGAAAAGAACGCAGCTGAATTATGCAAGCGAGTTAAGCTGTAGGATTCTGCCCAAGTCTGCTGTTTGCATGTTCAACTGTGTTCCAAACCATGTTACTCTTCGAATCTGGTGTTGGGCTTTACGATGGTGCTATGTCCAATGTTAATATTTCGTTCTGTATTATTTTTCCAGTTTGGACACTCCCCGCCATATGCAAACTTAAGGAGTTGTGACCTGGGCACAAAACAGGGCCTCAAGTTAGGCCTTTCTGCCATGCTCTTCTGCCACTTCCTCCTCTTTTTCTAGGCTCTCTGGCCGGCAAATCAAAGGGAGAAATCTGCAACTGCAGTGAAAATAAGTCAGGAGTGGCCCGACCCAGCTGAACTTCACATTGCATTAGCAGGCAACCTCAGAGCGGCCTCTGCGAACAAGAGTTATAGTTGTATTATTCGGCTGTTGCTACATCTACCAATAGTTGCGAAAGTATTGTCGATATGAACAATTTTGTCAAGTTTCAAAGGGTTCTTTTTTGTGTATCAGTGATGCTCAATGATTTTGAAAACCCTAACTCTATATTTTATGTACATTTGACATTGTACAGCATGGTGGAGGAGAACACTGCAGACTTCCGGCATCTGGTAGAACGTAACGCATAGAGGATAGTGTAGATGTCTGGGAGTTGTTGTCATGATGCCTACCTCCAAGGAGCCAGGTCCGACCCAGCAACCCCAGAGGCAGGCATCATTTCCCCCAGGGAAGTACCAGCGGGCCCAAGCTGGGGCCCTTTGGACACAGTCCTGGCGCCTTAGGCGCCAGGCTCATGTTGGACCCCTGTCCTGGCGCCTTAGGCGCCAGGCTCATAAAGCTAGACATGTGTTCAAGTGTTTTAATGTGCACTTACCTGATGCAGACCAGGCTGCTACATCCAGGCCCTCTTGAGGCCTGAATGGAACTACTTCACCTGTGGACCTACTTTTTCCTGGGTGTGGTCGGGGAAGGATACATACCTGATCGGTGGAAGGATACATACCTGGAACTTCTTCCAAAGCTATTTAAACCACACCCGATCAGCAACTCACGCTTCGCGTTGTTCTGCTCCTCGGAGCTGGACGCTCACTGTGTCAGCTCCTGCATCTGGACTTCAGCCACGCCTGTCAGCATCCTGGGTCACCTGCTAAGAGAGAATTGGAGAGAAAGAAGACCTTACCTGCTAAAGCTGCATCACGAAGACTTCACACCGACGATCCTGAAAGGGAAGACATCATTTTAAAAGCATTTCGCTCCGATCGCTGCAGCGCTGCATTTCACTCACCTTTCCTGGGCACCTCCATCTTCAGCAGCGATCATCCGGATCCGCAGCCACTTCCCAGAGCCTAGAGAGAAAAAGACAAGAACACAAGGTGAGAGAAGGAAGGGAATAGGAAAAGCTCAGTTTCCTTCTAAGACTTACCTGTTGGGTCATTCCCATTTCATTTCGGGTCTTGCTGCTTCCTGGCATTCCGGACCCCGGCCCCTATGGGGAAAAAAGACAAAGACATTGAATGAGCGAATGCAAAGACATTACCCGAACGCTCATCCAGAACTTACCTGTCATTTACTGGAACTGAACGTTTCACTTCGGGTCGGCGCCATATCTCCGGCATTCCGAACCCCGGCCCCTAAAGGGAAAAAGACATAAGCGTTAGCGCTTGCTGCAATAAGACAATGAACAT
Source organism: Ambystoma mexicanum (assembly GCF_040938575.1). Classification (NCBI taxonomy): domain Eukaryota; kingdom Metazoa; phylum Chordata; class Amphibia; order Caudata; family Ambystomatidae; genus Ambystoma; species Ambystoma mexicanum. The sequence goes on along the minus strand of NC_090934.1, from coordinate 332,802,683 downwards.
TATTATTAAGCTTGAACTTTTGAACTTGCTACAGAACTCTTACAGCGCCTTACCTGAATAGTCAAGCTTATTTGAACTCCCATCAAACCTCAATCCAGTGAAGTAACTGGGTTTCAACGCGCCCCTGCATCAGAAGCAGGATGGAGAGCTCATCCTTCCAGACCCTAAGGTGAGACTTCACGGGGAATCGAGGAAGGGTATCGTGGAGGGTTGGAAGGGAGTGGGAGGCTTGAGCATTATTCCGTCAGTAGGTAATACTCCCTTTTCACGCACAGGGGAATATTCCTGCGAGCCAGTGAGTCCATCTTCAGAGTCCTGCGCTTCACCATAGAAGAAGCATCAGCACTCGAAGCCAGACCTGCGCCTCCGTGGGAATCAGGTGAGCGTGACAGTTGTGCTAATTGAAGTTGGTGGGTGGCAGTGGGAAAACCAAGGAAGATTGAAAACCATGCCTTGGGAATGGAAACACAAAATAAATAATACTGACAGCTAGCAAGGGAAGAGAGGAGCTGCAAGGAGAGTCTATGAGAAGATCTTGGGAAAAAATAATCAACAGGACACCTACACAACAACAATCCCAACCACTTACAGCTCCTAAGAGGGCAGCAGCAGCGATAGAATGGTGACTAGATTTGAAAGACGTTGGGGTCAGTGGGTGACTTGGAAGGATGTGGCAATATGGATGGCGTGCATCTATCACTAGGGTAGAGAAACCTTGCTTGTTTGTTACCATCTGATCCATCGTTTCCCTTTCTCCCATGGTGGACAGGGAGGGCGGTTTTCTTTTCCCATGAATTTCTGCAGTCTTGAGGCCACCACCCCCTGCTTTATATTAGGATTGTGTGGCTGTGACTTGCATACCCTTATATACCTGTATCCTCTCCTTGCTCCTGAGACAGCTGCCTTGTTTTTATTTGGTTTCATATAGTCATTTACATCTTGGAAATCCACCTGTGGAATTGCCTATCAGTCTAGCGCTGGTTCTTTGCCTATTTATTTTACATTATTTCTTTATTTTATTTATTTAATGAAAAGTACATGGAAATCAATGCATTTATGGCACACAGATGCTTACAAAGCCTTTTAATATTGATTTACAGAGCGGACGACCAGTGTCCTTAACAATGGGTTTGAGGATGTGGGTATAAAATCATAGGATGTGGATGAGGTAGACACTTGAACCAAGGACAGTAGAACATGATATAGCAATGGTATAGTGGAGGAAGTGATACATTTTAGGATGAAGGGGTGAGGGATAAGTGCCATGGGGTTATCATAGGGAGGGAGGGGGACAGGAGAACAGGGAGATGTGGTGGCATAGAATACTCTGCAAGTGGTTCTTCAGAAAGGAGGAGAGATAGGAGGTTGGATTTAAATAGAGGTAGAGATGGAGAAGAAGAGCATTCCAAAGTAAGGGGGTGAGGAGAGGAAGAAAGCAGAAATGAAAGGGAGCACAAAGGGCATGAGAGAGGGGAAGGAGCTGAGCTGAGCCCTAGCCCATACTTGCCCTACCATACCTAATAGGTATGGTAGGGCAAGTATATGTATAGTTTTGAAGATGATGAGGATGAGAACTTTGCCCTCTGTCTCAAAGATAACCAGCCTAACTGACGACAGGCTGGAGGTGGAGCCGGGAAGGTTGGAGAGTGTACAGACAGCAAAGTTGAGGACTTTGTTAAAAGGTGAAAAAACCATAGTTGGGATGATCATAGAGTAGACTGGCACAGTAGTCAGCTCGAGAGAGTACTAAAGAGGAGATTAGATGCTTAGCAGTGTTGTAGGGAAGAAGATGTCTTATTTTTCTGATATTGAGGAGATTAAGTCTGGCCTCCGTGGCAGATTTGCAGATGAAGAGTGAAAGTTTGTGAGTGGGTTGAAGGCAACAACAAGGTTGCAAGCAGAAACAGAATAGGGGAGGTAGTCAGTAGCAAAGAATAAAAGAGGGGTAGAGGAAGAGATAGCCTGTTTGTATGGGAAGTAGAGAACTTCAGTCTTAGTGGAGCTGAGCATGAGCGGATGAGATGTCATCCAGTATTTGATGGCAGGGAGACAGTTTGAAATCTTTGAACGTAGCTCATCATTTAAGGAGGGAAAGGAGGGAAAGATTGAAGTGTCATCAGGGAAGAGTTGATAGGAGAAGCCAGAGGAGGAGATCAAGTTGCCAAGAGCAGAGGTATAGAGAGTGACGAAAAGGTGACTGAGGACTGACCATTGGAGTTGAACAGAAGGTGGGTGAGTGGGGATGTAAGGATGTTCAAGGACATTCGGAAGTGTCTGAGGGCAAGCTGCAAAGCAAATCAAGTTAGGGCCTTGTCCCTGATGCCTAGGAGAGATAGTCTTGAGAGAAGGCCAGAATGGTTGACTGTTCTGAAGGCGGCAGAGAGGTTGAATAATAATATATGAACGGTTATCATGATGAGCAGAGATGTGATTGCTGACATGGAGACCTGATGCAGTAGAGTGCAGAGGTCAGATGATTGAAGAGGATCCTTGAGGTTGTGTGTTTTTTTTTTTTAAACTTGTTTTTATTGTTTGACTTGACAACACACTTGGGAAGATAGAGCAAGGGGCAGCCACATGGCTGCTAAAACAACAAAAGCATATATTCATACATATACACAGCATCAACACACGACTGTTCGATTGTGGGACAGTGGAGCGAGTACTCATAGATCCAATTAGATATCAGCATTTGAAACAATCAGACGTAACAGATGAACTTGTTAGACACTTCGTTATACATTTTGAGGGGAGACATCTGCTGAGCATGAAGGAGAAGGCAGGGAGGCCATGTAATCCCGGAAGCTTTGCCAGACATCAATTGGCCGACAGTGTGGATGTTGCATTGCACTCCAGGTTTCCTCAGTGTCATGAGCCCACGTAACTGATCTAAGCCATTGTGAATATACAGGCGGTCTGGGACGGAGCCAGCATAGCAGAATGCAGCGGACCGCCAGCAGCATACAGAGACCCGCCAGCCTCCTTGACTTCCGGCCCAGCTGGGGGAATTCATGAAAGAGACAATGTAGTGGAGTAGGGGTAATGGGGTGTTCCAGTATGTCTGATAGCGTGGAGCAAACCTCGATCCAGAATTGAGATAGGCGTGGGCAGTGCCAAAGCATATGGATGTAGGTTGCCTGCTCCGTGCCGCATCTGGGGCAACTGGAGGGGGAATCTGGGTATCTGGGTATCTGGGTACATGCGGTGCAGTCTCTTGGGTGTGTGATGGTATTTATGCAGGATCTTAAACTGTATAAGCTTGAATTTTGAGTTATAGGAGACATCTTGAGTGCGGGCACACATTCGAGACCACCTCTCCTCATTGATCTCCACCCCAAGGTCGACCTCCCATCTGTGTTTCAGCCCGGTGAAGGCCGGGGCTGCTCTAGATTGCACCAGTGCATATAGTCTTGACACTTTACCCCTAAAGGATAGGTAAGAGCAGAGTTCAGCAACTATGGCGTCATCAGGCGGTATTGTGGGGAAATCAGGGTACCTGAATTTAAGATTCCTACGAAGAGAGGAAAATTGTAGCCATGCAGTGGGCCGGCGCTTAAGGGATGGGGGGAGGTCCGCCCACTCAACGAAGTTGCCCTGTTCGTAAATATCGCGGAGCGACAGGAAGCCGGCATGAGCCCAACGGGTCACAGTGGATAGCGGGGTAGGTGAGACATCCGGGAGGAAGTTCCAAAGCGGTAGGTCCCCATGGAATGGTCGTGGTGTAGTAACCAGGGCCCAAAGTCTAGTGAGCGCTAGAGAGGTGCATGTCACCGGGTCCGCCGAGTCGGAGTCGGCTGGTATAGGCTTAAGAATGAGGGAGCCCAGCACTCGGTCAGCAGCAGATAGCCTCTCGAGTCGGAGATGCGGGGGAGGGTCGGCTGTATTAAACCAATGGGAGGCGAATTGTGATTGGGCCACCACCCAATACCTCAAGAAATCCGGTGCGCCAAAACCCCCAAGTTCTTTCGGGGTGGTGAGCGTGGAAAGTTTAAGCCGAACCGCACCTGAGTGCCAAAGGAAGGCATTCGTAATGTGACGTAGTGACTTAAAGAATGTATCGCCTGGCCATACGGGTAGATTGGTGAAGCGGTATAAAAGTTGGGGTAATACTACCATTTTAAGGATGCTGATCCTACCCGCTAATGAAATGGGGAGCTTGTTCCAGTTAGACGTCTTCCCGGACAGGGCCGTTAGATAATTCGAGTAGTTGTCCTCGCGCAGTCTTTTTACAGATCGGGACACCTCAACCCCTAAGTATGTGAAACTAGTTTGAGACCAGGAGAAACCCAACAGGTCCGGGGGGGGGACATGTGCAATCAGTGAGAGGGAACAGTGTGGATTTGGAACAGTTCACTTTTAATCCCGATATGTCACCAAATCTGGCGACGTCAGCAAGGATGGGAGCAAGGTTAATGTCTGGTGAACGAATGTACAGCAGAGCATTGTCTGCGTACAAAGAAACTATGTCAGCCTGACCGGCCGTGCGTAATCCCCTGTGGGCATGTGCCTGGCGAATCATGTCAGCAAATGGTTCGATGGCGATGGCAAAAATTAGTGGAGAGAAAGGGCATCCCTGGCGAGTTCCTCTGGCTATCTGGAATGGGGCGGAGCATCTGTCCTCTGTACGGACTCTAGCTGAAGGGGAGGTGTAAAGCAGCTTAACCCAAGTTCGGAAATTGTGACCAAACTTGCATTTCACAAGGACTCGCCACAAGTATTTCCAGGAGACCGAGTCGAAGGCCTTCTGCATGTCCAGAGTGGCTTCTACCGCCTGCGTGGTGGGGCTGACCCTGCTAATCACATTAAAGAGTCTTCTTAAATTTAAGGAAGTGGATCGTCCTGGGACAAACCCTGCCTGATCAGGATGAATAATGTGGGGCAGAATAGGGGCTAGACGGTTGGCTAACATTTTAGCGTAGATTTTAACATCGCTGTTAATCAGGGAGAGGGGGCGGTATGAGCTGCATTGGGAGGGGGGCTTGCCCGGTTTGGGGAGAACCATTATCAATGCCTCCCGAAGCGTGGGGGGGAGTATACCCTTTTCGCAAGATTCCCCCCAGAGACACAACATATGCAGGACCAATAGCGTCTTGTATTGCTTGTAAAATTCGATGGGCAATCCATCTGGGCCAGGGGCCTTACCAGACGCCAGTGATTCGATTGCCTCGGTAATCTCCTCAGACGTGATCGGTCTCTCCAGAGAGGCACCGGCCTCGGAAGATAAAACGGAGAGAGGGAGAGAGTCTAGGAAGGAATCTATTTCCGCAATGGGAGGGTCATTGGTCTCGGAGTATAGAGATGTGTAGAATGCTAGAAATTCGGAGTTGATGTCCTGTGGGGCCAGAGCCATGGAACTGTCCGATCTTGCTATGGCCGGAATATTGGGAGCACCGAGTTCGCGACGGAGCAGCCTGGCTAGCATACGGCCGGGGCGTTCACCTTCGCCGTATCTCCTCGCCAAACATGGGGACTCTAGGAATTTGACCTCTCGCTCTGCCAGGGCACGAAAGTTATCTAGTTCTGATCCCAAGGCCGATAGGGTGCTTGAAGAGTGATCAATCGCGTATTGAGCCTCGAGACCGGCAAGGGTTGATTCACTAACGGAAAGATCAGCGCGGATCCCCTTAAGAATGCCACTTCCCTTGGATATAACCACACCCCTCGTATATGCCTTGAATGATTCCCAGAGTGTGGCGTAAATTGTCACCGACCCAGTGTTGACTTCAAAGAACTCTTCAATGGACGTTTCGAGTTCGGCCGCAAAGGTCTGGTCAAGGAGCGTGCGGGAGCTTAACCTCCACTGCCTAGGTCTGTTGGCGTCGGGACCCCAGTCCAGGGAGATGACGACAGGTGAGTGATCAGATAATGTTCTAGGAAGGATAACCTGATGAGATAATGCCCTGACCAACCTGTCTGTAATGAGCCATCTATCTATTCTTGAGTGGGAATCATGGACTGTGGAATAGAATGAGTATTCTCGGGCATCAGGGTTTGTTAACCGCCAAGAGTCTACCAGTGTCAGACGTGGGAGAATAGTGAGTATAGTGTTGGCCGCTCTGGAGAGTTGGCGAGGCTTCGTGCCCGATCTGTCCAGGGTAACATCCAATATAGTATTGAAGTCTCCTCCCCATATGATCGGGATCAAGGGATATCCTTCCAGGAGTGTGGCTAGGTGTAAATAGAAGTCCGGATCGTCAACGTTGGGACCGTAGACGTTTAGGATGGCTACCTCTTGGCACTGTAGTGTGCCAATGAGCAGGACATATCTGCCAAGGTGGTCTATATGTGAGTGAGTGCACACAAATTTCAAACTACTGTGTATCAGAGTGAGTGTGCCGCAGTTCTGGGTAGAATAGTTAGTATAATATCTTTGGGGCCCCCACTGTTTTGCGAACCGGTCACATTGTTCAGATCGGGCGTGGGTTTCTTGTAAGCAGAGAATTTTGACCCCGTGGCATTCTGCGTATAATTGTATTTGGCGCATTTTTTTATGATTGCCTAACCCACGAACGTTCCAGCTCATGAACGTCAGGACTTCACTTGACATTTAGTTGGGAATATTGATTCAGTAACCGGAGTGTGTCATCTAAAAGGAGATAGTTCGTGGATCCAGACGTGGAGGGATCTCCAGACGTGTGTGTGTGATGTAGTGCTGTACAGCATGTGGTGCCCCTGGTGGCTGCCAAGTCATTTTCAACAATAACTACCCCTCCCCCCAATTCCCCCACCCACATCCCTCCCCGAACACGAGGGAAGAAACCCAAACCCGTTAACAACAATACCAACAAAATACTAGGCATCTACACCTGGGGGGCTGCAAGTCAGCCTAGCGATGTCATGCTGAAGCCGGAGAGAGCATAAGGATATTACACAGTGCAATAGTGATAGGTAAGAAAACATAGTGGTGGCTCACGGAAGCCGCACGGGCACACAAAATCTGGATCGGAACGGTTAAAGGACTAAATTGCCGTATAAACCAGCGGGTCAAACAGCAAATCAAGGCATGAGCAACAGTTAAGGGACCCTGGCAGCCAGACCAAGGCCACCCGAGTAAAGCAAAGGCCGTTTATAACAAGTGATGGACCCTCAAGGGGGGGCACTGGAGACAGCAAGAGCAAAACTGGTGGTCAAGGGCTAGCCGAGGTCATGAATGTCATAGGGGATCTGGCGGTGGTGACCCCCCGATTGTCAACGTCTTGTGCCGGGGGGGCCGCCCCGGGATGCATCATGCCACAAGAGTAAAATAACAATCATCAACCTGGAAAGTGTTCATCAATAAATTTCGATGCCTCCTCTGGGATGGTAAAGAAGAAGGTCTGATTCGAGTGTTCAATCCTTAATTTCGCAGGGAAGAGCATGGAGTATTTGACACCCAGGTCGCGCAGTCTCTTTTTTACAGCAAGAAAGGTTCTTCGCTCCTGTTGTACTGTGACCGAGAAGTCGGGGTAGAGATGAATTCTTGCCAGGCCAAGGCGCAGCTCGCCCTTGGCCCTGGCTGCACGAAGCAATGCGTCTCGATCCCGAAAGTTGAGGATCCTGGCGATGACGGGGCGGGGAGGCGCGCCCGGCTTGGGCTTAGCGATGAGAGCGTGGTGTGCCCTCTCGACCGCAAAGTGCGAGGAGAGCTGCGGGGCATCGAGTACAGTTAAAAGGATACGCTCTACATAGTCCTCCATGGGCTCTTTAACATTGTCCTCCGGGATGCCAATGATACGCAGGTTATTACGCCTAGAGCGAGATTCTAGGTCATCATTCTTCCTCTCTACCGCTGTGACACGATTAGTAAGTGTGGATACCGCAGCCTGCAGCGACCGCAGGTCATCCTCCGCGACCCCCACCCTGGTCTCATCCTCGGCGACCCGGCCGTCCGTTCTTTCCATGTGAGCTTTAATAGATGAGATGGTACCACTCATGTCGTCCAGTTTGGTGTGCAGTGCGGTAAATCCCTCCTTCATGTACTCAAGCATCCTCCGCGAGTCATCCGGGGTTGAGGGTGTCGAGACCGTGGGTGTCTCCTCAGGCGGATCGGGGGATGCCTTGGAAGGGGTTTTTGCAAACATGTTGAGCGAACTTTGTTTCTTACCAGCTCCAGCCCCCTTGGTCATGGTGAAGACAGAGACCACGGGTAGCGCCACCAGGGGAGCGCGTGTCCGTGCCCGCAAGGACTGGGGGGGGCCCCTGCGTGGGAGGAAGTTACAACGGGAGGTGTAGAAATGGAGCTGGGGCCGGTCCACCCAGACAGGGCCGACTACTATGGGTCGGGGCCGCGTCGCTATCCAGAGGGGAGGCTCAGCCCGTCGGCGATGCGGATATTGGCGTGGGTGTGCAGGGGGGAGGTCAGAGGGTCCCCAGTAGCCGGCTGTAGTATTAAGACCTCAGGCACAGGCGGGGAACAGCTGCCAGAACGGTAAGTCTGAACTTGTAGAGTCCCGTATGCACACCGACACTGCAGGTGTATGAGCCAGGGTCCGGGCCTCCAAGATTTATGTTAATCCCAGGGACAGCTGAATTGGTGCAATTATGGGGGGGCTCAGAGGCAAGGGACCATCATCCCCTGGGCGGGCTGTGCGTGACCAAGCAGGGGGGGGGTGCCAAGCGTGCCCCCACCGAGGCTCGAGGAAGAGGAGGGGCAGCTTATGAGGAGATTCCAAACGCCGGGTTATAGTGCAAGTCTAGGTCGGGCATTCCGGCCACCAAAGGTCCTGCTCCAATGTCACTGAATAAGGCAGGTTCCTCACATATACCTCAGGGAGATAAATTTGCTGTAAGTATAATCACTGTAAGTTCATGTGTACTCTTGTCGCGAGAAGGCCGGGACGGCAGAGCCGAGTTAGGCCCCGCAACCGCGCCGCCGGTGCGGCCCCACGTAGAGACAGGAGAGGAAAACAGAGGATGTGGGCGAGCCAGCCAGGGTGACTCACGGGGCCAACAACGGTACATGGAAGTCCTCAGGGGCCGGCCGCGATGGGCTGCTGCATCACCAGGGCCCGGCTCAATAGGCCCTCCATAGCAGGGCAACAGGCGGACCAGCAGGCCGGCCGCCGCAGCACCCCGCCCCCGGCCAGGGAGGAGAGCCGGGCCGGGAAGATCAGGCACCCGGCGGGTTACAGTGTAGAGCCCCCCCCGTGCCCACCTACCTGGTCCTCGAAGCGGCCCGCGCGGCGTTAGGAGGGGGGCAGCAGAGGAAGGGTAGTCATGCGGCGGCAGCACCGGAATCAACAGCGGCGGCAGGAGCTCCACTGGAGGCTGGGATCGGCTGTCCCGACGCCACCCGGCGTCTCAGGGTTCCGTAGATGAAGGGTGCGGCGGTAGCAGCCGGCTGAAGTGGCCGAGGGGTCCAGAGATACTATCCGTGGCCGCGCGGGGCCCGCTCCCAGAGGAGGGCTGAGGAACCACAGCGCCCCTCCCCCCACAGAGGCCCGACACGCCGCGCTCAAAGTTACGTGAGCGAGTCGGAGGCGCCGGAGCCGCGGGCCGGGGAGATTAAGCGCCGGCGTCCGCCCTCGCTGCCGGCCGCCGCGTCAGGGTCAGGCCGCAACGCCGGGGCACCAGACTCAGCCAAGGGATAGCAGAAGGTTTCACACGTCCGCTCCGCGATCGTGGGTTTTCACAATAGCACTGGAAGGGTGCTGGGACGGGATCTTCAACTCTCTCGGCTCAGAGCACTGACATCAGGCGGCCATCTTCGTTCGGCGCAACAGCGCCCCCCGGGTTGTGTGTTTTAAGGAACTCAGTTAGTGGGTAGAAAACTATACACTCTAGGATTCTGGAATAGTGAGCACTGTACCATCAAGGCTTTGACCAATATCAGTATCTTTAGGATAGTCCATATAGCCAGAGTTATTTAACCTATGCACAGTCATATTTTGCAACCTAAAACCTTTGGTAAATGACCCTCATGACTTTGGGTTCTGATATTCTGACATGCTGTCTCCTTCCTCCCCTCTGATGTTTTTTTCAGTGTTGCCCTGGCCATCTTTAGTCAGACAGTAGTCTTGCCAGTCCATTTTGGTTCCCAATCTCTTGAGGGTTGGGACCTGACAAACGATTTTAGACCTCTTCTGTTTTCCTCACTGTTGTTTTCATGCTGTAAGTAATTGATTCTGATGTAGCTCCTTTTGGTTCTTATTTCTTTTCATGCTTTCTGATGCACATTTATGCTTTCTTGTCATATTTCTTCCAGCAAGCATGATACAATTTTAGCGAAAATGTGAGTGTTATTTAAATCAATCAATCACTTTATAAAGTTGAATCCCCTTAAAAATAGAATACCTTTTGTTCCTACACATAAAAACAAAACTATATTTAATAAAAAATTGTTTCAGGAAGCAAACATTTTGTAGTCCCTTCCCAGTTTGTCACTTCAGAAAAACCTTAAGGTTTTTAGCTGAATACTCATCTTCCTTTTAATTTTCACATCAACACTGTGTTCAAATCTGCTGATTTTCAACTTTTTTCATTAAGAACAGTAAAGCTTTTCATTCTAGAGACTCATTTCCGTACTTTGGCCCAGTGGATGGCCATTTCTCAAATTGATTCCTGAAACTCTCTGTTAATTGGAGTTCCTAGGTATACTTTGCATCCTTTAAAAAGATGTTTCAATGCAGCCGCCCGGTTAGTTCGCGGAGCTTGAAAGTTTGATTTTATCGCCCCCATTTTAATTAAATTGAACAGGTTACCCACTGATTTTAAGATACATTTTAAACTGTTATTTATTGTGAATAAAGCACTTTATTGTCGATCGCCTGAGTATTTATCTTGAAAATTCAAAATCTCTGGGGGGTCCAAGAGGGCTTTGGAGTCTGTACCTAGTTTTAATCATTCGTTTACTCAGAAAATATCATTTTGGGGAGTGGCCATTAAACTTTGGAACTCACTTCTGATACATATCAGACTGATTGAAAATGATCTTATTTTCAGGAAGAAAGTAAATCATGGTTTTGGTTTCAGGTTTTCTAGTCTGGCAGGACTGATTTTATAAGGGTTCATGAACTGTTTCTTTTATGAAAATCTTGATTGTTTTATATAAATGTTGAATTTCAGGGTACAGGATGATTTTTGGATGGATGAACGCAGCAAAGTAATTTCACCAAAATGCCAGGGGTAGCGAAAGTGGCATCACACTACCCATGACCTCTGATGACATCACAGGAAGTGATGTCATTTGACCACACCCCAAAGTGGCATCACAGGAAGCGATGGAACACGACCTTTCACCCCTTGACAAACAGGAAGTGGCATCACATAGCATTGTTCCTAAGAACATTATGAAAAATATGATATGATATGGCATTTCTAACGCACCTGTACACAAGTGCTTCTAGGCGCAACAAGACAAGGAGGGGGAAACAAAGGCAGGACAAAACAATGATCTTACTAGTCCTTGTGTCATTCAGGTCGCGCAATATGGTTACAATATCACTGTAATGTGATATTCATTTCATACAAGAATAGATCACCATATGTATCATTAATATCAGTGTATGTATGCCCATACTACCAGATTACTGTGAATGGAAGCAGACGTCCAAGGTTAAAAGATAATGAAATGTTATTATATAGCACTTACGCTTAAGTAATTTATATGGAGCAAATATACAAACAATATCACCTAGCACTGTGTTGCTACTCCTTAATCAGCCTCAGAAGGATGAAAGGCTGAGTTGGACTTGCCAGTATTCGAAACTGCAGATCACATAAACATTGCAGCAGCAAGCGTTCAACCCACTGAGCTATCTTAACGGCTATAGCTATCTTACTGGCTATAATAAAGTGAGCAATTACATGTCTCAATGTTCTCAAAGACAGAAAGCAAAGCACACTCAGTAGTGGATACCATTACATTGGTAACTGAGATTTGACAGCAGGTCAGTTCACCTGCAGGACTGGTTTAAAGTTGGCCACATGTCAAGCCTGCGTGGATCTACTTTTCAGGCTTCAGAGGTTGGTAAAATACATAATATTGGGAGGGTTCATAACACTGTATTAAAGAATGTATATTAGCATGGCGAATGCAACGCACTCAGATGGCATTGCGTACTCTGGGCCCTCTTTACCTGATACATACAAACAAACATCCTAAACAACATGCCAGGGAGATAGAAAAGATAGACACATTACAAAAAAACATTAATTGTGGCACAACGAATTCAAGGGCCAATTGATGTGTTATGGTCAAACATTTCTACACTGTACACAAGCTTTTACGCACAAGGATTTTGTCAAGTGACCGAGGACACTGAGATAGAAGGTCTTGTTGTGATCATAACAGAGGCAACAGCAGCTAAAAACATGCTATTCCTGCAACCTGTGAAAAGCAAAATACATACTACGAAATGGATGCTTATTTTACTCTAAATGCTTTTTGGAAGTTTTTGGTTGAATTGTGAATTTGGGGTGTTTAAGAGCAGACTAAATCAATGACTCACCCCCTGAAGTGTGCCAGAAACATAACTTTAATGAGTCTAGCAAATATTGTATAGAATTCCAGAAAGACAAATTATTTCTGATTAAGGGTCACTGCTCAAAGTTTTACACTTGTGGAAGCCCCTGTTTTTTTTAAAAAGAGGACTGAACAAGAAAGCCAGCCATTCCCAAAACAAAGAACTACATGGTGCTGACCACAGCCAAGGAGCATCCATTTGTGTGAGAAATAGGGGGTTGCACGGGAAACCACAGAGGTACCAAGGGAGACCTCAGGGGTCGCAGCTGCGACCATTGGCGACCCCCAAATTACATACCTGGATGAACTATGTTTCATGAATTGAAGTTTTTTTGTCAATCATATTTTACTGTACATGTGTTTTGTAAAGTGCTGTTATGCTCTAGTTAGCCGTGTTAGTGCTATAGAAATATGTTAAATGAAATCAATCAATCAACAAACTTTGCAAAAGAGCACAGAAAGATTTTAATAAACAGAAAGCCTTCAAATAATTTTGCAGCTAAGTATTCTCTGCTGTGGGCCGAGAAGCTCTACTGGCTAAACTAGGGTTCACACTCAAGCTTCTTTCACTTCGCCATAGAATAGGTTATTGGGGATTTTTCATTGTGAGTAATGGGACACTCAAATTGTTGTCAAATGTTGAAATGCTTGGGGTTTCACTTTGGGTTAGTAAGAGTAATATCGATGTGGACACTGCTCACTGAGAGGCTGCACTTCAGCCCACCTCACTGTTGGCTCCCAACAAGGCAGAAACACGTTCATTGGTTTACTGTCATTACTCTTGGTCAGAGTATAACTGCCTAGTATTTTGGTTCTGGACTTTCCATAGAGGATGTACTAGACCATTATGCAAATCAGTATTTCTCCTCTGGTAAGGCACGGTGAGCTGAAACGTGATTGCAGACCTTCTTGAGGGTGTATCACCCCATACACCAGGTTATTTGTTCTGGGTGCCACCTCCTAGTTGCTTAGTTTATTGCAATGACATAAGTGAATATTGACAATAAAGTCACATCCATCATGACATTTATCTACCTTTGGTCTGGGTAAGACTATTTTCTGATTTCACCCTCTTTTCCTTACTTCTCTCAAATATTCTTCCTCAGCAATGGGTACACATTATGCACGTATCCCTTTTTTTTTAACCACATGGAAACCTGAAGTGCCGGTGTGTGGAACAATGGGATCTATGGACTTGAAGTCCCATCGGTAGGTTAGGATAGTTTAAACCAATAACTTGTCTCACTACTTTGTACACATTAGTTGACATTTCCAGTGGTGAACCTATTTTCTGATGCTCATTTGTTCTGATTAGAAAGGCTTTCACATTTTTGGACAATACTAGGTCTTATTTCTCTTAACTGGGATAAACAACCTCTGCTTCAGTTTGTTGGATGCTATAAAAAGGACTCACTCAAAAATGGTTTAATTGATTAGTGTTTCTCCATATTTAACATAAGAAAGTCACCTGTGGCAAATGTTGTACTTTACAAATGTGCCCTACCAAGCATGAGAATAATTGTGGCCAATGAAAATGTGCACAGCAGAAGATGAAGGGCCCTTGAGCTAACGGATAACAATGCCACTTGTGAGCCATGGTTCTCATCTCACAGAAAGGACAAGATCTCAAAATATTATTTTGGCACAAATTGGAGATGCACAAGAAATGTGCAAGAAACAGATGTTCATGATCCTCAGAAATGTGCATGTCAACAGATGTGCAGGCGCTCAGGACATATGCAAAAAGGGTCACCTTATCAAAAATATTTTTGGCCAAAAGAATGCATGTGGATCCCTTGCACTGCAGCTTAGTCCCCTGGAAATGCGCAAGCCACCTTTGAGAATAAAGTGATCGGCGCATTTGAAAAAATTAGGCATCTAAAAAGAGCGCATTCTTTGTGCTATTTTTAGGTGCCCCATTTTTTGAGAATTGGGCCCAAGGAGCACAAATGATGTGTGAAGTGGGTGAAACGCACATATGTTAAACACATTAAGCATGCCAGGGGAAGTGCCCAGCATAAGTTTGCAAAAATAGTCCAAAAACCAGATAAAAAAATGTGAGCACCTGATTTCCTCCAAAAATGCCCTTTATTATTTGCTCCAATCACAAAGTGGAGCAAGTTATTCACCGAGCAAAACAGCAACACAGGTGTCAGCAACCACAACACATAACTCAGTATTAAATTGATGCTGGGCACTTCTCAAAAAAGGTCAATCCACTGAGCATCATGCTGCTGCGATGTTTGATGAGGAGCAGGATGGAAAGGATATATAGGAGGATGATATCCATATTTGCAGTTGACCGATGAAGAGGCTGATGTCCAGACAGTGGGAAGTATGGGTCTCATTTCACATACACTGTAGCAACATGTCTGAAAAGCTTCTTGGCACAAGTGTTTCCATGTGCCCTTTCAGTGGAGCAGTGGTATCGCATTGTGGATCTCCCTGGCCTCAGAGTCACTTGTACTACACCCGGTCAATGTGGTCCTTTCATCTACCAGGAAACATATACACATGGCCCATGATGGATGCACAAGAACAGGAACAGTGCCGGTATTTCATGATATTTATTTATTTATTTATTCTTTTTAAGTTTTAAAAAGATTTTTATTATGAGAAATCACATACAAGATGTTCAATAACCATTGATCATAAACATGAACAAGTGCATTATATAAATAAGACATATTAACAAAATTATTTAAATAAATGCAAAAGATTTACAACAATATCCGGTATGTGTAATTAAATGGATATAGCAAATCAATAACTCTATATTTTTTAAAATAAAAGAAGGGGGGTAACGAAAGAAAGAGAACATAATGACAAACTATACACATAAAAAAAACAAACAGGACAGAACACAAACAGAAGGAAAAGTGAGGAGGGAATAAATAAATAAATATGCAATGATGATATTAGTGGCAATCTGTACAAGGTAAGAAATCAAGAAACAGTTGCCAGTTCAAATTCTGTTTGCATAGTAGAGCAGGAGAGGAAGCTATACAGTTTTCTAGCCTATGGATGTTACAAATGTTATTCCACCAACCCTTATAATGAATGCTTTGCATATTTTTCCAATTAGTAGTAGTGGTTTGGAGTGCAACTATGAGACATAGATCAAAAAGATTTTTTGTGTGGTCATTGATAATTGTGGCATGTAGAAGGGTGTTCCCAAAGATGAGAAAGTCAAAACAAAAGTCTTGTGTTTTAAAAATGAGTTTGATTGTTTGCCATACCAAAGTCCAAAAGGATTTAACATGTTGACATTCAACAAACATATGTTTAAAATAGTCTGATTGTAGAGAGCAATTCCAGCAAAGGTCATTGGGTAACAGGTCATATTTGAAAGGGGAAACACGGGTAGTAAAGGCTCTATGAAGGAAAAAGAATAGGGTTTGGGTTAAACTGGCTGACAAAGTAATTCTCAAGATGTATTTCCACTGTGAAGGCCAGTCATATTGATGTTCTGGTAATGTACAGTCATCTTTCCAATCATTATGTAGCGGACCAGGCTCTGGAGTTGCCATCAGAAATTTATAAAAGAAGGACACAGTACAATTCTGTTTTAGTATATAAAACAATCTTAGTACATCGGGTGTATTGCAGTTATGAATAAATTGATCATAATTTTCAAACAGGGCAACAATAATAGTTAAGTATTGTTTCATGGCAGATGCAGGAAGATGATATTTGATAGCAAAGTTTTCAAAAACAATGGGTACATCATGTTAGAAGAATTGGTTATAGTATTTAATATTTCTAGATAGCCATGGCTTCCACAATATTGATTTGCCTTTCACCTTAATCAGGGGATTAAGCCAAACAAGGGGAGAGGTGAAGGCAAACAATTTGGCAAGAGATGGGAACATATATATTTTAAGATATAGTGCAGATTGATGTATACAGGAACATTTTATAAGTTTATTTTTACTTTTGATAAGGTAAATATATGATAGGAGAATTGGGGAAGCCACAGCTTTTTCCAGCTGTACCCAATTGGGAGTATTTTCCAATTCTTCTTGAGTAAACCACATTTGTACTTGCTTAATAACAAAGGCTATGTGATATTTTCTAAAAAGTTAAGAACACCCATACAGCGAGGTTTCTTTAGTTTACTAAGTGATATTCTACGTCGTCCTTTACCCCATAAAAATGTAAGTAGGCAAGAATCTAGGGACTTGAAAAAGGAAAGGGGAAAGGAGATAGGTAGCATATATAGAAGATAGAGAATTACGGGAGATATCATCATCTCTATGGACTAGTTTGTAGATAGTTTGTAGAAGGTGTGGACCACTTTGTTCTTGGTTTTTCATGAATATAAGAACATCCGCATATGCAGCTGTTTTAAAATGAAGGTTTTGATATTGTATTCCTAAAATACTATCATTTTGTCTGATAGTCTCTAAAAAAGGTTCAAGAGCTAAAATAAAGAGGATTGGAGAAAGAGGGCAGCCTTGACGTGTTCCTCTGGATAGAGAGAAAAAGGCAGAGAGGTGTCCGTTCACAAAAAGTGCAGATTTGGGCATTGAGTAAAGTACATTAATGAGGGATAGATAAGGAGGGCAAAACCATGCAGTTTGAGGGTTTTAAATAAAAAATCACATTTGACTCTATCGAAGGCCTTTTCGGCATCTAAGGCTACTGCAACATGTGGATCCTTCGATTGCTGTATTAAATCAATAATATTCAGGAAAAGTCTGATGTTCGAAGAAGATACTCTACCTTTAGCATATCCAACTTGATCTTTTTTAAGAAGTTTGGGAAGAAAGGGGAGAAGTCTGTTGGCTAACATTTGTGCATAAATCATACAATTCTTATTGATAAGGGAAATTGGGTGATAACTTTGAGGGAGTTCAGGGTTTTTATTGGGTTTGGGAAATACAATAATCATGGCTTCAGGAAAAGAACCACGGGCTTTCCCTTCTGATATAAAGTGGGAGAAAAGATTACTGAGTTTAAGAACTGATAAGTTGGAAACATGAGAGTAGAAGTCTATCGGAAAGTCATCAGGGCCATGGGCTTTGCCTTTTTTGAGAAGTTTAATGGCTTGGAGAATATCAGCAGGGGTAATAAGAGCATTAAGAGAGTTGAGATCTATCGTGGGATAGGAGTTCCTAGGTATGTTAAGTAGAAAATCGTCGCTAGAGGTATTGTCAGAAGAAGTCGCAGAGGAATACAATTTAGAATAGAATTTTGAGAAAATTTGAAGAATATCTGTATCTGAGCATTTTCTGTTTCATGAGTGGTCTTGTAGGGTGACAACTCTAGCCTTTTCTTTTTTGAATTTGAGATAGGAGGCTAAAAATTTGCTAGCTTTATTGAAAAGTTGATAGATTTTTGAGCATAAGAGCACAAGAGTATTGAGTAACAATTTTATTATATTGAAGTCTCAACTTTAAGACTTCTCTAAAGATCGTGGGCGAATTAGTACTGGTGAATTGAATTTCTAACGGTTTTAGATGTCTAGGAATGGATTCCGACTCTTGTTTCAGTTTTTTCTTTTATTGTCTACAAATTAGATAATGTTACCTCTGAGAACTGCCTTATAATAATCCCAATTATTAGTAGTGGATGTGTCTTGATCCTTATTTTCAGTGAAATAATTATTATGTTGCTGGGTGATAAAGGGTGTGAGTATAACATCGTTCAGTAGACTAGTATTGAATCCCCATCTATTTGAGGGTTTAGGTTCACTAGGAGATTGTAGTTGTATGTGAACAGGAGCATGATCAGAGATTGTAATGGATTCAATTTGGGTTTTAGGAGAAGGTTTGCCATGGAGTTGGGTATGAAAATATAATCCAGTCTTGAAAAAGATTTATGGGCTGCTGAGTAAAAGGTAAAATCAGAATCAGTGGAGTGAAGTAAGCGCCATGCATCATTAAGGCCCAGTTCTGATATAAAATTGTTGAATTGTTTATGAGAATTAGAATTGGTAAAACAGACGCTAGATTTCCTATCCAAGAAGGGATCTATAATTTGATTGCAGTCATCACAGACAATTGAATTATGGGGATTGGTTTGTAGCATGTGATTTCTGAGCTACCTCCAAAAATTAGTATCAGGGGATGTTGGGCCATAGATGCTAAGTATGGAGTATTCCTTGGAGTTAATCGATATTTTGAGCAAAACCCACCTTCCCATATCATCAGATTCATTTGAAAGTATGTTGCACTTAGGATGTTTACTAACTAAAGTGATAACTCCATTTCTTTTTCCATTTGCAGCACTATAGAACACCTGACCAACCCAATTTTTCTTAAGTTTGGTTGCTTCTTCATTGGAGAGGTGGGACTCTTGAATGCTGGCAATTGAGGGTTTCAATCTGTTTAGATGAGATAATACTGTTTGTCTTTTGATTGGATTATGTAATCCTTTGATGTTCCAAGATACTATGTTGAGTGACATGAAAGTGCAGTAAAGAATCTATAAACCATATTACGTAGATAAACAAAGGTGGCAAGTGGAAGATTGCAAACATTTTGTTGCTTAAGTGCTGGTCTGAAGGTAAGAAGCTCCTTTCTTCTTGCCGCTGTTGCTTTGGCTACATCTTGTGTTATAAAATTATTTTTCCTTCCCATTTTAGATTTCTGATTTGTCTGACTTTTTCCATAATAAGAGTGACATGCGTAAAATCAAGAAGAGCTTGTTTCATGGTCCTGGGTAGGTTGTTGGAACCTTGTGAGGGTCTAAAAGGGCAAATTCAATGTGCTCTTTGGATATTAAGTTATACTGAGGCCGAGAGGTTAAGAACTCGAGGTAATAGCACATATAGGAAAGCAGTGGGATTGTCCTTTTCAATTCCCTCTGGAAGGTCAATAATACAAAGATTATTTCTTCTGTTTTGATTTTCAAGATTTTCAGCCAGTTTTTGTAAAGTTAATACTGTGGCTTCCAATGAATTGACCTTGTTGTGAATATCTTCTGCATTTACGACCTGTCTTTCAACCTCATTCATTCTAGTCTAAAAGATAGACCACTGACTATCCAATTGTTGTAGTTTAGCATTAGTGCCTTCCATGAAATGTTTAAGGGCTCTAATTTCTGAAAATATCATTTGCAGGTAGATTTGCTTTTTTGCCTTTTGAGCGCAGCAGATTATGAAGGAGGGCCATTTTTGGATTGTGCTTTCTTTGTTGCCATAGTGTAATTTAATAGAGTATTCTTCCTCTCTTTTTTCAGTTCACTTCTTTATTTAATTTCTTATCTGTTAACTCTTTACACTACTTTTCCTTTCTACCTCTTTCTCTTCTTTTTATCCTTTTCTTCTTTCTCTCTTCCCTCTTTCTCCTTTTGGTTTTATCCTCTTCACCTCCTCCCTTGTCTTTAACAGTCTCTTTTTTCTTTCAATTTCTCCTCCTTTCCTTTTCCCCTCCTTGTATTTGTGTATAGTTCACTTCTTCTTTTTCCTCTTTTCCTTCTTATTTCCTTCTCTGTTTCTTCTCCTCCTTACTCTTTGCCTAACCTTCTCTTCTCCTCTTATTCTATCCCTTTCTTTCTCTTTTTACTCCTCTTCTCTTCCTTCCTTTTTCCCTTTTTCTTTTTCTTTCTCCCTCTTGTGTTAATTTTTTTCTTTTCCTTTCCCCTTTCTTTTTCCTCTTTTCTTCCCCTTCTTCTTCTCTGCTTTCCTCCTTCTTCCCATTCTTTTCTTAATTTATCTCCTCTTCTCCTTCCTCTTTTTATACACATTCCCCTCTCTTTCCCTTCCTCCCTTCTTCTCCCCTCCTCTCTCTTCCCCTCCTTTTCCTCTTTTCTTTTTAAAGGATTGTTAAACAATAAAGCAACAGTTTTAAATATAAATGTAAAATCCTTTCGTGTTGAAATAGAGAGAACAGAAAAGAAAAAAAAAGAAAAAAACCTTTTGTTGTTCTTTCTTTCTCCCCCAGTACCATGTTGTGTGAGAGGAGGGTTCCTGTAGACAGAAGTGGGCTGCGCCTGTCACAGCTGCCGCCCAGCTGACTGGAATAGTCAGTCTCGCCGGGTCGGGGATGACACGGCTTGAAGGGCCCAGCCTCCCGGAAGAAGACCTCAATGCAGCACGGCTACCAGGACCTCTACGAAGCTCCACCGATGCCCGGGACCGAAGCGGAGGGTAAGCGGCATCCAAAGGATCAAAAATAAGGTAAGTGGATTCATTTTTAAACGTACTTATGAAAGTGTTGAAATTCCACCGAAGCGGAACACACATACTAGGCCGCCATCTTACACGGCGCCAAGCCTCGCCCCCCGGTATTTCATGATATTGCTGGGTTCCCAGGGGTGTGCGGTGCCATTGATTGCACCCATGTGATCTTCATACCCCTGTCAGCTACAGAACTCTTGTAGAGGGACATGAGGCAGTGACATTCTGTGAAAGTACAGCTGGCGTGCACCGCTGACACCAACATCTTGAATGTGGATGCAAATGTCCCAGGGGCAACACATGACTGCTACATCTACCGACGCTCTGCTATTGCACAACAATTTGAGGGTGGAAATTGCCAGGCCTGCTGCTTGCTAAGTCCTGACATAACCTTCTACACACATCCAACTGAACATATGGCAACACATAGCACGTGATGCTTCTTGCATCCATAGGTGACAGTGAGCACCTCTGAAAAGACACATATTCACTCCTTTTAGCGATCCCAGTGACTAGAGGCCATCAGCATTACAATGCAGCATAAGTAGCACTTCAGGTCCATAGGTCATTGAGAGGGCTACTTTACAACCCACTGACCCTATGCAACATAATAGTTGGCTTTGCAGTGCAACATAATATAGTTTCTCATATGTGGTTTGCAAATTGAGATCTGTCTAGGACCGTCGTGGCTTATGGGGTGACCTGGTTGTGATATATTCCATCTGAGCAGGCATGCATGCTGGACAGGACTGCTCAGAGCATATATGTGTCTCTGAGGTCCTTCTGTGTGTATGATGGAAACATAGTCAGGCCTCTGGCCAGTGACTACATCTGACATAAAAATGCCCTGAGATTTTCTCCACCAGTGCATGATTCTTAGGCAAAACCTAGCGCTCGGTCTGAGGTTGATAACCCGGAAAATGTACCGTCAGGGAAATGTAATGACAACAATGAGAGCTGTATATTCTCTGTTTTTGCCAAGTGGTGAGCTAGCTGTGGACAATTTGGGTACAATATTGTAGAATAACAGCATAATCATGCTGTATCTGTACTACAACACAGGCAGTACTCATCAACATTCCTGAATGGAATGACCATGGCACTCTCTGTTATATGTATGATGTATACCTCTGTCCCAATGGCAAGTTATCTACATAGCAAATAAGACCCACAATAGAGTTGCAGTTAAATAAATAATATTCTTGTCTTATATTCATATATAAAACATTTGGAACATAAAACATGATAGGACCATTCACAAAGTACAAACATCAACAAAACAAGGAACACAATTTCTGTAATGTAGGAAAATTTAGTTATTTATGCACATGGTGCTTTCCGTGCCCACTCCTACCCTTGCCATCTCCACTCACATGTTGCCCTGATGGTTTTGCGGTTTGCATATGAATGGCTGGGGGTGCTGGACCAGCCCACAAATGCGCCACTGGATTAACTGCTCCTACTGGGGCTAGTGAACATTCCAGCCAAATAACACTCTAGGGCAGCTTTAGGGCAGCTCCAATTCTGGTTGCTGGGACATGCTTTCAGCATATTACTATGAGTGTAGGTATAATTCTATATGATCCATGCAGAAGGGTCTATTGTGCAGTTAAGTTAACTCCTCTTGAATTCCTCCCAGGTAGCCCTGACCTTCTCCCGGGTAGCCCTTGCCTCATCAACGATTGCCATGCTGTTATCAGAAACCTCTATTGATAGGCTGAGGTGCCCCTCACATACAGTGTCGCATAATGAGGTTAGCTGATGGTATACATCAGATGCTGACGATGCATCTCTTCCACCTATTAGGTGTAAGCAGTGGAGTAACTGAAAATGTTGGGGGGACAAGACATTTGAAGGAAAGGGGCAGGGTGGAGGAGGGTCAGAGGGTAGCTGAGAGGGATAACACTTAACCACTGGACCACACAAGTCATTTGCCGACGCTCTGTTA
The DNA here is from genome assembly GCF_040938575.1 of Ambystoma mexicanum. NCBI lineage: Eukaryota > Metazoa > Chordata > Amphibia > Caudata > Ambystomatidae > Ambystoma > Ambystoma mexicanum. The sequence goes on along the minus strand of NC_090934.1, from coordinate 332,780,168 downwards.
TAACTTTTATATAACTGGTGTAAAAGACAGCCCAGTTTTAAGAAAGTTATAACAGTGCCGTGCATTTAGAGTTCAATTCTAAAGAGATGGCAAGCACACCCTATTTAGCTGAATGTAAGTAGAAGTTCAGCGACATGCGACCAACAAGTCCTGTATAGCTGAATTTCTACTTACATTCAGCTAAACAGGACATGTTTGCAAATAAATGGAGATGGGAGGTCTGCTCAGTTGCTTAGTCTCTGAATGTGACACAAAGCTCAGGTCACAAGCATAGGTTATGTAAGAAAAGCAACATTTGGAACAAAAGCTGCTGCACATTTAATGTGAAATGCAGCTAATGGGAAACCCCACTATCTGGTAAAAAACACTGGGCCTCATTACGACCCTGGCGGAAATCGTGGTGCAATATGCACCATGGAGCACGGCGGAAAGCTGCCGATACCGCCATGGGGGTTGGCGGATTTACCGCCCCATTCCGACCTTGGCAGGGCGGTAAATCCCCATTCCCCATTTTACCCTTCCCCATTCCCATTTTCGCCCCATAGGGCATAATGGGAGTGGGGAAGGCGTTAATTACGCCACCGTAAAATACGGTGGCGTAATTAACAACAAGGTCCCGTAGCGCCATGGATTTCTCCGCCCGGAAAAACCAGGCGGAAAACGCTCCATGGCGCTACGGGAACTCGTAGTAGGGCGGACGGGTCCGCCGCGAATACCGCTGGCGTAAACCCACTCCGCCAGGGTCGTAATGAGGCCCACTGTCTCTGGAGAACAGCAGAACAAAACATAAAATAGCTAACCTTTAAACTCCTACTTACAAAGAAGAAATCAAAACAGAAGAACCATGCAATGTGCAGCCAGTAAATACACACCTTGATAATGATCTGAACAGGGTTAATTTTCATCAGCATAACATTGCTTAATGTAGTTATTCCAATTGCGGGGAGAAAATGTTGACAATCCATGAGCAAGCTGCTGTGGTGAGGTCTTTGAAGATGCAGTTTGATGATGTCCCTCCAATGCAGCATTTTAAAGTAGAGAACTGCACCCTCTTGCCTTCACGAGTTGCTGACTGATAATGCCCGGTACAAAATGTCATGACAGAAAGTGCCACAGTAAGGAATGGCTAGACTGGCTACACCAAAATGCCAGTCTAGCCACATAATAGCACACATTATGCTTCCTTTATCATAGATGCCCACTATAAAGTGTCATGCCACAGTAAGAATTGCTAGACTGGCTGCACCAAAATGTCAATCTAGCCACATAATAGCATGTATCATGCTTGCTTCATCATAGATACCCAGCATTAAATGTATCGCGCCTTGAAACACTTGTGTATAGGCACGTTATAAATGTCATATCATATCATATCATGTCATATCATCATGCCAAAGTAAGAATGACTAGAGACTGGCTGCACCAACATGCTATTCTAGCCATGTAAAAACAATTATCATGCTTGCATTATCATGGATACCCACAAAAAATGTCATACCTGCGGTCTGCCCCCTTAGCCCACAGAAGCTCTTGCATACACACACACATAGCCACCATCCATACCCATTCACCCAGTCACACCTGCGTATGACCTTCACTGACTCTCACACACGCACCCAGAAGTCACAACATAACATTCACACACTTCATTGTCCATGCACTGACTGTGCATCAGAACATACAAACACATTGCATTCACATTCCTTCACACAGATGCACCACACACTCATACCCATGCACAGCATTCGCATGCACTGTACACACAACACATACATATGTATATACATACACATAAACATATTACAAACACACACACACATTTTGATACATTGAAATAAAAAAGAAATCCTGCGTTTCCAGTGCTGGTGCTATGATGCTCCATCTTTCTTGGCCTGATTTCGCCTAAGTTTAGCCGCCCGCACACTCCATGCAGACAGAAAGCAGGAAGCTCTGCAGGAGAGCGTCCCAGCTCTTATTATACAAGCCCTACTACGCAGCCAGCGAGTGACATGCTCCACAACTGCCAGACATGCAGCAGCCTAGCTGCAGTTAGCTGCAGTGGGCCCCGCCACCACCCAGACCAGCACTCTCACTTTAGTCAGGCCAACCACAGTGAGGACAGAGGCCTGGGGCCCGAACATGATCTCACGACCCCTAGGGCTGGGACTGGGAGCCTTGGCAGTGGGCCTTCTGTTGGGTTATCACCCCCTCCCATATAAAATGAGGGGGATAGATTGGTGTGCTATCAAAGATAGGGGCGACAAGCACTCTTGACCCCACTTAAAAATGTACTTATGGTGTAAGGGCTTGTACAGGGCCTGTTCATGCAGGACATCCTTCCCGCGTGCCGGGAGGTGTTGTCATTATGTGTCAGTGGTTTGTGTTGAGTAGGTTGAGTGTCAGGGTTCGTGAACTTGTTCATATGCCCTATCTGATGCACTTATGTCTAGTTACCCCTGGGTTTGTGCTGATGCCGCTTCCACCTCCTGTAGGTCGTCATCCCTCTCCTATGGTGGCATTTAAGAGTCGTCATGTTGCATGGTGACTTCCTGCTGGGGCACATTTGTATGGGCGTGAGCATGTTTATTGTTTGGAGTCTGTATTCTGATGCATACGTTTTAATCAGGTACTTTTCACAACAGGTATTTGTGAATATTGTCCCCTTTATTGTCCCCTTTATTGATGACCTTCTGGAATTCCCTTAATTGGTCATTGAGCCACATTGCCACTTTGACTACTGTGAACCACATACACATGTAAGGCCGCCACACATCTGTTTGCGTTCCCCTATGGGAATTGAAACGCGTGTGCCTTTACATGCACTGAAGCTGTCATATAGCCACACAAGAGTTACATGACTACATGTCATTATAGGTGGGGCTTCACATGTGAGGTTTGGGGACAACATTTGCTGGGGCTGCTTGTGTGAAACATGCTGCTACACATGACAGACGGTGCAAGTATGTTGGTTACACCGCCCGGTGCCCTAATCATTGACTGTACACAGAGCATAAACATGCACAGTGTCTGATCCTTAGGATGCATGCAAGTCTCACCCGGCTCAAGTGCTGTTCTATCTGATTTGCCAATTTCCTCAACAATAGTGTGCCGAGATTCCAGCTGCTGCCCCCCACCCCATGTTTTTAGTTAATGCCCCTACTTCCCGTGCCACTGTCATTGGCATGCTGGACTGCATTGTATTCTCCTTGCACACCTCATCATAGCACCCCAACGCTTTTTATTTTCTTCAGGGGAGCATGTGTCAACTCCTAAGGCATTCACATTGACCGCAGTTTCAGGCCATAAGACATTTATTACAGCGACTCTAGTCCTTTGGCCTTGTAGGTTGAAGTTTGTATATCCATGATCAGTCATGCAGTTAATAAGGAGGTTCTGCTCATCCTGAGTAAAGTTTCTTGCGTGTAGGCATTTGTCGCCTTCTTGGCAACCCTTGTTTTTCTTGCGTGCCATATTTTCTGACTGGATGCCTCTGGATGGTCTTTCCCCCTTACGTTTTTGATGCTGCGTCATTTACGTAACTGCATTTAAACTTCTATTGTGCTGAACTGACAGATTCGCATAAAACCTTCTCACGGCATCAGATTCACTATTTTTTGCCCACTTATTTGCACTTTATTTGCGTATAATTTTGCACAATGATACACGCAGCACATGTGTTTGTCATTTCTTTCAGGATCCATGAAGCGCAATGAGATGTCCGACGGGATGGCGTAAGCACACCTTTACTCTATCACGCATCTCCTCGTGATGCGCATGTCATTGAGAATATGCCCATTTATGTTTCAACGAACATGTATTTCAAGCCTTTGGCACAAAATCTCAACATCTTTTTTGGTACAAATCTGAGATGGCAAGAAATACACAAGAACTGTGCAAGAAAAACGTTCAAACATTTCACAGACATGCGCATCTGTGAGTTGCACAGAAAAGGGCACAATATGTGCAAAGTGGATGTAAGCATATACATCTGCCAAACTATTTGTGCAAGAGGGGAGTGACCAGCAAACGTGTGCAGAAATACTCCCAAAACACTGTTGTGTAAGCTTGAGCACATGATGTCCTTCATAAATTGCCTGTCACTATTTGGTCCAGTCCCATCCCAAAATATTAGCAAATATGATGACAAGGCAACACAAGAAAAACTCATGCAAATGACACTTTCAAATACCATATTCAATCGAGAGTGAAAGGCAAATGTAGACAAGTGAAACAGAAGTGCACGCGAGTCCTTTATACACTGTAGTGTGGCCGGTTCCATGTGATATAATCGCGGCAAAAAATGCCTTGGTAACAAAATATCGCGGCAAAAATGCCGCTGTTTTTGCGCCGAAGTCCAAGTAAAACATGAGGGGGACACCCCCACAACCCCGCTCCCCTTAAATGGTATAATGAGACACACTTTTACCGGGTCAAACGGCGGCATTTTTGCTGCAATATTTTTTTACCGCAACATTTTTGCCGCGATTATATTACCTGATACCGAGTGGCCTTCTTGTCAGAAAAAGAGCTTAAAGATACCAAAAAGAGCATACATCTACAAACACAGACAATGTCAACTTGTCAAGCATCCCAAATCACACCAGTGCCAAACATGTCTCTGAACATCACCCCCCAACCCCGCCTGGCTAACCCTGCGCTCTGGCACATTCCCAGTGCCCATCTTGGTGGATTGCCCCATGTGAACTGGTGAAAGGCCTCATGAGGTGTTTCCATTCCTCTTTGCGTTGGATCTGGAATAGCATCCTGTGGATATACATCTGATTAAATACTTCCATGGCTCCACGGTGCAGCGCTAACGGTCACATACCCCTCAAGGGCAGTGGAAGCCCCGTCCCCAACTGCCGTTGCCTCTGTATGATGAGCAACTGCTGGTGAGCTGCATCCTCACACACATGTTCTAGTACCTCTCCCAGGGCTTGCTGGATGTTGCTCACAGTGTCATGCAGACCTATATAGTGGTGTTTATCTGTTGTTGACTTTGCTAGCACAGGCAGAGCATCGCTAGGGGCATGCCAAATTAATGGCAGGCGTGGACGGGTTCCAAAGGATTTTCTGCAGGTGCTGCCTCCTCTCTGGTTGGCTCCTCTGTGTTTCATTTGGCCCCCCACAATTGTTTTCTGCTTCTGATTGTTCCAGCACAACTTGTTCCTGGGCCGTCTTGTGCAGTTTCACCACCTCTTTTTCAGGGCATTGAGTATTTGATGTCAGTTCCTCAGGGCATGGATTCTAAGAACCTGATTTACAAACATGTTTTCAATGGGACTTTCCCACGTTAAAACATTTTTCTGAATCAGGCCTCAAGTGTTGCTACCAGCCCAAGGGCATTCTTCTCACCCATGGACTGTTTTGGCACCCAGATTGAACCGTGCCATTTTATGTTCCTCCATGAGGGGCATATGGGCCTACCCCAAGGCATCAGAGACGTTTTAATTGTGTATGCTTCCCTATGGGGCTTTCTGTTACTCGTGTGTCATTTCTTCTTCCACAATCGGTGGGGTTTCCTCTGGAGGACATTTTCTCTTATAGTGGCTTTTTTCGAGAAATGCACATTATGTTTGATCCATTTTCAATTACGCGCGTTTTTGAAGTTTGTTTTAAGAGTGCGACAGCATTAGTGCATAACACGTGCGTATCTAGTGTATGTGCCGGAAACATGTACATTGCGTCAGGTGCACCATTAAATTCCTACTTATTTGTGCATCTTTTGTGCAACACAATGTACTATCTTGTGCAGTTCGAGTTTTGGTATTTTCTTTGAGAATTAATGTTGCAATGAAATGTGCAAACGCCATCTCAGGCTTTTGAGAATCTGTTCCTCTGATTGCCCATAAAACCGATGTGTATGTTCTAAAAAAGGGGGGTCCATTTTGTCCACAAGACATCTATATAATATATATGTCCTATGTTAACTTCTGTGTCCCATAGTAACAGTAGACCCCCATTCCAAAAAACATTTTTAGGCCGCTGAAGAGTGGGGGGCACCCACATGGTTAAATGTATGCTCAAAATATCAAGATCAGGCTTCACAAAATCAATGGAGAGAACTTTTCTCAATTATTAACAGCTTTGTGCAGCCAACATTCCTATTTTCTTCCATGGAACCCTACGTGGAGCAGGCCAATTCTTTTAACTCTTTTTTTTGCAAAAAGATTGAGCTGATCCAGGAAAATATTGCACTCAGTTTTCAGCATCACTTTGATGCTGCATCCTGTTCTAATGATTACCCTGCAGTAAAGGAAGACAAATTTCCCCAAAAGGGGAGCCTTTTTCCTTCTCATCGAAGATATGGTATTGGCACCAATGGGAAATTTGAAACCCATTAATGTCTGTCTTTTTTACTATTCCGGCAAGTGTGGCAAAACGGCTGGTGCCAGAGATCTCACCTTTGAAGACACAATTTGTAAATACATCTATGTCAACCAGGTCTGTACCTTAGGTGCTAAAATGGCCATGGTCACTACCCTTTAAAAAAAGTCTAATTTTGACCTGGGGATTTTGTAGAAATATCGAATGGTGGCAGGTTCACCCTGGCCGGGCAAAATGCTGGAGAGGATTGTTACATCCCAACTACAGGAATATGTAGAGAGAGAGAGTCCATATTGGACCGCCTCCAATCTGGCTTCCGACCAGGGTTTGGGACAGACACTGCATTGATGGCAGCATGGGGTAATCTCCTTGAGGTGGCAGACCAAGAAGAATTATCTCTACTGGTCATGTTGGATCTCTCTGCAGCTTTCAATATGGTGGATCACTGTTTCCTACTTAGACGGGTAGGGAGATCGGAATTACCTCGGACCAAGTCATCAAATGGTTTGCTTCCTTACTCTCAGAGTGGCAGCAAGAAGTGAAAATGGGCCGATTGACCCCAGACTCTCTCACTCACAGGAGTGCAGAGTCCCCCAGGGCTCATCACTCCACCTCTTCTGTTTAATTTATACTTGCACCCCATGGTGGATATACTTACAAAGCATGAGGTCAACTTCCACTCCTATGTGGATGACTCCCAGGTGTTTGTCAAAACAGGGATTGTGGAAGAGGCTATTCAGAAGGTCAAACAGTGCTTGGTGGAAGTTAGGGAATGGATATGCTCTAACTGGCTGCTATTGAATACCAGTAAAACGGAAGGAGCACTGTTTGCGCCTAAAGCCTTCTTGATCAAAGTAGGTGTCCAGGTCCACCACATTTTCTGGGCTCAGACCTACTGTTTGCCCCTAAAATAAAGAATTTAGGCTGCGCTTGGCAGGAAAATATGTATTGCACAGCCCAGGTAAGCGCCAATATATTTGCCACCTTGCGCCTCCTGCGAGAGGGTCTTCCGTTCCTTCCAGCTGAGGATCATTCAATGTTTGTGGGGAGCAAAGTGAATTCCTGTCTTGATTACTGCAACAGGTTGTTGGCAGGCATCCAGCTCACACAAGTTCAGTGCCTGCAAAAAGCTCAACATGCTGCTGTGAGGTTGATCTTTAGAGTAAGGAAGGCTGCTGGGAGGTTGATCTTTAGAGCAAGGAAGTCTTCCATAATTTCACGCTTACGGCAAACCTATGGTGATCCTTACAATGTCTCACTGCTAAGGATCGAATTGATTTTAAAATGTTGTGCTTAGTTTTTAAATGCGCAATCAATCTGACCCTACCATACCTATCTAAAATAATCCGCTAGTATCATCCAACTTGGCAGCTGCTACTGGCAATAACCTGCTACTGCAAATTCCCCTCTCAAACTGTGTGTTCAGAGGGGACCGCAGATTCGCAGTATATGGGCCAAAAGTGTGGAACATGTTCCCTCTGGAGATTCGAGCCCTTAAATCCCTCTATCAGTTTCGCAGGGCTTTAAAAACCCACCTATTTAAGTAATCTGGATGGGTGGGAAATACTAATGGAGATTGATCACCTGGTTTGGGCTGACTTCCTGGTTTGTGGCTCTCCCTTCACGTTGTCAATTTTTAACCTGCGTCTAGATACGATTTATTTAGTTAAGTTCACTATACAAATGTTTACAAATCAAAATCAAATCGAATGTATACTTGCAAATAATTTACAATTTTCTGTCCGCACCCCTTAGTTGTATTTGTGATGTCAACAATGATTTCTAAAACCTATCTGATTGAAGGCCACACCAACATTGCTTTCTTTTCTCCTTGCTTGTGTCAGCAAGTTCACTGCCAACTCATTTTGCATGTACCTATTTTTTCTCACCTTTAAACTGAACAAAAAACGTCTCACTGTATACAAGCAAAGCCATCATTGAGGGATAAATATTAAAAGATAGTTACTGCATAATGATGAAACTGCATAAAGGGACTGGTTATGAGTTTGGCGGTAGTTGTAAAATATCTAGACTTTACCACTTCTAAACATTGGATCATTTGTAACATTCAACCATGGCATACAGTACAATAATGCACACAGTATTGTTTTGACTGCATGCAGAAATTTAAAAATAGTGTATGATTTGTATTTGTTTTAATGATCTAGAGGTGGTATATATGTTAAGTGGGTAGACGTTACTGCATGTGGTAACAGTAATGTGGTATTGCTGAAGAAATCCTACAATCTATAAAATGACACTTTGTGGTGGATTTTCAAATCTTAAAACATAGCTATGAACTGTAGTTCCCCAGAGGAATTAATTTCCACAATAAAAATGGGCCCCAATTTCTAGCACTGTCCACAATAACACCCCCCCCCCCCCACCTGATAACTCCACCATTACCACTTGGAAAACGGAATGAGTGTTATTACTTATTGGAAACAATACGCAACATCTAAATATCTTCATGTGAATAGTTTGGAAAAATAGATATAATTGTCCCTATGTTTGTTCCATCATATTTGGTTTGAAAACCAAAGTGTTAATGACAATACATATTAATGTGCACAACTAGTGTACACATCTGTGCACAAAGACAGCTATTGATTTTAAAAGTACATTTCAAGCTAAATTCATATTAGTTAGAATGACTAAATGGCCAATAAATCAAAACATAAATATAAAACATGCTAGCAATAAAATAAAATGTGGGGTAAAAACATAAACATAAAACGATTACGTCCCTGGTAGAGACCTCGAGAAAACAATTAGGACCCAGTTGCAAGGCCTCCCCAATCACCATCAATTACTGAAGTCCTACACATCTGTTTTTTATCTTTGCTTTAGCAAAGAAACAGTAACAATACACATTGTTGATGATGCCCCCGAGATCACTGACAAAAACTCCTGTGGCCTCAATGGCATTCAACATCCTTGACCACTAAATTCTTATACCCAACCTGCATATGTTTCTCACAGATAGTAGTGCGATGGCTCACTGCCTTAGTTTCCAACATGCAGCAGCATGGCCTGAAGGATCCTCCTAGATATCCAAAAACCTGGGAGTCATCTTTTCTGGAGAAAAATCCTCGATCATGGGCAATGGTCACTTCAAACAGAATGTCCTCCAAAGTACCATCCTGTCCTTAACCATGAATCACAGGGTCCAGTTAATCCACTCTTTGGTCATGCCAGTACTGTACTACTATAACAGTCTCCTGTTGGGCTGCCCTAAAAAAAGAGATTGCTTGTCTCCAAGCATCCCAAAATAGACCAGCCCAAATCATATGTGAACTGAACAAATTCCACGATATATCCTCAAACTTGAAAAACATACATTGGGCAATGTTACGCTCACCTAGTCTCTGTGGAGGCATTGGGGCACGGTTGCAGCCCTCCCTGAACCTGAATCACCCCCTTCAGGCCTCTCCCTCAGTAGAAAAGCTGTGAGCAGTGGTACATGGTGATACTGCTCCTGTGTGGAGATAAGAGTTTGTGAGTGCACCAATCTGTGATTGTTGGACCTCTCGAACCCTTCACCCTGTAAGGGGATTCAATTCAACACTACAGCTAAGTCAACGCCTAGTCTATAATACTGAATGAAAACCCTTATTGATATATCTTTAGGTCCAGTTCATGCGTTCTGGATGACTACCCCTATATAACACCCCTCTCTTGGAATCCCCCTGACCCCACTGAGCCAAGAAGTCGTTCTGTTTTGCAAGTTTAAAAGGTTTATTTGATAATTTAAACAATAGATATATATCACCCTTTATAGTAAATTAATAATTGAATATCACACTTAATCTGATATGATAAATATCAACAACGGAGAATCTGGCACTAACACGCTTCTCTATAATCAATAAGGAGTTGACATGAAATGGATAAGGTAGCACACGGGTAAATAGGTACAGAAGTATAATGTGGTAGAGAATGCTTTATAAGGTTCAAGGAAATGCAAGGTTGAATGAATGAAATGCAGTATAGAAAACAACTTGATATGATTTCAGCAAAACAATGTAATCACTTTTCTCTGGCAATCCCCTCCCCCCTTTTATGCAATGCAAGGAAATGGAAGGAAAACACACAGTTCTCAGAAATGCAATCAAATGTGATTCAGTTCACCCCAGCAAGCTTAGACTACAGAAGTTTGAAAACACAGGCCCAAATTGCTTTGATATGTGCTGGCAATGAATTGAAAAGTATGCTAAAATACTTTTAATTCCCTTTCAGAGGTTCAGGGTGATTGGTATCTAGTTAATATTATTCCAGGCTCACACTAGCAATGATGCAGGGATAGTTAGCAGGTTAAACGAATTTCTGGCAATGGAAGGCAAGCAGCAGCAGCTTTTTACACGTGAAGAAATTTGCAAATCGCGGCAAAATTCGCGGATGCGCCGAGCGCTATTACAGAGAAACCACAAGGACTATCTCTATCGTTTTGGGGTCCTAGGAAAGCCTAGGATCCCAGCTTCAAAATGAAAGTTACTGCAAGTCTCTAGCACAAACGGTTGCGGAGATATGAGCGATTAAATAAAGGTCGTTTTTCAGATTTGAAATTTTAAATGCACACTTTTTCAGCTTTAAAAATGATGGCAGGATAACACAATTGCTAAGCTGCAGTTCTACTTAGGTTAAAAATGGATTGAATTATATTATTTTAACTAGGAGATTGGTTCTGCACAGTTTTCTAGGTACTCACACTATATTCTTGAGTGAAATGGGCCTCATCACGGATCTGGTCAGGGTTTTAAATTCGCCTCTGGTCTCTGCACTTCACAGTTATCTGGGTCAGCTCTCTCTGGTTCTCTGGTCTGGGTCTCTAGTTCTGGATAGATTGAAGTCTCTAGTTTGGCTCTCTGGAGGTTTGATGGAGGTAAAGCATGGATTTTTCCGGCAGAGCGTCCCGCTGCAGATGGAAGTGAAAAAGTCCCTATCTGTCCTGTCTGTATGCTTTTATGTGTTTAGAATGTGGGTGTGTTCTAGCATCACTGACCCTACCTCTCTCTCAGCTTCTAATTGGTCAAACTTCCATTTATCATTTGATTGGGGGAGCTAGGTTGGGTCAGAGTGATGTCATTTTACAGCCTGCAGAAAGTCCACTCCTCCTGTCAACTTACACACAAATCTAGATTTGAAACAAATACATATTTGCAGAGGTACATATTGTTTTAAAATCATATGCACCCATCATGCATTACAGGAGGTATACCCTGTTCAAACTCTGCTCTTCCTGGGAGCTTGCATTCAGAAATGGCACATATTTCACTTTTTAACTGATTTTGCAATTTCTGACATTGACCCAACTTTACATACATGTGCGCAGGGAGTACGGACATTAACTGATGAAGTTTCAGATTTTTAACATGCATACATTTAGAGTTATCCCCACTTTTCCGCTGACACCCCCCTGAACATACCACCGGTTCTAAAAACCTCTTAAACTGTGGGCAGAAAAATCACAAGAATTATGGTATCATTTATAAAATTTTCACATGTCCGCTCTATGAGTTATTCATCTTTTTAAAGTTATGTTCTGGCTCCAAAGGGGTGTGGTTTACCCTCAGCACAAGGTTGAATTTCTGGTTTTTCCAGTTCTGCCAAGCCAGCTTGCTCTCACAGGCAGTGCCCCTCCCCTTTCCTCAGGAGGAAGCCACTTTTTACGACCATTTACGACTCCTGCCAATAAAACCTTTGCCTGAGCCAGGACAGGGCTTTGTTCACTTTCCTGCAGAGCACAGGTAATTCAATTATCAGATAGATGGCATATCCTTAGTGTGAGCAGCAAAAGGGCAGCTAGGCCTGGGAACACAGCTGTGACTCAAGTTTCACTCCTGATGGGGGTAGTTGCCAGGCAGAATTCAGTTCCTTAAGCCAGGTTTCAAATAAAATGTCACTTTTTGTTTCCCAGTTTAAGTCAAGACAATTTTCTTTACATATGCAGCTAGAATGCTGATTCTAAGTTCAAAACTATGACATTTAAACAATTGCAACCTATGTGACACTCAAAAGTAGGTCACTCAGTCAATTTAAACATTTAGATTTTAGTGTCTTTAAATCCAGTGCAACTTAAACTGCTGACTCCATAGCTCAGCCAGTTTTGTTATAAGCATTGTTCTGGGCTCTTCATTTCCCAGATTTTGTAGGCACACAACACTCCATTCTACCAAATGTCTGCTGGTGTCCAGTGAGTTTTTAGATGTGTTGCAATGTTTAAAATAGACAGTTTGAGCCTGCCTTCAGAGAAACACAGGGTGGTTTTAAACTGCCGGCTTTTGGATAGTGGTGAGTACTGGTACTGCACCCATTTTTGGGATTTAAGAAAATGAATTCCCAACAATTCTAGGTTGCATTTGGCAATCAGCATTGCCATTCCCAATGGTTTCAGACTACTGTGCGGGTAGTCCAATGGTGGTTTTAAAGCGCTTTGAAGCTAACCGGCGCTACTGTTTTTCCTTTGGCAACCCATTTCCCTCATGGCAACCCGGCCTTTCATTCTCGCACTGGTGGGTGGCAAGTGAGGCAACCATTTTGGTGTGCGCACAAACTGCGCAGCTTTCCTGGATTTCGGCGCACATGTGGGTTTTCCGCCATCTTGAATTTTCTAAGCCCACAGCACCAAATGTTGTGGCATGATAGCTTAAACGTGGGTCAGGACACCCAACAAGCCCCCCCCACGCGACTGAACTTTGAATTTGAGTCGATGGGGAGTCGCGTGCCCAAGGGTTTTGACCCACGCACCGGTATGTCCGCATAATCTTCTTCCTCTTCTGTAGATGGCATAGTTCAGCATCTTCTTCTCCATCCGGTACTGATCGATCGGTTCTCCTCGCCAGTCCTGATGGGAGTATTGGGCGGTCCACTGGGCCCATCGGATCTTCGTTCCCGGTCTCCGGATCGTCCTCCTTGGCCCGTCTTCAGGTTTTCTTTCTCCTAGGACGACAAAGGAAGAGCGGCAATACCTACTCATAGACGTTTTTCCACCACTGTTGAGATAGTGGGGCAGCATATGCATTTCATCATAACGAAACATTACATTCTTATTTTGAAAAAAAAACAGTATAACTAAGAGACAGTTTCATGCAAATCACAATATTTTAGAGACTAGATGTGGTATGTTTTATGGTTGGAACTGAATTAGTCTGATACAGTACCCGCTAGGATTCCAGAGGATTCCTCCAGTTGTTGCAGAGTGTGCCTGGGATGGCAACATTTCAACTGGTTTATGTGGACCCACTTGTCTTCCCCCTCTGCCAAAGGACCTTTGGGGATGTGGATTTTGTAGGCCACAGGGGAGATTTTGTCTATGATCTCGAATGGTCCCTTCCATGTAGGCAAAAATTTGCGCTGCTTGGCCTGGTTCCTTTGGAAGTTGTATAGATAGACCCGGTCCCCCACCTGATATTCCTTCCTGGAAGTTTTCAGGTCATAGTGGGTCTTCATGCTATCAGCTGATCTTTCTAGATTCCACTGAGCATAAGCAAAAGCATGTTGGAGGTGTTTCCTTAAATTCTCCACATACTCATGAGTAGTGGAGGCATTTATCAGTGTCTGCTCTTGGGTCCTGTAGAGCAAATGCTGAGGAAGCACCATCTTGCGTCCAGTCATCAACTCAAATGGTGACATTTTGGTTGCAGATGAAGGGGTAGATCTGATAGCCATTAGGACCAGGGGTAATCGGATATCCCAACTTGGCCCAGAATCTGCCACAAACTTCTTTAATATGCTCACAATTGTCCGGTTATATCTCTCTACTGCCCCAGAAGAAGCTGGTCTACAAGCAATATGCAGCTTTCTCTTGACCCCCAGTATCTCCCACATCTTTGTCATTACTTCACTGGTGAAGTGGCTACCTCTGTCTGACTCAATCCTTTGAGGTAGACCAAAACGGGAAAAGATGTGGTTAATCATCAAGGCAGCTGCCGTTTCTGCCTTGCAGTTTGGGGCTGGGAGACATTCCACCCACTTGGTAAACAAGCATGTCACAGTCAACATGTACTTATTCCCCCTAGCCAAGCGAATCACAGGGCCTACAAAGTCGATTTGTAAATCTGACCATGGGAGTGTCATTCCCCTCTTTTGTAAAGGTGCCCGGTGCGTGAGGGATGATGGCTGAAATTGTGCACACACAAGACACCCCTTCAAGTATTGGTCGAGGTCCTGCCCCATGTGTGGCCAGTATGCAACCTCTCTTAAGATTTCCAATGTTGTGTGAAACCCCCTATGACCGGCAGTGGCCGCATCATGGGCGTGACTTAACATCAGGCTTCGGAATGAGGTAGGAACCACCCACTGATCGTGGCCAGCTTTGGATTTCCTTACCAACAAACCGTCTTGGATTCGGAACATTTTTGGACATTTCATCAACACTCTTAGGTCCTCTTTCCCAATGTAATCGGTATCCGTCAGGGGAAAGTTCTCAGGGTCCTCAAGGTGCTGGTAAAATTTACCAATAATTGGATCCCCCTTTTGAGCTGGAATCAAATCAGCATCAGGGGTCTCCTTACTCCATTGTGCAATTGAAAGGTCGTTGTGAGCATTTGTCTGGGACCTAGTGATAGCAGTGACCTGGATTTCCCCCAACAGGGACTCAATCTCAATTAGATCCCCTTGGATGGCCCCGGTTTTGGCCAGCTGATCAGCTAAGTCGATGGAAAAATGTCGGTCATCAACCGCCATTCCAATAATGGTGCCTGCGGCTAGAGTAATACTCTTTAAGTCGCTGTTATCCACCTCTATTGGAATGGTGTCATGTTCTATGTTGACTAATGGTGTTGGGTTTACCCCCAACCCTTGCTGTTGGAGAGAAGCATTTAGATGTATGTAAGCATCAGGGTTTTTCAACTCTTGTCCCCTTTTAACTTTCACTTCCAGGGAGAATTGTCGGGTCCTTTCTGGGATGGTGACTTCCTCTCTAACCTGAATTTCAACTGCATAAGGTAGCAATTGAGCTGACCTAAATGCTTTTTCTGGATCATCAAAGCCCATGGGATTATCCGCTAATTCGGGACCAAGCTTTGAAGTTTATTAGGTCCAAACTAATGGCAAAGCGATTGAGAATGTCACTGCCTAAGTAAAAGGCGGCAGGGACGTCTCGCACGACCCAACAATTGTGGACTATGCTCTTGTTGCCAATGGAGATTTTGAGCATACACCTGCTTGGCAGGAGATGTTTGGAATTAGGTGCTTCCAGGTCCATCTCCCATTCGTCTATCAGTTTGAAGGTGGGAATGGCTGGATCTTTTGGAAGTTGGCGAAACATGGCTTCGCTGATGAAGCTCTTACCGTTGTTCACATACACTCGAGCGAGAACAGAGTCCTTCCCATCATTTAACTGAACAGGGATGAACACTGCTCTCCAATTTGCTGAATATCAGCCAGGCTTTGAGCTGATTTCACATCTTTCTGGACTATAGGAGTGGGAGTTTCAGATTGTGGATTGGTATAAAATTTCAGAGTGTTTCCTTCCAGCGTGGAGTACCACTTTAGACTGGAAGGAAGGTTGATTTTCAGAAATAGAGAGGACCCCCCATCACCAGTCTGTTGTCCTACTGCTATTACTGTCACGTCTGGAATTTGGTTGTTCTGGAAGTGAAATTCTACTTGGTCAGATTTTTGTTCAACCATGTGGCAGGTGCCGTTTAAACTAACATGGTTGACACTCTGTTTTAATTTTATTGGTCGGCTAGTCTGGGTCCAGAGGACCCTGTTTACGCAATCTATTAGGGGTGACAACCTTCTCAGGAGGTCATTCCCTAGTAAACAAGGGGTGCCCTCTGGGGTCACAACTATGACCGGGTGTTTCAACTTATGTCGCCCAATTTTAATGTCCAAGTCTGCAGTCCCCTCAACGGGAATTTCCTTCCCGTCAAAGTTCTGTAGTTGTCCCGGAAGAGAGGTGAGAGGAATTTGGTAATTCTCTCCCCTTCCTGCATTCAGTCCATCAAAGGCCCTTCTGGACAGAAGGGTAGCTTGAGATCCAGTGTCCACCAGTGCCGAGATTGTACCCTGCCCCTGTACTTGTACCGGGGCATAATATCTTCCCTCCTTCTCCTCAAGGGGGCACAGATAGTGTACATTTTTGGACAACTGGTGGGCTAATTTTCTGGTTTTGGACATCGCTAGCGAAGAGATTTGGGCAGAATCTTGTGGAGAGCCTTGGGAATCTGAAAGAAAAATTTGGCAACTGGAGATCAGAGCCATTGTGGGTTCCCCTGGTTCCGGTTCTGGGCCGCCCCCCCCTTTTTGGAGGCAGTCACCAGGATGGGTTTGAACCAGGGGATTTTCTTGCTGTTGGTTCTGGGATGAGATGGTGGGCGGCGGTAGCTCAGTCTCCACATCTCCCCAGTCTGGATTTGCATCCCTAGGGACCCATTTTTCTTTGGGAGGAGTTCCCCCCTCTCTGAAGGAGAAGATCCTTTTCCCAGGATCCTCTGAGGATCCCTCTCCCTCAAATTGGAAGATCTGTACCTCCTCCTCAAACTGAGTCTGTTTGGGTCTTTTGTTTCTCCTACCCCCCCTCTGCTCCTTAGGAGGCAGACTTTCAGGGGCAAGAGATTTTGTTTCCGGTTCCTGGGTTTCCAGGGGCTGTTTACAAGTGAGGAAGGAAGCTTCCTCCAAGGCTTTACACCCCCCTTCCCTTTGTGCCTCCTCCCTGGGAACCGGTGAGTTATCGGGGTGCTGCCCCCGTCATTGTTCTGGAGCACCAGGTCCAGAGTTGGGTGCGTTCTGCGCCGGCATGCTGATCTGAGGGTTCTGCTGAGCCCTCAGTATGTGACCCATATCCCGCGCCATGTTTTGAACCTGGCGCTCTAACTGGGAAACCCGCTCAGGCTGATACGGGGCCCTGTTTTCTCCCCTGGGCTGATCCCGGGAAGGGTAGCTGTCCCTCCTCTGGTAATACCCCGGGTTGGGAAGATTTGGGTACCCCTCCACCCTTGGCCTCCCCTCTCCCGGATTCAGTGGTCTGGGCTCAGGGAATTGGGGAAAGAAGGATGGATGGTTTTGGGGCTGAAAGTTGGGTGGATACCTGGGGAAAAAGTTCTGCCCAGGATTTGGAGAGTTTCTGCCCTCCGGTGGGAAGTTAGGAGGGAAGTTCCCTGGGTTAGGTGCTTGGCTGGATCCCCCCCCTTGGGCTGGAGGAGTCCACACATAACCCAGGTTGGGTCTGTTTCCCTTGTAACGGGGACTTACATAATCAGGAGAGCGAGGGACCCCATTTGTGGGGCTGCCTCCCTGGCTCCCTGTCTGTGACTGGCCCGAGGACCTTCTGGGCCTAGCATTATTAGGTGCAGGTAGGTTTTTAGGCCCCCCCATCTCCAAATCTAAAACGGGGGTGACCTTTACCTCTGCCACCTTGGCAGCAGCAGGGGTGGTGTTGGCTTTGGGGTTTTTCTGGGCATTACTTTTGCTATCTACCGGTTTCTGCACCTCATAGATCCGGGTAGCCTGTTCAATGACCCAGTCTAAAGATCTTTTCTCGTGGAAATCCCTCACGAGCTGGGTCATGATATATTTGGGCAAGGCATGGAAAAACGTATTAATAAATTCCCTGCTATCTGTGCGCACCCTTCTTGTGGTCTGTGCAAAAGCACGCTTTAACTCCGCACAAATTCTTGTGGGGCCTGATCCTCCCCACATTGCAAATTGTAGGCTGCCTTGCGAGCCTCTTGAGGATTTCTGTGGACAGAAAAATGTTTCAGGATGGCCGCCTTATATGTGGACCATCTTAAATGATTTTGGTCCTCCAGCCCCGCAAAGAAACTGGAGTATTCCGGGGAGAATGTCCACTTTACATATTGAATACAGCTTTGGCTGTCCTTCAAATGGAAAGTCTCCATCATTTGTTCAAACAACTCTAAGTGCTCCCAAACAGAATACTTAGCGTTCTTATGGTAAGGCGTGATGACGCTCCTGATCGCCTTAATTTGCTTTAAGGGGTCCTTAAGCAAGGCCCTTTTTGCCTTATTGGCCTTTTTGGTTCGGGTAACCCTTGTCCATTCATCCTCGGACTCAGAGGCACTGCTCCCAGAGGTTCCCGTCTGATCTTCCAGGTTTTCCCGGATTCTGCGAGCCTGGGAATGGCTGGCAGAATGTGGGGACCTGGTCTCCTGTGTCCTGCGCAGTTCAGAGGAGTCTTCAGATTCCTCCTTGCTGCCAGGATTTGATGGGTACCCCCTCCACTGACCTAACTGGGCAGAGGTTTTCAGGATGCCCTTAATGGGCCTACTCTCCTGGGGTTCCCCACTGAACTGTACTGTACTTGGGTGCCCATACCCGGATGCCCACCCCTCCATCCTGAGTGGTACTGGCCTATGAGCCTCATACTTTTAGCTGGATAGTAATCTGCCATCCCTGTGGCCCTGTGCTCATGTGCACCAGGGGACATGGGGGTGGCAGAGTCCAGGGACTGAGAGGTATGAGGGCCTCTGGTACTAGGGCTCCTGAGGTTATGCTCCGGAGTTTCCATTTCCCAGCGAACCTCATCTCTATCCGCCCCTGCTCCCTGTTGCAATGCAAGAGCCTGCATTTGTGCCTTCAGTTCCTCTGTTAAGGCCTTACTCGACTCTATCAGTTTCTCCTGCATCGCTACCTGTTGCTGGAGCCTATCATTGTGTTGACAGAGGGCCTCATTCTCCCTCTGTGCTTCATGGTTGGTCCTGGAGAACTGGGCCAGTCTTTGCTGCAGGAGGTTTACCTCCTGGGCAATGTCCCTATTGGCCTGCTCCTTTCTTGCTAGAGCATCTTCCACCCTTCTGGTGTGCTCTACCAAGTTCTGGTTTTCTTTTTGGAGATCACCCAGCCCCTGGAGGGCCAGGTGATTTTCTTCCATTTTTCTTTTTAAATGGCAGACTTCCTGGCCTAAGGCGTCTCTTTCCTGACTAAGAGCCTGCATTTGTGCCGCCAGGTCGTCCCTTTGCCTTTGGAAGGCACCAGCTTTCTGGCGCTCCTGATCAAACTCTGCCTGGGTATCCAGGTCTTTCAGGATCAGTTTATTGCTCTCCTCTTTCTCTCTGTCTAGTGGGATTTGCAGGGTGGCTACCTGCTCTGTGCATGCCCTGTTGAAATTGATCTGTTGCTCCAGCTTTTTCTGGCTCTGCAGTAGGGGGTTCAAACTGTCTTGGTGCTCTTTCTGCAAGGCCAGAAATCTGGTATCCTGGTCTGTCTTTTCCTGTTGTAGGATGCCCATATCCTCTTTTATTTTAATGATATATTGCCTACTATCATTTTCTGCCTCCTGGCTCCTCTGCAGCCTCTGCTCAGAAGAGTCCAGATCAGATTGGGCCTTCTGTAATGCCATCTGTTGCCTATTTGCCAGATTTTGGCTTTCAGCACATCTATCCTGCATGTCTCCCATATATAGGTACAGGTATGCTGCTATCCTGGCAATCTTATTGTGTTCCTCTTTGGCTTTAGGAGCCATATATAGTTCACTCAGGGCCACATGTAAGGGACCCTGATCTCTATATACATCTGACCCTGTTTCAGTGACCTGTTGTGTGATGGCCTGCAACCACACATCCTGGCCCTGTTCGGTCCATTCACCTCTCACAAATAGCTTATGCAAGAGGTGCTCTCTGGCTATTTTCATGTCTACTAAGGTCGTCATTCTAGAGATTGGTCTCTGTCCTGACTTACAGAAGTTTGTATTTTATTTTTGCAGAACAGAACTTTTCTTGGAGTGTCCCTTTTGAGGAATGCTTCACAGCGTAATGCAGCGTGGTGATCCGACCGGATGTATGTATCCCGTCAGTTCGCACACTGTATTAAGCTGCACAAATGGTAAATCTAACCCAACGTCTCGGCTCGAGCCCCCAATTTGTAAGGGGATTCAATTCAACACTACAGCTAAGTCAACGCCTAGTCTATAATACTGAATGAAAACCCTTATTGATATATCTTTAGGTCCAGTTCATGCGTTCTGGATGACTACCCCTATATAACACCCCTCTCTTGGAATCCCCCTGACCCCACTGAGCCAAGAAGTCGTTCTGTTTTGCAAGTTTAAAAGGTTTATTTGATAATTTAAACAATAGATATATATCACCCTTTATAGTAAATTAATAATTGAATATCACACTTAATCTGATATGATAAATATCAACAACGGAGAATCTGGCACTAACACGCTTCTCTATAATCAATAAGGAGTTGACATGAAATGGATAAGGTAGCACACGGGTAAATAGGTACAGAAGTATAATGTGGTAGAGAATGCTTTATAAGGTTCAAGGAAATGCAAGGTTGAATGAATGAAATGCAGTATAGAAAACAACTTGATATGATTTCAGCAAAACAATGTAATCACTTTTCTCTGGCAATCCCCTCCCCCCTTTTATGCAATGCAAGGAAATGGAAGGAAAACACACAGTTCTCAGAAATGCAATCAAATGTGATTCAGTTCACCCCAGCAAGCTTAGACTACAGAAGTTTGAAAACACAGGCCCAAATTGCTTTGATATGTGCTGGCAATGAATTGAAAAGTATGCTAAAATACTTTTAATTCCCTTTCAGAGGTTCAGGGTGATTGGTATCTAGTTAATATTATTCCAGGCTCACACTAGCAATTATGCAGGGATAGTTAGCAGGTTAAACGAATTTCTGGCAATGGAAGGCAAGCAGCAGCAGCTTTTTACACGTGAAGAAATTTGCAAATCGCGGCAAAATTCGCGGATGCGCCGAGCGCTATTACAGAGGAACCACAAGGACTATCTCTATCGTTTTGGGGTCCTAGGAAAGCCTAGGATCCCAGCTTCAAAATGAAAGTTACTGCAAGTCTCTAGCACAAACGGTTGCGGAGATATGAGCGATTAAATAAAGGTCGTTTTTCAGATTTGAAATTTTAAACGCACACTTTTTCAGCTTTAAAAATGATGGCAGGATAACACAATTGCTAAGCTGCAGTTCTACTTAGGTTAAAAATGGATTGAATTATATTATTTTAACTAGGAGATTGGTTCTGCACAGTTTTCTAGGTACTCACACTATATTCTTGAGTGAAATGGGCCTCATCACGGATCTGGTCAGGGTTTTAAATTCGCCTCTGGTCTCTGCACTTCACAGTGATCTGGGTCAGCTCTCTCTGGTTCTCTGGTCTGGGTCTCTAGTTCTGGATAGATTGAAGTCTCTAGTTTGGCTCTCTGGAGGTTTGATGGAGGTAAAGCATGGATTTTTCCGGCAGAGCGTCCCGCTGCAGATGGAAGTGAAAAAGTCCCTATCTGTCCTGTCTGTCTGCTTTTATGTGTTTAGAATGTGGGTGTGTTCTAGCATCACTGACCCTACCTCTCTCTCAGCTTCTAATTGGTCAAACTTCCATTTATCATTTGATTGGGGGAGCTAGGTTGGGTCAGAGTGATGTCATTTTACAGCCTGCAGAAAGTCCACTCCTCCTGTCAACTTACACACAAATCTAGATTTGAAACAAATACATATTTGCAGAGGTACATATTGTTTTAAAATCATATGCACCCATCATGCATTACAGGAGGTATACCCTGTTCAAACTCTGCTCTTCCTGGGAGCTTGCATTCAGAAATGGCACATATTTCACTTTTTAACTGATTTTGCAATTTCTGACATTGACCCAACTTTACATACATGTGCGCAGGGAGTACGGACATTAACTGATGAAGTTTCAGATTTTTAACATGCATACATTTAGAGTTATCCCCACTTTTCCGCTGACACCCCCCTGAACATACCACCGGTTCTAAAAACCTCTTAAACTGTGGGCAGAAAAATCACAAGAATTATGGTATCATTTATAAAATTTTCACATGTCCGCTCTATGAGTTATTCATCTTTTTAAAGTTATGTTCTGGCTCCAAAGGGGTGTGGTTTACCCTCAGCACAAGGTTGAATTTCTGGTTTTTCCAGTTCTGCCAAGCCAGCTTGCTCTCACAGGCAGTGCCCCTCCCCTTTCCTCAGGAGGAAGCCACTTTTTACGACCATTTACGACTCCTGCCAATAAAACCTTTGCCTGGGCCAGGACAGGGCTTTGTTCACTTTCCTGCAGAGCACAGGTAATTCAATTATCAGATAGATGGCATATCCTTAGTGTGAGCAGCAAAAGGGCAGCTAGGCCTGGGAACACAGCTGTGACTCAAGTTTCACTCCTGATGGGGGTAGTTGCCAGGCAGAATTCAGTTCCTTAAGCCAGGTTTCAAATAAAATGTCACTTTTTGTTTCCCAGTTTAAGTCAAGACAATTTTTTTTACATATGCAGCTAGAATGCTGATTCTAAGTTCAAAACTATGACATTTAAACAATTGCAACCTATGTGACACTCAAAAGTAGGTCACTCAGTCAATTTAAACATTTAGATTTTAGTGTCTTTAAATCCAGTGCAACTTAAACTGCTGACTCCATAGCTCAGCCAGTTTTGTTATAAGCATTGTTCTGGGCTCTTCATTTCCCAGATTTTGTAGGCACACAACACTCCATTCTACCAAATGTCTGCTGGTGTCCAGTGAGTTTTTAGATGTGTTGCAATGTTTAAAATAGACAGTTTGAGCCTGCCTTCAGAGAAACACAGGGTGGTTTTAAACTGCCGGCTTTTGGATAGTGGTGAGTACTGGTACTGCACCCATTTTTGGGATTTAAGAAAATGAATTCCCAACAATTCTAGGTTGCATTTGGCAATCAGCATTGCCATTCCCAATGGTTTCAGACTACTGTGCGGGTAGTCCAATGGTGGTTTTAAAGCGCTTTGAAGCTAACCGGCGCTACTGTTTTTCCTTTGGCAACCCATTTCCCTCATGGCAACCCGGCCTTTCATTCTCGCACTGGTGGGTGGCAAGTGAGGCAACCATTTTGGTGTGCGCACAAACTGCGCAGCTTTCCTGGATTTCGGCGCACATGTGGGTTTTCCGCCATCTTGAATTTTCTAAGCCCACAGCACCAAATGTTGTGGCATGATAGCTTAAACGTGGGTCAGGACACCCAACAACCCTCAAATTGGATCTAGCTCCTTCACTGATCCCTGATAAGGATTAGTCCAGTTCAAATGCGACTATGCTTCTCCTTATGATTGGTAAGTCTTTGTTGAGCACTTGTGAAGCTGTTCGTTCTGTTTAATGTCTTTATATCTTGCGCCTATTTATGCCCGCAATAATGTCTCTCTTCTGTTTTCTTCCCTTAGATGGAGATGCGGCCTCAATGCAGCTGTGAGGGCCGAGACGTGGCGGGATAGAAGATGGATGCTACAGCACTGTTCGACAGCAGGTAAGTGATGGTTTAAGGAAAAGCGCATAGTATGGCAAAGCGCAACCTTAAACTGACTGTTTTTTCGATGTCTAACCTTGTCTTCTGTTTTTCCTTGCAGGCGCTGCTGTTGATGATGGAGCGTGTCGTTCTGCGGTGGCAAGATGAAGATTTCGGCATTCCGAAAACTGTAAAGATGAATACTTGGTTTGCCGAAGAGATGTACAGGTAAGAACAGCTTCCTCCAGTTGGTAAGTATGCTGGCAGGAAGCATGATGTCCAGGAAGCAGGATCTTCAAAGGTAAGTCTGACTCAGGTGACGGTGAGTGTTACGCTGCTTGCAAGTGCAGAATAACAGGAAGCGTCTGTCTTGAGGATCGGGGCAGCTTATATGGGTGAGATCGTGGGCACGCCCATTAGGGCCGGCTTACCAGCCACACCCTGCCACTCCTAGAAAGTGAGCACGTGCAAAGGTAATCCATTAGCAGCCACACCCAAGAATACACTTGGGGCTATTTAATGGATGGAATGTTCAAGGTTAATGCATTCTGCTTAATGGATGGAATGTTCAAGGTTAATGCATCTGAAGTGCTTTGTCCATAATAAAGGTTTTTTGGTGTTAAATGGATGTTCTTGTTTACTTTTGTTCATGAGCCTGGCGCCAAAGGCGCTAGGACAGTGTTCACTCAGGTCTCCTGTGCATGCGACTCCTGCATGCCTGTGTCCCTGACTTAATGACCATGACAGGCACCCATCCAATGCTGCATTAATGTCAAAGTTATGTGCATCATTAGAGAAATCCTGGACAGCACTATGTTTCCAATACAATGTGTAAGTACCAGTAACCCAGTACCCTCCTGCAAAAAAGCATGCCCAAAAAAAGTAACACGTTTCTCCTCCAAGCCGAAAAAGGCATGGAGGAGATACTTAAGTGTTGTATGCCCCCTATTCTGGAATGCTCCACCACAGATAAGCCTCATCACCACAAATTCAGCAAAAGGCCTACCAGATGGATCATTATTGAGGCATTCCCAGACATTGCCCTGCTGTAAGTGAGCCACTCTGTAGCATGCTGTCAGGTGTATTGACCCACGTATGAGTCATTAAGCTGCAACATTTGGTGCTGTGGGCTTAGAAAATCCAAGATGGCCAAAAAGCCCATATGTGCGCCAGAATCCAGGAGAACCGCACAGTTTGTGCGCACACCAAAATGGTCGCCTAACCTTCCACCCACCAGTGCGAGCGTGATGGGCCAGGGGTGCCATGAGTGGAATGTGTGCCAAAGGAAAAACAGCAGTGCCTGTTAGCTTAAAAAGCCCTTTGAAATCACCTTGGTTTCTCTGAATGCAAGCTAAAAATGCCTATGTCAAACATTGCAGAATATTCAAAAATCTCACTGAACACCAGCAGACATTTGGCAGAATGAAGTTTTGTGTGCATACAAAATCTGGAAAGAAAAAGAGCCCAAAACAATGTTCATAACAAAACTGGCTGAGCTGTGGAGGTCAGCAGCTTAAGTTAAACTGAACTGAAAACCAATAAAATCGAAATGTTTAAATAAAATGAGGGACCTACTTTTGAGTGTCACATAGTTTGTAACTGTTGAAATGTCATAGTTTTGAACTTAGAATCAGCACTCTAGCTGCATGTGTAAAAATTGTCAGTTTGATTTGAATGTAGAAAACTGGGAACAAAAAGTGACATTTAGCTGAAACCTGGCTTAATGAAACTGGATTCTGCCTGACAACTACCCCCGACAGGAGTTGAAACTGGATCCACAGCTGTGTTCCCAGGCCTGGCTGCATTCTGCAGCCCCCACAAAAAGGAGGTGACACCTCTGTGATTGAATTACCTGGGGACTGCAGGAAACTGAACAATGGACTCAGGCAAATGTTATATTGGGGGGGCCGTAAAGTGGCTTCCTCTTGGGAGAAGTGGGAGGAGAAGTGCCTGTGAGAGCCAGCTGAGCTTGGGGGAAGTGGATAAACCAGTTCTTCCACCATGTGATGTGGGAAGCCACACCCCTTTTTGACCAGGGCATAAGTTAAAAAGATAGATAACTCATAGTGCGGACTGGTCAAAATTATATAAGTAATATCATTATTCTTGTGATTTTTCTGTGCACGTTTTAAGAGGCGTTAGGACCCTGTGGTGTATTCTGGGGGGTTGCTAGCGGAAAATAGGGTCTCACTCCAAATGTCTGCATGTTAAAAATCTGACACTTCATCAATTAATGTCCATACTCCTTGCGCACATGTGTGTAATTTTTGGTAAATGTTCGATATTGGTGAACCAGTCAAAAAGCGCAAAATGTTGTCATTTTTTAATGCAAGCCCCCAGGAAGATCAGAGGCGGACAAGCATGGACCATAAGGAATATATAATGTGTACATGTAATTTCAACAAATTGTGTATCTGGGAAATATGTATTTGAATCAAATATAGATTTGTGGGCAAATTGACCAGGGGAGGATCCTCTGACCCATAAACAGACCTCATCATGATGACAATCCCTTTCCTTCCCCCAATCATGGGAGAGGGGAGAATTGGGCCAATGACAAGTAGAGAGGGGCAGGCTCAGTTATTACCAAGGCACACACCCACTTTCCAAAACACATAAAAAGAGACTGCTGGGACAGGCAGAGACATTCAATTCCATTTTCTGCGGGACGCTCTGCCGGGAGACTCCAGACTTCACATCCATCAATCTCGAAAGACCAGAACTTTACTTCAGAGCTTAAAGCAAGGGCCTAAACCCACAAACTGAGAACTCTTCTCAGCAGGCCTCAGCATCCTTTAAAATCATCTGCAAACTATTCCACAGCTGGGCGAGCTGTTTGAATTCTCTGCCAAGACATTTTGCCGGAACCGCAGACCAGACCCAGACCGCTGTGAGCAGAACCAGAGATCCGGATCGCCGGATCGCTGTGAGCAGAACCAGTGCCTGATTGACCCGCCGAGCAGAGAGAACCGCCGCTGGACGTGTTGACCAGATCCGTGACGAGGCCCATTCATTTCAAAATTAGGAGTGAGTATTCGCCAGAACTGTGCAGAACCCAATCTCTTAGTTAAAATAATCTAATCCAAACTATTTTAACCTAATTAGAACAGCCTCCTAGAAATTGTGTCATCTGTCATTTGTAAAGCTGCACAACTGTCACCTGTCAATTCTGCAGCTGCAAGCTGTCACCTGTCATTTTGAGTTTACTTTAAATCCAAAAATCTACCTTAATTAAATCGTCCGTATCTCTTGAACCGTTTGGGCTAGGAACGTGGTTTAACTTTCATTTTAAAGCTGTGATTCTAGGCTTTCCAATGAACCTAGAACCGACTTCCTTCCCTATACTTCTTCCACAATCGATTTACGCACTCGAGAAATTTACCGCGATTTGGGCTCAATTTCTCCACTTGTCAAAATAGCAGCTCCATTCTTTCCTTTGTTAAAATCCGTTTGCAACCTGGTAATAACTCATAGAGCATTGCTAAAGTGAGCCTGAACTAATACCAACAAGCTTCTCTCACTCACCCTGAATCTCTAGAGGGAATTAAAATCAGTTAGCACATTTTCCCATCCATTGCCATCACATTTAAAAGCATTTTGGGCCTGTGTTTCAAACTTCTGCCTGTTTCCCCTAAGCTTGCTGGGGGGGAACTGAATTCCGCATTGTATTTGATTGTATTCCCGAAGACGGTGTGCGTTACTTCCATCCCCTTGCATTGCATATAAGGGGGGTGAATTGCCACCAGGGGAAAAGTGATTACATTGTCTTTTGTTGAAGCAATATCAAGTTATTTTCTGTACTGCATTTATTCCACCTTGCATTTCCTTGAAATCATAAAGCATTTCAGCTACCTCATCCTCTATACTACTTCTAAGTAACCCAAATCAGTTTACCAGTAGAACGTTATCCATTGTTGATCACTGTCATATTTTAAGTGTGATATGCAATATTAATTTATCATAAAAGTGTGATAGATATATATTGTTTATATTTCTCAAATAAACCTTTTAAATTTGCAAAACAGACCTACTTCTTGGCTCAGTGGGGTCAGGGGGATTCTAAGAGAGGGGTGTTATATTAGGGTTGTCATCCAGAGTACATGAACTGGACCTAAAAATATATCAATAAGGGTTTCCCTCAGCATCCCAGACTAGGCATTGACTTAGCTGTAGTGTTGAAGTGAAGCCGCTTAACAAAGTGGGGGCTTGTAGTCGGAGATTCTGGGTTAGATCTATCACGTGTGCAGATTAATACAGTGTGCTAACTGACAGGAGACATACATCCGGTCGGATCACCACGCTGTGTTATGCTGTAAAGCACTCCTCAAAGGAACGCTCTAAGGAAACGGTCTGTTTTGCAAAAATAAAATACAAACTTCTGTAAGTCAGGAAGGAACTCAAATTCCAGAATGACGACACTGGTAGACATCAAAATAGCCAGAGAGCACTTCTTAGATAAGCTATTTGTGAGAGGTGAGTGGACTCATCAGGACCAAGCGGTCTGGTTGCAGGCAATTGCGCAACAGGTCACTGAAACAGGGTCAGATATATGAAGAGATCAGGGTCCCCTACATGTGGCCCTGAGTGAACTATATATGGCCCCTAAAGCCAAAGATGAACATACTAAGATTGTTAGGATAGCGGCATATTTGTACCAATATATGGGAGCCATGCAGGACAAATGTGCTGAAGGCCAAGATCTGGCAAATAGGCAACAGATGGCGTTAGAGAAGGCCCAATCTGATCTGGACTCTTCTGAGCAGAGGCTGCTCAGGAGCCAGGAGTCAGAAAAGGACAACAGACAGTAGATCACTAAAATAAAGGAGGATATGGATGTGCTGCAACAGGAAAAGACTTACCAGGATACCAGATTTCTGGCCTTGCAGAAGGAGTACCAAGAAGGTTTGGACTCCCTACTGCAGAGCCAGAAAAAGCTGAAGCAACAGTTAGACTTCAATAGGGCATGTGCTGAGCAGGTAGTCACCCTGCAAAGCCACCTAAATAGGGAGAAGGCAGAGAGCAATAAACTGATTTTGAAAGACCTGGATACCCAGGCAGAGTTTGACCAGGAGTGCCAGAAAGCTGGTGCCTTCCAAAGGCAAAGGGACGACCTGGCGGCACAGATGCAGGCTCTTAGTCAGGAAAGGGATACCTTAGGCCAGGAAGTCTGCAACTTAAAAAGGAAAATGGAAGAAAATCACCTGGCCCTCCAGGGACTGGGTGACCTCCAAAAAGAACACCAGAACTTGTTAGAGCACACCAGGAGGGTGGAGGATGCTCTGGCAAGAAAGGAGCAGGCCAATAGGGACACAGCTCAGGAGGTAACCCTCCTGCAGCAAAGACTGGCCCAAAACTCCAGGACCAATCAGGAGGCACAGAGAGAGAATGAGGCTCTCTGCCAGCACAATGATAGACTCCAGCAACAGGTAGCGATGCAGGAGAGACTGATAGAGTCTAGTTAGGCCTTAACTGAGGAACTGAAAGCGCAGGCTCTTGCAATGCAACAGAAAGCAGGGGCGGATAGAGATGAGGTTCGCTGGGAAAGAGAAACGCCGAGCATAACCGCAGGAGCCCTAGTACCAGAGGCCTTCATCTCTCCCAGTCCCTGGACTCTGCCACCCCCATGTCCCCTCGCGCACATGAGCCCAGGGCCACGGGGATGGCAGATTACTATCCAGCTAGAAGTATGGGGCTCATAGGCCAGTACCTCCCAGGAATGGATGGGCGGGCATCCAAGTATGGGCACCCAAGCACAGTGCAATTTAGTGGGGAACCCCAGGAGAGTAGGCCCATTAAGGGCATCCTGAAAACCTCTGCCCAGTTAGGTCAGTGGGGGGGGGGTACCCATCAAATCCTGGCAGCAAGGAGGGATCTGAAGACTCCTCTGAGCATTACAGGACACAGGAGACCAGGTCCCCACATTCTGCCAGCCATTCCCAGGCTCGCAGAATCTGGGAAAACCTGGAAGATCAGACGGGCACCTCTGGGAGCAGTGCTTCTGAGTCAGAGGATGAATGGACCAGGGTTATCCGAACCAAAAAGGCCAATAAGGCAAAAAGGGCCTTGCTTAAGGACCCATTGAAACAAATAAAGGCAATAAGGAGTGTCATCACGCCTTATCATAAGAACGCCAAGTATTCGGTTTGGGAACACTCGGAGCTCTATGAGCAAATGATGGAGACTTTCCATTTGAAGGACAGCAGTAGCTGCATCCAGTACGTCAAATGGACCTTCTCACCAGAATACTCCAGTTTCTTTGCAGGGCTGGAGGATCAAAACCATTCAAGGTGGTCCACATACAGGGCGGCCATCTTGAAACATTTTTCTGTGCACAGAAATCCTCAAGAGGCTCACAAAGCAGCCTACAATTTGCAATGTGGGGAGGATCAGGCCCCACAAGAGTTTGTGCAAGAATTAAAGCGTGCTTTTGCGCAGACCACCAGAAGGGTGCGCACGGATAGCAGAGAATTTATCAATACGTTTTTCCATGCCTTACCCAAATACATAATAACCCAGCTCGTGAGAGATTTTCATGAGAAATGATCTTTAGACTGGGTCATTGAACAGGCTACCCGGATCTATGCGGTGCAGAAGCCCATCGAAAATAAAAATAATGCGCCGAAAAACCCCAAAACCAACAGCACCCCTGCTGCTGTCAAGGTGGCAGAGGTAAAGGTCACCCCCGTTTTGGATTTGGAGATGGCGGGGCCTAAAAACCTACCTGCACCTAATAATGCCAAGCCCAGAAGGCCCTCGGGCCAGTCACAGACAGGGAGCCAAGGAGGTAGTCTCACAAATGGGGTCCCTTGCTCCCCTGATTATGTAAGGCCCCACTACAAGGGACACAGACCAATCCTGGGTTATGTGTGGACTCCTCCAGCCCAGGGGGGGGGATCCAGCCAAGCACCTGACCCGGGGAACTTCCCCCCTAACTTACCCCAGGAGGGCAGAAATTCACCAAATCCTGGGCAGAACTTTTTCCCCAGTTATCCACCCAATTTCCAGCCCCAAAATCATCCATCCTTCTTTCCCCAATTCCCTGAGCCCAGACAACCTAATCCGGGAGAGGGGAGGCCAAGGGTGGAGGGGTACCCAAATCTTCCCAATCCAGGGTATTACCAGAGAAGGGATAGCTACCCTTCCCGGGATCAGCCCAGGAGAGAAAATAGAGCCCAGTATTAGCCTGAGCGGGTTTCACAACTTGAGCGCCAGGTCCAAAATATGGCACGAGATCTGGGTCACATACTGAGGGCTCAACAGAACCCTCAGATGAGCATGCCACCTCAGAATGCCCCAAACTCTGGAACTGGTGCTCCAGAACAATGACGGTGGAAGCACCCGGATAACCCACCGGTTCCCAGGGAGGAGGCACAAGGGAAAGGGGGGTGTAAAGCCTTGGAGGAAGCTTCCTTCCCAACTTGTAAACAGCCCCTGGAAAACCAGGAACCGGAAACAAAATCTTCTGCCGCTGAAAGCCTGCCTCCCAAGGAGCAGAGGGGGGGTAGGAGAAACAAAGGACCCAAACAGACCCACTTTGTGGAGGAGGTAAAGGTCTTCCAATTTGAGGGAGAGGGATCCTCAGAAGATCCTGGGAAAAGGATCTTCTCCTTTAGAGATGGGTGAACTCCTCCCAAAGAAAAATGGGTCCCAAGGGATTCCAATCCATACTGGGGAGATATGGAGACTGAGCTACCGCTGCCCATCATCTCATCCCAGAACCCACAATACCGAAATCCCCTGGATCAAACCCATCCTGGTGACTGCCTCCAAAAAGGGGGGGGCGGCCCAGAACCGGAACCAGGGGAACCCACAATGGCTCTGATCTCCAGTTGCCAACTTTTTCTTTCAGATTCCCAAGGCTCTCCACAGAATTCTGCCCAAATCTCTTCGCTAGCAATGTCCAAAAGCAGAAAGTTAGCCCACCAGTTGTCCAAAAATGTGCATTAGCTGTGCCCCCTTGAGGAGAAGGATGGAAGATATTATGCCCCGGTACAAGTACAGGGGCAGGGTACAATTTCGGCACTGGTGGACACTGGATCCCAAGCTACCCTTCTGTCCAAAAGGGCCTTTGATGAACTAAATGCAGGAAGGGGGAGAATTACCGTATTCCTCTCACCTCTCTTCCAGGACCACTGCAGAACTTTGACGGGAAGGAAATTCCTGTCGAGGGGACTGCAGATTTGGACATCAAAATTGGGCGACACAAGGTGAAACACCCGGTCATAGTAGTGACTCCAGAGGGCACCCCTTGTTTACTAGGGAACAACCTCCTGAGAAGGTTGTCACCCCTAATAGATTGCGTAAACAAGGTCCTCTGGACCCAGACTAGCCGACCAATAAAATTAAAACAGAGTGTCAACCATGTTAGTTTAAACGGCACCTGCCACATGGTTGAACAAAAATATGACCAAGTAGAATTTCACTTCCAGAACAACCAAATTCCAGACGTGACAGTAATAGCAGTAGGACAACAGACTGGTGGTGGGGGGGGGGGTCCTCTCTATTTCTGAAAATCAACCTTCCTTCCAGTTTAAGGTGGTATTCCACACTGGAAGGAAACACTCTGAAATTCTTTACCAATCCACAATCAGACACTCCCACTCCTATAGTCCAGAAAGATGTGAAATCAGCTCAGAGCCTGGCTGATATTCAGCAAATTGGAGATCAGTTGTTTGTTTGTTTGTTTGTTTGTTTGTTTGTTTGTTTGTTTATTTATTTGGTAATGCGCTCCGAGCCCGTGGGCATCTGGGCGCAGCAGTACAAGAGGGCTCGAAACTTAGTTACAAAGCCTGACACAGGCTGTTACAGAAGAACAGTGGTTGGTTACAGTAGGTGATACAATGCATATAGAATATCAAGTTTAAACGCAAAGAGAGCAGCATTATAACAGGTTGTGCCGTTACCACTAGGGTGAGGGACGTTGCATGTCGTGCAACCATTTGAGAGCGTAGGATCTGAATCTTGTGTAGGGTAAAGGGCATCTAAGGTCGGGTGGGAGTGTGTTCCATGATTGTGCAGCTCTAACTGGGAAACTTGCACCTCCCGCTGTGGTAAGTTTGAATCTGGGGACTTCCAGTAGGAAGGAATTGGCAGATCTCGTCAGTCGGTTACAGGGTCTCCAGTTGATTCTTTCCGCTAGGTAGGGGGGTGCTTGATTGTTGAGGCATTTAGAGGTGAGGGAGATAGTTTTAAGAAGGATTCTGTCCTTTATCTTTAGCCAATGGGCTTCAATCCGATGTTTGGAGATATGGTCTCTGCGTGGGATGTTCAGAGCTGCTCTAAGAGCGTTATTTTGCAATCTCTGGAGTTTGTCAGTGACCGACTTGTTGGCACCTGAGTATAAGGCGTTGCAATAGTCGAGTCTAGACATGACAAGGGCATTGGCCAAGGTGAGGCAGCTGGCACTGGACAGGAAGGGTCTGGCGGCACGGATGAGTTTACACGTGTAGGTGGTTGAGGAGGCGAGGGAGTTCACTTGCTTTTTGAGGGTGAGGGCTGAGTCAAGGTAAAAACCCAACGTTTTGACCTCGCGCATAACCTTGATAGTATTGTTATCAATGTTAAATGAGGTGTAGTCCGGGGTGAGTTTGGATAGTTTGTGGTCTGAACCGAGGAGCAGGATTTCAGTTTTATCGTTGTTCAGGCAGAGGCCATGTGTGGCCATCCATGCTTGAATGAGGATGTAAATTTTGTTCACCAGAGCCAGGTCCACTTCGTAGTTGCCCGAAAGGGGTATGAGGATCTGGGTGTCATCTGCGTAATTAGTGTAGGTGACGCCCAGACTGTCCAACTTGTCGAACAATGGCTTGGTGAAGATATTGTACATAGTGGGTGAGACACAGGAACCCTGTGGGACTCCACATGTGATTTGGATGGGGTCAGAACAGGTAGTGGAGGAGAACACTCTCATAGTCCGGTTGGCTAGAAAGGATTGGACCCAAGCTATAGCGTCTCCTGTGAAGTTGGCAGCCAGCTTGAGGTGGTTGCATAAGACTGCATGGTCCACCAAATCAAAAGCTGCTGACAAGTCCAGTAAAAGTAGCAGCGCTGTTTTCCCATTATCCTTAAATTCCTCAATTTTGGTTTTGAGGTCTATCAGGGCAGTTTCCGTGCCATGGAGCGGGCGGAAGCCCGATTGGCGCGAGCCTAGTAGATGATAAGCTTCTAGGTACTCTTGAATTTGGAGATAGGCTACTCTGTCGATAATTTTTAGTAGGAAGGGCACTGTGGTAATGGGCCTATAGTTAGTCGGGATAGAAGGATCGAGGGTTTGTTTTTTGAGAAGGGGGAGGACCCAGGATTCTTTTAGGTTGGCTGGCACTGTGTTAGATTTGAAGGATGAGTTAATGAGCTTTGAGATGAAAGGGGCTAAGTCTCTGGCAGCGTCCTTTATTATTTGAGCTGGGCAGCTGTCGCCCTTACAGTTAGAGGGCTTCAGTGAGAGGATGGCCTTTTCAGTGTCGATGATGGAGATCGGTATAAAGCTAAAAGGGGGGATAGTGGTAGGTTCAGTTACTGGAGGCAGTTGTTGATCAGTGAGAGAGAGGGCGTCTTTTTTGTTCGTTATTTTAAGTTGAAGGGTGGAGATTTTGTTAGATAGGGCATTCTGTATATTAGTGCACCATATCTTGTCCTTTGGGACCGTGTCAGATGGTTGGATAGGGGATTCCATTTCCCGGAGGATGGCAAATAGTTCCTTGGTATTCGATTTGGCATTGGTAATTCTGTCATTGAATACATTTCTTTTGGTGTTGATGATTTCAGACTTGTAGTGTTTTGTAGCTTGGGTTAACTTGGCTTTGTTGTTGTTAGTGGGCGAATTACGCCAGATGGTTTGGAGTTTTCGTTTCTTCTTTCTAAGGTCCTTAAGGTGGGGGGTGAACCAGGCGTTGAGGTGGGCTTCTTGCTTAGCTTTGCGTAATTTTGCAGGTGCAATGGTGTCTAGTGCATGAGACATAGCTTTGTTAAAGGTGTCTACTAGTGTATCTGGGTCAGTGTTGTCCTTCAGACCGTTAATAGTGGAGAGGAGGAGGGGGATAAGTATTTCTGTAGTAATATCTTTTTTATTTCTGGTGGGGAGTGGTTGTATCATTTTGATAGTCTTGGGACTGGGGAGGTCAAGTGTGGCAGTGAAATTTATTAGAAAGTGGTCGGTCCATAGTTGAGGGGTGATGGAGGTGATGACTATGTTACAGTTGAGTTCTGAGACCCAGTCAAGGGTTCTGCCTTTAGCATGTGTAGGGGAGAGAATTTTTTGGGTAAGGCCTTGGTCGTTTAGGACAGCTGTTATAGAAAGGGCATTTTTATTGCCTGATTCATTGAAGCCGATGTTGAAGTCACCCATCAGCAACATTTGCGAGTGTTTTTGGGTATTGTTCGCTATGAGGGTAGTAAGGTCATCTTCAAAGGTTCCCAGGGGACCTGGGGGCCTGTAGATCAGGTGAATGGCTAGCGTGCGGTTATTGGAGAGTTGCATTTTTGCTGAAAGTACTTCGCAGGAAGCGCAGGGGTGTGAGGTGGTGAGTCGGATAGGCAAGGTGGTTTTTGCGATGATTGCTAGGCCACCGCCTTTAGCATTAGGTCTGTCTACTCTGTGGATCTGGTAGTTGTCAGGTATGGCTAACATCAGTGAGGGTCCTGCTGCCTCATGGAGCCAGGTTTCTGTAACGGCAAGGAAGTCAATGCTACTGTTGTTCAGTATGTCAGCAATTTCAATTGCATGTGCTACCATGGATCTGGCATTGATAAGGGATCCAGTAAGAGTTAGGGTGTTGTTGGGAATGGGATGACTTACAAGTCTTTTTGTGTGCTTATTTTGACTCTGGCGTATCTTTTGGTAGGGGTGAGTAGGAGTTAGGGTTGGAATTAAAGTTGTCGTAGCTAGAGTTTGCTTATCCATGTGTGTCTGTAAAGATGGAAGTCTAGCAGTATTGTTCGTACTGTTTCTTTTAGGTTCGTAAATGCAAGGTAGCCTTGCCCTGAGTCTCAGGTTTCTATCAATGGGGGTGCTAGAGCTGAGGGTAGCAAAGGTCATGATTGTAGCTAGGAGGGTCGAGGAGGTCAAATTTCTACACATGGTAGTTAGTGTGGTCCGCAGATGCACTTTACTTTCCTTGTTTGGTTGAGATTTCTGGCTAGGGTGGCACAAAAAGTATAGTGCAGGTGGCTGGTTGAAGCTGGGGCTGCGCCTAGTGGTAGAGGGCGTGATATTCACGAAGCACAGTGTGGGCTAGAGTGCATGGTCTGTTAATGATGATGGGGCACAACACAATCAAGGTGGTCCGTTAGCGACCATAGGGCACAACACAGTTAAAGTGGTCCGTTAGCGACCATAAGGCACAGCACAGTTCAAGTGGTCCGTTGGCGACCATAGGGCACAACACAGTTAAAGTGGTCCGTTGGCGACCATAAGGCACAACACAGTTCAAGTGGTCCGTTGGCGACCGTAGGGCACAACACAGTTAAAGTGGTCCGTTAGCGACCATAAGGCACAACACAGTTCAAGTGGTCCGTTAGCGACCATAGGGCGCAACACAGTTAAAGTGGTCCGTTAGCGACCATAAGGCACAACACAGTTCAAGTGGTCCGTTGGCGACCATAAGGCACAACGCAGTTCAAGTGGTCCGTTGTTCATCTCTGTTAAGTTAAATGAGGGGAAGGACTCTGTTCTCGCCCGAGTGCGCATGAAAAACGGTAAGAGCTTCATCAGCGAAGCCATGTTCCGCCAACTCCCAAAAGATCCAGCCATTCCCACATTCAAACTGCTAGACAAATGGGAAATGGACCTGGAAGCACCTAATTCCAAACATCTCCTGCCAAGCAGGTGTATGCTCAAAATCTCCATTTTCAACAAGAGCATAGTCCATAATTGTTGGGTCGTGCGAGACGTCACTGCCGCCTTTTACTTAGGCAGTGACATTCTCAATCGCTTTGCCATTAGTTTGGACCTCATAAACTTCAAAGCTTGGTCCCGATTAGCGGATAATCCCATGGGCTTTGATGACCCAGAAAAAGCATTTAGGTCAGCTCAATTGCTACCTTATGCAGTTGAAATTCAGATCAAAGAGTTAGTCACCATCCCAGAAAGGACCCGACAATTCTCCCTGGAAGTGAAAGTTAAAAGAGGACAAAAATTTAAAAAACCCTGATGCTTATATACATCTAAATGCTTATCTCCAACTGCAAGAGTTAGGGGTAAACTCAACACCATTAGTCAACATAGAACATGACACCATTCCAATAGAGGTGGATAACAGCGACTTAAAGAGTATTACTCTAGCCGCAGCACCATTATTGGAATGGCGGTTGATGACCGACATTTTTCCATTGATCTAGGAAATTAACTGTTAGGACAAATCCCCAAGGACTGTTTTGACAGTGAGGACAATACAACACCAGACAGGATTTTCACCCGGCATGGGGGGAACTTCCTGGTGTACACTTCTTGCCCTTATGGTAAGGAAGATGTGACTTGTGACTTCAGGAGGGTTGAGGTGATTTTCCAGGTCCATGAGGGCTGCCTTCCCCACCTGAAGCCGCCAGTCCAAATCAGCACTCTTACCAGGGACTTCTACACCCAGCTGGAGGAGGCCGCTGAGATAGCCAAACCAGAAGTCTTTCCAGGCTTCAGGCAGATGGTGGAAGACTGTAGAACAGAAGCAAAAGTTGAAACAAGTTTTCTTGGATTTTCAAGATCTCTTTGCGGTAGACTCAAATGACTGTGGTCACACCGACATCCACACCACAACAATTCCCACGAACCCTGGAATGACTCCAGTGTTTCTGAAGCAATATCGTTTGCCTCTCGCATCCATGGAGTCCCTTACTGAAATAATTAAGAACCTTGAGTCCCCGGGAATAATCAGTCCAGTCCACAGCACTTTCAATAATCCAGTGCTGGGAATATTGAAGCCAAATGGCCAGTGGAGACTCTGTGCCAACCTTAGGGAGCTCAACAAACGGGTCCATACTTCCCGATGGCCTCTGCCCTACATTGACCAAGGGCTGGTATTCACAGCAATACACCTGACCAATGGATACTGGACCTTGCCTGTCAGTAGGGAGGACCAATACAAACTGGCTTTTACCTTTGGGGGCCAGCAGTACACCTGGACCCGGACTCCCTTCGGATACCTCAACTCCGGCAATGAATTCAACATTTTCCTACATAAGGCCATGCCTGACCTGGGTGCGAGGGGTAACCTGGCTTATGTAGATGATGTCCTCATCAAAAGTTCATCTGTGGAAGAACACATAGCGGAGATCCGTTATGTTCTGAGGCAGTTGAGGGGGCCGGAGCAAAACCTTCCTTTCAGAAAGCACAGTGGTGTAGAACCTGTGTTAATTTCTTGGGGCATGATATTACTCCTCAGGGTGTCTGTCCCCAAGAAAAGAAAGTGGAAGCACTTCAGAAACTGAAGGATCCCACAACTCTGCGGGAACTAAGGAGCCTCCTTGGACTGACTAATTACAGCAGAAAGTTCATTGAAGGCTACGCAGAGATCACTAGACCCCTGATTCATCTCTTGAAGGGGGGGTCAAGTGGGAATGGGGTCCAGAACATTCCAGTGCAGTAAGACAACTCAAAAGAAGCCTCTCACAATATAGGCCTTGCCTAGCTTACCCTGTCAGAAACAAGGAGTTCTTTCTGGAGACAGAGTCCTCTAATACGTGCTTGACGGCAGTATTATACCAAAAGCATGACAAGGTCAATAAAGTAATCTCCTATGCGAGCAAAACTTTATCCTCTGTGGAGGAAAAATTCAACGATTGTGAGAAGGCATTGTGGGCATTGAAGAATTACCGCCCGTTCATCCAGGGGGAACACATCATAGTGGAGACTCCACACCAGCCTCTGCAATACCTCTGAAGTGACATAATCCGGGCCGGAAATGTGAGTAATTCCCTAATTACTTCCTGGATTCTGTCAATGCAAGGCTTTCCTGTAGAGGTCAGATATGGCCAAAACAAGAAGAGTCCCCTCGCGCAAGGTCTGGCTGACTTATGATTGTGCCAGAGAAAACTGTCTCGAGGACGAAAGTCTAAAAATCAAGGACAACATGGGGGCATACCTTAATTCCCCACACAAAGTCTTTGAAGAAGACAAGTGTGAGGGAATGCCCACTGTCTTTGTGGATGGATGCTCTTACCATGTTGACAACAACGGGGAGAAAGAACTGGTGGCCGGCATAGGGAATGCATGGGTGAATGAGTCCCCAGAATCCTCCGCTGGATACAAAATTGGTCCCCGAAGTAGTCAGGTGGCAGAATTGATGGCTGTGCATCAGGCCATCCTCACTGCTGTCCAACATCAACTCCACAAACTAGTCATAATCACAGATTCGGATTATGTACGGAACGGGTTTGTGGAGCACCTGGTTAATTGGAAAACCAGAGGCATGTTATGTACTAATAACAAACCCTTGAAACATGGGAAGTTAATGCAAAATATTGATGATCTGGTCACATCAAATGGGATGACCATCTACTGGAAAAAGATCAAGGGTCATTCCAAAGTAGAGGGACCAGACAAAACTGGAAATGACTTAGCTGATCAGATGGCCAAAACCGGGGCCATCCAAGGGGATCTAATAGAAATAGAGTCCCTGTTTGGGGAAATCCAGGTCACTGCGATCACTAGGTCCCAGACAAATGCTCACAATGATCTTTCAACTGCCCAATGGAGTAAGGAGACCCCTGATGCTGATTTGATTACAGCTCAGAAGGGGGATCCAATTATTGGTAAGTTTTACCAACACCTTGAGGACCCTGAGAACATTCCCCTGACGCATACCGATTACATTGGAAAGGAGGACCTTAGAGTGTTGATGAAATGTCCATAGATGTTCCGAATCAAAGACGGTTTGTTGGTAAGGAAATCCCAAGCTGGCCATGATCAGTGGGTGGTCCCTACCTCATTCCGAAGCCTGATGTTAAGTCACGCCCATGATGCGGCCACCGCCGGTCATAGGGGGTTTCACACAACACTGGAAATCTTAAGAGAGGTTGCATACTGGCCACACATGGGGCAAGACCTCGACCAATACTTGAAGGGGTGTCTTGTGTGTGCACAATTTCAGCCATCATCCCTCACACACCGTGCGCCTCTCCAAAAGAGAGGGATGACACTGCCATGGTCAGATCTGCAAATCGACTTTGTAGGCCCTGTAATTCGCTCGTCTAGAGGTAACAAGTACATGTTGACCGTTACATGCTTGTTTACCAAGTGGTGGAATGTCTCCCGGCCCCAAACTGCAAGGCAGAAACAGTAGCTGCCCTGATGATTAACCACATCTTTTCCCGTTTTGGTCTACCTCAAAGGATTGAGTCAGACAGAGGTAGCCACTTCACCAGTGAAGTAATGACAAGGATGTGGGAGATACTGGGGGTCAAAAGGAAGCTACACATTGCAAACATGCCAGCTTCTTCTGGAGCAGTGGAGAGATACAACCGAACCATTGTGAGCATATTAAAAAAGTTTGTGGCAGATTCTGGGCCAAGTTGGGATATCCGATTACCTCTGGTCCTAATGGCCATCAGATCTACCCCTTCAACTGCAACTAAATTGTCACCATTTGAGTTGATGACCGGACGCAAGACGGTGCTTCCCCAGCATCTGCTCTACAGGACCCAAGAGCAGACACTGATAAATGCCTCCACAACTCATGAGTATGTGGAGAATTTAAGGAAACACCTTCAGCATGCTTTTGTCTATGCTAAGCGGAATCTAGAAAGATCAGCTGATAGTATGAAAACCCACTACGACCTGAAGACCACCAGAAAGGAATATACTGTGGGGGACCGGGTCTATCTATACAATTTCCAAAGGAACCAGGCCAAACAGCGAAAATGTTTGCCTACATGGAAGGGACCTTTTAAAATTATAGACAAGATCTCCCCTGTTGCCTACAAAATCTGCATCCCCAAAGGTAATTTGGCGGAAGGGGAAGATAAGTGGGTCTATATAAATCAGCTAAAGTGTTGCCATCCCAGGCACACTCTGCAACAACTGGAGGAGTCCTCTGCAATACCAGAGGGGACCGCTCCAGAGTAATTCAATTCCAACCCTAAAATATCCCACATATAGTCTCTAAAATATTATGATTTGGAAAAAAAAATGTCTTATAATTGTATCTTGTTTTTTTGTTAAAATAAGAACGCAAATGTTTTGACTATAAAATGTATTTGCCACCCCACTATATCAATGGTGGGGAAGAAATGTCTATGAATAGGTATTGCCGCTTTCCTTTGTCGTCCTAGGAGAAAGAAAACCTGGAGACTGGCCAAGGAGGACGATCCGGAGACCGGGGGCAAAGATCCGAGGAGCCCGGGGTACCGCCCAATATTCCCATCAGGACCGGCGAGGAGAACCGATCGATCCAACCGGATGGAGGAAAAGATGCTGAACTGTGCCATTTGCGGAATTGGAAGAAGATGATGCGGACATACCAGTGCGTGGGTCAAAACATTCTCTGCACCCGACTTCCCCTCGACTCAAATTCAAAGTGCCGTCAGGTGGGGAGGCTTTGTCAGGTGTATTGACCCACGTTTGAGTCATTAAGCTGCAACATTTGGTGCTGTGGGCTTAGAAAATCCAAGATGGCCAAAAAGCCCACATGTGCGCCAGAATCCAGGAGAACCGCGCAGTTTGTGCGCACACCAAAATGGTCGCCTAACCTTCCACCCACCAGTGCGAGCGTGATGGGCCAGGGGTGCCATGAGTGGAATGTGTGCCAAAGAAAAAACAGCAGTGCCTGTTAGCTTAAAAAGCCCTTTGAAATCACCTTGGTTTCTCTGAATGCTAGCTAAAAATGCCTATGTCAAACATTGCAGGATATTAAAAAATCTCACTGAACACCAGCAGACATTTGGCAGAATGAAGTTTTGTGTGCATACAAAATCTGGAAAGAAAAAGAGCCCAAAACAATGTTCATAACAAAACTGGCTGAGCTGTGGAGGTCAGCAGCTTAAGTTAAACTGAACTGAAAACCACTAAAATCGAAATGTTTAAATTAAATGAGGGACCTACTTTTGAGTGTCACATAGTTTGTAACTGTTGAAATGTCATAGTTTTGAACTTAGAATCATCATTCTAGCTGCATGTGTAAAAATTGTCAGTTTGATTTGAATGTAGAAAACTGGGAACAAAAAGTGACATTTAGCTGAAACCTGGCTTAATGAAACTGGATTCTGCCTGACAACTACCCCCGACAGCAGTTGAAACTGGATCAACAGCTGTGTTCCCAGGCCTGGCTGCATTCTGCTGCCCCCACAAAAAGGAGGTGACACCTCTCTGATTGAATTACCTGGGGACTGCAGGAAACTGAACAATGGACTCAGGCAAATGTTATATTGGGAGGGCCGTAAAGTGGCTTCCTCTTGGGGGAAGTGGGAGGAGAAGTGCCTGTGAGAGCCAGCTGAGCTTGGGGGAAGTGGATAAACCAGTTCTTCCACCATGTGATGTGGGAAGCCACACCCCTTTTTGACCAGGGCATAAGTTAAAAAGATAGATAACTCATAGTGCGGACTGGTCAAAATTATATAAGTAATATCATTATTCTTGCGATTTTTCTGTGCACGTTTTAAGAGGCGTTAGGACCCTGTGGTGTATTCTGGGGGGATGCTAGCGGAAAATAGGGTCTCACTCCAAATGTCTGCATGTTAAAAATCTGACACTTCATCAATTAATGTCCATACTCCTTGCGCATATGTGTGTAATTTTTGGTAAATATCCGATATTGATAAACCAGTC
Source organism: Ambystoma mexicanum (assembly GCF_040938575.1). Taxonomy (NCBI): domain Eukaryota; kingdom Metazoa; phylum Chordata; class Amphibia; order Caudata; family Ambystomatidae; genus Ambystoma; species Ambystoma mexicanum. The sequence continues at coordinate 332,737,882 of NC_090934.1, read as the reverse complement.
AAAAAGCGCAAAATGTTGTCATTTTTGAATGCAAGCCCCCAGGAAGATCAGAGGCGGACAAGCATGGACCATAAGGAATATATAATGTGTACATGTAATTTTTCAACAAATTGTGTATCTGGGAAATATGTATTTGAATCAAATATAGATTTGTGGGCAAATTGACCAGCGGAGGATCCTCTGACCCATAAACAGACCTCATCATGATGACAATCCATTTCCTTCCCCCAATCATGGGAGAGGGGAGAATTGGGCCAATGACAAGTAGAGAGGGGAAGGCCCAGTTATGACTAACGCATACACCCACTTTCCAAAACACATAAAAAGAGACTGCTGGGACAGGTAGAGACATTCAATTCCATTTTCTGCGGGACGCTCTGCCGGGAGACTCCAGACTTCACATTCATCAATCTCCAAAGACCAGAACTTTACTTCAGAACTTAAAGCAAGGGCCTAAACCCACAAACTGAGAACTCTTCTCAGCAGGCCTCAGCATCCTTAAAATCATCTGCAAACTATTCCACAGCCGGGCGAGCTGTTTGAATTCTGTGCCAAGAACTTTTGCCGGAACCGCAGACCAGACCCAGACCGCTGTGAGCAGAACCAGAGATCCTGATCGCTGTGAGCAGAACCGGTGCCTGATTGACCCGCCGAGCAGAGACAACCGCCGCTGGACGTGTTGACCCGATCCGTGACGAGGCCCATTCATTTCAAAATTAGGAGTGAGTATCCGCCAGAACTGTGCAGAACCCAATCTCTTAGTTAAAATAATCTAATCCAAACTATTTTAACCTAATTAGAACAGCCTCCTAGAAATCGTGTCATCTGTCATTTGTAAAGCTGCACAACTGTCACCTGTCAATTCTGCAGCTGCAAGCTGTCACCTGTCATTTTGAGTTTACTTTAAATCCGAAAATCTACCTTAATTAAATTGTCCGTATCTCTTGAACCGTTTGGGCTAGGAACGTGGTTTAACTTTCATTTTAAAGCTGTGATTCCAGGCTTTCCAACGAATCTAGAACCAACTTCCTTCCCTATACTTTTTCCGCAGTCGCGATTTACGCACTCATGAAATTTACAGCGATTTGCGATTTTGGATCAATTTCTCCACTTGTCAAAATAGCAGCTCCATTTTTTCCTTTGTTAAAATCCGTTTGCAACCTGGTAATAACTCACAGAGCTTTGCTAAAGTGAGCCTGAACTAATACCAACAAGCATCTCTCACTCACCCTGAATCTCTAGAGGGAATTAAAATCAGTTAGCACATTTTCCCATCCATTGCCATCACATTTAAAAGCATTTTGGGCCTGTGTTTCAAACTTCTGCCTATTTCCTCTAAGCTTGCTGGGGGGGGGAACTGAATTCCGCATTGTATTTGATTGTATTCCCGCAGACTGTGTGCGTTACTTCCATCTCCTTGCATTGCATATAGGGGGGGGTGAATTGCCACCAGGGGAAAAGTGATTACATTGTCTTTTGTTGAAGCCATATCAAGTTATTTTCTGTACTGCATTTCATTCATCATTGCGTTTCCTTGAACCATATAAAGCATCCTTTCCCACCTTATCCTTCTGTTCCTATTCATAAGTTACCTCTTGCTGATTACTGGTCATATTCACAAGTGTAATATCCATTATCAATTTATTTATAGAAGTGTGATATATATATATATATATATATATATACATATATATATATATATATATATATATATAGTTTATATTTCTCAAATAAACCTTTTAAATTGACTTAGCTGTAGTGTTGAAGTGAAGCCGCTTAACAATGCTGTAAGTGTCAACATGCTTAATATCTTAACTCTATTTCATTTTGTTTCTCTATATTGAAGTGCATCTAAATGGGAATATGCTGTTCAAACCTTTTTACCGGTACTCACCTCTTTGATGGGGGTTGGGATTCGGTATGTAGAGAAGTGGAGGGGGTGGGTAGGCATGGGGGGGTGCAGTGATTCCCACTGTTTTTGTGGCAATAAATTGGTAAAACAATTCAATATTTTTGCCCACGAAGAAAATAAATCCTGTCTTCTAACATCGAAGCTTTGTACCCATCCCCCAGTTCATTACCTATTTTGCAATGCCTTCTCTATATGCAGAGGTATCCTTCATAAATGTTGATGCGTTATAAAACCCCAAAAATGAAATAAAATAAAATATCCACCCTCTTCTGTGACAACTGTGGAGTGCCTCAGAATAACAATGCAAATCATCCTGCTGGGTGGCAGTCTGCCATCTTGGGATTGTCAGCCTAGTACTACAAAGAAAGGAGCGTCCATTTTGAGAATCCTGCTGATGAGTATAGCATGATTTTAATGGGCGGCCACACCCTGATGCCCAGCTGTCATGGTGCCAGGTGTATTATTCTGTTAGAGAGCAGACGACTCTTCAATACTAAAACGTAAACATGTATGACCCAGGCGGATGGCAGAAAATGCAGTATTATATTAGAAAAGCAGAGAATTTCATGGCAGTTGCAATTCCTAATTGCGATGACAACTCCTGTACCTGACCTTGTCTTAATATTGTGCTTCATCCTCCAAAACGCCCTCTCCAAATCATTCTGCCCACGGCTATTATTCGGATATTGCTGTGCTTCCTAATTTCTGCTTGACTGACTGCTTGTGCTGTCTGAGAAGTAATCAATGGTCTGCGAGCACAGAAGGAACTGAAAGCCAAACTGAAAGTCTGGCCATGTTAACATGAGATTGGAAAACTTAATACAGCAAGGTAGATAATTATAAAAATTGATTGCTTGCGTGCAAGGAGAGCAGGCGCGACTATAAAAATGTGTGCAGCATGGAGCCGAAAAATGAACACTAAAGAGCAGAGAAAGGGCCAATGACTGCCTAACGTTTTCACAGTAAAACAGGGAGACTAAGAATAGAAGTTTAGATTTTTAAATTAATTTGAAGAATATGTTTGCTTAGAAAGGCTATTGCAAAGAACTTGCCGTGATAGGGCAGAGCATAAATCAGGTTAGTCTTCCATACAATCCCTCACTTTCTTTAACATTGGTGTGCAGAGCTTGTCTTGAATGTAAAATATGTTTCATTATAAACAAATGTATATATATATATTAAATTAAATGATTACACTTGCAATACAGACACTATGAACTAAAAAGTCTCACTGAGCGGTGTGAACAAGAAACCAAATTAATAACAGAGGTGGGCGTGATGAGATCTCTGCAAAACTGCCAAGTTGACATACATCATGCCTGACACCTTCAGCCAGTCTAATTTTTGAAAATTGCAAGTGGGACTTGTAAGCCCGTAGTTTTAACTAAATGAAACTAAAAATTCCACTGTGCAGCATGCATACTAGGACTGGCTTCAAGCTGCATTATCACTACCCTATAGTTAAGGTGAAACCTATCATCCATAGGAAAAGGGAAGATTGTCTGGTTAATAACTTTTGAGCTGCAGGATGATTCAGCACAGCGTTTGACATTCCTATATTAGAGGGCCGGCCCCCCAGGACTGGAAAGTTTCATGCACATCCGTTACAGTCCAAAAGATGTAAAGGGTCAAATAAGAGTGTTTTTTTCACTTTTTCATTTGTTTTCCCATAGAGAAAATGTCAAACATTTTGCTCATAGACACAGCCCAAACTGCTGGATGGATTTGCGCCAAATAAGTAACAAGTCGGGCGCAAAGCACTCAAAGGAAATCCTTTCTTGGTTTGTTGCAAATCCACCCAGTGTTTTTTTTCAAATTCGGCACAGTGTGGGGTGCCCCTGGAGCCAAAAAGAGAGCCAAATCTTGCATGATGCATTGCTGTTGCCAAGCTTTTTCAGCTTTGAAATTGGGCCATTATGCAATTCTTAAATCAAGTTCAGAATCAACATTGTAAAGTGCCCTAAAATGATACAAAGGTTGTACATTGGGGATTTGTGAGGGTAGGGAGCATGTGGCCAGGACGAGGAAGGATGATTGGTGAAGGTTTGGGGCTTGGGGATAGCATAGGGGTTTTTAATGCATGTTTCCGAGATCGAGAAGCTTCACACATGGTAAAAAGAAAGGGTACATGGTTTGTGCAGAGGTTTGAAAAGTTGCTTTTGGGATTGTTTAATGTTTGATTTGTTTTAAGGGTGGATATGAGGAGTATAAAGGAGGTAGAGTTGTGTTGATAGTTCCGGGAAATACGCAGTGGGCACTGAGATAAATTCACACTATTTTGAATGATTTCTCGATTTGTAAGACGTGACGAACGAAGAGTATACAATGTAAAAAAGGTGACTTTTTTATTCAAAGGTAAAAGATGCATGAGTATTGGGTCAAGAACTGTGATTTTCAATTCAGATTGTATATTCGTATATTAGAAGTTGATGGTATTGTGTTTACTTTGTTATGTTTATATTTATATGAAAAAGAGTGCAAAGAGGATTCGGCAGTGGTGTAGCTTAAGCTAAAGGTATATTTTCTTTTTCATTACATTCATGCAGAGGGGCGCTAGCCAATTAGGATGCTTGGAATTGCGTTATGAGCAGCCTGAGTGCTGCTGACCAGTGCCCCCTTCCCCTGTGCATCCTTCCCCTCCCTGCTTCTGCTTCGCCTCCTAGCATCCATGTGGTTTCCTACACGTGTGCTAAATGCGTTTAATAAAAAAATATATATATGTATATACATATATCTATATTATCTTGTGATGTGGAACTGTGCCATGCCATACCTTTAGCAGTTTGTTTTCCTGTTGATGATGTCACAGTCATCAAAAGATACAGTTGATTTCAGGAACTAGGCCGTGTAGCTGAGGTGTGCCGCAAATAAGTGTTTCCCCCCCTACATTTTAACACCCTTAGCACCTGCATAGGAAACTAACCAGGTGCCAGGAGTTGCAGGAGAGCTGGGGAGGAGAGTGGACACCTCTTAGATTACATTCAGTGCTTGGTTGGAGTGTAAATGTCTCGGTGAGTGTGCATACAAATGTCATCCATCAGTGAAAGTCATATGATGACAGGCACAATGCAATGTCAATGCACACATGTGACACACTGGGAAATGTAGATGTGGGGGCAACTTGCCTAGATACTTTGACATATAAGAGCAACAGTATTTTTAAATGCAAACTCCGACCAAGCTGAACCTACCTTTATATGCATCTCCCTTTCTTGCAAGCGTCATCTGCTGTCCCGGCGATGTCACTCATGATGCCAAAAGTGATGTCATATGTGATCTCATCAGATGTCAATTACATGTGTGATGTCATCTTTGATGTCCTGGGTGTAAGTCTTAGCAGTGCACGGTGGTGGCGCGAGTTATGGTTGCTTAGCTTACCATAACTTGCACATTTCTTTTTTTTGCTGGTTTTACTTGTAACTATAACATCCTTCAAATATTTTCTACTGAATTTCATAGGTTTTTATTAGTGCAACTTAACCATAACATCCTTTTAACAAAGTTGTTTTTACTGAATATATGCATATATATATTTAAATATTTTTTCAGAAGTATTAAGGTTACACCAACAAAAACCTACATTCTAAAAACATCAGAACTAATAAAACAAAGGTAATAACATAATAAACTTTATTAATACATCTGCAAAATATTATATTAAAAGCAAATATCATGCAATGAAGCGGAAGGACCACACTAAGGGGATGGAATTGCTGAAGCAAATACACAAACGTCAAGTTAGTTTAACTACTACATTTATTTCAAAAGACATCATGCAGAAATAGGGAAATGCATATTGTGGTTATGTGTTTTGCACTTCACAGTGCTTGTTCACACAAACTGATTGCTGGCGGATATCCGTCTAAATAAGCTGAAGTCCGTCCTCTATTTTCATCACATTCACAACCCACTGATGGTATACATGCTATACAGGCAGACATCTTTGAATGTTTCACCTACAAATGGTGAGTGGGCAGAGAACAGAACATGATGATGGCAAAGGAAAAAGGCACATGGCATATCTCCATAATACTAAATAGTATACTAATGCTGACAACGTGTTCAATATTCAGAGAGTTGACTAATGCATAATAATGTCATTGAAATGTTAGTGTGATGCCCCTGTATAACGTTAATCTCAAAATATTCTCATATAATTATGATGATCATTATTTCTGATGTTTGTAGACATTAAGTGTATGTGGATTTAACCTGAACTCTCTTGTAAAATATTTTTTTTAACAATTTCGACTTTTTTATGATTATGTGATTAATGATTTTGAGTGTTTGTTGTAATACTAGCATCTAGTATAAGTGTGTGTGTTGCATAAGATCATGTTGCATAACAGTGCATGCGTAAGTCTATGTGTCGCAAGTGCATGTGTTGTAAGAGTGTGTGTCGTAAGATTGGTGTCATGTGTGTTGTAGGTGCATGTGTTGGAGGTGCTCATGTTGTTGGAGCGTGTGTTGAAGGAGCATGTGCTGAAGGAGCGTGTGTTGTAGGAGCATGTGTTAAAGGAGCATGTGTCATAGAAGCATGTGTCATAACAGTGTGTGTCATTCAAGTGTGTGTCATCAGATGGCGTGTTAAGGGAGCATGTGCCATAAGAGTGCATGTTGTACGTCCACATGCAGTAGGCCTAGATGTCATATGGCCATGTCTTGTAGGTGCATGTGTTATAGGTGCAAGTATTGTACGTGAACATGTTGTAGGTGCACTTGTTATATGAGCATGTGTCAGGAGCGTGGGTGATAACTGGGCGGCACAGCAGAGGGTGGGAGGGAAGGTGAAATGGAGAGCAACAAGAGGGCTGGCAGTTGATTACAGGAATGGTTCATTGTCAATGGAATACACTGGCTTTTACTTGTTTCCTGAAAGGCCAGTATGAGGGTTCTGAGTGCTTACTCTATGTATGAAAGCTCACATTAACGTTAACGTATACTTTAACTTTAATGTGCGTTTTAATACATATGAAATGCATATATGACTTCTACAATGCATGCTTGTATGTAATTTATAGCTCCTGAAAACATACATCAAAGTAAGACCTTACTTTGCTGTCAGTTTTTAAAAGATGTAAATTACAGTTGGTATGAAAAATGTACATTTGTTCCATCCCCTGAAAATTAAATCAAAATTAGCCCTTACTGATGTGAATTATTAGATGTAAACTGCTTAGTGTAAGAACTGTGAAACTCATACGTCTGTTGATACAGTTCTAATGAAAAGTGTACATTTATTCTCTTTAAAATTGACATCCATTTTAGCCCTGACTTGCCTTTGATGTGAGTTTTCATCCTATTTTAAATATCCAAACTGTAAAACTCATAAGCTGTGCGTTTGTGTTTGCAGCACATATTGTAGGCCCCCGTTTGGTAGGAGTATGTGTTGTAAGAGTATGGGCCTCATTGTAAATTTGCCGGTCCGGTAACAACGGTACCGGTAAACTACCGGTACCGTTGTTACCGGACCGGCAAACTGAGTTCTGCTCGCATGTGCCTTCCCGCTCGCCAGGACTGGCCTGGCGGGCGTACTGGCACCCGCGAGCAGAGCATGTCGGATGCACCAGTACCATTCTGAATGGTGCCGGTGCATCCAACCTCCCCATTTCCATTGAGTCCTATGGGCTCAAATGGGAATGGGGAACATTTTTTTCTGGCGCCCGCGAATGGGCAATTGCCAGGTCCGGCAGGGCAGTAATGACCCGGTAATTGCCCATTCGCAGGTGCTAGAAAATAGCGCAAGTTTGGCGGCAGCCTGCCGGGTTTATCTGCCGCCAAACTTGTAATGAGGCCCATAGTTAAGAGTATAGGCACAATTATGACTATGCTTAATTACAGAGCATGTGGGCATTTAAGTATCCATTAAAGACTTACTATGGCTTTGCATTTATTCTGGCCTTAATGGCAATGCCAGCATTATAAGTGTTCTTACATATGGGGTGGCATTTATATTCCCAGTAAAGCAATGTTTTATTTCTATGAAATGGCATGTTATACTGTTGTTAATGGCAAAACCCACACGATGAGTGTTCTTACATGGAGGGGGCACATATTTGCAACCAGCAAAGAGATGTTTTCTTACTGTGTTATGGCAATTTGTACAGTTGTTACGGGCAAAGCCAATATGATGAGTGTTCTTATCTGTGTTTTGAGGTTGTTTTTGAAGCCACCAAAGGCATGTTTTCTTAATGTGACATTGCATTTTATACTTTGTTAAGGGCAAAACCAACATGATGAGTGCTCTTACATATTGCATTTGTGCAGTCAGCAAGAACATGTTTTCTGTGTGTGGCCTGGCATTATTTACTCATGTTAAGGGACAAGCCAACATAATAATGAGTGTTCTTACATGGGGAGCATTTGGGCAGCCAATAAAGACATGTTTTCCTGGTGTTAAGAGCAAAGCCAACATAATGTGTGTTCTCACTGGCCCATACTGGTCAACATTGATGTAACCAGCCTGGACAGGTTTTCCTTTTATGGGATGGAGTGTCTTGGGTAAATCCATAATGAGTGTTCTTATGTGACCATACATGCTTATAGGGCCAAGAGGATAGCTCAAGGGCAACATGTCTGTCTTGAAAGCAAGACAAGGCAGAACAACAGAGGTTCAAATCCGGTTCCCGCACTTAGAGACTGGTTTCTGGTGTTAAGCATGTAATAAAAGATGAATTAATTAAATAATGAATTACCTTAGTGCAGCAGGTCTGGAAAGGGTTTCTTGTTGTGGCATGTCATTTTGTACTAGCATCAAGGGTAAAGCCTACAGGATGTGTTTTACTTGGTCATACTGGCTCACATTGGTGCAGACAGTAGACATGTTTTGTTACTGTGGCATGGTTTCTGGTATTAACATTAATGGCATTTTGAGCAAAGCAATCATGAGTATAATCTCATGCTGCAATACTGGCATATATTGGTGCAGCAAGCATGAACATTTCTTTTTACACTGGTAGAATACAGGGAAATGGTCGAAGGGATCATGGAAATTCATTGGAAAATGCTTCTGTGCACTTTTGGTGACTTGGCATCTAATTGCTTTTTTCATGTCTTCCCCTACAAAACTCATTGTAAACTATGTGGCTTTTACTTAATTGTTCACATAAAGTGCGCTGTAAAATGCACCATTTTAACCCATTATTTAAAAAATGTTCTTGTGGTTGGTTGGGGCTTCCCTCGATGTGCTCGGTCGCTCTGCCATATTCATGGTAAATGTTTGGGCTCCTCCAATTAAAAAAATAATCAGCCGTCACTGAGTCGTACGTGTTAAATAAAGCCTGTCAGCTTGTTGGTTGTTTTTCCATACCACGGACATGGAAAATTATCATTATATCTTACTTCAAGAAAGTGCCTTCATATGATGATTTTCCCACTACTCTTTCTAATACTGAGACACCAGTGCTTAGAGAGGCATCAGCTTCACCTCACTGATGATCTCCAACAAGGTGAAACACGTGTATGGGGTTGCTGGTGGTACTCTCGTTCAGATTGGAATTGCCATTGTATTTCGGTGCTGGACTGCCCCTGGGCAGGACAAAGACTGATATGCAAATGGATATTTTCCATCTGTGAAAGGCACAGTGAGTAAAAGCAGTGGCTGCGAACTCTCAAGTGGTTAATAACCACTGAACAGGTTATCATGTCTGTTCTTGCGAGAGAGGGGCGCCCGCTACCTTTGTAAGACACCAGTATAACAGAACATAACAGCAGTCACTGAAGTTACCGCACTATGGGCGTCTCATTTAGTGATAGTTGCACTTTAGGAAAATCCTTAAAATCAAAATATCAGTTGCTCAGGTCCCTTCTGCTGCGCATCAATGTTTATATTGTAATATTGGTATGTAACAGTTACTAAGTGGACTGGACACAGCCATTGACAAATTGCAAAGAGTGATACATTTGCTCACTATGAAAGCACATCCAACTGGAAGTGATCCAAAGTTCCTGGGAAGAAGCCTTTATCAACCAGGGATTGACCGGCTTTGTCGGACATGCCAAAATCGGTTTGACACTCTGGGCACACATGTCAACAAATGCAGAGGAGATGTTTTCAGATGTTAAAATATGCAGCTCACCTTATCCAAAAAGGTGACCTATGCAGTTTTATGGAACTGTGCTTTAGCATACTCGATGCACTGGCTAGCACCCCATGCATATATTAGTGCCAGGATCCTGTGGGTGATGGGAGTGCATTTTACAGTGACAGACCCTTAAAGGACCCATCATTGTGAAATGCTAAAATAAAACTACCTTTCTATCCCGGTTTAAGAGATAGAAATTCAAGTGGGACAGCAGCGGCTCATACTGCTGCGCTCCCGAAAAACGCATAAAACGGGTAGCAATTACCCTGCCATGCATTGCACCACCACCATTACATTGCTCCTGTTCCAAACAGGCACAGTAAAATGTGATCATGTTCTGCACATTTTAAATCACATCACCTTTGTGAATATGTATTGTGCTTTCAAATGCAGATAAATATTCCCTGATTTGTGCAATTGTGAAAACAGAGCGAAAACGTACATCTGAATATGCACATGCATGATGGCACATTTAAATGCCCTATTTGAATCCTGCGTAATAATTTGGGAGCAAGTGAAGTGAATGGGCTTGCACAACCATCAGCTGCACACAAAAACATTTTGAGATGTGTGCCCCTTGTGTCATACGTTCCCTAGCTTGATTGTGTCAGGATAGTCGTAATGACAATCAACACTGAAGGAAATGCATTCATTTGGCTCAGAAGTGCTCGATGACCTTGATTCTTGTAGCCCTAATTGCAAAATGGACCCTGACTCCCTGGAGTGAGTCATCCTTATAACCCTGGAAGGGGGTTCAGTTCTGAATTCTGACGAGGTGAAGAATCGTGTTCTGCCATGCCTGCATGCCTTGCGTTTGGTTCTGCCTTTCCTCGATCAACCACTTTGGTCCCATTCAAGACAAAATACTAGCCATTTTGGAAGGAAATTCTGAAAGGTGTAATCGAATTTGACATGTTTGTGAAATCCCCAACTAATCTAAGTGAGTGGGTAAAGAAGGCTGGTGGAAGAGCTGGCCGGATGCAGGTGTCTGGCTTCCAGGATGAGGTCATTGAGATGAAATGTCCTCTTGGATAAGACCCGTGTCTATGCCACTCACTAAAGTGTAGTGGATGAGGAGGGGAGGAATTTATGTTACACTATTGCCACTACATGAAAAGAGAAAGGATATCAACCCTATAATGAGATGATGGTTTATCTGAAGAAATTGTTCCTTTAAACATGTAAGAGTAACTAGCTACAGGCATTGAATCATATGCTGTCCTTGCACTGACTCAATCTCATGCATGCTCTTTCTTTCTCTCTATTTCACTCTATGGCCCCCATTCTGAGTAGGGCGGTAAGGGATAACTGGCACCGGTAAGGAGACCTGTGCCGGTAATCCCTTACCGCCCCACTACAAGGTCCCTTAGCGGGTCCCATCCTTAACGCCTGGTCTGACCAGGTGTTATGGACGTGACCCGTTAAGGGACCTGGGCACAAATAACAGGTTTGGCATACGCCGGCCTGTTATTTGCGCCCTCCCCATTCCCATTGAGGCCTATGGGGGCTCAAATGGGAATGGGGAATGGTTTGGTAAATGGGGACTTACCGGTCCCTCCAAGGTTGGTATAGACCGGTAAGTCCCCATTGAACCAAACCGGAGTTGGTACCGGTATGTGAGGCAGTCATGGCGCAAATAGCGCCATGACTACCATCATACTCGGAAGGAGGGCCCATGTCTGCCTCCCTATGGGCAAGAGTCATGTTGTCAGGTGTGCTTTGGGTAGATTCACCCCAGGCATTGATGGCGGTAGCGCGTCCCTAGGAAAACACAAAGATATCTTGAAGAAAATATTGTAGGAGTGCTGTGTTTTCTTGCTTAAAAGTAGAATGAGAGTGGGAGGGACAGAGACCTCTGGGGACAGTCCTGTTTTTAGGAGTCATAGATTGTCATCACATGTGTCCCGTAGGAATGTCACATCACACTATTGGTGCATTGTCTGCAAGGGGGGATTGAGAAGGGGCATGGAGAAGCTCTGAATGGAGCTGCTGAGGTAGGCCTTGTAAGGAATCGGATGTCCAGACTGCAGGGTTTACAATTGCATTTATATTTTTTTATTTTTGATAATGATTAGAGTATGTGTGTAGTGTAACATGATTCCGCAGCTCCAACAACCGTCAGAGGCAAGCACGCAAAATGTAATATTGCCTTGGTGCACGCAGAAGAAACAGATCACTGGTTTTAATGTGGTGACATCCTTTCCAAGAAGGACGGACATTTTGAGAGACAAAATGGTGTCTATTCATTGCAAAATCTGTATGTATTGAAGTCATAAACCGAATTCTACACTTGTCTTACTGAGCATTCCCAAAACCTTGATTAAGCATATACATTATTTTCTGACAGAAGGTTATCAGACAGACAGTTTGTTACACCCCAGTGCACTGCCTCGAAACACAACCAATTAGAAAGGGGAAAGGAAATAAATGCCACAGTGAGGGACCCTGGATGCTTTACATAGGGCCTCATTACGACCCAGGCGGTAAGTTACCGCCTGGGCCGTGACTTTACCACCATGGCGTAAACTACGTTTACGCCATGGTGGTTGGCGGACTTACCGCCCCATTCCGACCTAGGCGGGGCGGTAAGTCCCCAATCCCCATTTACCCTTCCCCATTCCCATTTTTGCCCCATAGGGCACAATGGGAGTGGGGAAGGCGTTAATTACGCCACCGTAAATTACGGTGGCGTAATTAACTCCATGGTCCCTTAGCGCCATGGATTTTAACACCTGCTAAAAGCAGGTGTTAAAAGCACCATGGCGCTAGGGGACCTCGTACTCAGGCGGTAAGGGTCGGCGCTGTTAACGCTGCCGTAAACCCCTTACCGCCTGAGTTGTAATGAGGCCCATAGTCTCCGATAAGCGACGTTTGGAAACAAGAATGGCCCCGGATGTTTATTTTTGACAATTATGCCTTCAATAAAAAGGTTGTGTGTTTGAATCATTAGGTACATAATGCACAGTGGGCTTGGTGCACATTTCGTTCCTAAGAGCACTCACTGTAACATTAAAGTGCTATTAACCATGCATCATAGATACTCATTTGGACAGCTTTCATATTTAAATGTGAGGATAACATGGCTGTGATATCTGTCATTGGTCATTAGCCTAATTTCTGTAGCCAATGCTTCAACTTCCCTATGAGGAGAGCCTCGCTGAGTTTGGGGCCTTGTAGAATTGTAGATGAGGAGGGGCAGTGCCCAATACACAGGCATCCTTAGAGAATTAAATGTGTTGAATAGTATGGTAATAACGTGATGAATGAGGATTCGATCAAAGCTGACATGCCAGTGATGCAGAGTGGACAAATGAGCATCAATTGGGTACAGGCCTGAATCTCCACGAGGTAAATGCATGCGGTGTCAGACTACGATCATGTAAAATGATACCCATAAAGAGAGCATCGGTGTCACCTTTTCTGTGTTTTCAGATAAGCAATTAGGGTTCACATTTATCTTCTACAACTAATTTGTCTACTCCTTGAATAGACAACGAAGTCTTGAATGAGCCCATTGTGTACCTGTGTGTCAATAACTCTATGATTGTGCAGCCAGAAAGTACATCATATGGGCTTTATCTATGATTTTGATAACAGAGTTTAATTACCTGTTTGGAAAACTCGAGTTAGATATCAGGGTGAAAATGAAAGATAATAAAAATATTCCCATAAGGACACTGAAACAGATTCTTGTTCTGGTGACCACAAGAACATTAAAGGGTGAGAATGTCGATTGGAACACATGTAACCATCTTCATGTAAACTGTAAAGTGGAGGGGAGAACCGTGGCATAGATAGAGGTATGCTTAAAGCTCGATCTTCAGAGGTTCTCCATCATCTTTGTAAGATTGTGGGAAAACAAAACCTTGAGGATAGTTATTTGCAAATGGTCCATGGCGCTCTAGCCTGCCCATGGCATGTTCAAGCTGTCTCATGATGCATCTCCTTCTAGCTGAGATAGAAGGAGATGTCTGTCTTTACATTGGCTAATCTGTGAGTACTTGTGAAGAGGCTTATGATGTAAAGCAGTGCTCTTAGGAAGAGGAAACAGTGTTTGTGAGTTGCAAATCAATTGTGTTTCTTAATCTCTAGCGTCTTGGCCAATCACCTCATTGTTTCTGAGGCACGCAGATGAATTCCCCAAAAATTGAAATGCTCCAATGTTCTTGCTTCAATGTCCTGTTACAAAGTCCTCTTTTCAGTCTAACCCTTTATCCTTGTTCTTTCAGGTCTCCCAATCGATGCAGAGATTTCAGTGATTACCCTCAATATGAACAGGCAAGTGGTTCAAATATCAATACCTTGCAAAGTGTTTCTTGCAAAGTCTGATCTAATCAGTTACTTTCTTTTCTTTCCCTTTGTTTACTCTTAGAATATGAAGCTTTTAGCGCCAAGATGCCTAGAGGTCAAGTGCCCGCTGTCCGGATGAGCTGGAAAGTTGGGTTCTTCAGGTAAACTGTTTCCCTGTCTCTTTCTTTCTAGGTATTTGGACCTTGCTGCAGAAATATTCCGAAGGTCTGTTATGATGCAGAAAGTGCTTACCAAGTAGGCTCCTTGGAATGACTCGATCACCTGGATGAAGGCAAGGCTTTATGTATGTGAGTTTCCTGAAATCTTGTTCCAGTGTGTGGCCTTGAGGTCTTGCTGGGAATTGTAGTCTAAAAGGCCGTTTTACAAATGCATGTAATCCCACAACCTCATTCTCGGCTGTTCCTCCATTGGGGCAATAGAGCCCACCAAAGTGGGTTTGCGTTTTCTCCTGGTGTGCCTTGCCTATCAAGGATGGCCATAACACGGACCCAGGAAATTAGGCCATATTTGTGGGATGTAGCTGGTTAGATTTTAATGGACATATCCTGTTCTCTTTCATCCCTCCAGTAATGTTTGTCATGCAGTTCCTGAAGTTGGATGCTGATTTGTTAACGTTGCTCTTGATTCTTAGGACAATCTGGGTGTCTTCAGTGTATGTAAAGAAAGAGATGTTACAGCAATTTATGAGGTCAACCAATTGTTTGGAGTAATTGTTTAAACAAGAAGCTAGGGGTACTATTGAGCCCTACAAGGTAGGGATATTTCCTCTGGTTTGAAAGGAGGCAGTGCACCTGAGTGCATGTGATGAGACATGAATTACATGAAGGATTTGATCCATGTTAATGCACGTTTCTGGATTCTTGCATGGTGGAGGTGGCCAAGGAGGAATGCATGATTAACAGTTTCAAAAGAGATCAGTCGGGATCATGGCACATGAGCTACTTGAGTTGGACAGTCACCTGATATGGGCAGTTACCATCATATTGCCAGATTCTTTTCCTCTGCTTGGTTATCGGCCTGCTTGTTGGTGATAAAGAATTTGGTTGTCTTAAAATGATGGCTCCACTTTTGAGGAATTTGCTTGGAAATGTGAACTGCAAGATTGGATGGTAGTTGATTTTTCATTTAGGTTGGGGGATTGAGATTCGTTTATTAGCGGCAGACTGTCTATTGCATGTTTGGGTGCATTAGGTATGCATCCTGAGGGAAAGGGATTGTTAATTAATGTGCAGTGGACTTCTTGAATCAGCGTCCCAAGATGTTTTCTACTTTTTCTGGTGACATATGTCTCTTGTGGAGCCTACTGGTTTGCATTTTTTTTAACAGGCTAGGGAATGACACTTAGTTAAGGGTGGTGAAGGACTGTATACTGTGGGTGTGAGGAGAGGTTTTTGAACGGGGAGTGTTGGCATTTGGATCGAGAGGTGGGGAGTTTACACTGATATTTCTTGGAATGTAGATTTTTTAAAAGAAACAAGTAACTCATTTAGTTTTCTAGCTATATTGACTTCCATTATTTGTTGCATATCTCTACTCCTTTACTGCTTCCGACAAGGTTAAGCTATCGATTCAGAATCTGAAAAATGATCAATGATCTACCGCTTGTGGACATGCAATAGAGAAGCTGAGCGGAACATACTGGTGCCTAACAAAGCTACTCAAGCTGCAGCTTCAATTGAATGACTACAATTAGAGATGTGATGCACTGTGGGAAACCCTGCCGCAAGTATTCTCCTCATGCTCTTGGCTAAAAGACTGGTCAAAGAAAACCGAGGAACGATTCTCCTTGATTCCTGACTTAGACATTAGGCTGTCACCAAAGACAATTTTCTTCAATTATCTGCCTTCACTCCCCACCTTATCGAGGCACCAGAGGCTCGGGCTGACTAAAGCCCTTACGTCTGCAAAGAAAGTGGTATTGACAGCCTGGAAATGCTGAAGGAAACTGAAGATTGAAAAATGTATTACTTACCCAGTTGCTTTAACCTCTCTTGAGAGAGACTGTGTCATAAATATGCTCTTATGCAGGAACTGTCCTTGTCAGTTACAGCAGTGGGTTGTGTAGACAGTGAGCCGTTTCCCTTTTTACCCTTATCTCTCTGAGCATCCTCAATATCAGATAACCGATATACAGGTCCCAGGGAAACCCTCCGTCGAAAGAAAACTTGTAGTCTTGTCAGGTGTTGAACGGAAAATAGTAGGTTTTAGCGTTCTTCTCTGCAGGATTTTGGTTTGCGCGAATGTGTTCACCGGATTCCCTTTTAATCAGCATTCATTTCCCAGTGATTTAATCTCAGGAGTTCTGCCAAGTTTCTATCGGAATTGCGCATACATTGTATAGGAGCTGGTTCAGATGTCACACGAGTTTGCAGAAGACACGCGTAGCTGTGCAGGCTGGATTTGTTAGACTGGAGCATCCTGCTGAAAAAGTAGCAATACACTGTTGTCCTGGCAACACTTGCTTTTGATACCTACCAGGAAGCACGTTTGTGCTGAGCGTTCAATGCATGGATCGATACATGGCACAATAGGTGCCATCTTGGGAGGACGATAGAATAGTGTACTAATGAGTCTCCATCTTTTCCAAAGAGAATGCTGGCGGAATCGATTCATGACACTATGCCCCCTTCCACGCAGAGACATACCAGGCTTGCACGGATGAAGTCTATGAAGAAGTTTGACCAATATAGGATCATGGACACCGGAGGTAGGTTCCCAAGTACGGTCGGCTGGAGTATACCCCTTCTAATCCACCAGATACTGGAGGCGACCCTGATGCTAACAGGAGTCACATATAACAGCCACTTCAAATTCTAATACCGTTGTTAATACCAGAGGTGGGCGAGGCACAGTCTATGAAACCTGTCCCGAACATTTGGCTTCAGTTAAGACATGTGAAAAACCAGATGGATCCAAGACCAGGAAGGGGGAAGGTGTAACTAAATGGCAATCGATCCCCTCGTCTCTAAAATCACAATAGCACCACAACATTTAGGTGATAGATAGGAAGGCAAAAGATGCCCTGGGAGAAAATGAGAAGCCAGCCATACCTTATCACCCAGGCCTAGAGCAGGAGCAAGAGTACGGTGAAAATCTCTTGATCCAGTCCTAAGCTGGTTGAAGTGCTGCAAGAGCAGTCTTATGTCCAGCTTGGGCATCATTCACTAATTAATTGACATCAGGGTGGGTAGCAACTGGAGAAACTGTTGGAAAACACGTAGAGCGATGCCCATAGGTACACAAAAAAGGACTAAAGCCCAGAGTATATTGGTTGGCGTTCTTATAGGCAAATTCTGCTAATGGTAGGAGGTCCACCCAATTATCCTGAGTGGCTGCAATGAAAAAAACGCAGGCACCTTCCAGAGTCTGGTTTAATCTTTCAATCTGGCCGTTGGTTTGAGGGTGGAATCCAGAACTCAACACCCTTCTGATATTTAACAGTGTGCATACTTGATGCCAATATTGGGAAGTATATTGGGGATCTATGACAGAAAAGATGGTTTCAGATAAGCCATGACAAGAGAAAATAGTCTTGACAAATAATCTTGCCATTTGGGCAGTCGAATGAGGCTCTGGTAGAGCATGGAAATGAGACATTTTCCAAAAGAAATCGATAGATACCATAATAGACGTGAAACCTTTTTGACAGAGGTAATTCAACAATAAAGTCAGTTGAGATAACTTGCCAGGGTTTGGTAGGTGTGGGTAGTTTGACAAGCTGGCCAAGTGATGGTTTCCTTGGAATTTTAGTTTGAAGACATGTGATGCAAGAGGAGATATAATCGTGAACATCTCAAACCAAATCAGGCCACCAATAATGTCTTTGAATGAGTTCCAAAGAGTTAGTTATCCACTGATGACTTGATATGACTGAATCATGGCACATACTCAAGACATCTTTTTGCAAAGAAGTTGTAGGGAGAAACACTTTTTTGTCATGTAAATAATAACCATCATCAAATGAAAGATCATATTTTGCTGAAGGTTCCTGACAAAAGTCATTATGAGTTTGTTTGACTTTTAATGGTCTGCAGAAATTTGGAAACTGCATAAACAAATGTGACTTTAGATAACAGTTTCTCCGATTGAAAGCATGAGGAGTATGACCCCTCTTTACATGATAGTGCATCTGCTTGTGGATTAGCCTTTCCTGGAATTATCGTAAATGTGATGTTATAGGGAAAGAAGAAATGTGTCCAGTGTGCTTGACGGCTGTTCTGAGTTTCAGCATAGTGTAGACTTTTTAAGTTCTGATGATCCATTCTGACTTCAATTGTGGATTTGCTCTTTTAATCACCCACAATTCATTTTCCAAGACTGAATAATTCAATTCAGAATGAGACAATGTCTGAGACAGATGTGCCACATGATTTTTCAAACCTTGAGTAGATATTTGGTTCAGAACTGTTCCCAAAGCATTACGTGAAGCCTCAGGCTCCACTATAAAACATCTGTTTTGATCCGGAGTCTGAAGAATAGGAGCCGATGAAAAAACAAGGACTTGAGTTTACCGAAAGGCCTATCAGCAGTCTCTGGCCACCTGAGCTTTACTCCTTTCTTGAACAATGCTGTCAGGTGAAGGATGATATCAGAAACATTTTCTATGAATTTCCTATAGAAATTAGCAAACCTTAAAACATTTTGTAATTCTTTTACTGTTGATGGAGGATTCCATTCCAGTACTGCAGATACCTTGCTTGGATCCATGCAGGTTCCATTTGCTGATAACACATATTCAAGATAAATTACCTCAGGCTGATGATTTTTGCACTTTTCTAGTTTACAACATAGATGATTCTCTCGCAGGCATTTAAATACTGCCTGGACGTGAAGAATATGTTCTGCCAAACTATGCAAGTATATTAAGATATTATCTCAGTACAGTATGACCGAATGAAGAAGAAGGTCTGCAAACACATGGGCCATAAAATGTTGGAAAATGGCTGGGGCATTGTACAGACCAAATGGCATCACTCTTCAGTCAACATGACCGAAGGAGTGTGTAATGCTGTCTTCCATTTGTCTCTTGCTTTAATACGAATGAGAGGATTAGCACCCCTTCAATTAAGTTTTGTGTAAATTGAAGCCCCCTTTGCAGCCTGTAATATGTCAGGTATTAATGGCATAGGCTCACAAGGCAGTGCAGCAGGGCCATCTTGCCTTACATTGGAAAGCCACAACCATGGCTTTCCCCCTCCCCCCATCAAGGGGATGATTTGTGCTATGGAGGGAGTTATTTCCAGTCACCTGCCAGCAAAATCCAGTGCGAAAAATACAAGTACCAGAATCCTCAGAGCTAATTAACTTGTCACACCTGAAACAGAAATGCAGACCCGCCTGAAAAACAAAGAAACTCAGCCTCCCTGAAGATTGATGAAGTCATGAAAACGTGCGTTAGGAGGAGAAGCTAAAGACTGGTAACAGAGCGCCTGCCTTCACATCTTTAAACATTAATGGCATAGGATACCTTTCTGGGACAGTGACATTATTTAGTCCCCTAATGTCTATACAAGGACAACGTTTGTCTGTGTTCTTTTTAGGGATGAAGAATAGTAACACACCGGCAGGTGAAATAGATTCATTTATTAAGCTCTTCTTGAGATTGGTCTATAGATAGTCTTTCAATAAATGTTTTTCTTTTTCTAACAGAATATGCATGCAACCAAAGGGAATAAGATGATCAGGAACAATATTGATGAGACATATCTCCGGTGTGGAGGTAGTTCAGAAAACTGATTAGCTGAGAAAACATCTTGGTTTTCAAGATATTGATAAGGAATAGCTTGGATATTGTCAATCATTGCGATGAGTAAGGTGACAGATGAGGAGGTAGGTGCCGGGCACCAACCTACCTATCCTTCTGATAGGAATTTATGATACAATGCTCCGAACCTAGGAATATGGTACCTGCTGTCCAATTGATGTAGGGATTGTGAAGTCGTAACCATGGTAATCCAGGTATAACTGGATACTGTGCTGCTTTAATAATGTCAAAAGTGATTGATTCACTGTGGAATGCAATGTTCATAAGCATTGCAGAGGTTTGTTCATTAATTGGTTCTGAACTTAAAGGACTGCCATCTACTCCTTCAGCTGGAATAGAAATTCCTTTGGAAACGCAGGGTATTCCTTTACTGCTTGCCCACTGATCATCAAAAAAATTTCCTGCAGGTCTGCAGTCTACCAAAACTGGCACATTATGGAGTTCCAAATCGGAAAAGGATAAAATAACCTTCAGAACCACCATGGAGAGGTTCAATGAGGGTGAAGATTGCATTACGGATACATTGGGCCTCATTACGACTCAGGCGGTAAGGGTTTTACGGCGGCGTAAACAGCGCCGACCCTTACCGCCTGAGTACGAGGTCCCTTAGCGCCATGGCGGATTTAACACCTGCTTTTAGCAGGTGTTAAAATCCATGGCGCTAAGGGACCATGGAGTTAATTACGCCCCCGTAATTTACGGTGGCGTAATTAACGCCTTCCCCACTCCCATTATGCCCTATGGGGCAAAAATGGGAATGGGGAAGGGTAAATGGGGATTGGGGACTTACCGCCCTGCCAACCTCGGAATGGGGCGGTAAGTCCGCCAACCACCATGGCGTAAACGTAGTTTACGCCATGGTGGTAAAGTCACGGCCCAGGCGGTAACTTACCGCCTGGGTCATAATGAGGCCCATTTTCTTGTTTTCTAGGTGGAGCTATGGAGCATTTGCATACTAGATGATTTTCTGAGGCACATTACATGCAATGGCCTAATGTCCTCATCCGATTCCGTTTTTTGGTGGGTAATGGACCACGAGGCAAAGCCCAATTGTATTGGTGTATCCTGTTCTTGTGTTTTAGCAGGCATTTGAGAAGATTCTGTGGAAGTCCTTGCTGATCCGCCCCTTCTTTTCTCCAAGTGTCTCTCTTGTGAGCGATAATACAATTGCATTGCTAGCATAATCATTTCGCCCAAATTTGCCAAATGAGGAACTCGAGATATTTCATCTTTTCGTTCTTCTGATAATCCTCTTCTAAACAATGTTATGAAGGCATCATCTGGCCAAGTCGTGTGAGCTGTCATTTGCTTGAACTTTGTAATATAGGTAGAAATGTCATTAGATCCTTGTTTAAAAACTAACGGTTGCTCTTGGGAGGAGACAGGTATTTCCTGTCACTGAAACATAGCTTTTAAACTGTTTATAAAGGCTCGGTATGCGTTTAATATTTGATTGTCACAAGGGGTGTAGCCCAATCTATGGCAGCCCCGGTAAAGTTAGAAATAATGCATCCTACTCTATCTTTCTCTGTAGGGAAATAAGCTGCTTTAAATGCAAACTGAACTCTACAGGCACCTACAAGCTCTTTAAGTTTATGCAGGTTGCTGTCATATTCGCCACCGAGTAATGGACCCAGTGGCAATTCAGCAGTCGGGTTTGGGTATGCTATTTGTTGTCTTAGCATAACATTTTCCTGTTTCAATGTTTGGACTTCTACTGTAAGGGATTGTACTGTAGCAACCAACTGCTGCATCTGATCGATTTTTCACAAGGCGTCGCTGTCATAAATATGCTTTTATGGAGGAATTTAAGAAGGAGACTGACCTTGTTAGTTGCATCAATGGGTTGTAGGCAGTGAGCAGTTTCCCTTTTAACCCTTATCTCTCTGTCTTTCCTGAATATCAGGTAACAGAGATAAAATGGTCTCAGGGAAACCCTCTGGGGAAAAAATCCCTGTAGTCTTGTCAGGTGTTGAAGGGAAGATAGTAGGTTTCAGAGTTCTTCTCTACGAACGTGTTCACCGGTTTCCATTTTAATCAGCATTAGTTTCCCAGTGATTAGATCTGGGGAGTCCCACTCTGTTTCTATCAGAATCACGCATGTATTGTACAGGAGCTGGTACAGATGTTGCACAAGCTTGCGGAAGACACGTGTAGCTTGCTGGATTTGTGAGTATGGAGGGTCCTACTGAGAAAGTAGCGATGCAATGTTGTCCTGGCAACATTCGCTTTTGATACCTTCTGGGAAGCATATTCGTTCTGAGCGTGCAATGCATGGAATGATACATGGCCCAACAGGCGCCATCTTCGGTGGAGGATAGAACAGTGAACCAATGAGTCTCCATCTATTCCAAAGAGAATGCTGGCAGAATCAATTCATGAGAGTCTGTTTCATATCCTGAAAGATGCGTAGGACAAATTTAAGACAATTCGGAGCAGTTATCTAGTCTCTATAATGAAAAGCTTGTCTGGCCAATGTGCACTCTGAAAGTTGTTTATGGCCGGTTTGGCAACTCTCCTTGTGGCGATGGCCTCTGAACTTTAAGACCTCTATGTACTGTGGAAGCTGGTTTCATGATTGTCCTGTTTACTGCCCCTTAGCGGGACTAGTCATCTGCAAGTCTCTTTCTCACAGTCTGTCCCCTTAAAAGTTTCACCTGACCTCATCTCACATGCCTACTTCCCCCGTACCTCTGTTATATTCATCCCTTTGTTTACATCAACCCAATGTAATGTCTTCCCCCGTCACTCTACTCATTTCTGGAGGATAGCTCAGGGGCAACGTGCTCAACTTGGAAGCAAGATGACACGGATCAACACAGGTTTGATCCCTGGGTCCATGCTTAGAAACTTCTGGGTATTGAGCGTGTTATAAATAACCAATTACAATTACAATCTCCCATTTTCTTTCTCGAAATTTGAGTATGTGCTTTATTATCTCGTCTGCCTAAAAATGCAATATAAAAACAATGTTTAATAAAGTGACATAGAGTAGAAAGGAGTGGCCCCTGTGAAAAACACTGAACGGGCTGCCTTGGGATTGGCTTTCGACCACAACCAAATCCTCATATACAGGCTCTAATATTTACACCAATTTAAAATGTTTCTCATAATTCCTCTAGGAAGTATGGGAACTAAACAAAATATTTTTGGAATGTATGAAGCACACGTACACCTGTGGGTTTCTTTTTGGCCAAGATTGCAAGAAAATGAAAGTGAAGTAGAAGAGTTGAACTAGAGACCAAGAAAGAGCAAGGGCTTAAGGGCTTGTTGCAAAGGAAGAAAGCCAGGAAGAGAACAGATGAAAATCAGCAGAGAGTTTGCAAACTGAGGAGCAGGAAGCAGAGAAGATGAACCTCTGAGACATTGTGGCCAAACCTGGGAAGAGACATAATGAAAGTAGAACTATATCTTAAAAGATGGATTTTCTTAAAGCAGGAGACTTGGCTGATAAGTAATAGTTCTTTAGATTTCTTGCAAGCACTTTTCCATGCACAGAACCTGAAAATGGGTGCCCCAGTGGAGACTTGCGGACTGGCAGTAAGAACATTTTATTGGTAGAAAAATAACAATAGAGCATGACACATCCAACGTTGTGTATGCAGGGGTTACTGCGGTCATGGAAGATGATTAGTGTGGTCCTAATTGATGGTCATGAACCTCCTGTCTCCAGGGATAGTTTTGGGGTTTTGATGGTTGTGGAGGAGAGCCTGGTGCCCAGGGGATTATGTTATAGTTGAAATGCACAGCTAAATCACCCAATGATATGGTTTTCAGTGAATGATATCCGGGAGTTTGCAAATATGATGCTTCCTGGAGATGATTCAATAAGCAAACGGGACAACATTGGCCCAAGGTTTGGAAGTCTGCACCAGATACTCTATGCTATCTTTGTCTGCCATTGAGAAAAATGTTATGCCTTATAAAGTATTGACGTGTCCATTTGCACAGCTGACCAATTATAAACTGGTATGCTCAGGCTAGAAGGATTTGGGGGTCCTAAGTAGAACAGACCGCACACCGCATGCAGGGGCAATTAATGTTATAAACCAACGTGTTTCAAGCACACAAGAGTTTTTGTGGTCCTTAAATACTTGAACAGAAGATACCACTGTAGGTGAGATGATAATGTGAGGAGGGATGCTGGGTTAGTAAGCATTGAGAAATGCAAGCAATGGCTGGGGATCCACAAAGAGAACATGGAAGACCAAGGGAGAAAGGTTACTACAGTAATCCACCGTCATGATAGCCATGGGAATTCTAAAAGTGAGTTTGACTCTAAGGTGTGCTATCCCTGGAGGAAAATGGCCAGAGAAAGAACTTAACACGCCTTCCTTGCATTAATTGTAGGAGTTAAAAAGTGACTAAACAGCAGACTCGAACAAAAAATTTAGAGAACACAAGTGTCTTGCTCGGTAGTGTGAAATTCAGAAGGCTTTCGGGCAAAGAAATGCTTGTAAACTCTGAAAATAGGTTAATATGTGTAATATAGGTGGTAGCACTAAAATGAAATCTAGGTTTTCCTCCTGGGAAAGTTTGGTCTTGCTACCTTTGGGAGCTTCGCTGCCAATCCTGTGCCTCGTATGCTGCCATGCAGTCTCTCCCTATCCTGGAGAGGTATTGCTGGGAGTGAACATGTCCAAAGGGGAGAGGGGGTCAATCAGATTATTTCTTGGGGTTAAAGGATTCAAAAACGTACAGGACGGATGGGCTATCAAATGTGGTCCTTGAAGCCTACGTGGATGGGTGGTGTTATTGCGGGCTGGGGGTGTCGGCACTCTACAAGAAGGACTCCTCAGGCAGGTCCTCTGTCTCAGTATTGCGCTGGTGCGGCGCGCAACAAGTCATGGAGGGAGGAGTCATGGATGGCATTTGACTGGCGCACAGGCAGCCGTGCTCACCTTTTATTGACTAGATGATACGTCTCCCACGTGTTGACTTACACGAGACATTTGCATGAGCCCAGGAGGGACTTAAGTCACAGCAGGTTGGAGGAATTTCTGAAATCCGTGTGTATTGAAACTGGTGGAGGTAATAGCTTTCCGGACTCTTGGAAAGGTAGTATTTTGGGTTCCATGTATAGGTAAGGCTACAAGGGTCAAACGAGCAGAGGTTCCGAGGGAGAGCAGATCTGAGACAGAGGTATGGATTGGAGGTAGGAGCCGAAGCACGAGCTTAACCATCATACCAATCGTTTTGCAAATCATGAAGCGCATTATGTTTTTAGATCACCGAGAGACACGCGATATATAAGAGATGCAAAACAGAATGTACCTTATGGTAATTTTTAGAACACGCTCTCTGACAAGAATGGTAAGATGAAGTTTCTCTGTATCAGCATTATTTAAAATAGAAAATGCCCTGGGGGGCAATTTGTCTCAAAAGGTATGCGAACTACATTACATGATGAGCCTCAAAAAGGGTGTAGCATGTCTTCGAGTGTCGAAGGACTTTGAAAACTGGTTATCTTTAGCTGACAGTTGCACCTAACGGGAAACTGTAATAGCTTTCGGATTATGCTTTTTTTTTTCTTGGAATCATACGCACATCATGTGCGCAGTGGCAATTCCGCAATTGAGGACAGCAGTGTTTTGCGATTTGCGATTTTTTTAGGCCAATGTATATCTTCTATTGCACACCACATTAAACTGAAATCATTTGCATACGTCACTGTGGTGGGCCCAACTACATTAGCTTTAGACCCCACTTATTAGATAATCCTGGCTAAGCCTCTGTGCATGGTAAAGGCATAGTTACAAAATTCAAAACTTAATTTGTATAACATGCCCCACCTCAGGTCCTTCTCTAGGAACATGTACGGTCTTCTTTTGGAATAGAATACATGCTGCCGCAGAGGGTCTAGTCAGGCTCGGACTGGCCTACAGGGCAACAGGCCCATGGCTGAACCAAAAGTGCAAAATGCTGGTGTCTGCCCGTTTTTTTTTGGTCGAAGTGGGTCACATTTTTGGCCAATGTGGGCCAGTTTGATGAGTTACTTTAAATGCGGCATACATTTTTGACCAGTGTTGCTGAATAAATATTCTTTAAAAAGCACAATTTGCATCCCATTTAATCAAAGTACTCCCCCATGGGTACTATTCGAACAGTCTCACAAAAGGAATGAATAGCCAGTTGCAACTGTGGGCCACTTTCTTATTGGGGCCCGAGACAATTTTATGGCCCAGTCCGACCTTGCGTCTAGTCCCCACTGCAGTGAACAATAAAACTGAGGCGGGATTTTGCAAATCCTAGACACCTTGTGTCACCAGTGGAAGAAAGCACTTGTGGTATGTAGTGTGACCATAGATCATACAAACAGAGCCTTATTCATGAAATCTTTTCCTTACTTGTGTGTGCCAACTGTCCCCGTACGTAGAAAGGAGTAGAGTTTAAGTGGGGGCCGATTCTGAAAAGAGTAACTACGCAAGCGTTTTTTTCCCTGAACCCAAATCTACTATTAGTGGCAGGCCTACGTTTGGTGGGAAAGCACATTTTTGAACAGGGTCTTTTTTCACAAAGGGCTGCGCTGTGGCCTGGAATCCCTATTTGACACGCCCCCAACCGTCTGCCCTGCCCTCACACAGGTCATTACAATGGGAATGCACAATGCAGACGGGTCATATCAGACCCATGCCCGCATTGCCCTGCAGGCAATAGAAATATCAATGTGTGTATTTTGCTTTACTTTAACCCCCGGCTTGAAATGGGTGTGGTAATGCAACCAGTGACAGAGGCAGCTTTTGGGCCTGGGGTGCAGAAAGCTCCGGAAGGGCACCAAGATTCTAAATGATTCATGGGTGAGCCCTCACGGCGTGGTGGACCTTTTCAGTGGAGGGGTCTAAATGTTTTCTCAAATTAACACGAGTGACCAAGCAGGAGTGTTTCTAGGTCTGGAAAAAGATCCGGGGCTACGCTAATTTTGGGACTGTCGGGACTGGGGGCTAGCTAGCCTTTTTGGTTGTAACTCCTGAGCTTCTATCCGGGGCTACAACCAAAAGACCCAGGGCTAAAGCCCCTCTGCCCCCCCACCAGCAACGCTTCTGTGACCAAGCATCATTTTGTGGAGAAAGGGGTCTCTCCGAGAATTCTTTTTCAATACTGTGCTGAAATAATTCATTTTGCAGCACAGTTTTTGAGAACAATGGGATAATAAAATCCATACAATTTACAGTTGTTTCTATAGGGAAATATGAAAAATATCCAGAAAGTGTCATAATTCAAGGGCAGTAATGCATTGTGAATATTTTCAGTGGAGGTGCCTTAATATTTACTCAAATGAGCATGAGCGACTGAGAGTAGCTAGGGAGCCCAGCATAATTAAGCAAATTCAGGGTGTGCCCCCTTCCAGTGACATTGTTTTTAATAATGCGCAGCAATGATGCATTTTTGGAGAAACAATTGGTAAAAAGCCATACAATTTCCAGTTGCTTCTCCAGGGTAACAACCGAACAACTCCAGTAAATGCCATATTATATTTTCATGAGAATGCGGCCAAATGCATGAAGCTGCTGTTACAACCTGTCTATGCCAGTAATGGTCAATATAACTTACTTGCATAAGGCTGCAGCCAAATTGTATTTATGCCAATAATGGTCACTGTAAATCACATGCATAAGGCTATTCCCACAATGTCTGTTTGCCAAAAATGGTCACTGTTAAGTACATGCCTGACACAACCTCTCTATGCCAGTTCTGCCCACTGCAAATCCCATACAGGTGGCTCACTTGCATGAGGCTGCTGCCACAACCTATCCATGCCAGTAATGGTCACTGTAAATCACAAGCATGAAGCTGCAGATACAATAAATCTATGCCAGTAATGGTCACTTTACTTTAAATCAGTTGCATGAAGCTGCTGCTACAACCTATCTATATGCCTGAAATGGCCAATGCGAATCACATGCATGAACCGCCTGCCACAACCTATCTATGTCAGTAATGGTCACTGTAAATTACATCAATGAGGTCGTTGCCACAACCTTTGTTTGCCAGAAATGGACATTGTAAATTACATACATGAAGCTCTTGACACAACATATCTGTGCCAGCAGACTCCGCAAGGGATTCATAGAGACCACACACACACACTCTCTGCATTACATTCAAACACACAAACAAGCATACACACACATCACAAAAAACAAAACACAATATCTTAGGTCTTCTTTTCTGTCGTCTTCTCTCCAGGGGGCAGGAGAAAGGCCAGGCCTACCATAGGACTGTCACAGAGGGTGCGCCATACGGGTTACATTTAGGTGTTCATTGTCAGCGCACCCCAGAAGGACTTGAATACCCAGGGTGTGTGTGTAGATAGATCTATTTATTAATTTATTTAAAAGTCAGGGCTGGCACTCAGTCAGTGCCAACCCTGACTGAGTACCAGCCCAGTGGGGGACATGGAAAGTGCATCCGGGTAGCAGGAAGGAGCCTGGGGCCACTGACTGCCCGTATGACCCTGGCTCCACCACTGATTGTAAAGTACACTATGCCTTTCAGATGACGAGTGGTTTGAGGTCAATCAGGTGTAATGGGCAACCTGCACTCACATGGATGATGGTGTGGCCTTGGTCATCCACCCACACGCATGCAGGTGGGAAATGCGGATTTTGGTGTTGGCACTTCCAGGCACATATAATTGCAATGCGACCACACCGCTAGACACCTGTGTGCATGATGTGAATATCTCAGGATTAACTACATATGCTCAAATTAGACCAGCTATTTACAGATGTGCGCCCTCTGATCTTTGCAGCTTACAGAATGTGCAAAACATTGAGTGCATTCATTTTTCATACAGTGTAATTGTGATGCTGGAAATGCATTGGAGGGGCAGGGCCTCTTTGTCCTTGTCCTGTAGTCCTTTTTCATTTGTGTTCTGTATTGTTTTCTGCCCAGTAGTCCATATTGGGCTCCTGGCAGTGCAGCTCTTCCTGTTTTTGGTTTGGTGTACAGACCCATGGTATACCCTTATGGCACCCATGGGTGGGGGTGCAACCCTGTGCCCCTAGTGTATGTTTTTGGGAACCTGTGTGTGGCCCACAGAGCAGGGTATGGGCTGGTGGCAGCTCCATGCTGAATTTGACAGGTGCTCTGAGTATCCTCCATTTTGGGATATCAATGCCCTGCCATTGGAATCAGTTGATTCCTGGTAGGAAACAAGATGGCCCCTGTGGGTCTTGCTTTCTATTGCCTGTTACCTTGTTTTCCCAAAGTCCTGAGAAGCCCTGACTCTGTCCCTTCCCCCTGACTGGCTATTGGGTGGAAGTTCCATATATGGTGTTGTTGTGAGGTCCAGGCCAGACTGGCTGGAGCCTTCCCAGTGGGTGTATATTGTGGGTACACCTTGTGGGTGGGACCTGGGTGAATGGAGTGTGTGACCAATGTGCACTTCTTGTTGTGGATGTCTAGTTTCTGGTGTATGACACAATGCCTGAGACAGCCCTTGACACTTGAAGAGTAACAGGAACTGCTTATCCTTGACGCCCAGCTGGAAGAAGAAGAACTGCTGCTGCATTTGTTTCAACCCGATCCGAAAGCTGTCGAGTTCATCAAGGACTGATCCGAGAGGGGACCTGGTTAGGCGCCCTCTTCCCATACTATGAGGGACCATGGAGCACCACTAACCGTCGCTGAAACTTCCTTGAAGTCAAACCCTCGAAAGGCTGCCGACCGGAGATAGGAACCGCTGAGGAGAACGAAGTAAAGCACCTGGACATTGACACCATCGAAGTCCATTGCTGTCGACCAGGGTTCGGAGTATCGCCGTAACCGCTGGAGGCCTGTCGAAGCTTGATGCTGTGCCGCCGACGACTGGAGCCGCATGATCCTTTGCCTAAGACTTTTAATTCACGGACGCGCTCGTCCGCACCGCCGCCCGCCTTATCCCGCCAGAGAAGGCCTGGCCGTCAATGTGCCGAGGCGCATCCGCCGGTGGGTTTCCGGCCACCCGGAGACCACAAAGACTTTGACGACTCGACACCCTTGTCGGGGCACAGTTCTTCAGAAACTCTTTGCGGTCCTGAATTATTAAACACTGAGGTGCCCCGCACACCTCATCCTCGCAGGACGTCGCCGACGAGCACCACCTGGATCAATGCCAAGGTCTCGGCACCATCAAACTTTTCATTGATGCCGTCGACACCAAGTTCACCTTCTTCGACGCCTCTTGACGATTCGTGGCTCCTGCTTTAAAGGGAGTCACTCAAGAAGGATCCATCGACGCCTCATCGAAGAACTCTGCTCTACCAGGTACATTGGGGGGGGGTAGAAACCTTATAGAAGGAAATAAGACTTATAGAACAATATATAGACTGGGCTGGGGATATATCTTTAATTTACAGGTTGCCCAGGTGGAGGGATCTCCACACAGAATTATGCCTAGTTGGTAGGGGTCAATATTCTGCCCATTGTTCTAACCAACTGCTTTCCTCCTATATCTAATGTTGGTTTCTTGTATTCCTTTATCTGTTTGACATTTGACCAGAGTATAGTTGATGCACTTTAATGAAATCTGATAATAATTGTGGTACCACTTTAGAATTGTATATATTTGCCATTGTGGATTTTCTGAGCACAAAGTGATTTATTGTGATAGTGTACATAACCTTGAATATTAATTATATAAAGACTGTGTTTTAACTAATACAGTGTGTGGACATTCCTTTGTGGAGGCTTGGGGACTACACTGTACTTAAGAACCAGCCTGCATCACCTCCTGAGAAGCTAGGCCTTGACTGCTCAACCAGCGCTATCCTATGGAGAATCTTGGCTGGGGTCCTCTGTGCCTCTCCTCTGCCATATAGAGAGCCGGAGTACAGACACCCCCCTCCAGTCTTTACACTGGTGGCGGGATGCTTATGGTTTTAAGAATCAGTGTATAACCGTGCCACTTACAAAATATCAGCACTTTGGCAAATTGAGGTTTAGTTATGTACAAGATAACTGCATTACAAGCAATGGAGTCTATAGCAAATGTTAAATTGACTAGGATGAGCTTAGAGGCTCTCCAGAGTGCTTGTGAAGCCATGGAGTTAGACTTTGTGGATAAGTCTAGGGCTGAGTTTATAGCTGCCCTGGTGGACTACCAGACTGATGGTGAAACTCTTGAAGGGGGGATGCAACCAATGAGTACTCTGCCCCTGGGGTTTTTGCTGAATCTGATTCTGGGTTTCTTCCCAGAACATGTTACAGAGTTCTGGCACCTTTTCACCCGTGCATCCAGAAATTACATTAACAATGCCGTTATTTCTATATTGTGCACAATTTTACATAGTAAGTTATCAGTCTTTTTAAAATGTGTCTTTTGTCCTTGTTAAGCAACAAATGGTTCTTTATCTCCACCCCTTTGGTCTCTCCCTGGGATCCAGGAACATCTCCTCCCTGTTTCTCCTGGACAGAGGCCATTTACGACCCTTCACACCTCGCATTTCCTTTAGCTGGAGGATGTCCATTGTCTCCTTCCCCACTGAAGACCAAATTCTTCCCCCACCCTATAATCATCACTTAGGTGTGATTTCCTGCTGGAGAGAGCTGGAGGGATTGGCCTTGCCTCTGTGAGAAAAGTTGTTATTCCAGTTTGGGTGGCTTTAGCCATGCTTAAATTTACATGTTAATTCAGTTGCATTTTTCCTTGGCTTAAAACAAACTTGTGATTTCAAACGAGCAGCTAGAACACTTATTCCAGATTCTAAACTTTGGGATTAACAATTACAACATAGGTTACTCTCAGGAATAGGCCACTTTGATTTCAAACATTTGACTTCAGTTGATATATATGTTTTCAAGTTTATCATGCAGGCTTGTGACAGCTGTCATTCAGGCGGCCGAAGGTACTGGGCCCAGGTTTTAACAGATTCCACAGGCAGGCAACTTTTGCTGTGGATGTTTCTTTGATACTTTCAGCTTTTCAGGACCTTGTATGTTCACAATGATTTCTCATACTAAGTGAATTGTAGCACCCAGTAAGAATTTTGGATGTTTGCGGGTGTTTTGTACCGGCATTCTGCAGTTTCAGCAACAAAGAAAAAAGGATTTAAAGCAGGATTTTGGGTTTCCTTTAGCAGAGCACTGCTTTTCCCTCTGTACTCCATTTTCACCTATTGTGGAGTCCAGTGACATATTTCAGGAGTGAGATCTCTGTTCCACCACTGACAACATGCGTGGTAGATTGGGCACCCATCTTTTTGTGCTTTGTATAGCACGATTTTCATAGGTTTTGGCCCGCACCAGGGTTTCGCGGCCATTTTGATGTTTCTGGCACCATCAGAACACAGTGATGCCGCATGGCAGAGCAAAAGTGGGTTGAATCATCCCACATAATTGTCTCACCTTTTGTTTTTTGAGCATTTTTTGAGCATTTGAGCAGAAGGCTGTGGAGTCCCAGAAGCAATCACAGTCGAATAAACCAAAACCTTCCTCTCCTAAGACCCAAAAATCTAGTGGAGATAAGTCATCTGTGGGTGGGAATAAAAGTAGTGGTCCACCTGCTGCAAAGCAGGCTCCCAGTGGTTCCAGTACCATACCCCGCATTGCTGGCACTTGTTGGGACTGTGGGCCTCTGGATCACAAGAGGGGTGACCCAAAGTGTAAAGGTAAGGCACTTGGAGTCCAGGCTGTCAGCCTGACCTACCCTTACCCCATGTCTGAGGCAGAGGCCACTGTCCTCCCCTCCTCTACAGGGATCACATTTGGTGCTCCTGTAGAGATTTCCTTAGTGTCCCTTGGGGCCTGCGACTAGTACGCAGAAGTACTGGCGACTATCCCACAGAACACCCGTAGGTTTTTGAGACGTGTCCTCTTGAATGGCCAGCCTTCTACTGGTTTGAGAGACACTGGGGCAAGCATGACAGTGGTGGACAGGACCCTGCTCAAGCCAGAGGACTATGTAGTTGCTCCTCTGAGAACCACCAGGTTAGCTGGTGGGCCTTGCAAATTATCGCCTGTAGCCTTAGTCACACTCATGATTGGAGACAAGACAGCAAAGCCTCCTGTCCTGCTTCAGGACAATGTCCCAGCTAACATTCTGTTAGGTAATGATCTAGTGGAGGTGGGGTTGATCTCGGATGGTCTCCCCCTGACTGCTGCTGCAGTCACTAGGTCACAGGTGACACAGGGTCTGGCTGTGAGTCAGGTACCCGAGCCAAAGGCGAGGCCTAAGGCAAGAAGACGGAATACCAAGAAGGCCACCTCTGTGAAGGGGGCTCCTTCTCTTCCTGCTGTTCCTACAGCACCCGTTGGGATCCATGCTCCGGATGGGTTGGGTCCATTGGAAAACCCAAATTCAACTCCTGAGGGAGAAGAGACAGAAGACTCTCCTGTGGGATAGGTTCTCAACCCAGACGACGACCCTGATCTTCAATGCCTGCTGGCTGAAGGGGGACCCTCCCGGGCGGACTTCTGTAAGGGACAGAGAGAGTGCCACTCTCTCGAGGGTGTGAGGAAACATGCCCTGTCCCATGCACAAGGAGAAGTGCCTAGGACATTCTGGATCTATTGGGAGGGTGAGCTCCTTGTTAGTGAGCCCACTAAGCCTGAACCTGGTGCCCTCAAGAGGTTGGTGGTACCCCAGGTTTACAGGCCCTTCCTGCTGCAGTTGGCACATGAGGTGCCCTTAGCTGGTCATCTTGGTACTAAGAAGACTAAGCAGAGGCTCTCTGCCCATTTCTACTGGCCCCGGAAGGGAGTGGAAGTGGAGTCCCACTGCAGGACATGCCCGACTTGTCAGTTGTCTGGCAAGACTGGAGACAGTGTAATTGCCCCACTGCAGCCATTGCCAGTGATTGGCACACCATTTGAGAGGGTGGGCATAGACAATGTCGGTCCCCTTGACCCTCCCACTTCAGGTGGACATCGGTTCATCCTGGTCTTGGTTGATCATGCCACCAGGTACCCTGGGGCTATACCCCTTCTGACTGTTACTGCCAAGGTGGTTGCCAGGGCTCTCCTGGGCATTTTCACCTGTGTTGGATTCCCTAAGGAGGTTGTCTCTGACAGAGGATCCAACTTCATGTCTAGTTACATGAAAACCATGTGGAAAGAGTGCGGGGTAAACCATAAGTTCTCCACCTCTTACCATCCCCAGACCAATGGTCTGGTTGAGAGATTTAATAAAACTCTCAAGGGCATGCTAGGCGCTTTGGAAGAGCCCCTAAGGAGGAAATGGGATCTCCTCCTGCCATGCCTGCTGTTCGCTTACAGAGAGGTACCTCAAGAGGGTGTTGGTTTCAGCCCCTTTGAGTTACTCTTTGGACATCCCATGAGGGGGCCCCTTGCCTTGATCAGAGAAGGTTAGGAGTCCACCCCTCCAGGTCCCGAAAAGCAAGTGGGGGACTATGTGCTAGGCCTCAGATGGAGGATGACACAGATGATGAGTCAGGCACAGTAAATCTCAAGGCTAGCCAGGAATTGAATAAGTACTGGCATGACCTTAAAGCCTCGCAAGTGGATTGGCCTCCGGGACAGGAAATCCTTTTGATGGAGCCTACCAAGCCTAGAGCTTTGGCGGACAAGTAGACTGGACCCTTCAGGATCATCTCCAAGATGGGTGAAGTCAATTATCTGTTTGACATGGGAGCCCCTGGGGTAGCCCCTCAGTTATTCCATGTCAACAGGCTCAAGCCTTTCCACAGGCGAGCAGAAGTCTCATGTCTCTTACTAGCTTCAGAGCAAGAAGCGGATGAGAGTGATCCCATTCCTGATTTGCTGAATAGCAACCCTCAGGATGGCTCAGTGGAGGGAGTGCATCTCTCTCCCGATCTGACAACAGAGCAGCAGAGGGCCTGCAGGGCTTTGCTCCGGCAGTATGCCTCTCTGTTTTCACTGACTCCAGGCCTTACACCGTGGTGTAGGCACGAAATTGACACTGGTGATAGAGTGCCTGTCAAAAGCAGGTGCTACCGTATGTCAGATACAGTTAAGAACCACATCAAGGCTGAGGTTGCCAAGATGTTGTATCTGGGTGTTATTAAATCCTCAACTAGTCCCTGGTCCAGTCCAGTGGTCCTTGTCCCCAAGGCAAGTTCCCAGGCAGGTACCATGGATTGGAGGTTCTATGTGGACTACAGAGGAGACAATGCCGTCACCAAAACTGACGTGCACCCATTGCCCCGGGTGATGAGCTCGTGGACACCATAGGTGCTGCCAAATTTGTGAACACCTTTGACCTTACCTCAGACTATTGGCAAATAGCTCTGACGGACCATGCCAAGGAAAAGACGGCATTCTCAACATCTGAGGGACTCTACCAGTTTAGGGTCATGTCTTTTGGGATGAACAATGCCCCTGCCACCTTCCAGAGATTGGTCAATCATGCGCTCAGTGGGCTGGAGGCCTTTTGTGTTGCTTACTTAGACAATTGCCGTCTACAGTTCCACCTGGGAAGAGCATTTGACAAATCTGGATAAGGTGTTGCGGGCCTTGAAAAGAGCTAACCTCACTATCAAGGCCACCAAGTGCCAGATAGCTCAGAGTAAGGTCACATATCTTGGTCATGAGGTAGGAGGGGGTCAAATCCAACCTCTACCCAGTAAAGTAAAGGATGTACATGACTGGGAGACTCCCACTACTCAAACCCAGGTGAGAGCATTTTTGGGTCTCACTGGGTATTATTGCAATTTCATGGCAGACTATGGAACCATAGCTGCACCCATGACAGCACTGACTTCACCCAAAAAGCCGAGGAAGCTTAATTGGACTGAAGACTGTCAGAGGGCCTTTGATGGCTTGAATGATTTCGGAGTAGGGCACCCGTGTTGTGTGCACCTGATTACAGCAAGCCCTTTCTCATTCAAACAAATGCCCGCAACACCGGAATTGGAGCTGTCTTGTCCCAGTTTGATGACAAAGGAAGAGAACATCCGATCATATTCATCAGTAGACAACTTAAGGGTAGAGAATTTAGGTGGGCTACGGTTGAAAAGGAATGTTTTAGGATAGTTCAGAGCCTTAGGCGTTTTAGACCCTACCTAACCGGGTCTACCTTCAAGGTCCAAACAGATCATAAGCCCCTGAAGTGGCTTATGCTGATGAAGGGTGAGAACCGAAACTGCTCAGGTGGTCCATTAGCCTGCAAGGGCTAGACTTCACCATAGAGCATAGACCAGGGAAGAGTCAGGATAATGCAGATGGCCTTTCCAGAAGGTATGTTGACCATCTGGATGAGGGTGTCTATTTCGTGGGAGATTAGGCACCCTAACCTCAGTCTGGGACGGGCGACTGTGATGCTTGAAATGTATTAGAGGGACAGGGCCTCCCTGTCCTTGTCCTGTAGTCCTTTTTCATTTGTGTTCTGTATTGTTTTCTGCCCAGGAGTCCATATGGGACTCCTGGCAGTGCAGCTCTTCCTGTTTGTGGTTTGGTGTACAGACCCATGGGATACCCTTATGGCACCCATGGGTGGAGGTGTAACCCTGTGCAACTAGTGTATGTTTTTGGGCACCTGTGTGTGGCCCACAGAGCAGGGTATGGGCTGGTGGCAGCTCCATGCTGAATTTGACAGGTTCTCTGAGTATCCTCCATTTTGGGAAATCCAGGCACTGCTATTGGAATCAGTTGATTCCTGATAGGAAACAAGATGGCCCCTGTGGTCTCTTGCTTTCTATTGCCTGTTACCTTGTTTTCCCAAGGTCCTGGGAAGCCCTGACTCTGTTCCTTCCCCCGACTGGATGTTGGGTGGAAGTTCCATATATGCACTATCATCACGAGTTTGGCGGTAACCCTTAAATCCGGCGGTAGCGCTGTTACTGCCGGATTTAAGGGTCCGCCAAATCACGGCTTCGGCTGATTTCCCCCCCGCTCTTAGCTGGGGTGAAATCCACCGAAATCTCGCGCTCTTACCGCCGGCTGGAAATCCGCCGGCGGTAAGAGCGCAAAATTTCCCCATTGAGCCCAATGGGGAATGGGGCATTGCCGAATGGGCACAATGGGGAATGGGGATTTCCCGTTCCGCCAAACCCATGATCCGGCGCTAATAGCGCCGGTGGGTTTGGCGGTAGGGCAGATAACACCAGCGCTATTAGCGCCGGCATTACCGCCCAACTCGTGATGAGGCCCATGGTGTTGTTGTGAAGTCCAGGCCTCAATGGCTGGAGCCTTCCCAGTGACTTTATGTTGTGGGTACACCCTGTGGGTGGGACCTGGGTGAATGGAGTGTGTGACCAATATGCACTTCTTGTTGTGGATGTCTGGTTTCTGGTGTATGACACAATGACTGAGACAGCCCTGCCCGAAACTGGTATGAATGCAGTGTTTAGTGTTGAATGGCTGGGTACTTGTCCCAATACACTTTCCTTGTTGTGAGTGTCTGAGAGGGAGGGGAATGGCCTGAATGCACTGTATCTACGATTGGCTGACTGACTGCATTGACCCAGCAGTGTGGATGAAAGACAGAATAGTATATCTGGGGACCTCTCACCACTGGAAATTGTTCAGAAGCTGAGTTGACACATTAAGAGTAACTGGAACTGCTTATCCTTGACGCCCAGCTGGAAGAAGAAGAACTGCTGCTGCATTTGTTTCTCCCCGATCTGAAAGCTGTCGGGTTCATCAAGGACTGATCCGAGAGAGGACCTGGTTAGGCACCCTCTTCCCGTGCTCCGAGGGACCATAGAGCACTGCTAACCTTCGCCGAAGCTCCCTAGAAGTCAGATCCTTGAAAGGCTGCCGACCGGAGACGGGGACCGCCGAGACGAACAAAGTAAAGCATCCGGACATTGAGGCAGTCAAAGTCATTGCCGTCGACCAGGGTTCGGACTATCGCCGTAACCGCTGGAGGCCCGTTGAAGCCGGGTTGCCCAGAAGAGGGGACCACTTGACGCCGTGCCGCCGATGACTGGAGCCGCACGCTCCTTTGCCTAAGACTTTTGATTCACGGACGCACTCGTCTGCACCGCCTCCTGCCTTATCCCGCTGGGGAAGGCCAGGCCGTCGACGTGCCGAGGAGCATTCGCCAATGGGTTTTTCCCGCCACCCGAAGACCACAAAGACTTTGACAACTCGATGCCCTTGTCGGGCCACAGTTCTTCAGAAACTCTTCGCAGTCCTGAACTATGAAACACTGAGGTGCCCCGCACACCTCATCCTCGCAGGACGTCACCGAAGAGCACCGCCTGGATCGACGCCGTGGTCTCAGCACCATCGAACTTTTCATCGACGCGTCGACACCAAGTTCACCTTCTTCGATGCCTCTTGACGATCCGTGGCTCCTGCTTAAACGGGAGTCACTCAAGAAGGATCCATCAATGCCTCATCCTAGAACTCTGCTCTACCAGGTACATTGGGGGGGTAGGAACCTTACAGAAGGAAATAAGACGTGTAGAACAATATATGGACTGGGCTTGTGATATATCTTTAATTTACAGGTTGCCCAGGTGGGGGATCTCCACACAGAATTGTGCCTTGTTGGTAGGGGTCAATATTCTGCCCATTGTTCTAACCAACTGCTTTCCTCCTATATCTAATGTTGGTTACTTGTATTCCTTTATCTGTGTGACATTTGACCAGAGTATAGTTGATGCACTTTAATGAGATCTGATAATAATTGTGGTACCACTTTAGAACTGTACATATTTGCCATTGTGGATTTTCTGAGCACAACATGAGTTATTGTGATACTGTACATAACCTTGAATATTAATTATTT
This sequence comes from Ambystoma mexicanum, assembly GCF_040938575.1. Taxonomy (NCBI): domain Eukaryota; kingdom Metazoa; phylum Chordata; class Amphibia; order Caudata; family Ambystomatidae; genus Ambystoma; species Ambystoma mexicanum. The sequence goes on along the minus strand of NC_090934.1, from coordinate 332,699,174 downwards.
AAAGACTGTGTTTTAAGTAATTCAGTGCGTGGACATTCCTTTGTGGGCGCTTGGGGACTACACTGTACTTAAGAACCAGCCTGCATCACCTCCTGAGAAGCTAGGCCTTGATTGCTCGACCAGCGCTACCCTATAGAGATTCTTGGCTGGGGTCCTCTGTGCCTCTCCTCTGCCATATAGAGAGCAGGAGTACATACACCCCCCCTCCAGTCATTACGGTAATAAACTGTGTAGTCCGAGGTGTACCTTGCAGTTTTGAAGAGGATTATATATGTTAGAGCTCTAGCATTATCCGACGACTGAAATGAGTTGCTAATCCAGTCCTGTTTTTCATTTGCATTCGTTTGCCTTCTCGGGCATGTAGTTTTGCTGTGTTTATTAGAGATAGCCACAACGCAATCCCAGACTACGGGGGCAAATTCACAAAATATATTTTTACAATAATGAAGGGGTGCACTTATGGATCCCCTTAACTTTGGTGAACAGAACACGGTCCTATTCAAAATGGGAATTGGACTGAATGCCTTTTAGATGCGCACATTCGGATGCCTTTTTCCGGTGTGCAATTGCGCAAATGGGTTGGAGTTGCGAGGGAATTTCACATATTTCAAAAGTACATTCCAAACACCTGCAATTTGCATGACATGTCATAGCATCCTTCTATGCCTGTCTGAAGAGGCCCGGGGAATGTGCAGGGTATAGAAGGCATGTGTGTTTGCAAATATGGGCATTTTCATAAAACCAGGCCAGCAGCAGCATGAACCACTGATGTCCCCGAGTATATCTATCCCCCAAAGTGGGACAGACATGCATTGTTTCTATTGTTAAATATCTCACCGTGGTACGCTTTTAGAGGCCGGGCACAGTGAAATGCTCACTCAGCACCCACGTGAATGCTGGGAGCCTGTCATGCATTATTGTAGTGTGCGCATGCGTGACACTAATGTATTCAAAGAGGATGACCTGCAGGCTCTTTGGCATCAAGGCCCATGAGAAATCCGCAAGTATCCTTTGTGAACAGGGTTCCCGGTGCATGCCTCAGAAACATGTAACTCAAAAAAGCGCATGCTTTGAGCATTTTTGGAGATGTGTGATTTGTCCAGAGTCGGGTCGCATGACTAGATGAGCCACAAACTCTTGACATGAGGCAACTTGAAGCTTGATCATGACACTCCCAAAGGGAACGCTCAGGGTCTTAGCAATTGAGAATATGTGCTGTGGAATTCCTTTATTTCTCCTAAGTATAACAGAATATGATACTGCAGCCTCTGGTAGAAAACCTGCTTGAACATTTTATAATTATTATTTGGGTTTTTGTTGAGCGTCAACCCAGCATAGGAAAGCAACAGAGCTCTTGACAGGGTGATAGGGGAGCATAGCAACTAGGGGCATAGCATAGGAGCAGGGACCGAGTGATGAAGGGGGGAGAAGTGACAATCCAGAGATTCAGGAACAGTGGCCTGGGCTAGCGCCAGGTAAGGGGGGCAGCACCTGGGGGGGTTAACATTGACAAGGGTATATCATTGGCAGAGCACAGGAGCCAGGCAAGACAGCAGGGGGGCTGTACTGGATAGGGTGAATGCTTGCACTGGCCCTATGCAGTAGGCAAGGGGGAGACACTGTTACGAGAGGCAGGGGTGGGCTGATCTATAGGGAACTCTGGAGATTTCCTGGTAGGCCTCTGCACCCTGGGCCTCTTTTGTGTGGTAACCTATTCTATTTCCAAATGTTCTCATAGGCAAAGGGTTGGACTTGGTGAAAATGTGTAAAATGGGGCCACTTTGGAAATTATTTCTAGGGCCTCTATTGGTTCCCAGTCCACCCTTGACGAGAGGAGGGAAGTACGGAATGTATTTAACTAGATCATACATCTTTTCATCTTTTCGTAAAATAAACATTATGGATCTGATATCGTCTCCTTATGGACAAAACGTTGTGAAGATCTCTTACTTGCATACAACATTAACCTGGACACCCTACATGCAAATCCCACGGCAGCAAAAGTAAAGATCTGGCGTGCAGATTGGGAAGCCACGTGTAGTGAGCGCCTCATCGCCAGAGCGATGATAAACTCACCTGCAGAAGCAAGAGGCTTCAAGGTGCTACAAAAATACCTGCACTTATTTCCAAGTCCGAAAGCCCACAGACTCTTTATGCTGTTTCGCCAAAACGCCTTTAAAACCAGAGAGCGATACAGCCATTGGGCTTGCAACGCAGGAGTGAATCTCTGCTGCTGGTTTTGCGATAAACAAGTGGAATCACTTAAACATCTTGTGCTGTTCTGCCCGGAACTAAAAGACGTCCGCTCAATTCACCTGGGCCGTTGGAACGATGAGCATCAGTTTGTGAGTGCAGAAGAGTGGTGGATGAGAAAGTGGAATGGCACTGACATGAAACTAACCCTGCCATTAACATCTTTTTTGGCTTCAATTGAAAAGAGGTTAAACACGGATGCCTAGCATCAGACTGATCAACCCCAAACAAAGCCATGTGGAGTCATATACGCTGATTAGGCTGGAGTATTATGACAATGGAGGATGGGAGGGAGGAGACGTTTGGCGTTTTGCATTTGGGTTGATGGATCTGATTTGTTTTGTGTAATATTTTAAAGGTTTGAATTTAAACCAATAAAATGAATTTTAAAAAAAAATAAAAAACAAACATTTTGTGGTGCTGTTTACTAATATTTTGGTTGGTGTGTTTTGCTCAGCCGAAACTGCACCAATCAATTTGATTTCCTACACACTAACTGGCAAATCCCATCTGCAAAACTAAAAGAATATTTTGGAGGTGCAATAGCAGATACATTGGAATATTTTAGTTAAAAATGAATGCAAAATGCTGATGCGGTCCTTGAAATGAGGGTACCTCAGGGCTATGAGCAGATGACTCACATCAACATTTTGGTAGTCTGTGGTGTATGAAGGAAGCTTGGGGTTTACACAGGGATTCTATTTGAAAGTCAATTGCTTTCTTTGTTAATACAGTGTCTTATCAAGGCCAGCATAACATAAGAATAAAGGAGAAGGGGGTGGGACCGGACCCTGAAGGCCTGGCTGGGCTGAAGGTTTCTTCTCTGTTGACACCTGACCCACAGCTGAGCAAGGCATTTGGCTTGTGCCAGGAGCAAGTCTTCATTGGCTCATCCACCTCTACAATCACATAGCTATCACCTTGTAGGCCAATTGGATGTTTTCCTGCAAGGGCTTCACTAACTTTCGATTATTTTATCTTACTGCATGGGTTTGATGAAAAACGTCAGTGCCCCAGATGCCAACTGGATTTCAAGCTGGCCTGCCAACTATCCTAATTGCGCCCATTCATCCTTGATTAGTAAATGAGCCGTGACGGGATCTAGTGGGATGCTGTGCTTTGCAACCATATTTGATATCAATCGTATGCAACTTTGAGGAAAATTAGCTGTCTGCAACACCCATTTCCCGATGACGTTGTTTGACTATGATAGTGTATGAAAATACCTGGGTGCAGGTGTGAATGGTTAGCAACGTGACTCCTTCTGAGGGGACCCTCAGACTGACAGGCCTCAAACAGGGATGTGTATTTGCTACCATGCACTTTAATGTATGCGCTTGCTTTATTGAACACACTCTCAAAATCTAGAGCCTTTTGACCTTACATGTGTATTTATCTGGCAACAAAAAATGTGATGACTGGAAGGTTCTGAATGAATCCTAACCTCTTGCATTGCTATAAGCAGCTGTCCATGTAAATGTTTTTCAGCTTGCCATGCTAATACAGAAGGAGCGAGACCATATTGAAATCATGATTGGTAGAACCCAAAGGCACAGCTCAGCCTTGACTGCTAGATCACATTACCTCTGCACAAGACCACAAGCAAACCCAGACATATTTCAGACTTGGCAATTGCCAGTGAGGTGAAGCTTCAGTCTCTAGGCACAGCAAGCTCGGGGCACATGTCTGGGCATAGCAGTCACACTTATTTTATGTATACGTTGTCTTATGCTGTTGATGCAATAGTATTAGATGTCCTGCTATCAGATCCTATCTATATAATATATTATGCGATTAGTGTATGCCTAATGATCTACTTGGGAACCACTTGAAAGTCAAGATACTGTGCTTTGGCAAAGGTAACAGGGGAAAAGTGGGTTATGGAGGAATCTACATATCTAGGGACACACTCAGGGATGCCTTTGAATGTCTGGTCTGCAGGCTCTCTTTCTCTCTCTCTCACCTGTCTCCTCTCTTATTCTGGCCACCTTCTATCGGCCACCGGGCCAGTCCACCCTCTTCCTCTCAGAATGGGCTGACCTGGCATCTTCTCTCCTTTCCTCCTCCTCCCAACTCCTCCTGCTGGGGGATCTTAACATCCATCTTGACTCCTCAGGACATTTCCGCAACCTATGCGACTCTCTCTCCATTCTACCTTCTGGTCCGACGAACACTGCTAGCCACACCTTGGATGCTCTCATGTCCACAGACACCCCTCTCTCTATCCCTCTCACTACCTCACTCTCCTGGACTGATCACTCTCTTCTCTCTTCTCACTTGAAGCTTTCTTCTCCTTTAGCACTGGCACACCCTGCATTGCCTCCCACCTTCAAGGTCACCCGACCCATGAAAAGAGCGTCAGTGGCTGCCTCTGCCTCCACCTACTCTCCTCCTCCTACTCCTGTGGCTGACTCTCACCCTGACACAGCTCTCTCTAACTTTCACCTTTCCATCTCCAACACTCTCGACATTCTCGCCCCTGTCATAAGGGTCCGACTGATGTCTGCCAAAAAGTGAAACTCTTGGTACGACTCTGACCTGGCTGACCTTAAACACAAGTGCAGGGAAGCAATGGAAATGGGGATCTTAAGGCACACCCTCTGACAAGCTGGCCTGACGCCGTCTATAAAGGCAATATAGACTCTACCTCTGGTCCAAGAAAAGAGTCCACATTCAAGCCTGCATCTCCGGGGCATCCAACAACACGGCCAAACTCTTCAAAGTCTGCCAGGAACTGCCCAACTCTACTGCAGCCTCATCCTCTACTGCACCCACCCAAACCCTTTTCACTGCCCTGGCTGCACACTTCCCCACCAAAACACAGGACATCCTGTCCTCTCTCTCCTCTGCAACCACTCATGCACCATCATCTCTTGGGCACCCCTCAGCTGCCCCCATCGCTCCCCCTCTTCTCTCCTCCCTCTCCCCTTTCACACATGCGGAGGTTTCCAGACAAGTCCGGTCTATGAAAGCCTTTTTCAAATAGGTGTTCCCATCCCCTCCAAAACCATCAAGGACAACATTGACTCTCTCCCTCTGGCTCTGGCAGATGTCTGCAACCTCTCCCTCACTACTGGAGTTTTCTTCAATTCTCTCAAGCACTCTCTGGTGCACCCACTGCTCAAAAAACCCTCTGATGATCCTTCCATTCTGGCAAACTATCGCCCAATCTCTATTACTTCTTTCCTGAGCAACCTCTTGTTCAAGTTGGCTATCGCTCAGCTTTCCCTCCACACCAAAACTGTTGGTTGTCTCCATGACCATCAGCCTGCCTCTAGAGCATCCAGAGGTACGGAAACTCCTCTTCCGAACACCTGTGAAGACCTGTCCTCAAATCATAACTCTAACTCTACCTCTGTCCTCATCCTTCTTGACCTCTCTTCTGCTTTCGATACTGTAAACAACACCATCCTGATGTCTGTGTGATACCCTGGGCATCACAGACCAGGCCATGGCATGGCTAACATCCTTTATATCAGATCGTCCCTCCCAGGTGATGTTCCTCAGGGATGTAATATATACCCCTGGTTCTTCAATGTCTACATGGCCCCTTTGGCCCACAGGATCTCTGCCTTCACCTCCAACTTTCAGTGTTATGCCTTTTGCCTCTTTCTCCTCCTCTCTCATCCCTAACTGTCAGGCCTCAATGCAGTCCTGGTGTGCTGCAAATGATCTCTGCCTTAATGCCAGTAAGACAGAGATCGTCCTCATTGGGACCCCTGCTCTCGATTTCCCACTTTCACTCTGACCGGCCTCTGTGGGTCCTGTGCCCTCACCCACCAGTGAGGCAAAAAAATCTGGGGGTCATTTTCGACTCCAATCTCTCCTTCTCTTCTCACATCTCGGACATCTCTAAAAAGTCCCACTACCAGCTGCCCTCCTCAGAGGTAGTCTATTTTTTCTCACTTTCTCCCAGAGGCTAACCGTCTCCAAGGCCCTGGTTCTCTCTAGACAGTACTACTGCAACAATCTCTTTCTCAATCTTCCTACTTCTATACTCCGACCTCTTCAATTTATAAGGAACAGAACCACAAGACTTATTCTTGGCCTCAAACCCATGGGCCGCATCTCTCTGGCACTGAAATCCCTCCACTGGCAAACTGTGGCTGTGTAATCAAGTTCAAGTCCCTCTTCTCTTCCTCTTTCTCTCTCCCTCTCCCATGTTAATCTCCTTTCTCTTCTCTCCTGCTTCCCTCCTTCATCCTCCCCAGCTCTGCCCAGCTTTGCTGACTAGTTACCTGATGCACCTCCAGAGCCTCTTCCAACTCTCTGTAGGTGAGCCGTTTCTCCAAACAGAGATTTTGGGGGTAGAAATGTATCCTCTGTAGGTGCCTCCCTCTGGAACAGCCTCCCAGCCACTGTCTGTCTTGAACCGGACCTCCTCAAGTTCCGGAAACTCCTCAAGACCTTCCTCTTCTCTTCCTCTTTCTCTCTCCCTCTCCCCTGTTAACCTCCTTTCTCTTCTCTCCTGCTTCCCTCCTCCTTCATCCTCCCCAGCTCTGCCCAGTTTCGCCGGACTAGTCGCCTGCTGCACCTCCAGAGCCTCACAGGTCCCAGGCTCTCCCGCCAGTCCTACACTTGCCTCCGGGCCTCTGCACTCTGCCTGGCACTTCTGCCCTTGGGATACGTTCCATGAGAGGGGCAACATCTTTGCACTTAACCCAGGCCCCGCATGGACTCCCCCTCCCCCTTCTCACGCCTTCCTGTCTGCACACTTGTACAACCTTGAATGCACTAGGCCTAGCAAGATCGTTTGCCCTGTCCTCCCTATACCCCCAAGTTGGTTGCGCCTGAAACACTTGTGCATAGGCGCATTAGAGATGACCAATCATCAATCAACCTGATTGTTGTTAGGCCTCGTACGGCAGCTTATTGATTGTACCCCCGTCTCCCCCCGCCCCACCGGCTCCTCTCCTTCCCTCCTGTCATACACTTGCACCAGTAGAAATGCCTAAGGCCTAGTATGCTAGTTATTTTTGTTAGATCATTCGGAAATGTTCAAGGCCTAAGAATGACCACTGTATTCTCTTGTTCCCTTCCTGCCTTGAAGCACTTCACCTGTGTGTAAGCGCTTTGCAAATAAACAATTGCATTACATTTACATTACACAGTTTGGGGCGAAATTGTAATAGCAATCAGTAAACAATCCATTCATGGATAAAATGGTCATTTGACGTAAAGTCTGGAAGTCTGATATGACATATGAGACTGTAGTGTGTCCCCATGTGATTTCAAGTAATGGCAGGTTTGGGCCGGACAGTCCATTTCATAATGCTCAAGCTCGGCACATCTTCCGTTAATTCCAGGGCTGCCTATTAGTCTCGGGGGATGTCTGGCTTAATGAGTCTAAATATAATGAGAATCTTGAGAGGTCTCATTTCATTCTTCTTATCAAGAACTGCTGGTTTCTACTTAAAGTGTTTAAACTATTTTGAGGGTATTAAACATTGGCGTTGGATTTTATAGTTCATATCAGCGGTACAAACCCATCCTCAAAAAAAGGCCCTGAACACAGGGGACCTATCATAAAACATAAGAGAACTTGATTGGCAACACTACCGTTCAGGAATTAATTAATTACGTTTAGTAATTCTGATTATTTCAAGTTATCTTCTTCCTCGTCTCATTACTTACTATACCCACATGCGTCAGACACTTCACGATTTTTGTGAACCAAATCATAATTTATTTTAAGAAACTCTTCCTCACTCGCTTATAATACGCTCTTTTGTGTTCCGAGGGACTTCCTGACCACGCTGAAGAAGGAACACAGCAGACTTACCCCACATGTGGTGGATGAGAGCAAAGAAAGTAAGGTGATGATGAAGAGAATGAACGGAATATTGGAAATTCCCTTACGTAATTAAGGCATGACCTCTTTCTCCCTCTTACTCGTCCCCTTACTTAGGAAGGAGTACCAAAGTGTAGAACACTGCAGTCTGCTCAACGAAAGGCACAATGGCAGAGAAAGCACATAAAAGCCAAAACATCTGCAAAGCCCAAAAGGATTTCTCACACAAAGATGCACATGAAATTAGGCTACATATATTCCAAGTCATGGACAACCAGAGTTTCTGTTCAGACTGAACTCATAACTTGGTCTTCACAATAAGCACAAGTGTCGGAGCCCACCCTCACCCTGTAATGTGCCATAATGGTGTGTTGGGTAATACACCATTATGTCGCCCTCATTTGTGTGGCCCCACAGTCACTGCGATTTTGGGGGTGCACAAAATACTGACTCCCATTACTGCCCCAAGGAAAGCGGGGTTTGGAGGAGTGTGGTAAGCGGGGGACAAGAAAGTAAAAAAGTGAGGTGGGAGGTCGGGTAGGGGTATGCAAGATGAGGGAGGGGGTAACGTGATCTATTTGATCACTGCGCCATAACAGGTGTCAACATTTTTGTCAGTGCAGTTATGGGCAGCGCAGTGATCACATAGATTTGTGTGAGGGGAATCCCTCACTGCTGCTGTGCACACATCCTGGAGAGGAACCACGCTTGGATCTGCCGAGGAGTTCACAAGCTCTTTGTTGACCTACCTCTTACCAATGGAGCAAGGGTAATCCCTGGACCTTCATTTAAAAATGTAATGGAGGAATGGGCACAACTACTTATGGAGTTGATGGAAGGCCCCACACCCTGTTGGGATGCACTGAACGTCAAAAACAAGGTTTATGACTAATGAAAGGCAGATACCCCATCCAAATAAACAATAACTGCCTAGCTGCTATCCAGTAGGTGGAACAACTTCTCCTCTCTGGAAGACGGCTCTGGGTAGAAAATATTAAAGGAAATCTCCTGACCAGCATGAAATCCTGACTTAAGCTTTGTTAAGGCCTGAGCCCAGTACCTATTTATCAGTCAATGCCCTTAAACAGGGTCTGCAAACATCAATGCCCACCGCCTGCTGGAAGTAATAGGCACCAAGAATATCACTTTGTGTTTGAGGAACTCAAGATCCACCTCCTCATAGATTCAAAGTGAAATCTCAGCACGACCCTTAATACTAGCGCCAGGAAGAATCGTCTTCACTGGAGGTCCAACTATAGCAACATATGCATAAGATGAGCGGCATAGCCCTCTACCTCGGAAACGTGCTCCCATGTCTCTTGAAAGGCATGTATCACCACCCAGTGTGCTCTTAAAGTGGACACTGCCAATCCCTTCTTAAACCCTTGATGCAGGATTAGAGGGTCACGTTTAAAAGGGTATTTAGATTCCTATTCACACCAAGTCCAAAGGGTCCCTCAATTCCTCGAGTAAGACTGCAGACGTCTGGACTTCTATTTCTATTTCTATTTCCAGATCATCAGTTAGTCCCCTGTTCTGGAGCCCTTTCTTCTCAACCGTTAAACTGAGAAGTGAAGATGGCTCAGTGAAGTTTGGAGCAAAAGAATGGCCTCTAGAGGACAAGGGAATCTCTGAAGGGTCCATTCTAGTTCCGATGCCAAGTCCCTGAGAAGGGACAGCTAAGGCATTTGTGCCCAATATGGAACTGCCAACAAGACCAGGGGCCGTTCCCACAGAATCTTCTGCAGAACCTCGTTGAGGAGTGAAATGGAGGAAACACAAACAAAATCCCATGCTGTCACAGAAATGACATGGCATCTGCTTTCCAAACCAAGAGGTCTGGTGTCAGAGAGCACATTTTTGCAGTTTTGCATTGTGAGTCGATGTAAAGCTTTCCACCATTGGTGAACAGAACTGATGACTTATTCTGGAAAACCTTTTCTGGGGCGCAACATCATTTAGGAACAGGGGAAAAGCTGCTAAGAGGATCCGCCACCAGATGTCCTACTGCACGCACATGGACTGCCGACAGGGATTACAAATGCTGCTCTTCCCGTGCCTCCATCTGTACTGTGATAGCATTCAATCTCTGGGAATGTGTGCACCCATCCCTGTTGACATACGATGGAGCAACTTAGTTTTCTGACTGAACCTTAAATGGATAACCAAGGATCATGTGAGAAATGCACAAAAGAGCTCTGAAAACGACTGTCACTTCACTCCAATTGTAGGAGTGCAGATTTTACACATGGTTGCAACACCAACTGTGCCTGTCAGGATTGCAGGGTAGTACCACAGCCCTGAATGCTGGTGTCTTTCCTCACAACCTGTTGCGGAGGAGGGGACAGGAGACAACCCTTTCTCAATTTGCCTGTCATCCACCACTGCAATGCGTCTCTAATATCTGCAGGTACTTGTATTTTCTAATCTATGGAGTTGAAGGCAGGCATCCAGTGTTGCAGAATATGCCCTGCCACTGGCTGTGGATGGAGATGTTCCCGGGGACAAAAAAGTGGAAATCTGCCATGTCCCTTTGGGTTCGCAACCAACTTCTCAATGTTGCCACCGGTTTGGAAATCAGTTGTGCTAATCATGATTGCAGTCGCACAGTTCTGGGCTCTGGCAGGGATACTATCTCAATATATGTCTGGAAAGAAAAGAAGATCTGGTACTGGGACCAGCTATGATTCCTCCATGTTCAGGAGCAGACTGAGTTTCCTCGGCATCTCTACCACTGTCTTCACATGCCAGTCTGCCTACCGGGTGGAACCTGCATTCACTAACTAGTCGTTTAGGTTGCAATGTCATTGTGAACCTGTGCATGTAGAAACCCCACCACAGAAATTACACCTCCATAAATACCCTTGGCATGATTCTTAGACTGAAGGATAACCCCTAAAATTGGTAGTGGCTGACCCTGAATGCAAATCTCAGAAATCTTTGATGCACTTTCCAGATGGGGATGTGTAGGTAAGCCTCTTTATGTCCACAGATCAGAGGAAATCCCCTTTGCTGACCAATGGAATTACCTGTTGTAGGGACTGCATCTTGAACTTGATTACAAGCAGTAAGAGGTTCCACCACATCAAATCCATCACTGGTCTCCAGTCCCCTGAGACCTTTGTTACCACAAACAGGATTGAATAGAATCCTGGGCCCTGTTTTCACTCTGAAACCAGGATGACAACTTTCTTGCTGATCAATTCCTTATTCCCCCGGCAGAGAGTTGTTTCTTGACCTTGTGCCTTGGATCTGCTTTTTGTATGACTCTCGAATCCTGGAAGATCACACTGAACTCCAGTTCAGCATGGCAACTTGTTTTAACTGTGTTTAGGAACCTTTCTTCTGAAATCTCCTTCTGCCAAAGGTGAGAGACGATATACAGGCATCCCCCAACTGGGTGGTCCTCTACTCCTAACCCAGCATAGTTAGGATTGCAGCACAAGTAAAGGGAGGATAATTCCCACCTTATTATGGAATGAGGATTGAGAAGGCCTAGCAGATCTTGTTTTATCCGGTGACTTGAAAGGGTTCAGACAGAATCGGCGCATGGATTCCACCCGCTTTCCTCCTGGATTCTGCTTTTTCTGAATATTTGGGCACTCTGGGAGCCTTCAAACGCTTTGCATTGCCTTGTCAATTTTTTCCCCAAAAGAAATTCCTACCCAAAAAGTGCACCTTCACCAGACTTGTATTCTGGGAATCCTCAGTAGGTTTCCAGTATTTAGCCCATAGATTACATCTTCCAGAGATCGCCGCTCCAGATGCGAAGGTTGGTCCGCTGATATTATCAAATGCCAAGTCTGACATCCATTTGGCCTTTTTGCCGTTTTTCACTGTAGAGTAGATCCTTAATGCCTGCAACTGTGTCTGCAGATCCTTCAGCACTGAATGAGCTGCATATACTGCTGAACAGAAAGCTAGACTGGACCTAGTAAAAGATTTCTTGAGGGCTTCTTCCACTCTCTTATCAATGGGATCCAAAAGGGTTATGCTGCCTCAGAAACTGCAGTGAGTCCAATCATGTCCAGCAAAATTGGATCGACTTGTACTTATGTAGCCATGCTATCTTCCAACCCTGCAAGATCATACATTTTCATAATGAATTTCGGGATGGAGCCTTTCCCGAGCTCAGCCCAGTACCTCAGAATTATATACCAAATAGCAAGAACTTATTGCAGCCGATATGGGTTACCCCTTCTGTACTTGTGCTGAAACCTTGATTTAAATGGAGCATCTGAGGAAGGAAATTTCAACTTCTCCAACAAAAGTAGAATGATTGTGAGGAACTCGATCATCCACACAGGGAGAGTGTGCTAGCCTGGGCTTTTTGGATTTTCTGATAATGAAAATGAATAATGGGATACCAATCTCTGAGAAATGAGTGGGCCATTCTGCACACATTTCATCTGCTTCCCTCACCAAACACATAGCCACATGTACTCTGGAAAGACAGTGCCTACAGGCGCTGTCTTCCCTTATCATATTCACATGGAATGTGACAGCCCTGGGTGCATCAAAGCATTCCAAGAAGAGGGAAGACACACCTCCCTCCAGCCATGAGTAGCCTAATTAAAATATCAAAGGCTCTATGGATCTGCATTCCTTTGTTCTCCTTCTGGTGGCAGTGCATACTAATTAGAGATAATTGAGGCAAGCCTGCCGAGTGGGTTTGGTTGCCAGAGAGAGAACAGGAAGGCAGGACTAACACCACTTTGGTGTGCAATGTGTCAACTTGAAGCTAGTTCCCACCCCTCTGTATGAAATTCAGTGAAATGCATATCTGGGTCCACTATTTACCGTGAGCAAACCGCTGCAGAGCTAACCCCTTTCAGAGGGGAAAAGTATGTAGTTTGGGGGAGACAGGAAGTCTGCTCCCATAACATACTTCAAGGGAATACCTGAGCTCTAATCAAGAGTCACTGAGGGCTTAGTTAACCAGAGAGACACTTTGATCTACAACAGACAGGAAGATGGGTGGGACTTAGCTATATGTTGTCACCCCCTTGTCAGTCCTGTTGCAGAGCACTCTGGTCCTGACCTCATGCAAAACAGAAGATTGTTAGTGGGGACCCAGGATTGGTTCATTAAGGTAGGCTTAGCCTACACCAATAACTGGGGCCCATTTGGCTTTAAAAGAGGGCTGAACATTTGAAGGCATTGCAAGGAGTAACAAGAAGGGCTCATTTGGACCCGAGCTTAAGGTAATGTTTACCTTACTTCTTCCGCCAATGAAGGAAGGCCAGGAGTTCCAAGAGGGCAGCAAGATCCTCCCCTAAACATCTCCCAGGGAACAGAGGGAGATACTGGACTCAGAGGACCCGTCCAGCAGCTCCAGAACTGGTACCCAGCCAGCAGACAGCATGCCCTGCCAGGTTCTGACAGCAAACCTCCTAGGTGGGAAGTGCCAGAGAGTCTCTGGACAAAGGACAAGGCCATTGTCTGCTAACACCCTCCTGAGCTTTGGGCCGTCCACCTTGAAAGGACACGAGCGCTGCGAAGAAGCTAGGAGGAGTGTCACACAAGCATCATCAAGCGTCAATCTTTTTATCGACAATTTCGAGGCAGTCGAGTCCTCGAACCGCATCCGGCTGCAGCACTGACTGCTGTCATCCCGCAGTCACTAGAGCCGTCCGAGACACCTCAACCAAGATTCCATATCCGCCAACCAGCACAGAGACAACGGTTCTTGGCCCTGTGTTGCCGCGCCAGACAACCTGCAGGCGTCCATCCAGCCTCGCTTGCCGAACTGGCTGCTGCCTGGAACCCACAGCTGTCTCCTGCCACTAACTCTGTCTCACGTGCTGTGCTGCGCAGTGCCCTGGAACTGCCTCAATGCTGTCGAGCACCAAGAACTTCTTCAGCACCAGGTACATTGTGCTTCTGCCCCCTGGTCCTCCTCTGAAGGGCCCTAGACACAGTGACAACCCTTTGCCCCTTTGGGTTGAAACCAAATTACCTTGGACAGTAAGATTGATTGCTTTACCAACTGCCCTCCTGTCAGTATCTAGAGTGTTCCTTTGTGAAGCTGTCTGTCCTCTGTGTTCCTTTACAGGGTGGGTTGTACTTGTAGTGTGCTAGAACTGTTTGTTGTTGTAATAACAAAGTAGATGTTTTTTATACAACCTTGGCTGGACAGTCACTTTAATCATTGGTTAATAATTGTATTTTTGCTATGTTGCAACTAACCAATGATCCACAACCTTGGAGAGATAAGCCTGCCGTTCCATAAATGTTACCAAAAATTGGACAAGGAGGTCTTATAATTCACTTGTATTCCAATCTGTTCAGATCCCGTCTGGTGTACTGGAGGTGTGCGGTTGATTGATGGTTTAGAAACCGATATTCATCCCTGGACCACTGGTACCCGGAAGTTGATTTGTCACAATGTTATGACTTGTCTTACATATCTCCCCCTTACTTCATCTGCTTTACCAGCTCTTTCCACAGATGTCGAATGGGAAGATGACTTTGAGGAAGAAGAGAAAGAGGAGGTCTGCCCCCTTCTGGAGCATTTTCCTTATCTGCCAGAATGTTGGCAATTTGTCTGACTTGGCTTTTGGAAATCCTTTGAGGAGACCCTGCCCGGGAACGTTTAGCCCACTTGGACCTGCTCCCCCACCCCTTCTCTCTCTGGATCCAAATGTATGAATTTACAGGCCTACATTAGCCTCTCCATGTTGCCCAGCCAGCTCACCAACTGCACTATCAGGAGGACAAATGTACCACCACAATGGCGTAACCTATTTTCACCGGATGGGTAATTACAATAGTACTTACCTGCATTAGCAGCGGCCCCATAGCACAAGTCCGCCCCACCTCTCCTATTCCTGGGCAGGGAGAACATTGGCCTTGTTTTGATATTAGACTTGGCCCGTGCACATCCCTCCTTAACGAAATACCATCAAGAGGGTATTCCCACTGTGGCTGGCCTTGTAGGAGCAGATAACTTTCCTTTTCTGGCGCATAACCTTCTTCTTCCTGAGGGTGTTGTATCACTGAGGGTCCTGTTCACTACTCTCCTGCTCCAGCAGAAACCTGCTGTCCATCAATTCATGGACCTGTGAGCCCGGGGAACAAGAGAGCCTATTTTATGAGCAAGAGAAGGAGGAGCTTAAATAAAAGTATGTTTGGGCTCCTAAAAATCACCAAGTGCTTGGCGGGATGTGGGCATCCCTCATATGTAAGTTAGGGGACGACGAAGCGGAACAATGAGGTAATTCATAAGTGGATTTAAGGTCGGGGAAGTACCTCAGCATTACTGACAGGAGTGGCCATGTCATAGAAGGTGACAGGCATATAATCATTCTGGATTTAATAAACTTGAAACATCATTGATCGACGGCACACGTTACAAAATCCAGAAAGAGACAAGGCAGTGTAACCTGTGGAGGGAAGGAGTAGAAACACTATGGGCCTCATTCCGAGTATGGCGGTAAGGGATAGCGGCCACCGGTAACGAGACCGGTGGCGGTATTCCCTTACCGCCATACTCCGAGTTCCCTCTGCGCCCTCGCCCTTAACGCCTGCTTTGAGCAGGTGTTAAAGTCGAGGGCGCAAAGGGGCCTGCAAGCCAATAACGGTGACCGTAATGAACGGTCACCGTTATTTGCATCTTCCCCATTCCCATTGAGCCCTATGGGGGCTCATTTGGGAATGGGGAAGAGCCTTGGTGAATGGGGAATCACAGCCCCGCCGACCTTGGAATGGGGCGGTGATTCCGCCATCCAACAAGGCGCTGCCGGTCCCGGTACGGCGTCAACCAAGGCGTTAATAGCGCCATTGGTTAGCGCCGTACTCGGAATGAGGCCCTATATCTTCATTATATTTCTGGTCGCAAATTGAGGAATGAAAGATGGAAATTCTTTCAGACATTTCTGATTAAAAAGATTAAGTACTAAAACTACTGTTTTTGGGTACAACGCATGGTTTAAGTGTTACTGTGATTGGTTTTAGAGAACCAGAAATTGAAAGCCATGTAGCCCAAACAATAATTGTTACTCAATTTAAACAATTAATGGAATTAGACTGCCCCCTGGGCAGTGAATTGGACTCTGGATGTTCACACAGCTCTCGCATAGCTGCCATGTATGGCTCCAACTGCTGTCACTCATAAAAAGGCACACCCGCTATTGTTGGTTCACCCTTAACCTCCTTATTGCATACCTATGAAGTAAAGTATATTGTGCTCTTTCTACCGACTCGGATTCATCAGCTAACTGCCTGAACCTTATAACATTTGGAAGGACATCCACGGCCCCCATGCTAAATCGGAAACTCTATTCAGCAGGTGCTCAGCATCTGGCCAATAGAGGAACCTGGTGACACATTGCAGAAAAGGCTGTGAATCATCCAACACTCAATCTGGAGCTAAACCCAAAGGTATACACGAGACAAAGCTAGCCCAGTCTCGTTACCAGACATGAGACCTACATTAGAGGAGTCTGAAACAAAATGGTATGGTCGAAAGATAAAACTGAACCAAAAATGTGTTCACAATGCCTGGCTGCCCATGACATTTAATAACTGCAGCAATAACAAAATGGGAATGATCTGTCATAGAGGAACAATCCCAGGTTCATAAAAAAGAGGGACTCTATTGGAGTCTGGAAAAGGCAATAATCCACCTGTGAAGAGCCGGCTTCACAAGGAGAAGTGGAAGAGTTGAGAGGTGCCTCCATTCTTTTAATTACCATTTATTCTGTATGGGCAAGCCAATGACCGGAGGAGGGCTTACACAGTTATCTAACCATGATGCAACATGAAACTGCAAAGTACTTCCAGAACATCGGTCAACATCAATCTGGAACAATCTAAACAGTCGGCAGACATCTTGCCTTTAACCGAGATCTCAAGTGCTCTTTCTACTCTTATTTAATCATTCTACTGGGTCCAAGGCTCATGGAAGCCCTCAGATCCTAATGATGTATTTCCATGAGATACACAAAACAATGCTACTTCTCATGCGCCATGTGTGTTCTGCTCAAATTCATATGCTCAAGCCCCGAGTTTTCCAAGATGAAACACTGGTGGAGGCCAGACAGACAATGAATTCCCAAGATTCCTTGCTACCTATGACGCATATGCATGATATCAAGAAGTGGGTAAAATGGGACAAACAAAATGTAAAATTGTATATGACTGTTGTAAAGGTAAGTCTCTGTGGACAACCATGAGAACAACAGTAGGGTGTATTGGATAATAGGGCCTGAGAGTGTGCGCAAATAGGTGACAGGTAATGATGGAGAATAATGGCAGGGCAAGGGGATAGATAGAGAGCAGGGTGGACAGCATTAAGGGGGCTGGAGCTGGGAGGTATTATTACTATTTGTATTGTTATTATTTAATTCTTATATAGCGCTGCACGCCAGTAGGCCTCAGGGCACAGAGCTGGTTGTGAGTGGTATCTCTTGATTAGGAATAGAGTACCTATTAGTAGGTTAGTGGCAGCTGTGTGGAGTAATGGAGAAATAGGGGTAGAAATAGTGGTTGTTCGATGGGTGAAGATTAGAATACTATGGGGAAAGGTGTGTGGAGATGATTGGGGCAGTTAGTGAAGTGAGTAATATTGACAGCGTCTGGGAGGGGTTTGGTTGTTGGTGGTTGTAAGCACTAGGAAAAATGGCTATAGAGATGATTGGTGATGAGTTGTATTGTGAGAATCAGTAGAGATGCAACTGGCTATGTGAAGGAGGAAGGGAGCCATGCTGGGAAGTGGTGTTGGTAGTAAGAGTGAGTAATAGGGGAAATCACAGAAGAAGCTTTTTCCACCAGAAACCCTCTGTATTTCTCAGACAATTCGAATAAGAAGGTTTTTGGAAATTGCAGGTGATAGCCAGCAAAAGGAGTTGGAACTTAGGTGACTAAGCGAGTGCATGATTTTAATTGAATAAACCATATTGCGCTAATCTATTCCCAAATGTGGGAAGGTTTAAATATTGGAAATTATTTGTAATTGAAAATTCATTTTAAAGATGATTTTATACCATGAAATCATAGTGGGCACTGCAATCCGTCAGGGGCCGGGGTCCGCCCTATCTGCAAATCTTACTGACTAAATATTCCCGCCCCAGGCACCTGTGTTCCTCTGACACCAACTCCTTGTGTGTAAAGAGGTTTGCTACACAGAGCAGGTGGTCGATTTCTTTCCTCAGCGGGCTCCCTTCTTTGGAACAGCCTCCCTCTCCCTCTTCATCTTGAGCAGGACCTCCTTAAGTTCTGGAAAAGCCTCAAGACCTTCCTCTTTACCTCTTCCTTCCCTCCCTCTCTCCCCTGCTAATCGCACAGTAACTTGATTGGTGTGCAGGGCCCTTATGCATCCTCGGGCCCTGACTTCCCACATCTTATCATGGAAGCTGTTGTCTATCCTCTGAACTTGCCTTGGCTCACCCTCCACCACTAGAGGTTGCACTTACCTTTCTTCATAGCACTTTACCTGCTGCTCTCCATGAGCACCACAGCATCCACCCCATAGCACTGTCCCCTCTGCACTTACACTTTCTGAACACTCACTATGCACAGTAGGTTTGCCTTCCACTCCCCATTGTCTCTTCTTATATTGTTGTATTTAATTATTTAACATTGTTGTAATTACATTGTCTATCATTCCCTGTCCCCTCCCTGTTGCCCTGTGGGCACTTTGAAACATTATTTACTTCCTGTATAAGCGCCTAACAAGTGCAAAATAAATACATACAATACATATCTCAGTTCGGTAATCCACTTGAGTTCATTTACAAAAAGTGGCGGCTGCTTATTCAGGGCGTGGGGGCGCTGCCCCTCCCCCACCAAGGGAGTAGTAGAATTCAGAATACAGTCTGTTCACTTTATAATTTATTTTGTGTAGCATGTCGGCAATATGTTAGCTAAATAAATAAATAAGCATGTCGCATTGCGGCTGGGCCTGATCTGATCACACACAAACTTACAGAGGGGCGCGTCCCAATTTACGCAGTTTTCCACATTATTACTGCACGGAGCTCGTAGGCTCTGCACAGTTTATGTAATCCATGACATGGGCATCACTGTAGGAGGCTGGCGGGGTGCTAGAGCTGTGGCCCCGCCAGGATAATTTGTGCGTAAACAGCGTATAGAGAGGATCATCTCTGCACATAGTCACAGTTATTTGGAATTGTCATTGGCTGTTTGACAGCCAATGACAATCTGTTATTATGAGTGTGGGTGGGGTGGATATGGGCGCACGCGCACCTCCACTTTCTTCTCACTTGTTAATGAGTTCAGTTGCACTTACAGAGCTCTGAATCAGGGCGTGTTCGGCCTAGTTTACTTCCACACAGAAGAGCAGAGCAGGCATGTGTGGCCGTGCTTTAACAGTTGTGTGGATCGAGGAGAGGAGTCCGCTGCTGTCCACTGAAGTCTGAAAGGTAAGTAGCTCCACCAGCCTGTACCACGAGCGCAAGACTGGACTACTGGTGGTTCTGGACTGGTCCATCTGGATCTGGACCACCAGAAAGGCAGGCCGCAGTATGGCCTCCTCCCATTCCCTTCCTGGAGGAAGCCCGAGTCAGGAGCCCTGCCACTCACTACCCAGCTGCCTGCTGGCCCAGTTTTGTATTTGGATGCTCTTTGGTCCTGACCGTCCGTCTCCCCTTAGACGAAGTCCAGGTACTGAAGTGAACTAATATGAACAATTTTCCCCTTAGCATCTCTGCGTATGTAGACCACCACGGTGCACGCAGTGCTGTAATCGCCTGGTCTGGGGCAGCCAGCAACCTTTGGAGAGATAATAGATTGTGACTGTATTTCAAATTAGCCAGGCCTTCCCCTGCTCAGATGACACATCGCTGTGTGTGCTCGCAATTCAAATCGTGGTGTATAGCTTGTGGAAGACACCCACAAATAATGTATGTTTTATTTTGGTGTGCTGCGTGTTTTTGTGTGATGATGTTGAAAGGATAACGGTCTGAGTAAGTATGTTGCATGACTCGCATCGATCATTAACTGCCCATGACATGTAACATGTTTATTCAAATTTTATGACTAGAAAGCCTTTGGGAGCTAAACGCTGCCTTGTGTAGTATTTCTGTTTTTTTTTTCATTTAAAATTTGGTCATGTGTAAAAATGGGTAAGCAAGAGTCAGTGTTATAATATTCTTTAATGAAAGGGTTCGGCTCTTCTCTCACTAAGCTAGAGTGAAATGTTATAAGATCCTCCCTTCTTCCCCCAAAACACAGCGCAATGATCTCTGGCGAACGGCAGGCACCCCGCTATTTCGTCTGTCATTCAGGATAGAAATGGGCCATTTTGTTGGATGATCTAGGGCAGCGCATGTGTCTAGGGCCAACCTTGTGTATGGAGCACGCACAAAGGTCATTCTTGTTACAATTTGAAGTGGCAGAGGGGCCAGCTACAGAGCCCTAGCACATTTAGGGCCTAATTCACAGAAGTGTTTTATAAGGCAAAACCCCATTGGAAAACGCTATGTGAATCAAGCCCTTAGTAGTTGAAATGCATGAGGGCAGGCCCCCTTTACTACTACTTTGCATATGGGGCGAACCATGCACAACCCACAGTGGAAGACCACGTTTTATTTTACTTGCAATACCAGGCACATCTTCAGACATTTTGGGGCATATTACCTCAAGTTTGCACCAGTGCAAAATAAAACATGTATAGCAGGATATCAGCATTGGTCCAGTTTGCTTCTATTTTTGTAGGGATATGGCACAGTCACTTTTCCGTCCACATTACATAAGTATTTTGGCAATACAGCAAAAACAAGTTTTGCCCATGTTTGGCTTTTGCGCAATTGAGAATGGAACAAACACGGTGGCTCCAGAGTCCAGACTTAGCTAGGGCCACATTAACTCAAATTTTCAACCAAGGAATGTCAATGGAGAAATCTGATTTTTATCTCATGTTGTTATTTACTTTATGAGGAATAGAGCAAATGAATACTGGTTCACTTAATAGGGTGGATGCAAAATCATCATTGTTTCACATGGCTTGACGAGTAAACAAAGTGCCAACAGCTTTTTGCTCCATTGCAGCCCAAGTGCAACATTCCTCGCGCATAGTGGAGTGGACCAGCACCTGTTTGCTTCATTTACTAATTCACAAGGAGTACAACTAACCTGCGTTATAGGAAATATGCACCAGTGTGGTGCAGTTGTGCATCGTCTTTGCAGGTTAATTGGCCTTGTGAAAAAATGCCTTCAGTCCATGCATATTTACTGAAGGATATTAGTTTTTGCCTTACAGTGAAGGGTGGTGTAGTGAATGGTTATTGTGATATTGTTCTGATGCAAAATAAATGTTTCTCCTCACATTTTGGCACTTTTATAGTTCGGTACAGCACCTAGAGACTGAGTCCATAGTGTGCACTTATTAAATGACCCCACTCATATATATATATATGAAGACAGTTCTGTAACAGAGCTAAGCAGAAGAGAGATTAGGGTAATGTGCATTGAAGCACTGAAAATACTTTTCATCAGATAACTAATCCCAAATTGGTATGTTAGTTGCTTACTGTAGACGACATGGAAACTTCAAGTTGGTGGGTCTCAGTTTAGCTAAGTGACATTGACATGTGCTTTGATTGAAACTTTTATGTGATACAAATATACAGCATAGATGAGTGGTTATCGAAGTCCGCTCCCCAAGATAGTAATCGATTGCATATTCTCAGGGATAAAATACATTGCAATACAGTATATCCAAATGTAAATTATTTGTATATTCAGTGGTAATCTTGCAAACCTGGTGTGGTTGGGGTTCTTCAAGACCAGACTTGGAGTAGACTTTTGACAAAGACCTTCATAAAACGTAAAGTCGCCTGTTTAACTTCGAAATGTCAGATCCTGTGGCATGAGGTAGTTGTTAATGTTTATAGGTCTAATGAATCCTATTCCAAATTTCCTGGCAATGTCATTAATTCCTCCTCATCCATTTAATTCCATTACACACGTTTGATTGCTGGATCTGAAACTTATGGGCAGCCATACATTTATATTGGGTCTATACGAGGCGCATTAACCACAAGTCGAGGTGAGGAGGGTCCATGGACCAGAAATCCAGGTTGTGTTGAACTTAATATCGTACAGGGTTACGCACGACCACACACCACCTATTCTTATTTTTTCCTATGCATGGTATTCGGTTGTTTTGGTTTCAGAGATGGAAGTGTAATATAAATCATGACGCTGTGAAACTAGTTTGTTTGTGTTTTATACACCATCACACTTGCACGTGTAAGAATAATGTACCAGCATTAGTACCTAAAATCTAGCGCTTTTTAGATCATATTTGTATGGATTTGGACAGTAAATTGCACATTTTGGAAGCCATTTTTCCAAACTGTTGACGGTGGTAAAATCATGCACCCCTCTTGATGTGGGTTGGACTTGCTTGCTGCGCTCACTTGCTTCCAAATTCGCCCTGATACATTACGCCCCACCACCTTTAAAAGTCACCAGCCGCCACTGTTTACAAACTTGGAGGCTACCAGATAAAATTCTGATTTGAGACAGCTCAGCCTTTCCTTCCGTCTAATGTTGAAATAATGACTTGAATTAACTTGTCCAGTAGTAACATCTAAAGACCTAGCAAGATTGTTAATATACCCTCTAGGCCTCTTATGTATCCAGGGTCTAGAATTTGAGTACCACTAAATTGTTAAGTGTAAGAGCTGTCATTTAGAGTGCTATGCAATGGCAAATTGTGGCATGAAGCACTATATAAAAACAACATTCAGAGAGCTCAGCTGCCTTGCTGAGGGGCTAGTAATATAGAAAGATTAGCTAAATTATCATTACTTTTTTTCGTTGCAAGAATATTTGTACCCTACTGCCTGCAGAAATCATGCGAATCTCGTTAGATAACTGTCTGTGTAATATTTATTTCAGCCATGCCAACATGCTCTGTTCCAGTTTGGAGCTGCTAGTCCCGTCCCAGTTTCAATATCGCATGTGGTCCTGGGTTTACAATGGGGAAATCCAGGACTACAAGCCCCGGAAGGATTGGACTAGAATCTCGCGGCTGGAATGTGGAATTCTGATATGTTATTTATATTCCTGTTTATTGTAGGCATTTCTATATCTTTGCTTTTTTTTCCATAGATCGCATGCACCTATGATACCATGAAACCAGGGCCCTCTACCAATGCTGGGTGATGACGACTGTGCCTAGCGATTTGTAGCCCAGCTTTCTGCCTAAATCTTCCAAGGATCTGGGTCCCCCAAACTGCTTGAATGAGTGGGTCCTCGTCTCAATGGGTTTAGTCAAGCCAGCGCAAATAAAAGAACAACTTCCACTGCATATGTTAAAGTGTGCAGTGGTCACATTGTCCAGTACCACCTGAGTCACCCGGCAGCAGATCTCCAGTATGACTTTTGGTAAACCTTTCATCTCCCGCTTGAAGATCTCCTGACCGGCTGAATGATACAACTAATTTCTAGAGGATTGGGCTGAAAGCCTTGCCTACTTTGAGCCCGGCAACACAATGGGCCTCATTCCGAGTGGGGCGGTAAGGGATACCGGGCACCGGTAAGGAGACCGGTGTCGGTAATCCCTTACCGCCCTACTACGAGTTCCCTTAGCGGGTCCCTCCTTTAACGCCTGGTTTTACCAGGCATTATGGACGGGGCCCGTTAAGGGAATTCAGAGCCAATAACGGTACCGCAATTTGCGGTACCATTATTAGAGCTTTCCCCCTTCCCATTGAGCCCTATGGGGGCTCAAATGGGAATGTGGAATGGTTTGGTGAATGGGGATTTACCGGTCCTGCCAAGGTCGGACTGGACCGGTAAGTCCCCATCTCACCAAACCGGACACGGTACTGTTATTGGTGGTAGTCATGGCGCTACTACCACCAACCTCGTGATGAGGGCCAATGTTGGCAAATGTAAGCAGGAGTCCCGGAGACAGCAAGGGCCGTCTGCCCTAGAGTGAAGGCACCTGTTTCTGACACGAGCACCATCACTCAGACAAACACTTGAGTCCAGGAGGAAGGAAACAGCTGTGCATGAAAGCCTGACCCTTCGTATCACGCCTGCCCGCTGCACGAATACTGTCCATGTTTATGTGTTTTGGTACTGACGCCAGAAGTGGCTTTGTGGTTACAGCATGTGTCTACCACTCGTGACTTCTAATTCTATCTCTTCTACCATGACATTGCAAAAATCATTGTTTTGCCTTCTGCCTTCAAATTCTAGATTTCCTGTGGCTTCATATATTGTTTTTAGGTGGGAGAAACCTTGCTTCAGAGAGCACGTGCAATGACTGCTGGTATGTTCCAGTACACCTGCGTCTACTGAAATGCTTATTTCATGTCCCTCCCAGAATAAAAGTGTTTTAAGACAACAACCTTGTCCCCTTTGTTGCTGTTTTCTGTGACAAACCAAACTACATGATTGTTAAGGGGTACGGATAGGACTTCATAAAACTGACCCTAACAAAAGAGACCGACAAAGACATCATATAGGATACTGAGTTTTAGGATAAACCCTAAGGTGTCAGCATTATGTAGCTCCTGAATTGGTACAAATATCCCTGCATAATCTCAGGGTTCTTCCATCAAGAGTGAATGACAGGTATATGATATGATAGGTTATTTATAACACGTATGGTGCTCCGTGGCGTCTTGCTTCCAAGGCGAGCACGTTGCCTCTGAGCTATCCTCCCGGTGACCAGACATCTGCATCTGTGCATGATGAGACTTTATGGGGGAAGTGTTGATTATTAACGTCTGAGAAGAAAGTTGGCAATGTGACGGCAATACAGCCATTTTAGCCACATCTAGGTCAATCAATGCAAGGGCATATTAAGCAGTATGAAAATGTGCCAGTAATCTCTCAGGCACCATTAATGCTTTGCATGCCTTCCAAGCCAACAAAACAGAAAAAGGACCAGCTGCAAAGCCAACACAGTGGCATTATGGGAAAACGTTTTTTTTGTATTTCATATTAAGGAGTCTTATAATGAAAGGGTCACTAAACCGACATGTGGTATTTTGGCATTTTCTGCCTCATTTAGAGGCTGGCGGAAGAGGGCAGAACCTTGCCTGGACTGTCAAATTTAGAGACAGAATTACAGCAAGTCCTACCTCCGCCACCATGCTGCTCCACTGCCTTAACCAATCTTAGCAACAGAAACATCGGCTATTTGGTAGAGGTTGATGGGCAGTGGTGGCAGTAAAGCTACACCCCTGAGGGCTTAAAGATGTTTTTTCCACCCAGTTGAAACCCCAGCCCTAGACTTGGGAAAGTCAAACTAGTTCCCTCCGTGCTCAGCCATATTTGTGTGGTGGAGCAGAGGGATTTTCTTTGGGCTCCAAGAGGACTGGGAATGTGCTGGCACTGCCAACTTTTAACTGTCTTATGTCTGCCTAAGCACCAAATGGTCCAGAAAGTAATCAGGGAGGAAGCACTTACACCAGGTTGATTACCTTCACCAATGACATCGGGTGCAGACTCCACTATCCAGCCGCCATGGTTCTGCATTGCCTCCTAATCAGGTCTCATCGATGGAAGCAATTACAGAAGCAAATGAAGATGAAATAGCAAGTAAAATCATCCAGACAGAACAATGCTGTACAAGCCAGTGGGGTACTCCAGGCTTCCTTCATCGCCTGTGAAGAAACATATGGAGGGCAGTAACTACGTGTATTTGCAGCAATCACTGCACACTGAAATCGTCTCCATTCTACGTCTCGATCTTTAATAGCAGAACAAAGCCACATGCTTAAATCAATCCAATGGAAATGAAATAAAATGTTGCAAATACAAGAAACATGGCTTCACATAGAGCTGTTCTGAGAGCCGTAAATCACTCCAGACAGATGTCTGCCGCTTATTTCTAAATGCATAGCTCACGCCATACCCATTAGCTGCATCAAGGCACTTCACAAAGCACTTGCAAAACCTCGGCAGTTCACACACGCCATTGCAGCGCCCACAGTGTCCCTATCTTTGCCACCACTTGAGTTCCCAAAGCTCACCGGATTCCACCTCAAGGCAACTTCCATGCCCCCTATATCAATGCAAGGGGTGGCCTAATTACCAGACAAGAAACCAACGTACTTAATAGTCTATTAGCATTAGGTTACCTGCATAGTTAACTCTATAATTTGCTCAAAGGCTTCAAAACATACCCAGACTTAACAACGAGTCACAAGAATCCAATCTTGTAGATGCAAAGGTGTCAATCAGGGTCACCTAATAGGGAAAAAAAGTAACATGTGTAGGATCTCATCTGGTCGAGTATTGGTCAAGGTTTCATCCAGGATGACTCACCAATGTTTGAATTCCTTAATGGGCACCCCCATTTCCCTTCATGGGTTTCACGGAGGAGCATCTCTGCTGTTGCTGGACTGAATTCGAGCAGATTGCAATTCATCCAAGCACCCACTTCTAGAATGCCATTTTATAGTCTAGTAACTACATTTTAAAGGTTGCAGTCGAGCCTCAGGTGTCAATGGCATATGCGTAAAATTGGAAATAATGTCGTCTCAGGAGTGTTTCTAGGGGGTTTAAGTGCAAACTAAAAAGTAAGAAACACAGGGGAGATCCCTGTGGTACCCCCACACACATGAGTATGGGGCTGACTCATGGGGTAAAAGTGCAATGTCTTATTTCCTGTGAATGAGGTCAGACACACCATGGCTGTACTGTTTATTCTAGGCTGTACTACAAACCCAACGCAATTGCATGATTGATGGTGTTGAAGGCTGTTGATAGAGCGAGCAGATTTCAGGGGCCCAACACTGTCTGTATCCATCAGCCTATGTGTGTCAGGGCCCTAGATAACACCACTCTCTCTATACTGTGTGTTGGTCTAAACCCTAACTGATAGGAGTCCAACAGGCATCTTTTTTCCACAAAGCCCAGTAGTAGTTGCATCACTTCCGAGTCCAAGGTTTGTCCAGAGAGGGCAGAAAGGAGATAGGTTGAATGCTAGCAGGAACAATCCAGTGTACCAAATATTTTTTAGCAGGGGTCATTGCTAATTTAAATTTGTCTGATACTATTCCTGTTCAAAGTGAGAGGTTGATCAATCCTCCCACTTTCCATTGAGATGGATGCCTATAAGTTTAGACATTTTGGCTAGACACATATGATTTGGTGACCCCAATGTCTTTGGCTTCTTCACGAGGGTATCAGCTTCCAGGCTTGCAAATTCTTCAAATTGCCATCGTAATTGGCTGGTTGGCATTGTCCCGAGGTGATGAATTTAGATCTATGGGAAAGTATTTCAATTCCAGAGCCCTCTTGAAGCTAATAACCTTTCGCTTTTGGTTCCCAACCCTGGGGGTGGACGAGCAAGGGAGGATCACCTGAGTGGAGTGTCACAAGGTATTGGAAGGAGGATCCCAAGGGTGAGACATGGTATTCCCCCTTCCCAATAATACCCCAACTCACTCTCCTTCAGCCTTCATGGGGTATTTTCAATCTCACCCCATCTTCCCCTCCCCATTTTAAACAAAAACAGAGACGAGGAGGACACAACTAAAAGCAGTAAAGATTACCCATAGAAGCAATATGGGGAAAGTAAGGGTAACCTTCTATAGAAAGAACTCAAATTGTCCCACGAATAGAGTCAGGCGGGGTCAGGCATTTAAGAATGACCACTCACACATGACTGTTTTTTCAACTATAAAAGGTGTGGTTTTTCACAAGGAGGCAAACAGCTTGGGATGCTGTTCGCACCTGAGAAGCCAAGGAGCAGAGAGCAGCAGCAATGGATGCCTGGAGGAGAACAGTATGCTGAGACTCTGGCCTGTTGTTTGTGAGGGGCTACAGCATGGCTAGTGAGCTGTGCCTCCAAGGAGCCGGAGAAAGGCAGCCTGTATCCTGCTGGTGGCGCTCGGCTAAATGCTCATTCCCCTGGGACGTGTGCTGGTCCCAAGGGTGTCTATGAGGCAGGTGGTGAGACCCTCACCTCAACCCCATGTATCCAGAAGGACCACTTGTCAACGCGATGCTGCCAATGAGGGAGAGAGAGGAACTCGGGAGAGTGCGTTTGACTGAAGCGAAGCAGGAGAAGACACAGTTTTAAAGTGGCATGGAGAACAAAGTGAGATAAAGTGTACGAGGGACAGTGTAAGGGATAAATAGTATAAGAGAAATAGAAAGAAGGAAATTGCGCTAATGGCACAGAAGAAAAGTTAAAAGAAAGAAAGGCATTTGAACAGTGCAAAGAAGGGAAAGGGGAATAAAGACTTTTAAAGAGTGCAAAGTGTGCACAGTCAAGAGAGGACAGCGTGTTAAGTGTGCAGGAAGCACGAGAAAGAAACAGACAAGTGCAAGCAAGGGTAAACGTCAAGGGAAAAGAAAGTATGTCAGGTGCACAAGAGGCACGATAAGAAAGCAGAGGAAGGTGAAAGAGTGCACAGTAGAAAAAAGGAACAGCAAAGCAAAGGTGCAAGTGTGCATGAGGAAGAAGCAAAGGAGAACAAGAAGGGATGCAGGAAGCACCTGAAGGTGAAAGGTTTTAAAGGAGGAGCAAGGAATAAAGAGAGGGGTTACAGATCACAGTGGTCATGCCTAGGAGGGGCAAAGAACCCAGGGGTTTCAAAAGTCTCTGATTGTACCCCACAAGTGAAGTGTTGTGAAAGAACTGTATCAGAAAGAAAAGGAGCATCCTGACAAGCTGAACTTATGTTGGAAACTGAAAGGGGCCTGAGCTTGGGGAAGGGAACCCTGAGAGGCCTAACAAAGTTGGAGACTTGTTGTTTTGTAGTGTTGTGTAGTGTACTGTTGAAAGGTTTGAAGCTTGGGGAAGGGAACACTGAAAAGTTTCAAAAGGAACTGTTATATTTCTTTTGTGGTGTTTTTAACGTGAACAAATTGAGGCTTGGGGAAGGGAAATCCAAGGAACCAAAGACGCTGAACGTATTTGAGAATATTGCAAGGGCTCTGTGGACAAGGTCTTACAAACAGCCCTTTTGATTGAACTCATTTTTGTGACATTGACCAAACTACACCTGGTGAGAAGACCACCTGAAACCAACCTTGGTTTCCTCTTTCCTGGTGAACCACTGTTTTCTTCTTTTTTAAAGACTTCCTATCACATTTTTGCAAGGAGTGAGGGCAAGCATTCCGTCACCACTTCAGTTTGGTGCTCACTTTTCTTGACACATGGGGCTTTCACTGCCCCAGTTCTACTGCATGTCACTGCCTGCACCAGTTCTGCCCAAACAGCACTCTTATTGCCACAATCCTGGACCATGTGGCTCTCACAATGTGGCTCTCACAGTTACTGTTTGTTTAAATATTAATTTGCAGTATTTTATACAGTGATGCACACAGATCTGAACCACTTAAGAGAACTAGGGGAGGCAAGGAGGTTTTGGGTAGGATGAGGAAGGAACGTTAGGCAGCTAATAAAAGGTAAGGAGGAAATATATTATTCAAAATGAGCCTTTACAGCTGCATTCCTTAGGGTACAGTTACATAATGCCTACAGAAGTGCTAATATATTGGGATTCAAGCGCTTAGCAGTAGAGCTGAGAGAAATTGTTAAATTCTATTCGACCTGACGCAGAAGTAAAATCTGAAAGATTTCAATCCGTTTCACTGAAACCCACCATTCTGCCACCCTGGCATTATCAAAAAGTGTGGTGCAAACTTCCTTGGCCATCTCGTGACGAGAAAATGAGCCATGCAAAGTATCTCGTGCCTGAACCTAGCATTAGTTGAAAAGGGCGGCACAAATGTTCTCATGCTGCTGCGCAATCCTCGTACGAATCGAAAAGAGCATCACAAAGTCATGGATCATGGAAAAGTCACTGCACGAAACTACACCAGATGAAAAAAAAAAATGGACAGAAGTTTATCGTGCCACTGCAACTAACTATTATGGATCGAAAAAGACCTGCACACATTTTCTAATGTTGCTGCATGAAACTAGCACAGATCAAAAAAAGGACCTGTGCGAAGCTTCACATCATGCTATATGAAACTAACATGTGACTAAAACACCATGCAATTTTGGGTTACGGTGTGTAAGTGATTTCAATACGGCACTCCAACCAAGTCAACGCCTAGTATGGGATGCCCAATGGAAACCCTTATATATATATTTTGATGTCAAAGTTCGTTTAATTCTGGATGATGTACCCTTATATAACGCCCCTCTCTTTGAATTCCCACGGTCTCACTGAACCAAGAAATAGGTTTGTTTTGCAAATTAAAAGATTTATTTGAAGAATTGAACAATATATCACACTTTTATAAATATGAATAATATCTGAATATCACACTTATGAATATGAACAATGATCAGCAATTGGTAATGTGACAATATCAACAATCTCTTTAATCAATTAGGAGTAGGGATAGGAAGATTAAAGTAGCAGAGAATACTTTGTATGGTTCAAGAAAATGCAATGATAGGAAGAAATGCAACACCGAAATAAAACTTGATATGACTTCAATCAAAAGACAATATGATCACTTGTTCCCTCTGTTACTACTCACTCCCCCCAACATGCAATATGAAGATATTGAATGAGGGCACACAGGTATCCGGAATAACAATCAACAATGCAGTTCAATCACAATTCGCCCCAGCAAGCAGAGAGAAAGAGGGCTGATTTTAAACAGGTCAAAATGCTTTTAAATGTGGTTTGAATTGAATGGGAAAAATGCTAAAAATTATTTTAATTCACTAAATGAGATTCAGAACTAGTGAGAGTTGCTTTGGATTGGTTCAGGTCAACACTAGCAATGATTGTAGAATGATTAGCAGATGGAAAATGAAATTCAGCAGTTGAAAGCAAGAAATAGCTATTTTTACACGTGGTGAAATTTAGCCAAATTGCAAATCGCGGCAACTTTTCCCTGTGAGGGAAACGCGATTGTGGAAAAACTATAAGGAATTGGGATGTCGTTTCTAGGACGTACGGTTCAAAAGTTACAGAGGTTTTAGTGAAGGTAGATTTTTCAGAAACAGAGTCAAGATTTAAAATAAAAGATGTGCTTTAAAGATTAGGAACCAAGATGGACTTATACTAAGGAACTATGAAAGTACAAGATACCCAACGGGACAACCACCAGAACAGGGCGCCTTACACTCTGATTGCTGTGTGCCAGGAGACTTGACTTTCTTCAGAAAATATCAGCGCACAGATGATTATCACTACAATTATCACAGACTATATAATGAGAAGAATTCAGGATGGACACAAGATTCTACAATGCAGTTCTGGATAGGTTGAAATGGATTGAATAGGATTGCTTTAAACTAAGAGGTTGGTTATGGACAGTCCTACACTAAATACTTACAACTATGGCTTTGGAATGGAATGGGCCCATCAAAGATCTGGTCAAGGGTTCACTCGCCACCGGACAGGATTCAGGGCACCTGGAATCTGCTCTCCGCAAAGCACTCTGGTCTGCGTGGCCTCTTGGACTGGATCTGACGGGTTGGTTCTGGGTACAGCTCTGCTCTATGGGTCTCGATCTTGGTTCTAGCATGAGGTTCTTAGCTAGAACAGCAAAACAGCTCAGCCGGGCTGTTGGATTTTGTGGTGCCCCTTGGAAGTTTAGGAGTTAAATTCAGGTTTGCAAGATTTTTAAAAGCCTGCTGAAAAGGGTTCAGCTTTTTGGATTAGGCCTCTACTTCAGGGTTCTAGAGTCTGGTTCTAAAGTCTGGATCTGGAGTCTGGTTCTTCCTGCAGGGTGCTTCCCCAGGGGATCAGTTGATGAGTGAGAAAGCGTGTGTCTTGTCTGTCCTCAGCAGTCCCTATTTATCCATTTCCAAAGTGGGTGGGGAGGTTGATTATCTATGCCCAACCATCTAAGGATCTGATAGGTCAAAGAATTTCCCCTCTCCTGATTTGAGACAGGAGCAGTGTGTCATATGTGTCAGAGTGTCACTGTGTTTATGGTCCAAAGGAAATCCCTCCCCTTTGCTTTTACTTAGGAAATCTATTTTCCCCAAAAAACATATTTCCAAGATGCACAACGTATTAATAATACATAATTACATGACAGATTGCTTAAGGTACATTGCTGTCCAACGCTCATCTTCCTGCGAGCTTTATTTCATAAATGACAACTTTTTTGCACTTTTGGTGGGTTTCTCAATATTAGTTCTGCACCAATTTTTATACATGCATACACATCCCATCTGGGCATATTCTTGTAAGTTTTCATGTTCCTAACATAAACACAATGGCTGGAATATGAATAATTTCCAGGGTTCAGTCTCAGAACATCGCACAGATTCTAGATTAGTCTTAAACTGTGAGCAAATTTTTCATTTTAACAATCTCTAAGTTTCATATTTTTGTCAGTTCAGTACAATTTGCTATAAGCATTTTTCTAAAACATACATTTACTTAAACTTCAATCCACATTTCCAGTCTGGCCCGCCTCCAAAGCTGGGCTGAGTCAGAGGGTGACATGGCTTGCCTTCCTGCCAGAGCAGTTGTGGACAGTCACACCAAATTAGCATTCCTATTCAGTTGAAGGAACCCATTGTTTCTTTCTCAGGGCAGCAGAGGAAATCTCCTCCCCTTCTGATTAACAAGCCAATGCAAAATCCTCTCCTTTTGGTGGGAATGAACAAGGTGGGAGATTCTCAGGGAAAGAAAGCCTCTTGGGAGTTTTAGCTAAATCAGGTTACCTTATAGTCAATTGTGATATAGTTCCTTGTGAAAACATTACATTTATAAATTTAAAATAAGCAAACATATCTTTAATTCCAGTCTTTTTCAACATGAAATCAATGTGTGGCACTCTATATGCATTTGATGGAAATCCCTTCTTTGACAAATTTAGCTTTGAAAACACAAGTTTCTCCTGTCAGATTTAGAGATCGCCAGCACCTGTCGTAGGCGAGTAACGGTACTGCACCCATTTTTGACAGATTTCTTTCCATCAAGTATCTTTAAAAGTGGATTTTGTTCTGATAACATATGATTCTTGTTGACATTGTAATTGTATGGATTCCTACAGTAGAATAATGTGGAACACCCTACAAGGAGGTTGGATATTTTGGGTGGTTTGTGAGCCATGATTTTTGTAAATTTGACAACCAAGAAAACGGATTTCCAAACAGCTGTGTGTTTCTTTTAGCAATCAGCATTTCCTTTTCAAGTGGTTTCAGGCTACGTTGAGGGTAGCCCAATGGCGGGTTTTGGCAGTGGTCTCCTGTCTTCACTGAGATAGGCAAAAGTGGATGGCGGCCCATTTTTCAGATTTTTACTGCACAATTTTGGGTGATTTTTTAGCGAGCAGCATGCTTTCCAGTGGCCATTTCTGAGGTTTCTGCTGCCAGCAATGCACAGTAATGTTGCAGGGCCTGGACCAGTGGGTTGAAACATCCCACAAGCCCCCCTCTTGCGATTGGCGTTGGTCGTCCATCAATGGAAACTCGCAAGAATGGGATGTCAGTTTCATCTCTTCTGATTCCACCAATGGCAAAGTTCAGCATCTCTTCCTCCATCGGGGTGGATCGATTGGTTCTCCTCGCAAATCCTGATGTGAGTATTGAGTGATACTCCGGGCCCCTCAGATCTTTCCTCCCGGTCCCCGGGTATTCATCCTTGGTTAGTCTCCATGGTTTATCTCTTTCTCTTCTAGGATGACAAAGCAAAAACATATGTGTGGACATTTCCCCACCAGTATTAATGTAGTGGGGCGGACACATACATTTGATAAATCAGAACACATTTGTATTATTGTATTTTATAGGCTATATGTGGATTATTTTATAGTTGGAGTTTTATGGATCTGGAGTGGCCCCCTCTGAGGTTCCAGAAGACTCCTCCAGTTGCTGCAAAGTGTGCCTAGGATGGCAACACTTTAGTTG
Source organism: Ambystoma mexicanum (assembly GCF_040938575.1). Taxonomy (NCBI): domain Eukaryota; kingdom Metazoa; phylum Chordata; class Amphibia; order Caudata; family Ambystomatidae; genus Ambystoma; species Ambystoma mexicanum. The sequence goes on along the minus strand of NC_090934.1, from coordinate 332,665,350 downwards.
ATTAATATGGACACACTTGTCTTCCCCTTCTGCCAAACTGCCTTTGGGGATGCATATCTTGTAGACGACTGGTGAGATCTTGTCTACAATTTCAAAAGGACCCCTCCAGGTAGGCAGAAATGTTCACTGTTTGGCCTGGTTCCTTTGGAAATTGTATAAGTAGACCCGGTCTCCTACACTGTATTCCTTTCTGGTAGTCTTTAAGTCATAGTGGGTCTTCATGCTGTCGGCTGATCTTTCTAGATTTCGCTGAGCATAGGCAAAAGCATGTTGGAGGTGTTTTCGTGTTTTCTCAGATTTTCAACATATTCATGAGTTGTGGAGGCATTGATCAATGTCTGCTCTTGGGTCCTGTAGAGCAGATGCTGGGGAAGAACCATCCTGCATCATGTCATCAGCTCAAACTGTGACATTTTAGTTGCAGATGAAGGGGTAGATCTGATGGCCATTAGGACCAGAGGTAATCGAATATCCCAACTTGGCCCAGAATCTGCCACAAACGTTTTTAATATTCTTGCAATTGTTCTATTATATCTCTCTACTGCACCACTAGAGGCTAGCCGGTAAGCAATATGTTGCTTCCTTTTGACCCCAAGTATCTCGCGCATCTTTGCCATTACTTTGCTGGTGAAATGGCTACCTCTGTCTGACTCAATCCTTTGGGGTAGACCAAAACGCAAAAAGATGTGGTTGATCATCAGGGCAGCTGCTGTTTCTGCCTTGCAGTTTGGGGCCGGGAGACATTCCACCCATTCAGTAAACAAGCATGTCACGGTCAACATGTACTTGTTCCCCGAGTGGAGCGAATCACGGGCCCAATGAAATCTACTTGCAAATCTGACCATGGCAGTGTCATCCCCCTCTTTTGGAGAGGCGCACGGTGTGTGAGGGATGTTGGCTGAAATTGTGCACACACAAGACACCCCTTCAAGTATTGGTCGAGGTCCTGCCCCATGTGTGGCCAGTATGCAACCTCTCTTAAGATTTCAAGTGTTGTATGAAACCCCCTATGACTGGATGTGGCCGTATCATGGGTGTGACTTAACTTCAGGCTTCGGAATGAGGTAGGAACCACCCACTGATCATGGCCAGCTAGGGATCTCCTTACCAACAAACCGTCTTGGATTCGGAACATTTTTGGGCATTTCATCTACACTCTGAGGTCTTCTTTCCCAATGTAATCGGTATCCATCAGGGGAAAGTTCTCAGGGTCCTCAATGTGTTGATAAAACTTACCAATTATTGGATCCCCCTTATGAGCCGTAATCAAATCAGCATCTGGGGTCTCCTTACTCCATTGTGCAGTTGAGAGGTCATTGTGAGCATTTGTCTGGGACCTAGTGATAGCAGTGACCTGGATTTCCCCCAACAGGGACTCGATCTCTATTAGATCCCCTTGAATGGCCCCGGTTTTGGCCAGCTGATCAGCTAAGTCATTTCCAGTTTTGTCTGGTCCCTCTACTTTGGTATGACCCTTGATCTTTTTCCAGTAGATGGTCATCCCATTCGAGGTGACCAGATCATCAATAGTTTGAATTAATTTCCCATGTTTCAAGGGTTTGTTATTAGCACATAGCATACCTCTGGTTTTCCAGTTAACCAGGTGCTCCACGAACCCGTTCCGTACATAATCTGAATCTGTGATTATGACCAGTTCGTAGAGTTGATGTTGGACAGCAGTGAGGATGGCTTGATGCACAGCCATCAACTCTGCCACTTGACGACTTCGGGGACCAATCTTGTACCCAGCGGAGGGCTCTGGGGACTCATTCACCCAGGCATTCCCTACGCCGGCCACAAGTTCTTTTTCCCCGTTGTTGTCAACATGGTAAGAGCATCCATCCACATAGACAGTGGGCACTCCCTCACACTTGTCTTCTTCAAAGACTTTGTGTGGGGAATAAAGGTATGCCTCCATGTTGTCCTTGATTTTTAGACTTTCGTCCTCGAGACAGTTTTCTCTGGCACAATCATGCAAGTCAGCCAGACCATGCTCGACTTCCTCTCCAATCTGAATTTCAACTGCATAAGGCAGCAGTTGAGCTGACCTAAATGCTTTCTCTGGGTCATCAAAGCCCATGGGATTATCCGCTAATCGGGACCAAGCTTTGAAGTTTATTAGGCCCAAACTAATGGCAAAGCGATTGAGCATGTGACTGCCTAAGTATAAGGCAGAGTGACGTCTCTCACGTCCCAACAATTATGGACTATGCTCTTGTTGCCTATGGAAATTTTGATCATACACCTGCTTGGCAGGAGATGTTCAGAATTGGGTGTTTCCAGATCCATTTCCCATTTGTCTATCAGTGTGAATGTGGGAATGGCTGGATCTTTTGGTAGTTGGCAGAACATGGCTTTGCTGATGAAGCTCTTACCGTTGTTCACACACACTCGGGCGAGAGCAGAGTCCTTCCCTTCATTTAACTGAACAGGGATGAACAACTGCTCTCTAATTTGCTGAATATCAGCCAGGCTCTGAGCTGATTTCACATCTTTCTGGACTATAGGAGTGGGAATGTCTGATTGAGGAACGGTAAAGAATTTCAGAGTGTTTCCTTCCAGTGTGGAATACCACCTTAAACTGGAAGGAAGGTTGATTTTCAGAAATAGAGAGGACCCCCCCCATCACCAGTTTGTTGTCCTTCTGCTATTACTGTCACATCTGGAATTTGGTTGTTCTGGAAATGAAATTCTACTTGGTCAGATTTTTGTTCAACCATTTGGCATGTGCCGTTTAAACTAACATGGTTGACACTCTGTTTCAATTTTATTGGTCGGCTAGTCTGGGTCCAGAGGACCTTGTTTACACAGTGTATTAGGGGTGACAACCTTCTCAGGGGGTAATTCCCTAGTAAACAAGGCGTGTCCTCTGGAGTCACAACTATGACCGGGTGCTTCACCTTGTGTCGCCCAATTTGAATGTCCAAATCCGCAGTCCCTTCGATGGGAATTTCCTTCCCGTCAAAGTTCTGAAGTTGACCAGGAAGAGAGGTGGGAGGAATTTGATAATTCTCCCCCCTTCCTGAATTCAGTTTATCAAAGGCCTTTTTGGACAGAAGGGTAGCTTGGGATCCAGTGTCCACCAGTGCCAAAATTGTACCCTACACCAGTATTTATACCGGGGCATAGTATCTTCCCTCCTTCTCCGCAAGAAGGCACAGATAATGCACATTTTTGGACAACTGGTGGGTTAATTTTGTAGTTTCGGTCATAGAGAGAGAAGAGATTTGGGCAGAATTCTGTGGGGAGTCTTGGGAATCTGAAAAGAAAAGGTGGCAACTAGAGATGGGAGAAGTTTTGAGTTCCCCTTGTTCTGGTCCACCCCCCCCCCTTTTTGGAGGCAGTCACCAGGATGGGTTTGAACCAGGGGATTTTGATGCTGTTGGTTCTGGGTTGGGATGATGGGCGGCGCTAGCTCAGTCCCCACATCTACCCAGTCTGGATTTGAATCCTTTGGGACCCATTTCTCTTTGGGAGGAGTTCCCCCATCTCTGAAGGAGAAGATCCTATTCCCAGGATCCTCTGAGGACCCCTCTCCTTCAAATTGGAAGATCTGTACCTACTCCACAAAATGGGTGTGTTTGGATCCTTTGTTTTTCCTACCACCCCCCTCTGCTCCTTGGGTGGCAGGCTTTCAGGGGCAGGAGATTTTGTTTCCGGTTCCTGGGTTTCCAGGGGCTTTGTACAAGTGGGGAAGGAAGCTTCCTCCAAGGCTTTACACCCCCCTTCTCCTTGTGCCGCCTCCCAGGGAACCGGTGGGTTGTCGGGGTGCTGCCCCCGTCATTCTTCTGGAGCACCAGGTCCAGCGTTTGGGGCATTCTGCACCGGCATGTTCATCTGAGGGTTTTGCTGAGCCCTCAGCATGCGACTAAGATCCTGTGCCATGTTTTGGACCTGGCACTCTAGCTGTGAAATCCGGTCAGGCTGATACAGGGTTCTGTTTTCTCCCCTGGGCTGATCCCGGGAAGGGAAGCTATCCCTTCTCTGGTAATACCCCTGGTTGGGAAGATTTGGCTACCCCTCCACCCTGGGCCTCCCCTCTCCCGGATTAGGTTGTCTGGGCTCAGGAAATTGGGTTAAGAAGGATGGATGATTTTGGGGTTGAAAGTTTTGTGGATACCTGGGGAAGAAGTTCTGTCCAGGATTTGGGTAGTTTCTGCCCTCCTGGGGGAAGTTAGGAGGGAAGTTCCCTGGGTTAGGTGCCTGGTTGGATCCCCCCATCCCCCTTGGGCTGGAGGAGTCCACACATAACCCAGGATGGGTCTGTTCCCCTTGTAGCGGGGACTTACATAGTCAGGGGAGTGAGGGATCCCATTTGTGGGACTACCTCCTTGGCTCCCTGTCTATGACTGGCCTGAGGGCCTTCTAGGCTTGGAATTATTCTGTTGTGCAGGCAAGTTTTTAGGCCCCCCATCTCCAAATCTAAAATGGGGGCAACCTTTACCTCGGCCACCTTAGCAGCAGCAGGGGAGTTGGTTGTTTTGGGGCTTTTTTGAGTATTCTTGTTGTTTATGGGCTTTTGCAGCTCATAGATCGGGGTGACCTATTCAATGACCCAGTCTAGTTATCCTTTCTCATGAAAATCTCTCACTAGCTGGGTCATGATGTACTTTGGTAGAGCGTGGAAAAAAGTATTAACAAATTCTCTGCTGCCCGTGCGCACCCTTCTGGTAGTCTGCGCAAAGGCATGCTTTAGTTCATGCACAAATTCTTGTGGGGCCTGATCCTCCCCACGTTGCAAGTTGTAGACTGCCTTGCGAGCCTCTTGGGGATTTCTGTGTACAGAAAAATGCTTCAAGATGGCCGCCCTATAGGTGGACCATCTAGAATGATTTTAGTCCTCCAGCCCCGCAAAGAAACTGGAGTATTCTGGTGAGAATGTCCATTTCACATACTGAATGCAACTACTACTGTCTTTCAAATGGAAAGTTTCCATCATCTGCTCAAAGAGCTCTAAGTGCTCCCAAACAGAATACTTAGCGTTCTTATGTTAAGGCAGGATGACGCTCCTTATTGCCTTGTTTTGTTTTAAGGGGTCCTTAAGCAAGGCCCTTTTTGCCTTATTGGCCTTCTTAGTTCGGGTAACCCTGGTCCATTCCTCCTCTGACTCAGAGGCACTGCTCCCAGAGGTGCCCGTCTGATCTTCTAGGTTCTCCCGGATTCTGTGAGCCTGGTAATGGCCAGCAGAATGTGGGGACCTAGTCTCCTGTGTCCAGAGGAGTCTTCTTATTCCTCCTTGCTCCCAGGTTTTGATGGGTACCCCCCAACTGTCCTAAATGGGCAGTGGTTTTCAAGATGCCCTTAGTGGGCCTACTCTCATGGGGTTCCCCACTAAACTTCACAGTGCTTGGGTACCCATACCCAGGTGCCCGCCCATCCATTCCTGGGAGGTACTGGCCTATGAGCCCCAGACTTCTGACTGGATAGTAATCTGCCATCCCTGTGGCTCTGGGCTCATGTGCGCCAGTGGACATGGGGGTGGTACAGTCCAGGGACTGGGAGAGATGAAGGCCTCAGGTACTAGGGTTCCTGAGGTTATGCTCAGGTGTTTCCCTTTCCCAGCGAACCTCATCTCTATCAGCCCCTGCTCCCTGTTGCAATGCAAGAACTTGAGCTTTCTGTTCCTCAATCAAAGCCTTACTAGTCTCTATCCGTCTCTTTTGCATGGCTACCTGCCTGTGGAGCTTGTCATTATTCTCACAGAGAACCTCATTTTCTCTCTGTGCTTCCTGGTTTGTCTTTGAGTACCGGGCCAGTCTTTGCTGCAGGAGGGTTACCTCCTGAGTCCTGCCCATACTGGGCTGCTCCCTTCTTGCCAGAGCATCTTCCACCCTCTTGGTGTGCCTTAACAATCTATCATGCTCTTTTTGGAGGTCACCCAGTGCCTGGAGGGCCAGGTGATTTTCTTCCAGTTTCCCTTTTAAATGACAGACTTCCTGGCCTAAGGTGTCCCTTTCCTAAACAAGAGCCTGCCTCTGTGCCGCTCATCCCTCTGCTTTGAAGAGCACCAGCTTTCTGGCGCTCTTCATCAAACTCTGCCTGGGTGTCCAGGTCTTTCAGAATTAATTTGTTGCTCCTGCCTTCTCTCTATCTAGGTGGCTTTGCAGGGTGACTACCTGCTATGCACATACCCTGTTGAAGTCCAGTTGTTGCTCCAGCTTTTTCTGGCTCTGCAGTAGAGAGTCCAAACCTTCTTGGTACTCCTTCTGCAAGGCCAGAATTCTGGTTTCCTGGTCTGCCTTTTCTTGTTGCAGGATACCCATATCCTCTTTTATTTTAATTATGTACTGCCTGCATTCATTTTTTGACTCCTGGCTCTTCTGCAGCCTCTGCTCAGAACAGTCCAGATCAGATTGGGCCTTTTCTAATGCCATCAGTTGCCTACTTGCCAAATCTTGGCCTTCAGCATATTTGTCCTGTATGGCTCCCATAGATAATTATAGATATGCCGCTATCTTGGCAATCTTATTTTGCTCATCCTTCGCCTTAGGGCCATATATAGTTCACTCAGGGCCACATGTAAGGGACCCTGATCTCTCCAGATATCTAACCCTGTTGCAGTGATCTGTTGTGTGATTGCCTGCATTTCATCTGTTGTATCATCACTCTGGCACACTTCATTGTCACCTAGCAAGAGGGATTTGGCAAAGCACGTTTTGGTTGCTTCTAAGATCAACCTAGATGCATCTCAAGTGCAACTCTCTGAAAAGATCTCCTCCACCAAAGAACCTAAAATTAGTTCTCTTGTGTTACAGGATCTCAATTTTTATAGCAGGTTGGACTGTTTTATGAAAGGGACTGCTCACATATGGGGAACCTACAGGGCACAGTGCAATCGATCATGGGCCTAATTGACAATTTCAAAAGCAATGTTTTCAATTCTGTGACAATAATGGATTATCTCGTTAGGTCATTCAAGAAAGACATATGAACCATTTCTCATACCACACTGGAACTTGCTGGTTGGATGTCTTTGAGTTCATCTGAGATGAAAACTAAAAGAGGGCACAGATCCCATCTAATGAGTGGGCTTGCAATAGCGACCATGGGAGCGAAGGTGATAACAACCTCTAATATTAGAGCCGAGATACATGCATGCCCAATTGAATATGGTGCTCCATCCGATCTTTCTATTACCAGTGTCACTCTCTAAGGCTCCTAACGATCCGACAGTGGCCTCTAAAATGTTGCTAAATCTACGCCCAGTGCCATTTCCTCTGCTGGGGGTCATTGTAGATGTGCCATGTCATCCACCTGAGCAGTTTGAACCAGCAATATCGTTAATTGGCCTGCAGCTCATCAAGATGGCGAGAAGGACTCCCTGGGTGGGGAACACTCCAAAGCAACTGAAGGGGGATTGCATTGCATTGTGGTCTCATTTGCCAATCAGCAGATTGCCTGTTACATCTTGAACTCCAGGAGTGAAAGACAGCGTTGACCATACTACCTCTGGAATATTTGTATCCAGGAGAGACTTATGTATCACAAGAATCGTTCCTGGGCACATGGCGTTACACTGCACCATCAGCAAGACCCTGTGCATTGGGAAACCGTATCCTGTCCTATGCCCAGAGCCCCCAATTGGAGAAGGCACCGTTACTAAAAACCTTACCCATTGCAACATCGGCACATTGCCGTCTGGTTCCACTTAACAATTGATTTGACTGTCTAAGCTCCCTGGTGGAGATAGATGGAGTCGTACCTGGCTTCAGTACTTTGTTGGGAGAGACAGTTGCGACGACGAAAAGCAACCCAGAGGCTGTGGCGTTCGTAGGGCCGTCTGTTAATGTTGTGACCCTCGTGGTACAGAATAAAGCCCCAGTGTTCAATGCCAGATTCAACACTGTGGCTTTGTTTCTATCATGGAACATAGCAGGGGCAAGGAGCAAATTTGAACGTCATGACATAACAGACTTATCGTACCAGTTTGATTTCATCCTGCTCCAAGAGACATGGGCACCTGGATCTTTAAGTGTTGATGGCTATCGATCATTTCAAATCCCAGCACAAAGAAGAGGGAGGGGCAGATCCTTTTAAATCTGTTTATGAATGCCAATTGATAGACAGATGAAACATCATCTGTTTTGCAATTTCAAATGAAAGTCATTGTAGATTCTAAGTTTGGGGTTATTGTTGTGCGTTTTTACAGGTTTGGGCTGTGCTCCATCCTCATCTTCTTCTCCCCACAATCTGACATGGTCATGATCATCTTTTTGAAGTGCACAAATCGTGCTTCCGCACTGTTTGATCACATTGCCTATAGTCGAATTCCTACACTTTACCCCCTTCTGGTTTCACATTTAAACAATCTCAATAATCTCTCTCTCTCTCTTTTTTCTGGTGTTTTCCCATTGGCTTTTTTGTATGCTACCATTATTCCTATTCTTAAGAAATGTTCCCTTGATCCTTCTATTCCTTCTTATTTCTAACCTATATCTCTTCTACTATTTCTTTCCAAAATGATGGAATGTGTAGTTAGGTCCTAACTTCACTAATTTCTTGACTCACATTCTCCTTTTCCTCTTGATGAATCTAGTGTTTCCTGTATTCATGGCTGTGCCTACTCTGTGTCTTGGGATGGCCAATTCTCTTCCTCTTAACCTCTTCAACATGGCATTCCTCCTCAATGTTCTGTGCATGGTCCTTTATTCTTTTCTCTATACACTACACCTCTAGCTGATATTATTTCTTCATTTAAAATATCCGGTCATGTATGGGTTGAGGGTCCTCAAATCTTTTCTCTTTTTCTGCTTTCTCTAACCCTCTACAATCTACTCGTTCATCGTGTCTTTCTGCTCTTCAGACAGGGATGCTTGCTTATTCTCTTCATTGGAATCCTTCTAAAACTTAAATTCTTTATTTCCCTTCCTCTTTCATTTCCCTCTCTCCTACCGCCTTCTGTTTTCTTTCCTCTCTTCCATCTTTCCTCCCTTCCATCCATCTTTTCTTGTCTACCTACAGGCCGTAATATGGGTGTTATTTCATTTAAAGATGTACTGATCACTCCAATAAATCTCTATATTTTTTTTTAAACATTACATTCACAGGGTTCGCCTGTAAGTGATGAAGCAGCATGCAACCAAACATGTACTTGACGATAAACTAGACATCAGTTATTTTGCATTTATCAATTGCTCAGTCTAACCAGTTCATATTAACAAAATGCATCAGGCAAGCCCCTTTAAAAAAATTACATTCACACTTTTAATGTCATTTTGTCTTTTCTTAAACTTGAATAACAGGCCCTTTGCAAGCACGCACATCTCTTTTTTTAACTTTTTTTCAGAGTTTTCACTTCCATAAACAAAACATTGAGCAACAAAACACGCCTTGTGTAACAGAGCACAATAAAACAGTCAGAACCCATCAGTCCGTGCTGCTAATGGTGATCTACAGCTGGAAAGCCAGCAAATCGCCCCGTTCTTCCATGTGATAGTGCAGGCCCCCACTCTACATTAGGTTTTACCTGCATCATTCATATAGGACCTAAGCCCTGTCCAGTAGTCTATGTGTCCTCTTGCTCATTTCCTGCAACCATGCCTCTATCGCAGGAGCCTGCCGCGCCCACCAGTCAATAGCCACTTGTCAGTGCAAGCTCGAGGATCCGGCTAGCCCGTTTTGGGAAGCTCTGTGTGAGCCCCAGTAGACCGAGCTCCAGAGTGAGAGTAATATCAGTCCCAGTTACCTCACTGAGCACACTTCATATTTTACGCCAGTAACCAGCGACAACAGCACAGTCCAAAGCCATATGCATGAAGCCATTTTACAGCGCGGTCCAGCACCAAGGGAGTTGGGATCATATTTCTTGATCTTCCTAGGGATGATGAAGACCCGGTGTATGAATTTGAACTGGAGCAGCTTGTGTTTATTATTAATGGAGACTTTTTTGACTTGCACATTTATATATCTCCAGTCATCCTCAAGTATTTTGTGCCCAAGGGCGCTTTTCCGCTTGAATTTAACAGCCCGCACCTTGTCCGTACGCCACCCCTGAACCATCCTATACATCACTGACTTGGTGCACTGCATATGGTTTTTATATGTGAGTCACTGCAGTACATGACACAGGCAGGGGATGAGTGGAAAGGTGCTACGTGACACTGCAACCTATGTCCTGACCCTATGGTTGTGACAAATCAACTTCCGGGGCACCAGTGGTCCAGGGAGGAATATCAGTTTCTAAACCATCAATCAGCCCCACACCTCTAGTACATCAGAAGGGATCTGAACAGATTGGAAACACAAGTAAATAAATTATAAACCTCCTTGTCCAATTTTGGTAACGTGGACGGAACGGCAGGCTTATCTCTGCAAGGTTGTGGATCATTGGGTAGTTGCAACACAGTGAAAATACAATTATTACCCAATGATAAAAAGGACTCTCCAGTCAAGGTTTATGAAAATATCTACTCTATTATTATTACAACAGACAGTTCTGGCACACTACAAAATATAACCCACCATGTAAAGGAACACAGAGGACAGACAGTTTCACGAAGGAATGGGATGCACTCTGGATGCTGACAGGAGGATAGTTGGTAAAGCAATCAGTCTTAACTGTTCAAGGTTATTTGGTTTAAGCACCATTGGAGCAAAGGGTCGTAAATGTCACTAGGGGCCTTTGGAGAAGGACCAGGGGACAGAACAACAATGTACCTGGTGCTTGAGATGATCTTGATGTTTGACAGCGTCGAGTCAGTTCCAGAATGCTTTGCAGCTTCTGCGACAGAGTTCAAGATGGGAAAAGCTGCGGTTATCAGGCAGCAGGCCGTTCGGCATGTGAAGCTGAATGGACGGCTGCAGGCTGGCCTACATGGTGGCTCGGGGTCAATAATCATTATCTCTGTGCTGGTTGGCAGATCTGGACTGCTGGTGAGGTGTCCCGGAAGGCTTCAGTGACTTCAGCATGACAACAGTCATTGGTGAAGGCGGTCGCGGTTCGAGGGCTTGACTGCCTCGAAAATGTCCTTGAAAGATGGACGCGGGTTGATGCTTGTTGTGGCACTCCTCCTAACCTCTTCAATAGGGCACATGTCGTCCTTTAAGGTGGATGGCCGGAAGCTGAGGAGAGTTCTTGCAGGCAACGGCCTTGTCCTTTGGTCAGAGAATGCCAGAGAATGCCTTACATATGACTGCTGGAGATATGGGCCCTGGGACTGGCCACACTGAGGGAGAGGCTTTAGGAGGAGGGAAGACAGGTGACACCACTAACTTTCTGGCATGCATGCTGGTTAATGCTAGATCAGCAGGTGCACATAGATATCATCTATATACTATACTGAAAGATACTGCTCCTGATTTCATGTGTATCATAGAGATTTGGTTCACTGAGAGTTCTGAATCAGATTAGTGCCAATCAATGCCCACCTCATATGCTGCACTACGCGCTGATAGGCCCTCTCCTAACATAGGTGGGAGGCTAGCAATAATTTACTGTGATTCCTACCATTGTCCTTTTAACTCAGTAGCCCACTCCCTATGAACTGCTGTTGATTAGAGCACATGTTAATGTTAACATGACTATCCACTTTTTATTGGTAGGTAGACCGCCGTCTTCTAGCCATGTTGATTTTGCAATACATTTTTCTCAGCTTGTGGCCAATTTGAGTCTGGCACACCCTAATTTAGTGGTGTTGGGTGATTTTAATTTGCATCCTTATGATCCTTGTGATCGCCATGCTAATAATCAGTGACCTGCTTATCAGAACTCTCCCTGGGCTTGTGCAACCATCTGCCCATGTCATGATCTCTGCTTCCAAAAGGTCAGGGTTTTCCCAACTCCCTTGGAAGCAGATCCATAACCCAGGTTCCGAGTGCCAACCAGTCCCAATTGGGACCTTTTGGACCCAGTCCTGGCGCCAGTGGCACCAGGCTCATAAATATGCCCAGTCCCAGCGCTGGAAGCGCCGGGCTCATAATGCTTGGGTGGACTTACCTGCAGCAGACCATGCTGCTTACTTGCCTGCCAGTTGAGTCTCTGATCCTCTTCTGTTTGGAACTACTTTTCCTGTTGGGTGGGGCAGGAGCCACTCCCTAGATTCAGAACACTGGAACTCTTCTGGAAAGCAGGAACTCTTTTCTTACCTAGGCGTGGCTGTGGAAGGAGACACCTAAGCACTACAGGAGGCTATTTAAACCACACCCGATGGATGAATCTTGCTTTGCGTTATTCTGCATCCTCAGCAGCAGAACGCTCATCGTGTCTTCTGCATCTGATCCTGGGCCTAAGGAAAAAGGCTTACCATTCTGAATCCAGTCTTCAGCAACACCTATAAAGACAAGAAGAACAGGTTAGCATTACGGTCTTCAGTGACAGCTCTTCACTTACCTGGTCCATCGGCTGTCACCAACGCCTTGCGCTGCATTCCGGCATCAGAAAGACAAAGGCTTACCTACTCTTCGTGCGCTCCGGAGGTCTTCACACTGCATTCCGGCATCTGAAAGACAAAAGCTTACCAACTCTTCGCACGCTCCGGAGGCCTTCGGCGCTGCATCCCGCATCTGAAAGACAAAACAAGGTGCGTTTAAAGACATTGGGGACTTTAATACTCATGTGCCATTACTCCTTTCCACATCTAACCCAGTGGGTATTCCGGCACCCTGCAGCCGCCCCGAACTTGTACCTGCAAAATAAAAAGACAGTTAGAGCGCATCGTGAAGCAGGCAACAAGCGCTTACTTACGTGCTTCCAGGCGCTTCTATTCATCACACGGGCTCCATCTTCAACTCACTTCAGCCCGCCATCCGCCATCGCCGGAACCCTGCAAAACAAGAGACATCATTACTAAAGACTTTAAAGACATTAGAATTACTCGAAACTTACCGTCCGTGCAGTAAACGACGGACAGCAGTCCTCTGAAGTCAAGAGGCCTGCTCCCCTTATCCAGTGAAGAAACTGGTTACAGCACCCTGCCTCGAGGCAGATGGAGAGCACGGCGTTCACTTACCTAAGATATCTTACCCTTCGAGCCAGACATACAGTGCACAGAGGTCCAGCCCAAAGAGCCAGCCGTGTGTTACACATCACCTTTGAAGATACGGTATACGCCCAGTCAAGACCGGCGTCTCTACGGGAATCAGGTGAGCGTTACAGAACGCAAAGCCTACCACAAAACTCCCGTCCAGGCGCTATGGAAACCTCGGATACCGACCAGCTAGCCCAGTTACTTGGGGAACTAATGGCAGAAGTGCATGCAGCCCGTCAGGAAACGAACGCTCTAAGAAGGGAACTCATTATTTCCAAGGAGCGAACAGATGATCTCGCTAGACAATTGCTACAGTCACAAGCCGGACAGACCCCGTTACCCGCATCTGGGGGAAATCTTCCTTCTACATCCTCTATGAATCCAGTGCAGATCAACCTACCAGGGAATGTACCTCTGGCTCCGCCCGAACGATTTTCTGGTGACCCAAAGAGGTTTGCAGTATTTATCAATCAGTGCCGGTTGCATTTCTTATGCCGGCCAGCAGCCTTTCCAACTGATCAAGCTAAAGTAGCTTTCGTGCTTTCGTACCTTAGTGGCAATGCGGCAGACTGGTCGATCCCTCTAGTAAATCAAGATGATCCGCTCCGCCATGATTTTCAAGCTTTTCAGCTCAGTATGGAAAAACTGTTCGCAAGACATTCACAGGGGCAGGCCTTGGACAATGAGCTTCTTTCGTTGCGACAAGGTAATCAAGACCTTTTGGCTTATATTGCGTCTTTCAACAGACTGATAGTGGAAACTCACTGGCCTGAGGACAAAAGGATTACGCTGTTTTATAGAGGTCTACGCGGAGAGCTCAAAGATGTGTTAGCCCACGTAGTGAATCCCCCACAAGATTGTTAATACTATATAGACTTAGTCGTTCAAATAGATCACAGACTGCAGAACAGGAAGGCCGATCGTTCCAAGTTTGATGCTCGAGTATTTTCCAAACCGCCTACTCCTTCCAAAGGAGTAGACTCCGGGGAACCCATGCAAAAAGGGGGTCTGAAAGGTCCTCTAACACAAAAGGAGCGGGAAAGGAGAAAACAGTTGGAATTATGCCTCTATTGCGGAAACTCAGGGCACTTTCTTCGAGACTGTCCGGTGAAACCTGCCAAGAAGGCAGTAGGAGCTGCAGTTACCAAAGTTACAAACTCTGAGCAGGGAAACGACCTCGCCCGACAAGAATAGAGGTCCTCTTGCCGAGCGTGAAAACCAGTTCCGTGACCTTGCATTTCGTGATACCTATGGTCCTCATTAGCCCTGATAATCCGGATCGATTACATGCAATTGAAGCTTACGTCGACAGCGGTGCCATCGGCAATTATGTGGATCATGAAATGGTTTTGAGGATGAATCTAACTCTTTGTCCCAAGGCTGTAAAGGACGTCATTACTACGGTGGATGGTACGGAGATAGCCTCCGGGCCAGTAACGCATACCACTCAAGAAGTGACGCTAGTAAGTCAAGATGGACACCATGAGAAGATCGTGTTCGATGTGATCAAGGCCCCTCAGTTTCAGATTATTCTAGGAATACCTTGGTTAGAGAAACACAATCCTCTGATCGATTGGCGAGCAAGAACGGTCCAGTTTCCAGAATGTGTCTCTACTTGTCACCCTCCACCTGGTGTTGCACTGGCAGCAATTTCTTCAGAGACTCCCCAGTTACCTCCCGAATACCTAGAATACCAAGATGTTTTCCGGAAGGATCAGGCTAACTCTCTACCTCCTCATAGGTCTTATGACTGCCAGATCGACCTGATACCTGGATCTACTCCTCCTTGTAGTAGAATTTATGCCCTCACCGAGCCTGAGAACCTTCACCTTCGACAATACCTGGATCAATACCTGTCAAATGGGTTTATTCGTCCTTCCAAGTCCCCTGCTTCTTCAGCTTTGTTCTTCGTTCCAAAAAAGGAAGGAGACCTTAGACCTTGTATAGATTATCGCTCCCTGAACCAGATCACCGTTAAGAATAGATATCCGTTACCTTTGATCCCTGAACTCCTGGACCAAGTCAGAAAAGCATGCATATATACAAAGCTGGATCTTAGAGGAGCTTACCACTTGGTACGAGTAAAAGAGGGCGATGAATGGAAGACGGCGTTCCGCACCAAGTATGGGCTATTTGAATATCAGGTCATGCCCTTCGGACTTTGCAATGCCCCGGCCGCCTTTCAATATTTTATGAACGATGTCCTCAGAGAGTTCATAGATGTGTGTGTTGTTGTTTACATTGACGACATCCTCGTTTATTCTTCATCGGAATCTGAACATCGGAAACACGTGAAAATGGTCCTCGAAAGATTGCGTCAACACAAACTTTTCGCTAAGTTGGAAAAATGTGTTTTCAACGTGACTGAAGTTGAATTCTTGGGATTCATATTATCACCTGGCGGAGTGCGTATGGATTCAAAGAAGGTCGATGCAGTTCTCAAATGGCCATCACCATCCTCCGTAAAAGGTGTGCAAAGCATGTTAGGCTTCGCTAACTTTTACCGCAGGTTTATCCCCGAATTCTCTCGAATAGTCCAGCCCATCACTGCCTTGTTAAAGAAAAACAAACGTTTTGAATGGTCTACCGAGGCGGAACAAGCTTTCCAGGATTTGAAGACTAAATTTATCTCTGCACCAATCTTAAAACACCCTCGCCCCGAACTCCCCTACATCGTGGAAACTGATGCTTCAAGCCTTGCCATGGGGGCAGTTCTATCACAAAAGGACCCGGTAACCAATCAGTTGCATCCCGTGGCATTTTGGTCCCGCAAATTCTCGCCTCCTGAAATCAATTACACGATTACTGACAAGGAACTTCTGGCTATCAAGTCTGCCTTTAAGGCTTGGCGGCATTATCTGCTGGGGGCCCGACACACCGTTACTGTGATTACGGATCACCGAAACCTGCAATATTTGAAAACCGCAAAAGCCCAATCCTCTAGACAACTCCGTTGGGCATTGTTCTTTGCCGAGTTTGACTTCATAATTACCTATCGACCTGGTACAAAAAACGGTAAAGCTGATGCCCTTTCTCGGATGGGAGTGGAAGAACACTTGATCAACCCTAAACCTGTACCAATCATTCCCGAACAAAGAATTCTGGGTGTAATCGCCACAGAATCCATAGAGGAAGTTGAGGATAAAGCCAGGCAACTTGTAACTCCAGCAGACATACAGAATTGGCATCTGCAGGGAAAGGACTTTGCAGTAAAGGACAACTTATTGTATTTCCAAGAACGATTATACCTACCCAGCACAGATTTACAGAAAAAAATAATCTCTTGTTATCACGATTCTTTAATGGAAGGACATCCCGGTATAGCCAAGACCTCAGAAAAGATCAAGCGCTACTTCTGGTGGCCGTCTTGGAAAAAAGATATCAGAGACTTTATAATGTCCTGTGGAGTATGCGCCCAAAACAAGAGTCAAAAGGAAAGACCAGCAGGCCTCTTACGCCCTATTGACATCCCACCTCGCCCTTGGCATACGCTTTCTATGGACTTCATCACCGATCTACCTCCATGCTCCGGATACAATACGATTCTAGTAATCGTGGACTTATTCTCCAAGATGGCGCATTTCATTCCGCTCAAAGGCTTGCCAACAGCAGCAACTCTGGCCCGAGAATTTCTCGAAAACATCGTCCGACTGCACGGTTTTCCTTCGGTTCTAATTTCGGATCGAGGTAGTCAATTTATTTCTCATTTTTGGCGAAGTTGCTGTCGGTCGGCTCAAATTGATGTGAGACTATCGACCAGTCACCACCCTCAGACCGACGGACAAACCGAGAGGACCAATCAAACTCTGGAACAGTATTTACGCTGCATGCTGCAACAAACTGAAAAAACTTGGAAAGACATCCTTTGGATAGCCGAATATGCCTACAATAACTCTGTCCATTCGGGAACTGGGAAAACCCCGTTTTTTCTTTTGTACGGCAGTCACCCTCGAACCTCGGAGTTGGATCCCCTCCAAGATCTTGAAACACCAGCAGTAGACTACCTGCATTCTACAATCACCCAAGCCTTTAAGGAAGCTGTTTCTCACCTTCAAAGGGCTAAAGAACAATACAAGAAAGGAGCAGATCAACATCGGAAGGAAGCCCCTCAATATCAAGTAGGGGATCAAGTCTGGTTATCCACCAAATATCTACCTCTAAAAGGGCCACGCACATTCAACCCAAGATACCTTGGTCCCTATTCCATCACTACCATAGTAAACCCAGTAGCAGTCAAGTTGGACTTGCCCCCGCACATGAAGATACATCCGGTCTTCCACGTCTCTCTATTAAAACCCGTGCAACCTCAAACCCGACTAACCAAATCTCCAAAACCTATCGTAGTTGATGGAGAACTCGAGTTTGAAGTCAAAAGCATTCTGGACTCCAAGATCTCCAAATCTAAACTATTCTACCTAATTGACTGGAAAGGCTACGGCCCCCAAGAGAGATCCTGGGAACCTGCTGAATATGTCCACGCTCCTCGCCTAATCAAAAGATTTCATCGAACATTTCCTGACAAGCCAAAACCCCCGGAGAAGCCCGGTTTGGAGGGACCTTGAGGGGGGGTACTGTCATGATCTCTGCTTCCAAAAGGTCAGGGTTTTCCCAACTCCCTTGGAAGCAGATCCATAACCCAGGTTCTGAGTGCCAACCAGTCCCAATTGGGACCTTTTGGACCCAGTCCTGGCGCCAGTGGCACCAGGCTCATAAATATGCCCAGTCCCAGCGCTGGAAGCGCCGGGCTCATAATGCTTGGGTGGACTTACCTGCAGCAGACCATGCTGCTTACTTGCCTGCCAGTTGAGTCTCTGATCCTCTTCTGTTTGGAACTACTTTTCCTGTTGGGTGGGGCAGGAGCCACTCCCTAGATTCAGAACACTGGAACTCTTCTGGAAAGCAGGAACTCTTTTCTTACCTAGGCGTGGCTGTGGAAGGAGACACCTAAGCACTACAGGAGGCTATTTAAACCACACCCGATGGATGAATCTTGCTTTGCGTTATTCTGCATCCTCCGCAGCAGAACGCTCATCGTGTCTTCTGCATCTGATCCTGGGCCTAAGGAAAAAGGCTTACCATTCTGAATCCAGTCTTCAGCAACACCTATAAAGACAAGAAAGAACAGGTTAGCATTACGGTCTTCAGTGACAGCTCTTCACTTACCTGGTCCATCGGCTGTCACCAACGCCTCGCGCTGCATTCCGGCATCAGAAAGACAAAGGCTTACCTACTCTTCGTGCGCTCCGGAGGTCTTCACACTGCATTCCGGCATCTGAAAGACAAAAGCTTACCAACTCTTTGCACGCTCCGGAGGCCTTCGGCGCTGCATCCCGCATCTGAAAGACAAAACAAGGTGCGTTTAAAGACATTGGGGACTTTAATACTCACGTGCCATTACTCCTTTCCACATCTAACCCAGTGGGTATTCCGGCACCCTGCAGCCGCCCCGAACTTGTACCTGCAAAATAAAAAGACAGTTAGAGCGCATCGTGAAGCAGGCAACAAGCGCTTACTTACGTGCTTCCAGGCGCTTCTATTCATCACACGGGCTCCATCTTCAACTCACTTCAGCCCGCCATCCGCCATCGCCGGAACCCTGCAAAACAAGAGACATCATTGCTAAAGACTTTAAAGACATTAGAATTACTCGAAACTTACCGTTCGTGCAGTAAACGACGGACAGCAGTCCTCTGAAGTCAAGAGGCCTGCTCCCCTTATCCAGTGAAGAAACTGGTTACAGCACCCTGCCTCGAGGCAGATGGAGAGCACGGCGTTCACTTACCTAAAACATCTTACCCTTCGAGCCAGACATACAGTGCACAGAGGTCCAGCCCAAAGAGCCAGCCGTGTGTTACACATCACCTTTGAAGATACGGTATACGCCCAGTCAAGACCGGCGCCTCTACGGGAATCAGGTGAGCGTTACAGCCCACCCATGAGGGTGGTAACATGCTTGACCTTATTTTTTCAGAGGCTGGAATGGTCTCCAGCTGTACCTCGGTTCTGGTTACCTGGTCGGATGATTTCTTAAACCATTTTTTTTTCCAGATCCCGCCCTGTCCTCCGAAGGCATCTCCTGGTCTTCAATCTCATAGATGGTGGCATAAAGTGGACTGACTGACATGACAGATCTACTATTTGAGGATTTTAGGATTTCTAGGGAGAACGGTGATGATCCTTTTTCGTCTCTCCTAAACTCCCTTGAGACAGTAGCTGATAAAGTAGCTCCTTGGCTCCTCCACTTTAGCAGAGGTGTGCTATACTCTTGAACTTAGATCTCAGAAACAGCATAGTCAGCATCTTGAGAGAAACTGGTGACTGAAATATGACACAGATACCCCTAATCTCTTTAACCAAGCTGTGCTTTATTATCACTAGATGATTCAATCTGCAAAAGCCAAATACTATGCCACCCGGATACCTGAAGCAGCCTGTGCTTCTAGAGAACTATTCTTAGTAGCCAAAGAGCTATAGGTGTGTCCCTCATAATTTACGCTAAACCTCCTGATGCCCAGGTAAGATGCGACGAAATCAGTACCCTTTTCCATAAAAAAATATTTTTATTCACAAGTTTATTAAAGATTGTTAAACTGTCGTGGTTATCCTGTAGACTCTGCCCAGTATTGGCTTCTCCTCTTCATTTTCGGTAAACCATTTTAAACTCGATCCAGTAAAGGATGAAACTATCTGGAAAGCTCTTATGGGCCTTAAATCCGCTCCCCCCTTAGATGCGGTTCCTCTTCATATGTTATGTTATGTTATGTTATTTGGCATTTATATAGAGCCTTATGTATCATTGGTATGATCTCAAAGCGCTGGTAGGTTGAATGCCCTTGGGAACCGTAGTTCAAGTCAGTAGAGAGCGAGAGAGTCATAGGGTGCGTGGGTGCACCCGATATGTGTGCAGCCAGTGTGGCAGTTGCATGATAGCTGGGCTCCGACGCAATGAC
Organism: Ambystoma mexicanum; assembly: GCF_040938575.1. Taxonomy (NCBI): domain Eukaryota; kingdom Metazoa; phylum Chordata; class Amphibia; order Caudata; family Ambystomatidae; genus Ambystoma; species Ambystoma mexicanum. The sequence goes on along the minus strand of NC_090934.1, from coordinate 332,645,435 downwards.
CTTTGAAATCTGAGACCATGTGCACTGTGATCTGATGCCTCACGTACCCCTCCACTCTCACTTGTATAATGTACACAATATGCTACCCTCTATCCTTACATGTAAAGAATGTATATAATGTAATTACTGTATATAACACATGTCACTGACAAACTGTAATCTGTAACCTGTAACCAAGCGCTAAGTATTCTTGTTATTCTGTGCACTCAGCTACCTAAGGGTTTTCTGGCGCCCTATAAATAAACAAACAAACAAACAAACATAGCTGCTTCTTAGCGGTAGGTGTGGTGGTGGGGCAGTCAGTTGTATGTGTTCAATTCTGGAGGGTGGACACCCAGATTGATTTGTGGCTGCGTTATGCCTGGGGAGACGCATAAACTAGCGGTGTGTGCTAGCTGTGTTTAATTAGGATGATGAGGAGTATGTGGCGGGTGTTAGTATGAGAACACCTATACCGAATGTGTCATAGTATCGCTGTGTTCTAGTTGAGTGGTGGTGTATAGGAGAGAGTAGGCGTGGTAGTGTGAATCGTGGTTATCAGTAAAGTGCTTGAGATTGAGTGCTCCATCTGTGCCATCTATTCTATCCGGTTTATTTACTCTGTCTGTTCATTCCACTTCGTCTGTTAGTCCATTTTGTCTGTTACATCTATTTAATCTAATAGTCCATTCTATCTCTTCTATCTATTCTGAAAGCTCTTCCTCAAAGTGCCATGGGCATGTTGACTGATGCATTACAATACTCGTTTTAAATGGGCATTGTTCCGCCCACCCTTAAACATGCATTAGTCCTGCCCCTTGTGAAAAAAACAAATTTTGACCCTCGAGTGTCTGCAAATTATAGGCCAATTTCTTTGCTTGCCATAATGATGAAGCTGTTGGAGGCAATGCTTGCCCCTCAGATCTCTACATTTCTGGAGGAGAATGACTGCCTGCACCCTTTTCAAATGGGCTTTGTCCCATGATGGAGACTGAGTCTGTAATGATATTTTTGTTAGAGGATCTTGCGCTGCTTCAGCACCATGGAGAGAGCGGATTACATTTTCTGGAGGATCTCTGCATGGCTTTTGATATGGTAGACCACTAAATCTTACTGACCAGGCTGGGGCAAGCAGGTGTTAGCAATCCCGTCCTTGCATGGTTTAGATCTTTTCTGGAAGGCCACAACCAAACAGTCAACCTTGTCCCCTCTTCTTTTTAATTTGTAAGTCCGATTGTTGGCTGCCCTCATTACAGAATGCACAGTACTCTTCTATTCTTATGCTGATGACACTCAGCTAATATTCCGGCTGGACTCCTCCCAAGCTGCGTCTCCCAAGAAACTGCAAGGCTGTTTGGAGAAAGTTGGTAGTTGGATGTCGGCCAATTGGCTGCAATTAAATGGAAATAAATCTGAAGTACTGGTGGTCAGGCCCCATGTGAGGGACCACCTCTGGAACTCACAGTACTGGCCTGAGTCACTTGGCCCATGTCCAGCACCCTGTGCCTCAGTTAAAAGTCTTGGAGTGAAACTTCTTCGAAACGGATCATGTGAAGCCCAGATTTCTGCTATTGTAATGCAGGTTTTGGCAGATTGAAAGCCTTGAGAAAAATTCTCCCTGTGCTTCCATCCATAAACCGCATAACACTGGTGACATCTACCATAATGGGCTCCCTAGATTACTGTAAAGTTATCTACCTAGGACAGCCAAAGTAACAGATCCAGCTACTGCAAGTCCTTCAGAATTCAGCAGCACGACTGGCGCTCCAGGAACCTCGTTCAACTCTGTATCTCACTCTGTTACATTGTTTGCATTGGCTGCCGGTGGCCGCACAAATTGAGTTTAAGATTCATTGTACTGTCTACCGAGCCGTGTACAAGGTCGGTCCTCACTATCTTAAAAAGAAACTGGAAAGGTACTGTCCAGTAAGAAATTTGCATTCTGAATCCCACTTGCTTCTCAAGATCTTAAAATACCATTGAAAATGTCTGGGTGGTTGTTCTTTTTCAGTCCTGGCCCCTAGCACTGGTTAACTATTTCCCCTTTAAGAGAGCACTGAAGACTCACCTGTTCTAGTCTTTCTTCTTTAGTTAAAACCTGAGGCAATTGATCATTTTTGGGCCTGCTCCCACAGCGCCTGGATGCCCCAGGCCTTAGTTTGCGCTTTATACATTTAATAATAATAATAATAATAATAATAATAATAATAATAATGAGACTCTCTGGCACATCCCACCTAGGAAGCTTGCAGGCAGAACCTAGCAGGGCATGCTGTGTGCTGGCTGGGTGCCGGTTCTGCAGTTTATGGGCAGGTCCTCCGAGTTTGGTATCTTCCTCTGTTCCCTAGGAGATGTATTAGGGAGAGATATTGCTTCCCTTTTGAAATCCTGGCCATCCTTCACTGGCAAAAGCTGTAAGACAGACTGTACCTTCAGTCAGAGTCCAAACAAGTCCTTCTTCTTACTCCTTTCAAAATAGTCGGATGATCTGCCAAAAGAGGGGCCCAGCCCTCTTTTACAACCAAATGGGCACCAGTGATTGGTGTAGGCTAAGCCTACCTTAATGAACTAATCCTGGGTCCCCATCAACAATCTTCTGTTATGCAGGAGGTAATAACTAGAGTGCTGTGCAACAGAAAAGGTAAGCGGTGACAACATGTACTACTAAGCCCCACCCATCTCCCTGTCTATTGTGGATCAAAGTGTCTCTCTGGTTAATTGAGCTCTCTGTGGCTCCTGATCAACGTGTAGGTCTCCCTTGAAGTTTGTGGTGAGAACAGACTTTCTGTCTCCATCAAATCACATATCTTTCCCTCTGAAAGGGGGTCCCTCTGCAGGAGTTGCCTACTGTAAACAGTTGTCCCAGATAAGACATTTACTGCCCTTCATACAGAGCGTTGGCAGCTAGCTTCAAGCTGACGCATTGCATATCAAAAAGGTGTGGGGCTTCCCTGCCCTTTGTTAGTTCTGTGACCAGGCCTCTTCACAGGCCTGCTTCAATTAACTCTCATCAGTATGCACTGCCACCACACAGAGCTACAATGGGCAGGGCAGATCCATGGAGCTTTTGATATTTAATTAGGCTGGTCACGGCAGGAGGAAGGTGTTGCTTTCCCCCTTCCTGAGATGCTTTCATGTACTCATGGCTGTCACATTCCAGCTAAATGTGACAGGGAGGACTGTGGCTGTAGGCTTCGTCCCCCCAGCGTACACTTGACTATGTGTTTGTTGTGCAGCGAGCATAGGAACATGTGTTCAGATTAGCACCATGCATTTTCCGAGGTTGATCTCCCATTATTCAATTTCTTACAAAATTTCCAAAAAGTACAGGTGAACACCCACTCCCTGTTCAGATGGTGGAATACCTCACAATGGTATATCATTTGCTGCCTTTTGAGTGTTGAACCCCCATTATCCCAGAATTCTGTCAGCAACACAAAGCTGCCCACTGTAACTCAGTCATACACTGTGACAATACCCAGACTAGCTAGTTCCCTTCACACTACTGTGTCAAACGTAGTGAGCTCGCCACCTATTCTTTTAAAGCAAATGTCAGTGGGTTTAGGGTCAGACTGGCTGTATTTCACATGCAAAGAGCGCAAAGCTGCTATGGATGTGAGGACCGTGTTCACATTCTTATTCGACTTGCACTGCTTTCCCCATAGCTTCACAGTCAGCCTGTGAGGTGTTACAACAGCCTTCTCAGGTGTCACCGATTGTGCATACAGTGCTTCACCATACCAGTGCTTTATATGGAAGGCTTGCACCAACTTATAGTAGGTGTACAAGTCCGCCCTCCTACAGAGGGACTGTGAGAACCTCCAGGCTGCCCTAGCCTGCTTGCTTGCCCAGATGAACCTACACATGGCTGAGCAAATCCTATCGAAGTATGATCTTGGTAGTCTTACTGGAACATTTAAAAATATGTAAAGGAACTTGGGAAGGACCACCATTTTGATGATCAAGATTCGCACTATCATGGTGAATGGTAGATTGTTCAACTTGTCAAGCTTAGCTTCCACCACCTCGTAGTTATCTGCATAAAGGTCACTCATGCATGCAGATACATAAATCCCCAGGTATCTAACCTCGTCCAGGCACCAGTTAAAGCCCCAATCAGTCTAGACCTGGCATGTAGCTGATGTGAGCGAGAGGAGCTCTGGCTTAGTCCAGTTAATCCTCATCCCTGAGTATTCCCCGTACTCTATCACTGTACGCTTTCTAGGCTCAATATTGGACTTCTGGTTCGAGACATATAGCAAAAGATCATCAGCATAAACAACATCAAAATGATTTTGTGTTGGGTATAAAATCTGAGACCCTTATGCATGTATTCTGAATGTAACATGTGCACCAGCGGCTCAGTAGCTAGAGAAAAAGTAAACGGTGACACAGGGCACGCCTGCCTCGTTCCCCTATATAGAATGAAGGGGAGTGAGGCCATGCCATTCACCACAAGCCCAGCAGCTGCATTGGTGCATTGGAGATCAATTAACAATAGAAAGTACATGCCAACCCCCATAGGCTGGTGCACCGCAAAGAGAAGGGGCCAGCACAAACAATGTAATGCCTTTTTGGCATCTAATAGCATGGCCACTGCCTAAAAGATTGGGGTCAGTCTGAGAGAGAATAGCAAAGAGGTGCCAGAGGTTATGCCGTGTCGATCTTCCTGGTATAAAGCCTGCCTGGTCGGGAAGGACCAGTGTACACATAAGTGGGGACAGCCTATTTGCCAGCAGCTTAGCAAGGATCTTGTCTGTATTGAGCAACAAGAGCAGTCGGTAGGAAGAATACAGCCTCCCTGGCTTAAGGATCAGCATTATGATGACTTCTCTATCTGTGGGTGGGAGTGTCTGATTACATAAGGGTTCCTGGTATATTGCTGCCAGCAGCAGGGCCACTGAGGGGCAAGTTTCCTTGTAATATTCCACAGAGATCCCATCTGGCCCTGGGGCCTTCCCACTAAGAAGGTCCCGGATAGCCCTGCTGATTTCTTCCACCGTAGATTGGGCAATTAAGCCCGCTGCAGTGTTCTTACATGACCCAGGCTAATTCTATTTCCTCAAGATAGGGGTGTGAGGCGTTCAATAGCGATTGCCTCGGGACTGCTATTTAGAGCTGTACAGAATCTCACAAACGATTCCATAATCGCCTCCTAATTGGTCTGTACCACCCCATTTTCGATGATCTCTATAGTCAGGGCCGGGCCTTCTCAGAAACTAAGATCCAGGATAGTATCCTACTGGGCCGATCACCTTCATCATATTTTTTTAGCCGACACGCCGCGCCCCAGGTATCTGATTTCCATATTCGCAGCCTTGCGAAATTTGTCAAGCTTTTCTTTCATCGTAATAAGTGTCCCCGGCAGATGGTTCCTTACATATTCCGCCTCAAGATCCCCTAAAGTCCTCCCCACCCTATCTAACATATCTCTAAGCACTCTATTGACCCAATTTTCAGTGGATATAACCTTCGCCCTTAAATACACCTTGTACGTTTCCCAGAGTACAGACACCGCATCCACCGAGCTACTGTGTATATCGAGAAATTGTACCATGTCCAACATCAGGTCCGCTCTGAATGCTGCATCGCCGAGCGCGTCAGGTTTAAACCTCCAATTCCTGCTGAGCTGCCATGTGTGTGGGATACCCAGCTCAGCAGTGACAGAGGAGAGAACAATGTTCGTGGGACTATGCTACAATGTCTCACCCAAATCGCCAGCCGCTTAGACAGCAGCCACTAGACATATGCGGGAGTGGGGGTCATGAATAGTGGAATGTTATGTGTATTCGTGCTGCCCTCTATGGGTTTCCCTCCACAAAACTATCAACCCATACCTAGCACCCATTCTCAGTAATGACATAGCTGCAGTATGGAGAGGTCTAAACTTATCAGCTGATTTGTCAAGCAGCAGGTCCACAACCGTGTTGAGATCGCTGGCCAAACACACAGCGTAGTTGAGAAACTCATATAGCCTGACAGATACGCCATCAAAGAACACCGGAACATCCACATTTGGTGCATATAAATTGACCAGTACTATGCAGTGACCATCGATGGAACCTGCCCTATGAACAACTGTTATGACACCTCCAGAGTAGGTGGTGTACAATGAATGCCATTTCTAGTGCATCCTAGCCCGCCAGACCCCAGTGTGCCCTGTCTGTGTGAGATGGGTCTCCTGCAGCATAATTATAGTGCTCTGGTGCCTCTTCTGGGATGCTGTTTAATGGGGATAATCAGCCGCTGGACGTTCCATGTTAAGAGCGAGAAGCCTCCCTTGTGTTGATCACCACCAGGCCGCACAATCAATAATAGCTTTGACTAGAAGTCTCTGGAAGGGCATTGCATAAAGGCGCCACTCTCCCTGACATTTGCAAACTGTCAACCCTTCTATCCCACACCCAATATGGTCAACAAAAACAACACTCGCTCATTGGAACATCCCTAACCTCCAGTGTAGTTACACTCATCAAGCATCAAATAACCGAATGCTAGTACTAGACAACAGTTTGCGAGCCTCGCCATAAGGGGGGCACTTAACTCATGGCCTGCACAGAGAGCTGTTGATTTAATACATTGTCACTCATGCTAGTACATGCAGCACACAGGTGGAGTGCCCGCGTCTGCCACAGCCTGATAAGCATTACATCATCACCAGACAACGGAAGCACACAAGGTGCCCCACAGTCTACAGTCTGTCTGCAAAGGACGAGGACTCCTCTGGTACTTTGACGAAGTGCGGCCTGTCACCATGCAGAATCTTTAGCCATGCAGGGAATACATAGCATGTGATACTTTACATTCTTTGCCCTTAATTGCTGTTTGACGTCTTGAAAGGTTGTCCTCACGGTCAGGGTAGATTGACACGTTGGCATTCTCAAATCTTAGCTCGCTTTTTTCCAGAGACACCTTCAGGATTAAGTCTCTGTCCCTGTAGTTAAGAATCCACGTGATGATAGTTTGTGGGGGGCCACCTGGTGTCGGTTGGTGCCTGGGGGGAGGTGCACCCTCTCAATTAGGAAGTGATCAGAGAGCACCAGGTGACTAAGCAGTGTGGCCAGCTGTTTCTCCAAGAAGATCTCCAGTGAGCCCTTTGCCACTGACTCAGGTAGCCCCACTATGCAGTCTTCAGCTCCTTCTCTAGTCGAGTCTCTTTGACTTCCATAGCTATGCAGAGTGTCTTCCACTCTCCCAATACCGGTTTCTGCTTCGACTGCAGGGTGCCTTTCACCTCAAGCATGATAGCACGGAGCTCCATCACCTGCATCTCCTCCACAGCTCTGTCAACCTAAGGGTCTGTAGGCACCTACGTGGCCTCTTTTACAGTGCACACTCATTCAACCATCTCTGCTTCTTGGCGTTAGACCCTGGCAAGCTGTCAAGTGTTTGTGAGAGACACAGCCAGCAAGACAGAGATGATAACAGTCCTCAGCAGCCGTGCATTTACCACCGGCCCAGGGGCACCAGGACACCCTAGGATCGATCTGAGGACCCACTGGGGAATGAAAGAACTGGTGCCACAGACAGCAAGACCCATAAATGATCAGTCTGACCCACCATGCCCACACAGTCCCACCATGGGCCGGCAATCAGCCTCTCGCCATTGCACCTCAGCAGCGGGCCCAGCCGCCCAATGCACGCTCTCTCCCTCAAGAAGTGCTCGCACTGGGCTGGCCACTCCAGTAGACGTGCCCAATCCACTAGGCATGCCTCATCGCAATCCGGAGGCAGGCTCCGGGTCCTGCTCCATGCTGATCTTCCCCCTCAGCTCCACTGACCCAGCGTGGCTGGGTCACTGGTACGGAACAGGCCGCATACAACAGTGCGCCGTCACTTCCTGCAGTCCCCACCTCCCTGGGGCTATTCTCTCCAGCAGCTTCGCAGATCTCCCAGGGTGCAGGGCAGTGATCACCAGCCTCTAAGGGGCCAAAGCTCCACTCTAGGTTAAGAATTGCAGACTCCGCAGGCAGAGGTCACCAACTAGACGGCCATCGTAGTTGGTACCCTCTAGCGCCCCCATGAGTGTTATTTTTTACGCTTCTCACATTTCCTAAACTGCACGTAGAGGCACTGAACTTCTTATCGCCACTCGTATCTTGCCACATCTTCCCTGCTGCTTTGCTCTTCTTGTTGGTCTTGCAGCGTATGCTCTTGCCCACTCTGCTCTATCTATAACTCTTCTACACGTTTTCTTTTTCATTCTTCTGCATTCTCTTCTCATGCCTCACTTTTTTGGTGCACTTTCGTCTACTTTTTCTTTACCCCTGAATAGTTTTTGAATGCATGCATTGTCTGGTTCCTTCTCATATTTCTTCTGTGAATACTTTACATTCTCATTTACATTCTCTTCACTCTGCATCCTGATTTCTCCCATCTGTTCCTCCCCCTTCCTCGTGCGCAATCTCGTTTCCGGTCCTTCACTTGTACCTAAACATTGAAATTCCTTATCTCTCCATATGTTTACTGCCCACTTCTTTAACTCATTTTTTGCTCCTTACTTAAAGAGCATCTTCTTCTCTAAACCGCTTTTTCTTCTTGAAACAGTTTTAATATTGCAACATCCCTTGATCTAAAATGGATGTCTTTGATTTGTAAAGTCTTTATATGTACATCACTTTGACGAAAGCGCTATATAATTTCAATAAACTAAACTGAGCTAACTAAATACAAGAGAAATTCTGAAAATGGGATAAAAGTGCAGTACTCAATCATGTTATAGATTGTGTAACTTCCTGATATACATACTAAAAAAGAAATGCTGGGGGTGCAGCAATCACAACTGAAATGATGAGGCAATCGGAGATAGCATGATATTCGGTGCAAGGGTGGTGGGACTAGTGCAGGGGCAGGGTTGATGGGACAGACGGGAGGGCACAAAAAGGAGGTCTAAGACCAGGGAATGATGAAGTGACACCAGATTAGAGGGGCACAAGTCAGACTGGAAATGCTTTGGTCAGTAGCCATTTTATCAGGTATCTTTTGAATCTCCTGCAGTTCACTTGGGTCTGAACTCTTTAGATAAACTATTGGGGGAGTGGTAGTGATAGCAGCCTTGCCTCCCACCTGTTGTTGTTTGCAGCTGGCGCTGGTTAGTCTGTTGTTTTACTGTATCTGAGTGACCTTCCTCGGATGCAAGTTTGCGGGATTTGGATAGGTAGTTAGGTCATTCCCTTTGTCGACTTTTATACCTCAACACCTAGGCCATCACATCGCCCCTTGAGCCCACTTAGACTCGCTAGATGCAGCCTGCACCTCTCCTACCCACCACCCGATACAGTGGTACCACTCCTCTGTGACCCTCTGTATCCTAACCACCCCTGTTGTTTTTACCTCTGAAAAGTGCTCCGTTATGCATCTGTACTGTTGTATACTTCTGTAAAGTGCTGCGTTATGTATCTGTATTTGTATACCTCTGTAAAGCGCTCTGTTGCTTCTCGAAGCTAGGTCTGCGCTCAACAAAAACCATAATAATATTCATAAAATAATTTTATACAATGTACAAACATTTGGGAGCAATTTTACATTCTACTGTAACCCATTTCAGTGCATTGAGGCCAGTTAAGATGCAATTGTGGGGATTAAGGCTCTTGAACACATTAGCCACTCTATTGTGTGTGAGATTGAGTTGTCTGTTGGTGGCTTTGGTTAGGCCTAGGCAGAGGCTGTTGCAGTCTTCCAAGTTGAAGGTAATTGGGACACATGTCAGGTTGATTATTTGGAGAAGAGGCAGGATACTCTTCAACATACACAGTTGAAAATGGGAATTTTGGGACACTTCATGTATCTGCAGAGTAAACTAGAGCTCCACATATGGCAGGATCCCTAGATTTTTTTTGGGAGTGGGGCCAAAGGAAGTTGGCCGCTTGAAGGACAGATGAGAGGGGCTTCCAAAGAAAATGTGGTCTGTTTTTTCCAGCATTAAGGTAGAGATTGTTATCCAGCATTCAATAATGAACTGTTATGAGGCAGTTTTCGGTAGGCGGGTAGCTACTGGAGTGGTAAGAAGATTGAAGCAGAGTTGTGAACCCTTTGAGTTTGAAATGATATGATATGATAGGGCATTTATAATGTGCCTATACACAAGTGTTTCAAGGCGCCACGAGGAAGGGAGGGGAAACAAAGGGAAGACAGACACAACGATCTTCCTAGGCCAGGTGACATTGAGATTGCACAAGTGCAGGGGACATGGGTGGGGAAAAGTGCGCGGGGAAAGGGAAGGGGACAGTCCAGTACATGGGATCAAACAATAAGAGGTGCAGCCAGCTGGTGGTAAGTGCAAGGGTAAGTGCAGACAGCAGGTGGCCAGAGTGCAGGTAGGGGGATAGTAGGGTTACAGGTACAGACCCAAGTGTAAGGTTTGCCAGGGGGGGAAGTGCGGGTGTGCAACTGGCTGGGAGGGAACGTGGACCCGAGATCAAAGGGTTGCCAGGTGACCAGTGCAGTTTCAGTTTCAGCCAGGAATTTAGCAGTGGAGAGGAAGAGAGAAGGCAGAAGCAAAGAAGAAAGTCTTGAGGTGCTCCCGGAACCGGAGATGGTTTTCCTCAAGATTCAGAGAGGCAGGGAGGCTGTTCCAGAGGGAGGCCTCAGATGAAGAAAGAGATCTACCACCCACTCATTGCTTGGAGAAGCGACTGACCCTGAGGGAGTTGGAGGCGGATGCGCAGAGAGCTCGAGAAGGAAGATATTTAGGAAGGCAGAGTTGAAGGTATTGAGGACCCAAACCCCAGAAGGCCGTGTGGACAATGCAGGGAGTTTTGAACTTAATCCTCGCAGCCACTGGGAGCCTTTGCAGAGATTTAAGTGCTGGAGAGATACGATCCCTGGGCTTGAGACCAAGGACAAGTCTCACAGTCCTGTTCTGGATGAGTTGCAGAGGGCAGAGAGTAGAAGCAGGCAGATTTAGAAAGAGGCTGTTGCAGTAGTCCAACCTAGAGAGAACCAGAGCTCAAGAGACAGTGAGCTTTTGGGGGAAGGAGAGGAAAGGAAGAATACCTCTGAGGAGGTGCAGTTGGTAGTTTGACTTTTTAGAGACGTCAGAGATGTGAGGAGAAAAGGAGAGTCTGGAGTCGCAGATGACCCTTAGGTTCTTAGCCTCAAGGGTGGGAGCAGGAAGAGGGCAAAGGGAGGCTGCATAGAGTAGAGTTGGCATGTCTCAGAGAAACAAAGGCTAAAGGCTTCATGTATGCCTGAATAGGCATGGTGAGAAGGTGGGAAGGTAGAGTAGAGTGAGACTCCTCTGTCCTGTAAAATATGCTGAGATGTGTAATCAGATAGTGTGACAGGTATGAAACACTTGAAAAGGAATTACACTAGTCATTAGCACCTCTCCCCTAATTCCCATCATGGGATGTAGGTAATTAGTAAAGATTCTGTAATCTACAGAGTCGAAAAGCTTCGGACAGGTTTAGCAAGGTCAGCACCATGGGTTTGTTATTGTTATTGATGACTGACTGATTCATATGAAGGAGGTTATATATCTCACTCTTTTTTTCCCATTATTTTGGAACCAAACGGACAAGTAGAAACAAAGCGGTAGCCCAGTTGGTCAAATGTATCAAGTTTTATTTTCAGAACAATGTGATGGCTTCTTTTGGGGGGTGAGATGGTCCCCGAAATGAAGCAGGAATTGCAAAGGTTTGTGATGTAAACTGCCAAGGTAAGCATGACTTCTTTCGTGGACTTTGCTGGACATGGGGAGCAGCAGTCCCCACGGGTTTTCTAATTTGTGCATAGGGAGGATGGAGTATAGTTCCCCGTATACATTGGTGCAGTATCCCCTCCTAGGTTGAAGAGGAAATCTGATCGGATTTTTTCTGTAATGTGGGGGCTATTCTAGCAGCCATCTTTTGGTAAGACTGGGGGTATGGTCTACTTGGGTAGAGAGTGCTCAACTCTGTGAAGATTTTAAACACAACACTTAATATGTGTTTGCGTGGGTGATGTGATTTGGTGGAAGTGTTGTTTTCCCTGTACAGGCTCAAAGTGCTAAGCTCCCGGGGTGATTTTAGAGTAAAAGTTGCCTTGTCAAGCTTGCGATTTTCGATTTTCGCCATTTATGTTTAAGATGCCACATTTCTGTTTCATGGAGTACATCTAATTGCAAATGCCCATATGCCCAAATACTACCTCTCGCTCGTTCATTCCTGTTGGATATGTTAAGCAGCAGGTGAGAGTTTGGGGTTTGGGAATCTAAGGCTGGGCATGAGGGCATTTACAAAGCTGCTCGCTGCTCCCATGCATTTTGATACTTGGCACACCTGCATTCATTTAAGTGTACAGACGTAAAGGCGTTCTTTTGTCGCACACATAGGTAAAGGTGTGCAATAAGATTTATACTGCCAAATAACAACTCCTTAAGGATTTGCTGCCAGTCCTTTTAAGATCCTGTTGCATGACTAATTCCCAAACAAGGGGCCTTTCTTGTACTTTTAGGTTTAGTTCTTCAAAGGCAAATCTAGGTCACTGTCTGGGAGCCACCAACAATGGGACACCTCAAAGGGATTAATCCTGGCCCTAAACACATCGGCACTGCCCTTCTTGTAAGAGTGTGGGGTGCTTCGGCTGGGCAGCATAAATGCTTTACATTCTTTCAACATCGCTTACTGCCTGTTTGCAGGGCAGGTTTTACAGCCTGGCAAATCGAGGTGACTGCCTAGTGTGCCTTCAGAATGCGGCGTAGTGCAGATGATGCGGGGGAAGATACCCTGACTGCTTGTTGGGACCCCTGTAGTAGGTCTCTAGCAATCTCAGGGCAAGCTTTCTCTGGTGCTCTGTTGCCCTCCATGACTTTTGCCTCCTACTCCAGTTCCCATCATCTAAACACCTGCAAACACCTTTCCTAAGCATTTTTTAGTTTGGGTGTGGGCTGAGGTTTTGGGGAGAAGGATCACCCGGGGTGACTGCGAGCAACTGCTCTTGAGCCCCTCTTGCACCCAGGTCCCATGACTCGGCCTCCCCCTTGGAACTATCTACTGGGGTGGCATTCTCAGTCTTCTCGTCTACTTCTCTGGTGGTAGTCTATGTCAGGCCGTGACCTGCAGCTCCTAAGACCTCAGCAAAGGTGTGCTTGTTACCCTCTGCTGTCTGCGCCTGGACTTCTGCGTCGTGCGCCGGGACTACCATCTTCCACTGTGTCCATGGTACCATCCTCTTTGACTTTCCATCTTTGTGCCTTTCCTTGGACTGATACCTGCGCTGTTCTCCCATTATCATCTGCTGCTGAGTTTGTGGCATTGTTCTTGGACCTCCAAACTGACTTCCTCGTGGCCATTTCATCACCACTGCAGTGGGTTTCTCAATCTTATCCCGCCTCCCGTGTTTGGTGACTGGCGCAGTCACGTGTTTCCAGATGACTGCTATTTTAGGAGCCACCTTGGACATCTGTAGCCCTGGGCAACCACCTTTATGGGTGACCCCCCTTGAAAGGCTTTTATTTCCATTATGTATTTCTGTTCATCGCAGATCATGCGCCGACCAGTCAATTATTTGTCTACTTTTCTCCTTCCTATTCTTTTTTTTGCTTCTATGTCTCCTATCTCATCTAGAATAGCCTACTGCGCTCCCCCTGTGCTACCGTCTGCTAAATGCATCTAAATTGTCTTACCTCTCATTTCCTCTGACGCTGCTTCGCAACTCCACTCTGGTCTCTTAAATGTTCACTCTATCTGTAATAAATCAGATTCTATTCTTGACCTCTTTCTTTGTTCTAATTTCCATTTTCTCTGTTTAACTGAAACTTGGGTCACCACTGATAACTCTGTAACTCCTGCCTTTGTTCAAACTGCCTGTTCTTTTTTTCCCATACCCCCACCCACTTAGGCGCAGGGGCGGCACCGGAATCTTCTTCAATTCCTTCAGGACTCTTCTATCTCATCGTTATAATCTCCAAAGATTTCTTTCCTTTGAATACCACTTTTCCTAATTTTCTAATCCTTTCCCTGTCTCACTCCTTGTTGTCTGTCGTCCCTCTGGCCCACCTACTGACTTTCTCAAACATCTTGATCTCCTTCTATTCCATCCTCTACCTTCTTCCTCCCATTTCTTTCTCCTTGGGGGTTTTAATTGCCCCGCCACCATCTCTTCACTCTCTCTGCTGCTTTCTCTTATCAGTTGCAGTTCCTTCCTTCTTCCCACCTGTATGGCTCATACCTTGACTTAATCTTCTTTTCTGTTTCCCCCCTCCCTCCTGTCTCCTCTTCCCCCTTTTATGCTTCTGATCATTTACTTCTCTCCTTTTGTCCCTCCTTCGACTATCTCTATGCATCATAACCTCTCTTCTTTTGATTCTTCATCTTTCCACTGGTCATTGAGCTTTTCCCTTCCTATAATGTTGCTATTCTCCCCCCTTTACCCTGAGTTAGCTGCCAGTACTCTACACTCTTCTGTACATCTGTTCTTGACTCAACTTTCCTCCTACATCCTTTCTCCCCGAAACATAACACTTCACAGCCTTGGCTCACTCCAAGTCTTATTTCCCTTCGCCGTAGCCTCCGTAAAGCTGAGCGGCTTTGGAAAACCTCTCACTCCCTTTCCCATCTTGTTACACTTTCAATTCTGCACTCTTCTTTTGATTCTGCTTTACTGATTGTTAAGAAATCCTACTTCTCCGAACTTACACTTTCCCTATATCACCACCCTCGTAGTCTCTATCAGCTTCTACACAATATCCTCTCTCCAAAATCCCCTGATCCTTCTGCTTTCTCCTTCACTTTCTTCCTCTGAATACTTTACATCTAAAGTAGCTAACCTTCATCTAGCTTTTACTTCCTCTCCCTCTCCTTCTCCTGCTCCATTACTTCACTCCTTTTCATCATTCTCTCCTCTTACTGACCATGACACTTCTGCTCTTTTAACTCGTGCTCATTCTACTGCCTCTCCTTCTGACCGTGTCCCTTCTTCTCTCATTCCCCAAGTATATCCCCATCTTCTTCCTTATATTACTTCTCTTATTTACTCCTCCCTTGTACATTCTTGTTTTATTGCAGTTTTCAAGCATGCACTTATTCTCCCTATCCTGAAAAATCCTTCTCTTGATTGATTTTCTCTAGCTAATTTCCACACTATTTCCCTTTTACCCTGTCTCTCTAAAATTCTTGACCAGGACACCTATACCCAGGTAACCCATTATATGAGTCTTCATTCTCTTCTTCCTCCCTTACAGTCTGGATTCCACCCCTCTCACTCCACTGAAACTGCCCTTCTTCATGTTTCTAAGTCTCCCCTCACAGCCCGCCACACCAAGCTTTCCTCTATTCTTATTCTTCTAGATCTGTCTGCAGCATTTGACACTGTGGACCACTCTCTTCTTATCTCCTCTCTTTCCACGTTGGGTATCTCTGGGTTTGCCCTCAAATGGTTTTGCTCCTATCTTTCACAAACTGACTTATTCTGTTACTTGGTCTGGACACTCTTCTCCCTCACTCCCTTGTCTCTATGGTGTCACCCAAGGCTCAGTACTTGGTCCTCTTCTTTTCGCTCTCTACACCACTCCTCTATCTGCCGACATCTCCTCCTTTAACCTTTCCTTTCACCTTTACACTGATGACACCCAGATCTTTCTCTCTTTCTCTACGTTGGATTCTGCCCTGCACTCCACCATTTCAAACTGTCTTTTAGCTGTTCAGAACTGGATTTCTTCCCATTTTCTATATCTCAATCCCTCAAAAACTGAGGTTGTATTCTTTCCCCCTTCCACTAGCACTTTCACTCCATTCCCCCTTCCCTTTCCTTCCCCATGCCTTCTTTCCTTTTCACGTTCAGCATGCAACCTGGGCATTATCTTTGAACATTCCCTCTCCTTCTCTCTTCCTATTTCCTCTGTTGCCCGCTCCTGCCGTTATGCTCTGTTTAACATTCGCTGTGCTTGCTCCTACCTATCCTTTCATGCTACTAAACCTCTTCTCTTTTCTCTTGTTTTTTCCAGTATTAACTACTATTCATCTGTATTGCTCGGGCTCCTTGCCTGGCACCTTGTTCCTCTTCATTCTATCTATAACCCTTCCGTTCATCTCCTTTTTTCTCTACCCTCTCGGTGCCCTATTACCTCCTCTTTGCTCTCAATTTCATAACTTCTTTTTCGAATCCTGTCTTTCGTATCACTTTCTCTCAATCTTTTTCAAATGCACTCATGGCCTGACCCCGCCCTAGCTCTCCTCCCTACTCTCTTTTTATATCCCTCCACGCCCCTTACGTTCTCAGAATCTATTTCTTTTAACTGTTGCTACGCCTCCCTGTGCCTCGTCTTGTTTCTGCTCTTTTTGTCTCTTGGCTCTTAAATATTGGAACAGTTCTATTTCTAGGGAAAGAGTCAGCCAAACGCCACCATGCCTGAGCCATAATACATCACAACACTAACTCAAATTGCACATTTGCCTGGCTCACAGTGCACTCGCTACCATCTTTGTTGTGGACAAAACGATTTTTTTTTCTGGCCAATAAAATCACTTAAGGAACAGAAGATTCAACTGCAGTATATATTACAAATAGGGCATAGGAAACCCTGTGCCTGGTTTTGTTACTACGCAGCCTTGCAAACAACAGTTATCCATTGCATCTCATTAGAGGCTGGCTTTGTTCGCCCTCACTGCTTCGACTTTAACTACTGGCTAAATGGTGACTGCAATTTTGCTCTTAGTGGGACTAGCATAAGTACACTTTGATTTGTTGCTTACTACCGGACGTCTTGAATCTTAATGTATCTGCCAGTCCTTGCTATCTGTTGGCTAGTTGCTCCCAGCCTTGCTAAATTTTAATCTGCTGGTCACTATGCACCTAATTTGATTGTTTTGTTTTGGTATCCCAGTCACTATAATTGGACCTCACTGACATCGACTGACCAACTTTCCCGCCTCCCTGCCTTCCCTTAACTGGTACCCCATCTCTCCACCCTGATATATGCTCATGGACCTCTTATCCACTGCAACTGTACCCTTCATCAGGGGCCTTCAGTCACTCAGCTGCATGATATCCCCTTTCTCTCCCCCATTCTTGCTATCAGACCTTGTTACAACGGCACTCAAGTCACATTCTCTCTCCTTCAAACCTCATTTACTTCTCGTGGCTCCTGTGTGGAGTAACTCTCCTCTCTCTGCTCACACCGGCACAACACATTCCCTAGGGCTATGTAATGCCCAATCCTTCTGCAACAAGACTTCTTTCCTCACTTTGACATCTTTGACACCTACCACCCCCTCCTCCGGGTAATGGCTATTACAGAAACCTGCATCTCCTTCTATGGCTCAGCTACACTTGCTCCCCGTCACATCAACTCCACTACCTTCCCCCACTCCTCTTGCATATCTAAGAACCCCCCCATAGACTTCATCCCCTCCATTTCTCAACTGCTTCCTCCTACTGTAATAGTAAAAGGAAATATCGAGGCTGAGTACCCCAAAAGGAAATACACCAAACACGGGCTATGAAGATTCACAGATCTTTATTCT
The DNA here is from genome assembly GCF_040938575.1 of Ambystoma mexicanum. Taxonomy (NCBI): domain Eukaryota; kingdom Metazoa; phylum Chordata; class Amphibia; order Caudata; family Ambystomatidae; genus Ambystoma; species Ambystoma mexicanum. The sequence continues at coordinate 332,628,012 of NC_090934.1, read as the reverse complement.
ATAACTGTACAGTTTACAAAGAAACAAAGTATCAGATAGCTATCTGGCCCTCAGTACATCACAGTGAATACCAGCCCTTTCCGTGTGAGAAGTGAGAGGTACGGACATCTAAACAGTTCTGCTTTTTATACACTTCCGATCATAATGTCCAGCCCCCCGGCTACTAATACTCGGTCTAGGGATCGTGCCGAGTTCACTCCTAGTTTGTCCAACTATATGCATGTGGATCATCTTCAGTTTACACACTAACAAATCACAATGGCAACAGTGCATTCTTGGATCTTACAATAAGCCTTAACACATGTCCTATAGAATGTAGTTCAACAAGTGTCCACGTTCAGTGTTTAGACAGCATTGTGGTTGATGTATCTCCATGATTGGACTTGTTGGCATAGGTAATCCTCTGTCTACAAGTCAGACATAGGACAAGGTCTTTTTACTCAACCCAAACATTCGGCCAACAGACAGTTTAGACATTAACTTGTGCACAAAGGTCAGGATGGCTCAGTTACAAGTGGAAAACACTGTCCACAATTTTAGAACACAGAGTTACTTTGGTGTGGAAATCAAAATGGCAGATGGACCTAAAATGGCTGCTAAGTCAATCTAAGATCAGAACTTTGTAATGCGGATTTCTTCACAGAGCGACTGGGCTTAGGCCAATATATACAGTAAAGGAGGCACAATATGATATCCCGTTTAACAAACCCTCCTTTTGGCCTAAGCCAAGCGCTAAACTACTTCTAGTCAATTTACGAGTAACTCCAGGTCTCAATACCCATACATCCTGAATCACTATCAGAGATATCAATTGCCATGAGGTCAGATACTGAGATTTCCTTCAGCACGAATTTGTTGGATATTTTCTCTGGGGAGTATACCTTGTGCCCTAGTGTACCCATTGCTTGTGCACAACATCCTCCTAACATCGAACACATACCAGGAAGACATTGTATACAACAGCAGAAAAACACTAGAATACCTAAAATGATCAGTAAGACCGAAAGTAGCTTCCATCCCTAGGATCGTCGGGAGTCCCAGAACCAAGCGCTAAAATCACAGTTACCCTCGGGAACATGCACTTCTCAACTAAGGACGTGCAGATTTTGTATTGCTCTGAAAATCGTTGGGGAGGAATCTGGCACGAAAACACAGCAAGCGGACCCCACTAATATACATACCCCACCATGTTCAGCCAGGATGACATCTAATGCCATCCGGTTCTGAAGTGCTACTAACCTTATTGCTTTCTGTTTTAAAGTCATATTATAGAGTATGTCAGTGGTCCGGTTGATGGTCCTCTCCAGTACTCTCGCTAGTCTCCTGATATCTTCTGAATTCAATATTTGTCCCCAAAATGGCACAAAGGATTTAGCTACATCGCCCAGAAATTGTGCTGAAGTATAGCCATTCTCGTCCCGCCGTGGACGAGCCTTTGAAACTTCTATGGTGTTAGCAATTAACAGAATCCCTAAATAACAGGTTCCCTGCCAATCCCTGGGTAACCATGGAAATGCTACATTACCACAAACTAAGTAGGTTCACCTACATACAAAGGTCTGTCCTCACTAGTCAAATTCGCAATGTTGGCACAACCCTTAAAATCACCCATTGACTGAGTACCATTCCTCCGTATGCAGAAAGAAACTGAATCGGGGCTGTGGTTGACAGTATAAGAAGGTGGTGTGGCATCCCGATTGCATATAGGAGGCATCTTGAAAGAGATCAAAGATTGAAAAGGACGGGACAGTCTGTCAGGAGGCCTAATAGAAGCAACATTAGGCTTGCTCCTATTCGAAAAGAGTGAGCATCCCAGGAGCATTAGAACATGTTTCTCAAAATCGTTCAAATTAGTCCCATCAAAGTTCCCCGAGATGCTATTGTTCCATCGGTCAAAGAATAGTGCTCTTAGAGAAGCATAGCATGCAGTTGTCAAAGGTAAAGGATGAATATACCAACCCAGCCCCTGATCCCCGTGTTGCGGTAAATGCGAACAGACCCAACAATTGGATTTGTTAAAAATGGCAAATGTAGCATTCATAATGAGTAATAGAGTGTTATTGTGGTAACTCTGTCTGTGCTTAGAGTCTCTAGGGGATAGAGTGTGCAGATGCACAAAGGCGTAGAAATAGTGGGTATATTTTCAGTGGGTAACATATTCTCAAGCGGATGTACTTCTTCCAGATACCAGAAACCTAAGGCAATGACTATTATAAAACCAATTGACATTATCACAACACAACAATACTTTTTCGGGGGCCACCCATTTGATTGTTCGTTTTCACAGCCGGTCACACAGTCTCTTATCTGTTCCATAGGAGTGGGAGTGGTTGCAGGCATTGTTTCTTCAAACGACTGCACCAAAGTTATTTGCTGGCGATCTCCAGACCGCGCGTCTTCTTAGTCCTTTCACAAACCCTAGCCAACAGAATCCCCTTATATACAAATGATCAGGCCAAAAAGGCAAGCCCTTTGATGATTTTCCTTGATGGCACAGCCGAACCGTGCAGTAAGTCTACTTCCTCGGACGCAGATCGTACCTTGTGATCCCTGGTACTGAATGATCTGTGAACAACGTGTCGTTACTCTCTGATGGAAGCGGCGAATGCAAAGCGAGATCGGACACAAGATTTGGAACAACTTTTAAAGATGAAACTGTATGAGAGTGTGGAGATAAAGTGGCTGTTTCCCCAGGCCCCACGGGCTCAGGGAGAGTCTCTGACGCACTCTCAATGCTGGTTAAAGCTTCATGATTGTTGGTTACAGCATTAGTTAGGGGTTCTGTGTCTTCTGTATCATGTGGCACAGGGTGAGGAATTCTTTTGATATGCGGCGCGTGGATCCAGTGCTGTCTGCCCTCCACTCACATGGCTGTCTGTGTGACCAGAAGAACCTGGAAGGGAACCCGCCAAAGAAGTGCAAGGCAAGAAGATCGCTTGAATGACTTCGTGAGGACCCAATCTCCCAGCCGTATGCTGTGACCGGGGCCCTCATATCTCACAAGTAAAGCCTCTCGCACCTGGTGATAAATCAAATACAGATTTTTAAGTAACTGGCCACAGTAATCAGAAAGAAGTACATTCTCGTCCTCACGTAAAGAACGTGGCCTTGGGATGTTCCAAATGTTAGCTGGCCTATCCATGACCACCTGAAAGGGAGATAGCCCAGTCTTAGTTTGAGGGGTTGTTCTCATGGACAATAACACGATTGGTAAGGCGTCCGGCCATTTCAGTTTGGTGCCGGCACACGTTTTAGCGAGCTTGTTCTTGATGATGCTGTTGTGTCTTTATACTTATCCAGCACTCTGTGCGTGTCTGGCCGAATGGAAGCGTTTATCGATCTGTAATCCGCACATATCTGCAGAATTGCAGCAGCGATAAAATGTGGACCATTGTCCGACCAGATGACTCTCGGCAATCCAAATCTAGGAAAATATTCCTTCAGCCTGGACTTTGCCATTGTCATTGCTGTGGCATCTTTGACAGGATAGGCTTCAACCCATTTGCTAAAAGTGCAGATTACCACTAGTACATATTTAAGTTTGTTACAACGCTCCATTTCGATGAAATCAAAGTGTCTGACCTCAAAGGGGACGGAAGGTGGACCAAAACTACCTCTAGGAGTCAATGTGCCCTTTCCCACATTATGCTGTAGACAAATCATACACCCTTGAACGAAGCGCTCAGCTGCTTTAGGGATTTTATCATTTACCCACACATCTTGCAACATTTTGGTGATTTTACGAGCACAAATATGAGTGGGACTATGAGCCATAACAACCATCATCATAATATACGCGTCAGGCAGTAACCATTTCCCTTCAAATTTGTCCACCCAACACCCATCATAATCCAATTCTGCCAAACCCTCAGCCCATTTCTTAGATTCCTCTAATGTGGCATCGGCTTGGATATTCTTTACTGATTTGATACCCTCATCCAAAGTACAGGCATTTGTGGCTTCCCTTGAAGTATACATTTCTGAAGAGAGATCAGTGGCAGTCTGTTTGGCTATCTGGTCAGCGAAAGCGTTCCCTTTTCCTACATTATCTATAATCTTCTGATGTGCTGCACATTTCATGATCGCTAACTGAGTAGGGAGTGCAAGCGCTGAAAGTAACCGTACTATCAAGGACCCGTGCTGGATCTTAATGCCATGGGAGGTCAAGAAACCTTGCTGTGTCCAAAGTCTGCCGAAGTTGTGAACCACCCCAAAGGCATACTGACTGTCAGTATATATGTTCACGGTAAGCCCTTTGGAAAGTTCACAAGCTCGGGTCAATGCTATAATCTCTGCGGCCTGATTCTTTTGGTTTCCACAACCGTGCTCAATGTGGTGATTGCATAAGCAGCTGTGGATGTACCATCTGGGAGTTTGAAGCAGGAGCCATCACAAAACAGCTCCCCTTGTGGATTGTTCCATTCAAAGGAATGTCTCTTAGATCGATTCTGCCTTTGGTCTCTTGTTCTGTAGTGTAAAGGCAGTCATGTGACTCTTCGTCACTGCAAGCAGTACCTTGCGGAAAAGGTACAAGTTCAGCTGGATTAAGGACACAACACCTCTTTATTTGGATGTGCGGTGCAAACAAGATCAATTCGTATCTCGTCAATTGTGCGGAGGTGAGGTGTTGAGTTTGTGTTCTGTTTAATAGAAAATCTACAGAGTGAGGTACCATCAGGGTTAAAGCATGACCTAGGACCATTCCCTCGCTCTGTTTTACGGATGCAGCAACAGCAGCGACAGCTCTCAAACCTCTTGGCAAAGTGCGTGGAACAGGATCAAGGCAGAAGAAAAGTAGCCGCACGGCCTATTCTTCCCTCCATGTTCCTGCGTTAACACAGCCAAAGCATATCCATCACATTCATGCACATACAACACAAAGGCCTTTTCATAGTTTGGTGTGCCCAAAACCGGTGCCGAGCACAATGCAGTCTTGAGCAGATCAAATGCTTGCTGGTGTTCCAAGCTCCACGGCAATGGCGAAGAAATGCCCTTCTTCGTCAAAACCAACATTGGTTTAATCACTATGGAGAAGTTTGGGATCCACTGCCTACAGTAAGAAGCCATTCCTATCAAGGCTCTAACTTCCTTCTGTGTATTTGGGACAGACATACTAGAAATGATTTTTATCCGTTCAGGCGTCAACCTTCTTCCCTCCTTTAAGAGGCAACCTCCTGGCAACAATATTGACATTTTTAAAGTGAAGCTTTGTGTCCATGTTTAGCCCTCCTTACAAGCACTCTCTGAGTCAGCAGATAAGAGAAGATTGTCTACATACTGAAGCAGTGTACTTGTAGTAGGCAACTCAAGTATGTTGAGCTGCTCTTTCAAAGCCCTACTGTAGATGCTAGGACTTTCCGTGTAACCTTGTGGCGCACGGGTAAAGGTAAACGAGCGCCCCCCTAAGGTGAACGCGAACAAGTATCTACTGTCTTCATGTATAGGGATACTAAAGAAGGCGTTCTTTAGATCCACCATACTAAAGTGAGTAGCTGAAGCCGGAATTATGGGTAATATTATCGCCTTTTTTGTACACGGACAAAATCGGACTATTGCACAGACTACCTGCAATTTCCTCAATCACCCTTCGATGCACAAAATCAGAGAGTATGCATTTGAAAGCTTGCTCACCATCGACCGAGATTTTGTACTGTGGAATACGTGGCAACTTCACTCCATGTTTCAAAATAATCTTAACGGGCTCAATTTGCAAAACACCGACATCATTATCATCAATTGCCCATAAACACTCCGGAACATCACTGAATTCCGGCGGCAAAGGTCTAGTTAAGAACTGAGAGACAGAAAGTTGCTGTGCTGAAATCGTGAAACACACTCCATCAGAAGAACAATGAATTACTGCATTTAATTCCTTCAACAGATTCAACCCCAACAAATTCTCTCCGCAATCCGTGGACAAAAGGAATGGACAGTGGTCTGTAAATGGACCCAAAGAAATGGGTACCGGCGAGGAAACCGGACAGACAACTGGTGTGCCAGAAAACCGTAGAGAAACATTGGTTTGCCCTGACAGTGGAATGTTTGGAACCCGTGAATGGTCAATGGAACACTTATGTGCCCCTGCGTCTATCAAGAATAGATGTTTCCTGTTTCCCACTAACATCTCAACGTAGAGACCTTTCTGATTAACGGGAATAGGCGTTGGTTCCAAACTCTGCTTCGGGCAATCCTAGCGAAACAAAATGTCATCAAAAGGAAGTTCTTCAGAGAGGTAAGCAGCAGAAGGATGATCAAAAATGTTTCAATTATCCACACTTGGTGCCTGATTGTCCTGTGAAAAAGGTTGCTGTGAATCCTGTGAAAACTGACTTCTACAGGACCCCCTCCCCCAGGGCAGCCTCTGGATTGTCTACCCTTATTACCAAATGCGTTATTCAACCTCTGCTGGAGGATCGGGCATTGTGCATGCCCATGACCCTCTTGTCTGCAATAAGCACACTGGTTTATGTTTACAGGACCCAATGGCGCACTTCCCTGTGGAACATACTGACCCTTAAATTGTGAATTACCCCCTCTAAGGCTTCTAACAATTTGCTGTAATAGAACTTTTGTCTTTAAGTCTCCTTTCCTCTTTTCAACTCTTTCTTTTTCATTATTGACACGATTCTCATAGTACTGAGCCATATGTAATACCTCTGACTGAGACTTCACTTGCCAAGCGCTCTCGGAGAATATAATTTGTGACTTGATGTCAGGCAGCAATCCACGCACAAATTTGTCCAAGAATAGTCATTTCCCAGACTCTGTGGCTAAGACTTGCCCACTGAAATCTGAAAATACCTGTCGGAACCGATTAAAGAATTCGGTACCATCCTCAGACTTCCCTTGGACACAGGCAGTAAGCTTGTCCCAAATAATCCTCTTTTCAGGAATTATGGCTTTCAATTTTGTAACTATTCTGTCAGGCAAAGTTAGTATTACCTGTGGCGGTCTCTCGCCAGCTGGCCTTTCATGTTATTCCATGTATCTCCTAACCCAGGTACATCATCTACAGTCCTAATCTGCTTCCACAAGTCAACAGGCAGGCGTATGGTAAATAACAAATCAATATCACTTAAGGTGAATACTGAGGATTGCAAAACAGACTCCATTTCTTTATAGAACCTTGTCGGACTCTTCCTAATATCAGGAATAGATTGTTTTATGGTGTTCACTTCCTGTCTCGAGAACGGGACGTGAACAAACTGTGACACATAGTGTGCAGGAATATCTTGAGCAGCTGCACCTGTTGCAGGATCAGCCGGAATCTCAACTTTTGGGACAAATGTCGGAGGAACCTCTCTCATAGGCAACTGAGAAGTAGGCAACTCCGAACGCTTACTAAGCAACAGAGCCAGATCGAGCGCTAAAGCAGCTGAAGAAGTGTCAAACGAAAAAGCTCTCTTATAAATACTCAATAACTCTGCGGGACAACAAATCTTTCTTTTTATGCATTCATCCTGTAGGTACTCTACCATTACCTGTATCTCTTTCCTCTGCATTTCTGGCGTATACTGACTATATGTGTCATATACTTCAACAGGAGTTATCGACGTGTCTGAGATCCACCTAATCGCATCCTTCGTACAAATTCGTGTTTCCTCATTTATCAATTTATGACAAGGAGAGAACCGTTTCTGCAAAATATAGCGTCCAAACTATCACCATCTATTTATTCATTCCTTAACCTTTCCAACTCCCTTCTATACACAAAAAACCTCTCGACATGCTCATGTACTTTCTACGCAGTATCTCTAGAAAATGCTAAAGTATTCAGATCCCTTAACCCTTGTGGGAGATCTATATCATTTAGCCTGTTCCACAATTTGAATTCCTAATCCTTCAATAAAAAAGTTTTTCTCAGGAAAATTGTCTAAGTTATAGAGTGTGGCAAGAACATCGGCTTGTTCACCCTTCTCCATGCAATGTTTAGCCAATGCAGTCAATTCATGCTTCCTCTCTGAAGACACAGTATTACGAGTTACAATTCTTGATCCCGCTCCCCGATCTACTACAAGCGGTGTAGAACCACTTAGAAGAGGGAGACTAGGTACATTTTGTACATTCGGAAACAGAGGTGCTATCACTGGCGCAGTAGGCAAACCCACCGGAACGGTAACAATAGGCAAAGGTAGAGGAGCATGTGGGGAAGCAACGACAAGAGGAGGACCAACAGCCGGAGGAAGAGGAACATTAAAAGGAGCAAGTGGAGGAGCAGGAGGAGCTACGAGGAGGAGGAATAACAGCAGGAAGAGGTAAAACAGCTGGAAGAGGAACATACGGAGGTGGCACAGTGGCACCAGGCCTTCATTCATTTAAAAGTTTGTCAATAAGTTCATCAGATACATGAAAGTCTTTAGAAGGATACATTTTATGGATACCAAGTGAAAATGCCCTACCCATATTCCTAACTGACTCAGACTTGCTTTTTCGGCGTTCGTCATATGACGGCGTGCATGTTTTTCTCTACTCTTAAGTTGCTGCAAAGCTTCTTTCTTCAATTCTGTAATACATCAAATGCTGCAGATCTAGCCTTTTTCTTTAATAATATGGATTCTAAGTATTCAATACAAGGGATTTCAAAACTACCATTGATTGGCCACTGAAGTTCGGAAGCATGTCTAGTTTGTCTGTGCCAAATATCATTAAACACTATACTACCAATGCCGTGCTTATAGTACATAGTACACGCCGGCGACCCCTCCATTGGTGCCGGTCGGCCAAATTCCAAAGATTGTCTGTCACTGCAGAATAATGCCCTGAAGCAGGCAGACAATTTCTCAGGCATAGCAGAATACTGGTGTTACCTGGTCAATAATTTTACTCACGAGTGCAATGCACCAAAACAAATTATCAGGATACTTAAGAATCGGGTCACGACTCACCTGATCAAATCCTAAGGAGGTCCAATCGGATTTCAAAGTTCTAACTAAGGTCCCACATGGTTAGTGATTTCGGCAAATCTGCCCGCCTCGATATATGGACCCTCGTCAAGATGTCGTCTCGGACCGTGGGCTCACCGTCCAGGGATCGGATCGTGCAGCGCTGTTGAGGTGTCGCTTCTCATCCAAGAAAGGGGCCCCCTATTACACCGTCCGATCCCGGTCCGATAGCCGTGTTAACCTTCAATGAGCTGGCATCAATCTTGAGGGTTCCTATTCGGGCGCCATCTGTAAAAGCAAAAGGAAATATCGAGGCTGAGTACCCCAAAAGGAAATACACCAAACACGGGCTATAAAGATTCACAGATCTTTATTCTTTAACTGTACAGTTTACAAAGAAACAAAGTATCAGATAGCTATCTGTCCTTCAGTACATCACAGCGAATAACAGTCCTTTCAGTGTGAGAAGTGAGAGGTACTGGACATCTAAACAGTTCTGCTTTTTATACATTTCCAGTCATAATGTCCAGCCTCCCTACAGGTTAATAATACTCATCTAGGGTTCGTGCCGAGTTCACTCCTAGTTTGTCCAACTATATGCATGTGGATCATCTTCAGTTTACACACTAACAAATCAAATGGCAATGTAGTTCAACAAGTGTCCACGTTCAGTATTTAGACAGCATTGTGGTTGATGTATGTCCACGGATAGGACTTGTTGGCGTAGGTAATCCTCTGTCTACAAGTCAGACATGGGACAAGGTCTCTTTACTCAACCCAAACATTCAGCCAACAGACAGTTTAGACATTAACTTGTGCACAAAGGTCAGGACGGCTCAGTTACAAGTGGAAAAAACTGTCCACCATTTTAGAAAACAGAGTTACTTTGGAGTGGAAATCAAAATGCCGGATGGACCTAAAATGGCTGCTAAGTCAATCTAAGATTGGAACTTTGTAACACGGATTTCTTCGCAGAGTGACTGGGTCTAGGCCAATATATACAGTAAAGGAGGCATAATATGATATCCCGTTTAACACTACTTTTCTCACCATTATTGACACTTATCACCCCCCCACCACCCGAGTACCCTCAACCTCCTTTTCAATGACTTTGATCTCCTACGTGTATCCCTGCCCTTGCTGTGCGAACTACACTCATGGGTGACTGCAACCTCTCATATTGTGAGTTTAAGCTTTCGACTACCTCACTGTACCTGGCTCCCCCTGTGCTACCTGTCACTCGGTCACTCCCTACTGCCCACAACCAGTGGTGGAAATGGAAAAAATGTGGTGGGGGATAATACAACATAAGGGCCGGGGTGGGGGAGGAGTTTGGGGGGCAGTGCCCAGAGGCGTGGACTAGAGGGGCTGGGGTTCGTAGTGGACTTCCAGCAATGCTGGAATATTTATAAAACAGGAATCAGTTCTACATGTACATGTACAAGCATTGTGAATTACACACCAGTGCCAAAGTCATGGTAAAAGGCAATGCTGCTGCCTTCACGGGCACTTTTTTTAAAAAAAAAAAATATATATTTTTTCATTTTCCAGCACGATCATGTGCTTGGGCGGCTGACTCTGGCCGGATCCTGAGATCCGGCTCCAAATCTGGTGCCGGATCCGCCGAGAGCCAGCCCAATGACCAGCACCACCCACAACAAGTCAGTCCCCAATTGATTGGGCTTACAAAGACCCCAATGAATGGATCACCTCCTCTAGCTCGAAGGTTCATCTGGGCTGTCATCTGGCAGTGCCCGCCCCTCCTGAACCCCATCCCCTCCCGCACATCAGTGAATATACTGCCTAGGATTATGGTCTTCAGAATACACATATTCCCTAATGTGAGTTTGCTCACTTCTAAATCTCAATCATGCACCGTCGGTGCTGCCGCTCTTCCAATCTCATTCACCCTTACTACTTATTTCTTTTATCTCTGCCAAGGCTACTTTGTACTTTTGTAAAGCACACAGTTTTGGGACTGCCCAGACACATATACTTGCTTATGTACAGAGCTCTTCCTTCCTTCCTTCCTTCCTTCCTTCCTTCCTTCCTTCCTTCCTTCCTTCCTTCCTTCCTTCCTTCCTTCCTTCCTTCCTTCCTTCCTTCCTTCCTTCCTTCCTTCCTTCCTTCCTTCCTTCCTTCCTTCCTTCCTTCCTTCCTTCCTTCCTTCCTTCCTTCCTTCCTTCCTTCCTTCCTTCCTGAATCCTATGCAGTTCCCTTAGAGAGCACTACCGAAGATTAGGACTACAGGTATATGCAATAAATCACCTTTGGTATCAGTCTGTACCACACAGATTTAATTGGTAGCTGTGGCTGAGCAGTCAGACTTATCCCAAGAGGGAGATGAGCAGTATTCAAGGTTTACACAATAGGGCTACAATACTATGGAACAAGGAAGCAGTGACCAAAGCATTGCATCAAAAAGAATATATATATATTTATTTTACACACTCTTAAATTCAACACACAAATCACTATCCTTAAAGCAAGTTAAAAAGTCAAGAAAAGTATACACAACTCCCTATTTAAATTGTAGACAAGTTTGAGCAAGAGTGAAAACTGAGCAAAACGGCACAGTGTAAAACCAAGCAGAAATGGCACTCTAACAATTTCTTCAGAGGGAGTGAAAGGACACGTCATACAGGTTTAGACTCCTAAACACACCAGCAACACTTCCCAATTGGATTGTGAACAAGTTAGGCAAGGCAGTACTTTAGCATAGGCAATACCTAGGTGAAAATCAAGCAAAATGGCACTTCACAATATTAAAAAGGCGGAAGGAAAGGTGGTTATGAGAGTTTAGGTGCACCAACACGTTTCCTGATGAAAAGCAATCTAGAGAAGGCAGTTGTAACAGATTTAGCCAGAGTCAGTGGTACAAGGCAAAGTGCCCAGGATCAAACTGTTCTAGTAGCTGCAGTCAAGTCTTTGTTTAACGTTTGAAAAGGCAGTTGCAGAAGGTAAAAGACAATGTTAGACAAAAGGGGAGGACATCCCAGAAGGTAAGTAAAGGATTTAAAACACCTTTAGCAGTACCCAACGAAAAGGGAGGCCTGGCGGAACAATGTACCTTAAATGTGGAAGAGGCACCTGCAGTGGTGGTAGTTCCTGGCAGTTCCTCCAGTTCGGGGGATCCAGCAGAGGAAGAGAGGCTCGCGTCATGAAGGAAGGTTCGAGTTACTGCACTTCCCAGGGATGAAGCCAGCCGCGGTGCTGCCAAAATGAAAATAAAAGGTACGCTCCTTTAAATCGCGGTCGTGGTGGACTGGTGCCTGGCTATCTGGTCTCCTAGTGCTGGGCACTGGCGATTCGACCAAGGCAGGTCCTGGAAGGCGATTGGTGAACTGGTTTGCCCCACCAGCTCAAGGAAAGAAGACTCTTGCGGGTGAAGATCTTCTTGGGTCGTTGGAGAAAAGGGGTGAGGATCTGCAGCAAGGTTTCACCGGTAGCCCAGTCGTTGGAGAAGTCTTCGACTTCTCTCCTCTTCGGATTTCTTAGGTCCAGTGGTGACGTCTTGTCCTCCAGTCCTCAGAGACCTGCTTTTATGCAGAAAAACCCCCATTCATACAGCCTAGCTGTCACTCACACAGTGGGATGGCTATCCTGGCGGGATAACCCCCCAGTCTATCAGGGCAGTGTGCGACTAGGGTTGCCTAGGTAACCCTGTCTAGGGTGCCTATTCCCCCTCCCACACATCCCATCTTCCCCAGACTCAGTGGCACCGAAAGGAGGGCTTCTGTGCAGAAGCCCACCAAAATGACGAACAAAGGATCCCTGACCTGGGTTAGGATTTCAGAGAAAGACACGAGAAAGAAATATTATCAAAGATCTGGCAATAAAACCCTACCGGAGTAAAGTTAATAACAAAATAAACCTGCGGTTTGTTAGAGGCTGTAAATTGTAGCCTCGAACAATGAGAAAATCCCATAGGAAAATGTTTGCGGTCGAATATTTATGGTAGTAACCACTGCCATCAGCCAGAAACTTTGGAGAGAGGGACTAGACTGTACCCTCTCGAAAATGAACACTAGGGAAAAACTATTAACCCTTTCCAGTACTTCCATAGTAAGATGGGTTGTACTGGTTTTGTTAATAACTATTGACCAGTAAAGTCAATGGGGACTTTACATGCCCTGGGAGACAGTCAGTCCCAGGGTACGGAGTCTATGTTTGGGGGTCACTATGACACCCCTGTGTTACTGCACTGAGGGTGCTGTGTAACACACATGTAAAAAGATGATACCTATGAGGGTGAGAAAAACCCCATAGACCATAAGCACGCAAATAGCCTAAAACACACATCAGCAATCTGTCTAAGAGTGGGAAAAAGAGTCTCACTCTTATCAAGAGAAAAAAAAGAAACCCTTCAAATCCAGCAAAGCTGCTGGGGGACTCTATAGGTAAGGGAAATTAGCCTTTTAAGAGAATCCCTCCCTCCCTCCCTCCCTCCCTCCCTCCCTCCCTCCCTCCCTTCCTTCCTTCCTTCCTTCCTTCCTTCCTTCCTTCCTTCCTTCCTTCCCCTCTTCTCTCTCTTTCTTTCTCACTCTCTATCGGTGATAAACTGTGCTTTCTGGTGTACTGTTCCTGGCTTTACCCGGTGCGTGCCACGCCGAGGGAGCAGGAGGTGACTGGAAGGGGAAACCTGATGCAACACTCCCCAAGGTCCCCTGCATGCCTATTAGTGAGGCAGCCTGCCACATCCTCGGGCACAGCATGAGCTCCTCGGCTATGCCATGCCTCCCCGAGGGAGAACAGGAGCAGGTGGGCCTGCTCGTCCTCTGCTTGTCAAAGCGAGGCTGTTTAAACTTTCACAACATCCAACGCCCCAGGATATGCTTAAGTCGCTGTGTTGCTTTGCATGTCACATTTGCTTAATATGTGTCACGCACATGGCTGTTGGTCGGTCCAGCTACATCAGAGTTCGGATGCCTCTTAACTTGACTTACTTGTTTTTGCCTTCACGCACCAATACGCCCAGAACAACTGTGCACCAGTTCTTTGTCATTGTTGATGTTACGTCAAATGCTCATGGAATACCTCAGACTTGCAATAACCCCAAAACAAACAACATGATGATAATCATTAACGTTGCGGGGAGGGGGGGGGCTTGGGGGTGAGGGGGGATGAATAGGACAGCGCAAGCTCAGCTAATAATTACTTTGACTTCTTATGCTGTTTCGCAGCAATGTACATATGTATGGGTCTAATTCACAGAGCATTTTTCAATGGAATAGCACCATTATAAAATGCTCCTGTGATTTAGGACCATACCTACCAGGTTTCACGGTTACCGAAGTAGGTGGTACTATGAACTCGAAAAGGATGAAAGGCTAAGGCAGCATTGTCAAAATGTGCACCTGGTACCTGCATGTCACACAGCGATCTCAGTAGCGAATGCACAACTCACTCGCCACCGTACCTTAAAAAATAGCTTTACCCTTGACTGGCCGGGCTACCAAAGGTGAGCTAAACAGGTTCAGAGTTCTTCTTTTGCTTGCATTACTTGGTACTGCATTTAGGTGGACAGATTAGATCAGAGTTTTCTAAACTGTGGAATCACACCTCATGTTAGAAAATGATCTGTACTTCTACTTAGCGTTTCTCTTTAGACAACCTTCAAATGCGCTGTGATCTTATGGAACTGCCTTTCGCGTGTGTCCCGATTCCATAAGATGGGTGGCATGAGGGAATTCATATGTCAGTACCTTGAGAACAATAAAAACCTTTAAGCATTGGCATTTCACCCCTAATGCTATATTCCGCTCTCTTATGGTGGCCTTAGTTCAAATTGCAGTCACCAGGTGTGCACCGCGCATACCGCGCCTGCACTGTGGGTACTAATTGCCGTCTTCTTGTGTGGTTTAGTCATCGAGACTCCAGGTTAAGAGTCAGGAATCGTGCAAACCAGTCCCAGATCCCCACTGACGTGCACTTTGACCTTACGTAAGTCAAAAATATTCATCTGGTTAAGTTTCTTAGTACTTTAATTAGGATGAGAATTTTACACAAAAAATGTGCCTGGACAGGGATAATGGGTGGGGCGGGGGGCGGTGGGTGAAAATGTAACCCTTACATCAGGGCACAGCACATGGATTGCCACTGCATTATTTGTTATGACCCAGCTACGTCGAAGTGGTTTTTACAGAAAAGAATAAACACTTTATAAAAGATGTGCAAACACAACTTATTAACAATACTTTGTTTTGCTAATTCACAGTAAAATCCACTGAAAGCAAAGCAAGGCTTCCAGCCAACTGGGAGGCTAGCACACTGTTAAGGTAACCATTGTTGAGCACAATTTTAGCCTTACCTTCACTAAGCGTCAATTGAGGGCTTAGGCTCAGTCAAAAATAGAACTTTAAAGTAATTCTCACACTAGTACATTATAGATGTCCAGAAGAATATGTGCTGTTTTAGGTTTCCCAAAATGTATGAAGCTAATTAAGCACAATATAATGGACAAAAAGGGGAAAATGACAAAACAGTCCAAGATATATATGTGTGTGTGTGTTTGTGTGTGTATGAATACGCTGGTATCACATGACTCGCTTTAAATCATATTGATTGACTACTTTCTAAAAGTAAGAGTGGTATAATTCCTGATTCCTGACATGTAAGGGTAAAGAGCAAGATCCCTATTAAGCTAACTGTTTCCAGAAAGGCATGGAGATGTAATATGAAACATCAAAAAACGCGAGTGTTATCCACGTACTTGGAGTACCTCCTATCTAATGCCCATTTATAAGAAAGCTGTGCGGTCTTAGCCTGGAACTACCGTCCCATACCAATATTAGATGCGGATCCCTCCCCTCCCTCAACCTTTTCAAACATAGAGCCAAATGTTGGCTCGCCTCCTCCAATGCCTAAGCTACATTCGAAAAATGTGTTGCAATAACCTATGTAAGGATGTACTACTTGACAAACCATGTATCGTTGTACTACCTACCTATGTCTATTTCTATGCCTTATTTATTGTTTGATATATTATCACTGTATGCAACTTATGTAACCATTGCCTTAAGAAATGCGCCCGGTAGCCTCCGGGCCTGGTCTGCGCTATACAAATAAATAAATACAAATAACAAGGTATGTGCTTCCATTCTTCTAGAACGTCAAGAAACATGGTCAGCAAAGGTAGGCAGACTCTGTAAGGCTCACACTAGTTCTCATAAGCGGCATGGTACAAACCCGAATGGGTTTATAATAAAATGATGCAGGCGCTACAAGACCATTCACGTGGCCACAATAGAGCTATCTTCTGCCTTCGACCTTGTTAGCGGGAATCTCCTATAGCAGAAGCTCCTTTAACAGAGGTTAGCACAGGAGCAACTTGTCGGGGAAGCAAAACCATGCAGAGCAACAGAGGTTCAAATCGCGGATCCGCACTTAGAAACCGAAGTCAGGTACGGTATTAGGCGCGTTATAAAAAACTATTAAATAAATAAATTCAACTCCCGAACGAAACATAGAAATATTAGTGCCCTATCCACAATATTTGTTTGAAGAATTTAGCATTGTTATGAAATCGGAAACAGAAAGGGTGACTGTTTTGTGGAGTGATGTGACTACTCGCTAGCCAATTTTGGTAAAACGAGGATAAACTTAATTGAACACCCGGAAAAGGTTAAGTGGACCTTATGTCACTCAGACTGGTGTTTGACGGTGGACAAGTATCACAGTTACAGAAGCCTAGTTACACTCGCGAATCATTGGAAGATTTTTTCTTGTCTGACAGTTAGGTATGATTTCATTCAGTTTCAGTGGAACCTTTATTAGACAAGGGAAATCCTTCTTAGAGGAAAGGAAATTGAATCAGAAGCTGCTTATTGCCATTTCTGTGGGGATCCAGTGAACTTAGAAACTCTCAAACATATGTTAGTCGCTTGTACCCAGTTTAAATGTAGATGCGCGTGGCCCTTTAGAAATTGTTTGAAATTTGGGGAGATCTCTGGCAGTGATATTTTGGGTAAAATTGCTTGAGTGGGGTCCCTGTTGCATTGGCTTTGGCGGTGGTAACATTTGTAAACAGTCATTGTTTGGAAGATTATAAATAATGAGAATGATGATGTGCTTTTGATGTTTTGTATAACAAAATTAACTGAATTATTGTATATGAAATGACATTTTTTATGCCTTTTGTCAAGGATGAATTGTTTTATCTCATAAACAATAAAAAATTTAAAAAGTTATATGAAACATGCATTGGCTCGTAAATTACTGATGCTGCCTGTGTTTTCGGCACTGATTGTTTTGATTGGCCTCTTTAGAGGGTATCACCTCTGGGAAAATGGGGTGAAAGACTTCCGTAGCTATTTTTTAAGAAGTGTGGCAAGTTGCTGACTCAGCACCAGGGAAGCGTCGCAGAGGTGGCACAGTGCCAGCACCCTAAACATTAATTAACATTTGATAACAGCAGGGAATCCTCCTTCATCTACCACATGTGTAGGTCGCACTCCGGTTGGACCTATCAGGAATGAGGCCACGGATGGCCCAGGTCAGACAAAGAAGGACAGCCTATCTTGGGAAAGATTACATTTATGAGGGGCCCTTTTATGAGGGACTAGGACTTGTGTGATGTGATGATAAGAAGGTTTCAGAGCTGAGGGCACAGGGCGAGCGCTTCTGGTAGATGGACTTTGGAGTGGTCCTTTGCAGCGTTGGGCAAGAGGAAGAGTACTCGTTTCCATCAGTTATGTACTTTAAAGGGATATTAATTAGATATTTGGGTGAGTGATGTGTGAGTGTTGTTATTTGTATTTGTATTTGTATTTATTTATTTATATTGCACAGCCTGCCCATGGGCATCAGGGCGCATGTTTGGAAGGGTTACAATGAGAAGTTACAGAAAGGCAGTTACAGGAAGGCAGTTACATATTACAAAGTATAAATATACACAGGGCAAAGAAATATACATATAATTACAAGGTAGTTAGTCATCCCAATATGTACAAAGGTGATAGGATTGGTACAGCATGCAGTGAGTGTTTACAAAAAGGAGGCTGAAGCTCTGTCTTGCTCATAAAGCCATTGTTTTGCTCTATTTTTGAAGGATTGAAGGGAGGGGACATTCCTGAGATCATTGGGTAGTGAGTTCCAGAGCTGAGCTGCCAGGACTGGGAAGTTCAAGCCTCTGGCAGTCTGGAGCTTGAAGGTAGGAATTTTGAGTGTATTAGCTTGTGCAGATCTTAGAGGTCTCTGAGCTGTGTGTTGTGTGAAGCGCTCTGACAGGTAGGCCGGTGCAGCGTTGTTCTGTGCTTTGTAGCTAAGAACCAGTGTTTTGAGGGCAATGCGCCGTGAAATCGGGAGCCATCGTAAGTTGCGTCTAGTGGAGGAGATGTGGGTGCGCCTAGGTATGTTAAGAGCAGCCCTGATGGCGTTATTCTGGGTTACCTGAAGTTTGTCAATGTTTTTTTGACTAGTTCCCAGGTAAAGGGCATTGCAGCAATCAATTTTGGATAAGATGAGAGTTCTGGCTTTCAAGTCTGTAAGAATCCACGTGGGTGCTGGGAGCCTATGAAACATTATAGTCTTGAGCGTGACCTGGACACTTTTGTATGCAAGAGGGCTGACCAGTGCTCCATACATGCGGCTGCCAGCCATTCTGAAATGTGCCTTCCCATATGACAATAAGGTGACCCGAGCATTCCTCAAACCAGCACAAATAAAAGAAGGGCATCCTCTGTGCTTTTTTAATGAGAATGTTACCCTTAGTGTTTGAATACTTGAGTCAGATTATTGGGACTGCATTGACTATATTTGCATGGAGCAGCGGTGGTAGGAACTTACGCATATGCTTTCTCTCCTCACACTGAAAGTGCCACAGTTTCCAACAGTGCTCATGTGCGGTTCTTGCTAGGTTCAACCATATTGTCCTTGATGACATTTGTGTATTTTCCTTCCAGTTGGGCTTCATTTCCTTCACAAAATGATGTCCATACCCAGTCACTTACTGGAATGGAGCTATGTTTACCAATTCCCTTTCTGCTTAGAATTCGCCATTATTTGTATGATCTCTTCGCTATCAAGCACGAGCTTTGCCTCAGTAGGGGTCACATGCATACTTCAGTTGATTACAAGGGACCAATCCTCACAACGAAGCCATTTTTGCTGGCATACCACTTCGATCATGAGGTATAGTTGTAGTAAAATTGACCACATCACCCCCACCTTGTGTGAATTACACTAGCTGCCAATCCCAGCTAGGATCTGGTTCTAAACAGTTGGCTTCACCGACAAGGCAACCAGTGCCTGTAGGTTGGCCTACCTGAGAGTTGAACAAAAACATTGAGCGGCACATGGTCATCTCGCAGTACGACCATTGCCAGAATGGAAACTAGATTGGCTTCAAAGGGGAAAGCTAGGAAACAATCCTCGTGCTATGCTCCGGTCCTCTTGAACTCCATCTTGCTGGCAATCCCGATTTCACTGTTTAGATGCTGTCTTACCTGCAGCGACGTGCATTTCTTCCCTGGTGGGCCCACTGGTGGTTGGGGGATTGTGTCCCCTTGCATCCAGTGCATCACACACGAGTATCCGGTCCCTAAACATGGGGTCCGCCATGGTTTCCATGCACGCAGGCACTGAGGACCAGTGGCGTGGTTTATGCATGTGCAGTGTGCACAGCATGGGCCAATGTCCACAGCAGCCTAACAGCCATACAGGGGCCTCGGTTTGAGGGCCGGTCAGTTCAAAAAGAGCACAAGAGCTCCACCAGGCATGTCACAATTCCTCCTGCTCCCTGGAGGGGATGCTGACATGGATAGTAGCGTCTCCTGCCTACCTGATCCTGCTGCTGTCCCCTCCTGAGATGGTCCGCCTCTCTTGCTCCTGCCTATCCTACTTAGAGTTTCTTGCTGCCTGCTCATTTGTTTGTCCCTCCTTGATCTGCTTTCCCTGGGCCTTGCTTCTCCTCTCTACCTTCTTTTCTCCAGTGCCTGAAATAGTCCTTTTCTTCTCTTCTCAGCCTTTTCCTCTTTGAGCCTGCTTCTACTTCCAGGCTGCTGGGCTGACCTTGTCCAGTATTTGCACTGCCTAGCACCACGTAAATACAAGGGTATTCCCTCATTGTTGTTTTGGGAGATCGCTCCTATTTGCTAGCTGGGGTTATCATTCAGACTAGTGACTGGGGTTGGTTTCCCTTACCGCTCACAACCGGGGTCCCGACCGAAGGCCAGCTTCCCATGCTATACTGGATCACCAGAAGACCTGTATAACAAATACGCAGGAACAACATGGAGTGCACCTTGACAGATTGAGACACCTAACTAACTCTACAGAGCCAGACATGGAAGCATTTCAAGAGCTGAGGGATCAACTGAAACTGTGCCGAAGTCACCTGCCGACCGGCAGAGAACACCAAGTTAAAAGAAGCCCTGTCTGCCATGGCTTCTGCAGCCCTCATGGAAAATGACATAGGTCAGTCTGGTACCCTGAATTACGACAGAGACCTAAGAAGGCTGGCGGAATTTTGAAATCACGCACCATGCAATTTATGCCCCGTCCCATTCATTTCCTGACTGATAAGGGGGATATTGGGTATATCATCAGTCATCTTTCCTGCAACACTCTTGCCTGCGCTGTTCACCAAATTTGAAAATACCTTTTTTGACGTGTTTCAGTCTCCTAACCAAGCAGCAATTTCCTAGAATCACTCAATTGAAATAGAATAAGGTACCCAGAATTTGATTGCATACATTGGCCGATTCAAGCAACTCACCACAATATCCATGTGGTCTGAAGTTGCGCAGTTTACATTATTCCGTCGTGGGTTAGGAGAGGAATACAAGGGTGAGCTTGTTCACATACCAGAAGCAACATCATTTCATGGTTTGATGGACCAAACTATTTGGATTGACCATCATCTGGCAGTGAGAAGCACAGAACGTCAGCCTTTAGACCGCTTCAATACCCATCCATCTCCATGCTTGCCCAGTGGAACACCATCCACACAAGTGTGCGCAGAGGCTGACAGACTCAGCGGGACCTGGAAGCGCAGGATGAGGAGAACGGGTACGTGTGTGGCTGCGTGTGTGTTGTGTGTATGTATGTGTTTTGGATTAGGGGAGTCTTCGGTGGGGAGGGGTGCGGCGGGGGTGCGAGAGGGATGTTCTGGGTGCAAAAACTTGGATTTGGAGGTAATAGCGCAGGAAAGTTGAGGGTGGGGAAGGGGCAGGGGGTGGGAGGAGAAAAGGGGAGCTTGGGGGTGAAACTGAATTGTAAAAAAAAAGAAAAGGCGGTTTGATGTGAAAAGACCTTATTATTAAGGTCGCGGGATGTACGATCACAAGACAAATCGGTCTTTTTTCATGAGACCTTAATAATGAGGTCTTTTCACATGGAACCTCTCTGATTACCAACTTCCCAAATGGAATGATTCTCCAATGCTCCCTTCTCTGTTTGTACTAGAGGTCAGGCTGACCCGGGACAAGGAAAACACTAAACCATCAGAATTCTGGCCTTACTGGATTGCAGAGCCTCCGGCAACTATGTGTATCAGGAATTCGTCCAGACTTATGACATCGCTAGGATCTGCAAGGAACAAATAGCCCATATCCAGGTCATCGATGCTACATCCTTGTCCTCTAGTCCCATTGTTCATCAAACCATGGCCCTACAGCTCTCCATAAACCAGCACAATGAACAATTGGCATGTGATTTCATGTGCATTCCATCTTACCCTGTGGTACTTGGGTTACCCAGGCTAACGGAACACAATCCTAGCATCAATTGGAAAACCTGGGTTAGGGTCTTTTGCTCAGATTATTGTACCACTCACTGTTGTCAGGAGGGATGTCAAACCCCCATTCTGGAACCCAAAGTTTTGAAAGAAATCCAGGATCAGGTTTATTTATGCAACTGCATTTTGCTGCCCCAGAATACCACATGTACCAGGACGTATTTCGAGAGCCTGAGATGAGACCATTGCGCTTAATCATGTCTTTGATTGTGAAATTAACCTCATATCCGACCATACTTTACAGAACAGTCACATTTATTCCATGACTGACAAGGAAAAGAGAGCGCTGAAGAAATACCTGGCAGAATGTTTGAATCATGGATATATAACCCCGCCAAAATCTCCTAATCATGTCTTTGATTGTGAAATTAACCTCATATCCGACCATACTTTACAGAACAGTCACATTTATTCCATGGGGGTCATTACGACCCTGGCGCTAAGGGGTTAACAGCACCGTAAACGGCTCCGGCGCCGTTAACCCCTTAGCGCATAATTACAAGGTCCCTTTGCGGGACCCGATCTTAACGGCTGGTCTGGACCAGCCGTTAAAGTAGGGACCCGCAAAGGGACTTCAGAGGTAGTTACGGTACCGCAATTTGCGGTACTGTAATTACCACCTTCCCCAGTCCCATTGAGCCCCATGGGGCAAAAATGGGAATGGGGAAGGGCCAATGTTCAATGGGGAATTACCGGCCCTCCAACCTTGGAATGGGGTGGTAATTCCCCATTGAACATTGGCGGACTCGTTACAATACCGGCAGCAACCATGGTGCTAATATCGCCATTGGTTACCGCTGGTGTTGTAATGAGGGCCCACGACTGAAAAGGAAAGGATAGAGCTGAAGAAATACCTGGCAGAATGTTTGAATCATGGATATATAACCCCGCCAAAATCTCCTATGGGTTCACCTTCATTTTTTGTGGCCAAGAAAGAAGGTGCACTTCGGCCATGTATAGACAATTGACTTCTGCTAAGGATTGGTATCCTCTCTCCCAATTAAAGATATCCTGAAATCTTTACGTGAAACCAAGATCTCTTCCAAACTGGATCTTCGTGGCTCCTATCATTTAGTCTGAAGGTGGCCTGGACATGAGTGGAAGACACCCTTCAAAACACCTTTTGGGCATTTTGAATATAAGGTGATGCCTTTCAGTCTAAGTAATGCCCCAGCTGTTTTCCAATGCTTTATGGATACCATCTTCTCTGATCTGATAGGCCAGTTAGTATGGGTATACCTCACCAATATCCTGATTTTCTCCCCGTCTCCAAAGTCGCATTTGTCCCAGGTACGAGAGGTATTGAAGCGCTTATGACAACCTCATCTCTATGCCAGACTGAAAAAGTGACAATTCCACGTTTCTGTGAGGGAGTTCCTTGAATATGCCAACAGTTTGAAAGGAGTCCTTATGGATCCCAAAAATGATCAAGCCATTATCAAATTATCAACTGAAAATCTCCCCAATAACTCAAATCGGTCCAACATTTTCTGGGCATCGCAACTTATTACAGGAGCCTCATTGCCAAACATGCTAGGACCTGACCCATCTTTTGAGCACCAAATGAGCCTTCCAATGGGATTCGAAAGCAGAACAGGCTTTCCAGGCACTCAAACAATCTTGTACCAAAGCCCCTGTACTTCAACATCCAGACAACACACTACTCTTTATCCTGGAAACAGACACATTCAACCAGGCCCTGTAAGTGGTCTTGCTCCAGAAAAACAAGATTATGCAGATAAAACACCCGGTCGCCTACAATTCCTGGAAAGGAGTTATTGGCAATCAAAGCAGACTTTGAAGAATGGCAGCAACAGCTGTAAGGCGGACTCACAAAGTAGAGGTTCACACTGACCACTGCAACCTACAGTATCTTCAAACTCAGCAATGCAGGAACAGGTGACAGGCCTGACTGGCGTTTTTTTTCTACAGTACATTTACATGGCATATCTTCCGTGAACCTAGAACAAAAAGACTGATACCTTGTCATGCTCCTTGCAAGAAACCAAAGTTCGGGAATTGCCTGGGTACATTCTCCTATGACACATTATTTGGTCACTATACAACCACTGGTAAAGGTTGTACACCATTATTTATTTATTTATTTATTTATTTATTTATTTATTTACATTTATAAAGCGCGCAACAGCCTGAGGGCATCGTGGCGCGGTTAAAGACAAAGTGCTTAGTTGCATAATACATACTTAGTTATATGAGAATGCAAGAGGGATAAGGATGAGAGGAAGGATCAGTAGAAAGAGGGAGGGCTGTGTTAGTTGAAGAGTATGGTTTTTAGCATATTAGCGACGGCTGAGAGGGAGGTCTCAGCTCTGAATGTGTTGGGTAGGGCATTCCATAGTTTGAGTGCTATATGTGAAAAGCCAATCCCCCCGCTTTGGCCCTTTTGATGGGTGGGAGGCGCAGTTGATTGGTGTGGCAGGTTATTTATGGACGTAAAGAGGTATCTATGACTATAATCTCTGATAGGTAGTGAGGGGCTGAGAGGGTTAGACATTTTGTGAGTTAAGGTGAGGGTCTTGAAGGTAATCCTCTCCTTAACGGGGAGCCAGTGAGCAGCTCGCCTGGCTTGCGTGATGTGGTCTCTTTTCGGGATATTAAGTGCTGTTCTAAGGTCATTGTTTTGGATGACTTGAAGTCTATTTAGATTTTTAGCGGAGGTGCCTGCTATGAGAACATGACAATAATCTAGTTTGGCCCCAATGGTGGCTCTAGCTATAGAAAGGCAGTTCTGTTTGAATAGCTAGAGCTTGGTGGTTTAGGCAGAGGCGGAGGCAATGGTGCTGACCTGTCTCGTCATGGGCAGAGTAGAGTCTAGAAAAACCCTTAGTGTCTTTACTGAGGAGAAGTCAGGGATGATGGAGTTATCAATGGTGAAGTTGCAGTATTGATGACCAAGTTTAGATAGTTTTTCTTTGGGACCCATAAGGATAATATCAGTTTTTATCTCCATTGGCCGCCATCCAGGCTTGGATTGTGGTGTATATCTGGTGGAAGAATGCAGGGTCTTGGTCGTACGAGCCCGAGAATGGCAGAAGTACCTGCGTATCATTGGCACAGTTGGTATATGCTATGTCGAGGGAGTCCAGTTTGGTAAAGAGTGGCTTTGTGAACAGGTTGTAAAGAGTAGGAGCTGTGCAAGAGCCCTGCAGAACTCCGCAATGGGTGGTGGATGGTTCTGCACTCGCCTGGTTTGAGAAAACCTTCATGGCTCTTTCTTCGAAGAAGAATGTGATCCATGAGGAAGCCTTTTTGGTAAAGTGTGCTGCATGAGTGAGATGTGAGGTAAGAATCATGTGACCCACAAAATCAAGAGCAGCCGAGGGATCCAGGAGTAGGAGGTGAGCTGGTTTACCTTTGTCCCTAATTTTGGTTATTTGGTTTTTAAGGTCTGGAAGGGCGGTTTCTGTGCCGTGGCCTTTGCTAAATCCTGATAGTCATTTACCGAGGATGGAGTTGGATTTCAGTGTTGAATCTGGTTGTGGCAGCTTTATCCAGGATTTTGAGGAGGAATGGGACCATGGTGATAGGTCGGTAATTGTTAGGGGAGGTGGGATCTAGGGTAGGTTTTTTTTAGTAGAGGGCGTACCCAAGCTTCTTTAAGGCTGGAAGGGACATTTCCTTTTGTAAATGATGCATTAATGAACGCCGTAAGGAGAGGAGTCAGGGAATCAGCGCATTCTTTAATAATGTTAGGAGGACAGATGTCTCCTTTGCACATAGATGGTTTAAGATGTTGGAGGAGTTCGAGGACTTCCGATTCAGAGACGTCTCAGAATGAAAAGAGCAGGTCAGTGGGATTATAGGATAGTAGGCTGGGCAAGGGGGGATGGTCGTGGTTGGGAAAAGCTTTGGATTGCCCTTGTATTTTTTCTTGGAGTAGTTCTATTTTGCTGAGCAGGGCTGCTTGTATGCTGGAGCTCCAAGCTTCATCTTTAGTGAACTTGTTAGGGCAGGTGGACGGGGTGATTAGGTCTCGGAAAATGTTGAACATGTCTTTATATTGTGAACTGGCCTTAGAGATCCGTAGGTTGAATGAGTTAGACTTGGCTTTAAAGATTGCATCTTTATATTGTGCGGGTAGCCTTTTGAATTCTTCCTTCGTGGAATAACTGGGTTTGGAATGCTAGTTGGCTAGAGCATTGCATTTACTGGTACTTAAGGCCTGTAGTTCATCTGTGAACCATGAGTTAATGTGCATGGATTTTGTCTCTTTTTTGCATTCAATCGGGCTATGGCGTCAATTGCTCTAGTGAGGGTGTCAGCGTAGATGTCTGCAAGTGTGCCAGGATCACTATCGAACGGGGCCTTGAGTTCAGGGACTTCCAGGAAGGGACAGAGGTTTCCCTTGGTTCATTTTCTAGAGCTTCTGACCTGGGCTGGAGGAGCATGGGTGAGTGCTTTGGTGGTAGGTGCTGTAAAAGGGGTGAATTGGATGCAATTATGGTCCGTCCACGGGTAGGCATAGACACCGATTTAAGGGTGCAGCCTTTGCGGTGAGTTGGGCTAGTAACTTTTTGTAGGAACCCCATAACCATAACACAACGGATCCTGCCTTACACCGGGTTTTACAAGTACCTAGGAAATCAAAAGCTGGATGCTCTGTCATTCTGTGAGGACCATTTGTACATTCCTGCATAGCACATCCAACAGCAGGTCCTCTTCTAGATGCACGATTCCCATTTGGCAGGTCATCGTGGGCACCGAGCCGCCATCACTGAATTGCTACAACCGTTTTGGTGGCCACGGATGAGTCATTACTCTGAGGACTATGTTTTCTCTGCCCTGTCTGCGCACAGACTAAGATAGAACATGAAAAGCCTGTAGGTCTCCTGCATCCCCTGGAACTACCACCTCACCCATGGCATACCCTCATCACAGATTATATATCTATTATATTATATAGATTATATTATATCTGCTTCTGCTTCTTCTCCTCCTCTCCCCTGCTGAATTCCTGGCTGAAACCTTAGTGGTTACCTGGCCAGCCTCTGATCTCGGGGCCCAGGTCCCCACCCCCGCTAGTCGCATACCTGCACTGCCTTCCTGCAAACCCCCACACTTGGGGACTGTCTCTGTATCCTGACAGTCCCACTACCAGCACTTGACGCCAGATACCCTTGCACTTGCCACCAGCTGGCCGTACTTTTACTTACTGTTATTTATTCTATTATCCCATGTACTGCATTATCCCCTCCCCCTCTCCCTTGCACTTTCCCCCTTGTCCCTTCCCATGCACTTGCGTGATCTGGATGACACATGGCCTAGTAGGATTGCTGTCTCCGTCTTCCCTCTGTTCCCCCTCCCTTGCCTCATCGCGCCTTGAAACACTTGTGTATAGGCGCAATATAAATGCCATATCATATCATATCATATCATATTGTAGACCTGCATCCATCCAAATGACTAACAAGCATCATTATGGTGGTGGATGGCTTCACCAATATGGCACACTTTATACCAATGCCTGGTCTTTCTTTGCCCCCCAAATGGCAATGGCCTTTTTCTATCACATATACTGATTGCACAGACTGGCGGGAAAACATTGTGTCAGACTGGGGTTCCCTGTTCACCTCCCAGTTCTGGACCTCTTTTTGCAAACTAGTTGAGTTCAGTACGGCATTCAGTTCTGGTTTTCATTCTCAGACCAATGTCCAAACAGAGCATAATAATCAGACCCTGGAACAATGCCTGTGTTGCTTTTCCAGTGTCAATGCAATTGGACTGGAGTGAGTACTTGCTCATGGCCTAGGTGGCTAATAACAGCTTGATCCATTTCCCCAAAGGGATCAGTCCTTTTTATTGCTGCATGTAGTTTCATCCAGCCTTGTTGCCGATGCCTCAAGTGGTTCCCGGTTCAGTGGAATATTCCATCAGCTTGGTGCCTCATCTCCAGAATATCCACCACCAGGTCTTGTGTCATCTCGTTCCCTCTCGATTGGCTTTAAAAACATCAGCAGATAAACGTGTTGATCTGCATCCCTCTATCAGGTTCAGGTCAGGTTTTGACTTGCCACCAGAAATCTGCCCCTGCGCAATATCCCACGCAAGTTGGCTACACGATTCACCAAACCCTTTCGGATTCTGCTCCGTATCTCTGCTGTCGCATTCTGTCTCTGTCTCCCTTCGGTCTGGAAAACTCATCCTGTCTTCCACGTTGGCTTACTGAATCCCTATCACCATGATGGTTTTCAATGTCTGCTGGGCCTCGCCTGGGCCACCCCTGGTCTCCAGTACTCCTTAGTATGAAGTAGAGGACATATGTGATTATCACATTCGTCAAGGTCGACTCTGCTTCTTGGTCTCCTGGATAATTCTTGGGAACCTGTTGGGAACCTGTTTCAGGTGTCCATGCCCCCCATTTGATAAGCCATTTTTTTCTAACTTTTCTGTGAAAGCCCACTTCTCCATCTGGTCCTTGGGGTGGGTGGAATGGGCCGGCTCCTTCTCACCTGTGGCGTTGTGACTTTCCTTTGTGGTGGGCCTGCATGCAGTTGGGGGTCCCTGTGTACCCTGTGCGTCCGTACATGGGGCCATGTTTTTTTCCATGTTGCAAACGCGCCGGGGACCAGTGGCGCTGTTCTGTGCATGGACAGTACGCATAGTGTGTGCAGTTGCCCACATCAACCTGATGGCTATTCCAGAGCCTCGGTTTGAGGACTGGTCGATTGAACAGGAGCACAAGAGCAGCAGTTGTGTCAGAATTCCTCTTGCTCTGTGGATGTGCACTACTTTGGAAGGTAGCTCCTGTGTCTCCTGCCTACCTGTACCTGCACCTGCTGCCATCCCCTCTCTACCTTCTTTTCTTCAGTGCTTGGATCAATTCTTCTCTGACTTTTCTTCTTTGAGCCTGCTTTAACTTTCAAACTCCTTGGCTGCCCATGTCCAGTGTTCACACTACCTGGCACCATGCTAATACATGGGTGGTCCCTACTCGTGGTTTTGTAAGATTGCTCCTTTTTGCTAGCTGGGGTTAATGTTCAGACTAGCAACTGGGAGTGGTTTTCGTCACTGCTCACATCCTAGGCCCGACTGGATGCCAGATTCCCATGCTACACAGGATTGGCAGAAGACTCGGATATGAGGGAAGGCGGAACAATGGGGGTGCTCCTTGACATGCCCCAAGACTCCTTCAGTTTAGGAAATAACTGAAGTCACAGCTCTTCCAATGACACCTTGGTGTATTCTGCATTCCAAAAATTTTGTGCACTCCCCTAACGTTATATTGTTTGGTGATGATTCTGACTGATGTTCTCTTGATGACTTGTTACATTTTCTCTAACAATGTGTATCTCTACAACTTCCAAGCTAGGTGTGCTAATAATAAAAGGTGCTCCTTGAAGTGGAGGGGCATGACTTCTTTCTGAATTTCAAGAGGGCGGGTTTTGGTGTGATGTTGATGGGTAGGAATTTCCACAGACACGGGCAGACACTGAGAATGCCTATTTGATGGTTCCTTTCTTGTACGATTTCTGCCACTCTGCGATGGCATGGTCTGAACATCTGGAGATGAGATTTATTTGTATTTTATTTCATTTATTGGGTATTTATAATGCACCTATACACAAGTGTTTCAAGGTGCAACAAGACAAGGGGGTGCAGGGATGACAAAAACTAAAAACGGTCTTACTAGGTCTTGTGACATTCGGATCATGCAAGTGCAGTAACAAGAAGTGCGGGTGAGAGGAGAGGGGGGGAAGTGCAGGTCAGGGCAGAAGGGCCTGTGAGCTAAGCAGGGGGAGTGGGCCTGGAAGGAGAAGTGCAGGTTGAGGGGTGAGGGTCAGGGGAGACCGAGTGCACGGGTAGACTGGACGAGGAGGGCCTCCTGCCCGGTAAGATTCTGAAGGAACCAGGCAGTTTGTCAAGCAGCAGACATTGACATTAGCAGGGGAGGCGGAGAGGGAAGGAGGAAAAGGAAGATCATGAGTAGCTTCCGTAAGGAAAGGAGATCCGGCTCAAATCTGAGGGGGGAAGGGAGGCCATTCCAGAAGGAGGAACCTAAGGAGGTGATCTACCCCCCACTCTTTGCTTTGAAAAGCATCCGATCTGCAGAGAGTTGGAGCTAGAAGACCGAATTGTCAGAGCAGGAAGGTATTTAGGGAGAGAGAGTTTGATGTAGCGGGGTCCCAGGCAGAGTTTCTTTAACTTGATCCTCGCACCAACTGGGAGCCAGTGGAGGTATTTTAGTGCTGGAGAGATGCAGTCCCTGGGCTTGAGGCCAAGGATAAGTCTTGCAGTCCTTTTCTGGATTAGTTGAAGGGGGTCGAAAGGTGGAGTTTGGCAGATTGAAGAAGCGGCTGTTGCAGTAGTCCATCCTGGAGAGGACCAGAGCTCTGCAGACATTGATTTTATGGGGGAAGATGAGGAAAGGGAGAATACCTCAGAGGAGGTGCAGCTGAAATTGGGCCTTCTTGGCAAGGTCCGTGATGTAAGGAGAGAGTGGAGTCGAACATGACACCAAGGTTTTTAGCTGCACAGGAGAGTGAGGGGAGGGGGCCCATAGAGGGCAGCCAGGAGTGTGGGAGGCAAGGAGGGAGTAGGGGTCACAATGAGAAGGATCTCTGTCTTACTGGCATTAAGGTGGATATCGTTAGCAGTGCACAATGCCTAAATAGCAGATAGGCAGTCAGGAATAAGAGAGGAAGAGTAGGAGGTAGTGAAGGAAAGCTTGAAAGAGAGCTGCATGTAATCTATATAACACTGGAAGTTAGGAGAGATAGTGAAGATTAAATGGGCTAGAGGTAGATGTTGAAAAGCCAAGGTGAGAGGATAGAGCCCTGAGGGACATTGCAGGTGGAGAGTGAGATGGAGGAGAGAAAAGGGCCCAGTTGAACCTGGGAATGTCGGTCAGAGAGGAAGGAGGTCAACCAGTCCAGAGCCAAGGCTGTGATGCCAAGGGACACCATCTATCTCGAGACACGGGATGGAAAGTGGCAAGGGGAGTAGTGGAAGCTCGATATAGCCCCATACAACAAGCAGTCGCCAGGATGACTAAACAGGGGTGGGGGGGACAGGGAGGCGGGAACAAGGAGGCAATGAGGAAGAGGGAACGGGCAACACATATTGCAGCCCTCCAAGTGCAGGCAGTTAAAAAATAACAACATTTAAGCACAAACCCCACAGGCCACACCAAGGATGGCAAAGGATGAAGCCTCGGACAACTCCTACCTCTAGCCATGGGATGGAAAAAGATGAGCACCAGACCTGGAGTCCTTGCCTGTCAGATAGGAGGGACTGTGCATGCCAAGAGCTTTGTAATTGATGCAGCTGTCCTTGAAGGTTATATGTAATTGTAATTGGTTATTTCGAACACATGTAATACCCAGAGGTTTCTAAGCATGGACCCGGGGATTGAACCTGTGGTGCTCTTGCTTCAAAGACGAGTTCATTGCCCCTGTGCTATCCTCCTGAGGTTGTAGGGATTAGCATGCATGCAGAGTGAAGAGATTTTGCTTTGAAATGTAACGATAGATTCCCATCCAGGAGCTGGCACAGATAAATGTCCCTATATATTCTTTTGAATGCATATAGCAGTGATGCTACAATTACAAGCTTCAGTGATGCCAGCATTTTCTGGAAATCATAATGTTCTCCTTTTAAGCTTTGCTTTAAGAGATAAAGGGCCGAATTCATGGAACCTTTAGCACAGTGCAAAGTGACTTTGCACTGCCAACAAACACCCTGGTTCACAGAGCCCTGCAAAGTGACAACAAACACCTTGATTCACAGAGCGGTGGAACGTGTATTTTTGAAGAGCAAAGTCACTTTGCACTGCAAAAGTACTCTTTGCACCGCCCATTTAGTGCGGTGCAAAGAGTACTTTTGCAGTGCAAAGTGACTTTGCTCGCAAAAATACACTTTGCACCACTCTGTGAATCAGGGTGTTGGTTGGCAGTGCAAAGTCATTATGCACGGTGCTAAAAGTTCTAGGAATTAGTCCCACGTGGTACTGAAGCAGACACACTTCATGTACAGTATGTATTCCCTCATAGCGAACATACTGGTGTTTACAGTTGCTTGAACCATGCAGAAATAACATAACAAATATATTGTTAATATCAAAATGTGTTGGTTCTACTTCAGTTAAAACCCCACAAGAACATATCAGAAAACACTCTTACATACACCACAAAGTAAGTAATGCCCCGACCCCTTAGTAGTGGATAGTGCCATGTGGTGAGAATGTTCAGCTCCAGCAAGTCACCACAAACACATTGCCTTATGCAGGCTGCAGGAAGGTTCTTCCTCGACCTCCATCTGATACCCCTGCAGCTGCCAGATATTAGCCAGGAAGTAGGAGATGGACAGAAAAGGCAGGGGAGAGTGAACCGTGTTCGGCGGGCTACGCCATTGCATTGGCCACGGCAAATCAAATACCCATGGCCATGAGCGAGCAACAGGTCATCGCTGTGCCTACTAGGTATGGACACTGCCATGTGAATGTGGAAACATTTAACTCAAAATCAACATGGCATGGCAACGGGCATGTCTCTATTGCTCACGCTAACAAAAGTGCTGAATTTCTGTGCCTAAAGTGCTTATCCGAAAACGTGTTCATGTGGTTTTCACGTGGTGTTCACATGTCTCCTGATGTAAACATGACCTGCTTTGTGCAGAAAATGAGGTCAGGAGGAAGCTAATGGTTCTGCAGTCTGTGTTTCTGTTTGGAGGGCAGCCATTTTATTTCAGAATTCAATCACTCTTGCCATACTGTGATCGAGGATGGAATTCTGAAGAAATTATCTTTCTTCCCTGCGTCTCCCGCTCTCCATCTCCTTCTCTCCCTGACTCTGCCCTCATCCCCTCCCTCCATTGAGGTAGCAAAGAGAAAATAGTCAGTGCACCTACGGCAGCAGAGATTTCAACCTTTCCCACAACTGTGACTTCTACTTCACCACATGGTTCTCCTCGCGTTCTGGTGCTGGGGCTGTACTTCGACCCGGAAAGACAGCATTTTGAATTTCAGGCTGCTAACAACTTCCAATCTGTAGATTAGCATGTAAGAAAAAGTGACAGGATACTTCCGATGGTGATCAAATGAGGAGCCGTTGGGTTACAGAAGGGTAGAACGATTGTAAAGCACTGAGAAACCGCAGTGGGAACGATGTACCACTCATATCGCACCCCTCTCTTGGAACCCCCCCCCCCCCCGGGCACACTGAACCAGGAATCAGGCTGGTTTGCAAAGTTAAAATATTTATTTATGTAGTTACAAATTAATCACACTTTTAATGGGTATACAATAATCACCAATGGGGTGATGTAACACTAAGCAATCTCTTTAATGCACAAGGAGCAATAGTGAGCAAAACAATAAAGCACAGAAATAAAACTTTTGTGTGTGTGGTCAGAACAGATAGCAGTGTGGTTACTATTTCCCCATGCACACCCCTCAACCCCCCAATAGACAATGTAAAGAGATAGGAGGAGAGAGCTGGTATTCCGGAATGGTAGAATTCAAACAAAATAACAATCCCACTTTCCCCCCAGCAAACACAAGAGAGAAACGGAACTGATTGGCAAGCTGTCAAAATGGTTTCAAAGTTATCTGAAGAATGGATTGGGTGAAAACACTAAATATGGCCTACATTGCTGAAATGGTTTAAATTCTTATGGGAGCCGCTTTGGATAGTTACAGACAAAAACTAGCAATGATTTAATACTAAGAAGCAATGTGAAATCTTAAAATTAAGGTCGGAAGCAATCAAAAGCTGTTTTACACATGTCAAAATTTTCCATAAACGAAAATTAGCGACAAACTTTTCCTTGCCCGATAATTGCGATTACGGGAGAACTATATGGATTTGGAATGCAAATTAAAGCTGTGGACGTTAGCTACAATCAGACATTTTGTTTCACAACATTTGAGGGAGTTATGGACGTTTTAGTGGAGGTCGTTTTTCTGAGATAGGTGCAAGAATGGGAAACAGGAATGCACTTTTAAAAGACAAATGGGATTTCTTACACTAGATTATGACTATAGAAAAAGAGAATGCCACACATGAATCTCCATCAGTTCCTGGACAGGGAACCCTTCACGTGGTGGATACTCAATTTATTTCTGGGATTCACTTTAGTTACTCACAAGACTAATGACTTATAAACAAATAAGAGAAACTTGGCACAAGAAAAGTTCTGATAATTCAAAAAATACTCCTAACACTACCGGTTCTGAATACAAGATAGGATGGATTTCAGATACGAATTGGACTAAGCTAGGTACATAGGCTAGTGACACAGTTCTATTCTATAGATACTCACTATATGTGTTTCAAACAGAACCGTCAGGGATTCTGGTCAGGGATTCTGGTCAAGGATTCTGGTCAGGGATTCTGGTCATGACAGACTGCTGGGAACATCAGATTTGACTGGATCTGTTCACAGCACGGCACGGGACTGGATCGGGTCTGCAATGGTTCTGGTCACAGCTCGGCACAACTGGATTGGATCCTTTGGCTCTGGTGATGATTCTTTTGGCAGGCAAGCAGTACAGCACAGCCCGGCTGTATATATTTTGATGCTCGCCTTTGGTTTCTGGGGTTCTGGTTCTGGAATTTAAAGGCCTAGCTGAGAATGGTTCAGCTATGGAATGGGCCTTTCTGCTTTGCCAAGTTTCTGGAGTCTGGTGCAAGGAAGATGGATGTTCTGCTCCAGGGTCCTACGCCAGCAATCGGTTTGTGGGTGAATCTGTCTGTGTCTTTTTAAGTCCTGAGCTGTCTCTATTTATGCTTGTGATAAAGGGGTGTGTGTGCTGGTTTATCCTAAGCACGCCCCCTTGTCAGGGATTGGTCAGGGTCTCCTCTCTTCCTTGATAGGAGGAGAAAAACAGTGTGTCATCATGATGATGTGGGTTTACGAGGCTTAGAGTCCACCCCTAGCCTCTTGAGCACAAAATCTAGCACAAAATCTACTTTTGGTACAATACATATTTCCATGTGTGCAACCTCTATAACAATCATATATATAGATTACATATTTTGTGTAGCAGATACTCCTCCAAACCCCTTTGCTGTAAAATCTTGTGTCTGCTTTTTACAGAAGTTTGCCCTTTTTGTCCGGAACACAATGTCCAATTTCGGAGCAAATTTCTACAAATGTGCACATTAAACATGGGCATAAGTGTATGAAGTTTCATGCTTCTATCCAAAATACATTTTGTGTAATATCACATTTTTTCGCAGTTTCTTCCTAGAACATGTTCTGGTGCCTTTTAAAATGTGCAGTCAATATTTACATTAACAATGCTGTTCTTTTTGTGTTTTTAACAATTTTACACAGTAATTTATCAGTCTTTTTAAAATGTGTCTTTGGTCCTTGTTAAGCAACAAATGGTTGTTTGTCTCCGCCTCCTTCTATCTCCCTGCAGTTCAGAAGCAGTCTCCTCCCTTTTCCTCCTGGGCCCATGCCATTTTACAACCCTTCACACTTGGCAGTTCCTGTAGCTAGAGGATGTCCATTGTCTCCTTCCCCCTGCAGCCCAAACTCTCCTCCCACCTTATAATCATCACTTACGTGTGATTTCCTGGTGGAGGGAAGCAGGCGCCTGCCTCTGTGGGGGAAGCTGTTATACTGGTTTGGTTGATTTTAGTCAGGCTTAATTCAAATGTTATTCTGTTGCATTTTTTCTTTGCTTAAAACAAACTTGCAATTTCAAACAAGCAGCTAGAACACTGATTTCAGATTCTAAACCATGGGATTAAACAGTTACAACATAGGTTACTCTCAGTTCAACCATCTGGTTTTAGTTTTTACAAGTTTAAGTTTTAATGCAGGCTTCTGACAGCTGTCATTCAGTCGGCCAAGGGTACTGCGCCCAGATTTTGACAGATTCCACAGGCAGGCAACTTTTGCTGTGGATGTTTTTATTACCAATTCAGCTTTCAAGGACATTTTAAGTGCATAATGATTTCTTGAACTAAGTCAATTGTAGCACCCAGCAAGAATATTGGATGTTTGAGGGTGTTTTGTACCGGCATTCTGCAGTTTCAGCAACCAAGAAAAAAGGATTTAAAAGCAAGATTTTGGATTTCTTTCAGCAAATCACTGCTTTTCCCTCTGTGCTCCATTTTCAATTGTTGGACAGCCCAGTGACATGTTTCAGGAGTGAGATCTCTGTTCCACAACTGACAACTTGCATGGCAGATTGGGCAGCCTTCTTTTTGTTTTACAAAGCGCAATTTTCTGAGGTTTTGGCGTGCACAAGGGTTTTGCGGCCATTTTGATATTTCTGGCACCATCAGAACACAGGGATGCCGCATGGCAGAGCAAAAGTGGGTCAAGACATCCCACAGAGCCCCCCCCTGCCGACTTAAGTTTGACAGCCCGTCTAGGGGAAGTCGGGAGATTGGGATGTTCTTTCTTTCTTTCTGGTCCAGATGGAGACAGATGTCTGCTTTTCCCATCAGTGCTGGATCGGCAGGTTCTCCTCGCTAGTTCCAGATGGGAGTATGGAGCGATACTCCTGGCCCCTTGGGTCTTTCCTCCCGGTCCCCGAGTGGTCCTCCGTGGTGCTTAGAATCCTTGGTTTCAGTACTATTAGACAGAACAGAGCATGGTTATGGACATTTCCCCACCACTATTCATGTAGTGGGGAAGATGCATACATTTGACATACAATTGACAATATTTCCCGCCCGTAATTACTACTGATTTTAACAGGTGGAATGGTTTTAACAATTGGAATTTTCTAGGGGGCCGGAATGTCCCCCTATGGGTTTCGTGTTGGCACCACTATTTGCGGCAAAGTATGCCTGGGTTGGCAACTCTTCAGCTGGTTGATGTGGACCCACTTGTCTTTTTCCTCTGCCAAACTGCCCTTAGGGATGCATATTTTGTAAGTGGGTCCTGGGATGGTCACCTGTCCTCCATTTCTGAAATTCCATGAATCACTAGTGTCCAAATTAATATCCAGTTGGTTGAGGTGGTCCCGGCTCATATAAAAGGTGGAAGGAACACCTCCCACAACCCAACAAGTATCTACTATGCTTTTGTTATTTATTTAATTTATTTTATTTTTATTATTTGTTATAGTTGAAATTAATCAACCTTTCAAATATACATAATACAAATATATTAGAAAGAGGAAGATAAAAAACCAATAAATAATACAAAACCAGCACAAAATACCACAATTACATAACACAAGAAAAAAGCTTAAAAAGTAATTTGTAAATACATTTTCATTGTTGTGTGACAAGTTCATGACTTATGATTTCACTGACTTATGCTGACTTAAAGTCGCTATCGGTTCCAACTTTAAACTCAAAAGAAAATTAATAGTTGCAATTTGTAATGGCTGATATCCTGAGCCCAAGACAAGAAACCACGACAACTCTTGTGTAGCAAGTTGGAGGTAGTTGCAATGTCGCGCAAAATGAATTTCGCGCAGGGGACGCAGAACTGTGCATTCTGTTATGAGATGCCTCATAGTTTCAGGAGTATTTTGAGATGTACAAAAACGACAAAAATTTCCAACTCCATGCAGTTGATTCCTTTTATAAAGCAATTCTCTAGTGCCCCATAAATTAAAACGTAATTTTAAAATATGATGACGGTAATTCGGAGAAGGACAACATACTAAATATGATGGCAGGGTTCGCATTTTCTTATGCGGAAATCTATTAGCGTCAGCATCCTGATACATAAGACAACTCTGTTGAGTTATAATCCAGTCTATGGCATACATTTTTCTTTTGGCTGTGTCTGGATTGTAAATTAGTAGCTCAATGGATACTTCGGCTTTGATTAGTACCGCATAAACAGACATTAGCCATGTCTTGACAAAAACATGATTTGTTGAAAAAATATAAGATGATAAATATTTCATCAAAATTCGTGATGTGGTTGACATAATGCATTTTCTAAGGAAGGCACATTTGTGCCAATTGAAAATAGCCTGTAATGAGATCAAGCCAAGCTCATATCTTAGCCAGCTCACAGGAATACAGTTGGGCAGATGCAGGAGATGACGCCAATATCGCGCTTCCCATTTGGCCAAATGCATGGGTGAAATTTCTTGAAAAGTTTCCAAGCCGTACAGTAGGGCCGGGACTGTTTTTACAGTCCAGAACTGCCATGCAGGAAGGACTGAAAATTTGCCATATTTGTACATTAAGACAGTTGCTTGAGATATGAAGGCAGTTAGTTTGCATGCCAAGCGTGCAAGATGACTTGCGGGAGATTGTACATTCTCGAATACAATTCCCAAATAGGTATATAAGGGCACTCTGCTAATCCGAACATGGTTCATGTGCCAAATATGAGAAGAGAAACAACGCCTTTTTGGACAAACAGCCACAATTTGAGTTTTAGTAAAATTGACTTTCAGTTCATTATGCACAGTGTAAGAGTAAAATGCATCCAAAAGTCGTTGGAGCCCTACTTGAGTCTTTGAAATCAAAACCAAATCATCTGCATAGAGGAGGGACTGAATTGTATAACCATTCAATTTAGGTGAATCTGAAACGGTTTTCAACAAATCAAATCTTAAATCCTGAATGAAGTAATTAAAAATGGCAGATGCCAATAAGCAACCTTGCTTTAGGCCTCGTGATGTAGAAATTTTTTCAGATAACATACCGTCTAGAGTTAGACGAATTGTAATTGAAGTGTTAGAATGGAGCTGATGTATGATGTCTAACAATGTCTCAGGACAATGATCTCTGTACATTTTAGCCAACAGAAGCACCCGACTAACAGAATCAAAAGCTGAATTAAGATCAATAAAAGCAAAATAGACGGTTTGTTTTTGGTGAATGCAATGTAATTTGATGGCATTAAGAGTAAATAAGTTTATGGAAGTGCCCATGCCCGCTACGAAACCCGTTTGATTTGGATCACGCAGCTGAGCACGGCAAGTCCACGCATTAAACTCAGACAAAACAATCTTCCTGAATACCTTCCCCGGAGCATCAAGAAGAGCGATCGGGCGATAGTTGGCAGGGATAGTGCGATCACCCTTCTTGAAAATGGGGATGATAATCGAGGTCTTCCAAGAAGCAGGAATTTTGCGGATGACCAAAATTTCATTGAAAATTAGAAACAAAATACGGGCCCATTCTTGTGGAGAAGCCTTAAACATATGGTTAGACAACCCATCAGGTCCTTGGGCTTTCGATGAACTGATTTGTTTGAGAGAAGCTAGAATTGACTCTTCTGACAGACGAAGTTGCCAGGGTGATCGAGAAGCTGATGTATACTGCAATTTATCATAGATCGGATCAGCGTACAATGTCGAAAAATGTGAGATTCATTCTTTTTCGGTGACGCCGTTGATCTGAGCGTCACCCTGTAAGTTGATTTTGGGATTATTCAGCATCTGCCACATCTGTGCCGAATTTTTATTCCTCACTGCACCGAGCCAAGAGACACTGTCATGGTGAAACTGTAAGGATTTCCTCTGTTTAAGCCAGTTTTTGTAGCGGCTTTTGGCTGTCTTTAATAGCTGATAACAGAATGGACCATTATAAGAAATAATCTGTTTCTTAATGTTCCTATATTCAGCTTTTAACTTCTTGATTACAGGATCAAAAGTATGTGGATGATAAATGCGATTATGGCGTAAGATCGTGATGTTTTGTCTGTAGGGCTTTAACAGATCATAATAAGATACCCCATTGGTGTGCCAATCATTTTCTTCTAGAGTGAACATGAAAGAATGTAATTTCTGCGAGGTCCATCTGAGACGATTTCGTGCCGTGTTAATGGATGCTACGTCACGATGGACCTGGCGATGGGATTCATGTTCGAATATCCATGCAAATTTCACAGTTAAAAGACAATGGTCACTATTAGGATGTGGACAAATAGTGAGCTCTTGCGCTCTTTGAAACAAAAAAGAGTTTGTGTATATATAATCTAGAGTGCTCGTACTTAAACATCGATGCCAGGTATAGTGAGATTGAGTGTCACCCTTTATGGACCCATTTAATCTATGTAGGTTCCTTTCAGACATCAAATTTGTCCATTTTAAGGCCACTGGAGAAGGTGTTAATGAATCTCGACAATCCAAATTAAGGTCCCCCGCAACAATAATGTGGGATACAGATTTTCTGGTTAATGTGAGGTTAAGCATTTTATTCATACCTTCAAAAAAAACCTCATCATCCATCATGGACGGATTACGATAAACATTTATGAATGCTAATTCTTGAGAATGATCCCAGATAACGACCAGCTGAATCTGGACATCAACTGAGGCCCACGGGGCAATGCAAAAACCACTGGCCTGATGTACCCCCACTAATAAGCCTGATGAAGGACGGCCTTTGCTAGACTTGGCAGGGAGAAGGGAGATTTCATAGCCATCCCAAACCGGACAGGAGGTCAGCCAGGTTTCTTGTAAGGCAATTAGATGATACTTGATGGAAAATTGTGCAAAGCTGGAGGGTAAATGAGAGTGTCCTCTTGTGTTCCAACTCGAAGGTAAGCAGCCTCAGTCACTTCTGACGTTGATGGTTACAGTTGGTAAATATCATCGTTCTGTGCATCACCCAAAAGAGGCTGCGCGCCACTATATATATTGGGTTTGTGCCTAAGCTGTTGAATAGGCAAAAGCTCCTTGACTGGATCTTCTGCAAGGAGAAAACCCATACTGAATAATGACATTTTACATTGCCAGATGGCATCATGAACTAGACCAGATGGTATCCATAACCTCACAATTGAGGTTGTTAAATCAGAAACAAATTCAATTTGGTCAATATCATGTGATGCCACTTTTTTCAAATCCTCAATATCTCTAAAAATGTTGAGAACGCTATTGCGATTTAGATCATAGCTGGGAAAATTTCCCTCTCTACATTTGAGAATGAGTGTGAAAAAGGAAACACGCCGAGGATGTAAGTGACGTGATATTATCTGGCTCGAATTTTTCTGAGGAGCCCACTGTAAGTGGGGCGTAACAGGATAATTGGACTCATGATCTCCATGAACACATACACTGGCTTGGTGTTGACTTATCGAAGGCTGCAATAGATGATGAGTTTCGGCAGCTACTGTTGATGACCTCAAAGCATTTTGTGCTTGAGCTAAACTATTGGCCAGATAGACATCTATTTGTTGTTTGAGAGTATGCAACTGTGAAGGAGGGACCAGATCAACTGGGGGAACTGGCATTTTGGCTTTCTTCTGGTGGCCGAGATCAGTGATGTTAGAGTCAATGTTCATCAACGGCCCATTAGTAGTAGAGGAGCTTAATGGATCTCTATGAAGGGGTTTGGTGGTCTGACCTGGCTCTCTTGTATTTGGGACACCTTTGGACATGAAAAGTCTATGGTGTGCTTCATTTTGTGCTTTTAGTGTCACAAGCTGTCTGTCAGCCTCTATGTTCCGGTCTATGGAGGATATTAATTGGGACAAAGGAGATAAAATACCTTTCGTCGAGATCAAAGATGGCTGTGAAAAATGTTCCGTGGAGATCGACAAATGTTCTTCTGGCAGCTTGGCCGGTATCGAAAGTGATGACTTAAGGATCTTGTTTGCTATGACAGGTATCTCCCTCTGTTGGTGTATCATCGGCCTACTCTGACCAAAACTCAAAGGGTACTCCTGAGCAGCCTTCTTCGATTGATGAATGTCTAAGGGGGGCACTCCTCGAGGCCGGCACGCTTGTAAAGGCGAATGGCAAAACGTGGGGTTGCTCGCTCTGTTGGGGTTTCATTGACCAGCTCTCCCCAGCTCTCCCCAGAACCGGTGCGTTCATAGAGGTGGATGGCAGAACGTGAGGAGGACCTGGTGGTACAATTTCCCTTTGTTGATGAGCTGTCGTCTTGCCCAGAGCTTTAAAAAAGGAATTCAGTGTTTTTTTGGTTTGCTTCAGACCAACCATGTTTTTGGTCTTTTTTCGTGCTAAGGTTTTTTTTGGCATGACCTTTGGGTTCCGAACGTTCAAGGCGTCCAGATGACTGAGGCCCTGACCATTTTTTCTAATGTCAGATCTTGTCAAAGCTGGACTGGGCATTTTGTTATCTGATAGAATCTGACTTTGTATCTGTACAGAACACTTTTGAGGCGCTGATGTTATATCATGAGGTGCCTCACATGGGCAAATGATGCCAGGAATTAAAGGAAGGGCACAAAATCCAGCAATAGGTACGTTAGTGATGTGGACAGATTTGACTACTGGCGACAAAGATGTTGATAGATCCTCGCGCTGTTGAGAGGGATCGGTCATACTTTGTTTGCTTGGCGAGGGGATGTTTTTAGCAGCAACAGAGACATAATGAACCGACAACCATCTCACTAAATCGTCAAACTGTTTGGATTGATAAGAGACCTTTGTGTCTAGGGATTCAAATAGCTTGCACAGGCTCATGAGGGTAGTATTGATGGCAGACATAGCTGGTTGTGTCATAATCGTGTGATGTAGTCGTGTATCTGTCGTCACTTCTTTTGGAGCTCTTGGGGTCGGTAAAACAAAAGAGGGTAACAGAGATTGAGGGGAGTGGGGGCGAGACCGATCATTTTTAAGAGACATGGTCCCTAATAGATTAGCAGGTGGATGGATCGACATGCTCCCATCTATGATAGACTCATTTTGTGTTGATTCTGTCAATGGATTGGAGCGATCTTGTAATAAGGGTGGAAAAGGAATTGGTGAGATGCCAATATGGGATGAGGAAAGGCGTGAAACATTACGCGTCGAGGCCAACATGGTGATATCTGATAATGGAGAAGGATTGTTAGTTACACTGGGAGTTTTAAAAGAGCATAAGGGTTCCTTGGGGAAGACCTGTGATCCAATACCAGAGGTTCCCAAGTGCGATGTTGACATGGCAGAGATCGAAACTATGGGGTCATGCACATCGTGTTCAAATGAAAAAATGGGCTTTACTGGAAGCAGTTTCCCCGAATCAATGGCGGAGTGTGCCGAGTAAAAAGGTTGAGGAACAGGATCTGTTTCCACAACCATGCAGGAGGTAGAGCAGGTTTTAGACAAAAGGTAAATATCGGTACTTTGGGGGGGCATATTAGATGTAAGGCGGTAGGACATTTTTTTTGTTTGTTTTTTTTTGTTTTTTTTTTAACGACTCCGCGCTCTGCGTGATATAATAATAATAGTCAGGTAACCCACCGCTTCTTGTTCAACCTGGGATAAAGAGAGTCTACAGTGGTGGACCCCCACAGGGAAAATTCCGCCCCACCGCTCCGCGCACCGCGAACAGCACTCGCTGTACTCAACGTGTGCGCGGCGCCTGTGCTCGGAAGGCGGGGTAGTTATGGATGATGGGAAGGGCGGAGTTAGTAAGGGGCGGCCTCACAAACAGGAAAGAACCTTTAAAAGTAAAACAAACAAAGAGCACGATAAGCACTTAAATTCTTATGAGAATAGCATCCAACGTTGTAGTCAAGGAAAGGGAGGGAACGTTGTTTATGACGTAACTCAATAGGACCACCCTTTTTCCCTTTGAAACACTGGGAAGCTCCTGGGAGTGCACACGTGACTCAATAGGACCACCCTTTTCTCTTTGAGACACTGGAAGCTCCTGGGAGTGCACACACAATCACTACCCCTCCCCTGGATAGGGATAGTGAGCCCCCAAGAACACAGTCACCTTGGTCAGGCACACTAGGTGCAACTGTAAAAGACGTCCTCCAGGCAAAAAAAAGTTCCACGTTCACAGCAGCGCAGACAAGCGCAGGCAATCCACACGAAGTCTCCCTCCGGCAAACAACAGCGCAGGCGATCCAAACAAAGTCTTCCTCCAGCAAACAGCACTCGCTGTACTCGACGTGTGCGTGGCGCCTGTGCGCGGAAGGCGGGGTAGTTATGGATGATGGGAAGGGCGGAGTTAGTAAGGGGCGGCCTCACAAACAGGAAAGAACCTTTAAAAGTAAAACAAACAAATAGCACGATAAGCACTTACATTCTTATGAGAACAGCATCCAACGTTGTAGTCAAGGAAAGGGAGGGAACGTTGTTTATGACGTAACTCAATAGGACCACCCTTTTTCCCTTTGAAACACTGGGAAGCTCCTGGGAGTGCACACGTGACTCAATAGGACCACCCTTTTCCCTTTGAGACACTGGAAGCTCCTGGGAGTGCACACACAATCACTACCCCTCCCCTGGATAGGGATAGTGAGCCCCCAAGAACACAGTCACCTTGGTCAGGCACACTAGGTGCAACTGTAAAAGACGTCCTCCAGGCAAAAAAAAGTTCCACGTTCACAGCAGCGCAGACAAGCGCAGGCAATCCAAACAAAGTCTTCCTCCAGCAAACAGCACTCGCTGTACTCGACGTGTGCTTTTGTTATTCCTAGAAATTTTAACCATGCAACTGCTAAGCAGAGGATGTTTGGAGTGGAGTGGGGTGGTTCCAGATTCCGTACCCATTGCTGCACTGACTCTACGGCGGGTAGGGTCTGGTCTTTTGGGAGTTTGTTGAATAGTGCTTTGCTAATGAAGCTTTCTTCGCTATTCAAGTCAACTCAGGCGAGGACAGACTCCTTCCCGTAATTTAACTGAATGTTCACCCTTTTTCAGAATGCCAGCTAAGTTCTGTGCTGGTTTGATGTCAATTTTGCCTATGGTTTTTGAATAAAATTTCAATGTATCTCCCTCCAGGGTGGAATCCCACTTGAGACTCGAAGGGAGGCTGATTTGCAGAAATGGAGAAGAGTTCACCTCACCGTTGGTCCAATATCTATGACGGTGACGTGGGGTGCGTCGTTGTTCTGGAAGTAGAACCTGACTAGGTTTAGACTCCATGGTGCCATTTAGACTCACATGGTTGACGCTTTGCTTTAATTTAATTGGCCTGTGGGTCTGGGTCTAGAGGACCCAGTCAGGCAATCTATGAGGGGAGACAGCTTGCGGAGGATGTGATTCCCTAATAGACACGGAGTTCCCTCTGGCACCACAACCAAGACCGCGTGCCTCATTTCGTGTCGCCCAATTTTAATTTCCAGCTCTGCAGACCCTTCAACAGGAATTTCCTTCCCGTCAAAGTTCTGGAGCTGTCCAGGAAAAGGGGTGAGAGGAATTTGGTATTTCTCCCCCCCTTCACGAATTTAGCTGCTCAAAGACCCTTTTGGATAGCAAGGTGGCTTGGGATCCAGTGTCCACCAGTGCTGGAATTGCGCATTGCCCTTGCACCTGGACGGAGGCGTAGAATCTACCTTCCTTCTCCTTCAAGGGGCAAAGGTAATGGGTGCTGTGGGCAAGCTTAATGGGGAATTTGCTTATTTCTGACTCTGACACCTGGGTGG
Organism: Ambystoma mexicanum; assembly: GCF_040938575.1. NCBI lineage: Eukaryota > Metazoa > Chordata > Amphibia > Caudata > Ambystomatidae > Ambystoma > Ambystoma mexicanum. The sequence continues at coordinate 332,583,165 of NC_090934.1, read as the reverse complement.
TTGGGTCAGGAGACGGTGTCAGAGTGGGAGAATCTAGCACAGGAGTCTCACACACCTCTATTTGGGGCGTCACAGGCTCCCCTTGTTCTGTTTCTGGGCTGCCCCCCTTTTCTGGAGGCAGACAACTGAAGTGGTTGGTGAGGTTTGGGGTTCCTCTTGGGCTGGTCTGGGTTGCTCCCCCTTCTAGGAGGCAGTCCCCAGAATGGAGTGGGATAATTTGGGTATCTGAACACCCAGTATTATGCTCAGTGATTTGAGGAGTCTCAGGCTCCTCCCTTTCTGATTCAGGGATGTCCCCCCCTTGTTGGAGGCAGTCCATAGAAAGGTTTTGGGGAGCTAGGGACTCTTCTTCCTTTGATTCTGGGCCGCCCCCCCTTGTTGGAGGCAGTCCCCAGAATTGGTTTGGGCATGATCCTGTGTGGGATCTTGGGAACCTATAAGAAAAAGGTGACAGCTAGATATGGGGGAAGTTTTGGATTCCCCTGGTTCTGATTCTGGGCTGCCCCCCACTCCCCTTTTTGGAGGCAGTCACCAGCATGGGTTTGAATCAGGGGTTTTTCGTGCTGGTCGTTCTGGGTACTGATGACGGGGGGTTTCAACTCGGTCCCCACATCTATCCAGTCTGGATTTGGATCCTTTGGGACCCATTTTTCTTTGGGAGGAGTTGCCCCATCCCTGAAGAAGAAGATCCTTTTCCCAGGATCCTCTGAGGATCCCTCTCCTTCAAACTGGAAGATTTGTACCTCCTCCTCAAAATGGGTCTTTTTGGGCTCTTTATTTCTCCTCCCCGCCCGCTGCTCCTTGGGTTGAAGACTTTCGGGGGCAGGATATATTGGTTCCGGTTCCTGGGTTTCCTGGGGCTATCAACAAAGGGGGAAGGAAGCTTCCTCCAAGGCTTTATACCCCCTTCCTCTTGTGCCTCCTCCCTGGGAACCGGTGGGTTGTCGGGGTTCTTCCCCCGTCATTGTTTGTGGCATTCTGAACCGCCATGCTCATCTGAGGGTTCTGTTGAGCCCTCAGCATGTGACCCAGATCCTATGCCATGTTCTGGACCTGGCGCTCTAGTTGGGACACCCGCTCTGGCTGGGACGGGGTCCTCAAGTCTCCCCTGGGTTGATCCCGGGAAGGGTAACTATCCCTTCTCGCAAAATACCCCGGGTTTGGAAAGTTTGGGTACGCATCCACCCTTGGCCTCTCCTCTCCCGGATTGGGCTGTCTGGGCTCAGGAAAGTGGGGAAAGAAGGATGGGTTGTTTTGGGGGTTGAAATTTGGCGGGTACCTGGGAAAGAAATTCTGTCTGGCATTTGGGGGATTACTGCCCTCCTGGAGAAAATGAGGAGGGAAGTTCGCTGGGTTTCCTGCTGTCTGGTTGGATCCCCCCTCTTGGGCTGGAGGAGTCCACACATAACCCAGGACGGGTATATTTCCCTTGTAGCGTGGGCTGATGTAGTCAGGGAGTAAGGGGTCCCATTTGTGAGGTTATCTCCCTGGCTCCCTGTTTGGGATTGGCCCAAGGGCCTTCTGGGTTTGGGGTTGTTTGGATTCTGTGCAGGAAGGTTTTTAGCCCCCCCCATCTCCAGATCTAAAATGGGGGCAACCTTCACCTCCGCCACCTTAGCAGCAGCAGGGGTGTTGGTTGGTTTGGGGCTTTTGCTACTATTTTTATTTTCCAACGTCTTCTGCACCTCATAGATGCGCATTGCTTGTTCAATGACCCAGTCTAGTGATCTTTTCTCGTGAAAGTCCCTCACTAGCTGGGTCATAATATACTTAGGGAGAGCGTGAAAGAAGGTGTTCACAAATTCTTTACTGTCAGTGCACACCCTTCTAGTGGTCTGCGCAAAGGCGCGTTTTAATTCCAGAACAAATTCTTGTGGGGCCTGGTCTTCCCCACATTGTAAGTTGTAGGCTGCCTTGCGAGCCTCTTGAGGGTTCCTATGAATGGAAAAAATGTTTCAGGATGGCTGCCCTATAGGTGATCTGATCCTCCAGCCCTGCAAAGAGGCTAGAGTACTCAGGAGAAAATGTCTATTTTACATATTAAATACAGCTTTGGCTGTCCTTCAGATAGAAAGTTTCCATCATCTGGTCAAATAACTCAAGGTGCTCCCAATCCGAATATTTTGCATTCTTGTGGTAGAGCGTAATGACGCTCCTAATAGCCTTTATTTGTTTTAGGGGATCCTTGAGTAAAGCCCTCTTGACTTTGTTGGCCTTTTTAGTCCTTGTCACCCTGGTCCACTCATCCTCTGACTAAGAGGCACTGCTACCAGAGGTGGCTGTCTGGTCTTCTAGGCTCTCCCGGATTCTGCAAGCTTGGGAATGGCTGGCAGAATCTGGGGGCCTAGTTCCTTGGGTCCTATGGCACTCAGAAGAGTCTTCTGATTCTTCCTTGCTCCCAGGATTGGCTGAGTCCCCCCAACCCCCACTGTCCTAGCTGGGACGAGGTTCTCAGTATGCTCTTAGTGGGCCTGCTCTCATGGGGTTCCCCAACAAATGTTACTGTCTGATCTCTGGGTAAGTTATATTTCTGAGGATCCATTTCTCTGATCTTCCCCTGATTGGAGTCTCCCTGATCAGAGAAGATGGCCCTAGCACTTGGAAACCCATACACAGATTCCGAGCCTATCCATTTCCGGGAGGCGCTAACCTATTAGCCCCATGTTTCCCATTGTGTTGGTGTACCATCCCCATGGTCCTTGGCTCATGTGAGCCAGTGGACATGGGGTTGACAGAGTCCATGGAATTGAGGAGATTAAGGTCTCTGGTGCCAGGGTTCCTGAGGTTCAGGGGTTTCCCTCTCCCATCTGAGTTAATCTCTTTCAGCCCCTACTCCCTGTTGATATGCAAGAACCTGACCCTTTTGTTCTTCTATTAAAGCCTTACTAGTCTCTATTAGTTATTCCTGCATAGCTATTTGTCTAAGGAGCCTGTCATTTTTCTCACAGAGAGCCTCATTGTCTCGCTGTGCTTCCTGTCTGGTTTGGGACTACTGGGCCAATTTTTGCTGCAGGAGGCTCACCTCCTGAGTTCTGTCCTTACTGGCCTGGTCATTCTTTGCCAGAGCATCTTACACCCTCCTGGTGTGCTCTAACAGCTTGTCATAGTCCATTTTGAATTCACCCAGTCCCTGAAGGGCCAGGTGATTTTCTTCCACCTTGGTTTTTAAATAGTTGACTTCCTGGCCTAAGGCATCCCTTTCCTGAATTAGAGTAGCATTCTGTGCAGCCAGGTCATCCCTTTGTTTTTTGAATGCACCCGCTTTCTGGAGCTCTTCATCAAATTCTGTTTGGGATTCAAGGTCTTTAAGAATTAATTTATTATTTTCTTCTTTTACTTGGTCTATGCAATTCTCTAAAGTGACCACCTGTTCTGCGCATGCTCTGTTAAAGGTTAATTGCTGTACTAACTTTTGTTGGCTCTGTAGTAGAAAGTCCAACCTTTCTTGACACTCTTTTTGTAGTAATTTGGTGTCTTGCTCTACCTTCTCTTGCTGCAGGAGATCCAGATCTTCCTTTACTTTTATCAAGTACTTTCTGGTTTCACTCTCTGAATCTTGGCTCTTTTGCAGCCTTTGTTCTGCAGAGTCCAGATCAGGTTGGGCCTTCTCTATTGATTGTACTTGTCTTTTTGCCAGATCTAGGTTTTCGGCATATTTTTCCTGTATTACTCCAATTTGGAGGTACAAGTACGCCGCTATTTTGGCAATATTGCATTGCTCTTCTTTTACCCTTTGGGCCATGTACAGCTCACTAAGTGCCTGATGTAATGGACCCTGATCCTGCCATTTATCTAATTCTGTGGCAGTGGCTTGTTGCTTGATTTCTTGCAGCCAAACATTCTCATCCTGCTTAGCCCATTCACCCCTGACAAAGAATTTGTGCATTAGGTGTTCTTTTGCCATATTAATTTCCACTGGGGTCGCCATTCCGGAAATATTAATTTCCTTCTGACTTATATCAGGGTTATTTTTACCTTTGCAAAACAGACCAACTCCTTGAGTGTTTCTATTGAAGGATATTTTTACAGTGTAGGACATTGTGGTAACCCAACAAGGTGTATGTACCCGTCAGTTAGCATGCTGTGTTAGACTGTCATGAGTGGTATGTCTAATTCAGGATCCCGCGACGAGCCCCCAACCTGTAAGTGATTTCAGTACGGCACTTCACCTAAGTCAACGCCTAGCGTGTAATGCACAACTGAAATCCTTATTTATTTGTGTCTAAACGTTCTTTTATTCTGAACGATGTACCACTCATACCACGCCCCTCTCTTGGAACTCCCCCCGGTCACACTGAACCAGGAATCAGGCTGGTTTGCAAAGTTAAAATATGTATTTATGTAGTTACAAATTAATCACACTATGTTTAATGGGTATACAATAATCACTAATGGGGTGATGTAACACTAAAGAATCTCGTTAATGCACAAGGAGCAATAGTGAGCAAAACAATTCAGCACAGAAATAATACTTTTGTGTGTGTGTTCAGAACAGATAGCAAAAGGAAAACCTGGGCGTCGTGAAGTAGCAGTGCGCTAGTAAATGCCACTATTTGATATAAGTATGTGGATCTGCTGCATTGCAAACCTTTTGTTGGCGCCCACCGCCCACTAGTAAGCACCAAGAAACTTAGAGCAAAAAGTATGAAGTAAAGGTATATCCAATGCGCAATTCCGAAAATTACAAATTCACATCAGAGAGTGAAAACAAGGTTGTCTGCTTGTTTATTGGTCATGACCACAGATAGCAGTGTGGATACTATTTCCCCCTGCACACCCATCAACTCCCCAATAGACAATGTAAAGAGATAGGAGGAGAAAGCAGGTATTCTGGAATGACAGAATTCAAACAAAATAACAATCCCACTTTCCCCCCAGCAAACACAAGAGAGAAACAGAATTGATTGGCAAGTTGTCAAAATGGTTTGAAAGTTATCTGAAGAATGGATCGGGTGAAAACACTAAACATGGTCTAAATTGCTGACATTTTTTAAATTCTTATGGGAGTCGCTTTGGAAAGTTACAGACAAACACTAGCAATGATGTAATACTAAGAAGCAATTTGAAATCTTAAAATTAAGGTCAGAAGCAATCAAAAGCTGTTTTACACGTGTCAAAATTTTCCCTAAACGAAAATTTGCGGTAAAACTTTTCCTTCCACGGTAATCACGATTATGTGAGAACTATATGGATTTGGAATGCGGTTTAGAGGCAGAGAATTATGTTTCTAGCACATAAATTGAGGGAGTTATGGATGTTTTAGTGGAGGTTGTTTTTCTGAGATAGGTGCAAGAATGGGAAACGGGAATGCACTTTTAAAAGACAAATGGGATTTCTTACACTAGATTATGACTATAGAAAAAGAGAATGCCACACATGAATCTCCATCAGTTCCTGGCCAGGGAACCCTTCACGTGATGGATACTCAATTTCTTTCTGGGATTCACATTAGTTACTCACAACAGTAATGACTTATAAACAGATAAGAGAAAAGTTCTGACAATTCAAAAATATTCCTAACACTGCTGGTTCTGAATACAAGATAGGATGGATTTCAGATAGGGATTGGACTAAGCCAGGTACATAGGCTAGTGACACAGTTCTGTTCTATAGATACGCACTATATTTGTTTCAAACGGAACCGTCAGGGATTCTGGTCAGGGATTCTGGTCAGGGATTCTGGTCAGGACACACTGCTGGGAATATCGGATTTGACTGGGTCTGTTCACAGCACGGCACGGGACTGGATCGGGTCTGCAATGGTTCTGGTCACAGCTCGCCACAACTGGATTGTATCTTTTGGTTCTGGTGATGATTCTTTTGGCAGGCAAGCAGTACAGCACAGCCCGGCTGTATATATTTTGATGCTCCCCTTTGGTTTCTGGGGTACTGGTTCTGGAATTTTAAGGCCTAGTTGAGAATGGTTCAGCTATGGAATGGGCCTTTCTGCTTTGCCAAGTTTCTGGAGTCTGGAGCAAGGAAGATGGATGGTTCTGCTCCAGGGTGCTCCCCCAGCAATGGGTTAGTGGGTGAATCTGTCTGTGTATTTTTAAGTTCTGATCTGTCTCTATTTATGCTTGTGATAAAGGGGTGGGTGTGCTGGTTTATCCTAAGCGCGCCCCCTTGCCAGGGATTGGTCAGGGTCTCCTCTCTTCCTTGATAGGAGGAGAAAAACAGTGTGTCATCATGAGGATGTGGGTTTACGAGGCCTATAGTCCACCCCTAGCCTCTTGAACACAAAATATACTTTTGGTACAATACATATTTCCATGTGTGCAACCTCTATAACAATCATATATATAGATCACATATTTTTTGTAGCAGATACTCCTCCAAACCCCTTCGCTGTAAGATCTTGTGTCTGCTTTTTACAGAATTTTGCCATTTTTGTCCGGGTACACAATGTCCAATTTCGGAGCAAATTTCTACAAATGTGCACATCAAACGTGGGCATAAGTGTATGAAGTTTCATGCTTCTATCCAAAATACATTTTGTGTAATATCACATTTTCCACCGTTTCTTCCTAGAACATATCACAGAGTTCTGGCGCCTTTTAAAATGTGCAGTCAATATTTACATTAACAATGCTGTTATTTTTTTGTTTTGAACAATTTTACACAGTAAGTTATCAGTCTTTTTAAAATGTGTCTTTGGTCCTTGTTGTTTGTCTCCGCCTCCTTCTATCTCCCTGCATTTCAGAAGCAGTCTCCTCCCAGTTCCTCCTTGGCCCTGGCCATTTTACGACCCTTCCCACTTGGCAGTTCCTGTAGCTAAAGGATGTCCATTGTCTCCTTTCCCCTGCAGCCCAAAATCTCCTCCCACCTTATAATCATCACTTAGGTGTGATTTCCTGGTGGAGGGAAGCAGAAGGGAGAGGCCCTTGCCTCTGTGGGGGAAGCTGTTATACTGGTTTGGTTGCTTTTAGTCAGGCTTAATTCAAATGTTATTCTGTTGCATTTTTTCTTGGCTGAAAACAAACTTGCAATTTCAAACAAGCAGCTAGAACACTGATTCCAGATTCTAAACCATGGGATTAAACAGTTACAACATAGATCACTCTCAGTAAGAGGCCACTTAGTTTTCAACCATCTGATTTTAGTTTGTACAAGTTTAACTTTTAATGGAGGCTTCTGACAGCTGTCATTCAGGCGGCCAAGGGTACTGCGCCCAGATTTTGACAGATTCCACAGGGAGGCAACATTTGCTGTGGATGTTTTTATGACAAATTCAGCTTTCCAGCACATTGTAAGTGCATAATCATTTCTTTAACTAAGTGAATTGTAGCACCCAGCAATAATATTGGATGTTGAGTGTGTTTTGTACTGGTGTTCTGCAGTTTCAGCAACCAAGAAAAAAGGATTTAAAAGCAAGATTTTGGATTTCTTTCAGCAAAGCACTGCTTTTCCCTCTGTGCTCCATTTTCCCTTGTTGGGCAGCCCAGTGACTTGTTTCAGGATTGAGATCTCTGTTCCATCACTGACAACATGCATGGCAGATTGGACAGCCATCTTTTTGTGTTGCAAAGCGCGATTTTCTGAGGTTTGGCACGCACAAGGGTTTTGCGGCCATTTTGATATTTCTGGCACTATCAGAACACAGGGATGCCGCATGGCAGAGCAAAAGTGGGTCAAGACATCCCACAATGCATAAGTCTGGCAGGACACTATGTGGGTTTTACTCCCTATTCTCACTGCAGTGGGATGCCAGTGGCTCTCAAAAGTTGAGTCAGTAGAGTTGGGATAAAGCTGGAGACTGTTGTGGGGCTCGAGGCGCTACATTACATAAAGGTATCGCCTTCTCCTCCACTCAATGCACTTAGTTTCATGAATTTTCATGAATTTTCTAAACGCATGTCTTTTGTAGAGCAGTTCCCTAATGTGGCTGGGAAACACCATATAATTATGGGCAGAACACCAGGTATGAATGAACAGCTACAGTTGTGGAGTAGCCCGGGAGGAGCAGGCTTCAGGGTGCTGCCAGTGCTGATCCAGACTCAGGGAGCGGAATACTCAGATGCTAGTTGGGGGATCAAAGAGGGTCTTCAGCACTAAAGCCCTGTTCTCTTTGCTTCATGTACTGTTGCCAGCCTGCTGGGTTGAGCTCACACCCTCTCTCTGTGGATGAAAGAGACCGTCTGAGTGAGGGACAAGTGTCCCCTGCCAGTCTCTCAGGGACCCTTTGTTTGAAGGACCCTGTTGCTATTCAGACCCTGTTTGCCCAAAGGATGAGCTGCGGCTTCTTAAAGATTCCTGCTGAAACTTTGGGGTCACTCATCCCCCCTAATCCATGTTCAGGGTGCGTTGTATAGGGGTGTCCACTTTTAGAGGGTGCTCAGCCCTCTGCTGCCCCAACCCCACATGAGACAGGCTTTTTTAAACAGGCCATAGTCCTGGGCGTACTGGGGTGCCACCAGAAGACCCGTCAGTTTGGGACTTCACCCCAGTTCAACAATGTTTACAAAGTCCCCTTCATAAACTCTTACCCTATGTGAGCCTTTCTATTCTGCCACAACAAGCATCAGCAAGGCCAACAGTTTGTTTCTTGTGTAGGCATGGAAAAGGCACTTTCCTTAGTGGTGTTAACTGGCCATTAATGGTAGCAGGTGAAAAATGGTGCAAGTTCCTGGGCATCTAATAGCAGTGCCTGACAAAGGCCTAATACATACATACAAGCCAAAACTGTTGGCTTTGCCATTCCTTGTTGGGTCACGGTAGGGTGAATGATACTAAATTTCTTGATCTTCTGGTTATCAATGGGAGACTCCCATGAGGCAAATACCCATATTTTGTTTGGTTCTTTTGCAAATACAACCTACAGGGATATTTCCAAACGTATTCATTTTTTTCTTTTGCAGGTGTACAGTAAATCATCTTATCAGTCATGAGTTTCATTTTTCTCACTTCCAGGCGTTTCTCCTTCTTTCCCAGGAATGCTCTGGATGGATCTGGACTGCCACTTGAGATGTTTATAGCTATTCTGCAGGGTTCTATAATCAGGATTGGTCTTCTTGTCTCAGCCTTTTGGTATTCCATCAGAATCTCCACTGATTCATTTCTGGTCAGGCTATGGTGTTTCCTAATGAACCTCTGTATAACTAGTGTTAAATAGCGGAGAATTGCACCAATCCTCCTCATTATGTGTTGGATAGTATTAGTCATCTGTTAGACCCACTTTTCTGCTAAATCCTTGACTCTCTTATACAATTAGTGGACTATTTCATGTGTACCGAACATAGGATCTAAAAACCATAGCCAGTGAGTCCCTTGTTCACATCCCAACTGCCCCAGCATACCATCCTTGTAGTGCTTGCAGCTGGGTATGTCAGCTGCATATCTGTTGTATCTGCATATCTGCCTATCCGCATATCTTTAATTTTTGAGAAAGATACTGCCTTCTACATATATCCAGCCAGCTACTTGTGTAGGCAATCCTCTCAACATTTATGTAAAATTAAATCTAGCCCTTCTCCTGGGTGATACTTCTGCAGCAATTACGGAGGACATTTGGATTAACTCTAGCAGAGGCTACATCATCTTGAAACTGCATTAAAGTGGCCTGATGTTAACTAAAATCATTCTTTTCCAACTTATCATATTGCTTCTTTGGAGGTTTGGATCTGTTCCCTCTTGTGGAGTTACAAATGACCGTCTGCCAGGATCACGACTAAAGCCATGATGGCAAGTCATTCTTCTTTCAATATTAATTTAATTCTAGGTGGTCTCAAGACTAAAGTCATGATACACTTCTTTTACCGTTATACCTCTTCTGTGTGTATGTTGAATCGCCAGGTCGGTCCTGATAATCCTCCTTCTAAAACTATATGATGAGAAAAATTCACCTTAAATGTTGTAATTTCTATTTACAACTATATTATTTTGTTTTTCAAAAGAATGATTAGATAATTTTGTCCACATAAACTAATTACAAACTGACTATTTGGATCAGCTGTTCATTATTTCTTAATGATTTGTGCTTTAGCTTTGGGTTGGAACGACAGAGCAACATGACCTGATAAGCAGTTGGGCATGTGCTTTGCTGAAAGAGGACTCCACCTCAAACATAATCTCTAAAATAAGAAAACTGAAGTTTTATATTTGACCACGGAACATCATGTCCAAGCTAAATTGGAAGCTCACATTCTGGAAGGATTGTAATAACAAACTGCTAGGACTTGTACAGTTAAATAGTACCTTAAACAAGGAGTCTCGGAAGTAGAAGGGAAGATCTTTGGAGAAGAAGATATGAAAGATTGTGGGAGATATGCATCTAGTTTATGGAACTACAATGGGGGGGCCTGTCACGTCGGGTTGTGGTTATCGTTCTTAGATGCTGCTTGTGAACTGGAACTGTGAATCGTGTGCAATCGGCTTGAACATTAAAAGTAATGGTCTTGTGGGGAAGCATGCTGAAGGGGGGTCTTGATTATAGGGACAAAGTTATTTAGTGGCCATCTAAATAACTTTGAATCAGGGTCAGGTGAGAAACCCAGGAAACTGGAGAATTAAAGGAGGTGTCAAATCCTAACCAGTGCAAGCATCATCCCAAACAATAATTATTCATAGCCATCCAAATAGCCTATTTTCCTCAGCGGATTCCCCAGTTAATCTTACCGGGAATAGCCTTTCCAGATTTCCAGCTGGCTGTGTGGGAGACCGCTGCTGCACTGCGCAATGGCCCCCCTTTAAATTTGTATCCTGATTGCTGTTCATTTTTTATTTTATTTCTGGTGCCCCCCCTGCCCAGGTGTTCTTCTTCTCCCTTCCTGGTCTCCCTTGCTCTTCCCCGCCCTCTGTCCCGCCTCCCAGCCCGCCCTCCAGCTTGATTGGCCTGGGCCTGCCCACGTTTTGATCCTAGCAGCTCGTGGCGCTCCTCACTCACCATTTCCAGCTGGCTCAGCAGTAGACCGCTGCTGCACTGCATCACGGCTGGTGAGTCCCCCTTTAAATTTGTATCCTGATTGTCATTCTTTTGTTTTTAATTTCTGGGGCCCCCTGTGCCCCGTGTGTTTTTCTTCTCCCTTGCTGGTCCCTTGCTCTTCCCCGCCCTCCCTCCCGCCTCCCAGCCCTCCCTCCACCTTGATTGGCCAGTGCTTTGTATCTTACTGCACCCCCCCCCCACCCTGGGCAGCCATCTGCTCGGCAGCCCCAGTGGCTAAGGGCCCAAGGCAAAGGTAGGCTCCCACTGTAGCAGCTCCTGTTGTGTCTGCAGGTGTCCGCAGGGGACGCCAGTTGCCAGTCACCTTCCAGGATAGTCCCACAGAGCTACCTACCCCTACACCTCTGACTCTAATTACCCAGGTATTACCTGTGTTGTTGAATATGCACCGTAGCAGTATTTTAAAAACTTTCTTTGTGAAACCTAGGACTTTTCTCCCTCCATTCAGGATTCTCAAATTTGGGTGTGTTTTTACCTGTGTTGCTGAATATGCACCATAGCAGTATTTAAAAAACTTGCATTGTGAAACCTATGCCTTTTCTCCCTCCTCTCAGGATTCTCAAACTTAGGTGCGTCTCCTCTCCTGTCATAAAACAAGCTTTTTTTGGAAGCTCTTTAATCCTGAGTGTCGTCGTCTTGTCCAATTGCTTGACTTGTTTGCCTCTCGTTGTCTTGTCTGCCTACTCCATTGTCCTTCTCTAGTGCCTCCCTCTCTCCCTTCCAACTCTCTCCTCTCCCTCCTACCCTATGGTGCTCTCTGTCTTTACTATCTTTTCTAACTGCTTCTCTATTGACTATCCTGCTCTCCTCAATAAATCTGGTTGGAAGAAGTTTAAAAAGGACATCCTGACCTCTCCTCCTCACTCTTGGCCTCAACCACTCAACTCCTCCTTCTTGGAGAGTTCAACATCCACCTGGATGCCTCCTGTCCTCCCTCTGGACTCTTTCTCGACCTCTGCGACACACTCTTACTCACTATTCTCCCCTCTGGCCCAACTCATTCTGCAGGGCAGACTCTGGATATTCTGATCTCCTCAGACCTTCCCCTCTCTGTCCCTCTCTACACAACTCTCTCCTGCAGTGATCACTTTCTCCTCTCCTCACACCTCACCCTGCCTAACCCTCAGGCCAAGCCACTTCCATCACTGCCGCCCACCTTCTCTGTCATCCGACACATGAAGCGCGTGTCAGTTGAGGCTTTCGCCACCACCTTCTCACCCCCCCCTACCCCTCTGGCCTGCTCTCACCCTGACAAAGCCTTCTCCATGCTCCACCCTGTCATGAGAATCTGCCTGAAGCCCAAAGCCAAGTGCAACTCCTGGTACGACTCAGACCTCGTCAACCTTAAACGCAAGTGCAGGGTGGCCGAGAGGAAATGGCGTGCTTCATGTACATCCTCTGACAAACTGGCCTGCTGCCTGCTCCAACGGCAATACCGGCTCTCTGTCTTAACCAAGAAGAGAGCTCATATCCAAGCACAAGTCTCTGTGGCATCTAACAACTCGGCTGAACTCTTTAAAATCTGCAAGGAACTGTCACGATTCATGCCCCTGACCCCCTCAAGCATAATAGCCCCCCGGCAACAGTGGGACTACAGCCCTTAAAAATGGCCCAAGGGCCTTTAAACACTGTAATAAGAACACTTGGAGTCAGTCCTGGCGCCTTTGGTGCCAGGCTCATATCGGTATAGGACAAGTATCAGTCATGGGTCTAAAACCAACATGGAGGCCTATAACACAGTTCTGTTCCTAGAACTGAACTATGCAGACCAGTGTTTTTAGTGTGGTCGGGGCCTTCAGGTGTGGCTGGCTATATAAGCCATGCCCAAGCTGGAACACACGTTTCGTGTTATTCTGCACTCCTGCAGCGTAATGCTCACCGTGTCCAGCTCCTGCTTACCTGCTTATTTCCGGCCCGATCCTGAAGCCATCGATCTGGATGCCATCACCGACCTGGAAGAAACAAGAACAGCATTACTAACAACACTTACCTGGGTAAGCAGTGGATCCTGGAACTATTCCGCGCTTCACTCGCTCGCCACTCCGGAACCTCACCGCACCCTGCAAAGGTGGAAGAAACAAGGACAGCATTACTAACAACACTTACCTGGGTAAGCAGCGGATCCTGGAACCATTTCACGCTTTGCTCGCTTGCCACACAGGAACATCACCGCAACCGGCACGGGTGAGAAAGAGGAGAGAAAACACAGGTTAGCAACACTCGCAATAAATCCAATAACAGCGCTGCACTCCGTGCATCAACACTTACCTGTAATCTTCGCCGCCCGGCACTGCAAGCTCATCTTGATCCAGCGCCCTTGTCAAGAACTCTAACCGCAACCATTCCTGCAGAAACAAAAGACATTATTAGAGAAACTGTATAGTCGGAAAAAAGCAACATCGAAAAGAAGGACAAAAACGGAGGGAGGAGAAAGGGACAAATTAGAAACTGAAATGACACAATAACTCACCTGAAGACAGCAAGAAGAGTCAGAGTCACAGCCGGTCTGGACCCGATACATAGGCCCACGGACCATTGAAGAAACTAGGTCCAACGGAACGCCCGCACTCATAACGCCCCCCTGCACAGAGAAGCAGGACGGAGAGCTCTACGCATAAAAACCCAAGGTGAGAAATAACCCCAGGGGAAGGGGATTCAGGATCAGAGGGTGGTGGGCGTTTCACCTACCACAGACCCAAGCCTAATTACTCCATTCTCCTGTCATAGGCGCTACCCCCCACCAGGCAAATAACTAAGCTGAGAATGCCCCGAGATAGCGCACAGCTGCCCCATCCAGCATTGTGTGGCGCCCCCGTGGATACCAGGTGAGCATAACAGAACGCAAAGCCTCAATTAAATATCCAGCTGGGCATCATGGAAACGTCGGAGACTGACCAGCGAGCCCAGTTATTGGGGGAACTATGGGCCGAGGTGCACTCCGCCTGGCAAGAAACCAACGTCCTTAGGAGGGAGCTGATAGTTGCCAAGGATCACACCAATGAGTTAGCCAGAGAATTACTTCAGGTGCAGGCTGGCCAGGCCCCGTTACCAGGAAGCATGCCGTCAGTTCCAGCCATATGCGTCAACCCAGTGCAGGTGGTTCTTCCTGGGGTAGTCCCCTTGGCCCCACCAGAACGTTTTACTGGGGATCCAAAAAGATATGCAGTGTTCATGAACCAGTGCCGCCTCCATTTCCTTTGCAGACCCAAAGCCTTTCCTAACGATTTTGTACTATCATACCTGGGTGGCAGTACCGCAGATTGGTCAGTACCATTAGTCAGCCAGGATGACCCACTCCTGCGGGATTTCAGAGGGTCTCAACAGGAAATGGAGAAGCTGTTTGCCCGACACACCCAAGGCTAAGCCCTGGACAACAAGCGCCTATCTCTCCGCCAAGGCAGCCAAGATTTGTTAACATATATTACAACCTTCAACAGACTTGTCATTGAAACTGGTTGGCCTGAGGAGAAACGTACCACATTGTTCCATAGAGGTCTATGAGGGGAAGTGAAGGATGTACTAGTGCAGGTGGGAAACCCTCCAAAGACTTGTGCAGAGTTCATCAACCTGGTTGTACAGTTTGACAACAGACTGAAAGATCGAAGAACTGGCCGAGCCAGAACGGACAATCGTGCTTTGTACGTATGCCCAAAGGAGAACATTTCGCGTTCATCAGAGAACTTTTCTGAACCCATGCAAATAGGACGGGTACAGAGTCTGTTAACCAAAGCCAAACGAGAGAAAAGGAGGCAACAGCAATTATGCCTGTACTGCGGGAAATCAGGTAACTTCCTCAGAGAATGTCTGGTGAAACCCCCTAGGAAAACAGTTGGGGCTATAGATAAAGAGGAAGCAGAACGAGAGTCAGAAAACTTCCAGGCCCGGCAAGCGGAGAGGTTCGTTTGTCGAGCGAAAGGAAGGAGCCACAGAACTCGCACCTTGCCCTGCCTGTGATTTTGATCAGTCACCAACCACTGTCTCGCATGCATGCTGTGGTGGCATACATAAATAGCGGAGCCGTTGGTAACTATATAGCCTAAGACCTGGCATCAAGGATGGGGCTTCCCCTCTGTCAGAAAATGACAACTGAGAAGGTCACTACTATCGACAGCACCAAGATATCTTCTGGTCCGGTGACGCAACATACAGCAGAAATGACCCTTCTGTGTCAAGACGGACATCGGGAAGCCATTGCTTTCGACCTTATCAAGGCCCCTCAGTTCCGGGTGATTCTAGGGATGCCATGGTTGGTGGCTCATAATCCCAACATCAACTGGCGTGCAAAAAATCTGACCTTCTCCAACGAGTGTGCTCACACGTGCTACCAAGTTGAAATGTCAATGTCAGATCCGAAGAAACTTGTTCAAGGTAAAGAGGCGATGGTACGAGGCGTAATGAATACGCTACCAAGCGAATATCAAGACTATCAAGACATCTTCCAAAAGGAGCAGGCCAATACTCTACCCCCTCACAGGCCATATGACTGCCAAATCGGCCTCTTACCTGGTGTGCAAATCCCATGTAGGATTTACGCACTCACCGAACCTGAGAATCTCCATCTGAAATCCTATCTGGACCAATACCTGACAAACGGTTTTATCCACCCATCCAAGTCCCCGGCAGCTTCACCCCTCTTCTTCGTTCCCAAGAAGGAGGGGGACTTGAGAACGTGTATTGACTATCGAGCATTAAATCAAGTGACATTAAAAAACCGCTATCAACTACCCCTTATCCCAGAATTGCTGGACCAAGTCAAGGATGCCCAAATTTACACCAAATTGGACCTCAGGGGGCATACCATCTTGTGCGCGTACAGAAAGGAGATGAATGGAAGACCGCCTTTCTACCAAGTATGGACTGTACGAATATCAGGTGATGCCCTTTGGGCTTTGCAATGCACCCGCAGCATTCTAGTATTTCATGAACGACGTACTGCTTGAGCTAATTGTCGTTTGTGTCCTAGTTTACATCGACGACATCTTGGTGTACTCCACTTCCAAGCAGGACCACGTCAGGCACATTCACTCCGTCCTTGCAAAACTCCGGCAGCACCAACTATACACCAAACTTGAAAAATGCTCCTTCCATGTCACTGAAGTCGAATTCCTTGGTTTTGTCCTCACTCCCAGAGGTGTCCGGATGGATATGCATAAAGTGGATGCCATTCTTAACTGGCCATCACCGCCATCAGTCAAAGGTGTTCAGAGCATGCTCGGCTTTGCAAATTTTTATCACAGATTTATCCCGGGTTTCTTCCAGATTGTATACCCGATTACTTCTTTATTATGTAAAAACAAACATTTCCAATGGACAGATGAGGCGGAAAAGGCTTTTCAGGAACTCAAGAAAAGATTTACCTCAGCCCCGTTGCTGTGACACCTCCGTCCAGATCTCCCATATGTAGTGGAAACTGACACCTCCAGCATGACAATGGGGGCTGTTCTCTCCCAAAGAGATCCTGGTTCCGGCCAGCTGCACCCTGTGGCCCTTTGGTCGTGTACGTTTTCTACACCCGAGCTTAACTATGCAATAACAGATAAGGAACTCCTAGCAATTTAAGTGGCCTTTAATGCTTGGTGACATTATCTCCTCGGCGCCAGACATACCATCACGGTAATCACAGATCTTCGTAATCTGCAATACCTTAAGACAGCAAAAGGTTCAATCATCCTGTCAACTCCGATGGGCCTTATTCTTCGCAGAATATGATTATGTGGTCACGTACCGACCTGGAGTCCAGAACTGAAAGGCCGACGCCATGTCACACATGGGTATCGATGAGAACACATATTCACCCCCAGACCCTGTAGCCATTATTCCGGGTGAAAGACTACTAGGGCTTACGACAAAGTTATCTCTGGATGATCTCCAAGAAGGAATTCAGCTCCTAATGAACAATGAGGCTTTACAAGAATGGACCACCCGGAGTGAACATCACACGACAAGGGACCAACTCCCATACTTCAGAGTACGTCTATATCTACCGAGTAAGGCATTACAGGAACAACTTGTTTCCAGCTATCACGACTCCCTGGTAGAAAGATACCCAGGAATTGCCAAGACCCTAGCCAAGGTAAAAAGGAACTATTCGTGGCCGATCTGGTGAAAGGATATCACCAGTTTGTGCTATCATGCAGCATTTATGCACAGAACAAATCCCAGAAACAAAACCTTGCGGGCCTACTACAGCTGTTGGAAATTTCGCCCGCACCTTGGCATACACTCTCCCTCGACTTCATCACAGATCTGCCTCCCTGCTATGGATTTAACACCATCTTGGTGGTAGTTGACCTATTCTCCAAAATGGCCCATTTCATTCCACTCAGGAGCCTACCAATTGCGTCCAATTTGGCAAAGGTGTTTTTATAGCAAATTGTGCGATTACATGGTTTCTCTTCCATCCTGATCTCAGAACGAGGTAGTCAATTCATTTCTAACTTCTGGAAGAAAAGTTGTGAGATTAAACAAATTGATATCCGTCTATCCACTAGTCACCATCCCCAAACTGATGGTCAAACAGAGCGGACGAATCAGACACTGGAACAATACCTAAGGTGCATGCTACATCAAGTTGAAGGGAATTGGAAGGATATGCTATGGATAGCCGAATATGCCTAGTACAATTCTCTACTCACCAGCACTCAACAGAGTCCGTTTTATACCATGTATGGAAGGCATCCACGTACTTACAAATTGGATCCCCCCATGGCCTTGGAAATGCCTGCAATAAAAACCTTACATACCACCATCACTCAGGCCTTTAAAAGGGCAGCAGAACACCTGGTTTGAGCTAAAGAAAGACAGAAAAGTTTCTCTGACCAACATCGAAGGAAGGTCCCATAATACCAAGTCGAAGATGAAGTCTGGTTGGCATCCCGGCATGTGCCCATAAAAGGAACTCAAACATTTTGTCCCAGGTACCTAGGACCATTAACCATCAAAGCCATTATAAACCCTGTGGCTGTAAAACTAGCTTTACCGTCAAAAATGCAGATCCACCCAGTATTCCATGTATCATTCCTAAAGTCTGTTCAGCCTGGAACTCGGTCAAGTCACCACCAAATCCTGTATTGGTTAAGGGAGAACCCGAATTTGAAGTCAGAGATATCCTGGATTCAAAATTCAACAGATCCAAGTTATTTTATTTAGTAGACTGGAAGGGATACGGCCCTCAGGACAGGACATGGGATCCTAGCGAAAACATCCATGCGCCACGTTTGGTAAATCGTTTCCATCTAAACCATCCCACCAAGCCAGGACCAGATGGAGGGATCACTGTGAGAGGGGCCTTAGGGGGGAGTGCTGTCACTATTCATGCCCCTGACCCCCTCAAGCATAACAGCCCCCCAGCAACAGAGGGACTACAGCCCTTAAAAGTGGGCCGAAGGGCATTTAAACACCATAATAAGAACACTTGGAGTCTAATTATCAGGAATAGGACACGTATCAGTCATGGGTCTAAACCCAACATGAAGGCCTGTACACAGTTCTGTTCCTAGAACTGAACTATGCAGACCAGTGTTTTGGGTGTGGTCAGGTTCTTCAGGTGTGGCTGACTATATAAGCCATGCCCAAGCTGGAACACACGCTTGTGTTATTCTGCACTCCTGCAGCGTAACATTCACCATGTCCAGCTCCTGCTTACCTGCTTATCTCTGGCCCGATCCTGAAGCCATCCATCTGGATGCCATCACCGACCTGGAGGAAACAAGAACAGCATTACTAACAACACTTACCTGGGTAAGCAACGGATCCTGGAACCATTCCGCGCTTCACTCGCTCGCCACTCTGGAACTGCACCGCACCCTGCAAAGGTGGAAGAAACAAGGACAGCATTACTAACAACACTTACCTGGGTAAGCAGCAGATCATGGAACCATTCCATGCTTCGCTCGCTTGCCCCTCCGGAACACAACCGCAACCTGCATGGGTGAGAAAGAGGAGAGAGAACACAGTTTAGCAACACTTGCAATAAATCCAATAACAGCGCTGCGCTCCGTGCATCAACACTTACCTGTAATGTTTGCCGCCCGGTGCTGCAAGCTCATCTTCATCCGGTGCCTTGTAAAGAACTCTAACTGCAACCATTCCTGCGGAAACAAAAGAAATTATTAGAGAAACTGCATAGGAGGACAAAAACGGAGGGAGGAGAAAGGGACAGATTAGAAACTAAAAAGACACAATAACTCGCCTGAAGACAGCAAGAAGAGTTGGAGTCACAGCCGGTCTGAACTCGATACATGGGCACACGGACCAGTGAAGAAACTAGGTCCAAAGGAACGCCCGCACTCACAACGCCCACATGCACAGAGAAGCAGGACAGAGAGCTCTACGCATAAAAACACAAGGTGAGAAATAACCCCAGGGGAAGGGGATTCGGGATCAGAGGGAGGTGGGAGTTTCACCCACCACAGACACAAACCTAATTACTCCATTCTCCTGTCATAGGCGCTACCACCCACCAGGCAAATAACAAAGTAGAGAAAGCCCCAGACAGCACACAGCCGCCCCATCCAGCATCGTGTGGCACCCCCGTGGATACCAGGTGAGTGTAACAGGAACTGGACAATCCTGCCGCAGTTTCTACCTCTCCTGTCCTTTCCCAGCACTCTGCAGGGCACTGGATTCTCACTTCATCTCTAAAACTCAGGACATCTTTTCCTCACTCTCCTCCTATCCCCTCCCTCCCTCTACTCCCTGCTCTTCCTCTGGCCCTTTTGCAGTCACCTCTCCTCCTTCCTTCTCTGCCTTTCCCCTGTTCTCCGCAGACGAGGTTTCTAGACAAGTTCCTTCTACGAAAGTCTCATCGAAACAGGTTCACCCCTGTTCCTCCAAAACTATCAAGGACCACATCGACTCCCTGGCTCCTGCCCTGGCTGATTTCTGCAATCACTCCTTCGCCACTGGAGTCTTCCCATCGTCCCTGAAGCACTCCCTTGTGCACCCTCTTCTTAAGAAACCCTCTGCCGACCCCTCCTGCCCGGCTAACTATCGCCCAATCTCCATCACTCCCTTCCTGGACAAGCTCCTGGAGAAACTGGCCATCTCCCAGCTTGATCTTCACACTGAATCAGTTGGTTGTCTTCATGACCATCAGTCTGGCTTCAGAGCTGCCAGAAGCACGGAAACTGCTCTCCTGAACATCTGTGAAGACCTGCTCTCCAATTGGACCCTAACCCCCCCTGCATCCTCATCCATCTTGATCTCTCTTCTGCCTTTGACACTGCCAACCATGCCATCCTACTCAACCGTCTCCGTGACAACCTGGGTATCACTGGTCAGGCTCTGGCGTGGCTGACTTCTTTCCTCTCTGACTGACCCGCCCAGGTCCAACTTGGATCCTTCCTCTCTGCTATCTTTTTCTCTACCTGTGGTGTCCCCCAGGGGGTCTAACCTCTCTCCCTGGCTGTTCACCCAATACCTAACACTTCTTGCCCACCGCATCGCCACTCTCTGCCCCAACTTCAAGTGCTATGCGGATGACACCCAACTCATTTTCAGACTACCCTCGGCATCCTCCTCTCCTTCCCTCATCTCTAACTGTCTGTCTGCTATCCAGGAGTGGTGTGCCTCCAATGACCTCTGCCTTAATGCCAGTAAGACTGACATTCTCCTCATCGGCACACCCGCTCCTTCTTTTCCTGTAGCTCTCTGGCTGGCCTCTCTTGGCCTTCTTCCTGCTCCCACCTGCAAGGCTAAAAACCTCAGGGTCACACTCTCCTTCTCTCCTCACATCTCTGATGCCTCTAAGACGTCACACTACCAACTGCACCTCCTCAGAGGTATTCTTCCGTTCCTCTCCTTCCCCCAGAAGCTCACTGTCTCCAGAGCTCTGGTCCTCTCTAAGCTGGACTATTGCAACAGCCTCTTTCTAAATCTGCCTGCTTCTACTCTCCGCACTCTGCAACTTATCCAGAACAGGCCTTCAAGACTTGGCCTTGGCCTCAAGCCCAGGGATCATATTTCTCAAGGACTGAAATCTCTGCACTGGCTTCCAGTGGCTTCGAGGATTAAGTTCAAAACTCTCCGTATCGTCCATAAGGTCTTCTGGGGCCTGGGGCCTCAATACCTTCAACTCTCTCTTCCTAAATACCTTCCTTCTTGAGCTCTTCGCTCATCCACCTCCAACTTCCTCAGGGTCAGTCGCTTCTCCAAGCAATGAGTTGGTGGTAGATCTTTTTCTTTGGTTGGTGCCTCCCTTAAACTTGAGGAGAACCATCTCCGGTTCCTGAAGAACCTCAAAACCTTTCTCATTGCTTCTGCATTTTCCCCTCGTCTCATCTGCTGACCTCCTTTCTGTAACCTGAACTACACTGGCTACCTTGACACCCTTTGATCTCAGGCCCAGATCCCTCCAGCACCAGCGGCACACACCTGTACTGCCCACCTGGCAACCCCCACACTTGGGGACTGTTTCTGTATCCCTACAGTCCCCTACCAGCCTTTGACACCTGATGTCTGCACTTATCCATACACTTGCCACATGCTGCCCGTTACTTTACTTATTGTCCTCTATTCTCATGTACTGCACTGTCCCTGCCCCTTCCCACACACTTGCACAATCTGAATGACACCTGGCCTAGTAGGATCGTTGTCTGTCCTCTCTTTGTTCCCCTTCCTTGCCTGGTCGCGTCTTGAAACACTTGTGTATAGGCGCGTTATAAATGCCATATCATATCATATCACCCCAGAGGTGATGCTCTAGAGTTACATATGGTTAAATTCCTTTCCATGATATTGATATTGATATTGATATTTTATTTCTATCGCGCTCGTACACCAGTGTTTCAGAGCGCAACAAGGCAAGGGAGGGGAACAGGGGAAAACAAAACAACTATCTTACTAGGCCCAGTGACATTGAGAACACGCAATTGCATGGGAGAGGGGGAGGGGAAAAGTGCATGGAAGGAGGGAGAAGTGGAGAGTGCAGAGCAAAGGAGAAACAGATAAATAATAAATAAATAAATAAATAAATAAATAAATAAATAATAAAGGCAACAGTGGTAGTGCAGCCAGCAATTGGCAAGTACTGGGTTTAAGGCAGCAGGCAGGGTAGGTCTGATAAGTGCAGGAAGAAAAAAAGGGGGGGACTGTATAGGTACAGATACAGACCCCAGTGCAAGGGGTGGGCCGGAGGTAGTGCGGGAGGGTGGCAGAACTAAAGAGAAAGCTTTTGAGGTGCTTCCGGAACCGGAGATAGTTCTCCTCAAGTTTTAGAGTGGCAGGGAGACTGTTCCAGAGGGAGGCCCCAGCCGAAGACAGAGATCTACCCCCAGCTCGTTTCTTTGAAAAACTATTGACCCAGAGGGAGTTAGAAGTAGAGGAGTGAGGAGCTCAAGAGGGGAGGTATTTGCGGAGGGATAGCTGAAGGTATTTTGGACCCAGGCCCCAGAAAGCCTTGTGGAAAACGCAGAGGCTTTTGAATTTAATCCTTGCATCCACTGGGAGCCAATGGAGAGATTTCAGAGCTGGAGAGATGCGATCCCAGGGCTTGAGGCCAAGGACAAGTCGTGTGTCCTGTTCTGGATTAGTTGTAGAGGGCGGAGAGTAGAGGCAGGTAGATCTAGAAAGAGGCTGTTACAATAGTCCAACCTAGAGAGAACCAGAGCTTGGGAGACCATGAGCTTCTGGGGAAAGGAGAGGAAAGGCAGAGTACCTCTGAGGAGGTGCAGTAAGAAGCAGGAACAGATTGCATATACTGTTGTAATACTTTCTGAAATGGTTTATTAAATAGAAAAGGTTTTGCCTTGTTTCATCACTGATAGAAAAATTGTCTCTTTCCAAAATACGGCAGCTGAATCTGAATAATGTGCCCTTCGGTTTTCCTCTTGCTTGCGTCCATCAAGTTCACATCTAGCAAGCACCTACAATGCTAATCTCAGTAGTAGCTCATTCTCTTTGAGTATGGGTCCCAAGCAGGTTTGTCTGGGAGCTGAGTCTGCCCGCTATATAATGACGATCACTGCTAA
Source organism: Ambystoma mexicanum (assembly GCF_040938575.1). NCBI lineage: Eukaryota > Metazoa > Chordata > Amphibia > Caudata > Ambystomatidae > Ambystoma > Ambystoma mexicanum. The sequence continues at coordinate 332,560,260 of NC_090934.1, read as the reverse complement.
TAACAACTTATGGTCAATGAGAAAATGGAGCATAGCAGAGAATAAAGCGTGATTTAAATCTATGTGTAATGGTTCTCATTCCACCAACAACATTTGCCCGAATCTTCCTCCAGTAGCAAATCTGTTGACCTTTGTTTTGGCAAATGTTTACCCTTTTTCTGGGGGGAAAGGATGGATTGGGAGAATTCTTCTTCTTTCATGTGAACATCATTTATTTGAGAATTACAGAACATGAAACATAACCAATTTCAGTTCTGTGATCTTCTCAGGGGAAGGAGAGTAGCCTGGGAGGGTCCTTATCTTAAAAAAGAAAGATGGGGATGCAGAGGGCCTCTCATCTGGATTGTTTGCCGTTGTCACTGCCTTTTCAACCTTTGGGGATGCAGGACATTGCTAAATTACAAACCTGAAGATTGAGATCTGGCGCTTGAACGCATATTACCCTATAAACATGTCTTTCCCCACCACCATCTGGACAAAGCACAATAGTACAACAGAACTGTGAAAATAACATTGAAACATTGTGAACTCAAGAGGGGCAGGCTATTCAGTAAATCAGTGGAGGTACTACTTTGAGTTCGAATCCTTCCAAAAAATCTAATCTGGGCCATTCCATCAATAAGGATTGATGTTATCAACACGGATAGTCTGTTTATAGATTTAAAGTACTAATGCCTATAGAAGATAATGACTGACAGGAAATGTGGGAGACTCCAAAACCAGTTCTATTTTTAAGTGTCTTACTACAAATTCAGCTGATATTGGATTTTGACTGGACTATAACACTACCACCTTAAACAGATTGTGGCGGATTCACAAAAAATAGCGCAAATTAAACGAGCACATAGAATGCGCTAATTTCATTTGTGCTATTTTTAGAAATGCGCATGTCACCTTATTCTTAAAGGTGATCTGCGCTTTTCAGAAAAGCTGGACAGTGGTGCAAAGATGTGCAGTACGCTCCCAACACTAATGTATGTAAGGCTCCCAGCAACCACGTGGTTGCTGTGAGTGCATTTCACTGAGACAGGCTGTTAAGGGGCCCCTCTCGGTGAAATGACTACAAAAGCATTTCCGGACTCGTTTAACCCACGACTGTCAAACTTCAAACACTAATCATGCAGAGTCAGAATTACCCTGTCATTATTTACCCCCCCTGAGGCTGTTTTTAACAGTCGCATCTGAAGAGCCTTGTTTCTGCTCATTTTAAAGCGCTTCCCGTTTGAGAATTCAGTTGTGCTTTAAAATGCACAGAAACGCCCCCTTCACTGTGCAAATGTGCAGTGGAAGGAAAACAGGCATCTTCAGATGCCCTTTGTGAATAGGGCTTCGGCTTTTTTGAAGCAAATGAGGAGATGCACCTCCTAGCTCATCTCCTCATTTGCCTCAAATAAAGTTTTGAGAAACTGGTCCATTGTCCTGAAATATTGCACGAGCAGGAGAATTCGATGATCTGCATGTTGATATTGCACTCTTGCAGGAAACATGGTCGTTGGCCTCTCCTACGCACTAGTTTTCAAACATTTGCTTGTGCTGTGGTTAAAACGAAGGTGAGCCGGAATTCGGGTGGTGTATGCATTTATATTGATATCTCACACAACTTGCAATGTGCTATTCTCCACCTGAATTCCTCGTATTTGCATGTTTTATTAAATGGCAAATGGCATTGCTGAATGTCTACAATGCACCTACTCACAAGGTATATATACTCCCATTGAATAAGCTTCTGAATCTTCTGAAAAGAATATGCGAGGCTGAAGACCTCAGTGCTTACCCCTCGGATTTCTTGAGGTGGGACTTTTTGATCCTGAACAATATTTAACCAGGGCTGACCCAGGGATTGTAATGGATAACTATTGCTGTGATACCCATGTCTGAAATTACATCATGGTTGCTTTAACTGGAGCCTGCGGTCCATAAACAGAAGAACTCGAAAATACAACTTTTTAAAGTTCTCGTTCCTCCTCCTGCGCAGATTATTTTATAACTAAAGGGCTTAAAGTGCCCTGTAGTTGCATACATGGAAGTTGTACATGGAACAGAGTCTAATCAAATGCCACTACAGCTAATTCTCCACTTCTGTGCAGTTGTTTAGAGCCTATCTATGAATACTTAGGTATTCGTGTCAATAACATTATATCAACTAATGGTCATATTGTTAGACGAGATAATGTCCTACCTGAGGTCGTCTTTGCATCCATACAATAGGTTACTAAAACAGAACTGTTCCCTTGTCTGGGGGTTGACAGTGCTTTTCCTGATGTTTATTTTTTGCTTCCTGTTACTTATACAAATGATTCACTAACTTTTTAATCCAAGTATAAACCTATTGCTTAAGAGGAGGTTGAGATCTACTCTTAGTTGGTATAATCATAAATGTTGAACCACAAGAAGGAAACAAATTATGGCAGTGAAGCGTGATACTAAGAACCTCATTACCATAAACACTTTCTTAAGACCTTAATATCAGGAAGTCTGAAAAAAGCAAAAGATTCTTGGGCAACAATTACCTGCTGTGATTTGGGTGAAGTCATTCAAATTTAAGACTCAAAGAAGGTTTTGGGAATTTCGAGCTCAGATTCAGAATCCCAGCTCTCTGTTAAGACATGATGCTTCTATAAACCTTTTCTTGAGGGGCGAGTTTGTTACTGGCATTTATAACTGTGATCATATTAGTGGGAAACAGCTTAATCCCAAATCACCTACAACTTTATTACTTGACCGCTCAAATTCTGATTTGAAGAAGTAAAAGGATCTTTTCATCTAAGCCATTTAATAAATAGCCTGGTCCTGACTGCCTGACTGTCTTCCCATGGATCTGTTTATGTTAAATATAGTTTTTGGCCCCACATATTGACTACATTTTAGTGCAATTTGGTATGCTAGAATCCTCCATAGCTGTGGAAAAAGATTTCTGATAGTGACCATATGCAAGAAGGGTGATCTAAAACTGATGAAATCTTGCTGGAGAATATCAGGTTTGGATTCCACTGCACAACTCTCCCTGAAATGTGTCCATCCTCACTTTGCTGCATGGGTAAGTGAAAAGGGACATATTGGCAGAATCCCAAGTGGGTTTTCGGGCTGGCCTGGGTACCACATAACAGGCAGTGCATTTGTATTGAATTAATTGCTCTTAAGTACTATCACAACACAGCATCTCTTTCCTTAGCATTTCTGGACCTTAGCACAGCCTTTGATGTGGTGGACAGAACTCATTTATAGGCCGACTTTGAACTCCCTGCTGCACCATCTTCCATTCTGCAGATTATTCGGTTCTAACATGCAGGGGAGTTGCTAGGTCTGGAAAAGATCCGGGGCTAAGCTAATGTCCAGGCTGTCAGGACTCGGGGCTAGCTAGTCTTTTGGCTGTAGCTCCTGAGCTTCTATCCGGGGCTACAGCCAAAAGATCCGGGGCTATAGCCCCCTTAGCCCCCCCCTAGCAACGCCCCTGCTAACATGCAAGCCAGAGTTAAATATGGTCCGAACAAGGGGTTTACTGGGTACTTTCATTTGACCAGAGGCGTTCGGAGTGTTGTATGGGTGTATGCTGGTCCCTTGTCCATTTAACCTATATATGAATGCATTCCAAGCAAGGCTTGAATCATCAGGATAAACTTGCCTAAGATTGGTGGATGGCCAGTACCTCTCATGTCTTATACCTATGATGGGGTATTAATAGCACCAACACCTTTTGCTTTGCAAATCTTAATTGATTAATATTTTTCCTTCATGTCGGATACATCTCTACCGATTAATTTCAACAAGGCAATTACTCATTGGTAGCAAATCGAAAAAAAAGTTATATGCGAACCCTTAATGTGTCACCTGCAAGGGAGTAATGTGTCACCTGCAAGAGAGTTAAACAGTTCACTTACTTCGGTGTCGCATGCATGTTTTTGATTATTTAAAAAGGCAGATAAGTTCACCCTCCCAAGCAAATGGAGGATTACCTTAGTTTATGGAATGCTTGGGGAGACAACCTATGGCTCAAATCTAAGGAGATTTGAGAAATTGCTAGTCCTACAGAAACGGGAAGACTCCTTCTTAAAATGGGTCATGTTTACCCAGCAGAAAAGAAGCCAGTGAAAACAGCCCAAGGAGAAAAGTAAACCATTGGATAAATCACCCATAAGGCAAGTAGTGGGGGATTAGAGGAAAAAACAGGATGACAGTGCCAGAAATGTACACATGAGGAAAATGCATCACTATACAAAATGATTCAACAGGAAAAAAGATGCTACCTATGCAGAGCACATGTTAAAAGTTCCAACAGGTTCCAACAGCAGTAAAGACATATTTATAGTGCTTAGCAAGTTACTTTCCCCCCGGCCCTAAATGGCTCTCTTGTTCCAGCTTAAGCATTTTGTGAAGAGTTGGCTCCGTTTATTTAGGAGAAAATAGTATTACATATAGAACTTTTTAAACCCACAGTGTGATCTGGACAGGTTCTGTGGCTTAGATGGTTATGTCTCTGCTACTTTTACAACTTTTGACTTTTTCCAGTTAGTAACACATATTTCTTTACTAGAGCTCATGTGTACTCAGTGAGCAACTGTCTCGCCCATGACTCCTGTTCAGCTAGGATTATTAAAGAACCGAGATCATTAATAATATCGAACTTGAACACAATTTAAAATTGCTCATTGATCTCTGTATAGGTTCCTGACATTCTCACGATGGCAGTAAGGACCCTGCAGGTCCTGTCAATTATCATCCTAGCTCACAACTCCCATATCTTGGCAACTTACTGGAGGTAGTGGTAGAAACTCAGATAAATACTTGTTTAGATCATGCTGGCTGCCTGGACGAGATGCAGGCAGGAATTTGTCCAGGGTGTAACACAGAATCGGCGGTGGAGCCACTCCAAAATGGCAATAGAGGTTGGGTGGATGTTAGCGGAATGGGGCAGTTATTTTTTTAGTTTAGATTTTATTCCTTGGATTTTATTCTCTGGATCCTGAAATCTTGTTGGGGTGGCTCTATACATCTGGTACGAGATGCAAGGCCTGGGATTGGATCAAGTCCTTTTTAACTAATCGTATGCAAGGAGTTGCCCTTCTACCATTTCACTCATCGCAGAGGAACATCATATGCAAGTGCTCCAGGTATCCTCCTAAAGCACTCTATTTATTTAGGTGTATTTGGAGACGTTAGTGGATCTGATTCGTGCCTGTGGGATTACTTTTTTACATGTACGTGAATGAAAACCCAGTGATTCCTCAATTTAGGAATACAGAAAGGGACTCGGGACCGCTTTAAACAATGGGGGTCATTACGACCCTGGCGTTAAGGGTTTAACGGTGCCGTAAAAGGTGTCAGCGCCATTAAACCCTTAACACCTGATTACGAGGTCCCTTTGCGGCTCCCGACCTTAACGGCTGGTCTGGACCAGCCGTTAAAGTAGGGACCCGCAAAGGGACCTTGGTGCTAAGTACGGTACCGCGAATGGGGAAGGGCAATGGTGGAAGGGGGAATTACCGCCCCGCCAACCTTGGAATGGGGCGGTAATTCCCCTTTCTGCCAAGGCTAATAGCGCCATGGTTCTCCGCCATCCGTGTAATGAGGCCCATAGTGTGGCGGTCCGGAAACAAGGGTGCCAGTGAACTTATCGCCACCCTTGTTTCAGGACTGCCACACTCATAATGAGGCCCATAAACTAAAAACCTTTCTGTTTCCTACATAATCTCTATCATCAGTCCGCAGAATACATTTAAAAGAGCTTTTGGCTCAAAAATACCTCTTCTCAGGCGTTATGCCTGCTCTTTATAAATTAATTTGCCACACCATACCCAATTCCCTACCTCATTATATGGTTCCCAATAAACGTACACACCTGTATTTGGGGGCTGTGTGCAAGGTGAATCCAGTTCCGTTGTGAATTTCTATATGGACAAATCTTTTTGCTGTCTTTTGGTGCATGATGCTTTTTTAGGGCCCACTTAGAGACAACAGCGATACATCCCTGTAGTTATTAAATATTAAGTATTTATTAAGTATTCTCAGTTGTTCGCATTGATGGAGTAGACCTAGCTCCCTTTGCGAGGTGGACAGAATTTTGTCTAAGCAACCTCTAATGGACACGTTTACCTTAGTAAGGAGAGACTTGGACATGGAGTAAATAAGTAATTCTAACCACTAGCTCGTTCTGCTGTCACAGGGAATTCAATCATATTTAATTTGTTGTCCTATACCAACCATATAAAAACTACTAGTGAGATTCCTTTTCAAGTGTTTTCATATTAGCAAGGACCTGACAAAATGGTTCTCTAGTGATACACATGTTAAAACTGTCCATATTGTCCTTTATTTGAAGATACTGTTATGTCTTTTCTTCTGTCCAAAATACTCTGATTTGGTGAAGAACATTTATACCAATCTTAAGCTTAGAGGATTCTGACGGTTTATCCCTAAAATGCCTCTGTTGCAGGCCCTACCTCTGCATTTACCTACACCATGAATGGTACAAAGTAAAGCATGCTAGAATTTAGTTTTAATATCTTTGTTTCTGATTTATTCATTTAGAAGTTGTTGGTTTTATACGGATTTTAAACTGATAATCTCACTGAGTTACAGTGTTTGATGAATTACTTTCAAGATGATTGCTATTATAGAGGTAGTATTGATATAAAGACCTCTTTCAAAATTGATGTGGATATTTTAAGTGGTAGAACATGTAGACATCCATGCTTTATTGCAAATCCAAAGAAAAAGTGTATTAAGTTACAATACAACTGCATCACATCATATCACATCAGAAGGGAGATACACTCCATACACTCCAAACAAACAAACAAACAAACAAACAAACAAACAAACAAACAATAGTGTTTGCTGTAGGTGAAAATGTATGCTACACATGGGGCACTTTAGGTAACCTAAGACAACGCATAGTGCTGTTCTATGAAACTGTAACCAATGATCTGCCTTTGAAATGAAATCACCAGAATTACTATGTACCTATTAAAGTTTTTAATGATGTGAGGTGTCTGTTTCTGAAACCTCCAAAAATACATTAAGAATACAAGTGATGTTGCTTAAAAAATAATTGGTATTTGCAGGCTAATACCAATACCATCCCCACTCTCAGCATCAAATTGTTTGTATTGAAATTGCACTGTCAATATAAGTGATGTTACAAGAAATAGATGTCCAAAACTCCATTAACAGATTACATTGAAATTACAACCAGCCTTTGAGGCATTTAACAACTCAGCCGAACTTTTCAAAATCTGCAAGGAGCTGGCCAATCCTGCTGCAGTCTCTACCTCTCTTGATCCCTCCCAGGCCCTCTGCGCAGCCTTGGCATCTCATTTCACCACAAAAACTCAGGATATCCTGTCCACCCTCTCTTCCTCTACCTCCCCTGAGGTTGTCTCTCCTCCCCCTTTCTCCTCATTTCCCCTGTTCACCCATAACAATGTTTCTAGACAAGTCTGATCTATGTTGGTCTCATCACAGCAGGTTCTCCCCTGCTTATCCAAAACCATCAAGGACCACATCAACACCCTTGCTACAGCCTCAGCCAATTTCTGCAATCACTCCTTTGCCACTGGAACTTTCCCCACACCCTTAAACTCTCCCTTATGCACCCCCTTCTAAAGAAGCCCTCAGCTGATCCTTCCTCTCAGGCTAATTATCGCCATATCTCCATCATTCCTTTCCTGGGCAAACTCTTGGAAAAGCTGCCCATCTCCTAGCTTAATCTGCTTACTGAATCTGTTGGTTGCCTCCATGACCACCAGTCTGACTTCAGAGCTGCCAGAAGCCAGGAAACTGCTCTCCTGAACACCTGTGAAGACCTGCTCTCCAATCCTTTTCAATCCTGATGCTAATCTCACTTTTGTCCTCATTCTCCTCGATCTATCCTCTGCTTATGACACGATCAACCATGTCATCCTGCTCAAATGCCTCAATGACAACCTGGATATCACTGATCAGGCCCTGCCCTGGTTGACTTCCTTTCTCACTGACCGACCCTCTCAGGTCCGACTGGGGTATTTTGTCTCTACTATCTCTCTCTCTACTTGTGGTGTTCCCCAGGGGTTTAACCTCTCTCCTTGGCTGTTCAACCAATATCTGGCACGTCTTGCCGACTGCATTCCTACTTTCTGCTCCAATTTTCAATGTTATGCGGATGACACCCGACTTTCTTTCAGCCTCCCCTCAACCACCTCTGCTCCTTCTCTCATACCAGACTGTCTGGCCTCAGTTGAGGAATGGTGTGCCACAAACAATCTCTGCCTTAATGCCAGTAAGATTGAGATCCTACTCACTGGAACACCTGCTCTCTCCTTTTCTCTCTCTCTCTGGCCGCCCACTCTGGGCACTCTTCCTCCTGCTTCATGTGAGGCTAAGAACCTTGATGTCATCTTCAACTCAACTCTCTTCTTCTGTTAAGGATTTCAATCAGGCGATACACCCTGGTCTCAGCCTAGTACGCAGCGCACAACCAAAATGCTTATTTTGTTATATATGTAGGTTCAATATTTGAGAAATACACCACTCATATCACACTCCATTTCAAATACCCTGGGTCACGATTAACCAGTTATCAGGCTGGTTGGTAAAGATAATATGTATTTATTTATTTAAAATTCAAATCAAACATATACTTTTTAATATATGGGGCAGCAATCACCAATGTGGAAACAATAACAAATTAGAAGGTATATAATGCACTTACATTCACTCTCAAGCAACATAAAATAGAAAACACCAGAGAAATAGGAAAACTTTGAATTTTTGGAACGATAGCACTCAAGTTAGAATTTCCCCCTGCAATATTCCTCAACCCACAAATAATCAATTCTAAAGAGATATAAGGAAGCAGCAGGTAATCAGGAATGACGAACAATAAACAACATTTTAATCCAACCTTCCCTCCTCAAACAACAGAGAAAAACAGATTTGAAACCATACAATGATAAACTGACACTCGAAAATGGCTGAATAAAACACTGGAAGTGTGCAAAAATCCCTAAATCAGTACAAACTTCTATGGGAGTAACATTGGAAAAATACTAGCACTCATAAGCAATAGTTTGAGCAAAAGTAAACAATTCAAATTTGAATGGAAGGTTGAAAATAATCTAGAATAAAAATAACACATATTAAACTTTGTGAAATTGTTAATTCCCGCCGTTGGGGTGTAGCTATAGGACTGAGGTATAATCAAGAATTGAAATGAGGTCTCTAGCTATTAAACAACTGAGGGAGATATGCAATGTAGAATAAGAGGCGTTTTTAGAAAAATCGGGTAGTGAAGACAGAAAAGAAACTCAGTTTGGACAAGAATAGTTTTACTCTATACTGGAACATTCCAGCTAGAATACCAAAGAGGGACGCAGTCAGATCTAGAGTTGATTCATGAGTTCAACCCCAGATCCACAGCGCCCGCCCTGGTGGAACCAGTCAGATCACTCAAAATAGGGTTGAGAATTTAGGATTTACACAAGATAAAAATTACTAAAGAAATGGCACTTAGCAAGATAAATCAAGGAAGGGATGGCAATAAGGACTCTGACAATGTTACAAGTTATTTAGGTAAGGATGGGATGGTTTAGAGATTGGGATAGGACAAAGCAAGGCAAGGTAGGCAATGGTTTTCTATAATTAATATTAATACTTACAGTCCACTTTAATTTAGGATATTGGACCGTCAAGGGTTCTGGATCACCACACGGATCTGGTCTAACACAGGACAGCCAGAAAAAATGAGTGGCTATGGACTGGATACCGGGTAGCACTTCTGGTTACTGAATAGTACAGATCATCAGGTTAGGACAGCAGCCGCATGCAGTGAGTGGCAGCAAGCCAAGCTGGATCAGGATGCCTCCCTTGGGTTTTTGGGATTTTTTAATAGAATTTGAGGCATAGCTGAAAATGGGTTCAGCAATGCATAGGCCTTGTCTTTGTAATGAAAATCTGGAATCAGGATCAAACAGGATGAACCAATCAGGAAAGACGCTACGCAGGAATTCAGGAATAAAGTCAGGAATCAGTGTGTGTCCTGTGTGCTGTCAAGGGCCCTTATTTATCATGCCAGATGACATCACTAAAGTATATGACCAGGCCAGGCTTACTACTGCTGCCTCTAATAACAGGATTGGGCAAGGTAGAAGTCTCCTCCTAGCTCATCGCTGATTGGATCACAGCAAAAGGATGTCATGTTTATGGGGTGATTTTTAAAATGTCTAGAAACCTCCCCTAGCTATTGAAACCAATACCTAATTTTGCCACAAACACATATTTATGCGGTTGCAACCTCTGAGAAAATCAGATAGACAGGTTACATATTTTGTGCGTCATATTTCAATACAAACCCCAAGTTTGTCGGACTTGGTTTTGCCTTTCTGACACATTTTGGTAATTCTAAACATGAAGGATTTGGCCTAAAATTCACCAATTTTGTACACATATGCACATTTACCCCAGGGACGTATGTATAACTGTTATGTTCACAACATCAATATTTTACCTGTTTATCTGTCATTTTTTTAACTTCTGTTCCTTGTGCAGTAATGAGTTCTACCAAGTTTTCAAAGAAAGAGCGTAAAATTACATTTAGAACTACAAACATTTCATATATCCAAAAGGAAGTCCAGTGTCACTTGATCAGTTTTTTTGCTCTTTTTTCCCCAACTGCTGTCAATTGTCACTTCCTTTGAAGAAGGATGAGGGGCTTCTCTCTTGATTGAAGGTTTTATTGCCCCTCACACTTGACAAGTGAGAGTCTCAGCCTGCTATTGTCCCAGCCTGGAGCAAAGACGTATGTCTGATGAACATGTGAAGTTTCTTTGTCCTGGTGCATTCAAAGTCTTTCAAGCTGGCAATTAGCGCTTTCCTGTGCCAGAAGTTTATGAGGTGTCACCCTTTCTCATGGCTAGCAACTGGCAAAGCTATTTTTTTTATAGTTTGCCAGCTTAGCCTATGAGTTTTACATCTTGGCTTAAACCTGTGGAATCAAAACATTCTATAGGTGTACTTTTACCAGCAACAAATCCTTTTACATTGCTAAGTAAACAGGCCTTCACACAACAATTTCCTTTTACATAGGTGATTTTCTGTCTACAGTCAGAAAAAGAACATTTTCCTATTTCTTTAAATTCGGTTTTCATCTCCAGCAAATACACACTTTATGCAACTATAGTTCTTTTCTTGAGTGCTGGAGTTGTTTTTCAGCATGGATACATTTACACAGGCATCTATTTAGAGTCTTTCTCTGAACAGCTGATTTAAATACTTTTGCAAAGAAAATAGACGTGTTTCCGTTGTAAAATGAAAACAAAGCCCCTTGTTGATTTTTCAAAGATACTTTTGACAGGAGCTCTCATTCAAATGAGGCCCGGTTCCTCTGAGACACAATGGATGATCCTGGGCATTGTAGGGCCTTTTTAATCACAGTGGTTCATAAGGACTGGATGAGTTTAGCGCCAAGAAGCACTTTTAAGGGTTGAAAGGGGTGTAAATTTAAAGTGGCATTTCGAGTTTTCAGCAAAGTAATGCTGCCTCTTTGACTTCACTCCATGTTAAATGTTGCAGATCACACTGAAAAATTCCTGCAGAGAGTACTCTGTTCCAGCTCACCTGAAATGTGTGTGGCAGGGTGGTGCAGACATTTTCTGGTTGTTGCAAAAACACAGTTTAGAGATCCTGGTGCACAGGATTCAGCGTGGCCATTTTGCTGTTTCTTGCACCACTGCAGCAAAGTGATGTAGTAAAGCTCAGCTGAGTAGGTTAATTTATCCCACAGATCCCCTCTGACTTCTTCTGGACTTCCAGTCATGGGGGAGTCAGGCAAGTGGGATTTCTTCCATGATAAAAACAGGTTTAGTTGGGTATGAGTCCTTCTTCCATCAGCGAACGGTGGAACAACACTTCCTTGCTTTCCCTGGGATCTTCTTTTCCTAGTGTGGAGCGACACTTCCGGATCTCCTTTGGTTTCTCCCTTCCAGATTGCCGGGGCGGCCCTCCTTGTTTGTTAGGTAGGCGCAACCAGTACAAATATATAAAAGAGAACACAAACCGGTTACAACAATTTCCCACTGTCATCCAATCGGGATGACAGCAGTGGGATATGCATGCTTTCAGTGACAATTGAAATATTCCTATGCTTTAGATGTATCCCCCACTGTGTTTTCTATGGACTCCTCTATCTTTTTCAAAGTGTGCCTGGGGTGGCAACTCTTTAACTGATTGATGTGGACCCACTTCTCTTCTGTCAAGTCACCTTTGGGGATGCAGATGCTGTAGGCGACTGGTGAGATTGTGTCCACAATTTCAAAAGGTCCCCACCAGCTAGACAAAAATGTGCACTCTTTGGTCTAATTCCTTTGGAATTTGTACAAGTATACCCTGTCTCCTACTTGGTATTCCTTTTTGGTTGTCTTTAGATCATAGTGGGTCTTCATGCTGTCTGCAGATCTTTCTAGACTCCGCTGAGCGTACGCGAAAGCATGTTAAAGGTATTTTCTCAGATTCTCAACATACTAATGAGTTGTGGAGGCATTTATCAATGTGTGCTCTTGTTTTCTATAGAGCAGATTCTCGGGTAGCACCATCCTTCGTCCACTCATCTGCTAAAATTGAGACATCTTAGTTGCAGCAGAAGGGGTAGATCTGATGGCATTCAGGGCAAGCAGTAATCGGATGTCCCAACTTGGTCCAGAATCTGCCACAAAGTTTTTTAGTATGCTCACAGTGGCTTTATTGTACCTCTCAACTCCCCCACTAGAGTATCTTCCACATCTTTGTCATCACTTCACTGGTGAAGTGACTACCTCAGTCTGACTCAATCCTTTGGGGTAGTCCAAAACCTGAGAGGATGTGATTGATCATCAGGGCAGCTGCTGTTTCTGCCTTGCAATTTGGGGCCAGGAGACATTCTACCCATTTAGTACCCAATCATGTTATGGTTAACATGTACTTGCTCCCCCTAGAGGAGCAAATCACAGGCCCAATGAAATCTACTTGTAAATCTGACCAAGGCAGTGTCATCCCCCTCTTTTGGAGGGGAGCTCGGTGTGTGAGTGATGTTGGCTGAAATTGTGCACACACAAGACACCCCTTCAAGTATTAGTTGAGGTCCCCCCCCATGTGTGGCCAGTATGCAACCACTCGCAAGATTTCTACTGTCGTATGAAACCCCCGATGACCGGCTGTGGCCACATTATGGACGTGACTTAGCATCAGACTTCGGAATGAGGTAGGGACTACCGACTGGTCACAGCCAGATATGGATCTCCTTACCAACAAACCGTCTTGGATTCGGAACATTTTTGGACATTTCATCAACACCCTGATCTGTATCCATCAGGTGAAAGTTCTCAGGGTCTTCAATATGTTGATAACATTTACTAATGCTTGGATCCCCTTTTTGAGCCGTTGTTAATTCAGCATCTGGGGTCTCCTTACTCCACTGGGCAGTTGAGAGTTCATTGTGAGCATTTGTCTGGGACCTAGTGAGAGCAGTGACCTGGATTTCCCCCAACAGGGGCTTGATCTCAAGGAAATCCCCTTGGATGGCTCTGGTTTTGGCAAGCTGATCAGCTAAGTCATATCCAGTTTTGTCTGGCCCATCTATTCTGGAATGACCCTTGATCTTCTTCCAATAGATGTTCATCCCACTAAAGGTGACCAGATCATCAATATTTTGGATGGGTTTGCCATGTTTGAGCAGTTTGTTGTTAGCACAAAGCATGCCTCTGGTTTGCAAATTTACCAGGTGCTCCACAAACCCATTCCAGACATAATCTGAATCAGTGATTATGACCAGTTTGTGTAGTTGGTGTTGGGCATCAGTGAGGATGGCTTGATGAACTGCCATCAGCTCTGCCACCTGACTACTACGGGGACCGATTTTGTACCCAGCGTAGGGTTCCAGGGCATCATTCACCCAGGCATTCCCAACGCCAGCCACCAGTTCCTTTTCCTTGTTGTTGTCAACATGGTAGGACCACCCGTCCACATAAATGGTGGGCATTCCTTCGCACTTGTCTTCTTCATAGACTTTGTGCGGGGAATTCAGGTACGCCTCCATGCTGTCCTGGGTTTTAAGACTTTCATCCTCGAGACAGTTTTCTCTGGCACAATCATGCAAATCAGCCAGAAGGACTCTTCTTGTTTTGTCCATACCAGACCTCCACAGGAAAGCCTTGAATTGACAGAATCCAGGAAGTAATTCTGGAATTACTCACATTTCCGGCCAAGATTCTGTCACTTTGGAGATATTGCAAAGGCTTGTGTGGAGTCTCCACTATGATGTGTTACTCTGGATGAACAGGCGGTAATTATTCAATGCCCACATCGTTGCCATGAGTGCCTTCTCACAATTGTTGAATTTTTCCTTCAGAGAGGATAAAGTGTTGCTTGCATAGGAGATGACTTTATTGACCTTGTCATGCTTTTGATATAATACTGCAGTCAAGCATGTATTCGAGAACCCAGTCTCCAAGAAGCACTCCTTGTTCTTGACAGGGTAAGCTAGACAAGGTGCTTGTGAGAGGCTTCTTTTGAGATGCTTTACTGCCTCAGCTTGCTCTGGACCCCACTCCCACTTGACCCCCCTTCAACAGATGTATCAGGGATCTTGTGATCGCTGTGTAATCCTCAATGAACTTTCTACTATAATTAGTAAGTCCAAGGAGGCTCCTTAGCTCACGCAGAGTTGTGGGGTATTTTAGTTTCAGGACTGCTTCCACTTTCTTTTCCTGGGGCAGAGACCCTCAGAAGTTATCGCATGGCCCAAGAAATTGACATGGGTCCTGCACCACTGTGCCTTTTGGAAGGATAGGTTTGTTCCGGAAACCCTCAACTGTGTCAGAACATAATGGACTTCTGCTATGTGTTCCTCCACAGTTGAGCTTTTGATCAGGACATCATCTACATAGGCCAGGTTACCCCTTTCACCCAAGTCAGGCATGGCCTTGGGTAAGAAGATGTTAAATTAATTGCCGGAGTTGATGTATCCGAAGGGAGTCCGGGTCCATGTATACTGCTGACCCCAAAGGTAAAGCCCAGCTTGTATTGGTCCTCTCTACTAACAGGTATGGTCCAGTACAGTTTGCCAGGTCAATGGCAGTGTATACCTTTGACCCCTGGATCTGGGCCAGCCCCTGATCAATGTAGGAGAGGGGCCATTGGGACATATGGACCCGTTTGGTCAGCACAGAGTCTCCAGTGGCTGTTGGGTTTTAAAATCCCCAGCACCAGATTATTAAAGGTGCTGTGGACTGGATAAATTATCCCACGGGACTTGGGGTTTTTGATCATTTCCGTCTGGGACTCCATGGATGCGAAAGGCAAGCGGTATTGCTTGACAAACACTGGAGCCATGCCAGGGTCAGTGGGAATTGTGGTTGTATGGATTCCGGTGCGGCCACGGTCATATGAGTCCACAGCAAAGAGATCATGAAAATCTAAGAACACCTGCTTCAACTTTGGCTTTTGCTCCAGAGTCTTACAGGCATCAGCTAGGTTGACTCTCTATTCAACCATTTGCCTGAAGCCTGGAAAGACATCTGGTTTGGCTATTGCAGCAGCCTCCACCAGCTTGGTGGAGAGGTCCCTGGTTAAAGTATTGACCTGGACAGAGTGTTTCAGGCTGGGGAGGCAGTCCTTGTGGACCTGGTAGATCACCTCATCCCTCCTGATGTCACAGGTTACCTCTTCCTCACCATAAGGGCAGGAAGAGTACACCAGGAAATTCCCCCCTTGCCGGTTGAAGATCCTGTCTGGTGTTATGTCATTGTCGCTATCATTGTCATTGGGGATTGGTCCTACCAGTTTGTTGATCCATGGAAAAATGTCGGTCATCAACCTCCTTTCCAATAATGGTGCCTGCGCCCAGAGTGATACTCCTAAGGTAACTGTTATCCATCAATATTGAAATGGTGTTGTGTTCTACATTGACTAATGGGGTTGGGTTTAACCCCAACCCTTGCTGTTAGAGATGGGCGTTGAGGTGAACATATACGTCAGGATTTTGCAGTTTCTGTCCTCTTTTAATTTTTCATTCAAGTGGGAATAGTCGTGTCCATCCTGGCATGGTGACTTCCTCTCCAATTTGAACTTCAACTGCATATGGCAGCAATTGGGCTGACCGAAATGTTTTTTCTGAATCATCAAAGTCCATGGGATTACCCCCTAATCGTGACCAGGCTTTGTAGTTTATCAGGTCCAAATTAATGGCAAAGCGATTGAGAATGTCACTGCCTAAATAGAATGCAGCAAGGACATCTCGCACGACCCAACAATTATGCACTATGCTTTTGTTACCTATAGACATTTTGATCATACATCTGCAAGGCAGGAGATGTTTGGAATTGAGAGTTTCCAGGTCCATTTGACATTTATCAATCAATTTAAATGTGGGAATGGCTGGATCTTTTGGGAGTTTTCGGAACAAGTCTTCGCTGATGAAGCTCTTACCGTTGTTCATGCACACTCGGGCAAAAACAAATTCCTTCCCCTCATTTAACTGAATAGGGATGAATAACTGTTCTCTAATCTTCTGAATGTCAACTAAACTTTGAGTTGATTTCTCATCACTCTTGACTATGAAATTGGGATTTTCAGATTGTGAATTAATATAGAATTTCCAAGTATTTCATTCTAGTGTGGAATGCCACTTGAAACTGGAAGGAAGGTTGATGGTCAGAAATGGAAAGGAGTTCCCATCACCAGTTTGCTGTCCTACAGCAATTACTGTCACTTCAGGTTGTGCTGAAAATGGCACTCAACATGATCTGGGTTTTGTTCAACCATGTGTCATGTGCCATTTAAAATAACATGGTTGACACTATGTTTTAATTTTATTGTAGTCTGGGTCCAGGGGACCTTGTTCACACAGTCTATTGGGGGGGACAACCTACGCAGGATGTCATTCCCCAGTAGACAGGGTGTGCCCTCCTGAGTCATGACTATGACCGGGTATCTCACCTTGTGTCGCCCAATTTTCATTTCCAGATCCGCAGTCCCTTCGACAGGAATTTCATTCCCATCGAAGTACTGAAGTTGTCCAGGAAGAGGGGTGAGAGGGATCTGGTATCTCTCCCCACTTCCTGAATTCAGCTGATCAAAGGCTCACTTTGACAAAAGAGTTGCTTGGGATCCAGTGTCCACCAGTGGCGACACTGTACACTGCCCTTTTATTTGGACCGGGGCATACAATCTTCTCTCCTTCTCCTCAAGGGGGCAAAGATAATGTGCGTTTTGGGCAAGTTGGTTGGTCAAGTTCCTGATTCTTGACTCCGACACAGGGGTAGTTTGGGCATGATTCTGTGTGGGAGCTTGGGGATCTGCAAGACAAATATGACAGTTAGATATTTGGGGAGTTTTGGGCTGCCCTTTTTCTGATTCTGGGCCGCCCCCCCCCTTTTGGCTGCAGTCACCAGAATATGTTTGGACAGTGTGGTTTCCTTGATTATCATTCTGGGGTTCAATAATGGGCGATTCTGACTCAGTCCCCACATCCCCCCAGTCTTCATTAGGATCTCTTTGGACCTATTTGTCTTTGGGAGGAGTTGCCCCGTCCCTGAAGGAGAAGATCTTTTCCCAGAATCCTCTAAGGATCCTTCCCCTTCAAATTTGAGGACACTAATCTCCTCCACAAAATGGGTCTTTTTCGGTTCTTTATTTCTCCTACCTGCCGTCTGTTCCTTGGGTGGCAAGTTGTCGGGGGCAGGAGATTTTTGTTCCGGTTCCTGGGTGTCCAGGGGTTTTCCACGAGTGAGGAAGGATGCTTCCTCTAGGGCTTTACACCTCCGTTCCCCCATGCCTCCTCCTCTGGAACCGGTGCATTGTTGGGGTGCTCTCCCTGTCCTTGCTCTGGAGTACCAGACCCTTGGTTTGTGGGGTTCTGAGCCGCCATGTTCATCTGAAGGTTCTGTTGAGCCCTCAACATGCGACCCAGATCCTGGGACAGATTCTGGAGCTGGCACTCCAGTTGGGATACACGTTCCGGCTGGTACGGGGGTCTCTGGTCAATTCTAGGTGAATCACGGGAAGGGTAACTATCCCTTCTCCCATAGTACCCTGGGTTTGGAGAATTTTGCCAACCCTCCACCCTTGGCCTGCTCTCTCCTGGACTTGGCTGTCTGGGCTCTTGGAAGTGGGGAAAGAATGGTAGTTTGTCCTGCAGGCTGGGGTTTTGTGGGTACCGGGGAAAGAAACTCAACCCGGCATTTGGGGGATTACTGCTCTCCTTGGGAAAGTTAGGAGGGAAGTTTCCTGGGGTGGACCTACCTGGTTGTATCCCTCCTTGGGCTGGAGGAGTCCACACATAACCCAAGATGGGTCTGTTACCCTTGTATCGGGGGCTGATGTAATCAGGGGAATCAGGGGCTGCATTTGTGGGATTACCTCCCTGACTACCACCTGTCTGGGATTGGCCAGAGGGCCTTCTGGTTCTTTGATTGGATGGATTTTGTACAGGTATATTTTCAGGCCCCCCATCTCCAGATCTAAAATGGTGGCAACCTTCACCTCTGCCACCTTAGCAGCAGCAGGGGTGTTGGTTGGTTTGGGGTTTTTGTTTGTTTTTTTGTTATCTGCCGGTTTTTGTACCTCATAAATGCGGGTCGCCTGTTCTATGACCCAGTGCAGTGATCTCTTCTCATGAAAGTCCCTCACCAGCTGGGTCATTATATATTTGGGGAGTGCATGAAAGTAGGTGGTTATGAACTCCCGACTATCTGTGCGCACCGTCCTGGTGGTCTGCGCAAAGACGCATTTGAGCTCCTGCACAAATTCTTGTGGGGCCTGATCTTCCATGCACTGCAAATTGTAGGCTGCCTTGCGGGCCTCTTAGGGGTTTCTGCGTGCAGAGAAATGTTTTAAGATGGCCGCCCTGTAGGTGGACCATCTTGAGTGGTTCTGATCCTCCAGTCCCACAAAGAAATTGGAGTATTCAGGGAAGAATTTCCATTTCACATACAGTATGCAATTCTGGGTGTCCTTCATATGAAAGGTGTTCGTCATTTCTTCCTATAATTCTAGGTATTCCCAGACAGAATACTTGGCATTTTCATGAGATGGAGTTAACATACTTCTAATGGCCTTGATCTGCCTAATGGGATCTTTCTGTATTGCTCTCTTAATTTTGTTTTCCTTCTTGGTTCTAGTCACCCGAGTCCACTCGTCCTCAGACTCAGAGGCGCTGCTACTGGAGGTCCCTTCTTCCTCTATGCACTCCCAGATTCTGTGAGCTTGAGAAGGGCTCACAGAATGTTGAGGCCTAGTTTCTCTACTCCTGTGGTGCTCAGAAGAGTCTTCTGACCCTCCCCTGCACCCGGGTTGGTAGAGTATCCTCCCTACTGCCCTAACTGGGGAGAGGTCTTTAGAATGCTCTTTTTGGGCTTTATTTCCTTGAGTTCCCCACCAAATTACACAAACTGGTCCCTTGGAAGTTGGTATTTTAGTGGATATAATTCCCTGACCCTCCCCTCACAGGGGTCTTCCTTGTCAGAGATGTCAGCCCTAACCTTTGGGTATCTGTACAGGGACGCCTGTTCACTAATTTCTGGGGGGCGCTGATCTGATCAGTCCCATCTTACCAACCCTATTGAATTCTGCCATCCCCATGGCCCCTGCTTCATATGACCCAGTAGACATGAAGCTGGCAGTGTTCATGGTATTGAATAGGTTTGAGTCCATGAGTACAGGGGTCCTTATGTTATGATCAGGGGTTGCTCTGTCCCTCTCTACCTGTTCACGGTCCCTCCAGTTAGAATTTAGTCTATCACCCTCTTTCTCCAATTTTGTTACCTTATCTTTTTCATCCCCTATTTCCTGGTGATAAGCAAAAATCTGAGACTTTTGTTCATCTATCAAGGCCTTACTGGTCTCAATGATTGGCTCTTGCACTGCTACTTGTTGGTGGAGTCTATCAATCTTTTCACAGAGGGCCTCATTGTCCCTCTGCACTGGGACATTCTCTGTTGCAAGTGATTCATCTCCTGAGTTTGTGTGTCTTTGGTTTGGGTGTTCCTTTCAGAGCACTTCTACCCACTTCTCTAGCATCTTCCCATGCTCAGTTCTTAGTTCTTTTAACTCCTGGAGGGCCAAATCACGTTCCTGTAACTTGGTTTGTAACTCGCTTATTTCCTAGCCTAAGGCGTCTTTCTCTTGATTTAGGGTGCCCCTCTGCTCTGCCAGGTCATCTCTTTGTTTTTTAATAGCATTGGATTTCTGACGCTCCTCATCAAATTCTGTCTGAGAGTGTAGATCTCTCATACTTAATTGGTTATTTTCCTCTTCCAATTTCTTTATCTGATCTTGTAGAGTAACTATCTGCTCTGCGCAGACCCTATTATATTTTATCTGTTGATTTAACTTCTAGTGACTCTCTTGCAGAGAGTCAACCTTTTTCCTACACTCCTCTTTCAATGCCTGTACTTGGGTGTCTTACTCTGCATTATCCTGCTGTTGGCGAGGCAACTCCTCTTTTAATTTTGTGACATAATCTCTAGATTCTGCCTCTAATTCTTGGCTCTTCAGTAGCCTTTGTTCTGCTGAGTCTAGATCATTCTGGATTTTTCCTAATAATTCAATTTGCTTCTGTGCCAGAGCTGTGTTTTCGGCATGCTTTTCCCGTATCACTCCTAGGTAGAGGTATAGGTAGGATGCAATTCTGGCAATTTTGCTTTGCTCCTCTTTAACTTTTGGGGCCATGTATAATTCACTACGAGCTTGGTGTAATAGGCCATTGTCCTGTTATGGATCCATGTTCATGGCTGCGACCTGTTGTGTGATTTCCTGTAGCCAGACATGTTCATCCTGTTCTGGCCATTCTCCTCTGACAAAAAGGTTGTGCAGGTGGTGCTCCCTAGCCATACTGATTTCTACAGGAACAGCCATTTTGAAGATGTTCTTTCTTTATTAAGTATTTCGGGGTTGGTTTAATTTTACTTTTACAGACAGGCCTGGTTTTGGAGTATTTGTTTTGGAAGGCGCTTGTACAGTGTAGCACAGTATTCCAACCACACAAAGTATTACTACTCTGCAGGTTAGTCTACTGTGTTAGACTGTCACGGGTCGCAACCAAACTCAATCCCCGGATTCGAGCCCCCAAATTTGTTAAGAATTTCAATCAGGTGATACACGCTGGTCTCAGCCTAGTATGCAGCGCACAACCAAAATGCTTATTTTGTTATATTTGTAGGTTCAATATTTGAGAGATACACCACTCATATCACACCCCTTTTCAAATACCCTTGGTCACGATGGACCAGTAATCAGGCTGGTTGGTAAAGGTAATACTTATTTGTTTATTTAAAATTCAAATCAAACATATACTTTTTAATATATGGGGCAGCAATCACCAATGTGGTGACAATAACAAATAAGAAGGTATGTAATGCACTTAAATTCACTCTTTAGCAACACAAAATAGAAAACACCAGAGAAATAGGAACACTTTGAATTGTTGGAAAGGTAGCACTCAAATTAGAATTTCCCCCTGCAATATTCCTCAACCCACAAATCAATTCTAAAGAGATATAAGGAAGCAGCGGGTAATCAGGAATGAGGAACAATAAACAAAATTTGAATCCAACCTTCCCTCCTCAAACAAGAGAGAAAAACAGATTTCAAACCTTACAATGATAAACTGACACTTGAAAATGGCTGAATAAAACACTGGAAGTGTGCAGAAAATCCCTAAATCAGTACACATTTCTATGGGAACAACGCTGGAAAGATACTAGCTGTCATAAGCAATATTTTGAGCAAAAGTAAACAGTTCTTATTTGAATGGAAGGTTGAAAATTATTTAGAATAAAAATAACATATGTAAAACTTTGCAAAAATGTTGATTCCTGCCTAAAATAAACCAAACGGTTTTCAATAAAAATGGGTGAAATTCACTGATTTTGGGTTGGGGTGCAGCTATCGGTCTTAGGTATAATCAAGAATTGAAATGAGGTCTCTAGCTATTAAAGTGAGGGAGATATGTAATGCAGAATAAGAGGCATTTTTAGAAAAATCGAACAGAAATGAAACTCAGTTTAGACAAGAATAGTTTTACTGTAGGTTTTACTGTATACTGAAGCATTCTGGCTAGAATACCAAAGAGGGACACAGTCAGCTCTAGAGTTGATTCATGAGTTCAACCCGAGATCCCCAGCTCCTGCCCTGGCGGAACCAGTCAGATCACTCAAAATAGGATTGATAGTTTAGGATTTACACAAGATAAAAATGACTAAAGAAGTGGCGCTTAGCAAGATAAATCAAGGACAGGATTGCAATAAGGATTCTGACAATGTTACAAGTTATTAAGGTGAGGATGGGATGGCTTAGAGATTGAGATAGGGCAAGACAAGGTATGCTATGGTTTTCTATGATTCCTAATAATACTTACAGTCCACTTTAATTTAGGATTTTGGAACATCAAGGGTTCTGGATCACCACACGCATCTGGTCTAACACAGGACAGCCCGACAAAATCAGCTTGCATGGACTGGTTACCGGGTAGCACTTCTGGTTACTGGATACTACAGATCATCAGGGTTGGATAGCAGCTGCATGCAGTAAGTGGCAGCAAGCCAGGCTGGATCAGGATGCTTCCCTTGGGTTTTTGGGATTTATTTTTTTTTTATAATTTGCGGCCTAGCTGAAAATGGAGTCAGCAATGCATAGGCCTTGGCTTTGTAATGAACATCTGGAATCAGGATCAAACAGGATGAAGAAATCAGGAACCGGACGCCACGCAGGAATTCAGGAATAAAGTCAGGAATCAGTGTGTGTCCTGTGTGCTGTCAAGGGCCCTTATTTATCATGCCAGATGACATCACTGAAGTATATGACCAGGGCAGGATTACTACTCCTGCCTCTAATAACAGGATTGGGCAAGGTAGAAGTCTCCTCCTAGCTCTTCGCTGATTGGATCACAGCAATAGGATGTCATGTTTATGGGGGGATTTTTACAATGTCTAGAAACCTCCCGTAGCTATTGGAACCAAAATCTAATTTTGCCCCAAACACATATTTATGCAGTAACAACCTCTGACAAAATCAGGTACACAGGTTACATATTTTGTGCGTCATATTTCAATCCAAACCCCAAGTCTGTGGGACCTGGTTTTGCCTTTCTGACACATTTTGGTAATTCTAAACATGAAGGATTTGGCCTAAAATTCCCCAATTGTGTACACAGATGCACATTTACCCCATGAATGTATGTACAAGTGTTATGTTCACAACATCAATACTTTCCCCATAATCTGTCATTTTTTATAACTTCTGTTCCTTATGCAGTAATGAGTTCTACCAAGTTTTCAACGAAAGAGCATAAAATTAGATTTAGAACTACAAACTTTTCATATTTTACCTAATTCTTGCTGCAAAGTTAAACGTCTTTAAAGTTCAGTCACAAAATAGCCTTTGAAAATAAAAGGAAGTCCAGTGTAACTTGATCAGTTCTTTTTTTTCTTTTTACCCCACCTGCTGTCAATTGTCACTTCATTTGAAGCAGGATGAGGGCCCGCCCTCCTGATTGACGATTTTATTGCCCCTCACATTTGATAAGTGAGAGTCTCAGCCTGCTATTGTCCCAGCCTGGAGCAAAGACAAATGTCTGATGAGCTTGGGAAGTTTCTTTGTCCTGGTGCATTCAAAGTCTTTCAAGCTGGCAATTAGTGCTTTCCTGTGCCAGAAGTTTATGAGGTGTCACCTTTTCTCAAGGCTAGCAACTGGCAGAGCAAGATTTTTATAGTTTGCCTATGGGTTTTACATCTTGGCTTAAACCTGTGGAATCAAAACATTCTATAGGTGTACTTTTACGTAAACAGGCCTTCACACAAAAATTTACTTTTACATAGGCGATTTTCTCTCTTCAGTCAGAAAAAGAACATTTGACTATTTCTTTAAATTCGGTTTTCAGCTCAAGCAAATACACACTTTATGCAGCTATAGTTCTTTTCTTGAGGGCTGGAATTGTTTTGCAGCATAGATACATTTACAGGCATCTATTGAGAGTGTTTCTCTGAACAGCTGATTTAGATACTTTTGCAAAGAAAATAGACGTGTTTCCTGTCTATAATGAGAACAAAGGCCTTGGTTGATTTTTCAAAGATACTTTTGACAGGAGCTGTCATTCAAATGAGGCCCGGTTCCTCTGTGCCACAATGGATGATCCTGGGCATTGCAGGGCCTTTTTAATCACAGTGGTTCATAAGAACTGGAAGAGTTTAGCACCAAGCAGGACTTTTAAAGGTTGAAAGAGGTGTCATTTTAAAGAGGCATTTCAGGTTTTCAGCAAAGTAATGCTGCCTCTTCCATTTCACTCTATGTTAAATGTTGCAGAGCACACTGGCTTATTCCTGCAGTGAGTACTCTGTTCCACCCCACCTGATATGTGTGAGGCAGGGTGGTGCAGTCATTTTCTGGTTGTTGCAAAAATGCAGTTTAGACATCCTGGCGTGCACAGGAGTTAGCACAGCCATTTTGCTGTTTCTTGCACCACTGCAGCAATGTGATGTATTAAAGCACAGCTGAGTGGATTAATTTATCCCACACTTCTCTTTTCACATTTCTGACATCTCTATGAAGTCAAACTATCAGCTGCACCTCCTCAGAGATATTCGTCCTTTTCTCACTTTTCCCCAGAAGCTCACTATCTCCAGAGCTCTGGTCCTCTATAGGCTGGACTACTGCAACTGCCTCTTTCTAAATCTGCCTGCCTCTACTCTTCGACCTTTACAATTTATCCAGAACAGAACTGCAATACTTGTCCTTGACCTCAAGCCTGGGGATCATATGTCTCCAGCACTGAAATATCTTCACTGGATCCCCCCATGGCTGCAAGTATCAAGTTCAAAAACGTCTGCATGCTGGGCTCTGAGACCGCTCTACCTCCAACTTTCTCTTCAAAAACCTCTTCCTTCTCGAGCTCTCCCCTCACCCACCTCCAACTCTCTAAGGGTCAGACACTTCTCCAAGCAGAGAGTTGGGGGCAGTTCTCTCTCCTCGGATTGGGCCTTTCTCTGGAACAGCCTCCCTGCCTCTCTCAAAGTTGAGTAGATCCATCTCCGGTTCTGGAAGCAACTCAAGACCTTCCTTTTCGCTTCCACTTTCTCTCATCCTCGCCCCTGCTATTTAACCCGACTGCTCTGTGCGCTGGTCACCTGGATACACTCTGAACTCGGGACAGGCTCCTGCATGTCCAGTTGCCATTGCACTGCCTCTAGGGTACCCCAGCACCTAGGGGTCTGTCCTGCAACCCTAAAGTCCCTTCTTTCTGCATTAATGAGCCACCTGCTGGCTACACTTATTGATTTAACTGCACTTTTCCTTTCCCCTCCCTGTGGCACTTCTCCCCATCCATCTTCCTTGCACTTGTACAATCTAAATGACACAAGGCCTAGTAGGATCATTGTTTTGACCTCCCTTTGTTTCCCCATCCTTGTCTTGGCACACCTAGCAACACTTGTGTATGTGCACATTATAAATGCTATATCATGTCATATCATATCATAGCATATCATATGAAGTCCCTAAAAACAAATTTTGCTTCTAAAAAGCCTTTAGGCCTCAGCTAATGGTAAATAGCCCAATAAATAAGACATCTGTGAAGTGAAATTAGCTTTTCAAAGTCAGAGGGTTGGCAACTGATAAGTGATCAGGCTCACATAATGAAGCATACATACCAAAAGTTAAAAAATATTGCCTGAACTCACTTAAAAAAGTGCATGGAGATTACCAATTTGAATTACATTGTCTTCTATAACTTTTGAGTTATTCATCTTATTAAACAATGAATATAGTTCTGAATTGGGCTTGATCTGCTGTATAATATACATGCAAAAATTATATTTCAAATGGTATTTCAAAATGCACACTTTTTGCATTGTCCATATACATTAATAATACCACTGTCCTTGAAGTGGCATTAGACTCATCACATTTCCAAGAATTATTATTTGAATATTTCCTAAATATTTACATAAAGAGTTATATTAAAAATTAATGTTTCAACCCTGCAGAGTTACCCCTCCGAGGGAGGGGGCTAGTTTTCAACTGAAACAATGCTTAATGCTTTCATATATGCCAATTTCAGTGGGCAAGGGAAGGAAGGAGCAGGTCCCTTTGGGAGCTTGAGATAGTGAAGAAAAGCAATCATAGGATCCATACAATCAACATTCTAGTGTCATATGATGCTAGTGCATGGGGTGTAGCCAGTATATAAAGTCATGACTCTATGGGAGAAAGGAGAACTGGATCATTTTCCTGCTATCTGCTGACCCGCATGCTTTAGGTGAGAAAAAGCTACACCACACATTGCATAGAGGACTGAACCCAGTGGAGTTTTCCTATTATTGCCAGAAGTGGACCACAGCTGAGGGCTACCTTCATACCTGCATCCAAAAAGGATAAAGAGAACTAGATAACCTGGAAGTTCAGTGCCTTCCCATCTTGAAGAGAGCAGAATTAGGAGAGGTCCTGTTTTGTCCTAGGTGCTGATTCATGTCCACAAGATTAATTGGACAATTCAAAATAATGAATTAGTTTTATCGAATATATATGAATCAGTCTACCAGATTGGAGATATGTAAATAAAGCAGAAATGATATCAAGTGGGGAAAGTGACCATGAAGCATTAGCTTTAACCCAGAAAGGTCTCACATCTTCCTCAGAAACATTGAATAGTGGTCAGGTTATTTGTCCTATGAACAATAGGAGGTGATTGAAATGGGAATACTGTGAACTTGATTAAATTATCCCTCTAGCCTATTCTAATTTAATCCCAGTCTTTGAAAAAATCATGGTCGAAAACCATCCAGATCCACTATCAGTAGGGGCACATATGATAACATTATAATAGTACTTGAACCACTATTCACAAAACCATCAAAGGAAGAATAATATCGTAAAGGCCCTAAGAACACATACAGATGAGGATTGTGAGAATGTTAAAAATCTATGGTTAAGATATAAGACCCTGATTACGCGAAAAAAGGTTTCAAAAGCAGAGCAGAAATCAGAAGCCTATATTCAGACCACTAACTCCAAGGATTGCAAAACATTTTGAAAAATATTCCAATGAGGCATTAATACTGAGAATAATACCCTGAAAATATCCATACCCGAGAATCCCAGGTACAATGATTCGCAGCTCCTATATATGTAGGATAGACATGCCTTCTCATTCAATTCAATTATATTGCTGAATGTGAAGAAGAAACTAAATAGGAAATCACCTTTGAAATTCTCCCTAATAGAGGTTGAAGCTGCTATCAAGAGCCAGGCTCAGGCAAAAGCACCCGGCTTGGATAGGATTCCAGTCGACTTGTAAATGAAATAACAATATTGGCTCTGTATTTTCTGTTGTTGTTTAATGCAATAGTTGAATGAGGCAAAATTCCAGCATCTTGGAGTACTGCCGAGATCATACCTATATATGAAAAAGGAAAACGGGCAGATCCAGGCAACTACCACCCAATTTCATTACTTGATGCTAGTATCAAGATCTACAGTAAGGTACTTTTAACTAGGATAGAAGATTGGGTAAGCCAAACGGATTTGATCAGCCATTTGCAAGCTGGCTTTTGTAGGGGTATTAGCAATGTCAGCCAGGATTTTAAAGTCCTTGTGAAAATTAACAATTATATGTTCACTAACAAAGGGGCATTACGTTTGATGTTCAGCAGCCTGAATGCAGCCTTCGATGTGATCCCTAGAATACAAGTTTGGCAAGTATTAAAGAAAAATAATGTACTGCTACCCTTGCTCAAGGCAATAGTTCAATTGTACACCAACAGCATGGCCTCAGTTCGATGGAGAGCATGAGGTGCATGAACAACACCCTTCCCTGTGAAAAAGGGAGTTAGAAATGGTTGTATTTTAGGTCCCACGCTGGTTAATATCTTCTTTAATGAGGTTGTAGATTGGTAGATTTACTGCCATTGTCATCATCTGATGCACCATAATTGGGGGCCGGGGCTGGGGTGCCTAATAGTGTTCATGAATGATATTGTGTTTATGTCACATACCCCATATGGCTTAACAAAGCTTAAGAACCATTTTGTGAAATGTTGTGACACATGTGGTTTAACGCTAAATTCTGATAAAGCTAAAGTCATGCATTGTGCCAAAAACTCTAGGTCCTGTGCACCATTATAACTGTTAATAGAAGATGCTAAAATTGAAGAGGTTTTGTTCTTCAACTAGCTTGGCATTAGGATTACCTGTAATGGGAAATGGGAACCACACATAGATAAGGCTAATAAAATCTTGAACGGAAATTGTAATGCCATATTGGCATTCTCAAAATCATGAGTTTTTGAAAATGGCTTGTTTAAAAAAAATTGTTATTCCTACCAACAAGTACACTGAATGTGACTTTACAATTTGAGCTTGGAATAACATCTATTGAGGCCCAAATAACATTAAAACCCATATTATTTGAGTTGTGGGTATAGTCTTGTGAATCAATGGCAATATGAAAGCTTTCTTAACTGGCAGTTAGTTCACCCCCTGGGTTTAGATGTATCGAAACGTTGCTGTTGGTGTTGCATTTGGATAATGTATCACTCAGGCTTTGCTATAACGTGTAACTGCTGCTCATCATAAATGGCTCTAACCAGGAAAATTGACAAATGCTTGAGTCTCTCAACAGGACAGACTTACATATCTAACAAGCAAATATATGGTATAGAGAAATATCTGACATTGGTAATTAAATCATTTCAGAGGACATCTGCAACTAAGAATAAGAACATTACCTATCGGTGCCTTTAAATCACGTTGATCCAAACCTGCAATGATTAGCTGGGCTTTTTATCTTGAAGGTGAAACAACTGTACAGTACAACATGTTCTTTTCGTGTGCCCAATGTATGAGCCATTATGGTGTAGAAATCTGAAATCCTGCCTATTTAACTATGGTGTACAAACATTACATGAAGGCAGAAAACCTATGTCTAAATGCACAATCCGTTGATGTTTTATTTGCAGTATCTAGTTACATAGGGTGTGCATGGGTTAGGAGAAAAGGATATTTCAGGAAGTCATGAAGTATTTTAATGGTTTGGAAAGTGGCTCCCGCCACTTACTTCTAAAGGCGATGTGCTGATGATGATTAACTAGATTAGCTGTTTTAATTTGGAAATAAGTGGATTTGAGATTAGTGTTTAAAGGAAAAACGACTTATTATTACTATGATTTTAGATATGTTTAACAGAATGAGCTACTTTTATATTATTTGTAAAATAATTTTATCTCCATTTTTGTTCTATGTGTAACTTTTAAGGTTGACTTAAACTGAAATAAAGTTAAAATTAATGAATGCATGAATTAAAAATATAAGTGAACGCATTCCAATTGTGAATTTAAAATATTCAACCCCCTAGAAATTAAACCATACGGAAAAGGGTGGTGGTTATTTCTATCCATGGGTAAAATAGAACATGTATTCCCTGTGTTTGTTTCAGAAACCACATAGTATTTTTGAAAGAAGAGGAATGTCAGGACATTTTGAAAAACTGTTGTTCATATTCATGGTGGTTCATTCCCTGTAAGCCTCTGTTTCCATTGTGTAAAAACATTTGAAATGTCCCTTTCATTTATTCACAACTTGAAAAACCAAACACTTTTCAATTTATAATCATGTACCCTGAATATGAGCTCCTTCAGTCCTAAAAGATGAAGTTCTTTTTAGGTCCTTCATCCAATGTAAGTATGCTCTGATATAATTTTGCACAGCCCAATAGAACATTTCAGTCACATTTTTTAATTGTTATCGTCAAGGTATCTGCTATTTTAAAAGAAATAAAGTGTTTCAGTTTGATTCCCCAAGTCATGCACAGCTCACAAGGGTATGCTATAGTTTTCTTTTGATAATTATTTCTTACATTTTATTTCACATTGAAATACATTGTTTAAGATGATGGTTGCATTGTACAATTAATCATGTTTTCCCCCCAGGCCTCAAGGTTGGTGGCTCACCACAGATCAGTCATGTCTCTTCAGCTCTCAGAGGGCTTCATTAAGATTCACTTTGCATCATCGCTAGCATTACTTTTTCTTGAGGTTCTACTCACTCCCAGATTCTCCCAGATTCTCTGGCAACGTTCTGACACAGTATCCTGATCTCAGCACTAGGAAATCACTACTGTGGGCTACAGCAGCTACTGCCTCTGTGTCATCTCTTCCAGGTCTCCACAGTATCCTCCCCTCTGCCGTGTCTCTTCCACTTTTCATACTGCTTCTGTCTTCACCCCATTGGTGCAGAGTAACATGACATGCTTTCCCTGGTCCCATTGGTCTACTGGACTTTGACTCCTTCATATGCCCAGCTTTTGCAGTATCCAATCTCTATTCACATGGTCTAGGGAAGGTGGGTTATACAAGGACAGGCACCTTGTTGGATTTTTATTGGATTATTCTCTGGGTCTCGTTTTGATAGTAGTCAGTTTTCTGTGCAATACTGGTTTATCAAGTGTAAATCGCAATACTACTTCTTTCACCAGGGTGTGCATGCAGCATACAAGTCCCATTTTATGTTTATTTGCGGTCCTTGATGGAACTACTTTTCCACAAGAAAGTAAGACATAATTTTCTGCACACTTACCTTAGCATTTCTCAGATCAGAATGATAGTGGTACTTCAGTGTCTCTGAGCTTATAGCAACTTTTCTCAGTTGAGGGTTAGATAGAAGACCCATCCATCTCCAGGCATATTCAGTTCTTCCCAGGCTGCAGGACTGGTGTGAGCAGTCTAGAGGCTTCTTCAACCCTTCTCCGGTTGAAGGGTAAGTGTGAGATTCCAGCAGCCTCAATGGCCTTGTCAAAATTCCTCAGGTTTGAAGATGGGTGTAAGATTCAAATGTTCTCAAAATCTTCTTCAACACTTCTCCACTTGAAGGGAAGGTGTGAAACTCCTACGGTCGCAAAATCTTCCTCAGACCACAGGTTGCAGGCTGTCGATGAGACTATAGCAATCTCAATGTTTGTTCAGCCCTTCTCAGGTTTTAGGATTGTTATGAGACTCCAGAGGTCTGAAGGCTCTTTCAGCTTCTCTTCAGACTCAAGGAAGGCCTAGAAGCCTGAGTGCCGTCAATATTATCTCTTCAATCTCAGACTGAGCTGCTGACTCCCTGTCTAGATTTATATGTCCTGAGATCCCCCCTCCCCTTTGTTGGTGTCACTCTTTTTTGGTTTCCAGGTTGACTATCAGCCTGGGTGACCCTAGGGCTGCCCATTACGTCACTAGGGCTTCTAGGCGGGAGGTCAACAAATGAGGTGCAGAGGAGAAGAGACAAGGCACATGCTCGTATCTTGGATTTATTTTGTCTGCTTGCCTCATGTAGGCTTCTTAGATTTGCTGATTGGGTGTCAGTAATGGATACCTTCTCCGGGGACCTCTGCTATCATTTCTGTAGTCTCTTGCTCTGTTCGGTTAATAGTGTTGACCCAGTCGACATCACCATGGGGTCTTTGTTTTACATGGGAGGTGCATTTTACATGGGAGGTGCACAGGTTGAATGTTCTTTTATTTGAAGGGGTGTGGGTGATTCACCACAGCACTTAGAGCCTATTAGGGCCCACTGATGAGGACAACCATAATTGTCCTGTTGGTAGAATTGATGAAGTTTTTCCCAACCAGTTTTTATTCAATAGCCAAAACAATAGAATGGTAGCACAACACATACACATTGCTCATTATAAAAAATAAAAAACAATCAGTGTTAATTGTTTCTGTTTGACTTATTTTTTCCCTTGCCACCACCCAGCTTTCCCTTATTATAATACACAGAGGTAGTGACCTTGAGACATTACATTTGTAATAATGGGAACACAGACAAGGGGGTCCTCATAGGTGAAACTATCCCAGAGCTCATTTTCTATATTAGAACCTGGCTAGGGTGCAATCAGAATGAAAAAAGCATTCTGATTGGCCCTCGCCGAAGCATTACCCGGCCAGGAATTCCTCGGTCAGGATTCCACTGCCATTGACCCCAGTGGGGGGCGTGGCAGCCCCTCAGCCAATGAGGAGGCTCGAAGCTCCCTCGCTTCCACCCTCCCAACCCCACTTACCTTCTTCTCTGTTTTCTTTCAGGAAAGGACGCGCTGGGAACACTTCTGTTCCCAGCGCGTCCGCTCCCGATGGCTGCCATGGAAAGTGAACAGACTCCGTTTTCCCTTTCCCGGCAGCCATTTTCTTGGTCTTTTTTTTTGTTTCGGGACAAAAAAAATGCTTTTAATGCTCTGGTCACGCAGATATTGCAGGCCGAGGTACTAATAGCTATATGCCCCTCGTGGTGGGGGAATTACTGACTCTGGCCTATAACTATGGGCCCCGGGCATTACCTGAGTTGGTAATGCCCCTGCCGCTCGGGGAATATTGCTTAAGGAAAACATAAATCCCATGCATTGTCTTGAGATGAGCCCTAGGAAGGGTGACCAGGTGGAATAGAAATTGCATGTCATATTGTGAAGGCAATTAGTGATTTTCTCCTCCATGATCAATAATTGCCACACCCACACCATGTTTGTTGTTGGTTCCTGCTCTCCCTATAGTTAGGTTATACAACACCATGCCATTGTCACTGGGTTAACAATGAAATGACAGTCTAACATATCATATGCAGTGTTATGGTCATATAGCTTAAATGAAAAAAAGTGGGGTAATCAGGGATTTAGCCATCTGCAGCCCAAGCCAGACATTCTGGTCCCCCCAGATATGGTGGTAGAAACCTTTATTCCCACAATCCCTGCAGAGCAGTTTTATCCATTCAAGTAGTGATTATTAAGTACATCCAGAGCCCAGGTCGAGATCACTGTTTTATGAGTTCTCCTCATATTCTTTCCCAATCATATGCATTTCAGGCAAATCCTTCTGCGTCAACTTGTCTGCGAATCTAGCAGATACCAGGGTATGTAGCAGAAGGTAGAATTGTTTCCAGCATGGATACCAGAACCTTGGTCGAGGTAGCACCCTGCAGTGCTTTGTTAAACAAGTTAGGATGCAGTGACCCACCCATTTTGTTGAATTTGTGAAGTGTCCAGCATCGGAGATGGGATGCAAATGAGGTGATATCGGTACTTACACAAACCTCGTCCCACGCAAAGAGCCTTGTTGATGACTTTGTAAGCATAAATGATCTTGTCCCTATCATTCCTAGGCAGCCATGTCTGCTTCCAGATATATAAGCCTGAAACATTCTGTTCCATAATTAGCTACAGTTTCCATGAAGTAGCTTGCATCCATTCTCCAATTAGCAGCCACTGTGTAGCGTCATAGCGCCCAAATATACAAGGGCCCCCATCACTGCCCCGTTTTCCTTGGTCTGAAGAGTATTCTTGTATTGATTCAGTGTTTCTGCCCTAGCCAAAGAAATATAATAAGGTCTCTCTGGAGTTGTGAAAAGTCCCCTTAGGTACCATAACCAGGGGTTTCTGAAATGTATTTAATATTTGTAGGAAGATATTCTTTCAAAGATCGTGATACTCCCCATTCATGTCAAGTAAAGACTCTGTCACCTGCGCAAACCTTGCTTGATCTGAGCAAATAGATCAGGATAATTAGTCCCATACAGTGAGGAGCCCTTATTCATTAAATGTACCCATAGGTATTTCATCCATCTACTGGCACACCTAAATGGCAGTCGCGTACTCAAATCCTCGTTTTTCCCTTTCTGATTGCAAGCTGGAGTCAAATCCTCTTTTTCCCTTTCTGATTGCAAGCTGGATTCAAATCCTCCTTTTCCCTTGCTGATGGCGAGTTGGAGTCAAATCCTCGTTTTTCCCTTTCTGATTGCGAGCTGGAATCAAATCCTCCTTTTCCCTTTCTGATAGCGAGCTGGAATCAAATCCTCCTTTTCCCTTTCTCATAGCGAGCTGGAGTCAAATCCTCATTTTTCCCTTTCTGATAGCGAGCTGGAATCAAATCCTCCTTTTCCCTTTCTAATAGCGAGCTGGAGTCAAATCCTCGTTTTTCCCTTTCTGATTGCGAGCTGGAATCAAATCCTCCTTTTCCCTTTCTGATAGCGAGCTGGAATCAAATCCTCCTTTTCCCTTTCTGATAGCGAGCTGGAGTCAAATCCTCATTTTTCCCTTTCTGATAGCGAGCTGGAATCAAATCCTCCTTTTCCCTTTCTAATAGCGAGCTGGAGTCAAATCCTCGTTTTTCCCTTTCTGATTGCAAGCTGGAGTCAAATCCTCTTTTCCCTTTCTGATTGCAAGCTGGAGTCAAATCCTCGTATTTCCCTTTCTGATAGCAAGCTGTAGTCAAATCCTCGTTTTTCCCTTTCTGATAGCAAGCTGGAGTCAAATCCTCGTTTTTCCCTTTCTGATAGCAAGCTGGAGTCAAATCCTCTTTTTTCCTTTCTGATTGCAAGCTGGATTCAAATCCTCCTTTTCCCTTGCTGATGGCGAGTTGGAGTCAAATCCTCGTTTTTCCCTTTCTGATTGCGAGCTGGAATCAAATCCTCCCTTTCCCTTTCTGATAGCGAGCTGGAATCAAATCCTCCTTTTCCCTTTCTGATAGCGAGCTGGAGTCAAATCCTCATTTTTCCCTTTCTGATAGCGAGCTGGAATCAAATCCTCCTTTTCCCTTTCTAATAGCGAGCTGGAGTCAAATCCTCGTTTTTCCCTTTCTGATTGCAAGCTGGAGTCAAATCCTCTTTTCCCTTTCTGATTGCACGCTGGAGTCAAATCCTCGTTTTTCCCTTTATGATAGCAAGCTGGAGTCAAATCCTCGTTTTTCCCTTTCTGATAGCAAGCTGGAGTCAAATCCTCGTTTTTCCCTTTCTGATAGCAAGCTGGAGTCAAATCCTCATTTTTCCCTTTCTGATAGCGAGCTGGAATCAAATCCTCCTTTTCCCTTTCTAATAGCGAGCTGGAGTCAAATCCTCGTTTTTCCCTTTCTGATTGCAAGCTGGAGTCAAATCCTCTTTTCCCTTTCTGATTGCAAGCTGGATTCAAATCCTCATTTTTCCTTTATGATAGCAAGCTGGAGTCAAATCCTCGTTTTTCCCTTTCTGATAGCGAGCTGGAATCAAATCCTCCTTTTCCCTTTCTGATAGCGAGCTGGAATCAAATCCTCCTTTTCCCTTTCTGATAGCGAGCTGGAATCAAATCCTCCTTTTCCCTTTCTGATAGCGAGCTGGAGTCAAATCCTCTTTTCCCTTTCTGATTGCAAGCTGGATTCAAATCCTCGTTTTCCCTTTCTGATTGCAAGCCGGAGTCAAATCCTCGTTTTTCCCTTTCTGATAGCAAGCTGGAGTCAAATCCTCGTTGTTCCCTTTATGATAGCAAGCTGGAGTCAACTCCTCCTTTTCCCTTTCTGATAGCGAGCTGGAATCAAATCCTCCTTTTCCCTTGCTGATAGCGAGCTGGAGCCAAATCCTCGTTTTTCCCTTTCTGATAGCGAGCTGGAATCAAATCCTCCTTTTCCCTTTCTAATAGCTAGCTGGAGTCAAATCCTCGTTTTTCCCTTTCTGATTGCAAGCTGGAGTCAAATCCTCTTTTCCCTTTCTGATTGCAAGCTGGATTCAAATCCTCATTTTTCCTTTATGATAGCAAGCTGGAGTCAAATCCTCGTTTTTCCCTTTCTGATAGCGAGCTGGAATCAAATCCTCCTTTTCCCTTTCTGATAGCGAGCTGGAATCAAATCCTCCTTTTCCCTTTCTGATAGCGAGCTGGAGTCAAATCTTCTTTTCCCTTTCTGATTGCAAGCTGGATTCAAATCCTCGTTTTCCCTTTCTGATTTCAAGCTGGAGTCAAATCCTCGTTTTTCCCTTTCTGATAGCAAGCTGGAGTCAAATCCTCGTTTTTCCCTTTATGATAGCAAGCTGGAGTCAAATTCTCCTTTTCCCTTTCTGATAGCGAGCTGGAATCAAATCCTCCTTTTCACTTTCTGATAGCGAGCTGGAATCAAATCCTCCTTTTCCCTTTCTGATAGTGAGCTGGAGTCAAATCCTCGTTTTTCCCTTTCTGATAGCGAGCTGGAATCAAATCCTCCTTTTCCCTTTCTGATAGCGAGCTGGAATCAAATTCTCCTTTTCCCTTTCTGATAGCGAGCTGGAGTCAAATCCTCGTTTTTCCCTTTCTGATAGCGAGCTGGAGTCAAATCCTCTTTTCCCTTTCTGATTGCAAACTGGATTCAAATCATCGTTTTCCCTTTCTGATTGCAAGCTGGAGTCAAATCCTCATTTTTCCCTTTCTGATAGCAAGCTGGAGTCAAATCCTCGTTTTCCCCTTTATGATAGCAAGCTGGAGTCAAATCCTCCTTTTCCCTTTCTGATAGCGAGCTGGAATCAAATCCTCCTTTTCCCTTTCTGATAGCGAGCTGGAATCAAATCCTCCTTTTCCCTTTCTGATAGCGAGCTGGAATCAAATCCTCCTTTTCCCTTGCTGATGGCGAGTTGGAGTCAAATCCTCCTTTTCCCTTTCTGATAGCGAGCTTGAATCAAATCCTCCTTTTCCCTTACTGATGGCGAGTTGGAGTCAAATCCTCGTTTTTCCCTTTCTGATAGCGAGCTGGAGTCAAATCCTCGTTTTTCCCTTTCTGATTGCGAGCTGGAATCAAATCCTCCTTTTCCCTTTCTGATAGCGAGCTGGAATCAAATCCTCCTTTTCCCTTTCTGATAGCGAGCTGGAATCAAATCCTCCTTTTCCCTTTCAGGTAGCGAGCCGGATGCCAGACCATGCAATGCTTTGGAACCCATGCAGAGGAAGAACCCATTCCCTCCAGGTTACACTAAAACTGGAGAATAATAGGAGCGTTATTATCAGTCACAAACAGGTGAGCGAGTGATGGGAAGGTTGTAGGTGTGTGTATGGGTCAATGGGAGTGTCTTTGTGTGCTTTTGACACTTGAGTATATGTCAGTGTGTGCCTGCCCATGCACCTCTGTATGCTTATGTGTGTGATGGGAAAACCTGGACATATTAATGCAATGCCGCACATTTAGTGGTATAGTTTTGTCATATTACAGGTATTGACATAATGGTCCCGAGCATGTCAATTTCAAAGACAATGCAATGTGTGTTTAAAAAAAATGAAGCTGCTATGGCAATGAATGTGGAAAATTGTATTGCACTGTGAAAACTGACATAACAAGGTGGGAATTGCTATGGTGAATTTCTGGGGGCAATGTCAAAGTACCATGGTAATTTTCAAAGTACAATTTAAAACCATGTCAATTTTATAAGGACATGATAACGTATGCTTAAATGGGGCAATGTAGAAATTGCTTTGACACTAGGGCAATATGAAAGTGGTAATGAGGAAACTGGAATGAAAAATGTCTGCAGGCAATACACTGTCATAACAACATGTGCTAAACTGGCCCAATTCATACTTGGCTAGGCAATGTTGGAACCTATTTGGAAATGTTCTGGGGGTATTGTGAATTGCTTTGGAGTGGCATGTAAACTAGGCTGATAAAATGTGCACACATGGGGCATTGTG
The DNA here is from genome assembly GCF_040938575.1 of Ambystoma mexicanum. NCBI lineage: Eukaryota > Metazoa > Chordata > Amphibia > Caudata > Ambystomatidae > Ambystoma > Ambystoma mexicanum. Next base: position 332,522,849 of record NC_090934.1, on the reverse strand, counting down.
AAATGATCGAATGTGAAACTGGAATGACAATGCTGAACATGGCATTATAATTTGCCGGTGGAAATGTGATACTGACATAGCAGAAAATGACAAGGCAACAAGGACTGACATGACAATAAATGCTTTACTGTGGCAATGCAGAGACTGCAAGATCACCTTATGTACTGGCCTAGGCGAATTAGATACGGAACCTTATGTACTGGCCTAGGCCAATTAGATACGGAATAGTAAAACTATCCTGGCTATTTTCTTGACTTAATAAAGAAACTTGCATGCCAATGCTTAAAGGGAGCAATGTGACACTGGCAGGGCAATGATAACACCAAGGTAGCAAATTAAAGTTGCAAAGTGGAAACTGGCGTGGCGATATGTGCATAACCAGTGTAATGTGAAGCTGGAATGGTAATAATGAAACTGAGGTACCTTCTATGGTTTCAATATTATTCCTATGTCCCCCCAACCCCCCTTGGGTAGCGGCATACACTATCATGTAATGCTTAGATGGCGTGGCATAAAATCACTCTGCCAAGTATCCAATGATAACTGTCAGACGGACACACGCATTATTTGCTGTGTCAGCGAAACAATGTTCCTCTGCACTGTGGCAGAACGGGCCTCATACGCATATGATGCGTCCCGCTCCAGAACTGTCTGTAAAACCCTTGCTTGTCTTTTAGCAAATATCTTTTGAAAATGGTGCGATACAAGACCAGCTTCTATAACCATTGTGTCCCGAGGCAGTGGTAGAAGGAGCACAAAGCGCCGAAAGCTCCCCAGGGAAGCACAGAGTACTTTCAGCAGACCCTGGCTCGTTCAGTCAATGCTTAAGAAAATGCCTTTCATTGTGACCAGGGCTTGCTCCCTGCCTCTGTGCTGTACAGGGCGGGTATCCAGGCCTCGCTACTTTCAAAGTTCACCAGCCTTCACTGTTATTCAAACATGACCAGAAAACTGCGGCTTAATTTTGTCATGGAAACGTAGTTCCTCATAGACGAATGCAGATGGCCTGGTCGCTCTCTGTTTTTGTTTTGACGGTCTGATATTGTACCACGTGACTGGCGGTGGCAGCTTGTTAGGTAATGCAATGAAAAGACTGCATGTGACCATGGCCATTGTCCTGTGACACAGTTAAGCAACCATTGGCTGGTGTCCAAAAGGGATTACTGTGTTTTGTTATTTGCTTGAGACCTTAAAGAACCCCAGCTAGCATATCGTGTCTGGTTACAGCATTGCTATTGTGAGGTGTGACTCCCATTGGAAGCAAGAGAATAGCTCCCCCCTTTTCAACGCTCAGCATTCCAATGGTATTAGGGGCGTGTACTAGATAATTATATATTTCACTGACTGTTGGTGGGCCACCTGTGAATGCATTCTGCATTTAAAGATCTCAGATTGCCCTGCGCCAGGAGTGGGTGGTTTGCCCTCTTCTGTTTCTTTGCATTTAGGTCCTTTCAGCTTATGTTAACTGATTATAAATACAGAACTACAATGAGAACCAAAATGCAAATACCAAAACCCCAATGCAAAGCCCATAGGTCTGGCTCATTGTAAGTGCATGCGGTGTATTTTATGTAGATGGGTGTATTTGTGGAGAGTGGACAGATGTGTTTAGTTTGGCATGCACGTGTTTGTGTCGATGCTTGAGTTTGTACATATATGATTTCTATATACATGGCTGGAGTGGTTTGCAAAGGGGTGTCTCACTGTTTCTATACAGGAATAGCACCATGCACCAAATAGTGCCATAATTTGAACAGGTACTATGATTGGCAGAAATGAAGATAATATGCCCGTGTCCTCTGATTACTGAAATCATTTAGCATGTACTGTCACCAAATGCCCAGACACTACAGAAACCTACCTTGAACTGCTTTCATGTTACAATTTGAACCCATCCTAAGCCCCCTATTGACATCATATAGATCCAAGTTGTACTCACACTATATGCCAGGTATTGCTATCATATGCATAAGTATTCTCACTATATGCTGGGTATTACCATCACATACCTACCCAGGTACACCCACCGTATTACACCGTATTAAAAGTACTCCCATCAGATACCCAGGATTTTGCAACAAATGCCCTGCCCTTTTCTTATCTCATCTCAGACTACCCTCACTTTCAGAGGAGGAAGTGCAATTTTTTAAAATGTTGTATTATTGTTAATGTGCTTTGGCTTCCATACCAACCGTTCACACAGCTACATACACAAAATACAAAATCACCATTATCTAAAAAATTCTAATACAAATCATTTTATTCAATGCCACTAACATTTATAAAACCACGTTAAAACATCATACATTGGTATCATTAACACATTTAAGACGAAATATACAATTCTTATCCTAATGGTTATCAAATTATTTTTTGTTCAAAATGTTAATACCTCTATTGTTAAAACGACCTCTTAGCCAATACTGTTCTTTCCCCAAAATACTCTGAATTTAGCCAGGCCAGGTCATGCACCAAGCGCTCAAATGTTTAAATTCTTAACACATGCAATGCCGGGCATTTGGTTAGAAGATGTTTTAGTGATTGTACTTCGTGCATCATATCACAAAGAACCGAATTTCTTGATATCTCCTCCTGCTTATTGTGGTTAGACAGAATCTCTTGCTTTGGTTTTATGCTAAGATGAAATCTAAGAAACAGACCCTCCAGTACCTATTGGGGGACATAGAAAATTGCCACACAGCTGGCCCAATGGCTTATCTGGAGTAGAAAACACTTTCATATAACTTGGAGGATCACATTTTCTCCACCATGCAAATCAAGTCATGTTCAACCAATAACCTCTTAATTAAAGGAAAATTAGTAGCCAAGTCAGCAGTGGTAGACTGTATGTTCTTGAGCAGACCTTCAGCATACAATTAAAAATTAGTCAAGCAAGGAGTTTACTACCCAGCATCATCGCATTCAGATTCTCAAAAAAAGAGTGTGGAGTAGGTAATAACATTTTGTAATATATTGATAACATTTTCTATTTGTATCAGTAATTTAAAGTGCTCAGGCCTAATTCAAATCTGAATGAGGCTATAGAACTGCTTAAGGGAAGATCAAGCACACTCTTCCATATTTGGCCCTCTAGATAATCCCAGTTAGAATCTCTCATCTGGTGCTCTACTTCAGCACCATACAAGAGGGCCGGAAAAGCTTTTAACTTATACAATTCGATTAATGGCTGAATGGTGAATCTACAACATTTTCCATGGATTTGTATCATCTGGTATGCAAATTGATTTGCTTTTATTTTAAGTCTGGTAATATTGCCTTTTTAGTTGCAGTGCCTTCAGACTGGAGGCTCAGCTACTTCACTGTTTGAACAGGGTTCAATTTACAATTTTTGATAACCCATCTAAAGTGATATGGATCGACACTCTTCCTTTTAAAGCGGATAATCTCAGACTTTTTAACATTATTGACAAGCTCACTTTTCACAGCATAGTCTGCAGTAGCATTTACTAATCTCTGCAGACCTTAAGGAGTTAAATGAGCTAGAATCAAATCATCGCATTATCAGTGTATGCCATCCATTTTATCGGAAGTCATAGATTTTGGTCTAGCAAGTGATGCAACAGCAAGAGCTCCAGGTAGATCCGACAAATAAATATTGAACAGACAAGGTGCTAATATATTGAAATTGTAATTGGTTACGTATAACGTGCTTAATACCCATAGGTTTCTAAGTGCGGACACAGGGATCGAACCTGTGTTGCTCCGCGTCGTCTTGCTTCCAAGGCAACAGTGTTGCCCCTGAGCTATCATCCCACCCAGATATACACATACTTCCGTTTCTCAGACCTTGCGACGTCGGAATTTCTTCAGTAAGTACACCTTGCCTATTCAGCCTATCACAGCAGCATTACTTCTCTGTGGGTCCTCACTTAGGCAATTCAAGGTGCAGCCATATAAAACAGTGTTCATTCCCTTTTGGAATCCCATTCCAATCCTATGGAAACGACCAGTAGCTGTGGCCCATCTTTCCAGCCCCCTGAGCAGCAGACTAACAAAAATGTTACTTTCTGCATCTAGAAGGGCGATGGGCCTATAATTTACAGGATTAGATCTTTTGCCCTTTTTGAAGATTGGCACTATAATAGAGACTCCCGATGTAGGTGGAAACCTTCTGTTTATTAAAATGTCCCTAAACAATATTGTCAAAACATTTGCTCAAAGCCTAACATTGCTTTTCAGCGTGTGGCTCCTTATACCATTGGGGCCCGGGGCTCTTGAGGCAGATGCCTTTATTATTCTCTGCTCTACGTCAAAAAAATCAAACGCTAAATCCCAAGGGCCTATCTGGTTTAAAGATGTGTTCTTCTGTAAACCCGATAGGCCCGTAGGATATGATGCTGGATTTCCGTTTTCTTATGTCATAGACTGACTACCCTCACTTCCAGAGGTGGACGTGTAATACAACTCATTGGTACACTCTACCACTAGCACATTTTTATTTTAAAATGTGTAACTAGAGGCTCACGAAAAGCATTCTGGATGCATGTTTTCACTCCCAAGTCAAATTTGGAATCAGAACAGCTCGGACGAGCAAAGGATGCTCATTTCCCGAGTCATGGTCATGTTGAGACACACCGCATCTGTGGCTCTACCGCCTACCCAGTAATGACCTCGGAAACACATTTCTTTTGTTATTATCCAAGCTTTACTTATGCTTGATGGGACATTCCCATCCGAAAAAGAACCACTTGACCAGTTACCTAGCAAGACAGTACCTGCTCACACATCAGTTAAAGGGAATTACATGATGAAAGCCCCTTTTAATAATTAGCTGATATTCAGAATGTCTATCAGCTCTAAATGAAAAAAGTGTTCTTTTATGTCAATAATCATATGTTCTGAACATCATGCACAACAAGGAGCTGGTAGTTTGTGACAAAGAATCTCATTACCCAAGTGTGTGTTTAACACAACTTCTTTTAGTGTGTGTCCAAAGTGGTGGATGTACAGTGGTGTTAAATAGGAGATTATTCAGGTTTAGATTATTTTGAACTCTGTATCTTACAGTTTTCCTTTCAGGGTTGAGAAAATAAAGCTACAATGATGTTCCTTTGACTTAACATGTCTCTATAAGGAATTACATGTTGTCAGGTGGCTGAAATGTGTGCAATTTGCAAGTAGACTCTATAAGATAGTATTATTATAGGCTTTGAAATACATAACATTAATATCTATACCAAGTAAGAGTTGGAAGATGTGTGGTGAAGTACTTGCAGAGTAGTTTACAATCCCTGCTTCAATGTTTAGCCAGAGTGTCTGATCATGGCCAAATAGTGTTATCTCCCTCTGATTTAGCTGCCAAAGTCGTTATAAATGATTACGGTCACAATAGTTGAAAATAATACACCCTTACAATGAAGTAGATGCAATGATTTTTAGGGATAAAATGGTGTACCTTCATGCTACTCTTTTAGTGGCCCCCAAGGCCGTCACCTAGAATTGCATCACCATTGGACTGGCCCTCCCTCAGTCCCATTTCACTTGATTTGACAGGCAGATACACAGTCTGACCAGCCATTCAGTGCACCAGAAATGTGAGAATATAGAATATAGAGCAGAGGACCAACATTCCTTTCCTCCCCTGTTGCTGGCCACTGAAGTTGCTGGGGCTGCCCAGAGCTCTGCCCCAAAGAGGAATCAGTGAAAGTGTTTTCTATGCCCTGTTCTGCTATGTTATTTCACCTTGTATTGCATGCCTTTTGTCATTTAAATGTTTTCTAGGAGCCTCAGGATCTGCAAGATGCAGGGTAGGGGACAAAGCTAGTAGCAGAGGGAGCAGGGAAAGTTGTTTATTACAATGTTGATGTGTAAAGATCTGAAATAGCAACATTGCTATCTGGTAAGAAAGCACAGTATGTTGAGCACTCACTGCTGACATCTGTGAGCGATTTGCCGGTTGCAGATTTGAATTTAGACAAGGACAACACAGCATTTTACTATGATATGGTCATAATAATTGTATATACAAAACAAGATATCAATAAAACAAGCGGGCATCTGTGCCAAGCCCCAGTATATTGCCTCCCCATAATCCCCACTTGCATCCTCCAACCAGCTTTTCAATTTTCATCACATCACTGAAACAGAAGTCGCCCACATCCTTAAAGTACTCAAACCGTCAAAGTGTAAAGGTGATGTCTGCCCAGTCCCACCATCAAGGACTGCACTGAGGCCCGTACACAACTCATCACTGCCATCATCAACATATCCTTTGTACTGTCCCGACCACTCTCAAGTAAGCCTGGATACCACCCCTTCTCAAAGAATTTTCACTTGATCCTTCTATTATTACCAACTACTGTCCAATCACCACTGTCCCTTTCCTCTTGAAAATCCTCAACCGAGCATCTGTCAATCCAAAACTATCTGGAATGACACCACGTCCTCAGCCCTCGCCAATCTGCTTCCGCCTAGGATATGGCACTGAATCTGCCTAGCTGAACCTAAAAAAAAACTTAATGACATTAGAGATTCAGGTAGATCAGCCCTCCTCCTCTTACTACACCTCTCTGCCACCTTCGACCATGTCGACCATCCAACACTCTGACATCATCTCACTGCCATAGCCGACCCCTTCCCTAAAGCCACTAAATGGATCACCTCCTTTCTAGCAGATAGAACCTCCTGAGTCTTCTCCCGCAACTTCACCGCCCCTCAGGCACCAATCTCCTGTGGAGTCCAACAAGGCTCTTGCATCTCACCCCCACTCTAACATCTACACAAGACCCTTTTTTGACCACCTTATTCACTAGGCATCAGTTACCCAAACTATGCAGACGATATGCAAATCCTTATCCCCTCCCTGGCAAATATCAGCAGTCACATTACCAATCTCAATTCCATTCATGAAACCATCCAGGCCTGTATGGCTTTCCACCTACTTTGTGTAAATGCTGACAAGACCGATATCCTTCTTGTCGGCACTCACTCCCTACTCCCAAAACTTGACTCAGTTTATCAATATTTCACAATAGATGGCATCACTATTCCGGTCTCACCAGCGGTAAAAACACTGGGTGTCCACCTCGACGCCACGCTTAACATAATGTGACATGCAAACACTATTGCCTCATCCACTGCATACACCATGACACTCTTAAATGCTAGTGAACCATTTCTCTTCACCAACAACCGTCTCACCATCGCATGTACCATTATCAAATTTAAACTTGATTACTGCAATGCTCTCCTGGTGGGTACCACAGAAAGGAATATCAACAAGCTGCAAGCCATTGAGAACAATGCTATCCGTGTGGTCCTTGGTCTCTCTAAACCCAAACAAATCACAAGATCCAGAGGGAGGCTTCCTGGCTCCCAGTCTGAGAATTCATCAAATTCAAAGTTCTTGCCATCACACAACATTACCGTTCCAACACACCTCGTCCATACCTCTCAAAAACTCTTGCAAAAACAACTTCCACAAGACCTACATGCTCAACCAATAGCTATCGCCTCATCATGCCCAGATTTAAGTGCAAAAGAGCAGGAGGCTCCAGCTTTCCCGTTAACGCCCCCTTGCTCTGGAACTCTTTGCCGCTCTCCCTTTGGTCTGAACCATCCGACTGTGACTTCAGAAATCACTTAAAAACCTGCTTCTTCAATTAATTGGATGAACTGGATAAGTTGAACCTTCTTGTTTGGAACTTCTCAGTCTGCCTGACATTGTTCCATTCTAACCAGCGCCCAGGTGTCAAAGGTTAAGTGTGCTTTATAAATGCAAAAATAAATAAAAACAAATATAAAAATGTTCAATGTAAAGTGCTTTGGTGAGAGTTCTAGCTAAATAACAAGTAATATTATTATAGGGATCTCTGTAGGCTGTACATTGTAGATATTTTGTGAGATGACTGGAGCAGTCCTTAATGTGCTCTCCAGGTTTCTACAGTAATTGTGTGGTTGTCTGTGGTGTCTGCCAGAGTAGTGCTTGAAGAGTGTGGAGAGTCAGGTGTGACGGAGTATCTGTGGTAGGTTAATGTGGTGTTTAGGCTGGGAGGTTGGCTCAGGGTTAACACATTTGCCTTTGGAACAAGTCAGCGCCGTGCAATGTCGGTTTTCTACCTGAGCTCTCATTTTGAGGCCGTAATCCAGCATGAAGTGTGATATAAGAAAGCAATTTAAATATCTAAAGGGAATATGTAGTGTTGTAGTTCAACGTACGGGTATGGATTTCACCAAGGTACAATGTTCATTTTTTCTGATGGGTATTGGATGTTAAAAGGAGGGGTTAGGCTGAATTCGAGATCTAATGCACAACACAAGGGGATGAACAAGGTGAGGGAGCCTCTTTGGATTAGGGTCAGTTGATGAATGTCTTGACGACCTCCCGAGACACGAAGCCTCCATGATTGTGTGTAGATCAGGGAAGTCAGGACGATGGAAGAGAGAGGGTTAGGACTGGGGATTGGAAGGAGTGGTGAGGGCAGCCAGAGGTATTCTCCACAGCACCAAATCACAGGTTGCACCCTCTTCTTCAGCCCCTGAAACAGTGGAAAAGGGAAGAAACAACATATGAATCAACCATAAGTGCCGATGCATCTGGACTCTCAATTGTATTAGTTGCATCTGTTGCATGCTGTCAGCATTTGTCAAGAAGCAACTGCCTCACACGCATAGGCCCATGCTTGGAAATCTGAATGAATACAGTCTCAGAAGAGAAAGCAAAATGGTGAGACATGCACATGTGAACATAGTACATTGACGTGTGGCCACATACATATGACTACAACTCATTTCACATCACAATACCAACGAAGCCTGCAGGCAGGGCAATGGAAGGGGCACCTGGCGACATGTGTCTATAACACCATAGGTTCTGGGGAAAATCTCACAATCACACCCTCCCATATTAATCATTGAGCTTTACCCCTGAATATATTTTTCTTGCAGGTCTAGTTTGAACCAGAAAGAGATAGCATTACTTGAACACCTGCTTGATGCAGCCATCATTATATTGCAGATTACCTTTAGAGTCTACCGGTGATAGCACAGTTATCTTCCTCATTCGTAATTCAACAAATCAATAAATCCTGGTACCTGCATCTATCCCCACATCATCTTTCAGCATGCCTCTGGTATGGGATGTGTTTCTCCCACTGTGCAACAGGGTCCTTGTGTCTGTAAGGGTTCTATTTTAACTCACCTAGATCCTCAATGTATATTGAGTTACTATTTGTTTCAACTCAATCGTAATCTTTTCCAGATCCCTAAATGTTCAATTTCCTTATAAAATGCCTAGCCATTGAAGTATAGCTTGGAAGTATCCCACAGTGCTTTATGCTTTCTAAAGAATGCTCATTTTTCCCCAGTTTAACCTAATGCCTTCCTCGTTAAGTAACCAAAATGTATATTCATGCTTCTCATTGCATCCAAACGATAGAATACAAACCAGTGCATTCTAACCATTTCTGGGCCATTACATGTATGGATTGAGTTGAATGCCTGCTCTGTCTAAATGGAAGGGTAAGGCGAAATTTAAAATCACCCACGTACAATATCAATAAGGAATCGATGCAATCATTTTGTAACTCCCTAAAAATGTCAGGGGAGTCAGTGTAGGGCAAGTACACATTAAGAAATTCAATGTTTGTACTCTTGATTTCTGTCACCAACACCAAGACTAGCCTATTCACATAGGACCTGACTCATCTTATGTGTCTATCATCCTTAAGGTTCCTAACATTCCACACCATTATAGTCAGCTTCATCAGAAGGATGTGCACATTGTTAGTTATAATCAACAAGGTGTCCTTGAATATAGGCAGAAAGCATCTCATGTTCGAATTTAGACTCAGTTGGCCCCTGTCCAACGCCAAGTATATCCGTAAACAGCGTAGGAATGAGGCTTTTCTCTAGTGGTTCTCGTGAAGCCCAGATTGCGGCTGTTTGTAATGCTGGTTTCAGCAAACTTAGAGTTCTGAGGAAAATCTTGCAATTTTTACCACTTGATAGACGGACCAAGATAGTTACCTCCACAAGAATGGGATCTCTGGATTACTGAAACAGGACCTATCTGTGGAAACCAAAATACCAGATACAACAGTTGCAAGCACTTCAATAATTCAGCAACCAGACTGGCTCTGAATGCTCGGCGACTGACCCCTTCTGCCACTGTACTACGCCAACTTCACTGGCTCCCGGTGGCAGCTCGTATCGAGCTTAAGATTCTTTGTGTTACTCATCAGGCTCTCCATGATGTTGATGTCAACAAACGCAATGGATGTCACGTCGCAGGAAATGAGCATATCAAGGTGAAATATGCACATTTCATTTATTTACTTTACATTACCACCCAAATTGCACAAAACGAATGGCATTTGCCTTTTATAAAATCAACTCACACACAAAACCAAGAGAGGATATTTTCTTCTTATAGTGTTTTTGAAAACGTTAAAAGGTGTGCATTTTTTTTAAAAAAACTCCAAGAATCAATACAAATGTTTTCCCTGGAACTTGCAGTGCCAGAAATGTACATTTCTCCTTTAGTTGTATGTTATTTTTCATCAGGTTATATCCATTGGTGAAGTGTTCAGCCTGCTAACCTGACGACTGCAGTTCGATCCCCAAGGTCGGCTTTAATTCATAAATTTAAAGAGGACTGAACCGTTAGGTCCTTTTAAATGAGGAAGTGTGTCATTACATGGATGGGGGTGCAAAGTAGCTCTCACATAAATAACCAGACTGACTCAGGAAGTTGGCAAACAAAAGCTGTTTTATTATCAATTGTCTAAAACAGGGAGTACAATGGACAACAACGGACGTCTCACTGCATACTCTCAAAGCGTCATATGAAGAAACATCCTTAAATAGCAAAAGAAACACATCATAAGTGATGTCATACTACGTGGCAAGCTAAGAAAACTTACTCGGGATTGTGATAGGTCTACAGGAAACATCTAGGTATACTTTCTGTAGGGGATCGGGTTGTGATTGGGTCTCTACTGCCAGGTGGACAACTTGTTCCCATCCCTTGTGCAAGTCATCCTCAATATTTGTTAGATACACAACACACCATTGGGTCTCAAACTATAGGGCTCTTCAATTGATTGCCCTCTATCATTGGTTGGCATGCTTAATTGCATTGCAGCATCTGTACAGTTATAACGGCTTGCATGTTCTTCATTGTTCTTCACACATGAAATCTTCATTTCGCATATAAACTGTTACTAGATTCCTTATCTCGTCATCAGTTTCCATAAGGTCTGTGCATTCTCTTATCTGATCATCCTTCTCAGTGTGTCACTCTAATTTCTTGTGACGTCACCAACCTCTCGCGTTCACTGCTTCATACTTCTTCAGGGACCTCCCCTAAGCAGCTGTCATGTCATCTCTCTGCGGGTACATCTTATAGGACCTTCTCAATGGGTACCTTGTTTTGAGGATTATTTGCGGTGTTGGGATCATTACTGGCGTTGTGCATGTCGTAATTTCCGGCTTCCAACATATAGGCAAAATAGGGGAGGGATTTCCAGTAGAGGCACTTGGCTCCTCCTCTACAGGATGTTCAATGTTTCTCCTTTTAGCTGTGGGGGACTGAGTCCACCCGCTGAAAAGAGTGGGTGGACTCTGTCCACCCACGTGTACCCTTGACTTGAGCCCTGGATGTCCTGCACCAGTTGTCAGGTTCAAGAGCATGTGTGGCAGATATTCTAAATACTAGATACTATGACTACTAAGTTTTCACACCCGGATGCCCATGGACATGGCTCGCGCTACAAATAAATAAAATACGAAAACATATTCTCTGACCCTTATGTGCTCTTTCCATTTTGTGAACCTCAATGCCTCTGATGGGTAGCAGAAGAAAATGACCTCACCCATCATACCTCAACATTAGGTTAACGTGGAATATCCTGGTGTATTTGAGGCCCACAATTTTCAGTGCTTCTTTAGCTTCTTAAAACAGTTTCCTGTCTTTCTAAACCACAGAAATTAGGCCAGGAAAAATGGAAATATTGGAAATGTCATTGAGAAGTTTTCAATATGATCCCTCTCTCCTGAACTTTCAGTGCTCAGGCTATGGGAGAGTGAGAGAGCTATTTCGCAATGATATGTGGGGAGATAGTGGCAGATGATCCAATATCGCTACCAAAAATATCTTGATGAATGGTTTGCTGCATATTTGTTCAACCTGCGCATGTGAGATTCTGGCTACAAAATGTGTGAGGGTGTAGAGGTGCTGACTGCTTCCACCCACATTTTTCTTTATGGTTCTGTTCAAGCTAGCCAATTGATCATTCTGGCGGAGGTGGCTGAGAACCAACTCTTTGGGTGGCAGATTCTAATGCACTTGTTCACTCCCGGTGTGGTGGGCAGTCTCCCTGCAGCTGAGGAGTGCCACTTACTCAGATTACCTGGATTATCCAAAAGCTTAGCTTTAGCTCTTCGAATCAGACAATTCACCCAGTCAAACCAGAACCTGAGCCTCCATGACTGAAGTGTGGCTGATGATCTCAAGCACTCATTTCCCTGCTTGGCAAAGTGGGTCCGCAGTCGGTGGGTTCTGTAGGGATTTCTGGATGTAGTGGCATGGCTGTCCTCTGCACAGGACTAACAGTGACATGCTCAGTCTTGCTAGTTCTCGGCGCCGCCCCCTATGAACCCTCAGCACAAGCTACATCAGTGATCTCATTACCAACAGGGCTGTGTAAATGACGGTGAACGACTCCCATGTCTCATGTCCAGTTGACCGCTGCCTGATGAGCAAAGAGGTTACACAGTTGCCGCCGGCCCTCTTGTGATGGGGCTGAACATCATATTTGGAATCAGTGGTCAGCAAAGGCAAATCCCACAACGTGTACTGACACTCAGTCTGGGCCTGGAGAGCCCCAAGCTACAAGGACTCTGATGGCATGATTTGAAAAAAGCCTTTTTCACTGGGATTGTGGTTCTGTAAAACACTTTTATAAATCAGGCCCTGAGTGTGCCCTACATGATAACAGCATAGAATTGCTACATCATCAAATGTGTATTTTTTGTAGCTGTGCTTCGTGCCTTTCTGGTTGAGAGTTGGGACTTTCCTGTCACGATACTCAAGTGACCTTCCCTTTGCACAATTGGAGTGTGTTAATTGTAGCCCACTCTACTCTCTTAATCCAGCCATTCCGAGATCTGGCAGAGCCAGAGGGTCCAGGAGGGCGGCTGCCCTCCTTAGTCCCCCCTGGTGCCCAGTGCGCCCCCAGGCTCCTGCTGGCACCCTATTATATGCCCTCCATGTCACTAAAATAAAGCTGCCGCCGCCAGTGATTCCGAGCCAGAAACATGCAACCACTAGAGACCCCCTACATACCTTCTCTGAGACTGTTTAATGAATCAGAGAACAGTGTGATCATATCATTGCATGTGCAGGTGACAATGCTGCATGTCTGCGACAGACAGAACTTCCCAAACCTCTAATGAGCCTTTTGGCCACAGAGACTTTGATTATGCAGGCTCACGCAAAGGAAGCTTTCGCTACAATTCGGCCATGGTGAAATGACAGACTTTATTTATTTTAATAATTGTATTGCTTTTAGCTCGAACATAGCGCAAGAGAAACGGAACGCTTTACAACAAGAGGATGCCAGAATTGGGATTTGGCATTTTATACAGTAGCGCAGTTATGTTGGGGGAGGGAGAGAGGGATTTTTATTGGTCCAGCTGGCATTGTTGGTAGAGGCACGTTTTAAGTGTTTTGCTGAACTGGAGGATGGTAGGGGCCTTTCTAGCCTCTACCAGGATTGAGTTCCAGAAGGTCGGGACATGAAAGGAGAAGGACTACTTGCGTGTATTCTCTTTGCAGCTGGTGGCCCTTCAAAATATGTGTCTAAAAATGTTACTGCTACAGCATTGTAAAGCAACAGACGTATTTATTGATTTATCTATTTCATTAGTATCACGCACATACAACCCAGAGGCATTGAGGCGCTCTTACAGGTACATGGCAATTGGACAGTCTTTGATGAGAGTTCTGTTGCTGTCATGGAACACAGCAGGGGTAGCATAAATAACAAGGTAGATCCAGCTGCTTTGGCGCAGTGGGAAGGTCATACAAGTTAATCAAGCAGTACAGTGGAGTAGTAGGGGAATAGGTCAGACAGGTGGGTGTGGTGGATGGGTTAGTAGGGAAAGTTAGGGGTTAAGAGAAGAGCTGAGTTGTGAGCACTTTACGAAAGACCAAGTAGGATTTCTCAGCTCTCAGGGTGGGGGTAGGTCGTTCCAAAGTTTGGCAGCAGTATAGGGGAAGCTAGAGCCTCCGGCTTTGGATCTTTTTATTTTAGGCACAATTAGACGATCTGTATAAGGGGCCCTGGTGGGCCTAGTGGAGTGAACCTTGGTGATTCTTTGGGTGAGGCATGGGGGGCTGTCTTTGAGAGGCACTTGTGGGAAATGGAGAGTGTTTTGAAAGTGATGTGCTCCTGAATGGGGAGCCAGTGTGCTCCTCTTCTGGCTTTGGAGATGTGTTCTCTTTTTCAGATATTAAGGGCATTGTTTTGTATGACTTGAAGTTTGTGTATATTTCCAGCACAGATGCCTATGAATAGGACATTACAGTAGTCACATTTTGAGCCTATGATTGCATGTGCAATGGTTAGGCAGTTTTTTTTTTTAGAGGGAAAGGGTCTGACCGCATTGAGGACCTTGGTGGCATAGGCTACTGAGGAGGCAATGGCGCTTACATTTCTATTCATGGTGAGTGATATGTCAAGCTAGACTCCTAGAGTCTTTACTGAGGTTGAGATGGGGATTGTGCAGTTATCGATCTGGAAGGCGGTATATTGATTATTGAAGGCATTATTGGCATTTGGAGTGCCGACAATCAGGATTTCTGTTTTGTCGCTGTTGAGGCAAAGGTGATTTGCTGCCATCCAGGACTGAATTGTAGTATAGATCTTGTTGAGGGTGTTGTAGTCATCTGTGTAGTTGCCTGAGAGAGGAATCAGGAATTGAGTGTTGTCATCAGTTGGTGTAGGCTATGCCGAGGTACTCTAGGATGTTAAAGAGTGGCTTGGTAAAGATATTGTATAGGGTTGGGGTGATACAGTATCCTTGAGGTACTCCACATGTGATGGGAGAGGGAGAAGCATTAGCAGTGTCTGAGAAGACCCTCATGACCCTTCCTTCCAGGAAAGAGGTGATCCAGGAGGTAGCTGAAGGGGTGAAGTTGGCATGAGTGGTGAGGTGGTTGATCAAGTCAAATGCAGCGGAAAGGTCCAAGAGGAGGAGCAGAGCAGAGTTGCCTTCATCCCTGATCATGTCAAGCTGATTCTTTAGGTCATGAAGGGCAGATTCAGTGCTGTGCCTGGGGCAGAAGCCTGATGGTTGCATCCCTAGGATTTTGTTGTCTTCCAGGAATTGCTGAACTTGCAGGTAGGCTGTATGGTCCAGGATTTTTAGTAGAGTGGGAATGATGCTGAAAGGCCTATAGTTGGAGGGAATGGCTGGGTCTAGAGCAGTTTCTTTTAGGAGAGGGAGAACCCCTGCTTCTTTTAGGCCAGCTGGAATGGTGCTTTTAGAAAAGGATCTGTTTATCAAGGCAGTGATGAGGGGGGCTAGTAAATCAATGCAATCTTTGATGAGAGATGCACGGCATATGTCGCCTTTTCATTTTGACTTTTTCAAGCTTTTGATATGTTGTAAGCACTTGCTTTATGAGATGTTTCTGAAGAGGAATTGAGAGGAGGAGGGAGTGGGGGTGGAATGCAGCTGGTGTCTATGGCTAAAGGGTCATTGTTGAATTCTCCCTGTTGCGCATGGATTTGCATGTTTAGGGTGTCATGTGTCTAAAAGTGCTGCTGCACACCACGTTTTGTCTTTGGTAATGTTCGTATGGGTGGAGCAGGAGATTCAAGTTCTCTGAAAATGGTGAACATTTCTTTAGCATCAGAGTTAACATTGCTTATTCTAACATTGAATGAGTTAGATTTAGCTGTGATTATGGTGGATTTATAAAGTCTGGATAGGTTGGTAAATTCCTTTCTTGCAGTGTCGGTGGGATCTTTCTGCCATGTTAACTGGGTTTGCAGTTCTGGTTGCACAGATCGAGGAGGTCATGTGTAAAGCAAAAGTTGGAATGTCTCACTGTTTTGGCTTTGTGAGGAACTAGGGACGCTATGGTGTTCACAGCATTAGAGAGGATTGAGGTGTATTTATCTGCATGTGAGATGGGGTTGGAGTCAAAGGGGGGCTGGAGGGCAGGGGCATTTATCAGGGGCAACATGTTGTCTCTTGTGAGCTTCCAGGAGCTACGAGTAGCTGGTGGTGGTAATGGGTTAGGAATCGTGGATGATATGGTGGGCTGACCAAGGACAGGGTGTATTGGCACTAGTGGAGATCTCGCAGTTGTGGTTGGCAGTCCAGTCTAGCAGGCATCCTTTTCTGTGGGTGGGGTTGGTGATGCGCTGACAGAAGCCTAGGGTGTCAAGGGCGTCATAGAGTGATGTAGCTTGGGTGTCATTAGACTCATGAATGTCCAGGTTAAGGTCTCCTAACAGAATGATTTTGGAGGATGGTTTTATTTTGTGGAGAATTTGAAGTATGTTGGACTCAAAGTTGAGAATGGGACCGGGTGGGCGACAGATGAGGTGTAGGGTGATGGTACATGTGGGTGAGGGTGAGAGTTTGACTAACAGAAGGTCAGTTTTGCCCTCGATGGAGGACTATACTGTCTGAAGGGGAGGGAATCTTTTGCTATTAGTGCGACACCACCTCTTCTAGAGGAGTGTCTGTCATTCTGGAATATAGTGTACCTTGTAGGCAGGACTAAGGATAGGGCTGAGCCACAGGCCTCATGAAGCCAAGTCTCTGAGATGGCTAGAGTATGCAGGTTTTGTTTCGTAATCAAGGTTAAGATGTCTAATGCATGGGCAGGCAGAGAGTGAGCCTTGATGAGGGCGCAGGTCAGGAAGGGCTGAGTGATTGTGGTTGGGTCGAGAGGGCCTGGGTCAGAGGAAGTGCTCTGTTTGAGAGTAGATTGGCAAGAGGGCAGGGCTGGAGGCTGGTTTATGGGGATGGGTTTGTTGGGAATGCTGTTGGGAGTTGTGGATGTCTCCTTCCTAGTTTAGGGAGGAGGATTATGGTTAGGCGGGTGTTATGAGATTGTGGGGAAGTGTGGTGGCATGGCCTTCTATATGAGGTGTTACGGAAAGCCTTATGGAGGCCAGTATAGCTGAGGTCGCCTGTGGACTCAACCCAGGTATTGGGGTGGGGTGGGGTTGAGTGCAGTGCCTGGCACACCTAGGGGGGTGTGCAGCGTTGCAAAATTGTCCTGAATGCCACTGTCATTGATGGATGTTGGTGTGGTGGTATTCATCTTTAGGCTAGTGTTGGTAATTATATTGTGAAGGTTATCAATTTGCAGGTCATTGGTGGTGGGGCTGGTGCCCAGCCTGAGTCTGGAGTTCCTTGTTTGCAGTGTTAGGGGGTAGTTTGTGGCAGATTACTCCCCATATGGGAACATAGTCTCGAATTTCTATGTGCTAGTTTGCTGCCACTAGGGGTTAGCAAGCAGTGCATAGCACGCACGTTTGAGGTGGTGTTTCTGTAATGAATGCAGGCTGTGTTCTCACGCAGAGGAGTCATAGGGCTTCTTGAGAGGTTGGGGGAACGTTTCCCTCAGAGTGCACTGCATACGGGTGGATCTATTGGAGGGGAGCATGCAGAGGGCAAACCTAGTAGAGGCATGCACTCCGTAGCCCTCATTCTTGGTGAGTGCGTAGCAATGCGGCTGTCTGATGCTGTAGTGAATAACGTTCCGTGGGCCGTAGGAGGCCACTTCCTCTCCTGCGCATGCACGGCTGAGGAGGAGCGAATTTTGTGGCTACACGGTGTGTGGGTCGGAGGAGTCCTCAAGGGCATGGCAGGTCAGCGCTTGTATCAGCAAACACAGTGGGGTTATTGCTAGCATTGTGGGTGGCACGGCTGGGGATATTAACGCTATTGTGGGGGCTACACTTGCAAGGCTCAACTGCTTGTTGTGCGCGTGGCTCGATTAGCAGATAGATTTCTTCCAGGGCATAGCGTGAGTTTTCAGCTGGACCTCTCTCAGATTTCAGGAAGCTGCAAGGGCGGGGGGGGGTGGGGGCAATGGGATCATTGAGTGGCAGTAGGTGAGGACATAAGGTGACACATTATAGCAATGGGGAGAACGCATACATTTCGTGAATGATTTGCTGTCTGTACACTTCCTACCATTCAAAGAGACATCAAGGTTCTGATTGGTGCACGTGTCAGATAGTTCAATGTGTAACAACGTTTTCACTTCATTCACTTTCACATTAAACATTCACTTATGATGCCTGCCCTCTCAGTTCTCCGCTCAGACGTACACTAACGTCCTCCTGGCATCTCACTGACATTTTACAATAAAATACATTTCAATTAAACATATTTTATCGAGAGAAAAAAAACTCCATGCCATTGAAATTACAAACATTTTGAAATATGGAAAACTCAAAATTAAATATATGATTGGTAAGTAAAAAGTAAGACAGTAACAAACAAATAAACTGCTAAGCAGCGCGGTGCTTAGCACCTTTTACAATTTAGTCATACGACAAACATATTTTACATTTCAGTTAAATGCAATGAGATTAAATACACTTTTCAATTCTAAGTGGATGTAAACAATTTTGGTGAAAACGTTGCAAAAACTTTGATTTCATTGAAAGGTAAACAGGTGAAATGACATACATCTGCACAGTCACTTCCTTGCAGCCAGCAGACTAGTTTTCACCCCTGCTCCCAACAGAGAGTTCTATGCTGTAGCTATGCTTAGATGCACTGTTCACAAAACGTAACGGAAATGCAAACATCTTTGAGCAAGAGACATGGCGCACACAAAGCATTTGCAGCGCTGACATTTTGTCCTTCAGATTTCGACAGTACCTTTGTTCAATGAAACGCATTTTCAAGAGCATTCCACCGAAATTGAAACTCATTAATATGACTGTAAAATTGAACAACATTACACCTAGTATTATTTGGTAAAAGGTAAGAAATTAAATCAATACAATATAGCTTCTAATGAGAAATAATTATTTGGAGTTGTGGTCAAGAGGGCAGTAAAAGGGGTGACTTAGAAATACATTTTAACAACATTACTATAGAGCGAGATGAAGGGAGAAAGGGCTATATAGGGTCACACAAAGTTGGAGTACAGTGTAATGTGCATTTCGATCAAATGTATTGGAATGGAATTCATTAAAATTATTAATTGCAATTACTGTGAATTTTTCACATAGTCATGTCCTTGGAATAATGAAACACCTTTCCTCACTTGCCCTCAGCAGACAGTAGTAGTACCCTGTAGTATTACTACCGGCTTGTAGACTGTACACAAACTACATTGAAATGCAAACAGCTTTGAGACAGGAACGAGGCTCACACAGAGCATTTGCTGTGCTGCCATTTTGTTCCGCAGATTTCATCAGTGTCATCAATTGTATTGGAATTTCGCGTGCTGTGTTGAGAATTTAAAATATGTTTCAAGCCACAAATGTGACACTCTGGAAAAGGGGCGCCATATGATTAGCATAATGCAAGTAGTAACGAATGTATCAAGGGCACGGCTGTGTGCGCTTGAAAACAGATGATCGTGGCGTCGCGCCTCGCAATGCCTACGCGCAAACAGGCAGCGTCTCAGGCATTGCAAGATATCCATAATGTATGCTCAATGGAACAAAACTGCACAGGGCACATTATAGTAAACTACATTTCAAGGGAGGAACGGGATACTGTATGTTGAGGCTAAGCGGTTTACATATGTTCTGGGGTTGCGACCGTGGATCATGTCCAAAATATTGCCTTTTGTACTGCTTGACAATTCTTAACAGCTCAATATGTTTTTATTGTCTGCTTTGTGTCCTTGTTTGCCCTCCGTTAGTGCCTAGAGATGACACACTCAATGGAGCCATGCCATATCTTTCTGACTTGATTGTTATTTCATGTGTTCATACATGCTCTTTTAAAGATGAGCCTTTCCCCTTACCTTCCTAATGCTATGTTATGTTATGTTAACATTTCTCAGAAAGAGCCGCCTATGTCCAAAAGCCTCTTAGCCTAGCAAACAACTCTACAACTCAACCGCCACAGTAAGACAGAAGCAACCACGCCAATGATGACAGGAGGAAACGATATTTTCAAAGGCACTCGTCTGAAAACCTGATCCAACTAGGTATGGAATTGCAAAGTCTGGAGGCCCAGTATGAGAACCCAATGTCCGCCAAGACTTTAGTAGAGTAGGTCAGAGATTGGAAAGAGGCGTACATTAACAGACCAAAGGGATCTAGCTAAAAAAGTTATTCTGGGGTCTCAACTTCAAGAAGAAAGGTCTGACTCCTTATGGACTACGAGCTCCATCGACTCCTCTTCCTCTCACAGTTCTCCACTCCCAACACCACCTCCTCATTAGAGTCAGGCTTTGTAAGTCAGAGTCAAACAACTTAATACATATTTCTGGGGATCGACTTCCATCTCTTAAGGGGTTAAACATTTTTGGGGGATGGGATGAAGATAACAGTTTTTTCTCATGTTAAAGCGAAAACTCGAGTGAAAATGGCAATTGAACCCAGGCATTAGCTGCTTGCTCAATCAATAGGTCATGTTGTAATAGTTAGTGCTAGTTCTGAAAATTGAGAACTAAAATGGAAACTCTGCTCGTTCAGTAACGCTCTAAATGTTTGCACTTGAACATGTCATACATGATTTCAGACAACATCATTCCCCAGGTCTGAACCGGTCAGTATTCTACACAGCCACTCCCACCGCCTCTTAACTAGTGGCATTCCCATTCCATGGGAATCCTGTATCTATTAAGATGCAATGAACCACCCCCTTTTCAAACCCTTTTTTCTGAATTGGCATAGTGTTTCCATTCTTGTTCCGCCCTCCATTTCCCCATCACGGTGGTGGGGGGTCCCACCTCACTAACAGGCGCTCCTGCCTTTCCCCCATAGCCTTTCCTCCCAAGCTGTGAATAAGGGCACAATTCATTATCTAGAAACCCTGCCCTCTGTTTCGGATAGTTCCATTTTTGGGAATTTTAAAGGAAAATATTCTCTAGAACACTGGGTCAGACGTGAACCCTGCATCGTCAGTCTTTGTCTGAGCCCAGACATCACATTGACACACTGGGCCTCATTACAACCTTGCCGGTGTGGTAACAGCATCGTTGTTACCGGACCGTCAGAGTACAAGTTTGCTGGCCGGGTGCCTTTCCGCCTGCCATGTATAACCTGGCGGGCGGAAAGGCACCCGCTCGCAAACTTTGACGGTAGCACTGGCACCATTATGAATGGTGCCGGTGCTGCCATCTTCCCCATTGGCAAATGGGAATGGGGAGTAACTTTTTCCGACGCCTGGCTTCAGGGACCACCGCGGCTGTAATGCCCTGGTGATTCGCCATTGCCAGGCACTGGAAACAAATACACAACTCTGGTGGCAGCCTGCCGTTTTTACCGGCATGGCTACCACCGGAGTTGTAATGAGGCCCACTGACTCTGGAACTTAGGATTTGTATTTATATTTTATTTATTAATAAGGTGCTTTCTCCAAAGCTCTGCACATAGTGTGGTACTAAAAGTGAGTGAAACAAAAAGAACAAACCAACAGAAGGCAGTTACGGCATAGTGCAAAGTAAATCGTTTTTACGATGAGAGCGAAAGATAGGATAAGAGGTGATGGATCTAATGTGTAGGGGCAAAGTGTTCCAATGTTTGAAGGCAAGAGACAGAAAGCAGGATTGGGCACAGAGGGGCCTAGGAACAGCTAAGAGAAATTGAGGCTCGGAACGAAGGGACCGAGCAGGTACATACAAGGAAACCAGAGAACAAAGATAGGGAGTGGCCAGACCATGAGGACATTTAAAGGTGACGCAAAGGAATTGGAACTGTGACCGAAGGTCAAGAGATAGCCAGTGAAGAGCGGGTGAAATAGAAGCACGAGGAGGGTTATTGCAAAGAGTTTGAATAGTGGGATTAAAGATAGCATGCAAAGGAGCAAGATGGGAAGCAGGAAGACCAACCAGAAGACAGGAACAGTAGTCAAGATGCGAAAAAACTAGCAAAGTAATAAGAAGTTCACAGGTATGAAATATGAGGAATGGGCGAGCTTTACAAATGTAAAAAGGTTGAAAATGAAAGGAGCGTGCAATACAAGAAATGTGTGAGGAGGAGGAGAGTGATGAATCAAAGAGGACACCTAGGTTGCGGGCTGCAGGTGTGAAATAAAGGGAGGCAGGAGGAAATGAAGGGATGGGAGACGGAATCGTCTCAGTGCTACATGATCCTTTGAGTGGATCAAACAGGAGTATTTTTGATTGTCTTTTTGAATCCACGCTTCTTATCTCTCTATGATCATTTTGGGGTAACAATATAAATCCTTTTCTCTTTAAAGTGTACCTTTATCTCATTTATGTGGTCAGACAGGCGCTCAAACAATCGCCTGTACTCAGGGCTTTAAGTGAGCTGGCGCTAACTGGCCCGGGGCTCATCAGTCTCCAAAAACTGTCCCTGTGTCAGGGTGTCCTCAGTGCCCCACAAATAAGCACCTGGCTACCCTCTGATTTCATGCCCAGGTCCCTGCCCGCCCAGTTGCACAACTGCACTGTCTCCTGGCAACCTTTGCACCTGGGTCTGTATCTGTAACCCTAGAGGCCCCCTACCTGCACCTTTGGACACCTGCTGTCTGCACTTACCCTTGCACTTGATACCTGCTGGCCAGACCTCTTGTTATTGTTTTGATCCCATGTACAGCACTGCCCCATCCCTTTTCCCCTGGCACTTTTCCCCTCCCACCTTCCCTGCACTTGCACAATCTCAATGTCACTTGGTATAGTAAGATCATTGTCTCTGTCCTCCCTCTGTTCCCCCTTCCTTGCCTCATTGCGCCTTGTAACACTTATGTATAGGAGCGTACCAAATGCCATATCATATCATATCACATATCAACTTCTCCTCTCTCACTTGGTTTATTCCCTTCAATCTGCTAAATGTCAACCGTTCTTCTATGCATTTGGACTGTTCATGTGCTTATTTTGTCTTTATGTGGCCAAATATCAACCTTCATTCGATATGAACATCCGCCTTTATTTTCCTTTCCCTGGACCTATAGTCTTTCTTCCCTTATTCTGGACCTATCTTTCCATCATTCCTCTTCACAATCGGGCAATTTGTTTTCCTCTCCTGACACTTATAGGGTACGTCACTTGTTGGTGTTACATATATACGACAGCAGCTCATGGGCATTTTCAAATGTCAGATAGACCATGAGTGAACCAGTCTTGTGGCAGAGCAGCGACACAAGTCAGTCGGTGGGAATATAAGACGTCATGTGTCGCGCGCAGAATCAGAAATAAGATGCTGTGGGGGACTAGAAGCTTGTGAATTTGCGTAATGTGCTCATGTGCCCGCAATTTCTACAGTAGTCTTGTTGCTGCAATGTAAATCTGATGCAAATTCCTAAAAGGGGCAGTATGTATCCCCAGACAGGCACCACTGCAATAGTGGGTATCCAGTAAACTTCTCGTCAAGGAAAATGCAGCCAGGGGTGACATTTCCCCAAATATGCACCCTGAGTAAAAGCAAGCACTTTTCCCCAAATATTCTAGGATTGGATTTTATAATTGTAAGTGACATCCCTCGTAGAGTATTTTTGGGGTCAGAAAAAGAAATCTGCCTTCCTGACAACATTATTCAAGCAACATATTCATATGGAACCCAATAGTAAAGGTGGAAGGAAATTAAGACATTGGGCCTCATTCCAACCTCCACCATTGTTTCGGGACCGGCAAACTCTGAATGAGGCCCATTGACTATTGTCCACTAATGGGGAAAGGATATGTATTACAATATTCTCTAAAATTAGTTTTAGTGGTCATCAGGCAACACATCCTCAACTTAGTTTGAGGGGATCCTGAATCTGGTTACTGAGATCCAGAGATACATAGCCAAAACACAGGTCCTTGGCCTGGGCTCTGAGACATGTTCTAGTCTCTACCCAAACACACGAGGATCTGAGTGTCCTCAACCTACCTACAGAAAGAAAGGCCAGTGTATTCAATCAGTTTCAGCAGAGGCTTTAAATAAGCACCGAAAGTTCCAGGTGATAATGCTGATCTGTGGGGTGCATCATGATGGACAGGCAGAGGGATGGATCTGAACCAAGGAATGACTACAGACTGAATCCTGTCTGATGAGTAGGATTCGATGCAGTTAAGAGGGGAAACGTGGATTTCAAGATTGTCCAGTGGAATCAGGTGGTGTCATTGAACAGTGGTGTGGAATACTGAAGCCTTTTGTAGCAAAGTAAGCACATCAACACACTTGCCAGCAGACACCAATACCAAATCATCCTGAACTGCACTAAAAACATTGTAAGTTGCCATACTAAACCTGAATGTAGCTTGGAGCCCATGTACAAGATCAGGTGTCTCTGAAGCCTTGGATTTGCATTCCCAGTGCTTTCCCCAAGCGTTTTGCAATAAGGGATTTTTACACAGGTCTGTAGTTGTCAGGGATGGGTTTATCAGTTGTAGGAGTAGGAAAATATCTCCTGCGCTTAGTGCTTGAGGCCCGCCTACTGCAAATCAAATATGGTTCTTGGGTCTTCAGATATAGAAGTGTCCAGATATTTAATTAGCGTTAGTAGGCAAGAGTAAAGAAAAGAGCCTGATTTCTTATTGCAAATTAATATTTTTGAGAATTCCTCTCATTTAACAGAAGTTAATGCAGTGATGATTTTTGTGAAATATATTAATGCTGTTGGCCCAATGGAAGGAAAAGCAAATTGTGACATATCTAAGTCTGAATGTTTGGTCATAAATTTATCTGCAAGGATAGAAGGAGGGAGAGAGTGTGAGAAAAGGAGAGATTGATCAGGAATAGATTCCAGATTTGGTGTTTGAAGTACATGTACTACTTTAGAGATGTCCTTAGATCAGCAATGCTAATTACTCTAGCCCTAAAGGAAAGTTATAATGTTGTCCATTGCTTTAATTTTATTGTGAAAATAACAGCCACCTTCTTTTAAGAGAAATGTTTTGTCATTGAGAGATTTTTACACCAAAATCTTTCTAGTGATATTCTACTTTTGCCTTGAGGGTGTCTTTGATTGTAAGGTCAAGAATTGGAAAGTTAATGAGGTGTCAGCGATAATTCCAAAGTACGGTTATTAGTGAATGTGGTCTGGGTCCAAAACCCACTATTGCTGAATTTGGTGAACAAATATGAAGAGAAAGATGGGTGTCTCTGGTGTAGTCAATTTCCAGCCTTGTAGTAGACTATCTGTCTGAGCGTTAAAGTGTCCTTTTAGACCAGATATTAGGTTTTTCACAGATTTCTCAACACCGGCACCACACAAGGAAAACTCTATTGAACTCTGCCAGCCTGCCTGCCCATTCAGGTTTCTGTCTGCACAACATATGAGCGCACTGAGGTTTGCGGACAATTTCATGGTGTTTGCGGTGATCCTCTGTATTCATGAAAATCACAATAGGGAACATCTACTAGCTCAATCACAATGGAAACAAAATGCAGTGAGGGACATCAGGTGCAAGATCACAGTGGGAACAAAACCCAATTGAGGGCACCAAAGAGCAATATCACAGTGGGGAACATCTAACAGCAAAATGGCCAAAAACAGTGTGGGGCACCTAGGGGAAAACGTGGGGACACGTAGGACAAAATCAAAGTGGTGAAGAAAACAGCAGGATCATATAGGGCCTCATTTAGCGGTTGTCGATTTTTGGAAATATGGAAAAACTCAGATACTTTTGCTGAATGCATGATTCAGAATAATTCAGCTGTCAGGAGGTACCACCCATCCCCAATGAAATCTAAGGATTGGAATGATATGACTTTTGGCACTGATGACTTCAAGGAAGTTATGTGGCATGGCAATCTCAAGAGTGGGACAGGTTATCCTCCAGCATATAGCTCACAAAATAGGGATGGGTTTGCCCAAGATCAGAAAGTGTATCAAGCACAAGCACCACAAATGCAACAGGCATTGCAACCACAGCAAGCACCATTGAATCCGCTGCAAGGGCAGTCACAGCATGGACCCATGCAGATACAGCAAAATGCAAACACAGCACAGTTATGACTCCTAGAGTGGGGGATGTCGCTGTATGATATGATACAATATGGAATTTATAA
Organism: Ambystoma mexicanum; assembly: GCF_040938575.1. Taxonomy (NCBI): domain Eukaryota; kingdom Metazoa; phylum Chordata; class Amphibia; order Caudata; family Ambystomatidae; genus Ambystoma; species Ambystoma mexicanum. Next base: position 332,496,699 of record NC_090934.1, on the reverse strand, counting down.
CGCAACTATACACAAGTGTTCCAAGGCACGATGAGGCAAGGGAGGGGGAACAAAGGGAGAACAGACAACAATCATACTTGGCCAGGTGTCATTCAGATTGTGCAAGTGCATTAGCAAGAGGAAGGGGGAAAGTGCAGGGGGTCGGGGGGAAGGGACAGTGCAGTACATGGGAATAAAATAAGTAAAGTAACAGCCAGCCGGTGGCAAGTTCAAAGGTGAGTGCAGACATCAGGTGTCAAGTGCTGGTGGTGGGACAGAAGAGATACAGAACAGTTCCAAAGTGAGGGGGATGCCAGGCAGGCAGTGCAGGAGTGTTTGACTGGCGGGGGAGGGACCTGGGCCCGGGATCAGAGGGTGGGTAGGTCACCAGTGCAGATTCCGGATCCACCAGGAGGTCAGCAGGGGAGAGGAGGAGAAAAGGCAGACGCAAAGAGAAAGGTTTTGAGGTGCTTCTGGAACCGGAGATGGTTCTCCTCAAGTTTTAGAGAGGCAGGGAGGCTGTTCCAGAAGGAAGCCCCAGCCGAAGAAAGAGATCTACTGCCAACTCGTTGCTTGGAGAAGCGACTGACCCTGAGGGAGTTGGAGGCGGGTGAGCAAAGAGCTCGCGAAGGAAGATATTTAGGAAGAGAGATTTGAAGGTATTTTGGGCTGAGGCCCCAGAAGGCCTTGTGGACAATGCAGAGGGTTTTGTGGGGGGAGGGGAGTCCTTTTACAGGTATGGGGATAAGCATGTACCCATAATAGGACAGCTCACAGGGCGACTTGATGTGTTCAGTACTATTGGTAACACCGGACCCTCAAGAGGAGCCAAGGGTTGATGTTACCATAGGAGGCAAATCTTTTTCTTTTTTAGTAGACACAGGTGCAACTTTCTCATGTATATGAGAGGGAAAATATCCATTATTGGGAAATGCCATGAATGCGCAAGGCTTCCCTGGAGCTACAAGCACAGTTCCTATTACTACTGAATTGCCGGTCTTTATAGGAGAGAGTGACATGTCAGTTCCATTATTGTATTCAAGACACACACTGGTTAATATTCTGGGCCGAGATTTAATGACAGCGCTAAATATGATGATTTCTTTTACTGATGAAGGCACAGTGTGTTCTGCTCCAGGGATACATTATCTGAACCTGGGCAAATTTATATTGGCATTTGCAGGGCAAATGGCACTGCGAGGAGTGCGGTTAGAGCCGGAAGTCTTTGTTTATGGGGAACGCATTCTGTTGACATGGATGCCTGGTCTAGTGGGAAAAACTATGAGAATACCTGATGAGTTCCTGTTCAGGACACAGGTACCTATGGACGAAGAGCGGTGACAGATTATTCCCCTGGGGTTAGATGCAGCCATAGCGTGATGGGAATTGGCCATGCTCGAAGGAACCGATGACGAGGGCAGGCAATGGAGAACAGTGATTGCCATTGGGGAAGGGTATAGATTGACTGATGTCACAGATGATCTTTAGAGATGATCCGTCAGATGATGAAGTAATATTTGAAATGAGTATTACATATTAAATTAGAATAGAGAAAAGAGAGGTCCAACAGCGAATGATGACTCTGCGGCAGCACCCAGCATTTTCTGGGCTGTAGGACTATTGAAGGGGGTGGTAGAGGTTAAGATTAAGCTGAAGCCAGGAGCAATTTTACCTTGAAAAAGAAGGTACCCCATGTCCGAGAGGCGGATGAGGGTATTTTTAAGACTATATCAGCCATGATGGAACAGGGTATCTGAGGGACGTCAGAGTCACTGTGTAATACCACAGTGTACCCTGTGAAAAAAATCAAAAGGGGGGTTGTGGAGATTAATTCAGGACATGAGACCAATTAACCAGACTGTAGAGGTAGAGTTTCCTTTAGTTGTGAGTCCTGCGATGATACTATGTAGTATCCCAGCAGAGGCACGATATTTCACTGTGAAAAATTACTTGAAAAATGTGTTTTTCTAAATCCCATTGTATAAGGACTCCCAAGACCGTACTTTATTCATGTTTTGTCAAACTAAGCAGAAGAGTACTCGTTTGCCCCAAGGGTACTGTGAATCTCCATCCATTTTAATAGGGTCCTGCAGATGGACCGAAGCAACATTGATTTGAAAAGTGTTTTGCTGCAGTGCGTAGATTACATTTTAGTTTGCAGCATGACAGAAGATGAGTACAGGCAAGACTTGATTCAGCTAATGATTATCCTAACAGACAAGGTATATAAAGTAGACAAGGAGAAGTTGCAATATTGTCAAGAAGAGGTGTTGTATATAGGTCAGTAATACCACAAATGAGGAGAAGAGAGTTACACCTGAAAGAGCTGAGGCGATTATGAAAACAGAAAAACCACACACAATAAAGCAAATGCAGCAGTTTTTGGGATTGTGCAACTATACTATGTTAGAGCATTGTTATTTGATTATAGTTCATACACAAGACCCCTTTTGCAGGCTCTGAAGAAAGCACAAGCGAGAAAGGAAAAAATAGAATGGACTGAGGAAATGGAGGGAGGGTTTGAAGAAAGCAATTTGTACAGCTCCAGTTCTAGGAATACCCAACTATTCTGAGTAGTTTTTCTTATTTTGGCACACAAATTGGACAGTTATGACAGTAGTGCTTACACAGAGGACTACACTAGGGTACAAACTTTTGGCATATTATAGTGGTATTTTAGATCCAGTTATAAGAGGAAACTTTCCTTGCGAACAATCACTGGCAGCAACTGCGTTTGTCATTGAGAAGTCTACCAATATTGTGATGGGGTGTTCTATGACATTGTTTTTTGAACATGCATTGTTTGCCGTTTGGGAAAACCTAAGGGTACATTGACAGCTCACAGGGCTTCTGCATATGAGGTAGTCATATTGAATCCAGCAATTAAAGTAGTCAGGTGTAAAATAGAGAACCCTGCCATGTTTGTAGCTGAGCCTGTAGCAGAAGGTGAGCATGTGCATGATTGCTTCAACTACAGTGAGTTCTTCGATGATATTCCAAGAGTAGAGGAGAATTTGCTAGCAGCGGGGGAGGTTCTCTTTATTTAAGGTCTTCATAAATTTATCAAAATGATGGGGAAAGGCATTCAGGTTCAGCTGTGGTAAGGCACAGAACTAATGGGGAATTTGAAGTGATAGCAACTACTATCTCACTTTTCGGCATAAGCAGCAGAATTGGTGGTGCTTATTGTTGTGCTCTAGAAACATGCAGGGCAGGAAGTGATGGTGTACAGTGACTCCACCTATGTGACATCAACCGTGCGCCCAGGGCTAGCACGTTGGAAAAAGAGGGGCACCATGCTGCATTATTGGACAGGCTTATTAAAGCACTACAACTCCCAGTAGCCACTGCAATAGTTAAGTGTGCAGCACATACTAAGAGAACTGATTTTATCTCACACAGGAATGAATCCACAGACGAAGAGGCCAAAAGGGTTGCATATTCACCAGATATTTCAAGCTTTGAGTCTCCGAATGTAAAAGAAAAAGTAGTCACAATTCTGATTGTAAATTAAGGGTTTAATAATTTGTCCAGAACGCAGTTGGTGGAGGTCCAAGGCAGTGTTCCACAGGAAGAGCAAGAATTGTGGAAACAATTATGGAAACAAAGGGTGTGTTCTTTATCCTCCTCTGAAGCATTGTGGGGACAGCACAGCACTGGAAAACTGGTGATTCCTGTAGCCTTATTAAGGGTAGCGCTTGAAAAGCTTCACTACCCTGAGCATGTAACTAGGGAAAGCCTTGCAGCAGCTATTGCGGAGGACTGGTTCGTATTGAACCTGTTAGAACACGTTGCTTTTTATGTAGTAAATTACATTGTATGCCAAAAGTTATTCCTTGATAGAATGGTCCTTTTCAGCATTTACATATTGACTATGTTGATATGCTGCAAGTATGTAGTGGATATAGGTATATACTAGTGGTGGTGTTCCCCTTTTCGAGATGGATCGAAGCATGTCCATGTACACACCCTGATGCCACTTGCGCTGTGAAGTTTTTAGTCCGAGAAATCTTTCCTAGATGGGGAGTATGTGAGGTGCTGAGATCCAACAATGGGTCCCATTTTGTCAATGAAGTATTTGAACAGATCTGCCTATTGCTTAGCATAAAACAAAAGTTTTCTTCTGTTTATCAGCCACAATTGAACACAATATGTGAGAGACTTAACGGTCTTCTGAAAGAAAGAATTGCTAAACTTAAATTGTTACTGAAGAAGGGATGGCTGTATTGCCTGCCCCTTGCATTATATGCATTAAGGAATCAGCCTGTGTCGGACCACCATCTCACACCCCATGAGATAGTAACAGGGAGGCGAATGAGAACACCCCTCTCTCCTCCATCGAGGAGCAGGGCTGATGCCCAGACGACTGTAGAATTGTTCGGAAATAAGTAAGTATTTGACATGTATGACCGCTAGTACCTCTGTCAGTTCAGATCAACTCAAGCGCAAGGGGAGTCGGTCTCAGGACACAGATGAAGACCATTCAACAACCGCACTGCAAAAATGACTACCTGTATCTCAAATATTTATCAGAGATTCAGTTCTAGTGCGCAACTTCACAAGGTAGTGGCACAAGCCCTGTTTTAGTGGATCTTTTGGAGTTGAGAATATCATCAGCAGCAAATGTTCAAGAAAGGCGCGCCTGGATACATCTGGGTGATGTGAAGCCGTATGCTGGTGAGACCGATGCACCCCCACCTGTTGATTTGGAAGCAAGACAAGAAGAAGAAGTTCAGTAGGTGCAGACTCGATCGATGACGAGGAAGAAGGACGCTAAGATTGCTGATATTAAATGAATGCAAGTGTGCATTTGGACTGTGTCTCATCTCTGACACTCTTTATAGATATTTTAGCAGGAGTGCAAAAAGTTAGCATTCTCGAGCTGCAGGAATCTTTGAAGTGGACTTTAGAAAGTGTTGATGTGCTAAAAATGCCAGATCTGGATCTTGCGTACGACCACTGGAAACTCACTGAGTTTCTCTTTGGTTAGACTCATGGTTCTATCTAATGTGTAGGCACATAGACAACTTACAGTTATCTTTTTTTACATACTTCGAGTTTATCCTGCTCTTGTTTGGCATAATACTAACATTTGTGTGTTTCTGCAAGATCCTAAAAATCACCCTGCATTTAGACGGTTACTTATGGAGATAATTGAGTGGATGCTACAGTTACCTGAGCATTTAACAGAGTTGCCTGATTAAAAGGCTTTTTCCTTTGTTAAAAGTAGTACACAGGCACAATGTGGACTGTTGACAATAATGCAGTTCTAGATAGTGAGCAAACTCGACGACATGTGGAGAAACGCCAATGGTGGTGACTCATGTATTGGTGCATAATATATGCATGCTCAGCATTTATTATTTTTTTCCTGTATTTGCTAATCCACACTGTCTACTTCATTGGTCTCAAAAAGGTAGGAGTCTCTTTGATTCTTCCCGCTCCAGTGACTTATGCAGAATTATCTGTTGCAAAGAGGCCAACGCCATATGTGATTATCCCTACACCAGTGACATATGTGAAGTCACCTATTTCTCTGACAAGTGTTCCTATGATTCCTCCTGTAGATTAGTCTATGTTTGATATACTCCATGATCATTATGCATGAGCTCATTTTGCAAGGAAGCGACCCAGGAAAAGCACAAGGGAAGATGATTATGAGTTAAATAATTATCTAGATAGTACAGCACATTTGGGATATAACATGTGGTATCAGCACATGAAAGAGGTGGGAAAAGGTCCTCTGAGGAGAGTTGCTATGTTTGTGCTCTCCTACCTTATGCTACAGGGAAATCCAAGATATTTATGGCTATAGAAATAGACATCCAGACTGCTTGTTGCCTGACTCACCTTGCACTCTGTCATACAAGAGGTCAGTTCTAGGGTAGAATAGCATTCTTGGTATGGGTGAATGAATGGTCAGCTCCAGAAGATGATTATGTTTCAGATTTGAAGAAAAGAGCAAGAACACACATCGGAGATCATGTGATAATATACAAACAACCTGGAATGAAGGGATCAGGAATCAGATGGGAAATAAAAAGCTCAATTGCCAAGGAAAGAATGATGAAGAAATACAAAGATGCAAGGAGAGAGACCAGGTGCAAATCTGGGGAACAGTGCATTCTCCAGATGGATGGGAAGAAGGCATAGTGGTATGCAGGGCTGTGGCAGTAACAGGACATCACAAACCTGTTATAAATCATGTGGAGAAGGGATGCAAACCTCTCTGGCCAAAGCTTGCAAAACTGCTGACATTGGTTGAAGATAATGGTGGTCCATTGCAGATAGTGCCTCTAGCTAGTGCAGAGCTATGCTTCAGAAACAATGGCACAAGGAAAGTCAGAGAGAATCAGCAGTGTAGTTGAATCTTCAATGTACCAAGAATGAAGGATGGAACAGTAGTGATAAACGACCACTACTGAGCCTGTGCATCCAGAGCATATTTGAAGCTGCCCAAGGACTGGGGAGGGCTGTGTTTTATAGTGATCATTCATGTTCCAGCATTGGTGATTCTGAAGAGTGACCTGAACATTGGGGAGTTTCCAAAAGCAGATTCTCACCTGAGGAAGAAGAGAGCAGTTGGATTCCTCAATTGAACAAAAAGGGAGAAATACTTTTCAGCTAAATTGATAGAAGCTTTCAATGACATGCCGTACTAACACAGGTTCTTCAACCAGACTTCAGTGATATTCATGACAATTTTCATGCCAGGGATCCAGATGATGGTGAATGCCATATGATTACAGATAACCAGTTGGGAGCTCCTGCAGACAATCAACACTACCGTAAAGGTATTTAATGCTAGCAAGACTGATGACTCTCCAGAACAGATATGTCCTCTATATGATTACAGCTATGGATGGAGGTGTTTGTGCCAAAATCAGTGAATCATGTTGCACATTCATACCTTCTCACAATGAAGAGAATGGGTCCTTGACAGAGGCCCTAAAGATGCTGATGAAATTGCACATCAAGATGGAAGATGAAGCAGAAGATATTGCAGATGACAGATGGTTTGCAGCAATCTTCTCATGGGTTCCACAATGGATGGCAAACATCTTCAAGTTCCTTGGAGCCTTGTTGGTGATGATCATGTTCAGATTCTGTGTGATCAGAATAATAATCACACAGTGCAAGAAGACAGCAAAGAAAGCAACAGGAATGAAGATCATGATCAATGTCGAATCAGGGTTTGGACCCAAAGAGCTGACAGATGAAGAAATCAAAAAATATATAGAAGCAAGTATTCATGGACCTGAGGAAATGAAGTTCCTGCATCCAAGAAACCATAAGAAGTATGTGGGAAGATGGATCTACTGGAGCCCGAATGGACAATGTAGTCTTATGACCTGAAGTACTGATGAGCATGTAAAATCAGCAGGATCTCTGAAAGGAGTAATAAAGTTATGGACTCCAAAGAAGCACTTTTTCAGATGAGGATATCTAGAACTGAAGTCTGAGGGGAGAGTGGTCGATGAATCTACCAGAGGGGGAGTGTAGAGGAGGAGCCAAGTGCCTTTACCGGACATCCCGGCCCCATTTTGCCTATATGTTGGCACCCAGAAATTGTGACATGCGCAAAGCCAATAATGGTACCTATACTGCAAAAAGCCTTGAAACAAGATATTCATTGAGAAAACCATACATGATTTATCCATGAAGAAATGGCAGTCTTCTGAAGGAGATTCCGGAAGAAGTGTGAAGATGAGTGAAAGAGAAGACCCGGTGACGTCACATGAAGTGGAAATGACGCACCAAGAAGAGATGCCAATGAAGAAGGTGAACAGACCTTATAGAATCTGATGGCAAAGTAAATAATTGAGTAAAATTTCACGAGTAAAATGAAGATTGCACGTGCAGAAGAGCACTGAAGAAAATGTAAAGTTGAGTTATAATTGTACAGATGTAGTAATGCAAATAGACTAAGTAATCATAAGGCTGGCTATATGTAGTGACTAGTCTACAGGCGATGCCACCAATATATATATATATAAGTGTGTACAGAATTTGGATGTTCCACGAAGCATTCTAGCAAAACTTGGACCCTGTGAATAAAAGGGATGACAGTGTGGCGCGGTACAATAAAACAGCAGACTGCGAAGGAAGATTCAATAAGGCTCGTCTGGCCCAGTGTCAAGGGTTGTAGCAGTCAAGAAACTGGTTATGTATTCGAGGCGATACAATGAACAATACAGTGAACATGAGAAGCAAGCCAAGCTCCTGTTGATGTGTAATGGAAAATCATTATAAATGTCAGGTTTTATTCATTTTATAGCATTAAATACAATGATGGAGCTCAGAATGTGGTCTCCTCTCACATGGTCATGTTGAAAATAGACTTTGGGCAAGCTACACCGAGACCAGCTGATAAGCCCATGCTCACACTCCCTTTTATTCTCAGGCACAGTGATCCTTTGCAAGGCCGAGTTCAAAGAACTAATTGACTGGCAGGTGGATGTTGGGCTGATTGGGTGGGGAGGCATGACCAAGCCAACCCTCCACCACCTGGTGTACCAGCTTGCGTGCTGCTAGTGAGTGGAATATTGCAGAAGGGTACAAGCATGCCAACCAATAGTAGAAGGCCGCGTAGCAAAGAGCCCTATAGGTTGAAAGCCAATGAAACATTGTGTATTAGTATGACACGGAAGATGACTTGCACTAGGGTTAGGCATAGCTGGCCACCTGACCTTAGAGATCCAATTACAGTCCAGTCCCCCATAGAAAGTATGCATAGATGTTCCCCTTAAGCCTATCACATCCCCTAGTAGGTTTTCTTATTTTGCCACCTAGTATGATATCACTCATGATGAGTTTTTGCTATGAATATGTGTTTTTTTCAATCGTTGAGAGACTTATGATTGTTTGGCGTCCGTTGATGCCCGTTATGCTCCCTGTTTTAGACAACTGCAATTAAAACAGTTGGTTTTTGCCAACTTCCTGAGTTGGTCTGATAATTGATGTATGAGTAAGATATGCATCCTCATCCACCTCAGATACTGTTACCTCATCATAAAGGGCCTTCGGGTTCACAAGCATTGGGTGTTTAGGTTCCTATACAGAACAGGGGACAGTTACCAATATTGCACATGTTCAAATGCCATAGGGGTGCACTAGTTGGTACACATGTACACCTCGAGGTGTTTTGAAGGGTTGGGGTGTTTTTCTGATTGTACCACCCGAGGGTTGCTTTTGCTTTGTTGTTGATCGATCATGTTTTTCCACCACGGGGGTTGTTCTGATTTTCATATTAACCAAATATTGTTTGTATGTCTTTTACTTGTGTCTTTATAGGTATTTATATGTTGCCGCTGATTATCTGCGATATATGTGTGAAATGTTTTTTTGAACACATGATTAAATATGACATTGTTTCAATGATTTTCTGTGGTATTATATTCAACATGACTAAAATTGGAATATTGTTGAAATTGCATTACACAACCACATGTTCTTTGTTTTGATGCACTGATTTTAGACACACCGGCAGCTAACATGTGTATTGGCCATCTTTCAGATACAACAATATCATCTGCTTCAAATGTGAACATGCAGAAGCTCTGTAGTGCAGTTTCTTGATTAAAGCTTATTTGGCAATAAGGAAAAAAACTTTATTTCATGCAGATGCCTATTTATGCCCCTTACCATATCAAGCAATTATTATAGGATGAGAGAATGAGAGTAAGTATAGCACATATTTCCAATCTGATAAAAACGAACTTAATGTTTAGCAAGGTCCTAGTAGCCTACAAATTGGTAACATAAGGAGGTGGAAATTATATAAGATACTGTTTTATCTGCTGCAGGAAACAGGTGTGTGAAGAATAGCTAAGTGGGTAGACAAGTTACTCAGGAAAGAAGGTATTTGAAAGCTCAGGAAAAACAAACTGACGCTGTGTTTTTGCCACACTCAGTACTGTGCCTTTAACAAAAACTATATCTGGCTGAGGGAGGCGTGTAGTGCCGGCACGGAGAGTCCGGTGCCGAGTTCAGTCACACGCCAGTCAACTGACTGGCACCGAGTGGACGAGGCATGATGGAGCTCCACCTGACCCTCAAATCAACGAAACAGATGAGGCGGAATATTGAAAGTTTGCCTGGAAGATCGGAAAGAGCGAACCCTCCGGAGTGCCTCCACACTGCAGACCCGCCAACAACCGGAGGAGGTAGGTGGCTTGTGCATCGAAGAGCAGGGAGTGGATTTCCTAATGAAACCAACTGATTACTTTACGCTCCCCCGCTTATAGCCCCAGCGAAAGAACCTAGCCATTCGGATGACACCTTGCAGTGGAAGGAGGGACACGTCTTCCCCAATGTACTGCCCTGCACAGCCCCACCCACGGCCACCGGAAGACCATCGGTCTTCTCTCTGGACTCGACCTTGGTGAGGGTGGAGGGAGCCGGGGAGGCAGAGGCTCTTACCAGTGAGCACGGGAAGACTTTAACTGCGTCCATTCCCACTCAAACTCTGCCTCAACCTTTTTGGCTGTGGGTCCGATGCCACCTACACTCCAATTATTTATTCCATCTGCACGTGGGAAAGCACCAGTGGCCCCAGTCTCCCCAGGGCACCCCCAGCATTGACGCCAGTACAAGGACAAGACCCCCCCTGTTGGATGGACCAGGTGGGGGAGTCAGCCAACCCCCATTAAGACCAGCGAGCTGACCAGCTCGGGTGGAAACAGCAACCATTTACAAGAGTCTGACCACTTTGGACTCCAAGACGCCATAAATTCAGGCACAACCTTGGGGTCCTTATTGACAGTTGATCAGAGGCCAGCACTGCAGGGTCACAGAGCAATGCTGCTGATACATTTGATACAGTGCTCTCCTCAAGAGATTGGCATGCTTGCTTCATGCCCAAAACCAGCCGACCCGCTTGTAATACCAATGGGGAAATAATTGGTGCAATGACCCGCCAATAACCTGAGCAGAGAGCCCCAGACCAAATGGTGATGGAAAGGAATCCAGCCTCTTGGGTCAGGTCTTGATAAATGGGCTACCTTGGGGACCAAATCTTCGCCGGCGGATCCACACCCCCCTTTGAGGTCATCTGCCTCTATAAGAGGGGATGCCAGGGAACTAACGGACGGTGAGCTGCTAGAAGAAGTGTTGGTATTTGAGGTGTGGTCTGCGTCAGGGAAGGTAACCATACCAACTGACCGGCAATCGGCGGTCAGAGAATCGGCTTAAAAGAGGCCCCGCACTGCATCAGCCAAGCTGACCCAGGATGGGCCCACAGCAAAGGTGCCGACACACTCGCCCAGTCCTGCCGATCAAGGACTCTCCAGGGAGCTGCAGGAGGCTCCCCACCTACAAGGCATACAACCTATTCCAAATGACTGTTTCAATCTGCCCTGGGATATTGACCTTTTGACTAAAACAATCAATGCTCTCACAGCGGCTTCTAGATGGTCCAACCATGCCGAACCTGGTGGGTGGGCCTTATGTCCAAGAACGACACTAGAGCCTGAAGTATTTGAGCTAATCAACCCTCTACTGGAAGCTTCCACGTTGAAAAGACCTCAACATTTGCTAACCCAAGAGGAAGAACATCAAAGCATGCATCAATCAGAGTCCCAACTGATTCCACCTGCTAACTTAGATATCTTGCATGACGCCCAAGAAGACAGTTTACGGAGACCTGGCCCATAGGACAAGTCTGTTCACCGACATTCAGGGAAAGATGTGTTTAGTAAGATGCCAGTGATAACAATAGCACTGATGCCTTTCACAAAGCTGTATGAGGCCCTTAACAACACCTTAAAGGAGAGTTCCGGGACTTTTTTTTTATTGTCCCTACGGGTCGGCCATGTGTTTGTAAGCATAAATCGGTAGATCGTAGGAAACTTTCCTATGGACCTTACCCGACTTTTCGCCCCTTATCGCACTCGAAATCAGCCTCCATTTTGTGATAATCCTATCATTCCGCCGCATCGACCTGGCTCACCTGCCTTTGCGGCACTAAATCAAATCCCCCGCCCCTGAAACAGACTTTATCAAAACATTCATATTCCCCGCCTCTATCCGTGACGTGACTGAGCTGCGTAGGCAAACGCGCCCAGGCGTCTTCTACGCGACTCCACACAGACCCCGGAAATCAACACAGATCAGCTCACAATACAGCGCGCCACAATTCGGAATATGAAACTGTACTTTGAAATCAAACCGCAAGATTGTACATTTGGCAAAGTACGTTTATTGGACATCAAATGTTTAGAGAATATTCAGCGATTTGCATTTTTATTTGCTCACGTTCCAAAAAGTTCGTATTGAGGAACGCGATGGTCCTTTGCTGTACACAGGGTCTTAGAGCATCTCACAATACAGCGCCACAATTCGGAATGTGAAACCGTGGTTTAAAAGCAAACGGCAAGATTGTACATTTGGCAAAGTACGTTTATTGGACATCAAATGTTTAGAGAATATTCAGCGATTTGCATTTTTCTTTGCTCTCGATCCAAATTAGTTCGTCTTGAGGGAAGCGATGTTCGTGTGCAGTACACAGGGTGTTGGTTTACGATAAAAATAAGCTCTTCGGTCGCACTGATAATCGCATGGCTGTTCCAACAACGAGGCACTAGGCCACCACAACGGTAGGTATGTTGCATCTAACCGTTAGTACCGCATAAGGGCATACTTGTACTTGGCGATCGTCCCATAAAATGGTCAGGGTGGTAACGTTGTTCACGCGGAGAAGCAACTGGCGGCTGTAGAAGCCGTCCGCCGGTGTCTGGTACTCGTGACACAGACAGTAGTGAATGATGTACCTAAAAACATAAAAAATGAAATTAGTCTCACCATCAGATCCTTATTAAAATTATTCATTTCATAGCGAGGACAGCGCTACTGGGTGTACACAAGTGTTTAAAGGCGTGGCGAGGCATGGAGGGGGGGGGAGTGGAGTACAAGGTAAGTAGCATAAAATAATAAATAAATAGGGCCAGCTGGTGGCAAGTGCAAGGTAAGTGCAGAACAAGTGCTGGGAAGGGGGGGCTGTAGGATACTGAGACAGTCCCCCAGTGCAGGGGTTGACAGGGAGGCAGTGCAGGTGGAGAGTGGAAGGGCCCAGGACTGAGGTCGCAGACAGTGGACCAGTTGTAGCAGGGGAGAGGGAGAGAGAAAGCAGAAGCAAAGAGGAAGGTTTTGAGGTGCTTCAGTAAAAGCAGATGTTTCTCCTCAAGATAGTGCGCGGTAGAAAACAATATGCCACATAGAACGAACAAGTACAACTGAACCCGTCTTTAAAGCCACTGTATAGTAATGAAATTGCGGTATAAACTCATCAAAAGTTACTTACATTATATTTGCATTTTCCATTGTGTCTCTGTGTAGGGCAGACCCGAAACACCACTCCTTCTTTGCCGACGTTACTTCTTCTAATGAACGTGGCTCATCGTTTCGTTTCTGAAATTTTATTCATTATCTTTTCTTAGTCTTTCAGGATGGTCCCGGCCTGTCAAGGTCAAATCACAATAGAACCTTATATTGGGTCGTGGGCCGTTCCGCCACCCGAGCAAAACATCAAAGCAGCTGACCTTCACTTTGAGCGAGCACACATTTCTAGTTAGCTGCAGTTAGTTTTAGGGACATCTTGTCTGCGTGCCTTTTTTTTAATTGTCCCTATGGGTCGGCCATGTTTTTGCAATACGGAAACATTCTATAATTTTTGTAAAAATGATTTATATTACTGTTTGGTTTAATTGCAATGGGCCTGCAACATGAGGAGACTCGAGAGAACAGACAATCAAATTACAATCATTTAAACCGTGATGTGTATTTCTCAATGAGCTCTGCTTTAGGTGGACATGGAACAGAGGCAATGTTGGGTGGCAATGCAGTTGTCCCCTGCATAGGTTCGTTCACCACTCCATGTATGTGCCTATCGAGGACATCTACGATAAGTCTCTCAATAAACTCATATTGCATATCCTCAAACACTGGTTTGATCACCCATTGTTTACTTCTTTTAGTGAAGGCCTTATTGTAGCGAAGCGTCCCTAAAGTTCCGGTCGTCCTACTTTGTTGACGGCCAACATTATGGTTATGTGCCAAGACCGCTAGAAGAGTCCGATTTTTCATGCCTTCCATGCCAAAATGCAATCTTTTGGGCCTGTACTTTAGGCACATATTGTGGAACACCTCCAAATCTCCTGTGTGGCAGAATTCCGTGAGTCCCCTCAAATCTCTTGTTATAGTTTTATCAAATACAATCTTTTCAATGGCCTTGTGAGTGGGTGATGAAGGAATCAACCACTTCTTCTTCCGTGCCTCCTCTGTGGACAAATGGCCATGTTCACATTTGTGGAAATGCTCATTTGTCGACCATCGATGTACGTTGCTACAGTGCAACATTACTGACCGCCATTTTTCCAGTAGAATTTCCAACGACCCTTCACATGTTTTTGAGCTCCACCAAAGATGGTTGCTGATTGACTTGGACCACTGTGAAATACCTTGCATATCTTTTTTTTTTCCTGCAGCCGACAATTTTTTATTGATTGTTTTTGCAAGATGCCATACGTCAAATTGGTGATTTATATTTTTGTACTCTTCTCTCATTGTCTTGGCAATTGAAACGTGTCTGTCCGTGGCTATCAGGTCGATCACCATTCCCCGCGATTGTAGTTCTTGCAATGATGCTACAAAGCCAACTTTCTCCATGGCCACTGAGGATGTACTTTGTGACACCTGCACGACCACCGAACTCACAATTTTCTTACTTTCCATGTCCTGAAAGTGGTAGGTGCAGTACTTGGCTGAAAATCCTGGGCTGTCGCACTGTCCATCACCGGCTAGCCTGAAGCGTTTGCCCACGAATGTACTTTCCATTGACATTTTTTCCATTCTCCAAGCTTCGCTGATGGCTGGAAATAGATAATCGGTTTGGTATTTGTAGAACTGACTTTTCGCAATGAAATGGATTCCCACAAACTGAAAGAAATACTGTAACTTTTTAAAACTTGAACCACTAAAAAGTGCGGCCGCTGCACAAAGTAGATTGCCTGCTGGCAGTTGCCCCAGCATGGGTTGTGCAGACCATGCGAACGGATGATATTGTGTACAGGTGGCATGTATTTTAAGGTTAGTGCCTCGAATTGCACGAGTCACATTAATCAATGGCTCCCCACATACTTCCCCACCAACCCAATGCCCACATTTCATCATCATAATAATATCCATCAAACAGCTATCGAATACAATGAATTTGGCCTCTTTCCTTATACTGTCACTCTGCATCCCAGCTGGTTCGGCCTGTAACGTTGAGGACATGTCACTCGCATGAAAGGTACAATCTCTGATATCGTCTTCCGCTATGCTGAGTGATATTGATGGTGTTTCATTGTCGTCCACGTCATTCTCTTCCATTGCAACATCTGTTCCTTGTCCGGAGATGGGAGAAAAAAACAATGTCTTCAACTTTCGCGCGCTCTTATTTTTTGCGGGTGTGGATTCTGTGAATTGATCTCCGACTGCATCCAAACTACCAGGAGGACATTCACTATCAATGGCTGGTGGTGGTATAGCTCCGTTGTCAATCACTTCATATTCTTCCCATTGGCACGATGCATCTCCAGTCTCAAGTCCCTGCCAAAAGGTTTGACAAGCAACATCTCTCGTTCGCTTCACTGTCTGTGTAGATCTAGTTCTTACACCCACTCGCAACTAGAGGAC
The DNA here is from genome assembly GCF_040938575.1 of Ambystoma mexicanum. NCBI lineage: Eukaryota > Metazoa > Chordata > Amphibia > Caudata > Ambystomatidae > Ambystoma > Ambystoma mexicanum. The sequence continues at coordinate 332,481,045 of NC_090934.1, read as the reverse complement.
AGATTAGAAAAGGGATGTTCAGTTTAAACACAACTTACAGTATTGAACTATTGACAGTGAAAGACAACATAATATAGTGAACAGGACACTAACCTTCTTTTGCTTTCTTTTCTTTGAAACTTTCTTGCCTCGAACTTCAACATCTGGACGCTGTTGCTCCGACTCGTGTGTGCATGTCTCCACTTCCTCTCGCGCTGCAACGACTATATTTTCATGATAAGCACATCCATCACTCACTGAGGCTCCATCGACTCCCTGAAACATAGAACTTTCATTAGTATGTATAATAATATTGAAAACACAAAATGTACTTGGGGACCAATACCCATACGTACATCTCAATAGCAAAACACGAATGAACGCATTGTGTAGAACATTCAAACGACAATAGTTCACGCATTGTTGATCTAGTTAGATTGAACTGTCAAGATCCATACCTCGGGCTCCGCATAGACTTCCATTGATGATATTATTGAAGATGACGCTTCAGCAACTCCCTGAAACACAGTAATTGCATTAGTATGCTTTTCTATTTTGTTAAAAAGAACATAAACTTTGAGCAGGCGTCAACGGCTCATCTAAATAGACCTGCACAAATGATCAGTTGTCTAAAATAAATAATGGATATGTAAATATGATTCGATTTGCTCGATCGTTGGAAGTGTCACCACCCAGAGATCTGCATCAACTACTAGGGGTGATGTTCTTGTAGAAGAAGCTCCGTCATCTCCCTGAAACATAGTACTTGCGTTAATAAAGAAGGAAGTATAGCGGATGTAATCACGTCATATGATTTCGCTTGATCGAACTGTCAGTATCCATACCTCGAAATGCATAAGAACATCAAGGGACGATGTAACTGCGGTGCACACTTCTGCAAGCTGTTGCGCCGACCCGTAACTGCATGCTCCCCCTTCTACTTGGACTAATGCTCCATCGACTCCCTGAAACATAGGACTTTCATTAGTAATGAACACAATATTGAAAAAAGAAGACAAATAGGAGGGCGACGACAGAAGGACATATCAATGGCTAAAAACGAAAGAAACATTGTGTGTAACAATCACGCTACAAGAATGCAAGATCTGATGATCTCCATCGATGGAACTGTCCGGAAACGTACCTCGAGCATCTGAGTGACATCTACGGTTGTCGTCAATGCGTTGGACTCCTCAGCATCTCCCTGAAAGACAGTACTTGCATTATTTTGGATAACAATAATTATAACTGAAAACAAAGACTAGAGGACGAGTACAAGGGTGTACCATTAGGTAAAATAATTACACGATCAATTAAAACTATTGATTTACATGCCTAAAACAAGTCAGTGTCAGAATAGCTAAGTAAGATTACCCGATAGGCGCTTGAAGTGGCTGATGACTGCAATAACGACACGGATGGAGAATCTTCCGCCTTCATATTGAGTGGATACATAAATGGGAAAATTATTGTTAGCTAATGCTACACACTACCGCAAGGCCGAGAGATAAATACGTAAACTTGACTCACCAGTGGAGGGATGTGGACGAATAGAGTGGGAATAGCGGTTGAGAGCAATTTTCGCCTCGCTCGCGGTGTTTTCTTCTTTATTAGCAATGATGTGGAGTACATGTCTGGGCTAAAGTGCCTGCTGCAGATGCGGTATCGATCACCCCTCTTGTCCGCAAAGACTTCTAGGACTCTACTTTCTAGCTCAGAGGCTGGATATCCGCAATATCGGACCCATTCTCTTATCTGATCTATTGTCTTAGGGAAAACATGCATTATAGTACCTTCAGATTTGTTATGGGTCTTCGAAGGGCAACCGCCAATGGAACAGGCAGGCATTATGGAAAGTTCTGAAAAGTAAAGATCAACAATTCTCTATGAATACCAATGTGTTAAAACAGTAAATGACACATAAAAGGTTCAATGCAAGGTCCGTTTTGGTTCTTGGAACTATACACGTTATTCACATGCGGATAAGTATTTCAATAACTTTCAAAAAATAGAAAAAGTAATTTGACTAAACTCAGAACATGTGACTAGTTCCTTGCATGTACTGTCGTGAACGAAAAGAAAACATGGATGCAATTTGATGACTACTAGCAAATAGATATAAATTAAAAAATTGGACGCAAAATGATTATGGTACATGGACTTACCTTGACGAACAAACAGTTAGATGCAGGGATCAGAGTAGTTTCTTGTCGTAGAACAGGGAGCAGTTCACAGGTTGCAAACTGACGAGTTTGCTCAAAGTGGTCACGGAAGTTCACAGAGACGAAGAGCAGATAACCAGCACCTTCACGGGTTGACTAGCAAAGCGCAAAGAAGTTCTCATTAGAAATATGAAGTGGGTTATAAAGAATTCGAACCAGGGGTGTGTTTGTGAATGAATGACGTGTATATGTCGTGGCATTATGTGGATTGCAGGGGGCCGTCCAGCGTGAGGGGGATGCTTGGCAGGAGACACGGGGTCTGGAGGTAGACATGGGAACAACAAACCCATGCTCTATAGACCACTTTGAAGTGTACATGGTCTTTGGCACCTCTTGGCCTTTATCGCTCCCTGACAGCTCCACTTGCCAGCAGCTCAAGTACCCCGGTGCGAACTGCCTTTGATAGGGCGGGGGGTGGATCGGGGCGGTGGTCGTGCAGACAAGACACAGGAAGACTCGTGAATGGAGACACACTTATGTGGATTGCAGGGGGCCGTCCAGCGTGAGGGGGATGCTTGGCAGGAGACACGGGGTCTGGAGGTAGACATGGGAACAACAAACCCATGCTCTATAGACCACTTTGAAGTGTACATGGTCTTTGGCACCTCTTGGCCTTTATCGCTCCCTGACAGCTCCACTTGCCAGCAGCTCAAGTACCCCGGTGCGAACTGCCTTTGATAGGGCGGGGGGTGGATCGGGGCGGTGGTCGTGCAGACAAGACACAGGAAGACTCGTGAATGGAGACACACTTATGTGGATTGCAGGGGGCCGTCCAGCGTGAGGGGGATGCTTGGCAGGAGACACGGGGTCTGGAGGTAGACATGGGAACAACAAACCCATGCTCTATAGACCACTTTGAAGTGTACATGGTCTTTGGCACCTCTTGGCCTTTATCGCTCCCTGACAGCTCCACTTGCCAGCAGCTCAAGTACCCCGGTGCGAACTGCCTTTGATAAGGCGGGGGGTGGATCGGGGCGGTGGTCGTGCAGACAAGACCCGTTTGCCGCAGGGCCTCACCAAGGAGAGGCCATCTAACTGAATGTAAGAGGATGGCTGCAGGATCTACTACATGGAAGGCAGGGGGGTGAGTTTATAAATACCTCACCCTCCCAGGAGAATATACACTAGATTCATTTAAAAAATCAAAACAACCATTGTTAAAATATATGTTGGGCTTTATTTTAGATTTTAATTAAACATAAATAATAAACATTACACATTGTAAAGTTGAGGTTGCAGCACATCGAGGGAAAATCCGCGGTATTGTCCACTGTCACTGGGGAAATGTTGTCTAATGGCAAGTACCGCACAGGCAGGTATTACTCTCCGAACGCGGTGTCCGAGCCTCCCGTGAAGCCACCAAGTGAAGCAACGATAGGCCACCAGCCTGTACCACCTGTGAAAAAAAAAGATGCAAACTGTATTAAACTGACCAAACTTTCTTATCAATGTCGATTCAGGTAACACATGTCATTTTCCTTAGAAAAAAATTATATCTAGAAAATGCACTATATGGAACCAATTTACATGCGTTCCAATGATATGTAAATGTAATTTTATATGTGGGAGACGACCATGAAATAGTGGTGGCATCACTGACATCACAAACAGAGTATACTTACTCGTTACTCGGATTACGCGGACGAACAGTGCCACGAAGTTCGTGCATAAGCACCATCATCATCCTCAACACTGTCCGTGAGAGGCAGGCTTCCCTGAACTCTGGCAGCTCGGTGATGCATTGCGGACTTTGCTCGCCTTCCTGCTGACTTTGCTCGCTTTCCGAAATGTAGGCCAAGCACCCGGAATTTTCACGGCAGCAGCAGTTCTCCTCCTCAGTTGGCATTAGCTCGCACCGATTGCACGTGCACCAGGTGGAGACGCCGTCCATGCGACATGGTCCAGGCTCTTCATCCGTTGACTGGTCCTCCCAACTGCCGTCCGAATCCCCATCGTTTTCGCGTGCTTGCCTTTCCAGTAGTTCTTCCTCGGTGTACTCGGGCTCGTACATATACGGCATTATTGTGGCCATTGTGCGGTAAAGATAGTAAAATAATTTATAGCGGTGGTACTGGTATCTGTTCACACGGGCTACAAGCGGCGAAGGTAGCTGACCAGAGCACTGAAACGAGTCACAGAATACTCAAAGTAACACAGAGAGAGGAATGGAATCGAAAATCTGCTGCTGTATGTTGTGAAACGGTCTGTTTATACTTATTGGGGAAAGAGGCGTCCTGCCATTTCCATGGCAACACGTCAATAGCTGAGGCGCAGCGATTGTTGACACGAGACGTGCTTGAAATGGGCAGTACGCGTCTGCTGATGTCAGGCTCAGGGGCGGGGGATTTGATTTAGTGCCGCAAAGGCAGGTGAGCCAGGTCGATGCGGCGGAATGATAGGATTATCACAAAATGGAGGCTGATTTCGAGTGCGATAAGGGGCGAAAAGTCGGGTAAGGTCCATAGGAAAGTTTCCTACGATCTACCGATTTATGCTTACAAACACATGGCCGACCCGTAGGGACAATAAAAAAAAAGTCCCGGAACTCTCCTTTAAAGGATCAGACTACCTTAATGGTGATGCTCCACACTAAAATAATCTACTTAGAGGGCTTTGTTGTGGCATCTGACAAAATGAGAGTGGAGAGACAACGGGAACCTGTGAGCACTCCCTAGTGCAAAAAAATGAAAGCCGACGACGGCCGACAAGCCAACAAGAAGCATGAGCCAGGAGAAGAGCTATGGGGTGAAGGATCACCCTGTTTTTCACCCTTGAAGCCAACCCACGATCAAACGGCTGACCTAAAGGTGGTGGACAAGGAAAAATTGCTGCTAAAAGCCTTTTCAGTATTCGGGAAACTTAAATCAGTACCACCAACCCGAAGGAGGATGGCCAGGAAACTGAAAACGACCATGATGGCCCATGCAAAAGAGTCCAGAAGTTTTTGGAGGAAAGTAATCCTTCCCACCGGTGAACCTTGACCAGCTACAAACATGCAGGTCAACCCGAGTAACTTTTGTGCAGAATCTCCTCTGGAGAGCGACCAAGACAAGACTCTCAATAAGGAAGACAGAGCTATTTTATTAGATCTTACTACTCACTCGGTTCACTCAGAAGACGAAACCACGAACAATGAAGAGCAAGAGGCTCTTGATCCCGCACCCCCAGCAGCAGTGGCCTCATTAGTAATCTGCAATATCACCACAGCACCCAACCAAAAATTCTTGACACTAGCTGAGAAGAGAGAGAGGGCAATCAGGAAACACGTCAAGACCACTGGCACAGGAGAGCCTTAAGGGAAGCATGAGCAGCCAATCCGAAATCCCGGCCCCCCTCGATCTGGACCGGTGAAGGTGGATAGAGCAGCGATCGCCCCTCTTCTAAGACCGGCTAGTTTTTTCAAACAACCAAATCAAAAAGCTCCTCTGGGTATGGCTACCCGCGAACGCTGAACCGTCCCTTCAACCAATATACTAGCCAGCAGACCTTCCCAGTCTTCAGCGCAACAACATAACTACAAACTAGCCGAAGGAGCTCTGTGTTTTCTCAAATTGGAGAGGGTGGTTGGCCAAGGTGACAAGTGCATATTAAACAGACACAACTTGTTAAACCTTTGCCACAACATTCCACCCCTACCAAAATCATATCTGTTGATTTTATAATAGTGGAGTTTATCCAAGAATACAGGTTGGACCTGGTGTCTCTCCATCAGTGCTCAAGGTGGTTAGAAACCTGCTAATGGCCTCAGCAACCTCCCAGTTATCACTAGCCTTTGACCTTATGGAAATCAGAGGCCCTCCAAAGACGTTTAATTCCAAATAGAATGCAGTCGACCCAGACAACATAGTTCTTGTTGAGAGGTTGAAGATGTTACCACATGCTGATAAGGATCAGGATGAAGGCAGAAACAGCGACAAGGATTCTTTCTACTCTGAGAACTACCTGGCCAGACCTGAGCCCAAAGGACCATAGTCGCTGACAAGTTAACCGAATTTCACTCTTACTAACTATAATTAGACCTGCAAATCTAATCCTGATTAAAATGACCAAACTTAGAAGCTACAAAACCATCGGACCTGCCAGAGGAGAGTTCATGGTCCTGGCAGTCAGTGGAGCTTTGGGGCTGACCCACCTGTATTGCCAAAAATTGTATTATTGGGTAGGCCCACTTTCTCGCTCCTCTCTCGGAACACACAAAGCTTTTCACACCTGATGAAGACAGAGGATACTCCCTGGATACAGGCAAACTTTATATGCCTACGAGAAGTTTGGCTGACAAACAAACCAGCCCTGGACAGCTTTGAGAGCTTTTTAAACCTGGCAACTATAAATGGTCAGGGCTGTCCCACTGTGGGCCTGCTGACTCTGATTGAGGTGGGCATGGACTTTGAAGTAATCAAATCTATGAACCATGGCCCCTACATTCAGCAAACCATTCTGAAAAAGTTAAAATCTTCAACAATGGCCAGGGCTGTAGGGTTTAGCCATCTCTCTCTAATGAACACTTGCTGGAATCTGGCAAATATCAGGACAAAGCAGATGCTTGATAACATCAGCACAATCATAGATGAAGCATACTCGCTGGAAAACTCCACAATCATTGTGTGTGGAGATTTAAATTCCCTGTGTGGGGCCGAAAATGCTGCAAACTTCAGCAGCATTAGTACAGGGGCTCACAAGTATGCCCAGAGAGGCAGATAATGGTCACTATTAATGTATTCTTGTGATCTCCACCTTTGAAATGGTAACTTTGAAAAAAACAAATTGCGGCATCCAACTTGACAGCGAGGTGCGCAATCCCCAGTAATAGATTAAGTTTTTGTATCACAAAATCTCATTGAGCTACTAACATCTTTTGAAGTGATAGTATCTCTGGTAATCAATCACAACTTGCTAAAATACGTGCTGGCAGAGAGAGAGGGTCAGGCCTGTCTATTGTATGCCAACTCAAGTTGAGCCAACAAATAATGGATCCAGGCTGAAGTTGTCAAAACTGGATGTGGAAAAATCGAGCCAGTCCCTGTTGAGAAATAGCATGTCTAAACCCTCCTCTGATGGTTACCTAACTGTGGACTATATGCCACTACTGGTCCCCTTCCAGGTCCTGAATGGATATCGTGTGGGGTGGAAACATGGTCACCATCACGCCCACGACAAGGAGGCGGCGGGAAAAAAGGGAGCACTAAAGAAAGTGGTCACTGCATAAAAATGATCACAATCAACCTCAGCAGGGGAAACTATCCTCTGCCTGAAGAAATCCTACACAAATTGCATAAGACGTTGAAGGAAGGAAATGCTTCTGAGAGATGCTCAGAGGACCTTGAGAGCTTTAAAGGAAAGAAAACCAAATCTGCTATGGGGTCTATAATAAACTTAACAGGACCAGGTATGAACTCCATAATGATAAACAGAGTTGCAGAAGGCTCTGGGGTCACCTTCTTTGCAACTCTTTTTTTTAGAAAACATAGAATGGAAGAGGCCACCTACCTTCAGCCAATTTGCACCATGGACTATGAGATTGCCAATTTAATTGGCATAATAATTCCCTCAAAACCCTATCGAGCACCGGGTCCAGGTGGTCTTTCAAATGTAATGCTAAAAGAAAATCCAGAACAATGGGCGCAGATTCTGGACCACATTTTTAAAGGGGTATTACTCTCAAGAAGTATACCAAACTCTTGGCGGGAGGCAACTGTGGTTCCAATCTTTAAGAGTGGAGATTGAGGCGACCCTAACAACTACTGCCAATTGCCCTACTTGACGTGCTGGGGAAACTTTACGCCACCCTTCTTCTCCGCAGGCTGTCCAAGTGGTTGATGGCTGAACGTCGGCAAGACCTCTATCAAGCTAATTTGTTAAAGGCTTGAGGACCTCTCCCCCGATTTTCCTTTTGTCTTTACTGATGTGTAGAGCCCAAGAAAGAAACCAGAAGACCTACATTACTTTTGTCAATCTATCAAGAGCTTTCGCTGCAATCAGCAGGAGCAGGCTATGGAACGAACTTCTATCATGGAGCTGCCCCATAGACTTTGTAGACCAGATACAATCACTACATACAAACTCGTCTTGCAGAATTCAGTTGAACGCTGTGGGTCTTCTAAGTGAGAAGATCCGATTCGAATGAAGAGCAAAATAGGGGTGCTCCCTGGCACTAGCACTATTCAATCTATAAATTTCAGATCCGGATCTCTCAATGACTACCATTAGGTGCTTCCCACCAAGAATTGTAGGAGTCGGGGTAAATCGGCTCCTTTATGCAGATGACTTGGCTTTGATTGATTTGATGCCAATCGGCCTACAGAGGCAACTAAACAATGTGATTGAATACAAAAAGCTAAAGGCCGACAAATAAACCTAGGGAAAACCAAAATCCTTTGCATGCAGAAAAACAGAGTGAAAGGTAATAATATATTTAACTGGCACCTAGGGAGTCAGAAAATTGAAGTTGTTGACACTTTTAAATATCTAGTAGTCCTAATTTGCAAAAACCTGATTCATCCCAAAACAATTGAAATCCTGAAACAAAAAATGTGCACCTTGGCAATTCAAGCCAAAATCCTGAAGCAGAGATTGTGTGGCTTCTCCCTAATTCCCCTGATTGAATTCTATACTCCTCCTTCTTGAAGACTTCAACATCCACCTGGATGCTTCCTGTCCTTCCACTGGACTCTTTCGTGACCTCTGCGACTCTCTCTCTCTCTCTCTCTCTCCATTCTCCCCTTTGACCCAACTCACTCTGCAGGGCACACTCTGAATGTTCTGATCTTTTCAGACCTTCCCCACTCCTCTAACCACTCCTCTCTCCTGGAATGATCACTTTTTCCTTTCTTCCCATCTCACCCTCTCTAACCCAAGCCAAAGCCAACAAACTCCAGCACTGCCACCTAACTTTTCGTTTATCCGACCCATGAAGCGTGGGTCAGCGGAGGCTTTCGCCACCACTTTCTCCCCCCGCCTCCTTGGCTGACACACACCCTGACACAGCCCTCTCCATGCTCCACTCTGCTATATCTGATACTCTCGATGTTCTTGCCCCTGTCATGAGGATCCGCTTGAGACCAAAGCCAAGTGCAACTCTTGGTATGACTCAGACCTCATCACCCTTAAACGCAAGTGTGGGGTGGCTGTGAGGAAATGGCATGCTTCCAGTACATCCTCTGACAAACTGGCCTGCCGCCTGCTCCAAAGGCAATACCGGCTCTCTGTCTGCACCAAGAAGAGAGCCCACATCCAAGCCTGCATCTCCGCAGCATCTAACAACTCAGCCAAACTCTTTAAAATCTGCAAGGAGCTGGCCAATCCTGCTGCAGTCTCTACCTCTCCTGTCCCCTCCCAGGTCCTATGCACAGGCCTGGATTCTCATTTCATCTCTAAAACTCAGGATATCCTGTCCTCTCTCACTTTCTCTCCCCCTCTGCCCTCTACTCCCTCCTCTTCCTCTTCCTCTGGCCTTTCTTCAGACACCTATCCCCCCACCTTCTCTGCCTTTCCTCTGTTCTCCTTAGATGAAGTTTCTAGACAAGTCCGATCTATGAAAGTCTTTTCAAAACAGGTTCACCCCTGTTCCCCCAAAACCATCAAGGACCACATTGACACCCTCGCTCCTGCTCTGGCTGATTTCTGCAACCACTCCTTCACTATTGGAGTCTTCCCCTCCCCCCTGAAGCACTCTGTTGTGCACCCTGTTCTTAAGAAACCCTCTGCTGACCCTTCCTGCCCAGCTAACTATCGTCCAATCTTCATCACTCCTTTCCTAGGCAAACTCCTGGAAAAGCTGGCCCTCTCCCAGCTTAATCTTCACTCTGAATCTGTTGGTTGGCTCCATGACTATCAGTCTGGCTTCACCGCTGCCAGAAGCACAGAAACAAATCACCTGAACATCTGTGAAGACATGCTCTCCAACCTTTATTCCAACACCCCCTGTGTCCTCATTCGTTGACCTCCTTCGTCTCCGATCGACCCTCTCAGGTCCAACTTGGGTCTTTCCTCTCCTCCATCTCTATCTCTATCTGTGGTGTTCCCGAGGGATCTAACCGCTCTCCCTGGCTGTTCAACCAATTCCTGGAACTTCTTGTCCACCGCATTGCCGCTCTCTGCCCCAAATTTCAGTGCTATGTGGATAAACTCATTTTCAGGCTCCCTTCGGCCACCTCTTCTCCTTCTCTCATCTCTGACTGTCTATCCACCATCCAGGAGTGGTGTGCCACCAATGATCTGTGCCTTAATGCTAGTAAGACCGAGATTCTCCTCACTGGCACACCTGCTCCCTCCTTTCCTGTCACTCTCTGGCCGGCCTCTCTAGGCCCTCTTCCTGCTCCCACCTGTGAGGCTAAAAACCTTGGGGTCATCTTTCACTCCACCCTTTCTTTCTCTCCTCATATCTCTGACGTCTCTAAGAAGTCACACTACCAGCTGCACCTCCTCAGAGGTATTCTTCCTTTCCTCTCCTTCCTCCAGAAACTCTCTATGTCCAGAGCTCTGGTTCTCTCTAGGCTGGACTACTGCAACAGCCTCTTTCTAAAGCTGCCTGCCTCTACTCTCCGCCCTCTACAACTCACCCAAAACAGGACTGAGAGACTTGTCCTCGGCCTCAAGCCCAGGGATCGTATCTCTCCAGGACTGAAATCTCTGCACTGGCTCCCAGTGGCGGCGAGGACTATGTTCAAAACCCTTTGCATTGTCCACAAGGCCTTCTGGGGCCTCAATACCTTCAACTCTCTCTCCTAAATATCTTCCTTCACGAGCTCTTTGGTCATCCACCTCCAACTCCCTCAGGGTTAGTCACTTCTCCAAGCAGAGAGTTGGTGGTATATCTCTTTCTTCTGCTGGGGCCTCCCTCTGGAACAGCATCCCTGCCTCGTGGAAACTTGAGGAGAACCATCTCTGGTTCCGGAAGCACCTCAAGACCTTCCTCTTTGCTTCTGCTTTCTCTCCTCCTCTCCCTTGCTGATCTCCTGCCTGAATCTGAAACTGCACTGGTTACCTGGCTACCCACTGATCTCAGGCCCAGGTCGCCTCCCCGACAGTTGCATACCTGCACTGCCCCCCTCTGGCAACCAACTCAGGGACTGTTTCTGTATCACTACAGCCCCTACTAGCACTTGACACCTGATGTCTGCACTTACCCCTGCACCTGCCACCAGCTGGCCACACTTTTATTATTATTTATTTTCTTTATTCTTTATTTATTTTACTGTTATCCTATGTACTTCACTGCCCCCACCCATTTCCCCCGCACTTTTCCCCTTTCCCCCTCCCCTGCACTTGCGCGATTTCAATTTCACCTGGCCTAGTAAGATCGCTATCAATGTCTTCCCTTTATTTCCACTCCCTTGCTTCATTGCGCCGTGAAACACTTTATAAATGCCATATCATATCATATCAAATCAAAGCAAAAGTGGTGCCTACAGTGACCTATGGAGTGGACGCCCTGCTAACTATTCCAGCGACTCAATGTCCATTAGTAGAGGGGCACTTTTGAAAAAAAAGTTCTGGCTCTTCAGAAGTCATTTTCAGTCCAGATTATCAGAAGAGAGATAGGGCTGATCTCACTGAAGGTAGCTGTAGACTGGAAAAAGTTGCAGCTGTTCGGAAAGTACTTAGATGCTCCCCACAGATGTTTAGGCTAATAAAAGGCGAAATACTGTCAAGAAACAGTAAGGTGAGGACACTGTGGGACCAGTGCCACAGAGCTCTACTTGAAGACCTGGGGTCCTCAGCGGAAGAATTGTTAGCGAATCCAGCAAAAGTAAAGGTAAAATTATGGGAAAGAGACTGGATCACGACCTGTGAGGAAGACAACAAACTGAAACTATTCCGCCAGTTAGCACCTAAAACAAGATCCAATGCTATGGTTACATTTCTTGGAAAACTGCCTTGGCTTGAAGACAGAGAAGTCTTTAATGCTCTCGTACAAATATACAACATCTGATATTAAAGGTTGGGCAGAAATGGAAATGTATTTGATGTCATTTGCTAACAGTTTTTGTATTAAACTATGTTAAGCAAAAATAAAATAAATAAAAAAGAAAGATACTGCCAAATAGGAAATTCTGCTTGCATTGCTTCCTGTTGTCGGTATACAGTTTGCTGCAGAATTAGGATTCTGGGTGGGTACGACAGAGCAAAGAAAGGAATACTTATTAAAGTAAATATGTTTGGTTATTGACAGGAAGCTTGCAAAAAGACCAATGCATTCTCAGGAATCAGCTATTTAAGATTTAAGAAGTGAGAAGCAGTCTCTCCCAGGAATCATCTTAATAAAAGTAAGAAGAAGCTGACTTGGATCTTGTTAGAACTGATCCTTCAAATTGGGATGTGTCTTGGACCATTGGAAAGCACTTAGGAGATTTCCCAACAATATCAAGACACCAAAAAGAGACTAAGGTCAAGTTAAAGTGGATTAGAGGCCCCTAGCAAGGCGGTTATAGGTCCTGACACTTTGGCCTTGGTCGCTATAGACAGTTGACAATCCCTCACTCCACCTTAACAAGGCATTCAAAGTAATACTTGTGTGGTTTCAGTATTTGATCCATTCTTGCCTTTATATTTCCCTCTAGTTCATCTATTACTCATAATATACAGCCATGCCTAAAATTCCTTTTTGGATGGTGTGTGTCTTAGTGTTTTGTGTTTTGGTAAATTGCATGTGTTTAAGTAGAGTAAACATGTTTATAGACCTTTGTTTTCACATGTTTTCACTTGTCTTTACATAGCGTTACCAAGGCAGAGGCTAAGAAAATATATGTCTGGGACACTGCTTGGCTTAGTTGTTGTAAAATGCTGGGTATTGCACATAGTTGGCACCACTTTCCCTTGTTGTACAGCTTACTAGCCAATTAGTGGCTTGTCCATAATGGGTGACACGGTCGTGAGAAGACACTCATTATGGAGGAGCAGAATCAAGAAGTGGGTGAGCACTCCTGGTGTGACCCGTGTTGTGCGGGAAACCTGGTTTCCTTTTGTATAAGTACCACAGCCGGTACACGCTCAATGGACCATGCACGGGTTGGGGTGTTTTCCTTCCACAGATTTGCATGCCCATTGGATAGGCTATTTGGGATACTGCAAGTCATTAGGAGGTAGAGGGCACTCCTGCACATATACAACATAATGGCCAGCAAGGGATGTTGGGTTCCCTGTGTTCACAGCCTTGCTATATGAACCAGGAGTCAGAGAGAGGTGTGTTCTTGGATGCATTAAAGGGGTATGTGTGCCTGTTGCTTTGTAAGTGCGACTGGATGTGTTTGTGAATGTGTGTGTAAGTGTGTGCATGTGTGTGTGTGTGTGTGTGTGTGTGTAGCAGTGTGAGTAGGTCATGGGAGGAGGACCAGTAAAAGGCAGATGGAGGCCTTTGGGAAAGAAGCATCCTTGAGGTGTGGCCTGCAAAAGAGATTATTTCTTCCCATTTTTGGAGCAGTCAGTAACATTTATTGGCACCGTAGACAGCAAAATAATGTACTATTACAGGGACACTACCTCCATGGCAATGGCCATATTGGGAAAAACCATCCTGAGGTTATTCTTGTAGTAGCAGCATTGGTCTTATAGCACAAAGCAGCCATGATCATCTTCTTTCAACAGCTGCGCTGGCCTTATTGGGCACAGCCATCATGTGTGTGTACTGTTGCATTTGTATTAAATAAAATAATTGGCATGCTGTAGCATTGCACATGTTACCAAACACGTTAATGACCGCGGCAATCGAAATCCAATTGGTTTACCATAAAGGAAAACAGCCTTTGTACTTAGAATACATACAATACATTGGGAAGTAACATATGATTACTGTGCATATGCCATTTAAGTCACTCAATAGATGCTTATTTGTTAAATGAAAATTCTACGAAAATCTTTATTATGCTATCCTTACATGTTAGAGGAAAATGTTTCCTATATTTCTTTAGGTTTGAGTCTAGTGGACACCGTTTGACCTTTATGAAATGGTAAACCACATTAAAAAGATGAAATAAGGAACACACTCAATTACTTTAGTGATAAAATACAGACCAGTGGAGTAATGATTTAATCTGTGGTCCTAGAAGTAATTAGAATCTTCTAAGTGCCTTCTTAATTTAATGGATCATGATCTGCTGTCTAAGCAATGGCCTTCAATAAGCAGATGGTTCTAGCATCTACTTTTACTTTTGGCTTAGGAATAATTTGTCAAAGTTAATGGAGGTTTCATGTGAGTTCAGACCCACTATTATAGAAGGAAAGCAACGTATTCAGACAAAGTGTTATTTCAGGTTGAAGTTCTCAGATGCTCTATTGATTTGGTGAACAATGAATGGCTGTTCTATACCATGCAGTTCCTGACTTATGATCGAATGAATCCCTCCCTCCAACCAAACACTTTCAAAAGCAATATCAGGAAATACACTGATTGGTCGAATAGTAGATCTAATGTCGGGAATACCTTAAAAGGAGAACGCAGTAGAAGACTCAGTACCTAAACTTGCTATTTGTAAGTCATTTGAATCACATATTTGTAACATTGATTGAAGGTAACAACTCTCAGAAGCATGGCTCAAAATAGTGTATTACTAGTGCCATGTGGCAAAGTATAATTAAAGGATAATAATAAACTGGCCTATCATTTAATATTATTAGCAAAATATTCTAGATTCTCGTAGATTTTGGAGACAGGTAAGTCCGAATTCGTCGGCTGAAACGTGTAGCCTTATTTTAAACCTGATGTGTGTAAATAAAGCCTTCCGATATTTGCAAGAAGTATTTGCTGTTTCCCAACAGCAATGCTCTGATAAATACAAACAAGCTGTGGCAGTTCTGCAGGAGCTATTTCCATCTTGCCCACATAGTTAATAGTCAGCCGACCTGTACTATTCTAATAAAGCGCTTTCATTCTGGCTGTGTTCAATATATGCCAGTATTACCACTGTAAAATGTTTTCATGCTGGCTGTGCCCAATATTTTCCAGAATGTTAATATGAGGATGCACTTTAATTCTAGTTGTACCCAGTATTTTCAACATTTCACATTAAATATGTGTTATACAGTCAGGTTCAAACATGTGTCAAGATTGCCCTATAGAAGCATTGTAATGTTGCCAGTGCTAAGTATTTGCCAGAATTGCCCTGCAAAATGTTTTTTTTTAAATGTGTTAATAACAGAAACATGTTCAGAAAAAAATCATATTTAAGGCTCCTAATTCAAATTTGCAAAAATATTCGTTTTAATTGCATGTACGGCACCATCTTTGTGGGGAGTGTTACTATACTTCTGGGGAATTGCATTAATACTCTGTTTAGGAATCCAGTGCTTTCATTTTCAAATGTAAATATGCATGTTTTACAACAACACACACTAATTACACAATTGTCTCTTCATATACAAGTAATTTTAGGACTCTTAGAGGGTTCTCACTGAGTGAAGTATAATTATTTTGAATTTTCTACAAGTCTCATTTGCATGTCACTTAAAGACACTCATTTTATCAGGTAGCCACATTCCATGTGCTTTGCAGTTTCAAAAATTAAAAGAAGTGAGACAGTTTGATTGGAATTGGCCTAGGATCATGCTATGCGGCAAAGAGAGGAATCTGAGAATTATATTTAGTTTTCATGGCTCCATAGACACCATCTTAACCACTAGAATAGATCCTCTGCACAGTAATAGTATGATTATAAAGATGTTACTCCCTACTGTGGGATGATGCATTGTGACAGTGAGATGTATGTCTCGAGAGGGATTTTATGTGGCTTGATGAACTCCTCATAGAGCTGGTGTGTGATAATGACATTAAAGTCCCCACAGAGATTGAGTGCGAATATAGAGGTGTTAAAGTCCCCACATCGATGGTGTACGATGACAGTGAAGATTGAAGTTAAGATCAAACAGAAATGTTTGAGTGACCACAGATATTTTGTGCAATATTAGAATTACTTAAGTGTCAACAGAGAGAATGAGTGGGGTGGGAGATTGCAAAGTCCTCCTAGAGATGATGTGTGAGGCTTGTGATATTGAATTAGCACAGAGGTGGTGTGTTAGGACTGTGACTTTGGAGTCCCAACAGAGATGATGTAGTTGTTGGAGATGTTTGAGTCACATGTAGTGGGTGTGATAAAGAGTATGGTATAGTCCTTACAGGGGTGGTGTGTGATGGTCATGCATTTGAAGTCCCCACAAACTTAGTGTGTGATCATAATGGCATTAAAGTCCCCACAGAGATGGAGTGTGAATATAGCGGTGTTAAAGTCCCCACATCGATGGTGAATGATGACAGTGAAGAATGATGTTAAGATCAAACTGAAATGTTTAAGTGACCACGGATATTTTGTGCAATATTATAATTGTTTAAGTGTCAACAGAGGGGGTGAGTGAGGTGGGAGATTGAAAAGTCCTCCTAGAGATGATGTGTGAGGATTGTGATATTGAAGTCCCCACAGAGATGGTGTGTGAGGACTGTGACATTGAAGTCCCGACAGAGATGGTGTGTGAGGACTGTGACATTGAAGTCCCGACAGAAATGGTGTAGTTGATGTTTGAATCACATTTAGTGAGTGTGATAAAGGGTATGGTATAGTTCTTACAGGTGTGGTGTGTGATGGTCATGCATTTGAAGTCACCACAGAGATAGTGTGTGATAATAATTGCATTATAGTCCCCAGAGATATGCAATTTGAAAATAGTGGTTCCGAAGTCCCAATGTGGATGATGTGTGATGAGAGCGAAGAGTAACATTAATATCCAAGAGAGATGTTTAACTGACTGTAGATATCATGTGTGGTATTAGAAATGTTTGATACCGAAAAGAGGTGTTTAGTGGGGAGGAAGATGTTAAGTCCTCTTAGTGTGTGAAGATTGTGCTATTGAAGTCCCCACAGAGATTGTGTGTCAACTGGGACATTGGAGTTGCCACAGAGATGGTGTAGCTGTTGAGAGATTCATTTTCCCCCAAAAAATGTCTTGCCATTTTTCAACAATTTTAATGAACCCCCTCAACCCCCCACCAATGCCCCTCTCCAACCTCCCTTTGATACGGGCTGAGTTCATTTGCATTGCTACCGGTTACAAATGTGTCCTTGCGGATTCCCGGAGTCTCTTCCTCTCCCGTCCTTGGCCAGCCTTGTCGGGGTAGGTCCATCACAACCCCCCTCCCCTGGGCGTTCCACTATTCCCAGAACACCCATGGTCCTGGATCACCATGCTGAGGGGGCTCCTTCCCTTAGATACCGTAGAAGGGAGAACCAGTCAGAATTGAATCTTTTGTACTCCCCTTGGACAGAGAAGGTGAGCCATTCCACGGCTGCAATGCTCCAAATCTTTGCGATCCATTTCTGGTCTAGAGGGGGGTCTCTCGATTTCCATTTGCGGGCCAATACTAGAGCTGCCACCATCATCATTATTGCGTATAGCTTGCGAGCGGGTTTTGAGTTGAGTAGCCCTAGGGTGTCGTCTAAGCCTATCATTGCGAGGCCCCTGTTCCCCTTAATTTTTACCCCAGTACCTGTTCAATTGCTTCGTGGATGCCCACCCAGTAATGGTCTATCTTGGGGCATTCCCACCAAATGTGGCTCCTTGTTCCCTCCCCCACACATTCCCTCCAGCACCGCTGGGAGGCCCCCGGATACATCCTGTGATGCCTGACCGGGGTCAGGTGCCACTGGAACAATAGTTTTAGCCATATTTCGCGAATCTGGAGAGACTAAATTAGGAATGAGTACCCATAGTTTTTCCCACTTTGTTTCTTCTATTGAGCCCCGGTGGAATCCTCCCTTCTCTTTATGTACATTCTCGGTCGGGGTCTTCGCCTATCTTTATGTGTTTACAAGTTAACTACCACACGGCTGTCTCCTGTGTCCTTGTTCAGGTACTTTTTGAATGGGGTTAGTTGGCGAACCCCTGCCAGTTTCATGGTTGGATGGAGTAGCCAGTGTCTCATTTGGACGTAAGTAAATATTTCCTTTTCGCCTAAAGTGAAGTCTGACTTGCATTGCTGGAAGTGTTTAATGTGGCCCCCTTTCGAACATATCTCTAACATTCAGGCAACCTCCCTTTTGCCAGGCCCCGAATGTGTGTGTTATGTAGCCCGGTGTGAATTGTGGGTTACCGAAGAGCGTTGTGTACGGAGAAGGGAAAGTGGTGATGTGCGCCCTCTTGACCGCTTTGTTCCGAGTATCCCCCACTACTGTCGTGATGGAGCTGCTATGCATTTGTGGGGGTCTGTCGGTCTTAGTTTTTCATAATATTCCCTCTAGGTACCCCCCCCCATCCCGTGACAAATCTGTCCATGGGTTTCCAGATCTTTTCTCTGTCATCCTTTTGCCAATCTCTAAGTACCCTTATATGGGCTGCTATGTAGTAGGATCTGAAGTCGGGTTCCCCCTCTCATCCCCAGGCTGACAGGGCTTGCATCAGCTTTGCGGCCAATCGCGGTGGTTTGTTGTTTCACACAAATTTAGTGGTTGTTCTGTAGAGCGCTCTGAAGTAGCCCCGAGGAAGGTGGATCGGAAGGGCTGTAAAGTGAAAGAGGAGTTGTGGTAGGCTCACCATTTTTAATGCAATTATGTGCTCATCTATGTGATCGCTAGTGGGCCCCAGTCTACCATCTGTGATTTGAGCTTCTCTAGGAGGGGTGGGTTAATTTGCATGAAAGCGCTTCCCCAGTGATCTGGTCAGTTTTATCCCCAGATAAGTTATAGAGTGTTCCA
Source organism: Ambystoma mexicanum (assembly GCF_040938575.1). NCBI lineage: Eukaryota > Metazoa > Chordata > Amphibia > Caudata > Ambystomatidae > Ambystoma > Ambystoma mexicanum. The sequence goes on along the minus strand of NC_090934.1, from coordinate 332,462,171 downwards.
CCCATCCATATGGGAGGACCTTTTGAGGTCCTGCTTAACCTAACTCGGGAGGGTACTTTGAATTAGGCAGTTTTTATTTAGGCCTGCAACTTCCCTAAACAGGTTAAGTTCCCTCTCTGTGGCGCTGAGAGAAGCCTCTGGTTGGGACAATGTGAAAAGCATGTAATCCGCAAAGGCTGCAATTTTGTGTGTGTCCCCGCTGAAGGGAAGGCCCTTTATCCGCTCGTTTGCACATACCCTTGCTAGGAAGGGTTCAAGGTGTAAGGCATGCAGCATGGTGGACAGTGGGCACCCCTGCTTCATGCCTCGGCTCACAGCTACAGGTTCGGAGACTTGGCCGTTGATAGAGCGCCGGAGCACTGGGTTCCTATAGTTGGCCCAACCCTATTCCGAAACTTGGGTCCGAAGCTGATCTTGCTCATGGTTGCAAAGAGGAATCCCCATTCCACCCAGTCGAAAGCTTTCTCAGTGTCGATCGCCAGTAAGATGGGCGGTATCCCTCACTTGTGCGATTTTTCTATTAGGTGGGCTATTCTCCTAACATTATCGCCTGTCTGGCATCCCCTAATGAAACCCAATTGGTCGGGCCAGATCAATTTGGGAGAATCTGATCTACTCTCATCGCTAGGATTTTCGTGTGGATCTTTGCATCCACATTTATTAGTGCAATGGGGCAGTACGATGCGCATTCAGTGGGATCCTTGCCTTTTTTCGGGATGAGAATCACTTTTGCCTCGTCCATCGAGTTGGAAATAGCCCTGTCCTTGGCTCTCTGGTTGAAAAGATCTGCGAGATAAGGAGTAAGCAGATCTTTGTGCGTTTCATAGAATTCAGCTGCAAAGCCGTCTGTGCCAGGGGATTTATGGATAGGTAGGGATTAGATTGCTGCCCGAACTTCGTCTCTAGTTATTTCCCCTTCTAGGTATTCCTTCTCCTCCTCTGAAATTAGCGGTAAGTCTAAGTTATCTAGGTATGAGAGCTGGACCGCCGGTAGTGGATTTTCTGAGCTGTACAGGTCGGTGTAAAAGTTACCGAACCCCCTCTGTATGTCTTTTTTGCAGGTGCTAGTTTTCCCTTCCTTGACTTTTACTTTCAGGATTGTTTTGTCTGTTTTGTCTCTTCTTAGCTGTCTGGCCAGGAGGTGGTCAGCCTTGTTCGTCTGAATTCAATGTTTTTGTTTAAGACGTAGAATATTGTGTTCCGCCGCCCTTTTGATTGCTGGGGTCTGTGCTGGGCCCATTTTGGCCATGATTTGCTTAAGTTTATCCTCTAGACTGTACTCCTCCAGCCTCCCTTCTCTGTCCCTTCTAGACTTGATCGCTATAATTCTGCCTCTAATCGTTGCTTTGAATGCATTCCATCGGACCTGTGGAGTCGTGTCCCCTGCACTGTTTGTCTCAAAGAAATCCTGAATTTCTTCAGCCACTTCCTGGGCTAGCATGACACCCTTGAAAAGGGGTTTGGGTATCGCCACCTCCACAGGCCCGGCGGCGAACATGTCCTTGACAGGGTGATAGTTATGAGGGCATGGTCTGAGATTACAATGGCGCCCAGAGAGATTTTCTTTTAAGTCACATCTCCTTTCCTGGGCAAACTCCAGGAAAAGCTGGCCATCTCCCAGCGTAATCTCCACACTGAATCGGTTGGTTGTCTCCATGACCATCAGTCTGGCTTCAGAGCTGCTAGAAGCACAGAAACTGCTTTTCTCAACACCCGTGAAGACCTGCTCTCAAAACTTGACTGCAATACCCCTTGTGTCCTCATCTTACTTGATCTCCGTTCTGCCTTTGACACGGTCAACCATTCATTCCTGCTCAACCGTCTCTGTGATAACCTGGGTATCACAGATCAGGCTCTAGCTTGCCTGACCTCTTTCCTCTCCGATCGACCCTCCCAGGTCCAACTTGGGTCCTTTCTATCCTCTATCTCTATCTCTACCTGTGGTGTTGCCCGGGGGTCTAACCGCTCTCCCTGGCTGTTCATCCAATACCTGCCACTTCTTGCCCACTGCATTGCCGCTCTCTGCCCAAACTTTCAGTGCTATGCGGATGACACTCAGCTCATTTTCAGACTCCCTTCCGCCACCTCCTCTCCTTCTCTCATCTCTGACTGTCTGTCTGATATCCAGGAGTGGAGTGCCACCAATAATCTCTGTCTTAATGCCAGTAAGACTGAGACTCTCCTCATTGGCACACCTGCTCCCTCCTTTCCGATCACTCTCTGGCCAGCCTCTCTTCACCCTAGTCCTTCTCCCACCTGTGAGGCTAAAAACCTCAGGGTCATCTTCGACTTCACTCTCTCCTCACATCTCTGACATCTCTAAGAAGTCTCACTATCAGCTGCACCTCCTCAGAGGTCTTCTTCCTTTCCTCTCCTTCCCCCAGAAGCTCACTGTCTCCAGAGCTCTGGTTCTCTCTAGGCTGGACTACTGCAACAGCCTATTTCTAAATCTGTCTGCTTCTACTCTCCACCCTCTGCAATTCATCCAGAACAGGACGGCAAGACTTGTCCTTGGCCTCAAGCCCATTGATCATATCTCTCCAGGACTGACATTTCTGCACTGGCTCCCAGTGGCAGCGAGGATTATGTTCAACACCCTCTGCATTGTCCACAAGGCTTTCTGGGGCCTGGGACCCAATACCTTCAACTCTCTCTTCCTAAATATCTTCCTTCTCAAGCTCTTCGCTCATACACCTCCAACTCCCTCAGGGTCAGTTCCTTCTTCAAGGAACGAGTTGGTGGTAGATCTCTTTCTTTGGCTGGGGTCTCCCTCTGGAACATCCTCCCTGTCTCCCTGAAACTTGAGTATAGCCATCTCCATTTCCAGAAGTACCTCAAGACCTTCCCCATTGCTTCTGCTTTCTCTCCTCCTCTCCCCTGCTAAACTCCTAACTGAAACTGCACTGGTCACCTAGCTACCCTCTGATCTCGGGCCCGGGTCCCCTCTCCCACCAGCTGCCCACCTGCACTGCATCCCAGGCAATCCCTGCACTTGGGGACTGTTTCTGTATCCCTAAGTCCCCCCAGATCCTGACACTGGATGTCTGCACTCACCCCTGCACTTGCCAAAAGCTGGCCGCACTTTTACCTATTGTTTTTATTTATTCTATTTATTGTTTTGACTGTTTATACTATGACTGCACTGTCCCCTCCCCCTTAACCCCTGCACTTTTCCCTTTCCCCCCTTCCCCCACACTTGAACGATCTCAATGACACCTGGCCTAGTAAGATCGTTGTCTCTGTCTTCCGTCTCTTCCCCCTCCCTTTCACTCGTCGTGCCTTGAAACACTTGTGTATAGGCACATTATAAATGCCATATCATATCATATCATGTGTTTAGTCCATACAATGATAGCGTTTGATGGCCATGCCATTGTAGTCCCTACACAGAGAGAGTGTGTGATCATCATAACATTAAAGTCCCCACAGAATGGTGTCTGAAAATAGTGGTGCTGAGTTTCCCACATGGATGGTGTGTGATCAGTAAAGGGTACAATTAATATCCAAATGAGATGTTTGAGTGACTATTGATATTATGTGTGGTATTAGAAGTGTCTGATACCCAAAGAGGTGTTTTGTGGGGATAGTGTGTGATGACTGTGCTGTGGAAGTCGCCACAGAGATGGTGTGTGAACTGCGACATTGGAGTTCCCTCAGAGATGGTGTAGCTGTTGGTAGATTTCTAAGTCGCATCATAGATTGTGATGAAGGATGTGTATAGTCCTTACAGAGGTAGTGTTTGATGATCATGTCATTGAAGTCCCCACAGAGAGAGAGTGTGTGATAATCATAACATTAAAGTCCCCACAGAGATGGTATCAGTATATGGCAGTGTTGAAGTTCCCATATGGATGGTGTGTGATGAGTGTTAAAAGTTAAATTAATATTCAGAAGAGACGTTTAAGTGACCAGAGATATTATGTGTGATGTTAGAAATGCTTATGTCCCAACAGGGGTGGTTAGTGAGGAGGGAGACAGAAAAGTATTTAAAGAGATATTGTGTGATGATTGTGTTATTAATGTTGCTACACAGAAATGGCATGTGTTGTTGGGGATGCTTAAGTGCCCACAGATATTGTGGGTAGTGGTATAGTCCTTACAGCTCTGCAGTTCTGTTCCCAGTTCTGCAAAACACTAAAAATGTGGCTCTTTCAACAATAGCTGCTGGATGGATAAAAATCCATCTCTCCCTCCACCAACAGTAAGGCTCTACTGTATAAAATGCCAAACTGAATTCTGGCACTCTCCTGTTGTAAAGTGCTCTGCTGCTCTGGAGCTAGGTTCACACTATAAGCAATAAAATAAAATACAGCTGTGGTGTGCGATGATTGTGCCAATGAAGTCCCTGCAGAGATGGTGTGTGGTATCTTTGATATTTAAAAAAAGGTAGCAGGCGCTCCTCTCCAGAAAGAACATGGCATGATAACCTGTTCTGAGATGAGAGTTTGCAGCACACGCTTTTTGCTCACTGTACCTTTCAGAGATGGGAAATATCCATTTACATATCAGTCTTTGTCCCGCCCACATGGGCAGCCCAGCACCGAAATGCTATAGCAATTCCTCTCTGAACAAGAGTACCTACAGCAACCCCATACACGTGTTTCAGCCTTGTTGGGCCTCATCAGTGAGGTGAAGCTGAGCCTCTCTGAGCACAGTGAGCAGGGAGACCACGTCTGGTTGCCCCCAGGTAATTTAGGGTGACCAACCCCAAGTTCCTTGCAAATATTTTAAAAAAGGTAGCAGGCGTCTTCAAAGATATAGTTCTTAAGAAGGGTTGTGGTACAGTCCTCACAGAAATGTTGGACGATGAGGGTAATGTTAATGTCTCCACCATGGAAGATAAGTAAAGGTTCCTCACCATAGTGACTAATGTACTCCTAATCTACAACCCCCTTTCCTCCATACCCTATAGGTGTCCCCCCATTGGGGACGGCAGTAGAGCCCTTGGCCATGCAAGAGTGCTTTCCCCTTTACATTTTGATGGTGCATGGGCACAGCTGCGGGACATGAACCCACCCCACAATCTTCACTCTTTGGTGCCACCCATCAGTCCCACTTTTTACATTCATTGGCTCAGATGGCCTCAGCTAGCTAATTTATGTGGGCTGCATGGAGAAAAGGGGACTATGAGGTAGGTGTACAGTAGGCACTATTACAAGTTACTCCTATGTCCTGTCCCCTTTCATCCATACTGTATGGGTGACTGTACAGGTCATAACACCTATGTGGGGAGGACTCCTGAGTGTTCCAAGAGAACATATTTTTGAAAACTGCTTGTCTGAAAGCTGCATCAGATGTCGAGCTAGCGTGCCCGCAGTAGTGCCTGTAAAACGTGGAGGGAGTAGACCAAGTATCTTCCTCAATGATCATGTCCCAAGGGCCATGTCACTAATATGAGACCACCATGGCATTTGCCCTCACTTTGTGTGTGTAAGCTATGAGAAGACATTTTGTCCTGTGATTTATATGCTAAGACATTACACAATCCGCCGAGCAATAGGTGCTTTTGAGGCTTTGTGGCAGGAGAGGAACCTTCAAAGGTGCCAAACAGCGCTTCCAATTCTCAAAAGACATTTGTCCTATACAAACAAAATGTAGGAGCACATCTTTGTTTATCAAAAGAACATGTATTTCACGTTGTTGCACATATGGCAAAGATCACCTATCATTGTCTAAATTCTTTTTTAATTTCTTTTTATTAACATTTTTCAAACCAACGTCATCAATGCAACATGTTACGTCCGTATAGAATTGGTAGTGTATTAGATTCCTAGACCCTCAGAGTGTTCACTATATTCTCTGTATCTATCTTGCCTGGGCTGTCACCAGAAACTGTACAGTCATAACTTTGTGCTAACATGCTCTTCCTCTGCCATGTGTGTTGTATGGGAGGAAGGTCACACACACACACACACTCTTCAAACTTACATGCAAGCAAATACACACAGACACAAACGCAGTCATATGTTCCCAAATGCACATGCATGGTCGTACAGATACACACATACATACACACGTCCAAAAACATTCACACAACCCATACACACACAGTAATTATTTTTGATTACACTTACCCTTTCCCCTCAGGTTGATTCCCTGTTTGGCAACTCCTATTCTTTGCTTACAGGAAGCAGGGGGGGGGGCAAGTTATGAATGATTGACACCTTGCCTCCCTGAGTCCTAACTTCATCAGTCGTATGAAAGCAAAGAGCGTGCTAAAAAACTGCCTCCTATAGACCGGCGCACCCAAGACCATCTAGGACAATACCAAACATTAGGGCCGGCAGAACCAATTGCATTCTGTTTCAGGCGCAGGGCTTCTGGCCTGGAGTGCTCTGCATGACCGAGCGTCTGTCATGCAGACCATTGATAATGGGAGGGATGTGTCCCAATGACCAAATGCAGCAGCCGCCAATGAGGGCTGACAGCATTGGACCCAGCTGGCAATGTACAGCATGCCTACAGGCAACGCTTGCTTACCAGGAAATTAAAGCATGTGGTCCAGTAGCGTAGCCCTCGCTAAAGCGCCTTGAAACAATTGTGTATAGGCGCGCTACAAATGCCATATCATAGCTGATTACAAATGAGCTCACACGTGTGATCCGAGCGCATGCTCGAGCTGACTCATGCAGAGGATTTCATTTTAGTAGCTTCCCAGTTCTGAATACAAAGCCATATTCAATCTTCAACCAGTATTGCTTTGGAGCCAGCAAACTGGAGCAGGCATCACACGAGGCACACAGTGATGTTATCTGAACCCTTCCAGGATCACTGCCGCCTGACATAGGAGCTGAGAGGTCACCCTGTGACATTTACTACAGCTCTGCAGTGAGCCAAAGCTTATTGTTTCTTTTTTAGGGCTATACACAATACATCACTTCTCACATTTCCCACTGTACTTCAGTCCTTTTGTTAAACAAAGGCTGCCAGAGTTCCCTGGCCTATCTCATGGCTCCGTCATGCACAAAGAGACCTACTCCTCCACCACATTTATTCGGAATCTCCTTGCTTGTTAGTTTAGCACCTCCCGACCTCCACCTTGCCAATAACGTCTCTGATTCTTAATACAGCGCATATTATAGGGATGCTCCACTTCCGCATGTCTGCGGACTACAGAATGCGCCATTGTTCTCCCTGACCTTGCGCTGTGCTGGGACGATGCACAGGGCATGCAGGAGTCGGACAAACACGCGTTGCTACCGATGCACATCAGAGGAAGCGTGCTTGCCTTGTGTTCTCGTGACATGTCAACATTACATGCACTTACTCTTGACACAAGGCATTCCAGACATAGGAATATTTGTTTTGTGAGGTGTACTGACGGATTTAGGTGTACTGGGGCTAGAACCCCAACAGTCTTCAAAGACTTCCTCTGAGCACGGGCTCTGCCAGGGCTCCCCCAGCCCCCACAAAATCACCTGGCATGATCTTAACTGAGCCCAGGCCAAGAGCTTGCTGAGCACGGTCGCAACGTGCGCCCTTCAAAAGCCAGTGAGCAGGGGCTGGCATGAGTTAATCACTATCAAGCGATTAACACTGCTGTGACCGAATTACGTGCAAGGAAGCTCTTACAGGCAATCATCACCTGACTCCCAAAGGGTGAAGGTCACCAAATGCACGTGTATGATTCATGGTTTGCATTCATTTTACTGTTAGGGTGTTATCATACATGAAAGTAGCTGGCAGGTCAGTGTACATTATGAGCTCAGAAGGGTTGTAGACTTGAATCATTGCCACAGATATGCCATATATTAAAATGTGTGCCAGATCCTTTGTTCCCAGAATGCTCTTAGATGATATGCAAAGTGACCTTCATTTGTTCTATTTGTCCCACTCTCCTTTCTCATGGGTGATTTCAGGGCATGAAGAAGATGCATGGGGGCTTAGTGAGGACCCCTTTAATAATTATGCTTGAGGGCTTATGTACTGAGTGAGAAACTCATTTATTTACAGAGAGCAATGTATTAATGTATTCATTTAATAATTGTTGCATTTATCGCAGTGTGCAAAGCCTGTGGAATCAGGCGCTAGTTACATGGGTATTTACAGCAAGGAAAGGTACAGGGGATGGGAAATAGTGGGTGCAGATCTAAGAAAGTTAGTGGAATAGGTGGGTTTTGAGTTTTTTTTCTACATGAGAGGTAGGAGGTATCAGACCGTAGCTGAAGTGTAAGGTTATTCCAAAGGGTGGTTGCCCAAACAGGGAAGCTGGATCCACCAGCTTTCGTGTGATGAAATCTTGGCAGGGTAAGGCAACGGCCATGTGCCGAGCGTAGGGGTCTGGCATGTGCATGTCTGTTTAGCCTGTGTGCCAGATAGAGGCAGCGGTGCGAGACATAGAGGACTTTGAACTGGATCCTTTTCCTGACGGGGAGCCAATGGGCTAATATTCTGGCATCAGAGATAATTGGATGCAGAACCAGATGGAGCTTTATTTAAAGTGTGCAGAAAAGACAATCTGAGACAATACTGATCCTGAATACACGTTTGCAGGACTTCACAGTGTACTGTTTGGAACAGGCGGCTCTTGACCAACCAACCTGTCCCTCCTTTAGGCCACAGCCAGCCTACTTTGGCCACATCCTCTTTTTAGAGTCTCCACCCTTGATTTTGTATCCCTCTCAAACATATCAAGGTGAGTCTCCATGATTCCCATGTACCTGTATGTCGGCATTGTTGACGGTCCAGGATAGTCCTGTAAGCAGCGTAATATGGCAGTCCACCTCTTGACCCTAGCCAGAAGGTGTAGACTAGCGAGGGACAGGAAGCAGTTCCACAGCACCACGAATGAACCCCCCCCACAATTAACGTGATGCCAGGCAGTGCAAAACACTGAGCGAGGGTGGTCAGAAGCTGATAGAGGAACGTAGCAGATGATAGAAGAACGCTACAGACTGAGGAAACCAGCACCAAGGCGAGATGTTCAGAGAAGGAGGAGTATAAAGATACTAACTAGGCTGGGCAGCAAGGATTGGCCACAAGAGCTGCAATATCAGCAAGAAAGCAGCAGAAAGGCAGCAGAATCCATGCAAAGCAAGAAAGAATTGACTGAGCAGAGCTCAGCACCATTTCCCCTAAGGAAAAAAAGGTTGTGACACACCACGGTCGGTGTCCGCACTGTTTTTATCTGCTGTGGCATCCAATCACGGCCAAGCACCTGTGCCCTGGTTGCCTGTGGCAACGGACCATGCTGTCCGAACCATGCATGCGCGGAAGGCAGCCACTGGTCCCCAGCGCCTGCATGTTGAGACCAACATGGCGGCCCCCAGGAGAGGGTAACGACGAACAGCGCATGCCAATGAGGGCGAGCCCAGTGCTCCCATCGGAAGAAAGATGTGGCGGGCCAACCGGGTAATCACTGTGACAAAAGCACTTGATGTACTTATTCCAATCCATTGTTTTGGATATTGGAGGCTTTCCAGGGGTTTTGAAGTTTTGTTCAGGAGAGCCATCTGTTTGCCTTCTTTAGCAAAGTGGAAAGCAAAAAAAAGGTAAGCCATGTTTACTGAGAGGGAGCTTGATGTGCATGTCACAGGATTGTGGCACACTTTTTCAGGCATTAGACCCACCTTACTCCCTTACAAATCATATATTAATTCTATGTTACAATCTTACAAAAGGTTAATGTAGAGGCTGGCACAATGATCGAGGTGGGCGAATACAAATAATGGTGGCATGCGGTCCTGAGAAGAGTGAGGAGAGAGATGATAAAGGCAGGTCAACACAGTTGCAGCATTGGGGACGGACAACCAGTGGACCTCAACCTCATGCCGTGTGCAGGCCTTGCTGGATGAAGGCCCTTTAGAAGGTGTTATGATATGATATGATATGATATGGTATTTGTAACGCGCCTATACACAGGTGTTTCAAGGCGCGACGAGGCAGGGAGGGGAGGAACAAGGGGAGACAAAACAAACGATCCTACTAGGCCAGGTGTCATTCAGATCGCGCAAGTGCAGGGGTGGGGGAGGGGGGAAAAGTGCAAGGGGGCACCGTGTTGAACAATTTGATTCAAGCAAAGTTCAAGGTAACATGCCAGAATACACTACATGACACTGTTTGATACAGTTTCATGTCAAATGAAAGCCTCGCCCTTTCAGATTTCTGCATTCAGTGAGTACAAGAAGCACAACAATTCTTCCATAAACTCGTCCGCCATGTGCCTTGCAGAGGACAGTTCAGTGCCACTAGATGGGGCTAAGTTAATAGATGTGTGCACTCATATCACTCCCTTCCCTGATTGCAAAAGGAAATGTGCATATACCAATCGGGGATACATCATGTGAGTGAAAAGCAAGTATGTGCAGGTTCATACCCTAGAAGGTGATAAGAAAGGGACACATTTCAATCATTGACATGCTAAGTGCCGCAACATGCGTCCCACCTATGCACAAGTTACACACTGCCATGCGCAGCACACCCTACCTATCAAGGTACCTGTGCCAGGAATAGATTCATAATTGCCATGGATAACAGCCTGTCCCAATCTATCCTGGTATATAGATTGAAGTGTACATGTCCTTCCAAAAATTGAAAAATTGACTTGTTGTAGAATTGTGCACACGTTCAGTGGCACCTGAACATATATTTTTGGGATAACCATTATGTTGAACCTAGTAAGACCTCCTTCCAATGTGTGCAGTTTTTGCCTCTGTGCAAGAGGAACAGTAAGGTACTTTGGGGCAGTGCATGGATAATAAGCATCAAGGCAAAGTTCTCCTGGCCCCATTATCTCTCTGCACCCCAATTTGAACCCTGGGCATGGAAGGTAAATCTATATTGGAGTTTGTGCCAGGTTACTAATATGAACTTTATCAGGTACACCAAGAGTATTTAAAGCGCCATCGCCACTTACCAATGATTCTATTTTGGAGGGGTCCAATAAACATACATGCAAACCAATCTGGAAAAACTTCTACCATGAATGTACCCTCATAAGGCCTGTCGAAGAGACTAACATTCTACCAACACAACAGCCCACAAAGGAACAAGCAGATGAGATGCCCTCCGAGGAAGAGGGCCAACTCATTTTCAAGGTCAACTTGTGTCAATTGCCACGATGCATTGCAAACCCGTGTGCACCGTGTCAACATTGACACTGTGCCTAAAGAAACAGGAGAACGACTATGCTCTGCAAGAACCAGCGGTATCAGGTAATATAATCGCGGCAAAAATGTTGTGGTAAAAAAATATTGCGGCAAAAATGCTGCTGTTTGACCAGGTAAAAGTGTGCCCCATTATACCATTTAAGGGGAGCGGGGGTTGCGGGGGTGTCGCCGGCATGTTTTACATGGACTGCGGCGCAAAAACGGCGGCATTTTTGCCGCAATATTTTGTTACCACAGCAATTTTTGCTGAGATTATATCACATGGGACCGAACAAGTGCCAGAGTGGAACATGAGTGCAGCACACCCAACTATCTCACCTACACTCTCAAGCAGCAGACATATTCATAGTTACAATAACACAACATTGCCAGTCCTGGTAAGTGCTGCACACTCTCTTGATTGATGTGTACTTCGTCATTGTGCTACGTTTCATGGACCCCATGCAAAAGGAAAAGAGGTAGCCATCATATGTTGATGCAAATATGTTAAAAATTGAACTTTATAAATGTAACAATTGAGGCGCAATGTATTATTCAATGTTACATGCAATATGTGAAAAGGTGCATATGTGCCTATATTACCTGTGACAAAGAGAAAGTAGGTAAAGGGGACTAGGGGAGACTAGGGGCTCCTTTGCTGTCCTCCAATATACCCCTGGCCATCTTGCCACCCTCTGCTGAGACCATTATATCCTGTGCCCCCCCCCCCAGGGAGACCTTCAAAGATGGAAAGCTGCTCTACATTGCCACCCTCAACACCCGCTCTGCCATCAAACACTCATCTGACATATGCAACCTCCTCGAAATCATGGATCTTGATGTGCTCACCATTGGTTCAAGGATAGCTCCGTCGCAAGCTTTGACACACTCCTCCCTGAAAATCCTCTCTGCGCCCAGGCCTAAGAAGACAGCTGGGGAAGTGGCATTTATCTTGCCAGAATGGATACCTGTATCCATCATCCCTAGTCAGGCCTACTCCTCCTTCAAGTGCCTAGCCGGCAGACTCTCACTATCCCCAAAATCTTCTCTCACTATGGCCGCATTCTATCGACCACCAGGTCAATCCACTTTCTTGCTGGCTGACCTGGCCTCCTCGCTACTTTCCTCCTTCTCTCAACTGCTCCTGTTGCGTGAGCTTAACATCCATCTGTACTCTCCCGACTCCTCGGGTCCTTTACGCAACCTTTGCGACTCTCTTGCCCTTTCTATCCTTCCCTCTAGCACCACACACACCCTGGACCACACCTTGAATGTTCTCATCTCTACTGACATCCCTCTCTCCATCCCTCTCACTACTTCCCATTCCTGGACAGACCACTCCCTTATCTCAACACACCTGAAGCTCTCCTCTTGCTGCAATGCATATGGCACAGTCACTTGGCTTCAAAGTCACCAGACCCATGAAATAAGTGACAGTGGCTGCGTTTGTCTCCTCCTACTCTCCTCCTGCCCATTCCTCCTTCTGGCTCCCACCCTGACACAGCCCTTACTAACTTCAATCTCTCTATCACCAACACATCTGACATTCTTGCCCTTGTCACAAGGGTCTGACTGAAAAGTTCCAAAAAGTGCAACTTTTGGTACGACTCCGACCTGGCAGCCCTTAAACGCAAGTGTAGGGCAGCTGAGAGGAACTGGAATGTGTCAGGCGAACCATCTACAAAAACTTGCCTGCCTCCTCCTTCATTGGCATTATCGACTGTGCATACACACCAAGAAAATAGTCTTTATTCAAGCCCACATCTCCACACCCTCAAACAACACGGCCAAACTTTTCAGTCTGCAAAGAACTGGTCAATCCTGCAGCAACCTTTTCTTCTGTCACACCCACTCAGGACCTTTGCTCGGCCCTAGCTGCACAATTCACCACAAAAACCCAAGACATACTTTCCACCCTCTCTCTCACACCACGGCATACACCAACACCAGAGCCTCACTTGCGCCCCCTTCCTCCTTACTGTTTCTGGTGTTTGTAGCTCCATTCTGCCCGACTTGAATGCAAAAATCTGCCCCAATCAGAATCAACGACAGACCTCTGATAAGATGGTGGAATGCAAATTAATGACTGGATACTTTCCCTGATCATGACCCCAAGAACCAGGAATAGAACACAAATCTGACCCTCTGGATCTAACTTCAGAAGCAGAGGGGGCGGATGGGTCTAACATCTAAACCTCTGCACACAACAGTACTGTTACCACTAACACTTGTATCATTATAGCCAGAATGACACATACTATTAATCCTTCCCCTACTAATGCTGTGACTATTCCTGGCACCACTACTCTTGGCCCCACTGCCTCCACTACTTATACTATTGCTACAAGTTCTACTACAAGTGCTACTGGTGTCATTGTGTCAAAACTAGTACACTAGTGAATTTGAGGGTGGATGGCATTCCAGGTATACCAATCGGTGTAGGTCTTAGTCAGCCAGATCTGCAGATGTATATGCTGGTCATGGACTTGTTTTGGGAGAGGGACAGCGATGGGAGTCAGATTAGCAATTATGTAAACTTGTTGGTGGAATGTAAAAGAGTTGTCACTTCCTGTTTCAAGGGTTGAGGACAGTTCATTTCCAGAGTAAAAGTAATGCTTACATAAAAGTAAAAGAAAACAGATCAAGAGTTTTCAATTGGAAGAATTATTGCAGATGTCAAAAAAGCAGTAGGGTGAGTTAAAACATTTTTTTAAATATTGTCTCCTTTAATGTATCTGATTTTCCGTATTTATTTTTTCAACCTTGTTTTCCATCTGCTTATCAAATGTTACTCGCTGTTTGCTCAACTTCCCCACCTTTTTGCTGCCTTGCTTCATTATGTTTATGAGCTGTCCTCTATGCACCGACAGCCATTGGCATAGTGGTGGCCCCTGCAGCCTCCGCGATAAGGCGAGCCCCGTCAGTACATGTCCTGTGAGGGGGCCGCCTTGAGGAAAAATACAATGTTTTTTTTTTTTAAATTAAATATTTTCTTTTTGAAGTCACTCTGCCTTCATAAAGAAAGTATTTCTGTTACAGCATAAGAGAAATCATTTCTTTATGACGGCAGGGTGATTTTAAAAATAAACTATTTCTTTTTGAAGTCGGAGAGCTGTCCCTACCCAATGACATGCAAGCCTCCAGGCTGGAGACCTCCATGTCATGGGGTTGGGAGAGCCCATGACATGGAGGAAAAATGAAATCGTTTCTTTTTGAAGTCACGCTTTGTTCATTTAATCGAAATAATTTCTTTATGAACTCGGAGTGACTTCACAAAGAAACCATATCTTTTTGAAGTAATAGGGCTCCCCTGCACCCTTTGACATGGGGGCCTCAAGACAGATCATCTGCTATCATGGGAACAAGTGTTCCTGGATGCTGCAGGGAGCTGACAACCTCGTTCCCTTAACCAACGGATTAAAGGTAAGAAAATGTATGTTCTTTAAATATGTGTGCATGCATTCAAGTGTGTGCGTGTGTTTTTGTGCATATGTATATAATGTAATTTGTATGAATGAGTGAGTGAGTGAGTGCATGATGTATGGGTGGCTGCCTAGGTGTGCCTGTATGATTGTATGGTAAAATCGTGCTCACTTAAATGTATGGATGGCTGGGTGTGCATGTGTGATTGTATGGTGAAAGCGTGCACACTTAAACATATGGGTGGCTGCCTGGGTGTGTGTGCCTGTATGCTGAAAGGGTGCACACTGACATATATAGGGTGGCTGCTGGAGTGAGCCTGTATGGTGAATGGGTGCACACTTAAGTGTATGGGTTGCTGCCTGGGTGTGCCTGTATGATGAAAGGGTGCACACTTAAATGTATGGTTGGCTGCCTTGGTGTGCGTTATGATGAATGGGTGAACACTTAAATTTATGGGTGGCTGCCTGGGTGAGTGTATAGTGAAATGGTGCACACTTAAATGCATAGGTAACTAAGCCAGGCATCACATCCATGTCTCACACTAAGGCAGCCACTTATGCATTCAAGTGTGCACCCTTTCACCATACACTCACACAGGCAGCCACCTATACATTTAAGCGTTCACCCTTTCAGCATACAGGCACATCCAGGCAGCCACCCATACATTTAAGTGTGCACCCTTTCACCATATGTTAGGCAGCATCATTACCCTTTGGGAACACCACACACAATTAAGACTACAAGTGACAGTACACATTCACCTTTGGTACATGCCTGTACTACACAGTAAAGTGGTAGTGATGGCTGAGCAGCCAGACTTATCGCAAGAGTAAAGTGAGCAGTATCAATAGTTACACAAAAGACAACAATTACTATGGTTCAAACAAACACTGACTCAAGGTTTCTGAGTAAAAGAATATAAAATTTAGTTACACATTTATTTGCAAAACAGTTCACTAAATAAAGCAGCAGAAAAATCACACTCTTAATATACTACACAACACCCAATCAATTCTGGACAAGTTAGGCTCAAAATGAAATGTGAGCAAAATGGCACTCCAGAAATGTAAAAGGGAGGGAAAGACAAGGTTATACAAAATTAAGAAGCACCAACAATTAAGTAGGCAGGGCAATCTAGAAAAGGATTGCTGCAATGAGGATTCAAATCAATAGGCCTGGGCCAATGTTAATGGTTCAGAGTCTTTGCACAGTTCAGAGTAGTTTGCAGTTAAGTCTTTGCCAAGAGTTCAAAACGAAGATGGTCCAAGGAAAAGTTATTTAAAAGAGTAGAGAAGGACAAGCCCTTGGATTGGCGAAAGATTTCAAACACTTTCACAGCAGTCGGACGGCATGAACAACCGGGTTAGAAAAGTACCTCAAACAAAGAAGAAGGCTGTAGCTGAGGCAGAAGTTCCTGGCAGATCCTTCAGGCTCACGGTTCTTGAAGCGATTGTCGGACTGAAATGAAGTAGGAAGACTGGAGGACCTGCACTGCCTAGGGAGGAAACCAGCAGCAGAGCAAAGCAACGAATAAAAGGTGCGCTCCTTAAAACCCAAACAGGGTCAGGTCCTCCTGGATATCCGGTTCACTGTAGCTGTGCAGAGCTAATTCGACCAGGGGAGGGAGGCCTTGCTTGGTGTTTGGTGAACTGGTTAGTCCCACCAGCTCAAGGGAAGAAGATTCCTTGGAGATCTTCTCTTTCGTTGAAGTTTGGAGATTCGGACCCACAGCAGGGCTTCTCCGGGAGGTCCAGTCGTGGTAGTGGTCCTCTTCTTTCAGCTTCTCTTCGGTTCTCTCGCTCCAGTGGCGACTCTGCCTTCCAAGTCCCAGAGACCTGCTTTTGATGCAGTTTTCCCTCATTCACACAGCCTGGCTATCAATCATGCAGCAGGGTGGCTGTACTGGCGAGACAGTCAGCACAGCCAGTCATACAGAGTGCAACATGGGTCTCCAAGGAGACCCTGTGCAGGGAGTCTGAAATCCCTCTCTCACATCCTGTCCCCCTCAGACATTCAGGCGCCTAAGGAGGGCTTCTGTGCAGAAGTCCGCCAAAGGACGGCGAACAAAAGAACCAAACCTGGTTTGGCACACAGAGTAAAACACAAGGAAGACCTTTACATTAAAAAAATGGCAAATAAACCCAGCCTGAACCAAATAAAAGTAAATGGGGTCCAGCGGATTTAAGTTCGAGGCTACTTATTTAGCCTAAAACAGTACCAAGGCTATTTACATAGACTACAGTAGGAAAAATAGGGTAGATATCACTGCCACCAGCCAAATCTTAAAGAAAGGGGAACAAAATAATGTTCCATGAGAAACAGGCCAAAAAAGGATAACTATTAACCCTTTCCAGTACTCTATGGAAGATAGTTTGTACTGGGTCTGTGGATTAAAAAAGACTAATACAGTCAATGGCAACTTTACATGTTCTTGGAGACAGTAGTCAGTCCCTGAAAATGGAGTTTAAAAGTGGGAAGTCTGAAAAAGACAACCCTGTGTCACTGCACTAAAGGTGCTGTGTAACACACAGTAAAAAGATGATGCCTATGGAGTAGGTGAAGCTCCACAGTCTATGAACACAAACATGTTTAAATACACACAGCAAAACAAAAACAAATGTAAGAGTGGGGAAAAAGGCACTCACTCTTACCAGGTGAAAAATAAATCCTAGAAATCCAGCAAAGCTGCTGAGGGACTCAGTAGGTAAAGGAAATTAGCCATTCTGGAGAATTCTCCCTAACACTGCCCCCCAGTCTAAGGGACAGGAGGATTTAATCCACTCCTGGATGAATCTCTTCACTCTAGTTGGTTAAAAACATCCTAGAGAGACCATCAGCATTTTGGTGGTAACATCCTGACCTGTGCTCAATGGTGACATCAAACCCTTGAAGGCAGATTGACCATCTTAGAAGTTTTGGGTTTTCCCCTTTCATTTGCATTATCCATCTCAAGGGTTGGTGGTCTGTTTGAATCAAAAAAGTAGATCCACACAAGTATTTCTTTAGAGACCACACAATGGCAAAACACTCACACTCTATGGTTGCCCGCCTTGTTTCTGGTTCCTTCAGTTTCCTACTGATGAAGCAAATAGGGTGCTGCCTACCTTTCTCATCCAGTTGACTAAGGACTGCACCTATACCTGTATTGGATGCATCTGTCTGCACAATGAAGGGTTGGTGATAATCAGGAGCTCTTAGGACTGGAGCTTGATAAAGGGCTTTCTTCAGGTTTTCAAAGGCTTGATTGCACTCCTCATTTCATCTAAACTTTTTAGGGAATTTTGGAGAGGAGATTACATTCAAAGGAGAAGCTATGGACCCATAGTTCTCAATGAAGTTCCTGTAGTACACAGTAAGACCCAGGAAGGCTCTCACTCGGGTTTGAGTAGTAGGGGTGGCCCAGTTTTGTACAGCTTGTACATTACTAGGAAATTGCCTTATTTCATCTCCTCCTACCTCATGACTAAGGTAGACCACTTTACTCTGACCAATTTGACATTTGCTTGCCTTTATGGTCAAATGGGCCTGCTCAAGGGCCTGCAAAACCTATCCTAAATGATCAACATGTTCTTTCCAAGTAGGGCTGAACACTGCAATGTCATCCAGGTATTCCATGCATAAGTCCTCCATCCCATTCAGAACTTGATTGACCATCCTTTGGAATGTAGCAGGTGCATTCTTTAATACAAAAGGCATAACCTTAAACTGGTAGAGACCTGCTGGGGTTGAAAATTCAGTTTTCTCCTTGGAATGGTCTATCAGGGCTATTTGCCAATAGCCTGACGTCAGATCAAATGTACTGAGGTACTTTGCTGCCCAAGTTTAGCCACCAGTTCATCTGTCCTTGGTAAAGGATGGGCATCAGTCTTAGTGGCTGCATTTAGAGCTCTATAGTCCACACAGAATCTCAACTCCTTGGATCCTGCCTTTGGTACTAGAACAACTGGACTAGACCATGGACTTGTAGATGGCTCTATAACCCCGAGATCAAGCATCTTGTTGACCTCTTCCTTTATGTGGGATCTTACATGTTCTGACATTCTGCAACTTCTGCTTTTTCCAGGTAAACCGTCACCAGTGAGAATGTCATGCTGGCCCCAAGGGGTCAATCCTTGTGACAGTGAAAACAGGGAGACAAACTGATTTAACAGACCTTTGCACTCATCCTGCTGTTCAGATTTCAGATTAGAAGAGAGATTGACTCCTTCTATGTTCTCATCTAAAGGTTGGCCTCTGAGTAGGTCAGGTAGAGGTTCACTCTCCTCCTCCTCTTGAGCTGAAGCTGAAGCAAAGCTACTACTTCTGGTCTCGAGACATATGCCTTAAATGGTTGGTGTGAAAGACTCTGGGAGCCTCCTTAGGTCCGCCTAAGTCCACCAGATAGTTCACCTCTCCAAGTTTGGCCACAACCTTGAAGAATCCTATCCATTTGTCCTGCAAGGACCTCTGCCTTGTTGGCACCAGAAATAGTACAAGCTGGTCTTGAGTAAACTCAACCATGCTGGCCTTCTGGTCATGCCAATGTTTGACCAGAGCTGGACCTGCTTTTAAGTTATCACTAGCTTCTGCCATCATGTGTGACATTCTCCTCCAGAGACCTATCACATAGTCAGTCACTCTGACTGCCTTGGGGGAAGGAGCACCCTCCAACCCCTCCTTCATCAGGGTGAATTGACCTCTGACTGGATGGCCATAGAGAAGTTCAAAGGGACTATAACCAACTCCCTCCTGAGGGACTTCTCTATAAGCAAAGAGAAGGCATGGCAGTAGAAGGTCCCACTTTCTTTTAAGGGGTTCCTCTAAAGCACCTATCATGCTCTTCCTAGTACGATTAAACCTCTCTACCAGTCCATTTGTCTGTGGATGGTAGGCTGTAGAGAACTTGTAAGTGACAACACAGTTTTTCCACATGGCTTGCGTGTAGTGGGACATAACACTGGATCCCCTGTCGGATATCACTTGCTTAGGAAACCCTACTCTCAAAAATAGCAAGTAGAGCCTTAGCTACAGCCTGAGCTGTAACAGTCCTTATAGGTATTTCTTTAGGATACCTAGTAGCATGGTCTACTACAACCAGGATAAACCTGTTTCCTGAAGATGTGGGAGGGTCAAGGGGACCAGCAATGTTGATGCCCACCCTCTCAAAAGGGACTCCCACCACTGGGAGAGGCACCAAGGGTGCCACATTCTTGGCTCCACTCTTGCCAGAGGTTTGGCAAGTGTGACGCTCCTACAGAATTTGTCGACTTCTGAACCCATCTTAGGCCAGTAGAAGTATAGAGAGAGCCTTTCCTTGGTCTTTTTGAAACTCAAATGACCAGCCAAAGGTATGTCATGGGCCAACTGTAGGAACTGGAGTCTGTTTTCTAGGGGCACTATAAGTCTTTTGCAGTCCCCAGGGATAGACTCAGTCGTTCACTGTGGAAGAGGCCATCTTCCCAGTGGAACCTATGCTTTCCAACTTCATGCCCATCAAGTTGAGAAGCTGCTTGTTGTCAAAGACCTTCAAGAGTTGGACTCTCTCTTTGTCCTCTGCTGAAGTCTGCCCTGTTGGGTCCACCTTCTGCCAGTAAAGACTGCAGCTCAGTATGGTATACAGGATCCAGATCTCCAACTAGAGTTACATCTTCTTCCAGATCTGACTCTTCAGAAGCTGGTTCAACCACACAGGGTTGTACCTCACACTCAGCCTCAGCAGGTGGAGGAGTAACAGGTGTGACTTTGGACAATCTTGGGGATGTCCTCATTGGTAGCACAGGGGTGCTATCTGCTTTCTTGTTGGAGATCTTGGGTTTCCCCTTTGCCTCTTTCTTTCCTGAAGTAGCAGTGAGCAATTCCTGTGGACTGGGGGTGATAGCTTTCTCTTTCAATTCCCCTGGAGAGCCTCTCAAGATCCTCTCCCTTGCAGGCCTAGTGAGCTCCTGTTTCCTTTTACTGGGAGGCCTGGGGGTAATAGACACAAATCCAAGAGTTTTCAGGTCATTACCCAACAGGACTCTCCCAGGCACTTCACTCTGCACACTAACAGGTATTTTGACAGTCATGTCATTACACTGGATGAGAGCTGGCAACTGGGGAAGCATTTGCACAAGGCCTCCAGCTAACTAGTTAGGTTTTTGGGTGTCTTAGCAACATCCTCAACCTTATTCACCAACCACAGTTATGCTGGCTCCAGTGTCTCTGATGGCAGGGGTCTCCTGGCCATTTACAAGTACACTATCTTTAAAATACTCTTTAGTATTATCTGGGATGGAATTATAGACATCTAAATTCAGTTGTTCCCATAAACCCAGGGACAGTAAAGAAACACTATCTGAGACTCTCATGGGTTCATCAGCCAGTAGGTCAAGGTTTCCACTTGCCATAGGTATTTCTTCCTCTGGGAGAAGGCTAAGGAGACTGTGTGGACCCCTGAAGGTTTACTCTTACACCTGGGATCCCCTTTCATATGGTCAGTTGACCCACAAACATAACATTTTCCAAATGTTTTGATGAATTGGGGGCTTGTTCCGACCTCCATCTGGTTTGGGTCCAGATGGTACACTAGCCTGATTCGGTTTCCCTTGTGGTTTACCCTTATGTTGCTGTTTGGGGCCCTCTTTTGGATTGGAGGTATGATAATTCTCCTTGTTATCTTTCTTTGGCTGATTTCCCTCATCCTTCTTCTGAGTTGCCACAGAATCCTTGTGAGTAGCCCTATTGGCAACCCACAAGTCAGCAGCCTTAGCTAACTTCTTTGGATCTATTTTCTGAGAATCAGCCAAGTGCTGTTTGAGCTCAAGAGAGCAAGCATCATAAATTGACTCCAACGTAACAAGATTTCTCATACCTTCATACGCGTTTACTCTGTAATCCTTAACCCAACCATCTACGTTCTTCAAACATTCACATACCCAGGTAGCCCAAGGGGTACCATCATGCTTTCTGAAGGTCCTAAACCTCTTAAGGTACTGGAAAAGGGTCTTCCCAAATCTAGCAATTAAAGGTAGCTTCACATGCTCATAATCCATCCTATTGTTAAGTGACTTCAATTCAGCAATCCCACTAAGTCAGTGCCTCGTCTGGGATGCCCAAGGGAAGCCCTTATTTATATATTTTTATGAAAAGTTATACTCTGGATGATAAACCCTTATATTACGCCCCTCTCTTTGAATCCCCCTGACCTCACTGAGCCAAGAAGTAGGTTTGTTTTGCAATTTAAAAGATTTATTGGAAAAATTAAACAATATATATATGTCACACTTTTATAATAAATGAATATTTGATATCACACTTAAGAATATGACAGTGATCAACAATGGATAATATTACAATTGTACGCTTATTTAATTACTTAGGAGTTGGTATTGGAAGGAAAAGGTAACTAAGAATGCTTTTATGGTTTCAAGGAAAAACAATGATGGAAAGAATGCAGTACAGAAATAAACTGATAGGGTTTCACAAGAGATAATATGTTCACTTTTCCCCTTGTGGAAATTCACTCCCCCCCTATGCAATATAAGGAGATGGAAGTAAAGCACATGGTTTTCAGGGATACAATCACAATACAATACGAATTTCAGTTCCCCCCTAGCAAGCTTAGAGAAACAGGGATGGTTTTAGACAAAGGCAAAAGTACTTTTAAATGTGGTATGCAAAGAAGGGAAAAATATGCTAAAAATGATTTTAATTCCCTGTAGGAGGTTCAGGGTAGGTGATAGCTATTTAAGATTAGTTCAAGTCACACTGGCAATACTCAATGAGGGATTAGTAGGTTGAAAACGAATTTTAGCAGTTCAAGCAAAAGACGGCTATCCTTGACAGGAGCTAATTTTTCAATCCGCGGCAATTTTTCGGAATGCGTTGAGCGCGAAAGTTAAATCTCATTCCTAACACACGCGGTTCCAAAGATACGGACGATTTTGTGAAGGTAGTTTCTCAAAATTAAAGTAAACTTCAGAATGAAAAAATGACACATTTACAGGTTTAAATCAGAGAAGGGACACACGATTCTATGATGCAGTTCTGGACAGGTTAAAATGGTTTGAATCATATTATTTTAGACTAAGAGATTGGTTCTGGCACAGTTCTAGCTGAGTACTCACACTATAAATTTGAAATAGGCCGTCAAGATCTGGTCAGGTTTGCTGCGGTTCTCTCGCCACGGACGGTCTTTAGTACCGGTTCTGCTCACAGCGATCTGGTCTGGGTCTGCTAGCGGCACTGTGGTCTGGTCTGGGTCTCTGGTTCTGCTGGTCTGGATCAAGTGGATTCTGGATACAGCACTGCTTTCTGGGTACTGGCACAGGGTTCTAGGCCAGAATCAAACAGCTGGCCCGGCTGTTGAATAGTTTGGTTAGGTTTGCTGGATGCTGAGGCCCGCTGAGAAGAGTCCAGCTGTTTGGGTTAGGCCTCTCTGCTTTAAGTTCTGGCTTGGTTCTGGATCTATCTGGAGTTGAGTTCTGGATCTTGAAGTCGTCCGGCAAAATGCTTCGCAAGAAAATGGAAAGTGAGTGTGTTGCCTGTCCAAAGCAGTCCCTTTTTATGTGTTTTGAAAATGGGTGTGTGCGTGGGCATAACTAAGCCTGCCCCTCACAACTTATCATTGGCCAAGTTCTCCTCTCTCCCTTGATTGGGGGAAGGAATGGAGTGTCATCAGGCATTAATTTTATGGCATACAGAAAGAACACTCCCCTTGTCAATTTGCACACAAATCTATTTTTGATCCAAATACATATTTATCTATGTACCATTTTTCTAATATTATATGTCCAGTTAACATATTTTCTGTAGCACCAAACCATCCGATCCCTGTCTTCGTAAGATGTTGTGTCCACTTATGACAGAATTCTGCCCTTTTCATCAAGAACACAACCTCTAAACTTTTCCAGAATTTACACAAACATGCACAAGGAATATGGGCATCAGATGATAAAGTGTCAGATTTTTAACATACAGACATTCGGAGTAATACCTTATTTTCCGCTACTACCCCCCAGAACATACCACAGAGTCCTAACACCTCTTAAAATGTGCACAGAAAAATGACAAGAATAATGATATTAATTATAGAATTTTGACAAGTTCCGTACTATGAATTATCCATCTTTTTAAAATTATGCTCTGGCCCAGAGGGGTGTGGTTTGAAAAAAGCACATGGTGGAATTTCTGGTTTGTCCACTTCCTCCAACTCAGGTGGCTCACAGAGGCACTGCTCCTCCCAGTTTCTTCCAAGAGGAAACCATTTACGACCCACCCTAATTTAACATTTGCCTGAGCCAAGGAAAGCTCATTGTTCTGTTTGCCTGCTCCCAGGTGCTCCTCCCCTGATTCAATCAGAGAAACAACAGAAGGCACCCAGGCCTGCGAATGCAGTGGCTGGGCAAGTTTCAACTCCTGTCGGGGGTAGTTGCCGGGAAGAATTCAATCTCTTCAAGCCAGGCTTCAGCCAAATGTCACTTTTGTTCCCAGTTTTTCTTCATTCAAATCAAACTTACAATTTTTACACATGCAGCTAGAACGCTGATTCTAAGTTCAAAACTATGACCTTTAAACAGTTGCAACCTATGTGACACTCAAAAGTAGGTCACTGATTTATTTTAAACATTTCAATTTTAGTGGTTTTAAATCCAATTTCAGTTAAACTACTGACATCCACAGCTCAGCCAGTTTTGTTATAAACATTGTTTTGGGCTCTTCATCTTTCCAGATTTTGTATGCACACAAGACCACATTCTGCCAAATGTCTGCTGGTGTTCAGTGAGCTTTTTGAATATCTTGCAATGCTTAAAATAGGCATTTTTAGCTTGCATTTCAGAGAAACAAAGGTGATTTCAAGGCGCTTTTTGAGCTAACCGGCACTGCTGTTTTTCCTTTGGCACCACGTTTCACTCGTGGCACTTCTGGCCCATCCTGCTCGCACTGTTGGGTGGTAGGTCAGGCGACCATTTTGGTGTGCGCAAAACTGCGCGGTTTTCCTGGATTCTGGCGCAAATGTGGGCTTTTCGGCCATCTTGGATTTTGTAAGCCCACAGCACCAAATGTTGCAGCATAATAGTTCAAACGTGGGTCAAGACACCCAACACTATCCCCCTCCCCCAACTCCATCACAACATCAGATGCAACAGTGGGTAGCCTAGAGAAGAGCCAAGGAAGCAACTGATTCCCTGCAATGTCTTGAATCCCATGGTTATATTCAAACATTGCCAACCAAGCCAAAATATCAAGCTTAGCCTCATACATACCAACAATTTCTTTAGGCATACAGGGTCTCTTAGGACTGGAAGACCTTGAAGACTCTGGGAGAGAAGAATTTTCGATAGACAACTTATACATTTCTAAAGCATGATTCAACTCTATTTCTCTGAGTTTAAGTTCTTGATGCTTTTGTTCAGTTTGAGCATGAATACGTTTGAATTCCAATTCAAGCCTCATCTTTTCAAGAGGAATGAATTCAGGACTGAGCGTATGACCTGATGGGGTACCAGTGGACAAAGGTTGAGTTTGATGAGCAGGTAGAGGAGCAGTAAGGCCTACATTGTGAGACAAATCTGCCTCATCTAACTCATCCATAATAACAGAAACATTATCATCCTCATAATTTTCCACATTTGCTGGAGGGTCAGGTATTTCAGACCCACTCTCCAGACTTTGTTTCTCTAACGACCTTTCAATTAATTCTGACTCTTTGGCTTTAACTGAGAGATTCCTTTCTCTACACAGATTTTTCAGATAATCCACAGTGTAACTAAGGAGGGTCTCCTGACTGTAGTTTTCCATATCAGACATGATTAAATGTGCTTTTTAGTGATGTTTAGCCTTGTGGTTAGTTGATCCAAGGTAATAGCAGCATTCTAAGTGCAATCACTATACATTATCCTCACCTTTGTACATGCCTGTATTACACAGTAAAGTGGTAGCGATGGCTGAGCAGCCAGACTTATCTCAAGAGTAAAGTGAGCAGTATCAATAGTTAAACAAAGGACAGCAATTACTATGGTTCAAACAAACACTGACTCAAGGTTTCCGAGTAAAAAGAATAAACATTTATTTACACATTCATTTGCAAAACAGTTCACTAAATAAAGCAGCAGAAAAATCACACTCTTAGTATACTACAGAACACCCAATCAATACTGGACAAGTTAGGCTCAAAATGAAGTTTGAGCAAAATGGCACTCCAGAAATTTAAAAGGGAGGGAAAGACAAGGTTAAACAAAATGAAGCAGCACCAACAAGTAGGTAGGCAGGGCAATCTAGAAAAGGCTTGCTATAATGAGGATTCAAATCAATAGGCCTGGGCCAATGTTAATGGTTCGGAGTCTTTGCAGACGATCACAAAGTTCAGCTTAGTTCGCGGTTAAGTCTTTGCCAAGAGTTCAAAACAAAGTTGGTCGAAGGAAACGTTATTTAAAAGAGTAGAGAAGGACAAACCCTCGGACTGGTGAAAGATTTCAAACACTTTCACCGCGGTCGGACGGAACGAACAACCAGGTTAGAAAAGTACCTTAAACGAAGAAGAAGGCTGTAGCTGAGGCAGAAGTTCCTGGCAGATTCTGCAGGCTCACGGTTCCGGAAGTGACTGTTGGACTGACATGAAGTAGGAAGACTGGAGGGTCCCGCACTGCCCAGGGAAGAAACCAGCAGCAGAGCGAAGCAACGAATAAAATGTGCGCTCCTTAAAACCCAAACAGGGTCCAGTCCTCCTGGCTATATGGTTCACTGCAGCTGTGCACAGAAAATTCGACCAGGGGAGGGAGGCCTTGCTTGGTGTTTGGCAAACTGGTTGTTCACACCAGCTCAAGGGAATAAGATTCCTTGCATATCTTTTCTGTCGTCAAAGTTTTGAGATTCGGACCCGCAGCAGAGCTTCAGCGGGTGGTTCAGTCGTGGTAGTGGTCCTCTTCTTTCAGCTTCGCTTCGGTTCTCTTGATCCAGTGGTGACTCTGCCTTCCAAGTCCCAGACACCAGCTTTTTATTCAGTTTTCCCCCTTTCACACAGCCTGGCTGTCAATCACGCAGCACGGTGGCTGTCCTGGTGGAACAATCACCACAGCCAATCATACAGAGTGGGACATGGGTCTCCAAGGAGACCATGTGCAGGGAGTCCCAAACCCTCCCTCACATCCTGTCCCCCTCAGACATTCAGGCACCTAAGGAGGGCTTCTGTGCAGAAGCCCGCCAAAGGACGGTGAACAAAGGAAGCAGACCGGATTTGGCACGCAGAGTAAAACACGAGAAAGACCTTTAAAAAAAAAATGGCGAATAAACCCATCCGGAACCAAATAAAAGTAAATGGGGTCCAGCGGATTTCAGTTCGAGGCTACTAACTTAGCCTAAAACAGTACCAAGGCTATTTACATAGACCATGGTAGGAAAAAAGGGTAGATACCACTGCCACCAGCCAAATCTTAAAGAAAGGGGAACAAAATAATGTTCCATGAGAAACAGACGAAAAGGGAAAACTATTAACCCTTTCCAGTACTCTATGGAATATAGTTTGTACTGGGTCTATGGATTGAAAAAGACTAATAAAGTCAATGGCAACTTTACATGTTCTGGGAGACAGTAGTCAGTCCCAGAAAATGGAGTTTAAAAGTGGGAAGTCTGAAAAAGACAAACCTGTGTCACTGCACTAAAGGTGCTGTGTAACACACAGTAAAAAGATGATGCATATGGAGTAGGTGAAGCTCCACAGTCTATGACCACAAAAGAATGTTAAACACACACAGCAAAACACATGTAAGAGTGGGAAAAAAGGCGCTCACTCTTACCAGGTGAAAACAAAAAATCCTGGAAATCCAGCAAAGCTGCTGAGGGACTCAGTAGGTAAGGGAAATTAGCCATTCTGGAGAATTCTCCCTAACACATACACTTGACACGCACACCCAGCCACCCAGACATTTAATGTGTACCCTGTTACCATACACTCACACAGGCAGCCACCTATACATTTAAGTGTGCACCCTTTAACCATACACTTTTTAATAGATAAGAATTACATTCTTTAAAGTGTTAATGTTCCTGTGAACTTGGTGACTTGCATGTATTGAATTTTTGGATTGGTGTTACACTACAAAACAATTGCAAACACTCTGGCTTTTTAGTCAGTTTTTCTCAGATTGTGTGCTGTATAATGCATGAAAACAGATGTTTATACCGTTCTCCTAGTACTGTGTGCGGAGTATCCCTGCAGGAGCACGTTTGTGCGTATTGCGCAAACATGGTAATCTAGGTTGGCCCAGAGGGTGGCACGACCCATGATTTGTTTCCGAGCTGGAGGGGAGAAGGGGGCCCACATTTTGTGCTACGCCACTGCTGAGACTAAATGCTCCATACTCCTGATGTTGCCCACCCAGTGTCTGTCATCAGGGATCTACAATCTGAGTCTCCCCAGATGTTTTGGTCTACTCCAATCAGTTCTAGCCAGCAAAGTCAATGGTGAGGAATCGTGGGACTCGTAGTCCAAAACATCTGGGGAGCCTGAGACTGCTGATCCCAGGGACTCCAGGCAC
Organism: Ambystoma mexicanum; assembly: GCF_040938575.1. Lineage (NCBI taxonomy): Eukaryota > Metazoa > Chordata > Amphibia > Caudata > Ambystomatidae > Ambystoma > Ambystoma mexicanum. Next base: position 332,434,168 of record NC_090934.1, on the reverse strand, counting down.
AGAAGTCTATGTTCTTCCAGGTGCTTGGAAACTAGCGTTTTTGCTATTATGTTTCAGGGATCTGGGTCCAATTTCAGAATCTGAGGGGCAGATGCTGTTTTGCTGGGGTCGTTACCTTTCTCTTAAATATAGAAACAACAAAGAAAACAATTTCTGGCAGAGAGTGGTTCTTGGTAATATAAAAGGAAATAAAGCTGGCGAGTTAGCTCAGTGAGTCGATGGCTTGAGAGGAGACCTCTGATAGACCTGCAGATCTCATGTTCGAATCCTGGCATTACCAACTCAGTCGTTCGAGGATGGTACATTAGATAATGTTAAAGAGCGCAATGTTAATGTCCATATAAAAAGATCTGTTTACAACTGTATGTAAAAGAGCAAAACACACATCTGTTTAGTGGGAAAGTCACAAGTTTTATATAAACTCTGTTCCAGGCGACCAAACTTCCTCAAAAGAGAATCCAAAATCTTCTAAAAAGAAGAATTGAACTAAATATATGTCTCAGTTGATTTTCCGCTGCGGGGTTGTGAAATTATGTTCACATACCCAAACAATAATCGCTCATCCACGTCATGTCTGCATGACTCTGCAGAAAAAGGCACTGGTGTCAGGTCATATGGAAGTGGGGGGTGCCCTCTGCGTAACATAATCTGCACAAGAAATGCCACTGGGCTGTCCCTGCCACACAAATAAATAAACAAGAGGGTATGCACCCAAGCATGCATGCCAATATGGCAATTTCCATTCTGGAGATTAAAGTTCAGGGTATCCCACCACCTCCCATCCTACAACCCCCGCCCCCCCCCCCTGTCAAGTCAAAGGGTTGCCAGTTAGTCCACAGTGTGGGCAAGCCCCGTTATGGTAAAAGAGCAGTAAAAGCACACGGGAGCCAGTTTATTGAGTGCACTTTGTGTTTCTATAGGTATTGCCCCAAAATGGCAGGAATAAAATGCGGAATTTGCGTTTACTGTGCATTCTGCTGGTCCAAAAAATTCGAATCCCATAATGCCGAACATGGGGAGCGGGGGTTGCGGAGTGTCCATCACTTCCATGACATTGGAAGCGAGTGACAATAAAATAAAACCCAACAAAAATTCAAAAAGGAAGAAAGAACCCTGCGGCGCCAGCTCCGACCCACGTTAGTGGGAGGGAACGGAACTGACGCTGCAGGGAAAGAGGAGAGTCGGCGTCACACACTGAAGTGTGCCGCCAAAAAGATAAGTAGGGGGTGGGGGATGAGGATGCCAGGGACAGTGATCTATATGATCACTGCGCTGCGAAATTTTGAAATTCGAAATTTTCAGACTTGCATTGTCACGCTGCGCAGTAATCACGTAGATCCTTTCTATAGATATACATTCATACCTTTTCAAAACATTGAGTGTATTTGTTTCTTGTGCAGACTGAACGTTGAGTTCATTTGTTTGATGTACAGAATGTTCACATATATTTGTATCCATTGAACAATATTATGCCACCAGGCCTCCTCATTGGACCCTCTTGGAATGGACAAAGAACAGGTGGCATGTCCAGGAAAAAAAGTGGTTGAATGGAGGCAGTTAAAAAAAAAAACTCCCTGGGAGCGGGAGTTCACTGGAGCAGCACAACTCAACTTTGTATTGAGGGCCTCATCTCTGAGGCTGGTTTACCCCGCAGCTCGGAGCAGATGGCATTCTGGGGTCGCAGAGAGGGGACAGTCTATGGCGCCTGCAGGACCTTGCGGCTTCCCTACATTACCCACAGCGGGCCTCCTTCTCCACTTGCAGGAGTGCAGAACTCGGCATGCATCCTGCAGTTTTACTTGCACTCCTTCCAATAGATCTATGCACTCTGCTTGGGTAACTCCTTGGTTCTGCACACCGCCCGCATTCACTTTTCGGATCCTCCACCGAGAGTCATTACGGGGCCTCATCACAAATGAATCAGTTCTGGACAAGCTGCCAATATAACAGCACGCAAGCCATGAATAACTGGCACATTTTCTCTCATCTGTCCAAGGGCATTCTGGGATTGAAAACCTGACAATATAGCTACTACACTGAATGTTCCTAAGCTTTCCTCCACGCTCCGGAGGTGTGTTATGTGCTTAGTCACGAATGTCTGGTGTACATATAATACGGGAGTGCCTGGCACCACCACTGGCTAACACCAAGAGGGAGATAAAGAGAAAACACTAAAGAACAGATCATCAAACCCAACTTGTGCTGTGTGTTCCATGCATTGTGCCACCGTTATGTATTGCCTCATTGCAACCCTGTGTTAAATTGACACCAATAGCATATTCTCCTTTACCTCTACGGGGATTAGGGTCAACCTTTTCTTGTATTAGTGTGTTATGGGTAACATGTCACCTTTCACACATATTAGTTACAAATCAATGCAATATAAGTACACAACCATTATACATCAAGTAAGACAAATAAGAAAATGATGCATCAATTCATAACAAGATGCTCAGACAAATAGCAAATAACATGTATCCACATTGTTCCAAATAATAGTTGGGTAGGTTTCATTGACAGCAAATTTAACCTGCTAACTGGCATCACCAGTAGTTTCATAATATTCGTGTTAGCTATCAGGATTAATCATTACCAATGATGCTTAACATCCCATAGGCAGCTTGGGGAATTTGTATGCAATATTGAGTGTCCACAAAAGGACCACAATCGTTCGGATGGAATGTTACCAATATAGTAAACATAAGCTCACAAAATTGTTTTGTATTCCTCATACAGTCTAGAACATTGCATAACAAGATTTTGTGAACTTTCTAGTTTGCATTTTGTTTGCATAGGTGGCAGGTTCTTAATGCTATTGGTAATCTATATCTAGCTAGTTTTTGTTATAATTGATACATAATGTTGTAGCGCAAGTCCGAATTGTTGATTTCATTTTTTTGTTAAGTGCTTAATACGTGACCATCAACATTCCAATCTGGGACTCAGTGTAAGCTGTAAAATGGGTTGTTACAAGTTTTAGCACATAGTTTTGTTTATCTTATTCTTACGACTATTAATTCGTTTGCCCTGAATAGTGATACCCTGTGACTTGTGAAGTTGTATAAAGAGTGTGTTGCGTTTGTATAAGATCATGGCACCTAATGAAATGAGTTCTCATTCAAGTCTTATTGCTTGAATTGGGACACTTGAGGTAGACCCGATGTTAGCCGCCATACACCTCCTTAAGTGGATCAAACGAAGTCCTGTGATTTTCAAAGCATGTTTCTCGGGCATATGATACTGAAGGTAATATTGATATTTTGAAAATGGTTAGCAGACCCAATAATGAGTAGCCCAAAGTTTGTCTGGTAAAGGTGTTTATGCATGAGAATGTAGCTTTATTGTTTGCATTAATATTTGCTTGTATAATTTCATCACTTTTCATATCAGACAAAAGATAGACACACTATATAACTGCTGGATGGAGGCGCTGTCAAGTCTTTCTCCCTATGACCAAGATTTTAGTTATATCATAGTTTATTGTCAATTTGTTGTTCTTTGCATACAATGTCAGTGAGTTTAATGATCTTTTGAGGCGAATGGGGGTGTGATCCATCAAGATGATACCATCCATCTACAGAGTATGCGTGGAAGACATTTTTGGCAGAAAGACATTCACTATGGCAAGTGCTTCAGGCGTGTCGGCTATCATTTGCTGTCCTTTTGTCGACAGGAGTTCTTTCAAAGTATTTTACTTCAAAAGAAAACTCATTGAAATATATTAGGTGGGTGAAAGGGGTGAGATGCGCTTGGGGAAGGGTGATTAGTGTCGAGGAAGGGGTGACTTGGGAGGTACCTCCTCCCCAAATAAAATAAATTATATATATTTTTAATGAGTTTTGTCGCAGAATTCCGTTGCCGTAAAATACTTCGAGGGAATTCCTGTCAGCAAAACAACATAGAACCGTCAGCTAAAGAGCAGGGGTGCCAAGACACATCCCTGTTTAAGACCTGACGAAGTCTGATAGGATGGAGTATAGTTTCCCAATGTTATTTAGCCGAACCTTTACACTAGTGCCAGTGTATAGCTGTTGAATCACGGAGAGTCGATCAGGAGCCAGATTACAGAAACGTTGCACCTGTGCAAGTGCACATTTGCACGGTATTAGCACTAAGCAAAAGTTTGCCCTATTTTTAAAAACACTGGGACATATTAGAAAACCATTGCATCATGACAAGTGCATATTGGCATGGTATAAGCACCATATCAAAATGGTCCCAATGCAAAAAAAGATACATTTACGATGCGTTTTTGCACCAGGGCTAAGTTTGCCATACTGCTAATACCAATCCGTATTAGTACTAGGAACTGTGCCCTGGTACAAAAATGTAGCCTAAATGTATCTTTTTTTTACAAGGGCAATGTTTCCCTGGTGCCTATACCATGACAAACATCACTTGTCATGGTGCAATGGTTTTCTAATATGTCCCAGTGTTTTAGGAAATAGGACAAAGTTTGCCCTAGTGCTAATGCCGTGCAACTTTGCACTTGCACCGGTGCAACGTTTCTGTTATCTGGCCCCTGGTAGTATTCGAAGAATGTTAATTTATCCATGGGTTTTGGAATGTGGGTTAAACCCCTTGTCACACCTTTCCTTCCATTCCATGGGCTGGCTATTCCCACAGAGTACCTGCCCCTTCCTACCCAAAACTAATCCTCCTAGGATCTCTTTGAGCTAGGTCTATTGAACAGTACCATGAAACTTTGTGCGGTGTGTGCACTATTTTTAAACAGTGTTCTGAGGGTTAACAGTTAGACTGTAGCTGTGAATGCACTCCTGCTTTAATACAACATTCTTAACCAAGTGTGCCTTCACCACTTGATTTTTAAGCAGGATGTGTGTCCTCAGATCTGTTCCTTGAATTCCTTGTAGTAAAGACCCATAAAAATGCATTAGTAAAAATGGACTAATCTTTCCTATATTTCTTGAAACAACTTCATTGTGATACACATATACGAGTTTGCCTTTCTCAAATAGGTAACTGGGGCAAGTCTATTTCAACCAATAGAGGATTGAAGCATGGCGGTGTGCTTGCCCTCATCCTATATAATCTATGTGTCAGATTTCAAACCATCTCTAATATCTGTGAACAATTATCCCCCAGGTTTGGCAGTGAGGTTTTTTACTGCCTTACATATGCCGACGACACAGTCATTTTCGACCATATGCCAATGGGACTTCAGAGCTCATTGGACGCATTCGATATGCAAAGGAAAATGGGCTAATGGTAAATGTTGCAAAGACCAAAATCATGGCGATTGGGAAGAGAGTTTACGGGGCTCCGTCCTTTATTTGGAAAATGGATAGCTTGGTACTGGGTCAGGTAATTGAATACAAGTACCTGGGCATGACTATTAGGGCCTCTAGGGAACAGAGTCATGTGGGAGAGATTGTTTCCTCCAAAGCTTGGATCAAATGTCTCACCCTCAGGAGAATTGTGAACAGATTGGGAGGGGATCTGTTGAGGCCAAGATCAATGTGTACACACACTCGATTACACAAGGTATATTGCACGCATTGGAGGTGCACCCGGAGAGCTCAGTGGGCTGGTGCTCAGTTGCCTGGAGGCAAAAATATTACACTCACTGCTGGGACACCTAGCTCAGTACCTGTTCAGGCAATTAGCCGCAGACTTGGCTTACAGTCCCTGAAATCTCTCTGGAAGGTTGCTGTGCGTAGGTTGTGGGCTAAGATCTCCTTTGAAGACCCACAAAACCAAGCCTCTTGAACCTCACAGTGAGAAATTCTCAAATGGTTTCCAGGAATGTCTGGTTTATAGAAACTGAACAGACAGTCCTGAGACGTTTCTCGGACATTGGTGTGAGTGATGTACCGAAGTGTGCGGTCGAATTCCATCTTGCCAAAATTGAGGAGAAAACTCGTTATCAAGACGGAATATCATCCTTAGCCCAATTGGCGCACTGACCCAAATATGTACAATACTCCCATCAAGGTCAGTTTGGGGACACACCTCAGACGTATCTTATTAAGCTGCTCACTCCTTTGATGGTCCATTTTATTCTATCTCTAAGGTTAGATATTTTGCCAGTCTTGAGAGATGAGACTCTGTAGAATTTGCGGGGAAGTTGTAGAGACCTAACACAAAGTCCTAGGCCTCACAGTTTGTATGATAAAGGATATGTCAAATTCAAAAATGTTGTACATGACAAATCCTGGAGTCTGTTATATGGGGCAAAATCACATGTTGTAACCTCAGGGGCGCTCCCTATTTGGAACATTGTGAAAACAAGATTAATGGTATGAGCGGGTCAAAAAATACTATCGAACTGCCCTGTGTGAACAAAATTAAGATGTATTTGTATTGCAGTTTTATGTATGATTTTTTTTATATGTAGCGTGAAAGGTTAATTTAACCAAATGCACTTAATAAAAGAAAAAGCCATCAATTTTGACTTTGGTATTGATACTCGATACTGTCATCCCATGCCCTGATGCTCACACCATTTTCCAGCTGTTATCAATGTATGGCCAGGTAGGATTATTATGGATGTGCCCAGCAAATGCCCAGCCAATGCCTATCCAATGCCTATGCAAAAGCCAAACGTGTGGTTTTGTTATCGTTTGTAATTAGTTGTTCTTTTTTTGTTTTTGTTATTACTTGGTCTTGCAGGTTAGTATTGTTATATTTGTATGCTGCTTTGATGCCTTTACTGGCTTTTTCCCCGCACCTTCATTGGTAGATTGAAAGGGGAAATATGACATTGGAAGTTTGAAAGGGTGTAGGTTGGCCGAGTACTGCATACACACCAACTCTGAATCCTGAAGGGCTTGGCCAGGTCAACACTGCCTTACGTTTCAGTGTTCTGTAGGGTATCATAAGAATAATCTGATGGGTACAGGCAGAGCTCCAGATAAGGGATGCACCAGCCTGTGTCACTTCCTAAATACAGTCCAATAATCCCAACAAATGCCCAGTTATGCAACTTTAATTGCTGAGATGATGTGTTCAGACCAGTGGCATGAGCAGCACATTCCACAAAGTGGACCTCTACTATGATGCTACTTGATGTGAATATGGCCTAAATTAACAAAACCGTTTATTTAATGAATGTTATTTCTAGCTGGGTTACATGAAAAATATCTGAAGTTTTAAATTAAATATATTTCCACTGACTAAAGATACAGCAGTTGATCCTTATCCATGTGAAGCTCTTCTAGATTGGTTGAGGGATGAAGATTACCTCCAGACTCTAAATGCAGAGATGCAGAATTCAGCAGTAAGCACTTTTCCTGAAACCTTTACTAAAACAACCTATAGTTGCTAGTTCAGGGGTCTTCAACCTGCAGCTTTCCAGATGTTTTGGACTACGACCCTCCTCCCCCATGACCCCTCACCATTGACAATGCGGCTAGTGCCAATGGAAGTTACAGTCCAACACATCTGGAGAGTCAAAGGTTGCAGGGTCCTGCTCTAGATCAAGTAAAAAACCTGATGTGCTTAAAGTATATCACGTGCCATCTCATGTTCCTAGCCTAATATATTATTTCGAAAACACTATACTGTTATACTGAAGTGCCAGGTGCCACAGTGGTGACAAGGAGGAAAACACAAGGTGGTAATTATAACAAGGACGCTGATGCAGTAAATTCCCCTCTGGGAAAGCACAGAAAAATTGTACCAGTAAAATGAAGTGTAGAGGATTTGAAGTGAGTCGCTGAGAAGAGTCTAAAAGGGATTGGTACAGTCATATTGTCATCTGCTGACTATATTCGATTCTAGAAACAACACCCAGATGTGAAAGGTGTGTTGTAACTCCCCCAATGCTTTGTACTGGTTTACTAGTGATTAGGACAATATGATATGTATAATGATTCTGCATTTATTGTGTCCTACAGTGATGATTATGGAGTTTATTAAGAATACTCAGATACATGAACACTCGTTCTTGAATGATACTGTTACTGATATAGATAGATCAGGATACAGGTATCTTGTCTCCCATGGCAACTATGATGTTCACTGTACCTATATCTGTCTTTCTGGTCACTACATAGATTCCTAACTGCATTGAGGAGCCAGTAATTTGCCTTCTGCAACAGAGTAAGGTGTTACACAGAGGGGGACAGAAAAGGAAAGAAGTAGACCAGATATGGAATGGGGCGAATTGCACGCTTGCAGCTTGGGGTACCTATAAGGGGCAAAATCTAAAAGGCCACCAAGGTCACTTAGAAGAAGCCACTGGGCGTATCTCTGGTGAAGAACTATCCAACGCCAATACTAATATTGGTGAATTACACATAATAGGAACACTCAGCAAGCTGACCACAGACTCTTTGCAACAGATGATTAAAAGCATGGTGACCGCTGGAAGAGAGTTGCAGTTGGATATGTCATGTGAAGAGGTGGACGGCTAATTGAAAACGAGCTGATCATCATCAGAGAAGATGTTCAACATAACAGCTGGCTGTGAATCCTTGGAAATAATTCTGGAGTACCTGAGTGCCTGTGGTACTAGGGAAACTTTGTGGAGGAACAGTGGATGGTTCTGTGAGCTGAAAGACTGCACCTTTACAACTAAAGGGGCAATCAAAGGCATCTGGACCTCCACCAATAGAGAGGGCCCGGTCCGTGGGCATGGTGCAACTGGGACTGAATATCACAACAAGTGTGAGAAGTAAGAATGCCTGCCTGGCAGATCGGCCAGGTATTGCACATCTGCCCCGGGGAAAACCCTTGATTTTTGGTTCAGAATTAGCTCATCCTGCCCAGTTGCAGACTCTTAATTTAATAGGAACAGGACAGGTACTTTTAGTAGAGAATCAAATCGGCTGGTAGGAGGAAGCCTCTGGATTTAAGTTAACTGTAAAATGAGTGTTTTGAGGAAAAGATAAGTATAAACTTGGCTTCCGTGTCTCAGACAGATGTATATTTCATAGTACATGCATACTCCACACAGTTTAACATGTTCTGGCAGCAGTAGAGAACAAGCAAGTGGAGATCCAACAAGGCTTTCTGAAAGATTGGCCCAAGTTGGTACCCGGGAGGATTGAGAATGTGGAGAGTTTAGCATCAGAAGTTAGGAAGATTACAGATAAACTTACAGGTGTTGAAAGTATTGTTTATATAGCAGAAGGATGATTTAGAGTAGGGCATTGTAGGGCCACTCTGCACTCCAGGACATATTGGGCCTCATTACGAGTTTGGAGGTAGCCATGCCGTCATTACCGGCATGGCTACCTCCAAACTCGTGTCTGGGTCCGGGTCCCGAAAAAAGGGAATTACCGGCCATTCCGACTTTTGCGGGCCCGGTAATTCCCATTTTTGGGACCCGGACCCGGTATGTCCCCATTCCCATTTGAGCCCCCAAAGTTTTGAATGCAAAGGATCGAATGACCAAAGGGTCGAATCAAAAGGACCGAAAACCAAAGTGTAAAAAAAAATGTTTTAATTTTTTTTTGTGGGGTCCACCCCTAAACCCCCTTTTTTGGTTAAAAAACACTTTTTTCAAAAACGGAAACCCAAACAAAAAAAATTACAAAAAAAAAAAAAATTCGACCCTTTTGCTTTAGGTCAAATTGACTCTCACCTTTGGCATTCAATCCTTTTGAATTTGGTACTTTAACTGGACACCCTTTAACAACATGTGAAACTAAGAGAGTGCTTATTAATAAACATTGCCTTACATGAGAATGTAGAGGTAGAGAAGAAAGGCAGAAGGTTCATGGTCCTTTCTGAGAAGGATTTACAATTCCATCTAAAGAGAAAAATGAAAATGACAACGTTTTCTTTGGTATGTTGTATTAGTTGAGCAGGAAGTGTGGAAAGTGGGTCTGTGAAAGTGCGGATCCCCATCTCAGAAGCTAAAATGAAGTTGAGGGACATCATTGCAGGACACGAACGGGTTTGGGGAGGGTGATTAAACTAGTCAGAGGATATACAAGCTTTTTTATATATGAACACTTTCTTTTTCCCTTTCAATGCCTTTGCCATGACCATTGCCCTCGTATTTTTTTATTTTTTTATTATATCTCAGCAGACTCTGTTGAGGATTTCCCCCAGCACATTGGCAGAAGGCAATGCTTGAAAGTGACATTACGAACTGAGCATGCGAACCCAATGAAATGCTGTTGACTGTACTGGTTCTACCCAGTATGGACAGTGAGCCCCTTATAGATGACCAGCTGTGCATCGAGGGTGCATGACCCTCACACAAGTTGTCATCATGATCCAGAACTCGACTAGAAGACCACGTGATGCTTGGGGAGCATGGAAATAGCCGATTGACTTTCGGGACAATTCCATTTGTTTATGGGTGTGGGAAACTGCGTGCCGGAAGGCCTATGCACGGTCTTCGAAGATGCAGCGTTGAGCACCTTGAGGAGTACAATGGGAGCAGAGTTAGGGTTGGAGCAGGATGGTTGGGTGTCAGGGATAGGATGGGAGGCTGTCTATTTTTCTGGAAAGAACCCACTATTCATAAAACCTATGCCTTCTCATCTACCGAAAACCAAACCTGCTATTTTTTTCAACTTTGACAATGGCAACAGTTGGAAAATGGTCTCACTATCTTGGCATATGAAATGAGTGCCTGGAAAATGCTTAGCTAATACCTACATATATGACAACACAGTTGGTTTTACCAGTGCTTGTTTCTAACTAGCATTCAATGTGATGACACACATATTACTTATAAATCAAGGGGCTGAGGGCAGATGGGTGAAGACAATTTTACTATTGTAGGAGCCATTTTACGGCTGAAATCAAGCCATTAACTCGCAGAAGACCGATTAGAAATAGCACTGTTGGCTCTATGCAGCACAAAGTTGGATCTTACAGCATGATAGTGTTAGCTCAAAAAAGATCCCTGGAGGATGGGAGTTGAAGGGCAGGCTGCGGGTGTTTACGAAGCCAAAAACACCCAAAATACGTGTATCTAGTCGCCTATCCTCCCACTATTGGTACTCCAGTGCAATAGTTTCACCTTCTAGGTGTCACAAAATAGCTCATACTAAAAAGGGTTATGATAAAGCAGTCAGGTTCTCTCTTGGGGAAGAGCAGGATACTGAAATTCCAGGGGATTAGAAAAATAACATTTTGCTACATAACAATGTGGAAAGCAAAAACCTCAAGTTCAATAAAGTTTAAAATCACACCTAACAGACACAACCAACCACGAAAATATATTTTTTTCTGCGACAATGTACATATCTTTATGTTGCCCTACCACCATAAAATCAACTGCAACAGAATCGTGAAATAAAATGTGGGATACAGCTGGACATGATGGGAAATCGGTCAAAGTGTTTCAGCTGATTGATTCAGAAAAGTCACATACAGCCTTCCTCCGGACTCCATATTTGGACATTCTGACGTACGCGGGCACTATTCAATTCTGCAAAAAACAGAGGCATGGTAACAATTGTAAGTATTAGTTACTAATGTCTAATTACCGTTATATGTAGAATGAATGGAACGATGTGGCCTGGCATCAGGTGAGTCTATCTTTGGAAGCATCTTCAATTGATTTGATTTGTAGATTGTTTTTCAATATATCTCCCAGTGTTTCCCTTCCAGGTCATCAGCCTTACACCCACTGCACCCAGGGTTCCCATGGCTCCCTCTTCACCTCCATTTGAAGGGGAACCAGCAGTGCTGCAGCCAGTATTCAGTCTAAGTTTCTCATCTGCTAGCGTTAAAGGAATGGTTCGGTCAACATTTTTTATTGTCCCTACGGGTCAGCCATGTGTTTTTAAGCCTAAGTCGCTTGATTTTAGAAAAATTTCCTATGGACCTTACCCGAGTTTTCGTCCATTAAACACACACGAAAACAGGCATCAGGGAGCTGCCATTTTGTGATAATCCTATAATTTCCCCCATCGCCCTGGCTGACCTGCTTTTGCGGCACTAAATCATATTCCCCACCCCTGAGCCTGTCATCAGCAGACGCGTACCGCCCATTTCACAACGCCAAAGCACGTCTCGTGTCAACATTCGCTCCGCTTCAGCTAATGACGTGTCGCCATGGAAATGTCAGGACGCCTCTTTCCTCAATAAGTATAAACAGACCGTTTCACAACACACAGCAGCAGATTTTCGATTCCATTCCTCTCTCTGTGTTACTTTGAGTATTCTGTGACTCATGTCTGTGCTCTGGTCAGCTACCTTCGTTACTTGTAGCCCGTGTGGACAGATACCAGTACCACCGCTATCAATTATTTTAGTTTGTGCAACACACAATGGATACAATAATGCCCTACATGTACGAGCCCGAGTATACCGAGGAGGAACTACTGGAAAGGGAAACACGCGAAAACGATGGGGCTTCGGACAGCAGTTGGCAGGATGAATCAACGGATGAAGACACTGGACCTAGTCGCATGGACGGTGTTTGTACCTGGTGCACATGCAATCGGTGCGAGCTAATGCCGATCGAGGAGGAGAACTGCTGCTGCTGTGAAAACTCGGGATGCGTGGCCTACATTTCGGAAGGCAAGCCATGACCGCAATGCATCACTGAGCTGCCAGACTTCAGGGCAGCCTGCCTCACACGGCCTGTGTTGAGGATAATGATGGTGCTTATGCACGAACTTCGCGCAACTATTCGTCCTCGCAATCCGAGTAACGAGTAAGTATACTCTGCTTGTCATGCCACTCCCATTTCATGGTCTTCTACTATATCCAAAATTACATCTACATATCATTGTAACGCATGAAAGTCTTTCAATAGTGTGCAGTGTCTAGATAGCATTTGTCCGAGCAGAATGCCATTAGTTACTTATCTTGGTCAATTAAAAACAGTTTGTTTCATTCCTTTCACAGGTGGTACAGGCTGGTGGCCTATCATTCCTTTACATGGTGGCTTCACGGGAGACTTGGACACCGCGTTCGAAGAGTGATACCCGCCTGTGCCGTTCGTGCCATAAGAGAAATGTTCCTGAGTGACAGCGGTCAGTACAGGGGATTTTCTCTCGCTGTGCTGCAACCTGAACTGTACAATGTGTAAACTTTTGTATTTTTGTGTCATCAAAATAAGCTACAAAATAAAACACCACATATATTTTAACAACGGTTGTTTCGATTTTAAAAAAAAATCAAGTGTGTCTCCATTCAAGGATGGACGTCAGACACCTGTGCTCGGAATGGGTGAAGTTCAGGTCGCTGTGAAGCGGGGTGGTCACTATCTAAGCTAACATAATATATTATCAATAATGCATGCACTAAATAACACTTGTTCAAATTCTTTCAGTCAGTTATGTCTCTATAAAAGTCACACATATATCAATACTATCAATGAACATTGGATTATACGGGCCTTAGGTCAAGGGTCTTGACCACTATAATACTACGATATACTACAGTAGGGGTCTAATGTTAGTTGGGGATCTGCTAGGTGGCCATCATGGTGTGGCACATGAAGAGAATACCTTGCAGGGACACAGGGTCAGAATGGCAGTAACTTTCCACTGGCGAGGGTGCGTGGGCAAGGACACATTTGTGGAGATGAACGAGCCATGTGCTTGGTTCAGGCCGGTTCACATGCAGGACCGTGATCTCAGAGAGTGATGTGTTACATTTATTAGCTGTTGCAAATACCTCTGGAGTTTTCCAGTCAGAGTGGGAACGAGGCTGTGGGCCATGTGCTCTGCGCGCTGTACTATCGCAGTGAGGCCTGGTCACCAAAATGGAGCCGAAAGGGGGTACAAAAATGGATGCCCCGTGTCCTGCTCAGTGTTCCCATCTACGCAAATGTCATGCAAAGTTAACATCACATAAGGGCAAGGGACGGGCACAAACGGCCAAGGTGCCAAACTGCATGTACACTTCAAAAGGTATCCCACGCCCAGGGGCCATCGCTCACATGGCCTCCTCAGACCCCGTGTCTCCAGGCAGGCCTCCCCTGAGGTAGGTCGCCCCCCTGCAATCCACATAAGTGTGTCTCCATTCAGCAGTCTTCCTGTGCCTTATCTGCACGCCCCAGGCCCATCCATCCCTCCCCCTCTATCAAAGGCGGTTCGCACCCGGGGATGAGCGCTGACATGGGGGGCTGTGACGGGCGCAAACGGCCAAGGTGCCAAACAGCATGTACACTTCAAAAGGTATCCCACGCCCAGGGGCCATCGCTCACATGGCCTCCTCAGACCACGTGTCTCCAGGCAGGCCTCCCCTGAGGCAGGCCGCCCCCCTGCAATCCACATAATACCACGACATACACACGTCATTCATTCACAAACACACCCCTGTTTCTAATACTTTATAAACCACTTGATATGTCTCATGAGAACATCTTTGTGCTTTGCAAGTCAACTCCTGAACCTTCTACCTGAGAAGCACTGTGATCTATGCTAATCTGCTCGTCGCCGTGCTATCTGTGACCGCTTCGAGCAAACTCGTCAGTGTGCTACATGTGGCCATCTACCTGTTCTCCTGCAACATACTGCTCGCCTGCTGAATCCAACTGTTTGTTGGTCAAGGTAAGGCCAAGTATCCTAGTCATATTTCGGTCATTTTCACATTTCAATCTATTTATTACAGTACCCGATAGAGCTATGGTCATTGGTCTCATTGCTTTTGACTTGAGTTTCAATTGTTATGCTATCAATAGATCTATTTATTTTCATCTGTGTCAATTGTCATCGAATTGCATCCTTCGGGGGTCCAGTCTATAATGTAAGCATGGTTCCTTTTCGTGCAAGACAGGACATCCAAGGGACGAGTCACATGTTCAGAGTTTAGTCACATAATTTAAAAAATGTCTGTAAATTATGCAAATACTAAGCCGCACATGATGAACTGGTATAGTTCCGGTGACCAAAACAAACCTTGCATTGAGCATGGTATGGTTCATTTACTTTTTTATGACATTTTTATTCATCAAGGTTTTGTAATAATCTTGATATTTACTTTTCAGAATTTTCAACAATGCCTGCCTGTTCGATTAGAGGTTGCCCTTCGAAGACCCATGCTAAATCTGAAGGCACTACAATGCATATGTTCCCGAAAACTGTTGATCGAATAAGAGAATGGGTCAGACATTGCGGATATCCACTGGATGAGCTGGAAAGTAGAGTCCAACAAGTCTTTGAATACAAGAGGGGTGATCGATACCGCATCTGCAGCCGGCACTTTCCCTCGAACATGTACACCACATCCTGGGTAACAAAGAAGAATAAACGGCGATCAACACGAAAATTGCTCACAAACGCTATTCCCACTCTATTCATCCACAATCCGCCACTGGTGAGTCAAGTGTCCGTTTTTAGCTTTAGGCCTTGCGGTAGTGTGTAGGTAGCCCAATGGATTCATTGATATTTTAGGTGTTGTTTCCAATTTGTAATACTTTCGACATTGATATGAGTGTATCGCTTTTTGAATAATGACATTTATCAATATATTATTTTTAGATTTCATAACCCACAAACGAAATGTATATATGGGCACAGGGAACTGTGCTATATTGCGCATTACTCAAGTATTCTGTCTCCTTACATGGCAAATTTAAATATTGGCATTTCATTATCAAACAATAATTTACCTTTACAACTTCTTGACTATCACTTGAATCTGAAGCAAGAACATTCTACTTCCGTCACGTGCTCGCAGTTATCAACCACTTCTAGCGCGTATCAGGTAATCATACTTGGCTATTCCGCTACAGACTTGTTTTATGCATGTCAAGTAATAGTTTGTATGTATCGTGTGATTATTTTACCAATTGTTTGGTTAGTGCTTTCCAATTGATATACACCTTAGTTGTCGTCCCCTGGTGTTTGTTTTTAGTTATAATTAGTGTTATCCATACTAATGCAAGTACTGTCTTTCAGGGAGATGCTGAAGCGTCCACCACATTGACAACAGCCCTAGATGTTCTTCAGCAGCCCGAGGTATGGATACTGACAGTTCTACTGACCGTGATCATCAGGACTGGAACACTTGTCGTTTGATTGTTCTACACCATGTTTCATTTATGGTTAGCCGTTGATATGTACCTGTGCGGTCGACCCCAAGCGTGTGTTGTGTTCTCAATATTGTAATCCTTACTAATGCAAATACTATGTTTCAGGCAGTTGTTGAATCGTCAACCCACAAACTTGATGCAAAGCCTGACATTCAAGTAATTCCGGTGGAAGCGGGACCATGCGGATACGAATCGGCGCAACAGCTTTCGGAAGTGCGCACCACATTGACAACAGCCTTAGATATTCTTCAGCAGCATTAGGTATGGATACTGACAGCTCCATGGAGCGTGATCATATAACGTGATTCCATTTGCTATACTTTCTTCCCTATTAACGCAAGTACTGTGTTTCAGGGAGATGATGGAACTTCCTCTACAATCACAGGATCCCATTTAGATGATGCAGATGTAAAGAAATCGTAGAAATAAGTCGATTAAATCTGATCATTTTTAAATATTCCTTGATTATTTTAGACAATGCAACATTTGTGGTTATCTCTTTATATGTACCTGTGCCGTCGACCCGAAGTGTGTGTTATGTTTACGATATTGAAAACCATACTAACGCAAGTACTGTGTTTCAGGGAGTTGCTGATGCCTCCTCTCCAATACAATCATTCGTGGCAGTCCATGCAGAGCCAGAGGTTTGGATACTGACAGCTCCATCGAACTAGGTCATCAGAGCTCGAATACTTGTCGTTTGATTCTTCCACACAATGTTTAAATCATGTTTGGCTATTGAGATGTACATGTGTGTTTGTCCTCACGTGCGTTTTATGCTAACAATATTTTGATACACAGTAATGAAAATACTATGTTTCAGGGAGTCCATGGAGCCTCATTCCGTGCTGTCTATGCGGATACAGAAAATATAGTCGTTGCAGCGCAAGAGGAAGGGGAGACATGCGGATACGTATCGGAGCAACAGCGTGCAGATGTTGAAGGTCGAGTCAAAAAAGTTGCAAAGAAAAGAAACAAAAATAAGGTTAGTTACAAATAGTTCATAACTTTAGAAATTTTTTGTGCTGGTGACTATTTTATGTTTTTTTAAAGTCAATTGTACTATACTTTCTCTTGTGTTTAAACTGAACATCCCTTTTCCAATCTGTCCTCTAGTTACCCGTGGGTCTACAAACTATACATACACAGACAGTGAAGCGAATGAGAGATGTTGCGTGCCTGACCATTTACACTATGGAGGCTATGGAGGAACTATTAATTCAGATGCGGCGTGTTGAGACTCGGGATGCTCATGTCCAATGTACAGAAAATGAAATGAATGTGTCCGGATAATCCAGCAAAGTTGAATTGGACCATTGCTACAGTGCACCGCACCACCGCAAGAACATGATACTGAATGTATTGAAGATAGCTTTGAAGTAGTCGCAGATCAATTTACACAATCTACACCCGCCAAAATATTTCCACCAAAAAAGCTGTCGACATTGTTGTGTTCTCCCATCAATGTTGAAGTAGCAGATGTTGAAATGACAGAGAATGAACCAGGAGCAGCATTCACTGACGCATCAGAACTTGATAGCAGCGATATTTCTTTCAAATGTGGTGATATGTCCTCAACATCACAGGCCGAAACAACTTTGACGCAGGATGACAGTCTAATGAAAGAGGACAAATACATAGTATTCGACAGTTGTTTGATGGATATTACAAGTATGCTGAAATGTGGGCATTCCGTCAGAGGGAAAGTATGTGGGAAGCCATTGATTCATGTGACTCGTCAAAAACAAGGCAGTAACGTCACAATACATGCCGCCTGTAGATTACATCATACGTTCTCATGGTCTGCACAACCGATGCTGGGGAAACTGCCAGCAGGCAATCTACTGTGTGCAGCTGCATCACTTTTTAGTGGCTCCAGTTTTAGAAAGTTAAAGTCTTTCTTTCAGTTTGTGGGACTCCATTTCATTTAAAAAACGCAGTACTACAAATACCAACATGATTATCTGTTTCTGGCCATTAGTGATGCTTGGAAAATTGAATAATTGTCTCTAGCAAGTACATTCGAAGACAAACGATTCAGGCTAGCCGGCGATGGACAGTGCGACAGCCCTGGATTTTCTGCCAAGTACTGCACCTACCACTTTCAGGACATGGATAGTAAGAAAATTGTGAGTTTGGTGGTCGTGCAGGTAACACAATGTACATCCTCAGTGGCCATGGAGAAACTAGGATTTATAAAATCAGTGGAATATCTGCAATCGAGTGGAATGCACATCGACCTCATAGCCACGGACAGACACGTTTCAATTGCCAAGACAATGAGAGAGCAGTTCCCACATATTAAACATCAATTTGACGTATGGCATCTTGCTAAATCAATCAATAAGAAAATCTCGGCTGCAGGGGAAAAAAAAGGTTTGGAAAGTATTTCAGAGTGGTCCCAGTCTATCAGCAACCATCTTTGGTGGAGCTCCAAAACTTGTGAAGGGTCAGTGGAAATACTACTTGAAAAATGGCGGTCACTGATGCACCACTGTACCAACGTGCACCGCTGGTCAGAAACCTACATTTCCACCAATATGAACATGGCCCTTTATCCCCAGTGGAGGCACGGAAGAAGAAGTGGTTGAATCCATCTTCACCGACACACAAAGCCATTGAGAAGATTGTTTTCAATAAAACTCTATCAAGAGATTTGAGAGGACTGACAGAATTCTGTCACACTGGAGGTTTGCATACAGGGCATGAGACATAGGACTCTACTTTCCGTCTTGGCCCATAACGAGAATCTCGGCCGTGAACAATCTAGGACTAAGGGTAATGTAAGGATGCCTCGCTACACTAAGGCCTTTTCAAAAAGTAGTAAGCAATGGGTGATGAAACCAGTCTATGAGGAAATGGAGTTCGACTTTGTCAAAAGAATTATTGTTGCTGTATTAGAGAAGCACAGATATGGAATTTTGAACGTTTCTGTGCAGAGCACTGATCCATTGCCACCCACCATTGCCACTGTGCCATGTCCACCCAAAGGAGAGCTGGTTGTGAAGTACAAATCCCAGTTTAAATAATTGCAATACAATTGTCTTTTTGTAAATACATTTTATTGTACAGTGTGCATACAAAGTACGTTAACCCTAACCCCTACCTTCACCATCCTGGGTGCCAAACTACCTGGGTGTCATCTTTGAATTCTCTCTCTATTCACCTCATATTGCTGACCTTGTCTATATGTGTTTGTATATATTTTTGTTGATGTAACTAATTTTCGCAATTTCTTATAAATGCTGGACACTGTTAACCGAGGGGAGGCTTGCGTATTGCAAATAATAAAACAAACAATAAATCTCACTTTCAACTCAACTCCTCGGGTACTTTATACTTGCCCTGACCTTCCCCAAAAAATTAAGTCTCAATAGTTATGATTCTTTGGGGCTTCAAAGCTCGCAGACAGCAAGGACAAAATTGGGGCCTTAGAACGCGCCAAGTGAGCCGTTGCAGATGGGAGAGAAGCCAGTTCGCATTTGCACATTGAGGCGCACTACATAGATGGATTCGAAGCTTTAAGTTCTCACAGATGGCTTTACTACGGGGTGTTGCAAAGAAAGAATATATGCTAATTTCTAGTGAAGGTCAGCGGCTTTGATTTTCAGCTTGCGCCCTGAAGAGGCCCACAACTCGCACTGGCAGTATAAGGTTCTATTGTTTTTTGACCTTGAGAGACAGGGACCATGCAGAAAGAACTTCATTTGAAGGGGGGTTTGAGGGATGCAATAAAGTTTGAGACGATAAGGCAGAAAATTCTTAAATTAGACCGAGTTTCATGTTAGTTCAGTACACAATAAATTGTTGCCAAGAGCACTGTGGGATTTACGGACTGCATTACGCAGAGACACAATGGAAATTGCAAATATAATGTAAGTAACTCTTTAGACGCTTTTATACCGGAATGAAGAATTAATGAATGGATGCATGAATAAATGAATGAATGAAGAGCTTTGAAAAGGTTTGTGGGATCGTCCTTGTAGCGGGCACATTGGCATGCAGGTCCACATTCCACACGCATGTCATGTAGACAAAAAGTCGTTTCTCATTGTGTACCAACCTCGATTTATTTAGTTAGCTTTCGCATTGATTTTAGAGCCAAACATACTCCATTGCACTATCCTTGAAAGCAAATAGTTTCAGCTCGGCCGTAATAAATAAAATGAATAATATTATTAAAGATCGGCTGGCGAGACTAATTATAAATTTTATGTTTTCAAAATAGGTACATCCTTCCCTTTTGCCCCTGCCACCAGTTTCAGACACCGGCAGACGGTTTCTTCAGCCACCAGCTGCAGCTTAATGTAAACAACTGCACCATTCTGATGATCTTATGGGACGATTGCCAAGGGCCCATATGCCCTTACGCGGTACTAGCGGCTGGAAGCAACATATCAACTTTTACGCTGGCCTAGTGCCTACTTGATGAAACAGCCTTGCGGTTCAACGTGCGACAAAAGTGCCTCTTTGAACGAAAACCAACACCCTGTGTACCATAAAGGAACAGCACGTGACTCACGATAACATTTTAAGGATTTGCGGATAGAGATAAAAGAAAATAAATGACTTTCGGAGTTCATATGGCAATTGCAGAATATTCTATAAACATTTAATGTCAAATAAATATACTTTACCAAATTTACCGTGTTGCTGTTTGATTTTAAAGTACAGTTTCATATTCCGAATTGTGGCGCGCTGTGTTGTGAGCTGATCTGTGTTGGTTTCCGGGTTCTGTGTGAAGTCGCGTAGAAGACGACTGGGCGCGTTTGTCTACGCAGCACAGTAACGTCACAGAAACAGGCGGGGAATATGAATGTTTTGATAATGTCAGGCTCAGGGGCGGGGGATATGATTTAGTGCCGCAAAAGCAGGTCAGCCAGGGCGATGGGGGAAATGATAGGATTATCACAAAATGGCAGCTCCCTGGTGCCTGTTTTCGCGTGCGTTTAATGGACGAAAACCCGGGTAAGGTCCATAGGAAATTTTTCTAAAATCGAGCGACTTAGGCTTAAAAACACATGGCGACCCGTAGGGGCAATAAAAAATTTTGACCGAACCATTCCTTTAAGGAGAATGGTCCTATGGCCTGTGACAAGACTCCCAGGTTCTCACACGGAGCATCTCCGATAACAGATAGTCACAGGGAGGCCTTCATTGTTCCACGAGCTGCTGACACACTGAGAGCCATCTACCGGTAGCATGCACCAGAACAAGGCAACAGTAAAGAAAGGAAAGGGACTCCACTCTCCAGGACTGAGTAAGGGGCATGGCGGATTACAACAGAGGCCTCCCTGCCCAGGCCAGACGGCGTAAGAGGCCAGCTCAAATAACCCTGCTTGAGCATGGTAATTAAGATGAGAGGAGCACAAGGGCATTCCATTGGGAGCTCAGGGACAGGGGTGGACAACGGGCTAATCTTGAGGCTTAACCGCCTCACTGAATGTGCTCTCTGCTCCTCTGCCCTGATCTCAATGTAAAATCCTTCTTGTCTTGAAATCGATTCATGAGCTAATACCCACAACTGGCTTACTTAATCTCCTGTTAATCACTTCCTCGCACACTGAGATCTCAACTAACCATCAGCCGCTCTGTTCTCTGTCCTCACGGCACTACCTCCCATTTGCCCATTACTCCTGCTCACTCTCCACACTGGAACACACTACCATGTGACATTAAGTCCATCCCGACTACCTAACGTTTTGCCCTGAAAAGACACCTCATGTCCCTAGAACGAGCATCCTGAGCTGTATGGCATAGTTTTCTGCTCCGAATCCACCCCCTCCCCCCACCTACCCTTTAACCTGCAAATAGTTGCAAATACAGCAAATGGTAATCTTGTAACAAGTGAATAAATCAAACGAATAATCTTGAACTATATATGTGTGTGTATACCATTTCAGCTTGCCATTCTCTCTTCCTGAGCCGATGCCTTACTACCACATCGAGTTATATTTCATGTCCTTACAAGTCAATTAACAATGTAAGGCGCAAATCCAAGATTTGGCTCATTCACCCATTGGCGGTCATTTACAGAATATCTTGTTGACGCTCTTTTCCTAATCCAACTAAATACAAATACACAAACACAGATTTATGGATAGCTAGTAAGCCCCAGAGCATGAATCACTTGCCTCAATGTGATTTTGTGGTGGTCCGCATTGTTACAGGCAGTGTGGCTTTTGTAGATCTCTTGTATGCCCTTGCAGCCCTGTTGCTTTTCATTTTGGTGGGCATCATAATATAGCCTTTTAGACTAAAGGAGGGGTCATTATCACGGGCTAATGATCCACCACCGAGTTATGCCCGAGGTGAAGCCGAAGGCCATAGGTTGGGGAAGAGTCATTACCCAAAGTGGTAATGATCTCTCCCGAGGTCTGTAGGGCTAATAGCACATGGCAGTAGTAGCAATACCTCTTTTGGAGTTTTGGTGGTGAAGTAAAAAAAGTTCATTTCAATAGCGGGAAAATAAATAGAAAAATTGAGTCAGTAAATAAATGTTTTTATTTTCTAGTATTTAAATAACATGGTTGTATTCATAAGTTAAGCACTTTCATTGCAAATCTGAAACAGGTTAAACATGAGCATGTATTAGGTGTCATGTAAAAGTACATGGTTTTTCTTTTAGAAAGGGAAAGCATTTTCCCTTATTTTAGCTTTCTCTTTCGTGTGTTAAATAGGATGTTACAGCAAAGAATAAAAGTGTCTACTTGAAAGAGCTCTTGCGTGAAAATTGCATTGTTGTTTCTCTGCCTGCCCTTGAAGACAGAATGTTCAGAATGCATTCAATCCCTGTAGTTATTGACTGAGCTCTAAACATTCTGATTGGTTGAGAGGAGTTCAATAACGATCTCCATGTGCTAATATTGTTCCTTAGGGAAGGATGTTTGTTAGGTATAAGGCTTCGAACCACTCAGATGTTAAGTTGGGCACCACTATATGGCCCCTGAAAGTGTGTTCGGGACCACAAGAATTACAGAGTTTTGCAAGTGTCTGTAACCCTAGACACTGACTCTACCACACATCTGCTTGTCAGGTTGTCCTTGAATGCAATACAATTCAGACAACAACATATGGATTCTGCGGCAGAACCTAGGTGCCTGAGGTGCCTGAGGATGATTTTGGCACTATATCTCCACAAGTGGCCACCACAATTATTCTGAGCTCCAGAAGCTGCATTCTCCCAGGCAAACAATAAAAAGAACTATACATAACATGATGGCTTTCGTATAGCAATTGATGAGGGATTCCTCTTGGATGTTGAACACAATGTAATAATCAGTGTTATTATGAACTTATTTAATTAAATGCACTCACTGGATCAAGGGCTGAGTCTCCCATGTTAAGACTCAAACCAGTTCCTGTGGGCTGAATAAAGATTGGGATGAGTGTTGAGTCGCTGACCCATTGCACACTTATTATTATTATTATTATTATTATTATGATTGTTGTTATTATTATTAATATTAATATTATTATTAATTATTTTTATTGAAATCAGGCCTAGCTTCAGGAAGCAACAAAGTGCTTTATAAGTCATAGGGAGAAGCACTCAGCAAGGGAAGCGGATTGCAAGGGATCATTATAAGGGATGAGGGAGCTAACAAGGGGGGAGGGTAATTCGGCAGCAAAGGATCGACAAGCAAACATGGGGAGGAATCAGAGGGGGGAAATCAACCAGTCGCCAGATTGGTGGGGAGTGGCATGCCACTGAGGCTGTACAAACCCATTTCCTAAGGAGGAAACACTAACAAAATGACAGAACAATGTGAAATGTGGTTAACTATCATTTATGTACACAATAAAATGAGGCACCACTGAGAAAAAGTCACATAGAAACGTGAGTGTTGTCATTCGACACAGGGTACATTTGAAAAAAATATGAAACCTCTCTAAAAGCATTCTTCTTATAGGAGACCTGAGTTGAGTGGGGTCCAATGAGGTGAACAGAAGTGCACTGGCACATTTAGAACTGTGTTCTCATCACCAACACAGGACAACAAAGGATTCACATAACTCCAGAAGCTTCCTCTCAGTTAGTTGCATGGAACAGTGTGGAACGTTTGCATATGTTCACTTTTGCAGGGAAATTGTCTGGCACCGCTGCACTTCGTGGCAGATGAAGGCGTATAAGCAAATAGGACTCGCCGGTAATGCAACAGATGAATACAAAAAACATACCCTGATTAGAGTGCGTGCTTTCCCTAAAATGAGGGTGTACCCTGAGCTAGAGACTCAATACTAACAGTGGCATGTGCTATACTTTAATGCTTTGTATGAGTTCCATTGAGAATAACCAGTTGCCTTGCTTTGGCTTTTCTTTTATTTTCCATTTTAAATTCAAATGTTGTTAAGTTTTTCAGTGTTAGAAAATCACACAATGTTTAAGTGATTGTCCACCTTAGAAATAAACCTTAGTGCCGCCAGCAAGAAAGATCAATTAAGTCCAATTGCAATAGGAGACACTTGACTCCTTACATGTCACATCGGAAAACGGAGCACCCTGCTGGCCATGAAAAATGGAGGATCATTGTAACATTTATAAAAACCAAAGCCAAAAAACAAACACATAAGGACTTCCAAGCAAAACATGCAGTCATTTTGAGAAACCAGAATGATTTCTAAAAACCTGCACTGCAAAGAAATTGTTGGAAATCATTTCAAACAAAAGAGGTCTTGGTTGGAAATAATGAATCCTTAGGATAAGTCATCTCTTTTAACATTTTAACCACAGTAATAAGGCGCAAGAGAATTCGGGACATGGGAACCAGTCTGAATCCACTGTACTTTCAAAAACCAGGATGTAATTATCTCCATACTATAACGATCCTGAGTCTTACGTAGCTAATATTCCCTATTTTGTGGACAGCAGTGAGAAGCTTCTGCATGTTATGTTATGTTACATATTCGTCTAAGATCTGCTCAAACCTAGTTAATGATTGCGCGATCTTCTGGTGCCACTTGTCTCAAGAAAGTACCCCACTCAGATGCAAATAAAGGAGTAGGATTATCTTCCCAATATACAACTGCTGCTCCAAAACCAAACGAACAATGGCACTTCCCAGAGAGCCCCGCCCTCTACAGGCCAGCTTCAAACCAGCACTTGAAACAGGTGGCGACACGAAATTCGTAAATGAACAGTGTCCCCCAGATGTTACTGAATTGAGTAGGCCAGCAGTGGTGGATGTTTTTTAGGTACACTGTAACAACAACTTTTTCTGAAAATATATAAGTTAAAAATGAAGGAAGCCAAAGCCTCCCCTTGGTACTGCTAAATCAATAACAAATCAAAAAACATTTCGAAAAATAATCCATATACGTGCACATATTTTCTTTTTAAGTAAAAATAAATTGTTAAAGAATGCATTTAGTTATTTTTAGTTTCTTCATTTAACAATTATTTATTTTGTACTTGTTTACATTACATCAATATACGGCTAGTTATTTTTACCTCTTCATTATAAAAGCTTCATTTTCAGAACGGCTGTTATTAGAGAAATCCCTTATGGTGACCCCACACCTTGCACATCTACCTAGTGCTGAATGGTTATAAACCACCCTGGGGACCGTGGACCTTGAATCCCACTGCCACCCCAAACTGGGACCAGCCGAGGAAATCATATTCTTTAGGGCCACCCATTGTTTTGAGAAGGTGTGTTTTCCAAAATGCCTGGTAGGATCATAATCTGGGCTGCCCATAGTAGGTCTTCATGCCTGGAAAGTCAACAGTGCCCTGTGTTAGTGGGGGAGCAACGTTTCATATGCTATGCTAGGATTTTTATCATCCCAGAGGAACCTAAGAAATCCAGTAGTTACATCCAACAACATTGGCCTGGGAATTCCGGATATTGAGCATTGCATTGTAAATAAAAAATAAAAGCAGAGGAAGGAGATTACTTTTAATGACTGTGAGTATGCTATCTAGGCTAGCTCAACATACTTCAATTGATGAAGGTCAAAGTGTAGTGCATACCAAAGAGGGGGATCATTAATTTTATATGAAAGGGAAAGGTCTCAGGGACTTCAACACTGACTTCAATTTCTCAAAGAAATATTAAACTGAAAATGAGCGAAATCCATTGCTAATTTCTATGCCTCTGGTCCAAGCGGGAGTGAAACAGATTTATCAATATTAATTTGACAGCCCAGCTTCTACACATAAAATCCTCAGAACTGAAAATAGAGCCAGTATTCATGACCTGGTTGATGTCGAGTGGAGAACAGCATCATCATGAAAAGGCTTAGCTTATATTCCACAGAATTTGCAAGCAATATGGGGAATGGGGCTGCAAGTGCAACTATAGACGCATACAAGCTTCAAGCAAGTCAGGCTCACTCTATGGTGCTGAAATATGGTGTCATATGAACATTATATCACTAATAACCATAGAAAATGGCTTTAAAAATATACTGGGCCTACCCCCTAGCACCCCTTTGATCCTATTGCTCATGGAGCTTAACTTACGTAACATCATGCTAGTTAGCAAAATGAGAAAATTATGATTATTTATTTATTGTGGCATAGTTAATCATGTGATCTTTTCATGAATAGCAAGTTACCAAACACACATCACATAACTATAAAATGATCAACGTTAAAGATACAAAATTAACCAAATTCACTATACTTCAATGGTTTGCTAGATGAATTCAAAAATGATTTTATAAAAAATATATTACAGTTCATTAGAAGGGCCTAAAATCTCTATTCAATATAATTTTAAAAATCTTATGAAATTCATTTTCCATGAAATTTGGGGGTGCACCAACCAAATTTGCCGTAAGTCATCAATCTATTTAACCCTAAAATCCTTTAAAAAAGTCCAAGAAATAATGTTCCTGCATCAACCAAATTTGCACATACCGTTACTAAATGTTTGAGGTTTACAACGTCCCTTGATTTACATAAATGACAAAATCTTTCAGTACTTGTCTTCTGGCTCCTAAGATTTCATTAGGTGATAACAAATTAAGCCTAATTGTAGGTCATCTGGAAATTTAATTAGATAGTTTGGAACCTTTTGTAGAGGTTCCCATCCAATGTAATATAGTAATGGTGTGCATATTGTTTACATTCGTCAATTGTTTGGATCCGATCAGCATCCATTTGCCTCTTTGATTTGTGACAAGGAAGTCCATAGAAACACCTAATGAGGAAATAATTGACATACAATTATTTACCCAATTGTTAACAGCAGACATTCTTAGATAATAATTCAGTGAGTCCTGGCAAGCCTGGCAGGCCGTATATATTTTCCTCAAGATTGAAATGGCTTTTCAGATGACCCTAGCCTTAATTGAAAGTAAACCCAGCTTAAACTGAAGTAAGGAGGTGGGGTACCCCAAGGGCAAACCCAGTACCTGTTTCCTAAATAAACCCTCCAGGGCTCACCATTGATTGTCGTCCCAGCGAAGGATCATATCTGTTCCGTAAACAAGTACTAGGATGACCATGGGAAGGCACTACAATCTTCTGTATCATCTATTAACCATATCAGCCTGCACAATCAGAGCTTTGAGCTTGCTCCGCAGATGTAATCTCTGATTGTTGCAATTAGGGGTGTCTGAGATCAAGAACCCAAAGTAAGTACATTCAGAAACGAATTATAGATTATCTTTGTCAAACAACTATCTGAATCCCCTTGTTCCGGTCTTCTTACTAGGCCGCAGAATCATGTCCTTAGATTTCTTAGTGTTAACTACAAGTTTATTTTGATTAGCATATTGCTGTAAAGTCGTTATATGCTGCTGCATACAACATCCAATTAACAACAAAAGAATTTAGCGTACTACCAATATCTGCAATAAATAGATTAAAAAGAATGGGTGCGAGGACACAGCCCTGCTTTAATCCACAATGTTTTGCAAAAGGTGATGATAAAAGGCCTTCCACATTTAGGGGGTAATTCATAGAATCCAGCGCACAAGTGGCGCACGCGGCTGGCGCACAGTGTGCGCGTGTGAATCCTTGCGCCAGCCGCGTGCGCTAAAATCCATTTCCGCGCACAGCGTATTCATGGATTCCAGCCACCAAAACCAGCCGTGGCGCACAGTGGCGCAGCGACCCTGCAGCAGCGCCAGTTACGCCCCCAAGAACGCCTCTCGCGCAGGGAAAAGCCATCAAAATACCCAATCCAGCGCAAAGGGCTGCGCTAACCCTGTACCAGCACAGCAAGCGGGCTACGTGTATCACTGGGGTGCGCAGGAAGTACCTCACGCGATTCCATCAGGGTACATGTATTTCGGGGTGCGCGTGAAGTTCCACACGCGATATCAGCAGGGTACGTGTATTTCAGGGTGCAGGGGAAGTTACACACACGATTTCCGCAGGGTACGTGTATTTCAGGGGTGCGCGTGAAGTTCTACATGCGATTGGGCTGCGTGCGTGTATTTCAGGGGTGCACGGGAAGTTCTACACGTGAATGGCCTGGGTGCGTGTATTTCAGGGGTGCGCGGGAAGTTCCACACGCGATTGCCCTGGGCGCGTGTATTTCAGGGGTGCGCGGGAAGGTCCACATGCGATTGGCCTGGGCGCATGTATTTCAGGGGTGCGCGGGAAGTTCCCCACACGATTGGCCGGGCGCGTGTATTTCAGGGGTGCGCGGGAAGTTCCACATGCGATTGGCCTAGGCGCGTGTATTTCAGGGGTGCGCAGGAAGTTCCACACGCGATTGGCCTGGGCGCGTGTATTTCAGGGGTGCGCGGGAAGTTCCACACGCGATTGCCCTGGGCGCGTGTATTTCAACGGTGCGCGGGAAGTTCCACACGCGATTGGCCTGGGCGCGTGTATTTCAGGGGTACGCGGGAAGTTCCACACGCGAATGGCCTGGGCACGTATATTTAAGGGGTGCGCGGGAAGTTCTACACGCGAATGGCCTGGGCGCGTGTATTTCAGGGGTGCGCGGGAAGTTCCACACGCGATCTGGCCTGGGCGCGTGTATTTCAGGGGTGCGCGGGAAGTTCCACATGCGATCTGGCCTGGGGGAGCGTGTGCGTGTATACCAGGGGTGCGCCGAAAGTTTTACACGCGAATGGCCTGGGAGCGTGTATTTCAGGGGTGCGCGGGAAGTTCCACACGCGATTGCCCTGGGCGCGTGTATTTCAGGGGTGCGCGGGAAGTTCCACACGCGAATGGCCTGGGCGCGTGTATTTCAGGGGTGCGCGGGAAGTTCTACACGTGAATGGCCTGGGCGCGTGTATTTCAGGGGTGCGCGGGAAGTTCCACACGCGATCTGGCCTGGGCGGGTGTATTTCAGGGGTGCGCGGGAAGTTCCACACGCGATTGCCCTGGACGCGTGTATTTCAGGGGTGCGCTGGAAGTTCCACACGCGATCTGGCCTGGGGGAGCGTGTGCGTGTATACCAGGGGTGCGCGGAAAGTTTTACACGCGAATGGCCTGGGCGCGTGTATTTCAGGGGTGCGCAGGAAGTTCCACACGCGATTGCCCTGGGTGCGTGTATTTCAGGGGTGCGCGGGAAGTTCCACATGCGATTGCCCTGGGCGCGTGTATTTCAGGGGTGCGCGGGAAGTTCCACACGCAATTGCCCTGGGCGCGTGTATTTCAGGGGTGCGCGGGAAGTTCCACACGCGATCTGGCCTGGGGGAGCGTGTGCGTGTATACCAGGGGTGCGCGGAAAGTTTTACACGCGATTTCAGCAGGGTACGTGTATTTCAGGGGTGCCGGGGAGTCCTACACGTGATTTTCCAGTGTGGGTCCTCCCAGGTGTTCCCTGTACACCCTCCACGGCCCCTGCAGGCAGCCCACACCACAGGGGACTACCCTGCATCCCTGGTCATGTCCTGCAGGCAGCCCACCCAACATGGGCATGCCCCCCAGCAAAGGCACATGTCTCCTTGCACTAATGATCACCAACTCATGTCCCCTTGCACCCCCACCCCCAGAATTGCGGGGCACCTGCCAGCAGGCCCCCACCCATGTCCAACTCATGTCCCCTTGCACCTCCACCCCCAGAATTGCGGGGCACCTGCCAGCAGGCCCCCACCCATGTCCAACTCATGTTCCCCACCACCCCCACCCCCCAGCACTGTGGGGCACCTGCCAGCAGGCCGCCACCCATGTCCAACTCATGTCCCCTTGCACCCCCACCCCCAGAATTGCGGGGCACCTGCCAGCAGGCCCCCACCCATGTCCAACTCATGTCCCCTTGCACCCCCACCCCCAGAATTGCGGGGCACCTGCCAGCAGGCCCCCACCCATGTCCAACTCATGTTCCCCAACCCCCTACCCCCCAGCAGTGCAGTGCAGCAGTGCAGGGGCACCCTCCACCAGGCCCTTGCCCATGTCCCAATTACATGTTACACACCCAATGTAAATAATGCAAATGAACACATGTCTGTCACACACAATGGCTGCAAGTGAATGTTAAAACACCCAACATGACATGCATGAAAGTAATGAGATGATACGACACATTGAAGGATGAAAATAAAAATGTATTGAAAATCAACTTGAATGGAAATGAAATGAGAAAAACCACAAAGCAAAACAACCAAAAGAAGATGAATGTCCATGAAAAAAATCCAAAAAATAAAAAAATCCATTGAAGAACTATTTACAAGATAATCCCGGGTCCATGAGCCCAACCAAATGAAACCTAACTATGACAACTAACTAAAAACTGAACTATATACAAAAATGTCCAATCGCAACCAAATAAAAAAAAATATCAAAGGAAACCTACCACTAACTATATAACTATATACAAAGGCAGCGGGCTAGTCCGACGGCTCACTGGTTGTTGTCATGGGCCAGGGCATCATCGAACTCCCGTTCAATGGCTTGGAGGCGGGCATGTTCCCTGGCCCCGAGGTCCAGCAGGGATAATGCAGTGTCCAGCTCCAACTCCCTGCGAAGACCCTCGAGGCACTCAGCCCTCCTCAGCACCCTCCGCATGGAGTCCTCCGCTCTGACCATTGTGAGCCGTTCCTCCTCTGCCCGCTGCCGCTCCGCACCTATCTGCTGGCCCAACCGCTCCCACACGGAAGCCACTCCCATTCCAGGGTTCTCCTGCCCTCCGGCCGATGCCTGCACCCCTGATGTTGATGGCCCCGAGCCATGATGCCTCCCACGTTGAGCCTGCTGCTGCCTCCGACGCAACTGCCTGTGCCAGCACGACGGCATCCAGGCTGATGGAAACCACCGACGCATTCGTGCATGTGCCCTGCCCGATGATGCCGTCACATCCTCATCTGCTGGGGTCCGGTTGCTGTGGTGTCCACCCCTGCTGGACCTCTGACTCCCGACTATGGCAGGGATGGGATCCCCACCGAGCTGGCTGCATTGGTCAGGGCAGGTCCACAGGGGGCCCTGGTGGCATCTGGGCCGGAAGACGGCAAGGAGAACGACTGGCGTATAGTCTCCACAGAGGAGGAGAGGGCCGCCAGATTGGCCGACACATGCAGGAAACCCCCGAACATGGACGATCCCAATTGGGCCACGTCGGCACGGTGCTCTTCGTGATGACGTGCATGCTCCTCCTGGGAAGCACGCCGCCTTGCTCCACAGCGCCTTCTCCGCCCTCTTCTTCACTAGCCGCTGCGTAGAGGGAGACATAGAACACAAGCATCAGGGTACTGTACAATGGTCCCCTAGACAGGAAGCAATAGCAGATGAGTGCCACTGTCAAAGTACACTTCCATCATGTCCCTCCACAACACATGTGTCAGTCCAGGCAAAACACACACAGTGGCCCTCATTAGGACCCTGGCGGTAAGGGGTTTACGCTAGCGTTAGCTGCGCCGACCCCTTACCGCCAATTCCCGAGTTCCCAGAGCGCCATGGTCATTTTTCCGCCCGCTTTTTGCGGGCGTAAAAATCCATGGCGCTATGGGACCTTGGTGTTAATTACGCCACCGTAATTTACGGTGGCGTGATTAACTCCTTCCCCACTCCCATTATACCCTATGGGGCCGAAATGGGAATGGGGAAGGGTAAATGGGTCAATGGGGACTTACCGCCCCGCCGACCTCGGAATGGGGCGGTAAGTCCACCATCCGCCATGGCGTAAACGGACTTTACGCCATGGCGGAAAAGTCCGTCGATGGCGGAAAAAATCCGCCAGGGTCCTAATGAGGGCCAGTGACAGTCATGGTGCATGCCATGGACATTTCCATACATGTCCAATGGACTCTCGAAACATACAATGTAATGGTACTCACATGCATCATGGGTCATGCCTATCACATGCACACACTTCACCTCAGTCACATCCATCTGGCCCCGTACACCCCAATCACAGTGGATACAAGGATGACTAGGCTGCATCAGTGAATCTGTACATTGTCACAGACATGTGTCATGCATCCATGGCATTCACAAGTCACAGACACGCAGGTCAGGCACACAGACATGGACACCATATATGTACCTGGCATCAGCACCCATCCCTCACCCCCACCCATGTCCAGGAACAGAGACTGCCATGCTCTCATGTGTACAATCTGCATAGGGCTCCCCATGTCGCATTTAAACACATGCAACGACTGTGCGGTTCACACATTACTGGTCGCACATGCATTACCATGATGTCCCTGCACACATACATGCGTACATGGCCTATGTCACACATACAGGCAAGTATCAGACAACCAGCACACTGCAACATGCCCTGTCTCACACAGCAATGCTTGGCCACTTACCGCTCAACTCCAGACGGGTCTCCCTCTCAAGGACCTGGGCGTGGAGCGCTGGGTGTACGCGTTCCAGGACCCTCATCTGGATGGCACTCATGCGGCCCCGGCCCCCCTCCATGAGGCGCCGGGCCTTTATGAGGGTCCTGGACCTCAAGTCTTCCCAGCGCTTCTTGACCTTCTGGATGGTGCGGGTTGCCACCCCCTCCGCGTTGATGGCAACCACACAGTCGGCCCAGATCCTCTCACGTCCTTCCTTGTTGGCGCGGGACGATCCGAAGAGGGCATTATACTGCCCCAGGACATGTTCCACCAGGACACCAACTTCGGTGGCAGTGAAGCTGGTGCCCCTCTGCCCCTCTGGCCGGGGGTTGCCACTGGTGCCAGATGTGGATGTGCCCGACATGGCAACCCCAGGGGCAGGAGTGGGTGGGCAACTGGGTCCTGGGGCTGGGCTGTGGAGCGATGTTATCTGAGTCGGGAGTCTTCTGTTCCAGCAGGGGTGGACACAGCAACTGGACCCCTGCAGGTGGCTGATGTGCAGGCACCAAATGGCAGGGCACGGTGGCAGCAGGCAGGCAGGCAGGCAGCAGCAGATGGCACGTGGGAGGCTGCTCGGGGCACTGGGGGGCAGTAATTCGGCCTTCTGGGCAGGAGCGTGGTCTTCCGTGTGTTTTCGCGTGGCCAGCTTGATACGGAGTGATTTGGCACGTGAAAATCCTGCACGTCAGCGTGAAAATCGAGGAAAGGCCCTTAGCGCGTAAGCATGTCAGCACGCGTACGCGAATTCATTGGACCAAAGGCCCTTACAGCGTAAGCGCGTCTGTGACGTTTTGCGCACGGGCGTTGCCCTGGCAGGGCTTGGAGATCCCGCGTGCCTTTATGTTCTGTACGTGCTTTTCGTGCGGTGCGTGTGTTTTCCATCCGTTGGGGTTCACACGCTATTACTTCACAGCGGGTGTTGGCTACGCGTTCTTCTACACGCAAGGCAGACGGTGAGTGGTACCCCGCTCCCCCAGGCCCGATCGTGTGAAAAAGTTCACGCGAACCCCTGAAATACACGTAGCCCGATCCCCCAGGCCCGATCGTGTGAAAATGTTCACACGAACCCCTGAAATACACGTAGCCCGCTCCCCCAGGCCCGATCGCGTGAAGAAGTTCACGCGAACCCCTGAAATACACGTAGCCCGCTCCCCCAGGCCAGATCGCGTGTGTGACTTCCCGCGCACCCCCGGAATACACGTACCCCGCTCAATCACGTGTGTAACTTCCCGCACAACCCCGAAATACACGTGCCCCGCTCGCACAGGCACAATTGCTGTATGTTGCCACTTTTGTAATGCGCAGGGACGCTACTGCCTGCCTTTGTGTGGCGGACGTGTTTCGGCTTGTGCGTGTCTTTCGCTGTGCGTGGCTTTGCCCTATTCGATTCCATGAATACGTGTGGTTCGGGTGCATGTGGGTGTTCCGTCTCCTTCCCTGCAGTACATCCCCAGTTACGCCCTTGTTTTCGCGAGTTGTTCCCCATTCCGCGCATTACGCCCCGTGTTCCGCCCACTTTCTAGTGTATGCGCCGAGGTTGTGCGCTTTCACTGTGCGCGTCGCGCACGTCTTTCGGGATGTTGCAGTGACGTGTGCGCCATGCACGGGTTTGGCGCATATCCCGAGGATAACACGCGCAGGGACTTCCATGAATCGCATGCGTGCGCGTGCGCCTGTTTTTTTGCGCTTGCGTCTGCTTGCGCCTGCTTGCGCCTGCTTGCGCGAAGATTTTCGGCGCACGTTTGTTCCATGAATCGGCCCCTTAATCTGATTCTGATAGTGCTGCCCTCATAGAGTTATTGAATATTAGTACCCGTCGAAGGACATTCAGATTGTATCAAATTATCTGATTGTCCCTCACGTGTCGTTACCCATCTGACAAAGACTCTGCCTCTGTGGGTCTGAGCTCCATGTCCCACAGAGTTCTGTCCCTTTGTTTGGCAGACCGCCATGGAAAGGGAGAAGGGACTATGTGCCGTCCCTTCTCCCCGTTCCATGGTGGCCATGTTGTTTGTTTACTTTTTCCTATGTTTTAATGGCCACCATGGAAAGAGAAAAGGGACTATGTGCAGTCCCTTCTCCTCGATCCCTTGTGGCAATTTTCTTGCTTTTTCCCCTCCAGTTGAGTAACGGTTTCAATGCCATTTCTCATCTCGAGAAAACGTGCTATAAATACCCCAGTACGATGTGCCGGGGTCCAAATAACAATGGAACCCTCGGAGTGGGGCATTACTGGTCTGGTAATGCCCCCAGGGCTACATTAAAGCCTTTGCTTCACTCAGGCTTGTAAATATCGCCTCAGGGACTTACCAGACCAGTAATTCCCCCCTGCTCGGGTTATAGTCGGGTTATAGTGCTTTCATATCAACCAAGTTCATTGGACAGCCCCACACAAGTAGTTTAGACCATAGGAGCGACACTATGAAAAGACATTGAAAAATTGATAAAACAAATGTATAATCTCATACCTTTATCGAGATAACTTGCCTTTGGTAAATTCAATAAAAATCTATTCAAACCCATACCTACCCTTTTATAAAACCGGTTTGATATAGGTCCATGATTCCAGCAGTGCAAGCCCAGCTTCTTAAAAGTTGCCTAATCATGGAAAAAAAAATCTTTCCCAGAATGTCCAATAAAGAAATAAGTCTGTAATTGGCTGGGTTACTCCTATCACCCTTCTTAAAGACCGGAAAAATGATTGAAGTTTCCACGAACATACAACTATCGTTAAGAAGATAAACAGGATATGTGACCATAGAGTAGCAGTGCCTTTAAGGGTGTCATTAGACAGTCCGTCAGGGCACAGAGCTCTAGAATTTTTACTCTGCATAATAAGGAGTAAAATTACATCCTTCTCAACTGACATGTTCCACTTCACACTATCAAGAGCCTCCCTAGAATACACAAATGCAGATTTTAGGGCAATAATAGTGGGATAGAAATGAACCCAATCACTTTATGTGATGGGGTTCAACTGAAAAGACACCTGTGGTTTAAGATGGTTATTAATAATTCTCCAAAAAGTAATCAACATTGTAGTCCTTTAAGCTTTATGCGTCACTTCCGCATCATTTTGCGCTAAGGTATTTCTATATTGCTATAGCCAGTTCTTCAATCTATATTTAATAGCACGCTGAGCAGAAGCCGACTGATCAAGCAGAGTACATTTGAGAGATCGCAGGTCTCTTCTCTGTTTCCTTTTCTGCATCTGGATTACTTATCAGAACAATGGGAGTGATGACCTCATGTAATCCTGGGTTTATATAGACGTTTATATACTTCATCAACCAGATGAACATATGAGTGATTTTCAAGTTTTGATGGCAGGTCTACTTCCTCTAGCGCCCCCTGAAGGAGGTTGTTGAACTGTTCTACAGAGTTAGAGCCCCATGTCATGTGATTCCTAGCATTATTACTTATCACTTCCTGGCTATAATATTTAGGGTGTGTCAATCGAGACTTTACCTCCCAATTCAGCCACTGACATAAACGTTCACTCTGACGATTGCCTCAACTGCAGAGTGACACAATTAAGTAATAATTCCTCAGAAACAAAATATATTCAATTGTAAAAGAAAAACCTTTGCCCCTCCAAGTAGGTTTATATCCCCTTAGAGGTTCCCATTCACCCTGACAAGACCCCATGCATTCAACACATTCAGTCATTGAGTCCCTCGAAGATAAGAAGATTTCTGATATCCCTAGGAGGGCACAACAGGGCCTGCTTGAGTCATGCAACAGCTATTGAATAATTACTTCTAGGGCTTCCGGGTTGGGAACAGTTGGTGTCAACCTTTTTTGTCCATCAAATCAATAATTTCTCTTAAGGATATGGCTGCTGGGTTCCATTAAATATAATAAACAAAGTAGAATTCTTGTTAGAATACACAGTTATGTCCCAGTCCAGTTGGATCATTTGGATACACGAATTGGGAGACTTCAATTCTGTTGCATGACTACCCCTTTCCAATGCTAAATCCTACCAACAGTCCCCCAGATGGGTGCCCCTGAGGTTTTTTATGTGCTGGGTTGAGAACATTTTTTAAACTATCTGATAGAGGCTTTAGCAAGAGTCAAGCTTTTTGTAAAAGAAAAATATCAGCCCGTGTTTAATCGACACTCCCATCTTGAAACAAATGAGCGTGGCCTCTGCTATTCAAAACGAGGCAATGAATTAGATCGAGTGACCACCAGGAACAAATCTGTTTTTTAGATTTAGGCTTGTTACATTCATTTTTTGCCAGCCATAACCAATTGTCTTGAAGCTCACTGGTTAACAAATTAGGGTCTTCAAACATTACCATCCTTGAGCTAGATGGCTCTCTTGAGCAAGTAATCTTTACAGAGCCATCACAGGCAGGTCGTTTTGGGCAGGATTCTGGATTCAAAATTGTGGCCGTTGCATTCTCATTCCCCTCCCGAATGTTATATAAAGTTAAGTCATAACACTGAGGTAGTAGTTGCTCTGCTGCCCCAAGAAGCATTTTCACCACAAAATTCTATTTGACATGCAAAGTTACCCTTTCGAGTAAGTAAGCATCCCAAAATTCAACCAATTTAAGGTCGTTAGAGACAACATCTTCCATCAATCGTGGAACTCAGTGCAATAAAGCTAAAACATTGGCTGTATTCAAAATTACCCGGTCTCTAACAATCAGCCATTTTGCCAGCAGTTTCCCTTTTTAGTTAAAGCAGTTTATATGGGTATAGTCAGCCATTTTGCCAGCAGTTTCCCTTTTGAGTTAAAGCAGTTTATATGGGTATAGCCGAGCTGCGGGAGACACATTTAAACTCTAAACCAAGATGATGCTGTTCCATAGTGGTAAAAGCCTCCTCGACAGTCTCAGTATCAGACTCTTGACATATGGCCAATTTTCAACAGAGCAGGATCCTGAACCCCAGTTGAAGAAACTCTGGGGTGCAAAGTAGTCTGAGGCCTAGACATTATCGAAGGGCCTAGGGTTGGTTCTCCTTCGCCTGTTTCATATATGGAGATGTTTAGCAAAAACGAAATGTGCAAAGAGTTGGAAGTGGCATGTTCGTTACGCTCGTTTTGTAGCTCTGTATGAACAGCATCTCCAGGAAAAGGTTGCTCAGAATCGTCCATAATCAGGTTTTTCAATTTTATCTTTAGCCATTTTTTCTGCTGGTTAGGGATAGCATCAATTAGGATATCCTCGTGCTTCGTTATTGTGAGTTAAAGCAGAAATTTACGAGAGCCTCTTTTATTATTCGTGTTAGCCCTTTCCAGTTTTTTTTTTATTTCTTCTACAAACTGTCCTTCGTTAATCGGGCTCCACGCCTTTGCTCCTTTTATAAAATACTTCTCCTGGAGCTCAGCAGGAGCCTCTAAACTCTCAGTTTGAGGCATTAGAATAACAGAAGATGGGGAGAGTTCAACACCTCATCCAGTGCATTATCTTCCACAATGGAGACAACCTTGGGTTGACCCTGGGGTAAGGAGGAGCATGGAACAACTAACATTGAGGGTTCGATCACCTTCTCTCCCCTGCTATTGGTTCCCAAGAATTTCGTCCTTTGACCCACCAAGAGACCTTTCAAAAATGAAACTTTGGAATTAATTTCAATCATTAAATTACTTTGGTCAATGATGTTCCAATTAATAGTCTCTAATTGTCGAACCAGGTATTGCAACAGGAAATCAAGTGCAGAGAGCATCATAGCACCCACTGGATCAGCTTCCGGTGATGATAATGGTGGTGGAAAAAGACTAAGGAAGATTAATTGGATTTATTGGAGTCAAACACAAGGTTGGGGGATTTACCCAATCTTTGTGTATCAAGAACTGTTATTCCTGGTTCATCGTGCTCCACTTCAGTACATATATCGACACCTATGCCACCCTGGCAGATATTTAGCAAGGAGGTACCTGAAACCTAATTTCCCATCTCCTCACAAGTGGTGAGTAAGGGAATTATGTATTGTGGTGGAAGCTGCAGCAAGAAGAGGGAGCAGGGGGGCATTGGTCTTATTTGGAGAAAAGAAAACGTTGTTATATTGGAATAAGAAACGCCCTCCCCCACCTCTTGCAGCACTCATTTCCCACCTTTTTTTTATCTAGAGTCACCATTGAACACCCCTGCTTTTGGGTAGAAGTATGTGCAATGTCACACTCATTTAGTTGATCCGGTGCTGAAGCTGTGATTCGGGATGTTGAATCAAGATCCTGGACAGGTACTGTACTTTCTGTGGTGAGTGATTTACTTCAAAGGGTGTACCCAGCTGACAGCAGGTCAAGAGAGGAGATTTGGAACACTTGCTAAGACACACAAGCCTACAGCTATTACCGTCCTGACAGCTGGCTGCAGCAGACCAAACTCATACAGCCACAGTCAGCACTGTGTACTCTTCAACACAACCTCTCTAGGAGACCTAGGGGACCACAGCTCACAGGATTTTCCATCAAGTGACACTAGTGTCATCATTAGCACAAGTCACTAATAATACTGGTAAAACCTCTCTGCTCTAGTGCCATAACGGGTGACAGCAGCCCTAAAACTTTGCTCCCCCTCCGCACCTCACCATCAAGCCATCCACATCAAAGAAGGATACCTGTAGATGCTGCGCTGTTCCTCCGCCTCTAGTCTCTCCCCCGGGAACTCAGGCTCTGGGCACAACTTTCCTTCAGGCTGACTCAGCTCACATGCAGAGGAGACTGTGGGAGGCTAGGGGAGCAGACCTTGCAGCATGAAGCTGCGCACTGCAGAGCAATTTACTCACACCGACCATCAAGCCGCACCAGGCATAATCACAGTCACAAATGTCTGGCCACTTCCGACAACATAAGACTATTGGGCGAGAATCTCAAGCTCTCTAGAACTGGGGAACTACAGAGAAACCCTGAAAGTACTACTAACCCATCAGCGGGTAGAGGGGGAATTACCAGGTGCCTACAAGTGAAAAATTGTGCAAGATTAATCTCTCAGAATACTAGGACAAACTTGATCTGCTAAATCCAGCATCAAAAGACCTTTGAGCAGCCTCTTTTCCTTTGTAGTTGATGAGCAAGTGCAAGTGAATCTAGACCAGGTGGCCTAAGCCCCACCCACCTGGCAAGCAATGCTAAGCTGTTGGTGCCTCCTGTTTTGCTGCCCTTTTCCCTGCAGCCTTCCAGCATCTTTTCCTTTGCAGTTGGTGAACAGGTGCAGGTGGATCTATGTCACGTAGCCTAAGCCCCACCCACCTTCTTAGCCTTGCCTCTTCCTTTCTGTTCTGAACTATTCTATCAAGGGTGTCTCTCACCCGGTTTTCCAAAGTGAAGGGCAGCCAAAGAAAAGGGCAATTTTTGTTTGGACCGGTTTGGATCAGGCAGACCCAGGACCAGCATTCCTGCCAATCTTAATTATCTTAACATCAGATAGGCTCCCTGAATGTGTTTCATCCCTCACTCTCAAGAGCCCATTCCACTCATCACCTGCTATGCTGCTCACCTGCAACATCATGGACCCCGCATCACAGCAACCTCACCCATGTCACCATGCACCCCATCACCACTCCTTCATCAACCATTACACAAAAATTGATGCTTGCTAATGTCCACTCAGCAATGAACCACGCAGTTGACATTGCCGACCCCAACACCACAAATCATTTGGTTGCCATCTTCATTGCTGAGACCTGGATGACATGCACTTCCACCCACATCCTAGATGTCCTCAACCAAAAACGGCTACAGAATTCTCCAACAAGACCATCCAAACAAGATCGGCAGAGGCCTCTCCATCATTGACAAAGCATCATGGCCATGCACCCAACTGGCCGTTGCCACCATTGCCTCTTCCAAAAACGTTTCCTGCCACTTCATGCTCTCTACAATGGACACAGTCACTTTTCATCTCATCTACGGACCACCTCCTTCATCGAAGACTTCACAGACTTGGTACCACTACATCTCTCACGCATGTGAACATCATCTTCCTCTATGACTTTAGCATCCCTGTAAACCCAGAAACCAAGTCAATGAAGGAAGTTCTCCACCACCTAATCAACATACTGAACCTCATAGCAGATGAAAGAACCAACTCACAGGAAAGGTAATATTATCAACCTCATCATTACTGCAACCTCCATCACAGCTCTCCTATTTCGCTCGACTGGTCAGACCATCTGGTAATCCCCTTTGAAATCAATCACACCACACCTCTCAAGAAAACCCATTGCAAAACAAGCAATCAAGACATCAGATCCTTCAAGGACTTTTTCAGTGGAGCCTCTCACAGAACACCTTGCCAAACTCCACCTCACATGGGCTGTACCTCTAACAAACTAGGACTGGAGCTCACTTCTTCAAGAACTGAACACCATCCTCACAAACAACATCAACCGCCTTGCCCCACTGAAATGGCATGGCCTGTAGCCTAAACCATCCGCATCTGAGTACACTCAAGAACTCAACCTCCACAAACGAGCCATCAGAAAAGCATTTGTGAAAATGAGGCAGCGCATCCGACCTCGCCCTGCTCAAGGACCTCTGTGCTACATGCAGGTGATTGACTAACACTGCCAAAGCCAACTACTACCAAAACACCATAGCCAAGGCCATAAATGCAAGAGCCCTCTTCAAAGTCATTCAGCACTGTATCAACCCTCTACCTGAACCATCCATAGCACACGTCATCAAAAATCCATCACCATCAACTCTTTCTTCGTCTACAGATCAAAGTGATTCGCCAACATACAGATACCAATGCTACAACTGACAGAATGCTACACAACCCATCTTGCAAAACCCAAACGACCTGGACAACTTTCAAGACCCTAACTATGGAAGACCTCATTGCCAATTTAGCATCCCTCAAGCCCACATCATATGTGGACGACAACTTCCCTGCCTGTGGACTCAAAACACACACTTCTGACTGAAGCAATCTTCCCTTCCCTGACGATCATCAACAGCTCCCTAAATCAAGGCACCTTGCCCTTGACCCTCAAGCCCGGAAAAATCCTCCCATTTCTTAAGAAACCAACAATGGACCCTGATGATCTCAGCAACTACTGTCCCATTACCAATCTTATCTTTCTATGTAAGATTCTTGAGAAAGCAGAAGCCACACAACTCCTCCAACACATTGAAGCCAATAACCTCCTTCAGTCTTACCAAAATGGATTCAGACCCAGATGCAGCACAGAAATGGCTACTATCAAGGTTATTGACAATGCCCTTAAAATCCTTCATGATGGTGTGATGAATCAACTTCCGGGGCACCAGTGGTCCAGAGAAGAATATCATTTTCTAAACCATCAATCAACCCCACACCTCTAGTACAACAGAAGGGATCCAAACAGATTGGAAACACAAGTCAATTTTGAACCTCATTGTCAACTTTTGATAATGTGGACAGAACAGCAGGCTTATCTCTGCAAGGTAGTGGATCGTTGGTTAGTTGCAACACAGCACAAATACAATTATTACCCAATGATAAAAGGGACTGTCCAGTCAAGTAAAAATATCTACTTTATTAGTATCACAAAAGACAGTTTTAGCAAACTACAAAAAACAACTCACCCAGTAACGAAATGCAGAGGACAGACAGTTTCAAGAAGCAAATGGGATGCACTATGGATACTGACAGGAGTGAAGTTGGTAAAGTAATTAATCACAATGTTCAAGGATACTTGGCCTCATCACAAATGGATCAATGGGTCATATAATGTCAGTAGGGGCCTTCATAGAAGGATCAGGGGGACCAAACTACAATGTATCCGGTGCTTGTAGAGGTTCTTGGTGCTTGACAGCATTGAGTCAGTTTCAGGTTGCTTTGCAGCTTCTGTGACAGAGGTCAAGACAGGAGACAGCTGCTGGTATCAGGCAGCAGGCACTTCGGCGGGCAAGGCTGGATGGACGGCTGCAGACTGGCCTACACAGCAGCTCAGCGTCAGGAATCATTGTGTCAGTGTTGGTTGGTGGGTCTGAAACACTGGTCAAGGCATCTCAGACGACGTTAGTGACTGTAGTGTGACAACAGTCAGTGGTGCAGTTGGTTGCAGTTTGAGAGGCTCGACTGTCTCGAACATATCCTATCAGGCGGACTCTGGTTGATGCTTTTCAATGCACTCCTCCTAGCAGCTTTGCTGGACTCTTGTCATCCTCTAAGGTGGATGGCCCAAAGCTGAGGAGAGTGTTGCAGGCAATGGACCTGTCCTTCTTTCGGTTCAGAGACTCTCTGGTTCTTCCCACCAGGGAAGCTTGCTTGCAGAGCATAGCAGGGCATGCTGTGTGCTGGCTGGGCACCGGTTCTGGAGCTGCTGGAGGGTCCTTTGGATTCAGTATCTCCCTCTGTTCCCTGGGAGATGTTTCGGGGAGGGATCTTGCTTCTCTCTTGTAAATCCTGGCCTTTCTTCACTGGCGGAAGCTGTAAGAATGTACCTTCAGCCTGGGTCCAAATGAGTCCTTCTTCTTACTCCTCTTAAAGTCTTCAGATGGTCTGCTAAGAGAGGGGCTCATCCCTATTTTAAAGCCAAATGGGCCCCAGTGATTGGTTCAGGCTAAGCCTACCTTAATGAAACAATCCTGGGTCCCCACCAACAATCTTCTGTTATAAGTGAGATCATAACCAGTGTGCTTTGCAACAGGAAAGGTAAAGGGATGAAAACATGTACTATCAAGTCCCACCCATCTTCCTGTGTGTTGTGCATCAAAGGGTCTCTTTGGTTAATTGTGCTCTCTGTGGTCCCTGATCAAAGCACAGGTCTCCCTTGAAGTTATGGTGAGAACAGACTTTCTGTCTCCATCAAATCACATACTTCTTCCCCTGAAAGGCCCCCCCCCCTGCAGGGGCTGCCTACTGTAAACAGTTGTACCAGACATGTCAGTCACTGCCCTTCATACTAAGGGGTGGGAGTTGATTTCAAGTTGACACAGATGCATATCATATCAAAATGGTGTTGGGGATCCTGTCCTGTTTCAGTCCTGCCATCAGGCCTCACACAGGCCTGCTTCAATTAACTTTCATCAGTATATGCTGCTACCAGCAGGCAGACAAAGGATAGGGCTGATCCATGTAGCCTTTGATATTTAATTAGGCTGACCATGGCAGGAGGCAGGTGTTGCCATTCTCCTCTCACTTCTTTCATGTACTCCTGGCTGTCACATTCCAACTGGACATGACAGGAGGACTGCGCCTGTAGGCTGTGTCCACCCAGAGTACACATGACTATGTATTTGTGGTGCGGTGTGCATAGGAAAAGTTGTGCGGATGGTCTAATTCCTCACAGATGACCATACTTGACTCCTAGTTCTCCTTGACCTCTCAGCAGCATTTGACACAGTAGACCACAAGACACTCACCGACAATATACATCGCTGTATGGGAATCAGCTAGATCATTCTCAGCTGGTTCAAATCCTACCTTACGAATCGTACAAATGGATTCTTACATATCACCAACTCTACCCATCTGATGTGGAGTCGCACAAGGATCCATCCTGTTCCCAGTGATCTTCAATCTGTACATGGAACCACTCAGAACCCCCCTCGCTCCAGACAACATCCACATTCACCAATATGCAGGTGACACGCAGACCTACCTCAAGATATTCTCCATTGAAGACATACACAGGATCGGCCCTGCCTCACATTGATCCAGTCTCGGATGTCCAGTGCTTACATGAAGCTCAACTCCTCCAAGACTGAATTCCTACTGCTGACCAACAACACTTAACTCCTTGACACTCAGACCTGGCTCTCTGCTATGAACCTCGAGGGATTCACACCCCAGCTGGCCACCTGTGCAAAGTTTCTTGGGTTCAACATCGATAGACACCTCATGCTCAAACAGCACATAGAATGGAAGACAC
The DNA here is from genome assembly GCF_040938575.1 of Ambystoma mexicanum. Taxonomy (NCBI): domain Eukaryota; kingdom Metazoa; phylum Chordata; class Amphibia; order Caudata; family Ambystomatidae; genus Ambystoma; species Ambystoma mexicanum. The sequence goes on along the minus strand of NC_090934.1, from coordinate 332,389,737 downwards.
AAATGGCCTAGACCCACCTTTCTCTCCTGAAGAAAATCAAGCCTTTCTTCCCAGAAAACAACTTGAGCTGCACTGTCCATGCCTTGGTCCTCTCCCACCTGGATGGTGGCATTGCCCTTTTGGAAGGCCTTCCGATGACTACCCTGGCACTGCTGAAATGTGTCCTCATGCTGCAGCAAGACTCATTAAAGAACTCCGCAAATTCAGCAACATCACCCTGACCCTCAACAAACTGCACTGGCTCCCACTGTAAGCCTGTATCAATTTCAAATTATGTTGCATAGGCAAGGCTGTCATCCTGAAGTTACCCTGAAGTACCTGAGCTACCTCACTGAGAAACTTAGCATCTCTGGAGGTCTGCGATCCCCCAGAAATAAAGAAATGTGCAGCCTTGAATTACTACGGTGGTGGAAGGAAAGAACCAGAAGACAGGCCTTCGCTGTCTACACTCCAGGACTCTCATTGAGCTGTCATACACTCCTCTGACATCTACAGTCTCCTGGAGGAGCTTGATTTGTATGCGCACAGTCTCGCCGAGACTTGGTTCATGGTCAGCTCTGTCACAAATGTTGACACTCTCCTTCTCAATGGCTATAAGATCCTCTCCGAACCCAGAACCAACCGTCGCAGTGGGGGTGTGGCCTTGATTTTCCTGGAATGGATCCCTACTTCTATCATTCCAATGCAGCACTGTGCCTCCTTTGAATGCCTGGTGTGCAGGCTCTCTATCGCTCCTGGCCTCTCTTTCACTGTGGACATGATCTACAGGCCACCTGGCCAGGTCACCCTCTTCCTCTCTGAGTGGGCTGTCCTCTCCTCCTTGCTGCTTGCCTCTACCTCTCAACTGCTCCTCCTCTGAGGCCTGAACATCCATCTGGATGCTACCAGCCCTTCTTCAGGAATCCTTCACAACCTATGTGATTCGCTCTCTTTTATTCTCTGGCCCGACTCACTCTGCAGGGCACACCCTGGATTTTCTGATCTCCTCAGACAGCCCCTTCTCTAACCCTCTCACCACTCCTCTCTCTAGGAGTGATCACATGGTACTTTCTTCCCACCTCTCTGTATCATCCACAGCCCTCTCTAACCTTCATCTCTCTTTCTCTAACACTCTGGATGTCCTTGCCCCTGTCATGAAGATCTGCTTGAAGACCAAATCCAAGCGAAACTCTTAGTACAATTCTGACCTCGCCACCCTTAAACAAAACTTTCGGCTGGCAGAGAGGAAGTGGAGGGCATCAGGCGCACCCCCTGACAAACTGGCCTGCTTCATGCTCCAAGGGCTCTGTCTTCTCTAAGAAGAGAGCTTACATCCAAGCCCGCATTTCTGCAGCATCTAACAACTCGGACAAAATTTACACAATCTGCAAGGAGATGGCCAATCCGTGGCCTATCATTTCACTACTTAAACTCAGGGAATCCGTCCACCCGCTCTTCCTCTACCTCCTCTTCCTTCTCCTCTACCACTCCTGGTCCATCTGAGGCCCTCTCTCCTCCTCCTTTTTCCTCCTTTCCCCTGTTCACCCCTGACAATGTTTTTGGACAAGTCTGATCTGTGAAAGTCTCATCAAAGCAGGTTCTCCCCTACTCATCCAGAACAATCAAGGACCACATCAATACCCTCGCTCCACCCTTGGCAGATTTCTGCAACCACTAATTTGCCACTGGAACTTTCCCCTCTACTGATCAGGACCTGGCCTGGTTCCCCTCCATTCTCACCGGCCAATCCTCTCAGGTCCAATTGTGATCTTTCCTCTCTTCTTAGCTTAACTCACTCACTATGTTAAATCAATGAGGTTCACCAACACCACAGTCAATTACTTTATTGACTACAGCAGAAACCAATCACAGGAGTTGTTGTTCTTCGTTCAACTTCAGATGTCTAAATCTTCCAGGTATCCCAAATTGCAGGAGAAAGTCCGCATACAATGATGCTACCAAGGGTTTCAGTTTTAATTATAAATCACAAACCACATACAACTTACGCTGGGTTCCCCTTTTTAAAAAACAAATGTTTTTATGTAATGCGCTTCATCCAGACTCCAGCCTTTAAGCGGAGGACTGGCATCAGACATGTGCTGCTTGGAACTGTATTGCTTCCACGACAAGTGTGTTGCCCCTAAGCTATCCTCCTTTTCAGCAATATAACTTTTAAACAGAGCTCCCAAATTACTTTTAAATGCATCTGGGATTTATTTAATGCTATGGAAAATGTCAAATAATCTCTGGAATAGGTATTCACATTTTGTCAGTCTTTCAGATACTCATGACAGGTATTGAGACAAACTGGCTTCAGTCAGCTCCTTCAGGTAAATTATCCCTTCTGTCTGTGAAACAGATACAAACGCCCTCTTAGGTTATATGGTACTTCGAGAAAGATCTCTGATTTCATTCCATTCTGGATAAGAGATTTTAAAGTTATTTCCCCATCAGCTACATGTAGTGGCAATCCAATCTGATGTCACTCTTTGTGGAAACCTGTTGGACAGATTCTCTTCCTTCTTCCTATGTGTTTTTGTTTAAATACCAAGCAAACTCCACCCATGAAGGGAAATGGATACATCTGTTTCCTGTTGGTCAATGCATTTCTCTCGTCTCTAGACGCAAGGGAAAATGGCACATCTCATGTTCACTTCTTTTCTGTTGTCTCTTTCATAAAAGAGGGCTGAATACAGGAGTGTCTGGCTTAATTTCTTGTTACATTTCCTACTAGGCCCTCTGCCAGTATGTGGCATCACTGAATCACAGAATTTAGACAGAATATTACACCATTTTATAAATATAGGTTCTGTGTATCACACAAGTTATAACATCACATATCCATGGGTCGCTCACGTTGTTGAATACATCCCAATCCAACACATTTCACTAGAACATGCCATTGCAAAGTTATGATAAGAATATTTTAGCAACAAAACTTCATTTTATGCTAGTGATCTTCATATATAAAAGGATGCAACATTAATTCATAATACTGCACATATCTATTTTTATGTTCTAGGGTATTGGGAGGCTAAAATAAATAACTCATTTGAAACAGCTTTACATTTAAAGTAAATACAAACAAATGTTGAACGTTATTGACAGCACAATAGGCTAGGGTTCATTTTCTCAACCCTGTTTCTAATACCTGCCTTTCATGTGACTTGGGATAAAGGGAGGAGACATCTCTTCCATTAGGGCTTAACTTTGACAGCCATTTTCATTTTGGAATGCATTCTTGAATTAGCTTACTACACTTTATGACCTGGAACATAACTGCACATAATAGATTCTTTTTAGTCAGCTTCACAAACTCATATTATGTCATTAATTACAATGATACCCTGTCAAGCAAATAGATGATCATCTGGGAAAACTGATGTTGGTTAAATGTATGTATGTCTAAGCCTGGGAACTTGTCTCAAGTTATTTACGATCGCATATGTTTTGTATTTGACTTTTTTATACAATGTTTCTCTATTCCATGTTGACATGTATGTCACCCAGATCACTCTACAGCAAAATTACTTATAACAGGTCTGTTTAGATATCTGAGGAGGAGGAACACTTGCTGCTTCGATCTGTCTGTGATCTGCAGGTCGCACGTTCAAATCCCATCAAGGACAATTCAGCTTTCATCCTTACAAGGATAAATGTGTACCAGTTTTCATTGGATGGTAATAATTGTTTGTAAAATTGTTTATGCACAGCGCTTTGGTGAATGTGCTATATAAATAACAAATCATTATCACCTGTTTTCTTTGAAATTAAATGTTTTTTCTCTCTTTCTCTAAGTTTTATGAACACATTGGTCTTTCTTTGAGGAAAGGATTATCTACAGGATATTAATTTTCAAATTAAACACACATTTGATTTTGCTGTGCATATTGTACAACCTGTGCCTGAAGTTACATGTTTTAAACTTTCAGCACACATACACCTATGTACCCTTGTAATATAAGTACATGAAATAATTTACATATTTAAAGCCCCAGCTTTACATGCTTTTATTTTTCATATCTGTTAATGCATTTTATATTTTGTGGATAAATCACCCAAGAGGTGGGTGGATGGGACACTCTTATCTGCATAAGATGCCTGTTTCCTTTTTCCTATTGTCTTGCAGTTATTTGCTTCCAGTCTTCTGACATTGTGGCTTCTGGTAGGGCATTGGACTGAGAAATGGTGTGTTTCTGGCCAGGTAAAGTAGTGCTTGGTTGTGACTGCTTTGTAGGTGATATATGCTGTCTTAAACATGTGTGCGTGAAGGGATATAGCAAGTGCAGCATGTTGGGAATGGGAGTAATGTGGTTGAAATTTCTTTGTCTTGGGATGAGGTGTGCTGCAGCATGCTGGATGACTCACAGAGGGACCAAGTTGGCATCTGGGATTTCTGCGAGAAGAGCATTGCCACCATCCAGACAAAAGAAGGCTAGGGATTGGATAACTGCCCTGGAAGAAGGAAAGGCTTGGCTTTGTGGAGGAGCACAAGCTAGTATCATGCTATGTGGGCCTAATTGGCGAAGTGTGTTTTAAATGAGAGGTCACTGTCAATGGTAAATCTGAGGGATTTTGCAGTGAATGAGAGATGATACTCAAATTAATTGAGCATCATGGCCATCAGACAATTCTGGATTTAGCATGATTGGTGAGGGATCCTTTGAGAATGAATTCAGTCTTCATCAAGTTGAGGTTCAGGCAGGCAATTAACATTAAATCTTGTATGAGAGACAGCTATTACTTGAGTCAATGCATATAATTGATGCAATTGATCTTTAATGAAGGCTGTGTGTCATCTGCTTAAAGGTGTATTTTTAGGACAGTTTTAATAAAGAGTTCTCTCAGAGGACCCATGAAGAGGTTGAATATGACAGGGGAAATGGTGGAGACTTTCAGAATGCCACAGGTTACTGGGAGGTGCTGGGACCTGTATGAGTCCATCTGGAGGAGATGATCTTTATTGTAAAGGTGGCAGGCAGTTTCAGAAGTACGAGTAAGCAGGTGTCCCCTTTATCTAGGATGTGGAGAGTGTCAGTGAGAAGTTGAATGGTGGTAGTCTCTGTGCTGTATCTTTGTCAGACTATGGATTGGTAGCACTATAGGAAACGTTGCTGAGAGATCATTAAATGCATCTGAATGGCAGTGGTCTTTACAGTTACTTTAATGAGGAATGGCAAATGCATTATGGGCGATAGATGACCAGGTCATCCGGGATAAGTGTGGGCTTCTTTATCATAGGGAGGATCTGATTAATTTTCAGTGCATCTGGGAAGGTGCCTTTTGAGTAGAATGAGTTTTGAAAATTGATGTGCAAATTGGTGTGAGACATGGGATGTCATCTTTGTATGTGGTTCGTTTGAGGGCTGGGAGAGTGTTGGTGAGGAATTTGGGAGGTCTTCTGAATTTGGTCCAGATTGATATGTTGCAGACTGGCATGGTTTGGATGTTTATGGTGTGCTTAGAGCTGTCATTTGGCCTCATTACGACCCTGGTGGTAGGGGGTTAATGGCACCGGTAGAGCTGCCGGCGCCGTTAACCCCCAAACGCCTCATTACGAGGCCTGCTCGCGGGTCCCGCTAAAAGCGGCATGGCTACCTCCATAGTCGTAATGAGGCCCATTGTGTTACCCTATTTTGTTTGTGTTGTTGTTGAGGCATTGAATTTCTCAATAGATTGTGGTAAAGCAGGGTTTGTCCAGTGGTGCTAGAGTGCTTTAGATTTTGACTATGGCTCTGGTCTTGTTGGATACTTCCATTAAGGTTGTTGTTTTGAAGCTTGCTTCACTGTGGTGATCAGTGTGCTGAATGATAACCTGAGGATTCTCGGGGTAATGAGGTATTCCTGTTGGTGTATTTTCTCAACATCTTTTCTTGTACGTGTATAACACACTTGCTTTTGATGAGTTACTGTGAGAACGTGGGTGTCATGACTCACGTTGTCCCCTTCCGACATCGCTTCTCCTACCGCATTGCCTGGTCCTTGCCCTGGCGTTTCTCACAACGCCTTTCTCGCCGTCTGTGCTTATTAGACTACATCTCCCAGACATACCAGATTCCTAGCAGTCACGTGATTCCGATCGCTAGCGTATGGCATCTCTGTTTATACAGCAGTCCCTCCATGGCTTCTGTGCTCCTAAACCGTTGCCTTGTCTCGATAGTAGTGCCTGCTTAGTATTCATTTGGATTTTCTTGTTGCCGACCCGGACTCCTCATTGTGACTTCCTCAATGAAAGCTCCCTGCCGGCTCTCTGCTTCATGACTTCTGGTTGCCGAGCTCAGTTTTGTATATGGATTGTGATGGTGCTTCCCTCTTCTGTCTGATGCCCGTTCCCTTCCTGTGTGTGTTGGCCCCTCTACGAGCCTCGTTGAGTGGTTAAAAGCACTCCTGCTGGCGACTGAACATTATGCTTTTTTTGTGTGTATTACTGTGAATTGCACGGCTGTTCATCATACACTCCTCGCATCTCCCTAGTTAGTTGGTTGACACAACTTCTACTGTACTGCACCTCTTTTTACTTCTCTTTTGTCACATTGGATTTGGTGGCATATTTTGGCGGATGCTCTGCAGGGAATTCAACTGGTGTTACCCTTTGTTGGATTTTTTCTATTGGGATTTAACTGGTGCTTGATGTGAACGCTTTGCTGCTTATTCGCGGATCACATCCAGGAACTGTAAGAGAACATTCTGGGACGCTCTGATGTATGTTTCTTCCTTTTGTTTTCTGAAAGACTTTTAGTTTGCGCCCTCGTGCCGTTCGGGTCAGGGTTGTTGAACTGGACCTTTTCCTCTGGAACATTTGCTCTCACTTCAAAAGGCACTCATCTCTACAAGTAGGTTTCCAGCCTTTTCACCATTCACTGCAGGTAAGAGTGGGAAGGAGGAGGGTGGTGCGATTGGGACCAGTTGTTTATCAAGGTATTCATCTTTCACTGTGTCTGTTTGTTTTTTCTCCCATTAGCTCTGTTGTTGCTCCTGCCTTTCCACTTAAGCCCCTAGCCTGCAAGGTTATTTGAATCCTGCCGGCTGCGCTCTTGGGGGGAAGTCTTTATTTCATCATTCATCATTTTCCAAGAATCAAAGACCACGTGGAATAATCTGTTGATTTTGGTACTGGTGGTGAATACGTCCCCAGACATAACAGTGGCTGGAGAACGTATGTTTTTTAATTTTAGGTTTAGATATTGTTTGGGTGTCAGTGGTCTCAGTTGGGTTATGGTTGAGTTCATTGAACTGGGTGTTTACATTCTCGTATGAGTCGGGCATGAGGCCAAGGTGATGATGTTTCCTTCCAATGCATCCATGAGTCTGTTTTTTTTAGAAACTACGGGATGTCTTTGTTCATTTGGGTTGGCCCCAGTCAGGGAGAGTTGTGTGTTAGATTGGAATGGTTGAGCATTCTGTTGATCCAAATGTAGAGGGAACACATATTATAGCTGGTGAGGTGGTAAATATCAGGTTGAGTGTTTTGCCTTTATTTTTGGTTGGTTCTGTGACACAGTCCTTGATGTTCATAGTGCAATTACAGTCCCTCTGGTGTCGTTGGTGTTGTGGTCTTTGTGGAGGTTGAGGTCTCCAAGGAAGAAATTTGTTTTGTTATTAACAAATGCTTTCATGACTTCTAAGATGTCACTGGATAAGGCCTTGTTAGTTTGGGGGCATTGGTATATTAGGTGAAATGTGGCTGTCAGAGCATGAATGTTTGGTAAGAGACAGGTAAGGTGTTCCATTGATGCAGATGTGGTGTGCACCTGGAGGTTGCAAGTCCATGAGGTACTATGGATAATATTGAAGCCTTCACTATTCTTCCCTTTGTGGTCTTTATGTTGGATGCTGTAGACTGTGGGGATGAGAATAATCAAGATGTGCGTGGAGGTGGGTGTGCGCCATGTCTCTGTGATGAAGAGCATGTCTAGGTTGTTAGTGGTGATATGGTCAGCAACTATTGAGGAGCATGAGATTGGCTGTGTATTTTGTAGTGGGTGTATGGGTGGTGATGAGTGGGATGTGGATGATGCTAAGTGGGTGGAGGTGAGGGTTGGATGGGGTGTGGACTTGGTGATTGAAAGTGTGGGTGAGGATGCAAAGGGGTATGGTATGATGCACATGCAGTTGGCCTACCTGGGATGCATTGAGCAGGGTTTCTGTCCCCTTTCAGGTCCTAACAGGACCAAACAGGAATTGCTCTTGTCCTACAGAACAACTCATAATCAGGTGGAGATTAACCTGTAGCCACCGGTGGTAACTGTAATTCCATTTGTAGGAACTAGCACTACTAAACTCTAAATGTGTAATATGACCCAAACCATTTACAAGCTTGCTTGTCGGGTAACAACAGTACCGGTAACCTTGCTGGTACTGTTGTTACCGGACTGGTAAAGTACAAGTTCTGCTCGTGGGTGCCTTCCCGCCTGCCAGATCTGTCCTGGCAGGTGCACCGGCACCCACGAGCAGACCTCAACGGATGCACTGGCTCCATTCATAAATGTTGCCAGTGCATCCGACCTCCCCATTCCCATTGAGTCCAATGGCACACAAATGGGAATGGGGAGTAATAATTACCTGCACCCGGCAATGAGCAATTACTGGGTCAAGCGGGGGCAGAATTCCCCGGTAATTGCCCATTGTCGGGTGCTGATAAATTCATGACTCCGACGGCAACCATGCCGGTATTTACCGTAATGGCTACCGCCGGACTCATAATGAGGCCCAATGTCTTAAACAGGTCCTTACACAAATATATAGAACAGAATTGAATAACTGAAAATTCACATTAGAATCAGTCAACGAACAAATATAGGAGAGTGACCCTTGACAGCTCCACCAAGCAGGTATACTCTGGCACAGAAGAGCAAGGTTCCCTCATACATGACACATACATTGTATATGGCGGCACAGGCTTCACTGGCACTCAAAAAAGGGGCAACACATGTAACCACAGCGTGAGCTTGATCCACACACTGAGCTGGTAGAGGATATTACGAATGAGTCAGTGTCTCCACATGCACCCACACACACAAACACACACATACAGTATGTACAGTAGCACTTCCAGCTTCTCTCAAGCAGACACACAAAACAGGAACAGTACGGGGACGAGCAGTGTGATCTTTGCACAAACAGAACAGAGACAGTAGGAAGATCATCAGTGTAAGTTTCCTCACACACAGAACAATTCCAGCAAAGGCATCAGCAGGGAAATCTTCACACATGTGCACATGAACACACAAAATATGCACTGTTCTCCATCACCATTGTAATCTTCTCTCACAAATAGAACATATATTGCATGAGCAGCAGTATTGCAAACCTTAGACACAAGGGGTATCCTATAGGCAGCATAAGTCCAAGTTTCAATCACAAACATAAAACTAGTAAAGTGTCACTGTGCACTTCACACAGAAAAAACTGAAAAAGCATGGAAAGCAGTAGGTTAAGCTTCACACACAGACACAGACACACACACACACACTCACACACACTACATAATTGTGGTTGTTAGGCAAAGTTTGTCAGTACACAAAACTGGCCATAGCATGGTCTGATTTCCTCGTATCTTCAGGAGAGGTATAACACAAGCAGCAGCTGAGCATGCTTTTCCCACACACATGTATAAAATGACCAGCAGCAGTGCACCCTTGATGTGTATACTATTCTAAGGAGAAGCAGAGGCAAGAGCATTGCCGATATCGTTTGATTATGTATTCAAAATACCAATATTCCAGTATGGGAATTTCAAGTTTAATGCACTATTGACTTGCAAATAAGTACTGGTAAAAAGTTACATTTTAAGCATTGCAGTTTTACAAAACAGTGCAGGTACACTCTCATTCAAAGAAGAACAGGCCTGCAGAACAGTACATTTACCATAACAGGTGTTACAAGACTGTGTTTACGAAATGTGTTAGTTAGAATTCCTTCTCTAAGAAAGACCAGAAGTTAATAATTTGAACTAATCCTTATTAGATTTTGAACTGCAAAAAGCACAAATTAGGGCATTTATTTGAGTTTTCTCCCTGATGAATGTCAAAAGGAAGTTATATAGACAGAAACATGTTGCAAACCATGTTGGAATACTGACACAAATGTGAAGTTAAATATGTAAACAAGTTTATGAAGTTAACCTATTATTCTGCTTCATGTATGTTGATGTAAAGAAATGTGCTATCTGTCAGTGGGCAAACTAAATACGTTTTATTTGAAAAGTTGCAAATACCAAATCTTAGATTTCTTTTTAGGCCATAGAGTGCATTCAATGTCAAGCAATTTGTGGTATTTCAAGTCATATAGTCAGCAGAAAGGCATGTACTTAGCACATTTGGATATACATATATTCAGGCAATGAGAAGAATTAATAAAGAACAGAGAACACATGTTTTATTTTGATGTCTAGATGGTTCCATGTGTTAAAATCAAGGGAAAAAATGGCCGTGGACACAAAATATTGTGGCAAAAAGGCTGTCGTTTTGCCACTGCAATCCATGTAAAGGATGCCCCCCGCAACCCCTGGTCCCATTATACCATTTGAAGCAACTGGGGGACACCCCCGCAACCTCTGCTCCCCTTGAATGGTGTAATAGGGTACACCTTTAACGGGTCAAACCACAGCATTTTTGCTGCAATTTTTTGTACAGGTGACATTTTTGCTATGATTTTATCACTGCATACAATCTAGACTGTGTTCCAACCTTCTCTTTGTTGTGGAACTCATGACCAGATCACGTAAACAAAACCTCTGACTTTACTGTAATAGTCTGAGAAATGTTCCAAAGTGCTCTGTTTGTTATAGTGAACAAAACGAAATGTTCTTGCTAACAATAACAATACGCAAGGAACTTATTATTATTATTATTATTATTATTATTATTATTATTATGAGCTACGTTTCCCAGAGAGAATGGGATTCAAACGTTATTTAGCAACGAGCGCAATGCAATAAGCAAGCGGCTTGCAACTGGTTTGGGGTGTCCACTTGTTGCTGTTGGTCTTGCTTTAGTGATAAAACAGCATCTTACTCCTAAGCTAAATGTTTAGGTACCTAACTGGCTGCGAGGGGAGAGGGGCAGCAGCTCACTCGTGGCACTCTGCTTGGCTGGGGAGCTAACGGCTTAAACTAAGCAATGCTCCAATACCATAAATAGCTGGCTTCGAGGGTGGAGGCAGGAGATAAGCTGTATGAGGACCTGAAGGAGCTGATGAGGCAGACGAGGCAGACAAGGCAGACCTGAGGGTGGAAGACCACATAGAAGCTTGATGGAAACACAATACAAGCAGTCCCATACGAGGTGAGGGGACTGCTCCTATTCACATTCGACTACTTCTGACACCATGGTCAACTCCAATTGCTACTGAAACATTTTTGATTGATTGTTTATTTATTAGGCGCTTATACACAAATGTTTCAAAGTGCAATCATGCAAGGGAGGGGAAGACATAAGGAAGACATAAGGAAGACAAGACAAACAATCTTACTAGATGTGGTACATTCAGATCATGCGGGTGCACAGAACAGGAAGTACGTGGGCAGAAGGCAATAGGGACCAAGTGCGCCTAGTCCAGTCAGAACATGGGTTAAGTGCAGAGAGATACAATTCACATGGCTCTTAACCAAAGTGCAGTAGTGCTGCAGCAAGTGCAAGGTCCGGAGGCAAGTGCAGGAGACTGGCAAGGAAAGCTTGGGACCTATGAGGATCTGTAGGTATACTAGGCAACCAGTCAGTGAAACTGAACAGAAGTAGAGGAAGAGAACGAGAGAGCAGAAAGAGGTGGTTAGGAGGGGAGAGGGAGAGGGAAGGAGGAGGCAGAGAGGAAAGTCTTGAGGAGTTTCCATAACTTAAGGTGATCCTACTCAAGAAGGAGAGAGGCAGGGAGGCTGTTCCAGAGGGAGGCACCTGCAGTGGATAAAGATCTCTCCCCAAGTCTCTGATTGGAGAAGCGGCTCACCCACAGAGAGTTGGAGGAAGATGAGTGGAGGGGTCGGGAAGGAGAGTATTTAGGAAGAGAGTGTTGCAGATAGAGAGGACCCATGCCCCAGAAAGCCTTGTGGACAATACAAAGGGTCTTGAACTTAATCCTTGCAGCCACGGGGAGCCAGTGAAGGTATTTCAGCACCAGATAGATGTGGTCCCTGGGCTTGAGGGCAAGGATAAGTCTTGCAGTTCCATTCTGGATGAGTTGAAGAGGACAGAGAGTCGAAGAAGTAAGGTTGAAAAAGAGGCTGTTGCAGTAGTCCAGCCTAGAGATGACCAGGGCTCTTGAGACGGTGAGCCTCTGGGGGAAATTGTGAAAAGTTAGAATACCTCTTAGAAGGTGCAGTTGGTAGTGGGACTTTTTAGAGATGTCCACAATGTAAGATGAGGAGAGGGGTGAGTCAAATATGACCCTCAGATTTTCTGCCTCATTGGTAGGTGGAGGCACAGGGCCATGGGAGGCTGGCCAGAGAGAAAGAGGGAAGGAGGGAGCAGGGGTACCAATGAGGACAACCTCTGTCTTACTGGAATTGAGGCGTAGGATGTTTGCAGCACACCACAACTGAATTGCAGACAGACAGTCAGGCATGAGTGAGGACGAGGAAGAGGCTGATGGTCGCCTGAAGGAGAGCTGCATGTCATCTGAGTAACACTGAAAGTTGGAGGTGAAAGTGGCTATCCTATGGGCCAGGGGGGCCATGTAGCCATTGAAAAACCAGGGGGATAGGTTAGATCACTGGGGAACACTGCACAAAGAGAGAGTAATAGGGTGGAGAAAGGACCCCAATTCCACCTGGGATGAACGGTCAGAGAGAAAGGAGGTTAGCCACCCCAGAGCCTGATCAGTGATGCCCAGGGTATAATGGAGACATGCGATCAGGGTGCTGTGGTTTCCCTTTTCGAAGGCAGAGGAGAGGTCTAGTAGAATGAGGATAGAGGGAGAGTTAGAATTAATATTTCAGAGCAGATCTTCACAGGTGTTCAGAAGAGGAGTTTCCTTTCCTTGTGGTGATGGTCATTTTAAAGCATCTTTTCCTATTTTTGCTGCCTTTTGCTATCCATAGTGATTCTGATAGGTGGTTTTTGGATTCAATATTTTTAGATTTGTTTTCTTGCATTGTGCAGACCATAGACCTTCAGGCATCCCGCCTCCTCCTCTCATCTCCCTACCTTTTAAGGATAGTAGTGAGTATGAGAACCTTTTTTACCAATCTTAAATATTACATTGGGAAAGAGGAGCGCTCGGGGCAGATCATTCAATGCGATTGCCTAGCAAGATCTATTAAGGTAGGCAGTTACTATTGAAATTGCTATTATGGTTCTGAAATGATTGATTGGTCTTGAGTGGACATGGAGGCAAAAGACAATGATAGCTGCATATTCATTAATAACGTTTAGCATATTAAGTGTGTTATGTGTAGTGACACTAATGGAGGAAATGCTTCTTTATTACTTATTTCTCATAATTAAAAGATTTACACTATAATCAAGAGTGTAAAGGCATTAATTGGGCCTCATCATGAGTTGGGACTTAGCCCTTAAATGTGGCAGTAACACTATTACCGCCGCATTTAAGGGTTGGCTCAATCATGAGTTGTGCGGTAAGTGGGAGTTACTCGTGGTCCAGCACTAATAGAGCCAGACCAAGTAGAGGTAGCGCTATTTGCATTGGTGGTATGCCAGCAATATTACCGCTGGGATACCGCCAAGGCTCTGATAGAGCCCATTGTGTGTCCATTACTGAGAAACGTCTCAGAAGCATTTGTTTGTTTGTTTATTATTTGTATTGCGCACCCCGCCCTGAGGTATCTGGGCACATTACAAGAATATGTGTATTCATAGTTACAGAGTAGAAAGTATACACAATGATTAGAGGAATGTGGCAGGAATAGGTAGTATACACAGTATATACAGTAATTACGTACAGAGGAGTGTGTCAAGAATACAGTTACACACTTTAAGCAAGAAGTGCGATACATACATCCAGGGGCAAGGTAGTACAGTATAAGGCTACTATACTGTACAACCTGGCTACAAGGGGGAGATCTATACATATGGGCGCAGGAAGGAGGTAGGGTATAAACAGGTGTGTTTTTGGAGATCAGCCAATGTTTGGTGTCTTTTCTGAATTTGTAGAAGGATTGGTCCATGCGTAGTGTAGAGGGGAGGGAGTTTCAGAGTTGGGCAGCCATCACTGGGAAGCTGCTACCCCCCACTCTTTTAGCTTTGTATCTTGGTACCCTAAGGCAGCCATTGTTAGTCGTCCTGGTTGGTCTGGTTGTGTTGTTTTTGATACATTTTTCTGCCAAGTATTGAGGTATGGCGTTATTAAAGCATTTATAGGTAAGGGAGGCTGTTTTGAACTGGCTTCTTTCTTGGATAGAGAGCCAGTTGTTGTTCCATCTGGTTGTTGAGATATGTTGCCATCTGGGGATGGCCAAGTCAGTTCTGAGGGCATTGGTCTGCAAAATTTGGAGTTCATTAATATTGGATTTACTTGCTCCTAAATAAAGGGCATGCAGTAGTCAATTTGAGATAAAGCTAGCGCATGCGCTAGGGTCATCCAACTTTCCGGGGAGAGAAAGGGTTTGCAAGAGTGGATAATCTTGCAAGTGTATGTAGTGGTTGAAGCAGTTGCATTATCCTGTCTGTGTAGACTCAGGGAGGAGTCTAGGTAAAAACCCAGTGTTTTAACCTCGTTGGCCACCTTTATATCATTACCATCAATGTTGAAAGATCGGTATAGGTTGCTCAATTTCTTCACGTTGGTAGGGGAGGCTAACAGAAGTAACTCAGTCTTCTCATCAGTCAGGCAGAGGCCGTGAGTGGCCATCCAAGTCTGAATGATGAGGTAGATTTTGTTGACAAGTGACATTTCTGTATCATAGTCTCCTGATGGGGGCAGGAGGATCTGGGTGCCGTCTACATAGTAAGTGTAGGTGACACCCAGGTGGTCCAGATCATCAACGAGAGGTTTGGTGAACCCATTGTACATGGTGAGGGATACACATGGAACACCACAGGTGATGGGGATGGGGTCAGCTTCTGCAGAGGCAGAGAAGACTCTCATGGATCTGTTGTTGAGGAAAGATTGGATCCATGCTGTTGCTTCAGTTGAAAAGTGAGCCGCAGTGGATACGTGTCTACAAAGCACCTTGTGTTTGTGATTATGGGCCTCGAGGTAGGTTTGAATTTTGTTATAGGCAGCCTTGTCAATGATTTTAAGGAGAAACAGTACCATGGTGATAGGATGTAAATTAGTGGGGATGCTAGGGTCGAGTGTCATTTTTTTTTAGTAATGGGGGTACCCATGAGTTCTTCAGGTTATTGGGGACGGTGCCTGTGCGAAAGGATGCATTGATGAGGGTGGTTATAAAGGGGGCCAAATCTTTGGCTGTGTCTTTGATGACCGAGGTTGGACATGGGTCACCTTGGCAGTTAGCGGGTTTCAGTGAGGCAATAATGTTAATTACTTCTTGGATGGATACTGGGGCACATTTGAATCGTTGTGGTGGTTTCGGCAAGATGGGAGTAGGTCTGAGCGTGGTCTGCTGTGGAATCAGGGACTGTTTTTTAGCTGCTATTCTCTTTTGAAGCTGAGTGATTTTATTAGTTAAGGCATCTTGAATTTTGGTGCTCCAGATCTTGTCCTTTATACAGTTGTCAGTTGAAGGGATGGGAGATTCAAGCTCTCTTAAGATAGTAAATAATTCTCTGGAGCTTTTGAACGAGCCTTCTGAGTCCTGTTATTATAGGTTTCTCTTTTAGCTATTAGAATGTCTTCTTTATATCTGGCTGAGATATTGAGCATGATGTCTTTATTGATCGGGGAAGGGTTACTTCTTCAGGAGGTTTCGCATTTTCTCTTTTAATTTCTTAGGGCTTTCAGTTTCGGGGTGAACCACGAGTTGAGGTGTGCTTTAGGTTTGCTTTTGCACATTTTTAAAAGGGCAATGTTGTCTGACGCCATAATCAAGGTTTTGTTATAAACGTCCACCAAATCTAATGGGTCAGAAGCGGTGCAGGGGGCATCAAGTAGAGGTTGGAGGAAAGGCCAAAGTGTATCTACAGTAATATTCTTTTTGTTCCCGGCAGGCATGGATGGGGCAATGAGGCAGTCAGTATTAAGAGGGATGCGATCTTGATGGTTAAATGAGAGGAGGAAGTGGTCCGTCCAAGGTTGAGGTTCAATAGAAGTGATGGTAGAGCTGCAGTTAATGTCCACTATCCAATCGAGGATTCTACCATTGTTATGGTTGGGGAGAAGAACTATTTGAGTAAGGCCAAGCTCCACTAAGGTGTTGGCTATGGATGTATCCTGAGTGTCAGTCGGGTCATTGAAACCTAGATGAAGGTTGCCTAGTGCAAGGATTTGTGAAGTGGGTTTCGTGTTAGTGGACAAGAGTGCGTTAAATTCTTCCTCGAAAGAGCCCAGCGGTCAGGCAGGTCTGTAGATTAGATGCATTGTTATGGTTCTGGAGTTTGTGTGGGGGAGTTTTACAGTCAATAGTTCAGAGGAATTGGTAGGAATGTGTGAGACAACTCTCAGCCCAAGTGTTGTTTTGGCTATGAATGCCACCCCACCTCCTCTGCAGAGTCTCTGTCTGATCTAAGGACGGTACAGTTATTAGGGGTAGCTAGAAGGAGGGATGGTACAGCTGCTGCATGTAACCATGTCTCAGTTGTAACGAGGAAGTCCAGATTCCTTTCTAGGATTAGATCAGCAATATATACTGCGTGGGCGACTAGGGACCTGGCATTAATCAAGGCACCTAGGATGGTATTAGGGTTTTGTTGTGGGCAGAGAGTACGGGTGTGGCCTGACTAGTCTTCTTCAAGAGTTTAGGTTTAGTTTTGGATGGCCATGGAGAAGGATTGTTTGTGGCCAATGGGGCAGAAGGTATCTTATAGGATTTACCAAGTCCGTTACCAATCTTTGCATTTCGGGTCGCAGAACATTTGAACATGAGCATAATGTGTGGGACATTTATTTGAAAGTATTGTGTATTGGTATGTTATATATGGTGCATGTCTTTAATACACACACAAAGGTTTACTGGAAGATTTGAGCAGTGGACCATCAATAAAATATATTTGACATTAGCAAACCACTCCTGTGTGGAAGACAGAATAGCTGCCCACTGCAGGGGTGGTTGCCTGCTCTCTTTATTGATGCAAAATGACAGGTATATGCTTTTCCCTACCTCTATTCCGACCACAGCCCCTGCTAGTGGGGGTCTTGGGCACTCCCCGGGGGAGGAGGAAGGCTCTGCGAGGTAGGGGTGATAAGAATCACGTCAACTGCTGAACTTATCAGAGCCCATCAAATCTCGCAACACTGATGGGACCACCAAAGCGAATCCTGCCTGCGTCGACCAGCAGGATGAGATTGGGCATCATTATTGGCTGCCAGCGAAGTCCCACAGGAACACTGAACAGAGAAGACTGTATTCAGTAACAGCTGTGAGCACAGCTGTCTGAGGTTGACCCTTGCTTAATGATGACTGAATGCTATTCTTTCTTGCCAACCTAGCTGAGCAACTCCTCTTGAGATACATGAGGAATTTCTTTTTAATTACTTCATATTTTTCAATATTCCAAGGGGATTGTGTGACTAACGAGGGGGCCTACGGTCTCTGGCATGTCCCGTAAGAGATATGAATGGTGGGTGATTGGAAAGGGTAATCGTTCATAAACCCACATGGCATGGGCACAAATGAATGAAAATAATGATGGTCGTAGGGTGCATTTTCTTTCACTATGTTTCTATTCGTTTTGATACTAGAGTTGTAAAGCACAGTGTTGGGGGTGACGTGACTGGATGCCAGTTAGATGGTTTTGTATTGGGGGAGAAAGGGTGGGCAGGGGTTACTGAAAGGGTGAGGTGGGCAGAGAACCACTACTTTTTAAAAAACATTTTGACTACTTCATATTCCAAATTGTAAGGTTACCTTTTGTGTGAAAAAAGTATGTATATATCACTTTTTAATAGGTCTTGTTCATGAGTTTAGAATGCGAATGTCTATATATATTTTGTAAATAGAATTTACGGTTGAATACGTAAACTTGAACTTGACTTGAGGTATTACCTCCAGGAAATGGTCGAATCTAACCCATGAGGTCATTTCACTGAGTCATACTTTCAGTGAGGATGTCTTGTGCAGAAGATATTTGTAAATGATCAAGTGTACTTTGGTGTTAGTCTTAAATAGCTTTTGTTCAGTGGTGCTGTGGTGATTAGTAATTCGTAAGGGGGGTTCACATGGACACTTGTATGTGTGTTTTGAAACTTGCATCATGCAGAATACATGCTTCATATGATCTACAAATAGATATATAGTGTCAATTGTCCCCGATACTAATCGCGTTTTCAGTGGAAAGTGGCATGCTTTGGATCAATTGTTTGTGGTCAAGAGCCCCTATTATCAAAGAGCCTCAGAAGTGTTATATAATTGTTTGCCACAGGAGTATCTGCATTACTCACTCAGGGACATGCAATGTGTACCTATGTGCCTTCGAGGCCAGAGTGATAACACATTGTTGTGGTTGCTAAAATTTGCTAGCAAGAGCTAGGCTCAAAGATGTTAAATGTTAATTGAAGGACCTATCATCAAATAAGCAGGTCGTGTATGTAAGGAAGCTGCTGGTGGTCTCATATGACCTCTCCCACTTCTCAGTACATAGTACAACATAGGGCTGAGAGAAATACCAGTCATCATACAACATACGTTATATATCTGCCATTGCAGAAATGATACTTGTCACAGAGTTGTGATTAGGCTGCCATTCTGGAAAGCCTGGCCCCAGGCTTGCCCTGCACATGAAGTTTCATTCGGTTTGCCTTCGGGGCAGTGTGTAATTATCATGGGCATGTCCTTTCCTCTGCTTGTGCGACTTGGCAGCCAATGAGTGGGTTTGTCTTGCAAGGTGCACTTGCACATCCTTTTCCATTTACCATTACTAAACGGGAGGTGCTCTTTTTCTGGGCCCTACGTGGCTTGGTAAGCGCAAGCATGGTGCGATTTACCCATCTGCAGTTGTGCATGCACATTTCTGATGCAGCCATTTTGTGGTTGGTTACTTCTGGTTTGCCCTACAAGTTTTTATTGCGAATCAGACGCCATGATTGAGTGTGTAAACGGTCTTACCTCTCACGTACGTGTTGATCTTTTCAGTTAGGAAAGGTAGTAGGGAGCGGTATATGTTTGACCTCTTGAGATGATTTCTCAGCCCGAGCACGCTTGTTCTGCTGACACAATCATCCCGGGCAAGTCCTCACTGCCCCTTTATCCTTTTTGCCCTGTAGGTATTAGGCCACAGACTTGTGTCATCCCCCAGCCTTGGTGAACATAATTGTCCATGCCAGGCCCTCGCTCAGCCATGATTCGAAAAAGGCTCATATATTTTCCTTATAGCCCAGATTGGTCAAAGAACGAATGAATGCACGAGTACTGCAAACATATGGCTGTTAAACGCCATCGTTTAAGACTGAAAATCTCATTCCTGTCCCGCTGTTCCCTTTTTTGGTGACCTAAGATCAAATTATACTTTCTTAAGAGACATGTCATGTTCAGCCCTCCACAGCGCCCAGAACTGGTGCAACCAGTTGCATTACAGGTTGGACGTGTACGATATACACACGAGAGCGCGTTTCCCATCAACACAGAGATCATTTTTTTATTGGAGTGTTTTCTATTCAGTGGTCGAAGTTTACGGAAAGAAGTAGTGGAACTATGTTCCCTGCTGGCCTGTCCCAGCTCTCAACATACCCCATCGCAGCACCCCTCCCACTCGCAATCCAAACCCCTAAACAAACACGCCTTCTGTAGGGGGGCGCCTTTGCCCAGTCGGCAAGGTGGCCGCTTCTGTGTAAGCTCTGCGGGAGCCGTGAAATCCCAGGGACATCCTCGATGTTCCTGAGAAGGGCCGAAAGCATATTCTGTCAGAGAGAGACATAAAGGTGTCCTGCATTCTCTGTCCAAGTTTCGGAGGAATTACTGCAGAGGAGGTGGAGATAAAAAGCTGTGTTGAAGGGGGGACATTGGAGACGTGGAGTGCCTGAAAGGAGGTACGCTCACACCTACCGGACAGTGGATGTGGTCCGTGACGACCTGTGGCATTCTAAGTCTTGTCACCCCAACCGGAGGAACTCTTAGCACCCTGCGTAAAGAGAGGTGTGGGGAGTGCCCCACGCTGATGGCCACTCCCCCTGCAGGAGCTGTGGTAGGGATTGTGGGGCGAGCGGGGCAGCCCGCCTTGCTGATAGACCTGCTGCTTCCCGCGGTCCATGTGGTCCAACGTTGTGGCCCAGCCAAAACCAGCAGAAGAGCTGAACGACTGAGTGCTTCTGGTGGCTGACGCGTCCGACACCGCCCTGCTAACCTCATCAACGGGACAATCAGCACTGCCCTCACCTCTGACTGCGCAGGGAAAGAATCAGAGAAAAGTGGTGTGTGGCAAGCGCACCAATACATGGACAACGTAGGTTCTGAATACTGTGGAGAGAGCAACCCTGACACAGGACGCTCGACATTCCATGATGGCAAATTGCACTATACTCGTCTGAGCCACGCAGCAATCAACACACTGTGGGCACATAGAACTGTGTATTAGATGAGGACATTTGGGAGAGCCCAGCAACGGAACAACAGAGGCCAGCACACTCTCCCGGTACGTACGTGCATTGTGTACCGCGGCAGGCTTGAATGAGCGTATACTAGACCAAGTACAGTAATCTCCCTGCACTAGAATAAGATCCCACAGTGCTGCTAGCCACCTCCCAGAGTCCTGGGCTGTGCCCCAATCCAGTGAAGGGGTGAGCTCCTTGATCTCCTGGTTGCACCTGCACAGAGTGCACGGCCCACAGTGTTCACCCTCAGGGTTACTTTTAGTTACATTCTTAGAGGCAGAGACAGTGGTCGGACCTTACAATTTAGGGGTTTATAAAAATGGCAACCCATACCAGGACTAGGCGGTCGCATCTGTAACCAGAATTAATCAACTCCCACTCTGTTGATTTCCCACGACCCACCAAATGTAGCGAGGTCCGGTTCATGGCAGAGTGAGCAACCTGACCACCCACAGACTCGACAGCCTCACGCCAAGCGTGAACTCCCCTTCTGCCCATCCAGAGCTGGGGGAGTTTGGCCCTCCCGGCTGTATCATCATTTGCACTGAGAACGCTGGCAACATAGAAATTAACCAGGTGTAGCCCGTTGGCTGGATATACAGTGGACATAATAAGATCTACAGCGTTCTAGAGGGGCAGGCATGACAAGGTCCCTAACAACAAAGAAAAGCACCCCGAGACGCACTGGGTATAATTCCATTGCAGACCGCAGTGGAAAATGGGCTTGCTTCACTGTCACTTCACGTTGAATCGTTCTGCGCCCGGGAAAGACACCCATGCCTAGTATAATGACTAAGAGGGCACTATGGACAACTTCACCAAACCTACTTCTAAGCAAATAGATAACAGCAATGAGGGATCAGGTGGCCAAGAAGCACCCGCGCTGCCCCCATGTCACCTCCCACAGATCTACAAGAAGTGGTGGCAATCATGCAGCAAAGGTTTGCATTTATAAATGACAAATTAGACGGCATCACAGTCAGCGTCTCCACGATCAGAGCCCAGCTGGCTGTTGGGTGGAAGTTCCATATATGGTATTGTGGAGAAGTCCAAGCCAGACTGGCTGGAGCCTTCCCAGTGACTGTATGTTGTGGGTACACCATTGGGGTGGGACCTGAGTGAATGTAGTGTTTGACCAATATGCACTTCATGTTATTGGTGTGTTGTTTCTGGTATGCAACACAATGAATGAGACAGCCCTGACCCAATCTGGTATGAATGCAGCATGGAATGCTGAATGGCTGGGTACTTGTTCCAATACACATTCCTTGTTGTGAGTGTCTGGAGGGAGAATAATGGCCTAAATGCACTGTGAGCCTGATTGGCTGCCTGCCTGCATGAATGCCCTTCTGAATGATTGGTTGCCTGAGTGTGACCCAGCAGAGTGAATGAGAGACCAAACAGTATATCTGGGGACCTCTCACTGATGGAAATCGGTCACAAGCTGAAGTCGAAACTGATGCTTAATCTCGAAGCCGAGCCCAAAGAAGAAGGTTGACTGCTGGTACCGTCACCACAATCCGAAAGCTGCAGTGCTGTTGAAACTGATCCAAGAGAGGACCTGGCTAGGAAACCTCTTCCCAAGCTATGAGGGACCATCATGCACTGCTAACCTTCGCTGAAGCACCCTGGAAGTAGGCCTTCGAAAGACTGTCAACCGGAGATGGGGACCGCCGAGAAATCCGAAGAGATGCACCGGGACAGCCATCCACCATCGTCAACCAGGGTTTGCAGGTTTGCCATAATGGCTGGAGGCCCATTAAAGCTGTGTTGCCCAGACACATGGACAGCTTGACGTTGAGCCACCGACGATTGGAGCAGCAACAATTCATTGATTAAGACACTTTGAATTCAAGGACACTCTCGCCAGCACCGCTGACCGCTTTGTCCCACCACAGAAAGACGAAGACGCCGACTGGCTGAGGAGCAACTGACAGTGGGTTTCCCGCCACCCAAATACTGCAGAGACACTGACAACCTGACGCCCTTGCTGGCCAAAGTTCTTCATAGACTCTTTTGTGGAAACAAACTATCATCATCAAGGTGCACTGCATGCCTTGTCTTCGCAGGACATCCACAACCGATCGTTGACGAGCACCGCCAGGACCGAAGCTGCTGCCTCAATGCCTTTGTTCACCATTTCCTCGAGGGATCTCAATGATCCGTGGCTCCTTCATTAAAGGGAGCCCCTCAAGAAGGATCCATCAACGACCCCGAAGTCGAACTCTCCTATTTCAGGTACGTTGAGGTGGTAGAACCTTTTTAGAGGGAAATACGACTCTGGTAAACAATATATGGACTGGGCTTGTATGATATCTTTATTTACAGGTTGCCCAGATGGAGGGATCCTCACACAGAACTTTGACTTAGTAGCTAAAGTAGATTTCTGATAATTGTTTTAACCAACCTGCTTTCCTCATAGGTCTATTGTTGGTTCACAGTATTACCTGATTTGTATGACATTTGATCTGAGTACAGTTGATGCATTTTAATGGAGAGTAATTGAGGTACCACATAGAAACTGTATATATTTACCATTTTAGATTAACTTGAGCACAACGTGTGTTATTGTGATGGTATACATAACTTGAGCCTTATTTATGTAAAGAACTGTGTTATTTCTAACATAGTGTGTGGACATTCTTTTGTTGATGCTTGAGGACTACACTGTACTTAAGAACCAACCTGCATCACATCATGAGAGCTTAAGCCTTGATTGCTCATCCACGCTTACCAAATAGAGAATCTTGGCTGGGGTGCTCTGTGTCTCTACTCTGCCATATAGAGAGTAGGAGTACAGATACCCCCCTCCAGTCTTCACACCCAGGCGTGTAGCAAATGTTCGTAGTAGAGTGAGCACACAGGTCACTGGTGGCAAAAACCAAGCCAGAGGCATTCCCACATCCAATCATTGCGAGGTTTATGAACTACATAGACCTAGATATGGTGTTGAGAGTAGCACGAGACAAGCAGGAACAGAGACTGGGCTCAAGCGTGATTCGTATTTTCCCAGACTTTACACTAGCGGTACAACAGGAAAGGCGCTCATTTGTTGGAGTCAAGAAATTTCTAAGGGAACGCGAGATACCGTACACAATGCTATACCCAGCCAGGTTGCACATATAATTTAAAAACAAAACCCATTTTTTTACATTCCCGGAGGAGGCGGCCTCGTTTGTAGAAGCCAACATTGCTGTTCCGGAGAAGCAAATTCTACAAGATGGGCAATGACAGGGGGGGAGTGGCATAATTATCTCAGAAGAAAAAGTCCAGAGGAGTTTAATTTATAAACAAAGTATCAAAAAGGATTTATTGTGCCTGATACATCATTTAGACAAACAAATTAATCGTGACTTAATGAGAACTTTGGCATATTATTTACATTGCAGGTGAATTAAGAACATAGTAATCCGTACAATTCATACAATTGGCAATAAAGCATTCACTCATTCGTCCACACACAGCCATCATACATAAACATTCTAAAACATTTATATACCCAACAACAATACATATATGGTAAAGCCTGTTAAAAATGATAGCTAACAGATTTAGTTTTATAAAGTGCATTCAATGTACACAATCACTATAGTTGTAGATGTGGTCTCTTTCCGGGTGGGTCAATTAGATATGCAACACGACCACGTCCCCAATTTCTCGACCGGTTTCGACGTATTTGCATCACTTAACAACGTCTTCATTAGGAAAACAAGTGTACACTCTAAAAGAAAGGGAAGCATACACAACTGTTGAAACAGAGAAATTGATATGAGGCCGGGAAGCCCAAAAGGAAACACACCAACACAGGTTACAAAGGACATACAAAGCGCTTTATTTCAAAGTTACAAAGTTACCAAAGTCAATTGACATACGAATAGCTATTCGGCCCTCTGACTAACACACGAACCTTCAACGTAAGGTTCTCACTGAAAGTGGGAGAGACCGATCATCGGGATGCTTGGGTTTTTATACGTTTTGTCCTGCATTGGCCAGCCCTCTCGCAAGTTAACCATTCTTGGAACTGTGGCTAGGGTTCGTAGCCAGGTCGAACACACAATTTACATAATTTGATCAGTTCCGCTGATACAGTTACATATTTACACACAGGTTAAAGAGAGGACAAGGTCTTAGTTCGTGACCCTAACAAGTGGCCTGCGGACATATTATTTATTCACGTGTGCGGAGGTCACCATGGCCGGAGTTTTATTCGAAATGTCATTCGGCCTCCATTTTGTGATTCAGGGTGACTTCCACACTGCAAGAGTACCTAAAATGGCGGCTAGATCCAAGATGGCGGCTTACACAATACAATAAGGTCAAGACCTTGCCACGGAACCTATGTACATGGTATTCTTTAGACAACTTGGCGTAGGCCAACATACATTCAAACAATGCGATTGGGGTCACAATATTATATCGATTTCCACAGACCCTCCTTTTTGGCCTATGCCAAGTGCTAATACATCATTTCCTAATGCTTTCGAAAATAACTGAAGGCATTATCATCCATAGGTTCCGCATCATTGTCCGAAATGTCAATAGCCATAAAGTTGTTCATAAGAACTTCTTGCAACATGAACTCTTTAGATGCTGTCTTCGGGGTGTATATCTTATGCCCTATTGCGCTCATTAACTGAGCACAACATCCCCCCATCATTCCACATATACTCGGGAGGCATTGAAAACAACAGCAAAGAACTAGCAGAATCCCTAAAATACCTAAAATGACAGAAAGCACCTTCCACCCCCAAGATCGTAAAGAATCCCAAAACCAAGTACTAAGGTTCCAGTCTCCTACAGGGATATGGACTTCAGAACTGAGAGTGTGTAAATTCTGAATTGCTTTAAAAATTGTTGGCGAAGAATCTGGTACGAAAACACAACAAGCGGACCCCACTAATTTACATACTCCACCTCGTTCGGCTAAAATGACATCTAATGCCATTCGATTTTGAAGTGCTACCAATCTTATCGCCTTTTGCTCTAAGGTCATATTGTAAAGTATGTCCGTGGTCCGGTTGATCGTTTTCTCCAACACCCTCGCTAATCCCCTAATGTTTTCTGAATTTGCTATTTGTCCCCAAAAGGGCACTACTGATTTGGCTATATCCCTGAATACTTGTCCAGGGGTGTCTCCATTACTATCCCGTTGCGGGCGAGCCTTAGATACCTCTAAGGTACTGGCTATAAATACACCTGGTAACAATATCCCTAAATAACAAGTCCCCTGCCAATCCTTGGGCAACCAGGGAAAAGCTAAACTACCACAAACAAAATAAACGGGTCCCCCTACATACAAAGGCCTATTTTCCCCAGTCAAGTTTACAGTATTTACACAAGGCTCGAAGTCTCCCATTGGCCTAGTGCCATTTCTTTGTACACAGAAGGGAACTGAATCAGGACTATGATTCACAGAATAAGAAGGAGGCATAGCATCCTTATTGCCTATCGGAGCCATCTTAAAAGAAACTAGATTTTGGAAAGGAAAAGATAGTTTATCAGACGGCCTAATAGAAGCGACGTTAGGTTTACTTCTATTTGCGAAAAGCGAGCATCCCAGGGGAGTCAATTCACGTTTTTCAAATTCATTCAAATTAGTCCCATCGAAGTTCCCTGAGATGCTATCATTCCATCAGCCAAAGAAGAGTGCTCTAAGAGAGGCATAGCAAGAAGTTGTTAAAGGTAAGGGATGTATATACCATCCCAGTCCCTTGTTCCCATGTTGTGGTAAGTGGGTGCAGATCCAACAATTACTCTTATTAAAAATAGCATGCGTAGCATTCATCACTATCATCAAAGTGTTATTATGATATTTCTGTCTATGCCGAGAGTCCCTAGGGGACAGAGTGTGAAGGTGTACAGAGGGAGTCAAAACAGTTGGTACGATTTTGGTCGGTAACAGAGGCTTCAAAGGATAAATTTCTTCAAAATACCAAAGTCCCACGGCAGCAGTTGCAAAAGTAACAATAATCAGAACGAGAACACAACAGTACGTTTTCGGGGCCCAGGCACATTGTTCATTGTTCGATTTGGTCACCTCCTTATCTAATAGTTCAATACGGGGAGCAGCGGTGAAGGCGGCAGGCATCATGGTCATCCCGATCGACGGCCCCAATGTTCGTTGCTGGCGGCACTTCGGCCGCGCGATTTCTTAGTCCTTCCCAACCCTAGCCAACAGAACCCTCCTTTTCTTTGTTCGAAAAAAGAAAGACAACAGTACTTCAATCACTCTTTTCCTTCCAGATGCACGATACTCGTGCCGTAGTTCTATTTCCGTGGTCGAAGGTTGTACCTGATGGTACCCAAGTTTGTTGAATCCAAAAGCAAAGTATCGTCGCTCCCTGAGGGGAGCGTCGTGTCGGTGGCGACGGAAGTCGCAGAGCTCGAAACAAGATTTTCCGGAAGTGATTGATCAAGAGAGTGCGGAGACAAAATGGACGGCTCCCCGAGCTCCTCAGGCTCAGAGAACTTCTCCGACGCACTCACAATGCTGCCTGCTACTCCGAGATCAGAGATTGTAGCACCAGCGAGGGGTTCTGTTTCTTCTGTAGCGTGTGGCGTCGGGTGAGGGATCTTCTTAACGTGTGTTGCATGTATCCAGTTCTTCTTTCCTGCCACCCGCACTGCCGTCCTGGTGACCAATAATACCTGGTAGGGTCCGCGCCAGCGAGGCGCAAGACAGGAAGACCTCTCGTAGGCCTTCACCAGGATCCAGCTACCGGGTAGTATATCGTGTCCTGGGCCCGTAAACCGTACAGGTAAGGCAGCATTCACCTGGTGGTAAATGAAATACAGATTTTTAGTCAATTGATTACAGTAATCTATGAGCAATACATTATCCACATCCCTCAGGGCTTTAGGTTTAGGGAGACCCCAGATATTAGCAGGCCTTCCCATTACCACCTCGAACGGAGAGAGCCCAGTTCTAGTCTGGGGTGTGGTGCGCATAGCTAACAACACAATAGGTAAAGCGTCGGGCCATTTTAGCTTAGTGTCGGCACATGTTTTTGCAAGTTTATTTTTCAGAATACCGTTGTGTCTCTCTACCAACCCCGCACTTTGAGGGTGCCTAGCTGAATGAAAACGTTTCTCAATCCCTAGGGCAACACATATTTGCAACATTACGGCTGCGATGAAATGGGGGCCGTTGTCCGACCAAATTATCCTCGGGAGCCCAAATCGAGGGAAGTACTCTTTCACCAGGATCTTTGCGGTGCTCATAGCGGTAGCATCTTTGACAGAGAAAGCCTCGACCCATTTGCTAAAAGCACAAATGATGACAAGAACATATTTCAAGTTATTACATCGCTCCATTTCAATAAAATCAAGGTGAATGGTTTCAAAGGGGACAGAGGGGGGCCCGAAACTTCCCCTTGGAGTCACTGTCCCTTTACCCACATTTTGCTGCAGGCAAATCATGCAATTCTGAACATGTCTCTTTGCAGTTTCCAAAATTTTATCATTCACCCAAACCTGCTGTAATATCTTCGTAATTTGCTGGGCACACACATGCGTTGGACCGTGTGCCATTGTAACCATTGCTAACACATAAGAATCAGGAAGCAACCATTTCCCGTTGGATGCGTCCACCCAACACCCTTCGTCATCCAATTTTCCCATGCCTTCAGCCCACTTCCTAGACTCTTCAACTGAGGCATCAGTCTGCATGTCTCGCACAGACCCAATGCCTTCATCTATTATACAAACATCTCTCACTTCCCTTGAGGTGTACATGTCTGTGCTAAGGTCTGTGGCTGTTTGTCTAGCTATCAAATCTGCAAAAGCATTTCCTCTGCCCACATTGTCTATGACCTTGCGATGTGCTGCACATTTCATGATCGCTAATTGTTCAGGGAGTGAGAACGCTGAAAGTAGTTGTACTATTAAGGGACCATGCTGAATCTTGGTCCCATGTGAGGTCAGAAACCCTCTTTCCGACCACAGTTTTCCAAAGTTGTGAGCCACCCCAAAGGCGTACTGGCTATCCGTATAAATATTGACTCTATGCCCTTGGGAGAGCTCACAAGCGCGGGTCAACGCTATAATCTCCGCGGCCTGCGCGGAGTTATGCGGAATCCTTTTAGTTTCAACAATCTTGTTCAAAGTAGTAACTGCATAAGCAGCTGTAGATGTGCCATTCGGAAGTTTGAAGCAGGAGCCATCGCAAAACAGCTCCCCTTCCGCATTCTCCAAAGGAGTATCTGAGAGGTCTATCCTGCCCTTTGTTTCTTGTTCGATGGCATACAGGCAGTCATGTGATCCTTCATCACCGCAAACAATATTTTGCGGGAGAGGTAAGAGTTCAGCCGGATTGAGAACACAACACCTTTTAATTTGGATATGAGGAGCAAATAGGACTTATTCGTACCTTGTCAACCGGGCAGAGGTAAGGTGTTGCGTTTGAGTTTTATTCAATAGAATATCAACAGAGTGAGGTACCATCAAAATTAAATCGTGGCCTAGGACCATCCCCTCACTCTGTTTTACAGACGCAGCGGCAGCAGCAACAGCGCGCAGACATCGCGGCAAAGCGCATGCAACAGGATCGAGGGCGGAGGAATAATAGCCGCACGGCCTATTCTTCCCTCCATGTTCCTGTGTTAACACAGACAAAGCACATCCATCACATTCATGCACAAACAACACAAAGGCCTTATCGTAATTTGGTGTACCCAGAACGGTGCTGAACACAGCGCGGTTTTGAGAAGCTCAAATGATCGTTGATGTTCCGATTCCCATGGCAGTGGCAGAGAAATGCCCTTCTTCGTCAAAGCCAACATCGGTTTTACCACTAGGGCAAAATTCGGGATCCACAGTCTACAGTAGGATGCCATCCCTATCAGGGCTCTGACTTCCTTCTGTGTTTTTGGGACAGACATGCCAGAAATGTGTTTTATTCGTTCAGGTGTCAATCTTCTCCCCTCCTTTGACAGGAGGTAGCCTAAATAGGCAACCTCCTGGCAACAATATTGAAATGTTTTAAGTGAAGCTTTGTGACCATTTTCAGCTAAATGAACAAGCAACAATATAGTGCCTTCCTTACAAGCTTTCTCAGAGTCTGCAGCCAAGAGCAAATCGTCTACATATTGAAGCAGCGTGCAAGTAGGTGGCAATTCAAGGGTGTCGAGCTGCTCCTTTAAGGCTCTACTATAGATACTAGGACTTTCAGTATACCCTTGAGGTGCCCTTGTGAATGTAAACGAGCGTCCCCCCAAGGTGAACGTGAACAAATACCTGCTCTCCTCATGTATCGGAATACTAAAGAAGGCGTTTTTCAAATCTACAACACTAAAGTGTGTAGCCGTAGCAGGGATCATTGTTAAGATCGTTGTTACATCAGGCACGATTGAAAATTGTGGGGCTACCACCCGGTTAATAGCACGAAGATCTATTATAAACCGGTACGGAATTGCATTGTCGCCTTTCTTATATACTGGCAAGATCGGGCTATTACATAAGCTACCTGTTATCTCTTCGATCACTCCACGATGTACAAAATCGGAGACAATGCATTTCAGAGCACGCTCACCTTCAATTGAAATTTTATATTGCGGAATGCGCGGTAGCTTAACCCCATGTTTCAAGACTATCTTAACAGGCTCGATGTGTAATATCCCGACATCATTGTCGTCTATTGCCCACAAACATTCCGGGACAATGTCAAACTCGGGAGGTAGAGGTCGGGTCAAGTACTGGGAGTTAAAGGGTTGCTGTGGTGAAACTGTTAATCTTATTCCGTCAGGGGAACAATGAATCACTGCATTCAGTTTCTTTAACAAATTCAACCCTAGCAAATTTTCTCCGCAGTTTGAAGTAAGAAGAAAAGGGCACTGGTCTGTGAAAGGACCCAAAGAAACAGATACCGGCGCAGAAACCGGACAAACAGTTGGTATACCAGAGAACCCTATAGAAACGTTTGTTTGCCCTGACAGTGGGATGTTTGGAACCCTAGAATGGTCAATGGAGCACTTTTGTGCTCCAGTGTCAATCAAGAACTGGTGTTTCCTATTCCCCACCAATAATTCAACGTAGGGGCCCTTCTGAATAACGGGAATAGGTAAAGGTTCCAAACGCTGCTTCGGGCAATCCTAGTAAGGCAGAACTTCGGAAAAGGGAAGTTCTTCAGAAAGATAGGCAGCAGAAGGGTGATCAAATATATTTCTCGAGTCCATACTCGGAGTCTGATTTTCCCGTGAAAAAGGTTGTTGTGGATCTTGTAGAAGCTGACCCCTATCAGGGCCCCCTGCTCCGGGGCGGCCCCTTGGTCGCCTGCCCATACCTCCAAATGTGCCTCCTGACCTCTGACGAAGGGCAGGGCACTGTGCTCGCCAGTGACCTTCCTGGCAGCAATAAGCACACTGATTAATATTTATAAAATTCGGAGGAGTATTTCCTCTTGGGATGTACTGACCTCTAGTCTGTGTCGTACCTCCTCTGGGGTTTCTGACAATTTGCTGCAACAATACCTTAGTCTTCAAGTCGCCCCTTCTTTTTTCGATTTTCTCTTTTTCATTATTAACCTGATTCTCATAATACTGAGCCATATGCAAAACCTCTGACTGAGATTTTGCCTGCCAAGCGCTCTCTGAGGACATAATTTGTGACTGGATGTCGGGGATCAATCCACGTACAAATTTGTCCACAAACAACCTCTTCCCCGACTCTGTGCCTAAATCCTGTCCACTGAAGTCAGAGAACACCTGTTCAAATCTATTAAAGAATTCAGTAGTACCTTCAGTT
This sequence comes from Ambystoma mexicanum, assembly GCF_040938575.1. Taxonomy (NCBI): domain Eukaryota; kingdom Metazoa; phylum Chordata; class Amphibia; order Caudata; family Ambystomatidae; genus Ambystoma; species Ambystoma mexicanum. The sequence continues at coordinate 332,358,420 of NC_090934.1, read as the reverse complement.
ATCCCTTGGACGCAGGCCGTAAGCTTGTCCCAAATAATCCTTTTTTCTGGGATTATAGTTTTTAGTTTAGCAACTATTCTATCAGGTAAGGTAAGTATTACCTGGGGTGGTTTCTCACCAGCTGGCCGTTCCCCATCTATTCTAATCAGATTTACCCATGTATCCCCTAGCCCCGGCACATCATCTACTGTCCGTATCTGTTTCCATACATCAACTGGCAAAAGCACCGGAAACAATAAGTCCATGTCACTTAAGGTGAACACAGAAGACTGTAAAACGGATTCTATCTCTTTATAAAACCCTGTCGGGTTTTTCCTAATATCAGGGACTGATTATCTAATCGTGTTCACTTCCTGTCGAGAGAACGGGACGTGAACAAACTGCGATACGTAATGTGCAGGGATATCCACCGCGGGAGTACCAGCCGCCGCGTCGGCGGGGATTTCTGCTTTTGGGACAAGGGTTGGAGGGACCTCTCTCATAGGCAACTGAGATATAGCGACCTCCGACCGCTTACTGAGCAATAGGGCCAAATCAAGCGCTAAAGCAGCTGTAGAAGTGTCGGGCGAAAAAGCTCTTTTACAAATACCTAATAACTCCATGGGGCAACCAACCTTCTTCCTTATACATTCCTCCTGTAAGTGCTGTACCATCACTTGGATTACCTTTCTTTGCATTTCTACCGTGTATTGACTGTATGTGTCATACACCTCATCTGGCGGTATCGATGAATCCGAGATCCATCGAATCGCATCTTTGGTACAAATTAGTACTTCCTCAGGTGCTGATCTCCGGCACGAAAGGAACTGTTTCTGTACATATATCCTATCGTCCTCATCATCCTCGTTTTGTAACCTTTCAAAATCCCTCCTAAACTCAAACAACCGATCAACATGTCCATATACTTTCTGCTCTGTATCCCTCGAAAGTGCCAAAGCATTCAGATCTCTCACCCCTTGTGGGAGATCTGAAGTCTGCAATCTACCCCACATTACACCTAAGTGAATCCCCAGTCCTTCAATAAAAACATTTTTCTCGGGAAAATCGAGCAAATTAGATAATGTTGAAAATGCATCAGTTTGATCACCTTTTTCCATGCAATGCTTAGCCCAAGCAAATAGTTCCTGTTTCCTGCCCGCAGGAACAGTACTACGAGTCACAATTGTTGACCCTGCACCGGGATCTGTTTTAACGAACACGGGGCTCCCCGGAATCGAAAGTGTAGGTGAACTTAACAAGGGTGCAGGGGAGAGAGGCAGGGTAATAGACAGAGGAGCGACAACCAAAGAACTAGGAGCAGTAGGCTGTGCAGGGGGAGTAGGAATAGCAACGGGAACAATAGCAGGAACGGGCAAGGTGCCCACAACAGGAGCATACGGAGGTGGCGCTGAAGAATCAGGCCTCCGTTCGTTCAATATTTTCTCAATAAACTCCTCGGAAACATGGAAATCTTTAGAGGGGTAAATTTTCTGGACCTCGAGCGAGAAAGCTCTATCCATTTTCTGGGCTTCTTCTAATCGTTTTTCCTTGTCATACAACAATGCCTTTTCGGCATTTGTTTTATGACGACGTGCATGTTTATCCTTACTTTTAAGCTGCTGCAATGCTTCCTTTTTCCAATTTTGTAACACATCAAAGGCTGCTGGCCTAACCTTTTTCTTAAGCAAGATCGATTCTAAGTATTCAATACGGGGGATCTCAAAACTACCATTGATTGGCCACTGAAATTCGGAGGCATTTCTGGTCTGTCTGTGCCAAATGTCATTAAATACAATACTACCAATGCCATACTTACAGTACATAGTACACGCCGGCGACCCCTCCTGTGGTGCCGGACGGCTAAATTCCAAAGATTGTCGATCGCTGCGGAACAGAGCCCTAAAGCAGCTAGACAATTTCCCAGGCATTTCTCAAAGAATTGGTGTTACCTGGTCCAATAATTGTGTCTGCAGATACAATACGCCAAATTCAAATTGTCAGGGTTAAATTAAGAGCCGGGTCACGACTGCACCTGACCAAACCTAAGGAGGACCGTACGGTTTACAAAGGACTTCAACTAACGAATTTTTACCTGCGTTCGGTGGTTTCGGCAAATCTGCCCGCCTCGGATTTGGACCCTCGTCAAGATGCCGTGTCAGACCGCACGACTATCGCCCAAGGATCGGATCGTGCAGCGCTGCCGAGGTATCGCGTCTCGATCGGTCGGGCCCGCAAAATCACACCGTCCGATCCCGATTCGATAGTCTGCGTCAACCTTCAATGATCCGGCATCAATCTTGAGGGTCCCTATTCGGGCGCCAACTGTTGAAACAGAGAAATTGATATGAGGCCGGGAAGCCCAAAAGGAAACACACCAACACAGGTTACAAAGGACATACAAAGCGCTTTATTTCAAAGTTACAAAGTTACCAAAGTCAATTGACATACGAATAGCTATTCGGCCCTCTGACTAACACATAAACCTTCAACGTAAGGTTCGCACTGAAAGTGGGAGAGACCGATCATCGGGATGCTTGGGTTTTTATACGTTTTGTCCTGCATTGGCCAGCCCTCTCGCAAGTTAACCATTCTTGGAACTGTGGCTAGGGTTCGTAGCCAGGTCGAACACACAATTTACATAATTTGATCAGTTCCGCTGATACAGTTACATATTTACACACAGGTTAAAGAGAGGACAAGGTCTTAGTTCGTGACCCTAACAAGTGGCCTGCGGACATATTATTTATTCACGTGTGCGGAGGTCACCATGGCCGGAGTTTTATTCGAAATGTCATTCGGCCTCCATTTTGTGATTCAGGGTGACTTCCACACTGCAAGAGTACCTAAAATGGCGGCTAGATCCAAGATGGCGGCTTACACAATACAATAAGGTCAAGACCTTGCCGCGGAACCTATGTACATGGTATTCTTTAGACAACTTGGCGTAGGCCAACATACATTCAAACAATGCGATTGGGGTCACAATATTATATCGATTTCCACACAACAGCTAAGAGACCCTAACTCTCAGGTAACACAATAGACACTGAAGGGAACCATTTGTAATGGAAATGTCCCTGCAATTCAAATAAATTCAACCACTGTTATAAGAAAACATAAAAGGACATTAAAATGGTGCAGCCCAGGAGAGTTCTCTGGGGTGCACCATTTATTTCCTACGGTGTCAGACAGAAAGTGCCACCATAAACAACTGGTGCACTGAGGTGAGGTGAAGGAATAGGCCAAGGCAAAGGCAACCACGTGTCACAGCACCAAAATATAATAATAACCAAAGGCATCCAATAGTCATGAGAGCGTGTTTATAAAAATCCCCCTACCTATACCATAAACTGGTAATGTATATTTAGAAATAGTGGCATTAGGAAGCCACGCCATTAGCAAGTCAAGAGGTTTTTGACAAGTGAAGAGTTTTTCATGCAAGGGCCCTTAGGATAGTATGCTGTCACTGACCTTGTAACTAGGAGGGGCAGCTTCTCAAGGTATCAGAAGCTACTGCAGCAGTGGCCAGACAGGCACATAGTCAACATAATCTGTGGTACAATGACAAAGATTGAGGCCCAACTCGTCCATGATGGCTACTAGAACCAAAAGTGCAGCTATGTACAAAGAACTGAACACGTTAGAAAACGTAATGCGCAGAGTAGGTTCAATCGCGGTTCCCAACGCAATCGCAAGTCCCAAGGGCAATAGTCCAAACTGGACCTCTCAGGTTTGAGCCAGCACTGAAATCACCTATGTGGCAAAGGGAAATAAAATGCCATCAACCCTTGTAGGTATGCGGGTATCCCTAGTACTAATTACCATCCTGCAGGGACAGCAAAGCATGGAATAGACGCTGCCAATCAAGAATAAGGCAACTGTACACCTCTAAGTGACTTCAATCCAGCACTCCAACTAAGTCAATGCCTAGTATAGGATGCCCAATGGAAGCCCTTATTTATATATTTTTATGTCAAAGTTCTTTAAATCTGGATGACGAACCCTTATATAACGCCCCTCTCTTTGGATCTCCCCGACCTCACTGAGCCAAGAAGTAGGTTTGTTTTGCAAATTAAAAGGTTTATTTGAAGAATTGAACAATACATATATATCACACTTTTATGAATAGAATAATATCTGAATAGCCACTTATGAATATGACAGTGATCAGCAATGGGTAATATTACAATATGAACAATCTCTTTAATCAGTTCAGAGTAGGAATAGGAGAATAATGTTGCAGAGAATACTTTGTATGAGTTCAAGGAAATGCAAGATAGGAAAGAATGCAACACAGAAATAAAACTTGATATGATTTCAATAAAAAGACAATATAATCACTTTTCCCCCTGTTATTACTCATTCCCCCCACTATGCAATATGAAGAGATGGAAATAAGGGCACAGAGGTTTCAGGAATACACCCAATAATGCAATTCAATCCCAGTTCCCCCCAGCAAGCTTAGAGAGAATAGGTATGATTTTAAAACAGGCCAAAATGCTTTTGAATGTGATTGCAATGAATGGGAAAAAATGCTAAAATGATTTTAATTCACTAAATGGGATTCAGAATTAGTGGGAGTTACTTTGGATTGGTTCAGGTCAACACTAGCAATGATTCATGAATGATTATCAGATTGAAAACGAATTTCAGCAGTTGAAAACAAGAAACAGCTATTTTGACATGTCGTGAAATGGAGCTAAAGTACAATTTGCGGCAATTTTTCCGCATGCGAGAAATGCAATGACATCTAAACTATATATTTTAGGTTTGTTTGAAAGCTTAGGATCTTAGCTTCAAAATGACAGTTACATTTCGGTTCTAGGACGTGCGGTTCAAAAGTTACAGAGGTTCTCGTGAAGGTAGATTTTTCAGAAACAGAATCAAGATTTCAAAATGACAGATTGCGCTTGAAAGATTCAGAATCAATATGGACTTATACTAAGGGTCTATGAAGAAGCAAGAGACTCAACGGGCATCTACCAGAACAGCGGCGCCTCCACTCTGACTTCTGTCCATCAAAACACTTGTCCCTCTTCAGAAAAATATCAGCGCAAAGATGATTATTGCTACAATTATCGCAGACAATATAATGACAAGGATTCAAGATGGACACAAGATTCTATAATGCAGTTCTGCATAGGTTGAATGGATGGAATAGGATTACTTTAAACTAAGAGATGACTATGGACAGTTCTAGACTAGATACTCACTCCTATGGCTTTGGAATGGAGTGGGCCCCATCAAAGATCTTGTCAAGGGTTTGGCTGGGATTCTCTCGCCACCGGGCAGGACCAGGCACTGGGTTCTGCTCTCCGCATGGGACTCTGGTCTGCGCGGCCTCTTGGACTGGATTTGATGGGTTCTGGATACAGCTCTGCTCTCTGGGTATGGATCTTGGTTCTAGCACAGGGTTCTTAGCTAGAAGCAGAACAGCTCAGCCAGGCTATTGGATTTTGGGATGCCCCTTGGAGGTCTAGGGGTTAGGATCAGGTTGCAAAAGATTCTGAGGCCTCTGAAAAAGGTTCAGCTTGTGGTTTAGGCCTCTCTGCTTCAAGGTTCTAGAGTTGATTCTAGAGCTTGGTTCTGGAGTCTGGTTTCTGGATCTATGTCTGGATCTTCCTGGAGCCTGGATCTTCCTGCAGGGTGTTTTGCCAAGAAATCAGTTAAGGAGTGGAAGTGTGTGTCTTGTCTGTCCTCAGCAGTCCCTATTTATGTCATTCCAAAGTGGGTGGGGAGGCTGATTCTGTTACGATGGGTCTCCGACGCGGTCTATTATGGAACCGCTGGCGGCTTCAACCAAAGTTGCGGCTGTGTTCCTCCAACATGGCGCCTATACTCGGTGTCAATGGTCTAGTTGTCAGGACGGGAGACGGAAGCGAAGCTCCGCCTCCCATCCCGGAAACACTACAAGAATCCACGGCTCCTGAACAACAACGCGTTGCTACTGCTATCAGAGGCTTCGCTTCGTGAGTTACCGCTAGGAACCTCTCATTACTATTGCCTTAGAACCTTTGCATCTACTAACCCTTGATTTCTCTCCTTTCCTTTTCGAGCAGAGAAGCCCCTCCTCCTCTGTCAACCACGCTTGCATTATCGACTCCATTCGACCACCGGTGTGTCTCAGCCTTCACTCATGTAAGCTTCTTTCCGCTTTACACCCGGTTATCAGATATATAGTTCAGACTTTTCTAAATTACTCTTTCCTTATTCCTCCCAAAGGAACCCAGTTTTTCAGCTTACCGTCCTGCTCCTTATCGGAACCCCGTCTGGGATCCATCTTTAAAGGCACACACTCTTACAAACAGCGATCGGAAATCCTCTACCGACACCCAGTCCCTACCACTTGCAGGTATTATCATTCTCATCCAACCCTCATAGGAAGTCCGACACCATTACCTTTGTTAACTTCTATATTTTTATTCCCAGATCTCTACTCAGCCTGATACTTCCTAGACAACGACTTACTTACCATTAGAAGACTTCATCCCGCAAGATCTTTGAGAGTTTGAAACCAGCTTTGCACCCAACGCTCTCTACCGGCAGCCGGGTTTTCTCCCCCACGAGGGTTTCCCGGGAGTCTCCTTTCGATACCTGAGTTAGAAGAGGTCGGAAGCAGGTTCCAGGTAGATCCATCCTTTCTTCAGGTTTGGACGAAGACAAGGTAGGCCTTGTTGTATTGTTTTTACCGACGAGTTCGCATGTGGGGATTTTTCCAGAGAGTAAAAAGATAAAGAGTAACAGTTAGCAACGCCCGAAAAAATAAAGCTCTGGAAGACTCACAGGGGATACTCGACGGGCATTAACAATGGAACAACAGCTACAACAAATGATGGCCGCCATGCAGAACCTTTCTGCAGAGGTCCAGCAGTTAAAATTGGAAAATACTGCTTTACGACAGCAAGGGGGACAGACAGCCCGAAGCTCAGAAGTCCCTCCCGGGCCTTTACCAGGCGGTCGATTTGATGGCAATCCCCAAGCCGTGAAAGAATTCCTTGAATCTTGCACAGTGCAGTTTGCCTTTAAGGCAGCCTTTTTTCCCACGGACAGAGACAAAGTGGGCCATATGATTGCACAAATGACAGGAGCAGCCTTAGCATGGGCCACTCCTTTAGTCATCAATAACAACCCCATTTTGGACTCTTATCCGGCATTTTGCAACAGTATCCGCAGCATGTTCAGCAGACAAGAGGTGGTTGTCGCCTCTCAGGAAAGGCTCCTTGACTTAAAACAAGGAAACCTGGATATCCTAGCCTATATAACTACTTTTAAAAGGATGGCCGCCGACACCTCTTGGGCAGACGATGCACTGATTACTCTCTTTAGAAGAGGGTTATCGGAAGAACTAAAAGACAAAGTGTCTCGAGTTCCGAGACCTCCCAACCTGACTGAATTTATTGCTCTAGTGATGCAGTTAGATTATAGACTCCAGGAAAGGAACAGAGAAAAGCGAAAAGGAAAGAATCCTACATACCAAATGGAATCTTTTTTTTCTCCTCATAAATCGAATACTAGCGAGGAGCCCATGCAATTAGGTAACGCAAGGGGTCCTCTCTCTCCTGCAGAACGTACACAGAGAAAGACACAAGGATTGTGTATGTACTGTGGATCAAACAGTCATACTGTTAAAGAATGTACGGTTGCACCCCCGAGGAAACCGGGAAACGCCAATACCCGACCGTAAAGGGGACAACGGCTTCGGGTTCTTTAACTACTATTAGTCCCCTTCCAAATTACACTATCAGTCCTTCTACCCTAGCAGATGGAAACACCATGATTACTTTAAGTGTTTCATTAGCTTGGGATAACATGTGTCTTGTTAACGTGCCCGCCTTAATAGACAGCGGAGCCGCGGGCAACTTTATTGATGATGTTTGGGCTAAGAAACATGCTATCCCACGTACTACTAAGACCGTAGCCATCCCCGTGGAAAGCGTCGATGGTAGCCCTCTTATATCTGGGCCTATTAAGGATCACACAAGAGCCTTAAAGATGACGGTGGTCTCCCATCATGAGAACATTGAGCTAGACATCATTAAGACCGCTCATTATCCGGTCATTCTAGGTATCCCGTGGTTAAGGGTCCACAACCCCTACATCAACTGGACGGCGGGTACTCTTTTCTTAGGTTCCGAACATTGTGTTCACGGTCACTTTTTAGCGAAACCCCCTTCACCAAATCCGGAGCAGGAGGCAGGGATTGCCAATACTATTGTAAATGAAGTCTCTTCCCTACCAGCAGAATATCATTCATTCCGTTCTATCTTCTCTCAGTCTGAGTTTTCAGAACTTCCCCCTCACCGGAGGGACGATTGTGCGATAGACCTCATCCCAGATCGTCCACTCCCTTTCGGGAGAATGTATATCCTATCAGCCAAAGAAAAGGAAGTACTAAAAAAATATCTACACACACATATCAAGAACGGTCTGATTTCCGACTCCACTTCCCCCACAGCAGCTTCATGGTTTTTTTTACCAAAAAAAGACACCACCGAGCTCCATCCTTGCATCGACTTTAGGGGTTTAAACAAAATCACCATCCTGGACAAATATCCCATGCCTCTCATTCCCGATATATTAGAAGCAGTACAAGGAGCCAAAGTTTACACCAAGCTTGACTTAAGAGGAGCCTACCACCTAATTCGAATAAAGGCTGGGGATGAATGGAAGACGGCTTTTCGCACGCCGTTTGGTCATTATCAGTATCGAGTCATGCCGTTTGGACTTATGAATGCCCCAGCAGTTTTTCAAAGATTTATGGATCACATTTTTGCAGACATCAGCTTACATTATGTTATCATTTATCTGGACGACATCTTGATTTTTTCTTCTACCTGGAAAGAACATGTTTTACATGTAAAGGAAGTGTTAACACGACTGCAACAGAATCATCTGTTCTGTAAACTGGAGAAGTGTGAGTTTCACAAAACCACCATTTCTTACTTAGGCTACGTTCTTGCTCAACAAGGTATTGCAATGGATCTTGACAAGATATCGGCAATCACAGAATGGCCCTCTCCTCGATCTATTAAAGACATTCAACGATTTCTAGGTTTCGCCAACTTTTATAGAAGATTCATCCCTCATTTCTCCTTGGTGACCAAACCCTTAACGTAACTGCTGAAAAAAGACATCCCATTTGTTTGGGCCGCTGAGACACATAGATCATTTGAACAACTCAAGATTCTTTTTACTCAGGCTCCTATTTTACAAGTACCAGATCAAAGTCGAAGATTCATTGTGGAGTCCGACGCATCCCAGTATGCCTTAGGGGCCGTCTTACTTCAACCAGACGAGCAGAACATAAAAAGACCAGTGGCCTATTTATCTAAAACTCTCTCACCGGCTGAACTGCACTACACGGTGTTGGAGAAAGAACTCCTAGCCATCAAACGGGCTTTTGAAGAATGGCGTCACCTTCTTCTAGGGGCCCAACACCCTATAGAGGTCAGGACTGACCATCATAACCTCCGATCTTTACAGTACACACAAACCTGCAATAGTCGGCAGGCCCGATGGGCCTATTTCTTTTCTCCGTATCGGATCAAATTTACTTTTGTTTCAGGAAACTCCAATTTGAAGGCAGATGCTTTATCCAGAAAGACTCCTCAAGAAAAGGTCCCTTTTAAACCCGAACCTATGTTTCCAAGGACAATGTCCATATCTGTAGTTCGTCTCTTTCTACAAAGACTGGAAAATAAATCCAAAGACCTCGAGATCCTAGACTCTACCCTACTATCGACTTATGGATTAACGAGAAGTCAGGGTCTTCAGTTCAAAGGAGAAAAAGTCTACATTCCTGATCCCGAACTCCAAAAAGAGGTGTTACGATTATGCCATGATTCTCAAGCGGCAGGACATCGAGGGTTTACTAATACCCTGGAACTCATTCAGAGACATTTTTGGTGGCCTTCGGTACGCACTGATGTGCGAGACTATCTCGCTTCCTGCACTGTCTGTCTACAAACGAAGACACCTCGGTGTTCCCCTTTGGGGGAATTGGTGACACCTCTACTACCAGTTAAACCCTGGCAGATAATCTCTACTGATTTCATAGTGGACTTACCTCTTTCTAAGGGGTATAGCACCATCATGGTCACCGTGGACAGTTTAACTAAAATGGCTCATTTTATCCCTTTGCCTACTATTCCCTCAGCAGCCATTATGGCACAGGTTTTTTTGGAACGCATTTTCTCTCTTCACGGCCTCCCAGAAACTATAATTTCTGATAGAGGACCACAGTATACTTCGAGGTATTGGAAACACATCTGTCAGGCATTGGGAATTTCGAGAGCATTAAGCTCCGGCTTTCATCCACAAACCAACGGACAGATGGAGAGGCTGAATCAGACCCTGGAAGGGTACCTTCGCTGTTATGTCTCGTCGGCCCAGGACAACTGGGAGGATCTGCTACCCTTAGCAGAATTTGCCTATAACAATACGACACATTCTTCCATCAAGACCAGTCCCTTCTTTTGCACATATGGATTTCATCCTTCAGTTTTTCCTCATGTGACCTCCACCCTTACCAAATTCCCGGACATCGACGCTTTGATCGATACCATTCACCAGGGTCATATCAAAGCAGGTCTGGCCCTACAAGAAGCCCAGACCAGGAGCAAGAAAAAAGCCGACAGACATCGAACTCCTACCCCACAATTCAACATCGGGGATCATGTGTGGCTGGCCAGCAAGTTTCTCCCCAGGCGACTCATTCCCTCTAAACTGTCACCCAAATATTTCGGTCCTTTTCCCATCATTGCTAGATTCGGACCGGTAGCCTTCAAACTGAGACTCCCTAGGTCTTGGAGTCGCATTCATCCCACCTTTCACGTCTCACAACTAAAGCCAGATGTGCGTAACCAATTCCACCGCTCTACGTGTGGTTCTCCCCCTTCTGTTATGACGGACTCAGGTCCGGAGTATGAGATTTCGGGGATTTGTGACTCCCGTTACCATAGAGGGGTTCTTCAATACCTTGTGGACTGGAAGGGTTATACCCCCGCCAACCGCTCCTGGGACCCTGCATCCGCGGTTCATGCTCCGCGGTTGGTTCGTGCTTTTTATCGCTTCCACCCGGGCAAACCGGGATTTTCCTCCCTTGGAAGGGGGCATACTGTTACGATGGGTCTCCGACGCGGTCTATTATGGAACCGCTGGCGGCTTCAACCAAAGTTGCGGCTGTGTTCCTTCAACATGGCGCCTATACTCGGTGTCAATGGTCTAGTTGTCAGGACGGGAGACGGAAGCGAAGCTCCGCCTCCCATCCCGGAAACACTACAAGAATCCACGGCTCCTGAACAACAACGCGTTGCTACTGCTATCAGAGGCTTCGCTTCGTGAGTTACCGCTAGGAACCTCTCATTACTATTGCCTTAGAACCTTTGCATCTACTAACCCTTGATTTCTCTCCTTTCCTTTTCGAGCAGAGAAGCCCCTCCTCCTCTGTCAACCACGCTTGCATTATCGACTCCATTCGACCACCGGTGTGTCTCAGCCTTCACTCATGTAAGCTTCTTTCCGCTTTACACCCGGTTATCAGATATATAGTTCAGACTTTTCTAAATTACTCTTTCCTTATTCCTCCCAAAGAAACCCAGTTTTTCAGTTTACCGTCCTGCTCCTTATCGGAACCCCGTCTGGGATCCATCTTTAAAGGCACACACTCTTACAAACAGCGATCGGAAATCCTCTACCGACACCCAGTCCCTACCACTTGCAGGTATTATCATTCTCATCCAACCCTCATAGGAAGTCCGACACCATTACCTTCGTTAACTTCTATATGTTTATTCCCATATCTCTACTGAGCCTGATACTTCCTAGACAACGACTTACTCTCCTTTCGATACCTGAGTTAGAAGGGGTCGGAAGCAGGTTCCAGGTAGATCCATCCTTTCTTCAGGTTTGGACGAAGACAAGGTAGGCCTTGTTGTATTGTTTTTACCGACGAGTTCGCATGTGGGGATTTTTCCAGAGAGTAAAAAGATAAAGAGTAACAGATTCTCTATGCTCAACCCTCTATGGATCCGATAGGACAGAGGATTCCCTTTCCCCTGACTGGAGCAAGTCGCAGCATGTCATCCTGTGTCATCATGTGTCATGTTTATGGCTTAGGGGACCACCCCTCTCCTTTGCCTCTGTACAGTATATCTTATTTTTCATAAAAAACATCTTTACAACATGCACAACTTGTTAATACTATATAAATTACCTGACAGATTGCGTTAGGTACATTTCTGTTCAACTCTCATCTTCCTAAGAGCTTTGGTTCAGAAATGTCAACTTTTTTGCGCTTTTGGTGGGTTTCTCAATATTAATTCTGCACCAATTTTTATACCCACATGCACACTCCACCTGGGCACATTTCTGTAATTTTTCATGTTCCTAGCATAAACACAGTAGCTACAATATGAATAAATTCCGGGGTTTAGGCCCTCATTACAACTCAGGCGTTAAGGGTTAACGCCACCATTAACCCTTAACGCCTGATTCTGATTTTAACGCCTGCTTTTAGCAGCCGTTAAAATCCATGGCGCTAATCCGCCATGATGCTAATTACGCCACCGTAATTTACGGTGGCGTAATTAGCGCCTTCCCCACTCCCATTATGCCCTATGGGGCAAAAATGGGAATGGGGAAGGGAAAATGGGAAATGAGGATTTACCGCCCCACTCACCTTGGAATGGGGTGGTAAATCCGCCATCCACCATGGTGTAAACGTAGTTTACACCATGGTGGTAAAGTTGGTGTACTTAGCACCAAGGTTGTAATGACCTCCTTAGTCTCAGAACATCGCACAGATTCCAGCATAGTCTTCAACTGTGAGCAAATTTTCCATTTTAACAATCTCAAAGTTTCACATTTTTGTCAGTTCAGTGCAATTTGTTATAAGCATTTTTCTAAAACATATTTACACCAATGTTAAATCCACATTTCAGTCTTTTCCCCCTCCGGAGCTGGGCTGACTCAGAGGGTCACATGTCCTTCTTCCTGCCAGCAGTTTGTTGTCAGTCACACCCGAATTAGCATTTCTATTCAGCCCAAGGACTCCTTTGTCTTTACTCAGAGCAACAGGCCAGGGTGCCTCTCCTAGTTCCTTTTAACAACAGCCTGTCAATCTCTTAGCCAAGGGCAGGGGGAAGTTTCCTTTGTTCAAGGAGAGGTGTGGAATTTGTTTGAAGCACAGTGTGGGAAACTTTAACTCCTAAACCCAATGTCTAAAAATGGTTTTATCTTATAATATAACTCACGTTTTGAACACATACATCAAACAATTTCTTACTTCAAGCCTATTCAGAATATAGTTTTCAATTGTATCCACCTCTTAGGCTTCTGATGGCAAGTCTTTCTTTGGCATAGTTTGGGTTCAATGTACAACTTTACACAAAATGGTTTTAAATTGCCGGCTTCTGATAGAGGTGAGTAACGGTATTACACCCATTTTTGACAGATTTCGTCCAGCAAGCAATCCTGAAAAGTGGACTTTGTTCAGATAACATACACTTCTGTAGACCTTATGTTTATGTAGATTCTTGAAGTAGAATGATGTGGACCACCCAACAAGGAGGTTGGATCTTTTTGGGTGGTTTGTGAGCCATGATTTTTGCAAATTTGACAACAAATAAAAACAGATATTTGAAAACAGCTCTGTTTCTTTTGCAATGATTTTGCTATGTGGACAGCCAATTGATGGGTTTTGGCAGTGGTCTCCTGTGTTACCATTGACATAGGCAAAAGTAGATGGTGGCCTATTTTTCAGATTTTCACTGCACACTTTCTGTTGCTTTCTAGCGAGCAGCATGCTTTCCAGCGGCCATTTCTGAAGTTTCTGCTGCCAGCAATGCACAGTGATGTTGCAGGGCTTGGACGAGTGGGTTAAGACATCCCACACACCAAGACCAAGGGATACTGCTACAAGTAAGTATCTACTATTGTTGCCCAAAATAATGGTAGACACCAAACTACTAAGGGCTCCGAACCCGCCATTTCCAAGGCCCAAAGCCATCCCCCAAAATATGAGTCTCAGCATAATTATGGTATCACGGCTAGTATATTTCCGATCTCTTATATACGAGCCCCAAAAGGGGGTCAGTTACTTGTCCTCCATATGCTACCGATGCTGCCTCCCAGATGCATCACTTACCATGTTATACATGTGTCATCTGTGAAAGCTCCCCGTCGTGCACAACAGCAGTGGAATGTGGAGCCTCTCAACGGACGCCACAGCCTGTCTAACAGCTGATGTTAACGAGACATGCATATCTATTAGCACTGGGATATCATTTCCTCTGTTATGTGGCGACCAATCCACTAGCACGTCGGCCCATCCCGCAGAGAATGGTCACCTGATCACCCACGTCTCAGTCTGCTGAAGATACTGGGACTCAACACCATGGTTCCAAGCTGATCACGTGGTACTGTACAAGCAAATATGTGGCGGGTTGCTATGTCTGTGTTGGCCCGACGTGTAGCAGCAGCAACAGCTATGCACCCACATGTAACCGCAGTGGGTTTTGAGCCATAATGGAACATAATGCAGGTTGACAGTTAATAACCAACAATATTTATGATGCTCCTTATAAATGGTGGGAGCTAAAAATTGCTATCATATAACTCCAATATTTTCCTGATATTTGCTGATGTTACAACCCAAAGGGGGCATACTTTTGGCCATGGAGGATTAGAGGCCATAAAGAGGAATACTGGCAGTCATGGGAGGGAAATGACTTTTTGTTTGTTATACACCACCGATTGGTGATTGACAACATGCAGACAGATGTCATCAAGCTACCACTAGCCATACAAGAGGATGTTATTTTAATTTTAATTGTTCAATTTGGCCATGGAAGGAAAACTACCAATAGCTATAAAACAAGGTGTTATTTTTAATGTTTTGGTTGGAATGGAGTCGAACCTCACCATGTGCCTAATTGGCACCTTCAGAGCCAAGAGGTGTACTTGACTAGGTATGGTGGGGTCACAATGTGATAGAACCAGGGTCAGCCCCAAAGTGGCCGGAGACTGGCCACACCGGACCGGGCCACTTGGTGTTCCTAATTCTTATGACACAACAGCCAGCATAGGGGCAATGGTTGCCCCCACTCTCAATTGGAGTGATGGGAAGTGTGAACCAATGGGCCCTTATAGGGTCCCAATCTGGAGCCCCTAACTCTTTGGATTCCAAGGCTCTACTGTATTGAGACCTTAAGTTAGTGTTTTGAGATTAAAGGTCCATAGCTGTTCTTTGTAGGACAAGTTATTTGTCATTTGTATGGTGTTAGGAGCCCTTACTTTTTCTGTACAAAACCATTGTAGTTGGTCCGCGCTATGGCCCATCTCTACAAAATGCATAACCATGGTGGCATTCAAGTTCTGTGTTCTTATTTTCGAGCGATGCTCGTTGATGCGTAAACTAACTTATCTCGTGGTCTTCCCAATGTTCAACATTTTATATGGGCAATGTACCGGATAAATTACATTTTTCTTTTGCATGTTGCAAAAGTACGTAGGTCCCAGGTTTTACCTTCTGCAATGAAAGAGACAATCTTTTTGGAATACTTGCATGCCATGCAAGAGGTACATGGGTAGTGTCCCACTACTGGATTGGAGTTAGTTTCTCTGATAGTTGGCGGTTTTTATGGTGTTCTACTAGCTCGAGTCATTTTCTGCTTAAGATTTTTACTCTTCTTGAATGCAAACAACGGTTTTGTATTTTGGTCTCAGATGAATTAAGAATCTGCCAGTTTTTAAGAATAATAGCTCTAATGGCATTGCTATGTTGGCAGAATGTCGACACACAAACCAACTGTTCTTGTTTGTCAGTTTTTGTTTTAGGAGATAGTAATGACTCACGGTTAGCATACTGCGTCCTTTTCCTAGAATGTTTAATGAGTTTTTTTGGGTATCCCCGCTCACGAAATCTAACTTCCATAATGTCTGCATGCTTATTGAAGTTTGTAATACCAGCCAATTACAGCGAAGCCATAAAGACATACCAAAGGGTAAATTATGGAGCAAACTAGTGGGGTGTTGATTTTCAAACTTCAGCGTTTCTTTCAGTCGGCTTCCTGTATAATTCATTCTGGAGGAGACCAGACTGATTGAAAATAGACAAGTCTAAGAATGAGATTCTTGTAGTGGAATAGTCGAATGTAAAATGTTTATTTGGATCAACTTGGTTCAGCCATTCGACAAACAATAATAGAGACTCAGCATTGCCTTCCCATATTAATAGAATATCGTTGATGTATCGATGATATAGTTTAATCTGCTCCATAAACGGATTAGTATTAGCCAAAACTTTCACTTCCTCCAACAGGGTCATAAAGATAATGCCCAGGTTAGGAGCAAAGGTACAGCCCATCGCGGTACCCTTGCTTTGTAGAAAATATTCATCTTTGAATTTGAAAAACTACTGGCCAAGACTAGCTCAGCACATTTACATAGAAAATCCGTGGGGACAGTGGGCCTCATTACGAGTCATCCGGTCTGGAAATAACGGTAGCGGCAAACCCGCCGCCACTGTTGTTTCCGGACCGGGTGAACTCGGGTTCTGCAGGTGGGAGGTGTCATTCCCGCCAGGTCTGACCTGGCAGGTTTAACACCACCCGCCTGCAGGCGGACGTGGAAACACCGGCACCATCATGAGATGGTGCCGGTGTTTCCACTTCCCCATTCCAATTGAGTCCTATGGGACTCAATGCGAATGGGGATTTACCGAATTCTGCCTCTAGAATTCCTGGGTCACCGGGGTCATAATGCCCCGGTAATTCCGGGAATCACGGAGGCGGAATGGTAATACGAGTCCGTTGGTAACCTGCTGGAATTTCAGGCACTGTTACTGCCGGACTCGTAATGAGGCCCCTTGTGTGGAAGAGGCCTTCTGTCCAACATGGTTCTTAAACTATGGACTGCTCTATCTTGGGGTATATTACTATAGAGGGCCTCAATATCTATTGTCACTAAGATTTGTTTATTGGGATCGAATGGTTGGCCCTCTATACGATTAATGACATCCCTGAAGTCCAAGAGAAAAGTGGGTGTAGCCATGGTCAAAGGTTTTATGAAGAAGTCGATATACTTCGACAAGGGTTCAAGTATCAACCCAAAGCCCGATACAATCCTGTATGTAAGAACTCTGAAAGTGTTGGTAAAACGGCACTCCGCCTAGGAGTCTGGAATTTGTTCTTTGAGACCTTAGAAATGGCTGATTGGAAATTATTCGATACTCAATGACATAGTGGGAGGTGGCAGAAACCAGGATGTGTGTCCTTACACACCTAAAGTGGGCTAAGCTGGCTACCCCTCAAATATCACATGATTTAAGATGTGTCTTGGTAATGTAGTTTTAAGTATTTGTATAGATTCGGTCAAGTTTATGCTTCAATAATGTACTAGCTGGGAGCGCTAGGCACCGAAGATGCAGTTACCCCAAACGCGATGGCATATTTTGGTTAAAAGTGATGGGGAAAGAGGAGGAGCTGGGGGACAACATAGTCAAAATTCAGGGCACCATGAGGTTGGGGAGGTGTGGATTGGGATAAGTTGGGGTGAAAAAGTTTCAAAAATGCACAGATTGAACACAGCACGCTATAGCCTAAGCGAGAGATGGTGTATGAGTGTGAGGATTGCACAAAGACTTATAAGAGATGATGGCTAGTCCCGGTTCGACTGGGGTGAAGCGCCTGAGTTGGAACGTTAGGCGATTGGGTCACCTATAAAGATACGTAAGTTAATGGCATATGTGAATAGACAAGGGGATCAGCTGTTGTTCTTGAAGGAGACGCACTTGCTGGGGCCACAGGCACAGACAATGGCCCCCGGATGAGGAGGGCAGCGTCATTACACCTCGTATTCCACTAAACCAGAGGGGTTATGATTCTGATCCACAGGGCCCTACCTTTCACACATTAAATGACTGAAAGTGATGAATGTGCAAGATATGTAATTATGCACGGGAAACTGGGGAATGCTGAAGTCATATTAATGAATGTGTATGGCCCTAATGTAGGTGACCCTGAGTTCTATGAAGAGGTGTTTCGGAAATGTGCCAAATATCCCACTGCATTGGTAGTATGTGGTGGCGACTTTAACACAATTCTTGACACTGCCTTAGACCGCACATCAACAACAACAAGAACTTTAACTAAAGCAGCACCCACGATACATACACACATGGTGAATTTGTGAATGAAAGATGTGTGGCATTCGCTGCACGGGACGCAAAAGGCCTTTACCTTTTAATCAACGGTACACGAAATGCACTCCCGTATAGATTACTAGCTGACATCACAAAGGGTACTGGATTGGGTGGTCGAATCGCAAATACTCTCCACAAAGTTATCCGATCACTCTCCGGTGACACTCACACTAAATATTCCTGAGACAGGCCCCCAGAGACATCAATGGCGATTTAAAACCGCACCCTTTTTGGATACAGTGTTCCGATCAAGTATGGCACAGCACATTACCGCTTTCTTTGAGAGCAATGAGGGGTCTGTGAACACCCATGCTGTTCTTTGGCAAGATTTTAAGGTCTATATGTGGGGTGTTGCGATGTCAGCAGAATTTTCTGTGCTTCGCGACATCAGGGGGGAACTTAAGAGACGAGAAGGAGCCTTAGTGAAATTGTTAAAGGACTATGTGGATAACCCGACACCACATATCCTCCGGGAAATAAAAACACAGCTAGATAGGTATCGTGAAGCGGTGGACAGGGAGCTACGGTACTTCGATAGGCCGGCAGCCGCACGTAGATCTGGAGAGCAGGAGAGGCCAGGGAAACTGAGCCCAGATGGACTGCAGCAATAAGGGGATACAGCTATACCATGTATAACCAGGTGAGATGGCAGGGTGGTGAACAAAGTTGAGGAGGTCTGTGAGGTATTTTACGACTTTTCTGGAGAACTCTATTCCCTGCAAAGTATAGCCACAGAAAGCGAAATAGATGAATACCTAGCTAAGATACCCACGACGCTAGTATCCCCTGAAGCCCGCAATGCACTTGAAATGCCTATAACACTCGGTGACATAAAAGGGGTGATAAAAGACCTGCCGGGGGAAAGCACCGGGCTCTGATGGACTAAGCGCAGAGTTTTATAAAGAATTTAAAGAAGCCTTGGCTCCCCATTTACTGTCGGTCTGTACTGAGGCGTTGGAGACTGGCATTCTACCAGAGTCAATGGGACAGGTGGTTATCACCTTGCTGTTGAAGCCTGGGAAACCACCGGAAGAGTGTGGATCATACTGTCCACTATGTCTGATAAATACGAACGTGAAAATATTTGCTAAAATACTAGCCTCCTGTCTTAATCCGTTAATGCCCTATATGGTGCATGAGGACCAATCAGGCTTTAAACAGGGGCGGTCGACAGAATCTAACATATGGAGGCTTTACAATGTTATGGCGAGAATACCACAAGACGCTGAGGGGGAAGCATTGTCCCTAGATATGCAGAAAGCCTTTGACACAGTATATCCACCATTTCCATTTAGACTGTTACATAACTACGGGTCTGGCCCTAACTTAATACGATGGGTGCAGCTTCTCTACACACACCCATATGCTAGGATGTGTGTGAATGGGATGCTGTCTTCAGTGTTGTCACTTGCAGGAGGCGCCAGTCAGGGCTGCCCACTGTCTTCATTGCTGTTCGCGCTGGTGATAGAGCCCCTAGTGGACCTTATGAGGGCAGGACATGCCCGAGCCGGCATAGTCATAGCTGGCCGGACAGTATTAATAACT
The DNA here is from genome assembly GCF_040938575.1 of Ambystoma mexicanum. NCBI lineage: Eukaryota > Metazoa > Chordata > Amphibia > Caudata > Ambystomatidae > Ambystoma > Ambystoma mexicanum. The sequence continues at coordinate 332,338,694 of NC_090934.1, read as the reverse complement.
CTCTATGCGGATTGCATCCTGATGTATGTGGGGAGACCTGAGAGATACCTACAGAGGGTGATAGCCGCAGTCCAAGAATTTGCTAGTTATTCTGGTCTTCGCCTGAATAGTAAAAAATCAGAGGTGTTCCCTCTAACAGACGGCACAAAGAAACCTAGCAGCCTGTTTGGACTAAAATGGTCACCCAAACATGTGAAATACCTGGGGGTTAAAGTAGCGCGTTTGGCAACCCAGGTGCGCTCCCTGAATTACGACACCTTAGTCAATGAACTATGCACCAAACTTGAAAGGTGGAAACAGCTCCCCATCTCGCTGATGGGGCGAGTGGCACTGGTGAAAATTATTGTCTTGCCAAAATTATTCTATCTCTTTAGCACAATACCACTATGGCCAGTCAGGTCCTTCTTCACGAAGATGACCGGAGCGAGCTCTGAGTTTATGTGAAAGGAGCAGGCTAGGGTCAGCTTGAAGCACCTAATGCTACCATACGAACAAGGGGGACTTGCCGCACCAGACTATTAGCTGTATTATCTGGCGGATCAAGCATACCACGCAGCACACTGGGTGGAAGGCGGACCAAGTACATCATACGTAGTACTGGAAATACATAGGGAGATGAAGGCCACACTTCTTCACAGGGTGGCAGTGGAAGGGTTGAGGCACGTGAACCAACTAGACCCAGTATTGAACACACAGCAAGCATGGCAGAGGCTAGTCCTAGCAGCTCAAAACACTATACTATACAGCCCGTTGATGCGTATTTGGGATTTTGGGATGCTCCATATCTAGACCCATCCAGAGATTTACAGGCCGATTCATGGAATTAATGTGCGTGCGAAAACGTGCGATTCGCAGTGAAATAGCAGAAATCGCAGTGCAAGTGCGATTATCGCACAGAAAACATCGCACATCAATTCATGGAAGTCCGTGCACACGCAAAATGTGGGATGTGTGCTGAAAAAGTGCGCGGCGCACGCTGGCGCACAGGTCATCGAACGCCGTGTGATAAGGCCACAGCGAATTCGCACATAGCGCGGCGCACATAACAAAAGTAGGCGTAACACGGGGCTTCACACGCAGAATGGGGAACAACTCGTGAAAATGTGGGCGTCACCGGGGAAGTACAGGAGGCAAGTGCGCAGAACGCCCACACGCTCGACTACAACACGTATTCATGGAATCGAATAGGGAAAAACAGCGCACGGCCAAAGACGCGCACAGGCCCATATATGTCCGCCACATGAAAGCAGGCGGTAGCGTCCCTGCGCAGGAAAAAAATGTACGCCAAAGTTCTACACGCGCGAGAAGGCCCACACGCGATCGGGCCTGGGGAGCGTGTGCGTGTATTCCAGAGGTGCGCGAGAAGTTTCACACGCGATCGGGCCTGGGGGAGCGTGTGCGTGTATTCCAGAGGTGCGGGAGAAGTGTCTCACATGCGATTGGCCTGGGCGCGTGTATTTCAGGGGTGCGCGAGAAGTTCCACACGCGATTGGCCTGGGCACGTGTATTTCAGGGGTGCGCGAGAAGTTCCACACGCGATTGGCCTGGGCGCGTGTATTTCAGAGGTGCGCAAGAAGTTCCACATGCGATTGGCCTGGGCGCGTGTATTTCAGAGATGCGCGAGAAGTTCCACACACGATTGGCCTGGGCGCGTGTATTCCAGAGGTGCGCGAGAAGTTTCACACGCGATTGGCCAGTGCGTGTGCATTTCAGGGGTGCGCGAGAAGTTTCACACGTGATCGGGCCTGGGGGAGCGTACGCGTGTATTTCAGAGGTGCGCGAGAAGTTCCACACGCGATTGGCCAGGGCGCGTGTATTTCAGAGGTGCGCGAGAAGTTCCACACGCTATTGGCCTGGGCGCGTGTATCTCAGGGGTGCGCAAGAAGTTCCACACGCGATTTGCCTGGGCGCGTGTATCTCAGGGGTGTGCGAGAAGTTCCACACGTGATTGGCCTAGGCGCGTGTATCTCAGGGGTGCGCGAGAAGTTCCACACGCGATTGGCTTGGGCGCGTGTATTTCAGGGGTGCGCGAGAAGTTCCACACGCGATTGGCCTGGGCGCATGTATTTCAGAGGTGCGCGAGAAGTTCCAAACGCGATTGGCCTGGGCGCGTGTATTTCAAAGGTGCGCGAGAAATTCCACACGCGATTGGCCTGGGCGCGTGTATTTCAGAGGTGCGCGAGAAGTTCCACACGCGATTGGCCTGGGCGCGTGTATTTCAAAGGTGCGCGAGAAGTTTCACACGCGATTGGCCTGTGCGCGTGTATTTCAGGGGTGCGCGAGATGTTCCACACGCGATTGGCGTGGGCGCGTGTATGTCAGGGGTGCGCGAGAAGTTCCACACGCGATCGGGCCTGGGGGAGCGTGTGCGTGTATTTCAGAGGTGCGCGAGATGTTCCACACGCGATTGGCCTGGGCGCGTGTATCTCAGGGGTGTGCGAGAAGTTCCACACGCGATTTGCCTGGGCGCGTGTATCTCAGGGGTGCGCGAGAAGTTCCACACGCGATTGGCCTGGGCGCGTGTATCTCAGGGGTGCGCGAGAAGTTCCACACGCGATTGGCCTGGGCGCATGTATTTCAGGGGTGCGCAAGAAGTTCCACACGCGATCGGGCCTGGGGGAGCGTGTGTGTGTATTTCAGAGGTGCGCGAGAAGTTCCACACGCGATTGGACTGGGCGCGTGTATTTCAGAGGTGCGCGAGAAGTTCCACACGCGATTATCCTGGGCGCGTGTATTTCAAAGGTGCGCAAGAAGTTCCACACGCGATTGGCCTGGGCGCGTGTATTTCAGAGGTGCGCGAGAAGTTCCACACGCGATTGGCCTGGGCGCGTGTATTCCAGAGGTGCGAGAGAAGTTCCACACGCTATTGGCCTGGGCGCATGTATTTCAGGGGTACGCGAGAAGTTCCACACGCGATTGGCCTAGGCGCGTGTATTTCAGGGGTGCACAAGAAGTTCCACACGCGATCGGGCCTGGGGGAGCGTGTGCGTGTATTTCAGAGGTGCGCGAGAAGTTCCACATGCGATTGGCCTGGGCGCGTGTATTTCAGAGGTGTGCGAGAAGTTCCACACGCGATTGGCCTGGGCGCATGTATTTCAGAGGTGCGCGAGAAGTTCCACACGCGATTGGCCTGGGCGCATGTATTTCAGAGGTGCGCGAGAAGTTCCAAACGCGATTGGCCTGGGCGCGTGTATTTCAAAGGTGCGCGAGAAATTCCACACGCGATTGGCCTGGGCGCGTGTATTTCAGAGGTGCGCGAGAAGTTCCACACGCGATTGGCCTGGGCGCGTGTATTTCAAAGGTGCGCGAGAAGTTTCACACGCGATTGGCCTGTGCGCGTGTATTTCAGGGGTGCGCGAGATGTTCCACACGCGATTGGCGTGGGCGCGTGTATGTCAGGGGTGCGCGAGAAGTTCCACACGCGATCGGGCCTGGGGGAGCGTGTGCGTGTATTTCAGAGGTGCGCGAGATGTTCCACACGCGATTGGCCTGGGCGCGTGTATCTCAGGGGTGTGCGAGAAGTTCCACACGCGATTTGCCTGGGCGCGTGTATCTCAGGGGTGCGCGAGAAGTTCCACACGCGATTGGCCTGGGCGCGTGTATCTCAGGGGTGCGCGAGAAGTTCCACACGCGATTGGCCTGGGCGCATGTATTTCAGGGGTGCGCAAGAAGTTCCACACGCGATCGGGCCTGGGGGAGCGTGTGTGTGTATTTCAGAGGTGCGCGAGAAGTTCCACACGCGATTGGACTGGGCGCGTGTATTTCAGAGGTGCGCGAGAAGTTCCACACGCGATTATCCTGGGCGCGTGTATTTCAAAGGTGCGCAAGAAGTTCCACACGCGATTGGCCTGGGCGCGTGTATTTCAGAGGTGCGCGAGAAGTTCCACACGCGATTGGCCTGGGCGCGTGTATTCCAGAGGTGCGAGAGAAGTTCCACACGCTATTGGCCTGGGCGCATGTATTTCAGGGGTACGCGAGAAGTTCCACACGCGATTGGCCTAGGCGCGTGTATTTCAGGGGTGCACAAGAAGTTCCACACGCGATCGGGCCTGGGGGAGCGTGTGCGTGTATTTCAGAGGTGCGCGAGAAGTTCCACATGCGATTGGCCTGGGCGCGTGTATTTCAGAGGTGTGCGAGAAGTTCCACACGCGATTGGCCTGGGCGCGTGTATTTCAGAGGTGCGCGAGAAGTTCCACACGCGATTGGCCTAGGCGCGTGTATTCCAGAGGTGCGAGAGAAGTTTCACACGCAATTGGCCTGTGCGCGTGTATTTCAGGGGTGCGCGAGAAGTTCCACACGCGATTGGCCTGGGCGCGTGTATCTCAGGGGTGCGCGAGAAGTTCCACACGCGATTGGCCTGGGCGCATGTATTTCAGGGGTGCGCAAGAAGTTCCACACGCGATCGGGCCTGGGGGAGCGTGTGTGTGTATTTCAGAGGTGCGCGAGAAGTTCCACACGCGATTGGACTGGGCGCGTGTATTTCAGAGGTGCGCGAGAAGTTCCACACGAGATTGGCCTGGGCGCGTGTATTCCAGAGGTGCGAGAGAAGTTTCACACGCGATTGGCCTGTGCGCGTGTATTTCAGGGGTACGCGAGAAGTTCCACACGCGATTGGCCTAGGCGCGTGTATTTCAGGGGTGCACAAGAAGTTCCACACGCGATCGGGCCTGGGGGAGCGTGTGCGTGTATTTCAGAGGTGCGCAAGAAGTTCCACACGCGATTGGCCTGGGCGCGTGTATTTCAGAGGTGTGCGAGAAGTTCCACACGCTATTGGCCTGGGCGCATGTATCTCAGGGGTGCGCGAGAAGTCCCACACGCGATTGGCCTGGGCGCGTGTATTTCAGGGGTGCGCGAGAAGTTCCACACGCGATTGGCCTAGGCGCGTGTATTTCAGGGGTGCACAAGAAGTTCCACACGCGATCGGGCCTGGGGGAGCGTGTGCGTGTATTTCAGAGGTGCGCGAGAAGTTCCACACGCGATTGGCCTGGGCGCGTGTATTTCAGAGGTGTGCGAGAAGTTCCACACGCTATTGGCCTGGGCGCATGTATCTCAGGGGTGTGCGAGAAGTTCCACAGGCGATTGGCCTGGGCGCGTGTATTTCAGGGGTGCGCGAGAAGTTCCACACGCGATTGGGCCTGGGGGAGCGTGTGCGTGTATTTCAGAGGTGCGCGAGAAGTTCCACACGCGATTGGCCTGGGCGCATGTATTTCAGAGGTGCGCGAGAAGTTCCAAACGCGATTGGCCTGGGCGCGTGTATTTCAAAGGTGCGCGAGAAGTTCCACACGCGATTGGCCTGGGCGCGTGTATTTCAGAGGTGCGCGAGAAGTTCCACACGCGATTGGCCTGGGCGCGTGTATTTCAAAGGTGCGTGAGAAGTTTCACACGCGATTGGCCTGTGCGCGTGTATTTCAGGGGTGCGCGAGAATTTTCACACGCGATTGGCCTGGGCGCGTGTATCTCAGGGGTGTGCGAGAAGTTCCACACGCGATTTGCCTGGGCGCGTGTATCTCAGGGGTGCGCGAGAAGTTCCACACGCGATTGGACTGGGCGCGTGTATTTCAGAGGTGCGCGAGAAGTTCCACACGCGATTATCCTGGGCGCGTGTATTTCAAAGGTGCGCAAGAAGTTCCACACGCGATTGGCCTGGGCGCGTGTATTTCAGAGGTGCGCGAGAAGTTCCACACGCGATTGGCCTGGGCGCGTGTATTCCAGAGGTGCGAGAGAAGTTCCACACGCTATTGGCCTGGGCGCATGTATTTCAGGGGTACGCGAGAAGTTCCACACGCGATTGGCCTAGGCGCGTGTATTTCAGGGGTGCACAAGAAGTTCCACACGCGATCGGGCCTGGGGGAGCGTGTGCGTGTATTTCAGAGGTGCGCGAGAAGTTCCACATGCGATTGGCCTGGGCGCGTGTATTTCAGAGGTGTGCGAGAAGTTCCACACGCGATTGGCCTGGGCGCGTGTATTTCAGAGGTGCGCGAGAAGTTCCACACGCGATTGGCCTAGGCGCGTGTATTCCAGAGGTGCGAGAGAAGTTTCACACGCAATTGGCCTGTGCGCGTGTATTTCAGGGGTGCGCGAGAAGTTCCACACGCGATTGGCCTGGGCGCGTGTATCTCAGGGGTGCGCGAGAAGTTCCACACGCGATTGGCCTGGGCGCATGTATTTCAGGGGTGCGCAAGAAGTTCCACACGCGATCGGGCCTGGGGGAGCGTGTGTGTGTATTTCAGAGGTGCGCGAGAAGTTCCACACGCGATTGGACTGGGCGCGTGTATTTCAGAGGTGCGCGAGAAGTTCCACACGAGATTGGCCTGGGCGCGTGTATTCCAGAGGTGCGAGAGAAGTTTCACACGCGATTGGCCTGTGCGCGTGTATTTCAGGGGTACGCGAGAAGTTCCACACGCGATTGGCCTAGGCGCGTGTATTTCAGGGGTGCACAAGAAGTTCCACACGCGATCGGGCCTGGGGGAGCGTGTGCGTGTATTTCAGAGGTGCGCAAGAAGTTCCACACGCGATTGGCCTGGGCGCGTGTATTTCAGAGGTGTGCGAGAAGTTCCACACGCTATTGGCCTGGGCGCATGTATCTCAGGGGTGCGCGAGAAGTTCCACACGCGATTGGCCTGGGCGCGTGTATTTCAGGGGTGCGCGAGAAGTTCCACACGCGATTGGCCTAGGCGCGTGTATTTCAGGGGTGCACAAGAAGTTCCACACGCGATCGGGCCTGGGGGAGCGTGTGCGTGTATTTCAGAGGTGCGCGAGAAGTTCCACACGCGATTGGCCTGGGCGCGTGTATTTCAGAGGTGTGCGAGAAGTTCCACACGCTATTGGCCTGGGCGCATGTATCTCAGGGGTGTGCGAGAAGTTCCACACGCGATTGGCCTGGGCGCGTGTATTTCAGGGGTGCGCGAGAAGTTCCACACGCGATTGGGCCTGGGGGAGCGTGTGCGTGTATTTCAGAGGTGCGCGAGAAGTTCCACACGCGATTGGCCTGGGCGCATGTATTTCAGAGGTGCGCGAGAAGTTCCAAACGCGATTGGCCTGGGCGCGTGTATTTCAAAGGTGCGCGAGAAGTTCCACACGCGATTGGCCTGGGCGCGTGTATTTCAGAGGTGCGCGAGAAGTTCCACACGCGATTGGCCTGGGCGCGTGTATTTCAAAGGTGCGTGAGAAGTTTCACACGCGATTGGCCTGTGCGCGTGTATTTCAGGGGTGCGCGAGATGTTCCACACGCGATTGGCCTGGGCGCGTGTATGTCAGGGGTGTGCGAGAAGTTCCACACGCGATCGGGCCTGGGGGAGCGTGTGCGTGTATTTCAGAGGTGCGCGAGAAGTTCCACACGCGATTGGCCTGGGCGCGTGTATCTCAGGGGTGTGCGAGAAGTTCCACACGCGATTTGCCTGGGCGCGTGTATCTCAGGGGTGCGCGAGAAGTTCCACACGCAATTGGCCTGGGCGCGTGTATCTCAGGGGTGCGCGAGAAGTTCCACACGCGATTGGCCTGGGCGCATGTATTTCAGGGGTGCGCAAGAAGTTCCACACGCGATCGGGCCTGGGGGAGCGTGTGTGTGTATTTCAGAGGTGCGCGAGAAGTTCCACACGCGATTGGACTGGGCGCGTGTATTTCAGAGGTGCGCGAGAAGTTCCACACGCGATTATCCTGGGCGCGTGTATTTCAAAGGTGCGCAAGAAGTTCCACACGCGATTGGCCTGGGCGCGTGTATTTCAGAGGTGCGCGAGAAGTTCCACACGCGATTGGCCTAGGCGCGTGTATTCCAGAGGTGCGAGAGAAGTTTCACACGCAATTGGCCTGTGCGCGTGTATTTCAGGGGTACGCGAGAAGTTCCACACGCGATTGGCCTAGGCGCGTGTATTTCAGGGGTGCACAAGAAGTTCCACACGCGATCGGGCCTGGGGGAGCGTGTGCGTGTATTTCAGAGGTGCGCGAGAAGTTCCACACGCGATTGGCCTGAGTGCGTGTATTTCAGAGGTGTGCGAGAAGTTCCACACGCTATTGGCCTGGGCGCATGTATCTCAGGGGTGCGCGAGAAGTTCCACATGCGATTTGCCTGAGCGCGTGTATCTCAGTGGTGCGTGAGAAGTTCCACACGTGATTGGCCTGGGCGCGTGTATCTCAGGGGTGCGCGAGAAGTTCCACATGCGATTGGGCTGGGCACGTGTATTTCAGGGGTGCACGAGAAGTTCCACACGCGATCGGGCCTGGGGGAGCGTGTGCGTGTATTTCAGAGGTGCGTGAGAAGTTCCACACGCGATTGGCCTGGGCGCGTGTATTTCAGAGGTGCGCAAGAAGTTCCACACGCGATTGGCCTGGGCGCGCGTATTTCAAAGGTGCGCAAGAAGTTCCACACTCGATTGGCCTGGGCGCGTGTATTTCAGGGGTGCGCGAGAAGTTCCACACGCGATTGGCCTGTGCGCGTGTATTTCAGGGGTGCGCGAGAATTTTCACACGCGATTTCAGCAGGGTACGTGTATTTCAGGGGTGCGCGAGAATTTTCACATGCAATTTCAGCAGGGTACGTGTATTTCAGGGGTGCCGGGGAGTCCTACATGTGATTTGGCAGTGTGAGTCCTCCCAGGTGTCCCCTGTACACCCTCCAAGGCCCCTGCAGGCAGCCCACACCACAGGGAACTACCCTGCATCCCTGGTCATGTCCCGCAGGCAGCCCACCCAACATGGGCATGCCCCCAGCAAAGGCACATGTCTCCTTGCACTACTGATCACCAACTCATGTCCCCTTGCACCCCCACCCCCAGCATTGCGGGGCACCTGCCAGCAGGCCCCCACTCATGTCCCACTCATGTCCCCCTGCACCCCCACCCCCCAGCATTGCGGGGCACCTGCCAGCAGGCCCCCACTCATGTCCCACTCATTTCCCCCTGCACCCCCACCCTCCAGCATTGCGGGGCACCTGCCAGCAGGCCCCCACTCATGTCCCACTCATGTCCCCCTGCACCCCCACCCCCCAGCATTGCGGGGCACCTGCCAGCAGGCCCCCACTCATGTCCCACTCATGTCCCCCTGCACCCCCACCCCCCAGTATTGCGGGGCACCTGCCAGCAGGCCCCCACACATGTCGCCCAGCCAACATGTCATCACAATCTAGATCCCTGGCCCTTATGGTCAGCCTCCAAATGCAAAACACCCACTCGAGTATTGCATCCACCCACTTAGAAATGGCAATGACAAGATAGAACCCCAATAGCAAGTTTGGAAATGAACACATGGCCCTCACATACACCCAATGGGTGTCAGTGAATCTCAAAACCCATATCATGATATGCATGATACCAATGAGATGATACTACACATTGAAGTTTGATGAAAAAAATGTATTAAAAACAGCATAAATGGAATTAAAAATAAACAAATGACAATGGGAATCAAAAACCAAAAGCAGCATGTCCATAAAATAATGAAAAACGACAAATCATAATCCAAAGGAAATGTGTCCAAAGTCACAGTTCAAGAAAGTAAATCCAAGGTAAAAACAAAACCGAAAACCATTGCTCCATGGGTAAATCCAAAAAAAAATTTAAAAATCTAACAGTCAACTATATACAGATAAACAAACCAGGGTCCATGATCCCAACTGAAGAAATGAAACCTACATAAAAATACTACCTAATAAAATAATACTATATACAAAAATGTGGCCCATTGTGCGAAAGGTCCAAAATAAATAAAAAAGCAAAGGAAACCTAACACTAACTACATAATTATTTACAAGGGCAGCGGGCTAGTCCGACGGCTCACTGGTTGTTGTCATGGGCCAGGGCATCATCGAACTCCTGTTCAATAGCTTGGAGGCAGGCATGTTACCTGGCCCCGAGGTCCCGCAGGGATAATGCAGTGTCCAGCTCCAACTCCCTGCGAAGACCCTCGAGGCACTCAGCCCGCCTCAGCGCCCTCCGCATGGAGTTCTCCGCCCTGACCATTGTGAGCCGTTCCTCCTCTGCCCGCTGCCGCTCCGCACCTATCTGCTCGCCCAACCGCTCCCACACGGAAGCCACTCCCATTCTAGGGTTCTCCTGCCCTCCGGCCGATGCCTGCACCCCTGATGTTGATGGCCCCAAGCCATGAACCCTCCCAAGTCGAGCCTGCCGCTGCCTCCGACGCAACTGCCTGTGCCAGCACGACGGCATCCAGGCTGATGGAAACCACCGACGCCGTCGTGCACGTGCCCTGCCCGATGATGCCGTCACATCATCCATCTGCTGGGGTCCAGTTGCTGGTGTGTCCACCCCTGCTGGACCTCCGACTCCCGACTGTGGCAGGGATGGGATCCCCACCAAGGTGGCTGCATTGGTCGGGGCAGGTCCACAGGGGGCCCTGGTGGCATCTGGGCCGGAAGACGGCATGGAGCACGACTGGCGCATAGCCTCCACAGAGGAGGAGAGGGTCGCCCGAGTGCCTGACACATGTACAAGACCCCCGACCATGACCGCTCCCAACTGGGCCACGTTGGCACGGTGCTCTTCGTGATGACATGCGTGCTCCCCCCGGGAAGCACGCACCTCATCACGAATGACAGCCGTGCGCAACGCGACACCAATCAGGACCTTCTCCATACGGCCAGGGGTCCCCTCGTCCGCAGGTGGAGGGGAGTCAGATGACATGGACATCCCCCTACCTGCGGACGGGCCTGGGATGGGGCATCCCTGCTGGTGCATGGTGGTGCAGTCACAGTGTCAGGGACAGTGACATGCACAGGCACCTCCACGGCGACCTGTGCTGCCTCCTGCCCCTGGACTGCACCACTTGCACCAGCAGGGATGCCCCCACCAGGCCCCATGTGCGGCTCAGTAGCGGCCTCCTCCTCCTCTGTGGAAACCACCAACCTGGATGGCTCCACACCGTCTTCCGCCGTTGCAAGCCCCTGTGGGGGCTCACCCACCCCTTCCGCTGCAGCCGTGGGGGCATCCCCGCCGCTTAGCTCTACAGCGCCGTCTCCGCCCTCTTTTTCACTTTGCGCTGTGTAGAGGGAGACATAGAACACAAGCATCAGGGTACTGTACAATGGTCCCCTAGACAGGAAGCAATAGCAGATGAGTGGTACTGTCAAAAATCACTTCCATCATGTCCCTCCACAACACATGGGTCAGTGCAGGCAAAACACATGCAGTAACAGGCATGGCACATGCTATGGACATAAGCAAACATGTCCAAGGGACTCTTGATGCATACAATGTTGTTTTTGGACTCACTTGCATCATGGGTCATGCCTATCACATGCACACACTTCAACGTACTTTCATCCATCTGGACTCGTACACCCCAGACACAGTGGATGCAAGGATAATTGGGCTGCATCAGTGAATCTGAACATTGTCACAGACATGTGTCATGAATCCATTGTATCTACAAGTCACAGACACGCAGGTCAGAAACACAGACATGGACACCATACATGTACATGGCATCAGCACCCATCCCTCACCCACACCTATGTCCAGGAACAGAGACTGGCATGCTCTCATGTGTCCATTCCGCATAGGGCTCCCCATGTTGCATTTAAACACATACACCAACCGTGTGCTTCACACATTACTGGTCTCACATGCATGACCATGATGTCCCTGCACACACACACACGCATACATGGCCTATGTCACACATACAGGCAAGTATCAGACAACCAGCACGCTGCAACATGCCCTGTCTCACACAGCAATGCTTGGCCACTTACCGCTCGACTCCAGATGGGTCTGCCTCTCAAGGATCTGGGCATGGAGCGCTGGGCGTACGCGTTCCAGGACCCTCAGCTGGATGGTGCTCATGCTGCCCCGGCCCCCCTCCACGAGGCGCCGGGCCTTTATGAGGGTCCTGGACCTGAAGTCCTCCCAGCGCTTCTTGACTTGCTTGATGTTGCGGGTTGCCACCCCCTCCGCGTTGATGGCAACCACAAAGTCGTCCCAGATCCTGTCCCGTCCTTCCTTGTCGGCGCGTGGTGATCTGAAGAGGGCATCATAATGCCCCAGGACAAGCTCCACCAGGACACCAACTTCCTTCTGACTGAAGCTGGTGGCCCTCTGCCCCTCTGGCTGGGGGTCGCCAGTGGTCTCGGATGGTGTTTGCCCCGACATGGCGACTCCCGAGGCAGGCGTGGGTGACTGGGTCCTGGGGCTGGGCTGTGGAGCGATGGTATCCCAGTCGGGAGTGTTCTGTTCCAGCAGGGGTGGACACAGCAACTGGACCCCTGCAGATGGCTGATGTGCAGGCACCAAATGGCAGGGCACGGTGGCAGCAGGCAGGCAGGCAGGCAGCAGCAGATGGCTCGTGGGAGGCTGCTTGGGGCTCTGGGGGGCAGTAATTTGGCCTTTTGGGCAGGAGCGTGGTCTTCCGTGTGCTTACGCGTGGCCAGCTTGATATGGAGTGATTTGGCACGTGGAAATTCTGCACGTCAGTGTGTGAATCGTGGAAAGGCCCTTAGCGCGTAAGCGCGTCTGCACGCATACGCTATTCCATTGGACCAAAGGCCCTTAGTACATATGCGTGTCTGCGACGTATTGCGCACGGGCGTTGCTTTTCGTGGGGTGCGGTGCGTGTGTTTTGCAGGCGTAGGGGTTCACACGCTATTACTTCACAGCGGGTGGGTGTTGGCTATGCGTTCTTCTAGACGCAAGGCAGACGGTGAGTGGTACCCTGCTCCCCCAGGCCCGATCGTGTGTAAAACCACCCGCGAGCCCCTGAAATACACGTACCCCGCTCCCCCAGGCCCGATCGCAAGTAAAACCACCCGCGAGCCCCTGAAATACACGTACCCCGCTCCCCCAGGCCCGATCGCATGTAAAAACACCCGCGAGCCCCTGAAATACACGTACCCCACTCCCCCAGGCCCGATCGTGTGTGAAAACACCCGCGAGCCCCTGAAATACACGCGCCCAGGCCAATCGCGTGTGGAACTTCTTGCGCACCTCTGAAATACACGCGCCCAGGCCAATCGCATGTGGTACTTCTCGCGCACCTCTGAAATACACGCGCCCAGGCCAATCGCGTGTGGAACTTCTCACGCACCTCTGAAATACATGCGCCCAGGCCAATCGCGTGTGGAACTTCTTGCGCACCCCTGAAATACACGCGCCCAGACCAATCGCGTGTGGAACTTCTCGCTCACCTCTGAAATACACGCGCCCAGGCCAATCGCGTGTGGTACTTCTCGCGCACCTCTGAAATACACGCACCCAGGCCAATCGCATGTAGAACTTCTCGTGCACCTCTGAAATACACGCGCCCAGGCCAATCGCGTGTGGAACTTCTCCCGCACCCCTGAAATACACGCACACGCTCCCCCAGGCCCGATCGCGTGTGAGACTTCTCGCGCACCCCTGAAATACATGCACACGCTCCCCCAGGCCAGATCGCGTGTGGAACTTCACGATCGCGTGTAGTACTTCTCGCGCACCCCTGAAATACACGCGCCCAGGCCATTCGCGTGTGGAACTTCTCGCGCACCCCTGAAATACACGCACCCAGTGCATTCGCGTGTAATACTTCTCGCGCACCCCTGAAATACACGCACACGCTCCCCCAGGCCAGATCGCGTGTGAAACTTCTCACGCACACGTGTTCCCGACTGCCGTAATACTCGTTCCCCGCTTTGCGTTTGCTGTTTGCCAGTCCGGTAAACTGGTACAGGGTTGGCGCAGCCCTTTGCGATGGTTTTGCGATCTTGATGGCTTTTCCTTGCGCGTGGGCGTTCTTGGGGGCGTAACTGGCGCTGCTGCAGGGTCGCTGTGCCACTCTGCGCCACGTCTGCTTTTGGAGGCGAGAATCCATGAATACGCTGTGCGCGGAAATTGATTTTATCGCACGCGGCTGGAGCAGACATTCGCACGGGCACGCTGTGCGCCAGCCGCGTGCGACACTTTTGTGAGGAATTACATGAATCGGCCTGATAGTTGGCTGTGCACTGGCGCAAAGCAAGCATAATACACTTTGGTGATTTGTATTGGGATGGCAAATTTGTCACTTAGGAGGGCATTAAAAGTCAGTTAGGAGACACCCTGCTACAGAAATTGTAATTTCTCAGAGTCAGATCAGCTGTGGCATCGGTATGGACTAGATTCCCTTCAGAGCCCCCCCATACCTCAGAGTTTGAGCTATGTACTCTCCCCTGACTTGACTAGAAAATCCACTTCGGCTATGTACAAACTGGCATTGTCTGCAAGGGGAGTTCACACACCAGATGTTAAAGGGGACTGGAAGAAGGATCTAGGAACAACCTTTACGGACACGCAATGGCTCCAGCTATGCAAACTAACTAAACAAGTGTTGTACAACTCTAGATACAGACTGATTCATTTCAAAATACTAAATAGAGTACACCTCACCCCTGCCCGACTTAAGAAAATGTATGTCATAGCCAAAGGAAGGTGTCCAAGATGTCAGAGTGAGGATGCTGATATAATGCATATGCTATGGTCATGTTCGGTACTCACCGAATGTGGGCATAAGGTATGTGAGTATGTGAGAGGTATGTAAGGTATATTGGCAGAAATGGCGGATCAGCCAGTGAGATGGGAACCAGCAATATGTGTACTGGGTTATGTGCAAAAAATGCAACATAAACTCATTAACATTGGTCTGTTATTGGCTAAACAAGCCATATTAATGAAGTGAAAGAGTGTTATTCCCCCAACATTTGAAGAATGAGAGAGAGATATGATCTGGGCAAGCGATAAGGAGGAACTACACTCTAGCTTACTACCCATTAGGAAAAGACAGAAGGATATTTGGGGAAGTTTCCGTCAATTCTTGACACACAAAGAAGCTTGCTGGGATGACGAGAATGAAACACTGTGATAAAAATTTTGAAAATGTATGATCTGGCTATGCATAATCGAAATGTTTGATATGTACACTGCCTTCTGAAGCTATGTAAGGAAGATGTTTTCTCTCTGTGCAAATTTTTTTTTAAAAAAACACTCCTGCTGTTTAAAGGAACATTCAGTGCAGTGCACTGAAGGGCAAGTTTCATTTTAAAAATGAAGCCCTTCCGGCAGAACAGTTTGTTTTTAAAATAGAAGTACAGGGACCTTAAAAAGTAATTAAAAAGTAGATAAGCACTTTCGCCAGCCGCTCCAGCACACTGATTGTATTGTGTGCTTCAATAACCAAATCTTATTTGTAGCATTTATAGGTTATCTTGATTGCATTGTAAACAACGGATATTACTGTTACCCAGCTCCATGATACTTATTTTATCGACTGTGCAAGGATAAAAGTCTTAAAGGGCCCTGATAGAATTGGAAAATATGCATGACGTCCCCAGAGAGATCTCTGGAGTGCGACATGTACGGCCCAATGGCATAACACCTCTAAATTGCCCACCGCTCCCATTCATTGTCTCTCTGTACTCTTCACCTTCTTTTGTAAATCACTCAGTACCTTGCTCGCTAAGTTTGTTTGAAATGGATCATGTACTACGCACATATGCACATATATACATAGCATACATTGGAAAATGTTTTCTATTCTGTAGCACAAGAGTAAACTGAATACAAAATAACTGTTGAGTGTGAAGATCCTAAAGCTAGTGGAATAACCACTGTCCTCTTACCAAACGACTTTGTTCGTACTGTTGTTTCATGAATATACGCTGTAAGAGTTCTCAAGTCATGGCCCTCATTACAACTCAGGCGCTAAGGGTTTAACAGCGGCGTCGGCGCCGTTAACCCTTAACGCCTGATAACAAGTGTCCCTTTGCGGGTTGGTGTTTAACGCCTGCTTTTAGCAGCATTAAAAATCCAACCCGCAAAGGGACTTTGGAGCTAATTACGGCACCGTAATTTACGGTGCCGTAATTAGTGCCTTCCCCATTCCCATTATGCCCTATGGGGGCAAAAATGGGAATGGGGAAGGGCAAATGGTGAAGGGAATTACCGCCCCACTTACCTTGGAATGGGGCAGTAATTCCGCCATCCACCATGGCGTAATCGTAACCTTAGCGGCATGGACCATGGTGCTAATAGCACCATGGTCCTCCGCCAAGGTTGTAATGAGGGCCATGGTCTACAATATGTTCTGGTGTTAGGATATAGCATTCTGCTTTCCTAGAAAGTCTAGAAACACAGGCCTACAAGAACCAGAATGAAATATTGTGTTAGCCTAAAACTCAAGACTAGTTGACATGGGACAACTTGAGGTCCTGCCCAATGAATTGTGCTACCTTTCAAGAATTAGACACGAGCCGGAAGTACCTGTGGAATACCGTGATATACTGGCAGTCATGGTTTGACACACACACACACATTATTCACAAACTTTACATTTTTATAAACTCTAGAAAAGGCAGAAAAAAGCAATTTCTGTGCACAATATTTTTTTATCCGCAATGTTTTGACACGTGCACCTAGTGAATTTTGCATAACATTTGTGCATTTCTAGAGTGCACGCTCGTCTCCTGTCAGAAATAGGTCTTGACACAGCTGAACACTGGTCAGAATCGCAGGTCGGTTCTGGGTTAACGAAGATCGCCCTTCTGCCCCATGCATCACAAAGACTATACCACTGAGGCCATACATAGCAGTAATCTTTCAAATGCTTGTCAAAAAAACCCTGCTAGGAGGAAGGCCCGTGCACAGACCTTTCCCGGGTTTGACATATAGGTACAGGAAGAATAAACTTTACAGTGATTACACATTTCCATGATCAATCTTGCACGCACAAGTTGTCTGCTGCACTCAGTGAGACGAAGAGGAACGCATAAGCTACCGAACTGCTGGCAACATTCACAAATGCCATAACAAACAGACAGATGGATCACTCTATTACTCAACATTCTTTTTGATAAACTTAATGTAATTTAGTGGTAGAGCACCATATGAACATGAAATCTGGAGCACTAGAAAATAAAAAAGACAAATCTTCTCAGAATCCATACACAGTTTCGGATTAGCCCCTCGGCCTTTCGCCCCGTGGCCAGGCCGAAATCGTCCCTGGGGACTGGGGCCGGTTTCTGGACATGCCTGGGGCGGTTTAAAAACAAATATTAGAAAAAATATATATTTTTGATCTTCAATTTTTTTTTTTTTTCAAAAATCCTGTTATCCATTTTAGGTCGATAAATGAGTACCAACACAGGTTGGGTGTTATTGTATGTATGTGTTCAATAAAAAAGAGCTTAAGCATAAGTGCTATACAAGTCCAAGGCGAATATTATCATTTGGCCTTGGACGTCTGCTTGGATTCACAGTAATTTGACAATATGTATCTATACACACATATATTAATGATACATATAGTGATCCATTCTTGTATGAAATGTATATCACATTAGTGAAATCATAACCATATTTTTTGTAGTGTACTTAGGAACAAGGCTTTTTGATGCCACTGCCTGTTTTGTCAAGGGATGAAGGGTTGTGTTTCATCGCTTACCGGGATGTCACTTTGGGGTGGGGTCAAATGACATCACTTCCGGTGATGTCATCAGAGGTCAAGGGTCATGAGGCGAGGGGTGGGCCACTTTTTTGAGCTGAGGGGTGGGCCACTTTTTTTGGGTGATCGGGCCTATTTCTTGTCCCAGTCCGACCCTGTCCATATAAATATCAGATCTTGAGCAGATCAATAGACAATAAGTGCATTGGAAACTAACTAAACTCACTGAAAGAATGATCACAATGCGAGAACAAAAAAAGACAAACATTCCAAAGAAGTGAAGCGCATGCTCTAAGATAGGATCTAGTCTAAGTATGAAACACATGCAAGTTGCATTAGGTGTTGCAATAAGTCACTCTGAATTGCACTTTACTTTTGAAGTACCTTAACTGCATTCCTGGATCATCTCATGTCCTACCTAGTTGTGTTTTAATCGTCTACATGGGTCACATTAGGTTGTCATGTATACTTGAACAGGATCAACTTGCACTTTTTACATGAGCATAATGCAATTATTTTCACGGTTTCTTTATTTCTGTAACAGTGGGATCATTTGAATGGTAACAACATAATTATTGGAATTAGTTGTAAACCAAAAATAATAATTTCCATGCTTGGATTTGAAAATGTCATTAAAATTGAACAACAACATTCTGGCGTATACCCTGGGCCTGATACATGGAATATTTGCCCGGTTCAAAGTGAATTTGCACTGCTGAAAAGTGACTTTGCATTGCTGACACAAACCCTGATTCAAAGTGTATTTTTTCTGTGTAAAGTCTGGGCAAAGTCATTTTGTACTGCAAAAATGACTATGCCCTGACTTTGCCCAGACTTTGCACTGCAAAAATACACTTTGCACAGTTCCATTAATCAGGGTTTGTGTTGGCAGTGCAAAGTCACTTTTCAGCGGTGCAAATTCACGAATCATGAATAAGGCCCCCTGTGTATAGGGTATAAATGTCTAAGAATGTCAAAAGCATGGCTAAGCATGTCAAAAGCATCCTTATTTTGTTTGTCAATCCATTATTACAAAATGGTTTGGTATCTGTCACAGAGTGGGTGGGAATTTTGTGTTATGGAACCATTAAACTCGGTTACCCTCAGCAGTATCCAAAACAAGTTATTGTGTGATTCTTGTTTTGGGGTGGGTTGTTAAACTACTGTGTTGCCTGATTAAAGAGTCGATAAAGTATACTCCTTTACTTACAGAAAAACATAATATGCAAGCAGTGACTGTCAGTGAATCTTTTTTTACCTATGTCTTTTGGGTGGAGGATAATTACGGGGAAATAACTATTAGACATTATTTTAACACCTACTCATAGCATATTAATATCCAAGGACCAATTGTCTGGTTTTATTCTGTTCGTATTCATTTTTATAAGATTCTAATCTATTGTTATCATTTAGTATATGGCCTAATTGTTCCTTACCAAGCAACCCCTCTACTTTAGTTTGAATGCTCGATGAGCACCGAGGGAAGCACCAGGAAGCACCTCTTTGCCTCTCCCGCTGCTCAAATCCTGTTGGATGTACGAAATTGTCTTCACAAACTTGGAACGAGGCCAGAGAACGTTATTTTGACTCTAAACAGAGCGTTATTGTGTTTGTTTTCAATTAAGTCACGCCCACAGGAGGGCAAGGCTACAAGAACTGCTTTCCATGCGCACCAGCGCGCGCGCACCGAGGGAAGCACCAGGAAGCACCTCTTTGCCTTCCCTGCTGCTCAAATCCTGTTGGATGTACGAATTGTCTTCACAAACTTGGAATGGTATCTGGCTCTCTTACTGTGTACTGTAACGTCCTACTTAACCTCCACACTCAAATAGGTGTCTTACACATTATTTCCTTCTTTTGTAGAGGCCAGTGAACGTTATTTTGACTCTAAACAGAGCGTTATTGTGTTTGTTTTCAATTAAGCCACGCCCACAGGAGGGCAAGGCTACAAGAACTGCTTCCTGCGCGCACCAGCACGCGCACACTGAGGGAAGCACCAGGAAGCACCTCTTTGCCTCTTCGCCGAGGAGGCGAGGCGGCGAAAGAGGTTTTGTGGCTTCTGTGCTCCTCAATTGAAAAACTGAAGCTTGGTTCTTTGATAATGCTGACAAGATCGTCAAAAATAGGTATGTCCCCAAGAATGCCCCCTTTGCCTGCTATTGTTAACTCACTCGCTGTAACTTCTTCCACTCTATACGAGTGTTCAACTCCGGTTAGGAGACCGGGCAAAAAGGGAGTATTGGTTAATGCAGATATCCGCATGTTTTTGTAGTGGCTTGCTGTCGGCTCACAGAGCGAAGAGAGCTCTAAGCAATATCCCGATGCAGCTTGTGGGGGAGACTCGGTGTGTGGAACTTCCAACAATGAAGACCGTGCTGACTTCTGCCTGCCTTGCAGCAGAGGTAGTCACTGCACCGGCACATTTGGAATCGGTTGCAAGTAAAAGCTCCCGCCCTCATGAGTCTTCGATATCTGACACTGCTTTGCTGGTTTCATTAACACAGGCTGTGAATTTTTCCACAGGCCAAACAAGTTCAGCCAAGATGGGTGGTGATGCTGTAGTCACTGATCTTGATGGCTCTGTTTTTTCTGACAAATGTTTATCAGATAATCTGTCCGGTTCGCCAATGATGTTTACGGATTCCACACATAGCCTTGATGTGTCCACGGGGGCTTTGGATCACTCGGATCCCTCAGTGATTAGCAGTCCTTGTGTATGCTCCTTGGGCACCAATACATCTCTATGCCCTGAGGTGCGTTCCTGTGGTACTGACACCCATTTAGATTTCTCACCCCCCCAAATTGACATTTCGCTACAGGCATTAAATTTGGCTGTCCATTCTCTAAGTGAGTTACTCCGCCTCTTGGACTAGAAAGTTACACTTCAGGGGAATGTAGTCAATGATCTGGTCTCTGTTTCGAATGGGGGGAGATATGCATCTATGCGTTCGATGGCCTCCCAAACTGTGTCTGGGGAGGTTTGTCAAACGCATACTTGCGCGCCTAAGAGAGTGTCACGAAACCCTGGAATCAAATTTGAGTCAATAATATATGAGGATGTAACTGCACCCCAGAATCAAAAACTGAAAAGGGGTGTGCATCACTCCGAGACTATCCCTCCTTTGAAGGCAGTCCTGGCGCAGAAACTTTTCTCAATTTTTAATTGCACTGATAACAAAGCTCCTGAGTTGCAAATTGCACCCGTGGTTTCTCAAAAGCAAATGCTTAGCAATGCAGTTGAAAAAAAAGTAAAGATGAAACTACCCAAAAATCAGCCCACTCCCAAACACACGCGAAAGGCGGCGTCTAAAAGGTGTTTGAAATCCATTTCTGTGCCTAATAATGCAAATAAAAAACAAAGTGTGAATGCTTCTGAAGCAATTAAAAAAATATATCTATTGTTAAATCAAGCTAAGTTAGGCACGTTCCCCCAGGTGTCTAGTACAGTTGCATCTCACTCACCTCTAGATGCAGAATGAGCTCACACAGTTGACGCCACACAGCTCTTGCCAAATAAATTCACTCCCGATAATCAGAACGAGTACCATTGGAACAAGTGTGGATACTACCCAGGTCAGCAGCGGGGATGTTATGCTTCACAGGGCTGAAATATGGAAAGCAGTGGATGCTTACATGCAAGGCCATACTATTCCTCCATTTATATCGGCTATTCCCGCCCCCTTACCTTGCAGATCTAATGATAGTACCAATAAAATGGCGAGCTCCTGGGGGCGACACTCAATTGAAACCGACTCTAAGGGGCCTGCCACTACTAACCCTACAGCTGCCACTTCGGAAAGTATGCCTGTAAGCCTCGAAAAAGAGTACCGAATGGTGAGTGACTCTGAGGCTGTTTCAAACTCTGTTTTGCAACTGCAGACAAACTCACCAAGTGATTTCTCTAAGGAAGTATTAACACTCATTAAGAAGGCTCTGGGAGAATTGGGCCCGAACACTAAAGTTAAGAGTCCCGAGTCCTCTGGTACACTACTGAGGGAACAGGAGAGTAAGGGAATTGAGAAAGCTGTCACTCGTCCTGCCCAATGTTCTATGGTTTTGAAATGTAGACCAGCACCATGCACTCAGTACGATCTTAATCGAAGAGCCATCTTGGCAATTTTTTCTGATATTCAGTCATTAGAGGATGTTACATCTGCAGATCTGACTCTGGTTGAATTTACATCCAATCAAAATTTAAACACAGTTCGTGTGTGGATGCAATCTAAAGTGATCCGAAAACTGGTTTGGCAGGCCAAAAGTTCCCTGTTCGACCTGGGCTTTTTGCTCAGTATAGAGGCGGACAATGTGACAACAGTAGCCATTGGAAGTAGTAAGGAATGTGCGACAAAGTCCGAATCCACGACTCCAGCCATTCCAGACACAAAGCAACGATTGCATGGGAGGGATCCTTGTGTCTGCAATTGCAAGCCAAATTCGAACTAGCTACCTAACCCTTCAAATTTTCTCTCTCTCTCCTTGGTCAGTTGGAATTCGCAGGGATTTAAGCACCTCTTGAATAATGACGAAAGTGGATTAAGCAACTTTGATGTAATCTTACTCCAAGAGACCTGGCTAACAACACCTTTAGTTTGGCCGGGTTTCCAGGTCCATCTGAATCATGCCTGGAAATCTGTCGCAGGTAGACCATCAGCGGTCCTTGTTGTAGCCTTGAAAGATGGCCCGGGATGTTAATCAAAACTTTGGGCAGTGCCGAATGCGCATATGATGCTGGTTAGAGTAATCATTCATGGTGGTATTTATGCAATTTTGAATATCTATTTCTATCCGGTAGCCATCTCCATTGATTGTTTTTTCAGAGATCTTGACGCTTTATTTGATATGGTGTCTGCTGACGAAAGTATTGGATACTTTGTTTTGGCGGGAGATTTGAGCATGAATTGCCTTGCAAAGAATGGTGCTCGAAATAGTGAAAGACTATTGCGATGGAAATCCGTAGTCTCACTTAGAAACTTTCAAATTATGAATGAGGCTTCCAATACAGATATTCATCCTGCTCCAACATGGCATAGAGGTAATTCCTCCTCAATAATTGACTTCATCTATGTAAATCCTATGCTATGGTCAGCGATGCAATCCTTTTGTGTGTCCCCCTCTGTGGCAAGTGATCATGATCTGTTGTGTGCCAGGTGGCAAGTAGTGACAATAAGCAATGACAACAGGCCAAAGGCACCGAAGGGTGGATGCTTGGTGGTAAATGTTGGGAGGAACCGTTTATGATGGACGGAGAATGCCTTGCTGCACTGCAACCAAATTTTCCATGACTCAAACAGATTGAACAATTGTCAAATCTCTAATATGGGCCTGATATACAGCAATGTGATGCAAACTTTTAGTCAACCAAACACCTCTAGTTTGCAAAGAAGAAGTCATCTTCACACTTTTGACAGGTCCGTATTCCTTAGGTAAAGAGCATATCGGGCTGGTATAAGAAGACTATGAAGGCTTCCCCTCGCTGTCAGAATGGTGTTTATTAAAAGGGTGCGTTTGGCATACAACAACTGGCCAAAAGAGCATCGAGCTTTACTCTATCAAAGAGATGGAGCCAATATGTTATCAATATTGGCTGAGAAAAACATATAAAAGATGTGGGCCTTATTAAATCAAGCAAATAATAACCATCAAATGGATCACAAACAACAGTAGTTGATGTACACCAGTGGGTGACCCACTTCGAACAACTTTATGCACCACCCATAAATGCCATGGTTATGGCTTCTGACCAGGGCAAGTCATGTTTTTTGTTACACTTTGATCAGAGTGAAATAAGGCAATTAATTATGACCTCGAGCAATTCTCGGGCTGTGGGCCCTGACGGAATTTCAAACTTTGTAATGAAAAAACATCTCGAAGTTTGGAGTTCCATCCTGTTAAAAATATTTTTGGCCATAAATCATCCCCAGAAATTGCCTAAGTCTTGGACTGAAGCAATCACAGTTCCCATTTATAAAAAGGACGATCGCCAACTACCGATGAGTTACCGTCCCATTTCACTACTGGATGCTCCTGGGAAAATATTCTGTAGAATTATTTTGAAGAAGCTTAATAAGTGGGTGGATGAGAGGCGGTTAAAGGACCCTCTACAGTCTGGATTTTTGAAGGGCATGGGCACGATTCCAAACATCTTGGCCCTGTCAATGATTCAGTCTGAACAAGTTGATGATGGACTCCCATTGTACTTAGGTTTTATTGATTTTAAATCTGCCTTTGATTTTATAGATAGATCTATGCTTCTAGCTAAACTTAGGCGACCCATCACTAGCTAATTTGGTGATGTTATTACATACAAACACATCGATGCGAGTGAAATTGAATTTGGAAGGTAAATTATCAACACCAATTCTTACATACAGAGGGGTAAAGCAGGGTTTTGCCCTTGCATCATTCTTGTTTAATTTTTTCAATCTTGATTTGTGTCCTGCCTTAATGAACTGCATTGCAGACGCTCCTCGCATTGGTCGCCAAAAGGTTGCTTACTTACTATCTGCAGACAATTTGGTTCTATTGTCGCGTACTCCTATTGGCTTACAAAATATGTTGAAACAACTTGGAACCTATGCATCGACAAATAACTTGATCATCGATACCTCTAAATCGCAAATTGTAATTTGCAATAATAGCATTTCAAAAAAATATCATCTAAAATGGTTTCTTCAAAACTTTGAGCTCTTGGTGGTTTTAAAATATAAGTACCTTGGAGTGTACATCGAACACAAGAAGACATTGAGCATAATGACGTGTGAAATTAAAGCAAAGCTCAGTGCACTGATTTCACAATCAAAAATTATTTTGAGAAAATTCGGTAAGTTCTCATTGAAATACATTGTGTCCTTCTATAAGTCAAAGGTAATACCAATTCTTCTCTATGGAGCAGAGGCCTTGGTGCCACAGGACAGAAGGTTTTGGGACAGTTTGGAAGCAAGATATTGGAAAACAGTTCTATCACTTTCGCCTGGAACACCTCTGGCGATTCTGCGATTTGAATTGGGTTTGGTATCTTTGTATTCTCAATTGTTATGGAAGCAGTGTGCACTTTTGCGAAAACTGCTCAAAGGGTTAGAGAAACCAACCTTTTTGAATGATTTAGCTCAAAGTGTATTTACATCGAGAAATGGTATGTCGAGAAAGTGGCGAAACCATATCTCAGATGCCGCATCCGATGCCTCTGTTTCAATTGAGCTACTTCTAACCAACCCTGATCGTGCGAAAAATAAAATCTATCAATACGACTGGGTTGGCAACATGGCATTATGTGTAAAACTCAAAGATTTCAACCCTGTTGCATTTGGCTCTAAGAGGTACGGAGTTATATCGGATTACCTACTGAAATTTCCATCACATACATGTCGACAGAAATTTCTAAGATTTAGACTGAATCAGTACGAAACAAATGACATCTTGTTCAGAAAGGAACTAATCCCGAAGGAACAGAATTATTGTCGATTCTGTTTAATTAGGGATCAAAGAGAAACTTTGCAACATCTGGTGGTGGAGTGTATTGCACTGAATGATATAAAGATAACATGTTTTGGGAAAAAATTAAATGTACAGAGCCACTTAGATCATGATCAAATTTGGAATCTGCTATTCTCCAATCCGAGAATAACTGTGCAGATTGCAACTGTACAATTTTTAAACATAATATTCCCTGATATCTGAAATGAATAAGTGTGAACAGAGATAATCATATGATACGAAGGCCGACATTGTAACACTTTTATTCTCTCTTCTTGTGGTAATTGTTGAATTGACAAAAGTAATGGTTGTATTGTGTTTATGTTTTTAAAAATTGTATTGTATTTGAATACTTTTTATGGAAATTTAACATGGAATATTTGAAAAGTTGGTTCTCCAACTGTAACAAATTAATTAATAAAAAAATAGTTTGAATGCTCTTTATTTTCTGATCCAGGGAACCAATATTCTAGGCCAATTCTTGTATTGTTAGTAGTATTAAGTCCAATGAACACGTAGCCATAATTTGTTCCCACTTCTTCAAAAATTCTATGTTCTCTTTACATAATGTAGGCATAAGATACTCCAATTGCTTTATCTTTTTAGAAGGATCACCCTTGCGTGTGGACTTGCTGGAATCACTAATAAAGTTTAGAATAGCACCTGCTTCCTCAATGGCAAATCCCCAAACTTCATCTTCCTTATTGGTCAAGTGTTCAATGTCTTAATATGAATATTAGGCGTGCCTCCACTTAAATCATACCAAAAGAGAAAATAGCAATGAACTGGAATCAGTGGGCAGCGTCTTATATGCATATTCTAGTTCCTACCACATTGGAGTTTATTGCCACAGATAAGGCGGTGCCCACTGAGTCCCTTTCCTTAACATTTAAAGAATATGGCATGAGGTCATTATCATACAACAAAATAATCCTTAATATTTGAAACATCACAGTAAATCACAAATGTTGCCATTCTCAAAATAAATGAACCCTGGAGTGTTAATGCATCCAACTTTGACTCATGCATGTGTTCAGTATACTGGGAGGAATGCAAAATGGTGAAGGCCTGATGCCGACCGTAAAGCACACTTGCTCTTGAACACTTTGTCCTCTGGTAAACTATACGTGCATAGGAAAACTATAATGTACACATATGGTAAATATTGTAGTCTCTAGTCCATTTTAACAACTATCAGAAGTCCTACTTCCATTAACCAGGGAGTGGACTTACAAAATTGGACAGCAGTAACCCATTGCCAAATGCCGACACAACTGTGAAGTGTACACCACTTATTTTTTTTATTTTCTTTATAACGCGCTTAATACCGGAGTTTGGTTTCTAAGCGCTGCTCCAGGATTCGAATTTATGTTGCTCTGTGTGGTCTTTCTTCCAAGACCAGCACGTTGCCCCTATGCTATCCTCCTTAAAGACAAAAGAAGCTATAAGGAAACCATTTAGAGATGAGTGAGCTGTTTCAAGGGTACAAGCATCTATGGAAGCCACAGGAATCGACTTGTTGCTGCTGGGACAAGTAAGTGTAAAGCTCTGACAGGCTGGCTGGAACTTCAGACTGACAATGAAACTAAGCCTGTGTGTCCAGAAGACCTCCTCCATTGTCCTTGTGTAAAGGCATCACCAAGATAAACAAGACTACCATAATATCTACCAGATTAGTCAAAGGATCAACCGCCTTTCCTTCGAATAGTTCAATCACAGAAGTACTGTCTCTCAAATACGTGACGGTGTTTTGGCTTATAGGTTGCAAGAACGTGTCAATGTATTGACATATAGGTTCCAAGATGGGACCGCATCCTGCCACAATGGGTCTACCCAGAGGGTTTTGTGCATCCTTATGAATTGTTGGAATGGCGCAAAAGGAGGGGTGGAACCTTGATTAGTATTGAGAAACAGAGCTTCCATGTCAGAGAGCCAGTTGCGTTCAAGTGCATAGTTGGTAATTTGTTGGATGGTATTTTTAAGTGCACTCGTGGGGGCTCTACGGAGGCGGAGGTAGCTGCCCGATACATTCATGAGATCCATGACCATGCAATGATATTGGTCTGGACTCATGACTCAACACATCTGTTGGTCCTGAGTGGTTCTGGTCTGTGTAACGCTTGGGTGGCACTCTTCTAATTGACTCCTTGTCACATGGTGAATTGTTCATCCCTAACTAGGTACTGTGAATGATTTTCCACTAGCAACACTTCCTGGTTGTAGGAGGTTGATTTTGTTTTAATGACACTAAGTGAGTGTCTTGTCTATCCCTTTAGGGTCTGATAGTGATATCTAGCCCTGAAGAAGGTGCTTAGCAACTGTTAATCCTGCTGAAATGCCATTGCTGTTGTTTACGCCTAGCTTGAACCACTTGACATTCCACGGTACTGCACTGGTGGGTGGCGTAGACCAACTTTTTTTTGACAATTACAAAATAGTGTTTCATGTGTTTACTAAAATAATAAGTGTTCATAAACGTATGTTACATTACTATATTGTTGTCCATGTGTTCACTGAAATATTAAGTATTCATAAGCTCATGTTATAGTTTGAAGATTGTGAAATGTATCCAATAAA
Source organism: Ambystoma mexicanum (assembly GCF_040938575.1). NCBI lineage: Eukaryota > Metazoa > Chordata > Amphibia > Caudata > Ambystomatidae > Ambystoma > Ambystoma mexicanum. Next base: position 332,311,247 of record NC_090934.1, on the reverse strand, counting down.
GTCAGGGCCAGTTGGATTCATAGCATGATCATCCACACCTACTTACATGAGTCTCTAGACATTCCACCCCTTTCTGGTTGTTATTGTTCACTTGTCTTTTGCATTAATATGTTTTTATTTCCTCCTTTGTTCCTATGTATCCACATTCCCTTGTATCCTGTTTCGTTCTTGTATATTAGAGAATCTATGTCTTGCATACTTTAGAGTTGTGTGTTTGTGTGTAGTTAATGAGAACATGGAATTGAATATTACACATATTGTCACTTATCTCTTTGCTCATCTTTGCATTTTAATTATTGAATATATCATGCACACTAAGAATAATTTGATTTGTTCTTATTCTGAATGTTTCTTTAGTTAAACATAAATATTATTCAACGGGAACACTTCTTGGTACTTGTATGCTCTATTGCTCCTCTCAGTTCCCGTTGAGTCTAGGGTACATTTTGCCGTAAAAACTCATCAAAATACATAGGTGGGGAGGGGGGGTGGAAAAGTATATATAAGGGCTGAGGGGGGTCAGGAATAAGTACAAAACAATAGGGGATGTGGACTTGGGGGAAACTCCCACTTTAAAATAAAATCAATTTCGATGCGTTTTTTCGGTAAAACATACTCATTCAAAAACCATCAAAGTTGCATCCGTGAATGAAATGACATAGAACTGAGTAATGGAACTAGAGCAAGGGTCTGCAACCTGCAGCTCTCCAGCTGTTTTGGAATATAACACCAGTGATCCCTTGCCATTTGCTATGATAACTAGAGCTGATATGAGTTGTAGTCCAAAACATCCGGAGAGCCAAAAGTCACAGGTCCCTGAACTAGAAATATGCTCGGCGCTTGATGCAGTACATTCTCATAGTTCCCTAAACAAGAATATCACAGACAACCTCCTCTGTGATCTACGTACAATAGAGGAAACAAACACCAACTATGTTTTATCACACCACCCAAACCGATGCAGTCATCTGCGGGTATTTGAGGCATGGCTGAACCAACAATAGCTCGAGCGCACAGCAGAAGCATCCCATGGAAATATGGCCACCATCTGTCAAACTCACTGACCACTGGGGACACCCAATACCCTCGAACACTGTAGTGGGCACATTCCAGAGCATGCTTGAATTGTAAGGTAGTAGTACCCCGACAATGTGACATCAGAGGCATTGCCTTTTGAATGTGATATTGGCACTTGGCTTGGTTAACCTGGTTCCAAGGCGAATCTGGCCGACCCAGTAATAAAGGCACAAGGGAGTAAGCAAAGGCCCATCGTGCAGCTCACAAAACGACCAAGGGGGACAACCAACTCCAGCACCAAGGTCACACTATGTAACAGATGACACTTCAGCCACCATCCAGGGCAGTGGGTACAATCGCACTAAAAAGACGTCCAACCCAACGTTCTAATAATCCACCCAGAGTTTACATGTGAATCTGTAGGCCCATGAAAACACAAACAGCTAAAGTGAGGCATTCCTTGCTCCCAAAGCCTCAAGTCAAGAGCCATCACACTGCTCCCCTAGACGATGAATATGAATGTCTTTAAAGTGTGATCGATATCTCAGCAATGTTCAATAGTCATAGACACACATCCCCTCCTCATAGATTTACAGGTTTCCAAATGAAAGTAGCACAAAGGGTAACCAATGTTACCACTTGCACTTTTTCTGCAAATCTGCCTAATTACCAAAAAACTGGCGGCTCCCAGGAAGATGAATTGCAGTTCTGCAGGAAACCAGCAAACAATATTTCTCACATTAACGTTTTGGTTATTTCCACCCTACATTTAAGGATAGACACGGATAGTAAACAGTAACGGTTCCTAGCGCTGCTGTACAATTTTATAAAGTGAGAAAACGGGTAAGAGATGCCCACTTTTCTTACCCCGTATTATAGTCCCCAGCCAATCCTTGTCTTGCTGCATTCAATGCAAGGCAGGAAAAGAAGTTACAAAGCTTCAGTGGAGCTTTACTGTGTATCACTTCCACCATCTTGGCTGGAGGAACATTGGTGCTAAGGGTTTGAGGTGTTTAACCTAATAAGAATGAAGAAACTACCGCATGCAGTAATTTCACTTACCCTATGATCAGGCAGGTGGTAAAAATAGGTACATCAAAATTCCCCCTGTTCTTCTGTTACAGACCCATTCATAATGGGGATCATAATATCCACCAGGAATGTGTGTTGTTTAAGCAACTTTTGCGACAACAAGTCCAACAGGATGTGGGAGGCAAGCTAGCTATTGTTAATGCCCAAAAGGAGATATTCTTATCTTCCAGCTGCACAGGCTTGTAGTGAACGATGTATTTATTTTCATGATATCCTACACAACGATGCATACATATCATGTTTTTTTATATCTAGCTGCTTTGTAGATGTATTTGTTCTTCTTCTGTGCAAAAAGTGTATGTTTGTAAACCAAAAGCAGGCTGATATGTATATGTCCACATAGATTAGTTACATGAAGTGAGCAGGTCCACATGATGGATTGGCCACTGAAATGTGTTGGAACGGTCACAGGAGAAAGTGGGAAGGGGGGCTGAAAAGTGCTTCAACAAGACCCCACGCTGCACAAATAATCGAGATAAGATTATGTTTTATACGTTGCTTACAAAAGGCCCACTTTACACATCTTGAACATATTCTGCTATTAAGCGGTTCGGGCTCTCGAAAGCCTAAAATATAATCTGCCTTCTTTCGGGTAATGAAAGACGACTAAAAGAATATTTCACATTGCCAGCAATACAATGCCATGGTCTTTAAAATGTTATGTTTTAAAATTCATAAATTGCTACTCTCGCCACATAATCAAACCAAAATGAAATAAATGCGCTATGATCCCAGGTAGATTTTAGCGAGTGAGACAACTTGTTGCAGAGTTTTGCAGGACAGGTGGGAAAAGCTTTATCTCCTAGTTTGCATTTCTTGATGCTCTGAATATTTAATCATTGGTTTACACTGAAGGAATTTACCATATTGCCAACAGTGAAAGACCATGCCCTTTAGATGCTGGAATGAATATGCATATTGAAAGCAATGAAAGGCCATGGTCTTGAAGATACCGAAAATATATCAGCTATATTGCCAGCAAAAATGATCATAGCATTTAAAATATTGAAAGGAATTTGCCATATAGCCATCAATGAAAGACTATAACATTTAAGGCAGTGAAAGAAATCTGTCACATAGCCAGAAATGAAAGCCCATAGCATTGAAGGCAGTGAAAGAAATCTGTCACATAGCCAGAAATGAAAGACCATAGCATTGAAGGCAGTGAAAAGAATCTGTCACATAGCCAGGAAAAAAAGAGCATGACATTTAAGATACTGAAAAGAATCTGCAACATTGCTATCGATGAAAGCCCATGGCAGTGAAGGTAGCGAAAGGAATCTGTGATATTGCCAGCAACGAAAGATAATGGCATTTAAGATATTGAAAGTAATGTGCCAAATTGCCATCAATGAAAGCCCATGGCATTTAAGATGCTGAAAGGAATCTGCCATATTGCCATCGATGAAAGCCCATGGCATTTAATATGCTGAAAGGAATATGCCATATTGCCATCGATGAAAGCCGATGGATTTTTAAGATACTGAAAGGAGTCTATCTGCTAGATTGGTAATAAAAAAAATACCATGACCTTTAAGATACCAGGAACTGTCTGCCATATTGCCTGTAATCAAACACCATGACATTTAAGATGCTAAAAGGAATCTGTTAGATTGCATGAAATGAAAGGACATGGCAATTAAGATACTGAACAGAAAGGAATCTGTCATATTGTCAGCAATAAAAGACCATGGCATTTGAGATACTGAAAGTAATCTGCCATATTGCCAGCAATTTAAGAACAATGGGCCAGATTCTCAATACATTTTTTGTGGCAAGTGATGAGATGCCCTACCTACCTCATCTCATCACATGCACCAAAAAAAAAGAAACAGGATAATTCGCATAGGGCATCTGAATGAGCGCATCTCACCACTTTGCGCATTTCAGGGGGCGTTTCAGCGCATTCAAAAACATTCCCCGGATTCTCAAATGGGATGTGCTTTTAAAGGGTTCGGAACAAGCGCAGGGTGACGTGCAAATCATTACAGTATCATTTCTAATCCTGCCATAATGTTTTCATTAAGTGCAACAGCCGCAATTTAAACAGGGCCTGTCACACTTGCATTTCCTTCCCCGAGACGGGGATGGAAATGCTTTGTTCTAAGCATTTCACAGAGACAGGCCCTTCTGTGAAATGCAATCAGCCACAGGCTCCCAACACCAATGTATGAAAGGGGACTGTACAGCGCATGTTTGCACCAATGTCCAGACCCACCTGAAATGCGCAGGTCACCTTTGAGAATGAGGTGGCCTGCGCATTTCTGAAAGTAGCGCAAATGAGCTGGCCCACTGCCTTTAAGGCACTGAGAAATGTCTGTCATATTGCAAGCAATGAAACACCATGGCCTTTAAGATACTGAAAGGGAACTCATTTTGCCAGCATTGAAGGACCAAGTCCTAAGCTGCGGGAAAGGGTGGAGCCTATAATGATTCCTAATGGGATTTCAGGATGAACATACTCGCCCCAAGCACTTAAAGGATGAAGGAATCTGCCATGTTGCCAGCAATGTAAGACTGGGGGCCTCATTACACGGTAGGCGGTAAGGGTTTCCCAGTACCAGTATTTTACCAGTACCGGTAAACGCTTACCGCCTTACTACGAGGTCCCTTTGCGGGTTGGGGAAGGCGTTTTTTGCAGGCGTTAAAAGCCAACCCGCAAAGGGACTAGGGAGCTAATTACGGTACCGCAATTTGCGGTGCCGTAATTAGCACCTTCCCCATTCCCATTATGCCCTATGGGGCAAAAATGGGAATGGGGAAGGGCGATGGGGGAAGGGGGAATTACCGCCCCACCAACCTTGGAATAGGGCGGTAATTCCCCTTTCCACCAAGGCGGTGCCGGTATTTTACCGGCATGGACCAAGGTGCTAATAGCACCTTGGTCCACCGCCATCCGTGTAATGAGGCCCTAAGGCTGCTAAAATACTAAAAGTATTCTTCCATATGTATTATTTACTTTTATCTGCTTTGTTTTAAAAGAATCCTTCTGCAATTGACAAGATCCTATAATAACACATGTTTAAAAATGATCGTACAGAGATACAATTTCAACTATTAATCTTCATTGCTCTTCGTAGATTCCAAATACTACCCTATAATTTTAGCATGGTCAAAATAAAAGAAGCTTTCTACCCTTTCTTTATGTGGTGCCAAAAGACTTCCGTTTTTAAAACAGTAAAACCATTCACCAATTCAGCCAAGACGTTTTGGCGAAGTGTATCCAGTTCATCACAAAACAATATAACGTGCTTCAAAGTTCATTATGACCTGAGAATTCAGAAAATCTACACAGTTGCAGATTCCCCAGACTTCTATGTTGTTCCCCTGAAATTCCCAGTGTTTCTATGTTATTAAATCAAAACATCATAAATTGACGTCCCTTGATACTACATGGAAATTGCTTGATCTTTGGTTGTTTATGCATCAGAGGCGGGTGAGGGGGGGGCTATTATTTGCAGTTGCTGATCTGCCATATTGCCAGCAAAGAAATACCATGGGCCTCATAACAATATGGCAGTTTGGTAAAAAAATTTCTATACTACAACCTTGGTGGTGAGGTGGAGGAAAAGCCTCTGGCGGTATTCTGGCAGATTTACCACCTGAATATCGCCAAACTTGTAATGAGGCCCCATGAACTTTGGGATGTTAAAAGGAATCTGTATTACCAGCAATTAAAGAACATGATCTTAGTATACTGAAAAGAGGTTGCCATAGGGATTAGTCAGCAATGAAGGTGCCAGATAGGCTGTTCAGCATGTTACTGTCTTAAAAACCATGAGAATGAAACTGCACTATTCCATGTTGTCTGGGGTTATTCCCAAAACACCTACAAATTAGTCTGCCTTGTTGGCTGCTCACCGAGGCTCTGGCACTGTAAATCTTCTTTCAAAAGCTAGGATGTGTCAAATATCAACCCTGCTCAACATGACCATAATTCTCTGAAAAACAAATACTGTGACAGGGAGGAGAAGACCTGCCTGACCCTGCTCAGCAAGATATTGGCTTTTCAGAAATTGCCTCTACATCACACCCAGAAGTGGAGTTAATGTCAAAAAGGCAGCCCTTCCTGGACAACCTCTGGAGTACAGTTAAATCCAGACGTGTGTGGGGAGGAGGCTAGGGTGCTATGAACAGGTGCAGGGTAGAGTGGAACCATGGGGCATGCAAAATGTAATGGACCAGAACATTTTGGGATTTGTCCACAGCCAGCTAAGCACAGCCCACATAAAATGAAAGGATCTTTAGCCAGCTAAGCACAGCCCACAGAAAATGAAAGGATCTTTAGCCAGCTAGGCACAGCCCATGGTAAATGGTAGGATCCTCTAGCAAGCTAGGCACAGCCCATGGTAAATGGTAGGATCCTCTAGCAAGCTAGGCACAGCCCATGGTAAATGGTAGGATCCTCTAGCAAGCTAGGCACAGCCCATTGTAAATGGTTGAATCATCTAGCAAGCTAGGCACAGTCCAACTCCATGGCAATCCGCTAGCTGTAGAGTGCAGGGGTCCCCCACCTATTTAGCTTGCGTTTGCTAAAAGTAATGTTTTTCTTTTTTCTTTCATCCTATGTGCGTGTGGTGAAGCTACATCTTTGTGCCTCACTCCACGTGCAAGATGGCAATCTACCTCAGAGGCTTCTATGTGATTTTGACAAAAAGATTTTATGGAAGTAGATTTCATTGATTTTTATTTTTTACTAGTTGATTTTGCCACAGATAGGAAAACCCCCCACACAACTGACCCTTAACACCCCAACATTAATAAGTAATCTAGACCCACCCCCCAATTCTACTTCAATCAAATCTGCTGCAGCCATAACTCCTGTTACCAACTCAGAGGACCACTCTCCAACAGCAACAGAGCTGTGACCAGAGACACCCTCAACATGAGTCCTAGAGTACTAGGGTAAGCTCTGAAACAGCAGCATTGCAGGAATTGATTGTCTGCTCTAGTCTGAATCATTTTTCCAGGTGTTACCGATAACAAGGGGGTTCCTGGGAGTCTCTCTCCCAGACATTAGTGCTGGTTACAAGAGCCTTACCCAGAGTCTTTAGCTAACTATCTTTCAGAGAGGAGAAATATCCCAAACATATCAGTCTTTGTCCTGCCCTGGGGCAGTCCAGCACCGAAATGCTAGGCAGTTCGCCTCTGAACAATAGTACCAACAGCAGCCCCAGACATGTGTTTCGGTCTGGTTGAACCTCATCAGTAGGGTGTAGCTGTGCCTCTCTAAGAATATTGAGCAAGGGGTCCACGTCTGGATTCCCCTAGTAACATAGGGTGAGACCCAAAGTTACTTTAAATATGCAAAACAAGGGGGGTCCTGGGAGTCTCTCTGCCAGACATTAGTACTGGTTATGTGAGCCTCTTTTACACCTCTTCCACATCACCGCATAAACCAACACTGGAGCCACCCTTGCCCCCCTCCACTTACCCTCTCTTCTCTCTCACCTGTTACATCAGATGTGGTTACCAGATAGGTCTGATCTATGAAGGCTGCATCTAAACAGGTGGACCCTTGCCTCTCAAAATCAATTAAAGACAATATCCACTCCCTCACTCCAGCCTTGGCTGATCTCTGCAATCTCTCCTTCTCCACTGGAGTGTTCCAAACTGCACTGAATCACTCCCTTGTGCACTCTCTGCTCAAAAAACCCTCTGCCGACCCCTCCATTCTGGCAAACAACCGCCCTATCTCCATCACTCCCTTCCTGGGCAAACTCCGGAAGAAACAGGCTATCTCTCAGATGACCCTACACACTGAATTTATTGGTTGCTTTCATGACCATCGATCTGGCTTCAGAGGCATGGAAACTGCTCTTCTAAACACTTGAAAAGACCTGCTCTCAAATCTTGACACTAACACCTCATCTATCTCATTCTCATTTGACCTCTTCTCTGCCTTCGACACGGTTAACCACAACATCCTGATCGCACTTCTCCGTGATACCCTGGGAATGTCAGGTCAGGCTCTGGCACTGTTAACCTCCTTCATCTCTGACCACCCATCGAAGGTGGAACTCACAGCCTTTCACTCGACTATCACTCTCTCAACATGTGGCGTTCTCCAGGGATCCCTCTAGTTCTTCAACATCTATATGGATACACTGGCAAGGCTGATTGCCACCTTGAACTCTAACTTCCAGTGCTATGGTGATGATGACAGGCAACTATCTTTCAGGATACACTCAACCGCCTTCTCCTCCTCGCTCAAATCTGACTGTCTGTCCACTATTCAGTCATGGCATGCTGCAAATGACCTCTGCCTCAACGCCACGAAGACTGAGATCGTTCGCATTGGGACCCCTGCTCCCACTTTCCCACGTTCACTCTGGCCGGCCTCCCTTGGCCCTGCAACTACACCCACCTGAGAAGCAAGAAACTTTGGGGTCATCTTTGATTCCACTCTATCCTTCTCCTCTCACATTTCAGACATCTCTAAAAAGTCTGACTATCAATTACACGTCCTTAGGGGTTCTCTACCCTTTCTCATTTTCTCCCAGAGGCTCACTGTCTCTAGAGCCCTGGTTCTCCCCAAGCTGGACTATTGCCACAGCCTCTTCCTCAACCTCCCTTCTTCTGCCCTGCGCCCTCTGCAACTCATCCAGAACAGAACGGCAAGACATATTCTTGGCCTCAAGCCCAGGGACCACATCTCTCCAGCACTGAAATCCCTCCACTGGCTCTCTGTGGCTGCAAGGATCAAATTCAAGACCCTTTGCATTGTCCACAAGGCTTTCTGGGGCCTGATACCCAACTACCTTCCACACTGTCTACCTAAATACTGTCCCTTTCAAGCCCTCAGCTCATCTACATTCAACCTTCTGCGAGTGAGCTAGTTCTCCAAGAAGAGATTTGATGGGAAATCCTTATCCTCAGCAGGTGCCTCCCTCTGGAATAGCATCCCTGCTGCCCTATGTCTTGAGCCGGATCTCCTGAAACTCAAGACCCTCCTCTTCTCTTCTTCCTTCTCTCTCCCTCTGCCCTAGTTCTCTGTCCTTTCCCTCTATTTCTTACAGCATGCTGACTGACCGCCTGGTGTACCTCAGAGTCTCACTGGTCCCCGGCACCCCGCCAGTCCTCTCTCACACTTGCCTCAGGGACCTACCCCCACAACCATACCCAACACACTGAGAAATTAACCAAGAGAGGGGCTTTCTCTGCACTTACCCCAGTCTCAAATGACTGGGTGCACTTGACCCTCCCCTCCCTGTTACCGTCTGAGCATTTGTTCTATCCGTACGCACCACGCCTGAAGATCATATGTCTGTTTCTCCCATGTCTCCACCCCTACTTGTATTGTTAAAATTGCAGAATCACTGTCAGACCTATTTGCTATATCCGATACTGTTAAATGTATTGTATGCACTTACTCTGCCGGTGCAGACTATTATTGTCTCCGATTTTCAAGGGCTCTGAGCAACTGTTGTATTTTCCCCGTGTTCCCACCCTCCTTGTGCGCTTTGACACACTTGCCTGTGTATAGGTGCTATATAAATAAACAATCCCATACCCTACCATTAATTGAGATAAGACGTATCTCTCTTTTGTAGCCCTATCAGACTCCCCCATATCAGCATTTAACAAGACCCAAAGCACTGTTGTATATCAAACGGTAGGCTCTGCCCTTCAGATGACATTTTTTCAAGTGGCTCTGCCAATCCCACAGAAGCGGAATGACCCTCAACACCCATCAACATCACTGGTTTTGCATCTGCCTCTTCCGGTATGTCAGTAACAACCCGAACTGTCAGAGACATGCAGAGTGAGGCAAACAAACATAGCAGAAGGGTGCTGTATAATACCATGTTACATTACATTAGAACTGTTCTCGGGGAGGGAAGAGTGAGGGTTTGAAATGCTACTGCTTCATTGAAAGGATCAGCAGCGTTGCCAGTTTCCTGACATTGATTTACCCTGATGAAACAAGTTGTTTGTGGGGGTACAGAGAGGATGTGGAAACATTCTCTGAACAACTGAAATGGCATTCACCAAACCAAAAACATTATCATTTGAGGACTAATCCAGATTAGTTATTCCCTTGGTATGGGTGTTCACTTGCGGGATAAAAGGAATCGTGTGCAGAGTCAGTCTGTGTCAGTCCACTTTGTTTTTCTTTTCCAGAGGAGCTGCAGCGACGTGCTCTTCTCATTACAGAGGTTTTGATTACTGTGGCTGTACTGTGGCTTTAACGTGTTGGGAGTGTCTACATAAGCTGAAACAACGTGTGGAGCATGCGCAGAGTCGTGCGCAGAGTCAGTGTGCGTCAGTCCACTTTGTTTTTCTTTCGTAGAGGAGATGCAGCAACGTGATTTTCTCATTACCGAGGTTTTGATTACTATGGCTGTACTGTGGCTTTAAGGTGTTGAGAGTGTCTACATAATCTGAAACAACGAGTGGAGCGCGTGCGGAGTCGTGCACAGAGTCAGTCTGCGTTAGTCCACGACAGGCCATTGCGAGTCAATACTGAAAATGACAGCACAAATGGGTCATGCGGGTCCAGTTACTACAACAGCGCTGCATGCAAAACCCGTGGACCGCCTTGCAGGCTGACACAGATCCAAAAGCCACGAAGGTAAGCGTTTCCCCGCTTGTTCATACCTCAAAGGACTCATTATAGCCTCTGCCTGTCCCTGTGACTGGCTCCACGGCTGCCTCTGCGGTCGCCGTTGCTGTTCTCGCCAGTTGGTGAAAAAGGCCAGGATCTCTTGCAGTCCTGTAATCTGTGTAATCACTCGGCTGAATTATCAGAGGCCGGCCTGGTCACGGATGTGTCTGTCGAGGTGATTGTTGAGATGGATGCTGTCGATGTGTCAGCTCAGAGTGCTCAGAATGCTGACACTTTTCAGTACACGCGCCTATTAACGTTACAAGACTTACCTTCTACACCTCATAGAACATCACCATTAAATGTCACAGCACATATGGGGTCGAACTGAATTACTTCTGATACTGCATATGAATTTTTCTCACCATTTGATTTTACGGACGCTGAGTTAATGGAAGCATCCCAATGTGAGGACGTAAATGAGTTTCAGCATGAACCCTTAGTTTTTGTTACCCATGTAAACTCCGAAGTTATGGCTGAGCGTTATCATGAGGCGGACGCTGCTGCTGATAATGTGCTCCGGACAAAGAGGAAGGCCAATGTACATGACTCAATCTCACCTGCAAGTTCCAGAAAGACGTTGTTCAAAAAGAAAAAGGACGATTCAAAAGTAAATCAACAGATGACTGCAGAGGAACATGAGTCAACATGTCTCCCTCAAACATTTGTCGATTCAAAGGCAAGGTCGAACCATAGCAAGAAGAGACTTTCTGAGTCGATCCACAACTGCAACGGCGACCTTGGCAATCAGAGTGCAGCAATACAACCAAAAGGAAACCAGAAAACTCCTATGGTGACTAGGAAAATCTTAGGATTGCCTTCAAATGAAGACGTCAGCAAATGTATTGCAGCTGACGAAATACAGCAGGCTTTGCATATCAAGGCAAGTGTGTAACAAAATAGAAAGGCTTCCTCCAGTACCCCGAGAAATGCAGGCTCACGGTCGATGACATCACACCTATTGAGAGAATCGACCGCTGTCCCAGCCGCGAACACATCTCTAATTACTGACTCACATTTAGACACTGCAAATAATATGCATTTATGTATGGATGAGAACTCTGGGTTTAGATCAAAACCCAGCCTTTCTTCTGCAGCAGCAATGCAGATATATAACAACGTACTGGCGGCTTCATCATCTGCCTTGATTCCATTTTTAAAGATGGGTGCATGAAGCTTTTAAGGACCAGACATTGCTTACAATAAACCTAAAAGAAAAGATGGAAAAATTTGAAACCGTGACCACGTTTCTTCAATCTCAATTAATACGTGAGGCGGATCAAACTGCACGATGGCAAGAGCGGTTGAGTGACTTTGCCGCCCGACACCATTGCCAGAACGACACCTTGTCTAATGGCTTGTTAGGAGCAGTAAAATGGATGCGCCATTCCACTTCCATGATGGCTCAGAAAGCGGAGTCTCGACTGGTCCAAGTCTCGAACACTGCTGATTTTACAGGCGTGCCGTCACTTCAGTCACAATGGCATGTCCCACAGTCCAATGAAATTCACAAAAAGAAAAACTCTAAGACAAATATAGGAATGAAAATTGTTAATTCACATGAAGCTTTTGGTCTCAACGTTCAACGAGTTGTCTCACAATCGGAGGACAAGCAATCAAACCCTGCTATTGCAATATGTAACTCTGAGAATGAATTAACAAATGAGAAAGAACTAACTACTGAGACACCTGATCAAGCTAACAGGTCAAATCAACAAAACAAGTGTAAAAATTCAAGCTCTACCTCGGCAAGTCCTCTAGTCTCTTTTGGCATATTCGAGGGACCTGCCAAATCGATTGTATTAAATTTGAAGACTGATCCGAAAATCACTTAAAAAACGCTCACTTTACAGGAATCGTCTTCGACAAAAGGAGCCTAAGGCACCAAAAGAGGATAAGGTGCTACGAAACAAAGGAAATACATCAGAAATATGACTCCTTCAACAAAATCAGGGTTGGTCTGCAAAAATGAGACGTCCAAGACTTGCAATTCTACAGTCATTCTAACTGAGGACAACTTGATTCTCGGTCAACGCCGTTCATTGCCTCCTGCAAATAAACGATGAAGATCAGAATTTGAAACAGAAAGATTAGTGAGTGGGTCACCTGGGTCAGTTACTGATCTTTGCGATCTTTCGACCTACTCTGATGAATCTCCTAATGATCAATCAGTTGTTCGACACCATGTGGTAAAAGATGCTCCAAGAGACGGCCCTTTGAAGGCCACAAAACTGGCAGTGCAGTGCGACAAGAACCTGGAAGGAAAGAAGGGAGAACCTGATCGAACATCTAAAATGACTTTAAAACTGAACCCAAAACAAACTACAATTCAGAAAAATAATCAGACCCGTTATTCCTCTCGTGTTCATTCAATCTCAAGCTCTCATTCAGGGATACCAATTTGCAAATTGAGATTGCAAAATCTCCACTTAGACGACTGTGAATTAAATTTGAATCGTCATGATGTGATGAAATTATTCAATTGCATTCCTTCCCTTCACACAATCACGTCTGATGACATCAGAATAGTCGAGTATGCGACCGAGAAATGTTGTGATTGAGTCCTTCTACATATTGTCTCAGCCTCGGTCCGTAATACCATTCTGAAAGCTTTGGAGGAATTGTTAGTCTTTGGCTTTGACATAACTGTTGAACCAGCGTCCACGGGTCCTAGTGCGGCCGTCTTGAGTCCGAAGTCCGGGACACATGAAAATCAAGAACAAAGACGTGCTGACCTATGAAAAGCTATGACAATGTCGGCAAACACACAACACTGTGGTGATAATGCCTTTAAGAGACCCGTCTACTCAGAAGTCAATTTGAATAAAACATACGATGATCATTAGCCACAACAGGAGGTGAGTGAATGTATGTGTGAATTTCTATCCTGGAATGCAAGAGGATTTACACATTCATTTAACAACTTTGATGTCCCGCTGGAACAAGTCTTCGTAATTTGTCTCCAGGAGACCTGGTTAAGTGAGGCACCATCAAGGGGTGGCTATGTCACCCTACTAAATCCAGCCATCAAAAATCCAAAGGGGAGACCATCTTCAGGTCTCCTGATGTTAATAAAAAATCAATCCCTGTTGGTCAATCGTGGATTCTTTCAGTCCTAATACTTTTGTTCAAGGAGCCTTGATTCAGACGTATGATGAAAACATCCTAACACGGAAACACATGCTTATTATAAATGGGTACTGGAACCCTGAGAAAATTAGTACCAGGATGTTTCTAAACATGATCACATTGTACATTGATAGGGCTCTCACCACATATAGAAATCTATCAATTATATGTTGTGGGGACTTAAACTGTACATGGTTTAAATTTGACCATATATCCCAGTTTTTTACACCGTTACCAGATGACGAGGCAATTGCAAGGGGGCAGTTGTGGAGTCTTGCACTCCAAAATCGTAACTGTAAAATGGTCAATGGAGACGTAAAAGGGGATCAACCACCACAGGCAACCTGGTCAAATGTAAAAGATCGGACAATCATAGATTATTTTTTGGTATCTCAAAAACTATTTGAACAAGAAATGACACTTGCTGTATGTGAAATGTCAACCAGCGATCATGATCTCCTTCAACTTTCCTGCATGGTTGAATAGACAAAGTGTATCAAGAAATATGAAACTTCATTAACGGTCAATGCAGGTGGCAACCGACTTCGGATCAATGGTCCCCAAATTCAAACCCTAAGTCAACGTTTATTCATTCAGAACGCAGCCTCGACAGTTGATTATGCTCCCACTACTCTCAGACTTCATCACTGTCAAAGCTTCTGATCGTGTGATCGGTATAACGCATAAACATCTATCATCCACAATGCTAATAAAAGCAAAGAGAGCGATGCGACGAGACATCAGAACACTAAAAAAGTCTAAGAACACTAACACTTGTGGGATGGACATCAAAATCACAATGCGATCACAACGGCAAGCATACAGAAATTGGTTGAAATCCCAAAAAATAATAATCGAACAAGACAAAGCTGAAACTTTAATGAAGCACTTGGTTTCAAAGAATTTTCGTGAAATCTGGGCAATACTAAATACAGGAAACTCACGTCATTCTGCTTCACTATCTAATGAAATTGAAGCTGTCAAAGGGGAATCTCATTTTGCGAACATCTTCAGCAACACTTTGAGTGAACCTATGACAGATATAGAAAACGATTTGACCACATGGGACTAACAAATTTCCTTGGATGACATCAAACTTGCAATACGAGGCCTGAAAAGATCTCATGCTGCTGGTCCAGATATGATGACAAACATGATGTTCAAAAAACATAATGTTCAATGGGCAGTCTTAATCGTAACATTGTTCTCACTATTATCTTCTTCAATGTGGATCCCTGAGTCTTGGCATAAAGCAATCATCGTGCCAATATACAAGAAGGGCAATCGGACAGAACCTAACAACTATCAACTATCAAGTTTCAATAAAAAAAGAAATGTCATAAAAAAATAAAAGGAAAAACTGCTCGTAAGTGAATCAATGCTCCAGGATTCGGGTTTGAGGCAAGGAGTATGGGATTTCCGAGCACAATGGCTATCTCTATTTTATAGCTCGTGGCATAGTCAGTGTGGTTGCCAGCTCTCCAGAGTCCTACACAGTGTATGCCAGCCACATGGGGAGCATGGGGTCTAAATGCAAGGACGACAGAATGACTCAAGGGCAGGGCCATCTTAAGCAGTTTTGGGGCCCTGAACATGGACATCTTTAGGGCCCCCCTCCACCAAACCAAAGGAATTAAGTGATCAAGAATATCTGGTGGCACCCTCCCCCCACCGTGATCATAGCCTATAAGTTGATATGCTGCCTCACAGCATTCAAAATAAGCATGTTTACTCCCTTTAAGTCCCCCTACCCTCTTCATTATTCCTCTAATCAGAATGATAAACAAGTAGTATTTGAAGGTCAACATTAGAAATCTATCTACGAAGAGGTTACTTCCCTTCTAGTATAGAAACAGGATACTGTTTATCAATAGCATCCGGGAAGGTATGCAGCCTGTAGTATTAGTGCAAGACTGTATGTAAAAGGTGCATGTAACCCAGAATAGGCAGAGAACTCACATTAGCTACCTCAGAGAATGCAGAAGTGCTCAGGCATGGATAGAGTAGACCAATTGTAAGGAAGAAGAAAGCTACACAGCATAGCATGGACAGTGAATGCAGATTAGAAGCTACCAGGGAGGCGCCTCTATCCAGAAAGACTGATATTAGAAGTGGGACATGGTTTTCAAATAGTGCTGCCATTAGAGATCAAGGGAACAAGTGCCTGTGGTGGGCAGTATATCAATGCTCACTATTAAAGTGGAAGCAACCCTATAGCTAGTGAAACCATGAGTGAGGATTTTATGAAGATCATACCCTGAGAAGGAAATCACTCTGAAGGGCTGACAATTTTGAAAGATTTAGGGAGTGGCAATACTGAGAGTTTAGGTAATAAAATATTAAATGAGATGCCCAGGATCACACATCGCTTAAGGGGTGAAGCCGGGATGTGTGCCAACTATGCAATTTCTGCATTTTAACACTTTCTTTTCCAGCTCTTACCATGTACTAAAACAATCTCATTTTTAAAACCAAAATATTACAGAAAGGTATTACGCAAAATGGGAATGATTCTAGCTTCATTCTCTCCATCATCAAGGGAAGTATATAAGTACCAGCATACCAATCAATGTGAATTGACAGATTTAATCTAGGTATGTCTTTTGTACTTTTAACCTTTAAATACTTCCAAAACAATGGCTTGTGAAATTGTCATTCATAAACGTGCAGAAAAACCTTTGACTCTTATACAAAAAGCAAAACATTTTTTGTGTCAAACGAGCAGACCATAAAATATGCTTGGCCAAGGCCTACAACATCTGGTCCGCTCTCTCCTGTCTACCACCCCTTCCACTCAAATGGCCTACATAAGAAGAAATATCAAGTAATGAGCTAAACGATGCCACCAGCATGCAAGAAGGCAAACCTCACAGAAGACAGCACAGTAATGCAAGAGATAGTATATGATTCGACCAGGATCACTGTATTATCTGCTGTCAAAGCCAGGATACAAGCTTGAACACTTTGTTTCCACAGTCTTGAATTTGGATACTTATTCACCTCTTGGACTCATAGTTTATGCTCATTGCCTAGGTTTTAGAACACTCCATTGTGAACAAACCAATTTCTAGACCACCATACGAATGACATGTTCGTTTTTATAGCAACCCCTATCTGGTGCAGGTATGTTGCTGATAATAGCACCTCTTATGCAGCTAAACCAAGCACATATGCATGTATGTTTATAAACTTCAGACATAGGAAAGGTTCAGCAAGCCTTGCTGGAATGTGCTCTTCTAATCTTTCATATGAACACATATCTCTGCAATGAGTGCTTATCACACTGAGCTAACGCCTGAACCATTGTGGCACTTAATTTATCAATATGGATTTCAACTTTGGCTATTGAACATGATCAACATGATTCCCACAGGAAGGAAAGAATGCTACAGAAGTTGTGCCGTATAGAACACACAAACTATGTATTCCACAGTGAATACAGAAAGCATTACATCATTAATTGATTAAGGCAGAACGTACTTGTCAAAACAGACAGGCAATAGGTTTAGCGCCTCAGCAGCATGCCATAAAATCTCCTGGTGTGGGCTATTTAAGTCTGGTGAACAATGGAATCTTACTTTAGATCAGGCAGCCTATGGGGGCCCCTTCCAAGGTGGGTGCCCTGGGCAAGTGCCCCTTTTGCCCTCCCATAAATACGTCTCTTCTCAAGGGGATGTGTGCATCTTCCATCTTTTACCTTGCCTGCCCAGCGTGTTGGCAAAAATCAGGGACTCATATTCCACTGTCATTGTAGTGGCTGCAACGTGGCTCCAACATGACCCAGAAAATGTGCGTTTTGACCTTTGCCGGAATCACGGGTAATGACCTTGAATCTCAAAGTGAGCAGGAGAGAGTTTTGTCTCAATGGGGCTCTGGAGACTGATATGCAGCGGTGGCCAGGGACATGGCTGTACACCTCAGCTTGCACTCCTCAAGTTTTCAAGTTAGGATCGGCAGTCCCCTCCATAAGCGCTTTATGGACTGCTAGCTCAGACTTCAGGGAACTTTCGGGTTTAGAGTGTGAGGGATAGTGGTTGGTCAATACCAACTTAAAAAGCTTCTCGCAGTCTTGCTCATACGCCCCTACAGGAGTTCCAGGATGGGATTGACCTCTGGTTTAGAGGGCTCTTCAGGTTCTCCTGTCACAACGTTTGGAAACTGTCAGGCTGAAGTATCTAATCGTAAAAGTGGTCTTTTTAGTGTCTACTACTTCAACTTACAGGCTGGGTGAAATAGACATGGACGTCCTCTTGTGTGAACTCCTGTTTTTGCATATTCTACCAAATGCTCTCATTCTGCACTGGGACCCAGGTTTTCGAGCCAATTTTCTTTCGAAATTCCAACAATCTCAGCAGGTAGCACTTCCAGCCTTCTTTCAGAGCCGTTCTTCTTCAGTGGGCAGCTGTTGGATGGGAAAAGAGCAGCTTTGACTTGTCGAGGAATGCCAGCAACCTGCTCATCACCTTCCACACAGATGATCAAACCTGGGGCATGTCCACATCCTGGACAAGAGCAAACGGGTCCCCATCCAGGACATTTGCCATGTGGTTACTTGGGCTGAACCCAATTCTTGTATGTGCCGTGACCACCTGAGCACCCCTGGCAATAGTTCCACAGCCTTCAGCGTGTGATTGTTGTGGGCAGGAAATGAAGTGTGAAGTTTATGGCATGCTTCAAATAAAGATTGTGGTGGGGTGTGTTAGACCCATCCTTATAAGAGTTTGGGCAAGCCTCCAAGGGCAAGTATTGAGACAATGAAGAGGGAAATGAAGGCAATGTGGTGATTACTTATTGGTAATCTTTATTGCTCGGAGTTCTACCCTTCCTGTCAGAGTACGTATGAACCACTGCTCCCATCCAATCATGCAGTGATGCGTCCATAACGTGCTAAGATATATAATGATTGCATTATATATATAGGGTAGCTTTATGCACTCACTAGCACGTGGGCGGAGATATGAAATATGAAGAAGGAAAAGAGATTCAGAAGTGTTCCTCTTATAGAAGTGTGAGCCTAACATAGCAAGTGAGGAAAAGGAAGAGTAGTATTTGTCAATTCATCACCGTGTGGTGGTCCCTGTTCACACCCTGCTGCACAGCACTGTGTCTAGCATGCCTAACTATGCTCTCTGGTAGAGCCAGGGCGTGCCTCCGCTCAGCTCGACGCAAACGCCTGTTTTAAATTTGCAGAGTGTTAATCACATCACACAGTTGAGATGGAAGCAATCAAGCAATAATTACTTTGCTATCTAGTGGCTCACTCTGTGGAAATGAGTTCTATTTCTGGCAGCGAGATGGGTGTTATATGGAGGCTGAAGTTTTCTATGAACATGAGCTGGGGTTTCCAAGTGCACTGTTCCATGAAAACAGTCAATTTTGCATGCATTTCTTGAAAAGCATGGGATGGGGCCCTGACCGGTCCAGGAAATCCCAGTAAAAAGCTATGCTTGGAAAAAAATGTGTAATCCTTTTACTTTTGCTATAGGTTACATGGGATTTTATCGATGCAAATACACTTAAATATGTCTGCATCAGTGCAGGATTATCTTTTCTTTTAATGGAAAAAGTTCGGATAAGCCAACATGCGCTCCCCTTCTTATTTTATTATTTCCGATACTCTTTGTTCAATCTGTTTTTCTTGTTTCCTGAAAAAGAGCAAAATGATACTCCTGTCCTGATACCTTTACATTGATGCAAAGACTTTGTACCTAATCGTTCAGTGCTGTCTTACTGCTGCCTAGCTGAGCTGAGTTCTTGTTATATGTAAGACCAGGTGGCTGAACCCATTCGCCATGGTGGTAGTGGTGCAGGTCATCAAATCTGCAGATTCCTGTTTTAGCAAATTTGTGTTGTGAGTGATTTGATGAGCCATTGTTTGAGGCACTGTTCCATCTTGACAGAAGTTGCACAAAATGTCATCGACTGAGGGCTCCTTGAAAAGAGTTGTTTTATTTGTTGATTTGTTGACATTTGTGATGTCCTCTTTCATGTTCTTGGTGTTAGCCTTAGCCGTGCATGGTGGTGGCAGGAGTTATGG
This sequence comes from Ambystoma mexicanum, assembly GCF_040938575.1. Lineage (NCBI taxonomy): Eukaryota > Metazoa > Chordata > Amphibia > Caudata > Ambystomatidae > Ambystoma > Ambystoma mexicanum. Next base: position 332,291,364 of record NC_090934.1, on the reverse strand, counting down.
TTCCTTAGCTTAAAATAACTGACGAATTTCTGTTTTTTTTTTCGCTTTTACTTGTAACCATAACATCCCTTTCACGTGTTTTCAATGAAATTCATAGGTTTTTATTAGTGCAGCTTAATCATAGCGTCCCTTTAACACAATATCCTTTTGACAAAGTTTATTCACTGAATTTCATAGGTTTTAACCAGACCCCCCTTTAATTTGCTACAAGGTCCTACAAGTTCATTATATCATACCCCCAATGTAGCAGCTATGGAATCAGCGGACAGTACGAAAGTCTGCGGACAGCAGGTAGCATCAACAAAACCGAGAAGCACAAGGGACAAGATACCCTTCAACCAACAAAAACATACACATAAAACAACATTGCTTACATTTACTACACCCAAATATACCTTTTTGTACAATTCAACATTTGAAAATGTACAAAATATTTGTTCATTTAACACACGATAATATGGAATGCACCAAGCACAAACCATAACTGTACACTTCCTATCATCGGTTTAGTACAACTCTTCATACAGACTGAGATACACCAGGAGCTCATTGCAAAACATCTCTTGCCAAATATTGTATTTATTTCACTATTATTACCATTTATTATATAAACATTTCTCATAAGCAAATATCACACCATTTTTTATTTTCACAGAAATGGTAAATACACTTGAGTGGCTAGGACCGAAGTCCGACGTATGAGAATTGAAAGGTGGATTTTAGAATGCGTGTGTGCATTTTAGTCAGTACAAAAGTAGGAAGGGTCGGCTAGGTCCTTGGTAGCGACCCATGGAGATCTGGCTAGTGGATGGGTGCTGTGATAGCCTGTCAGGAAAGTAGGAGTCAAGGGGACTGATTATGCGTCCAGCTGGACTGAATTTTTCCATGGGACTTAAGCTACATTCTGATTGCAGAAGTGATATGCGTTATGAAGTTGAGTGGTTCATTATTGCAGATGTGTGGGCCAGCCCCAGGAATGACACGACTATGTTCCATTGAGATGGAGTGCTATACGTATCTAAGCATCCAGGTTGTTACCTATTTCTGATGAGGGTATGTGGAGCGTGTCATGCAAATCGACTGGAGTCCTTTCCGTGCTGGCTAAGTACTGTCTTGTTGTTCTTCAAGTGACTCATCAGTGCTCCCCCTACTTGACTGGGGTGATAGTTCACTAGGAGGTGGACTAGGTTACTCATGATCCAGAAGGGAAGAGCCAGGTCTTGAGTGCCTTCCAGAAAGTGAGGTAATTCTCTATGCAGCAGATGCTATTTGGAATTGAGTTCCAAATGGTGGGAGATTGGACGGAGGAAAAAGATCACCCTATTCTGGTGGATTTAGAGACTGGGTTGGGAAGGAGGAGAACTGTGCCAGATCTCTGGTTTCTGGTTGGCCTGTAGGTTGTGAGCTTGAGTTGTAGATATTCTGGCCCTGTGTTGTGCACAGCTCGATGGGTGATGAACAAAGCTTTGAAGGTGGAACAACGCCCAATCAGTAGCCAGTGGAGGACATGGAGGGCGGGTGTGATGTGTTCTCTGGGGCCAAGGATAGGAAGGAGCCTTGCTGCAGTGTTTTGAACCCATTGGAGGTTTGTAAGATGTGATGCAGTGGCGCCCAGGTATAAGGTGTTAGCATAGTCTAGGCATGTGAGGATGATAACCCTGATTGGGGCGGATTCTTTGTGGGAATGTAAGGTTCGGGAACATATGTCAGAGAATGCTTAGGTGTAGAGAGCAGGATTTTGACACTGAGTTGATGTGATGTGATAGTGTCAGGTCTAAGTCCATGGTGCATCCAAGGTTTTTTACTGTTATGGAGGTAGTGGGGGCAGGGCCTAGAAAGATCGGCCAAGGGGTGGTTTGAGGGTATAAGGCAGTCTACTCACAGATCATTATTTCAGATTTTCCAAGTTTGAGAAGGAGGTGGTTAGTAGTTATCCAGTCGTCGATTTCTGTGAGGTAGGAAGCGAGGTCAAGGGTGGTGTTGGAGGGGTGCTTAGGGATCTTGAAGATGATGTGGGAGTAGTTGTAGCAAGACCGGTTGTGCGAGTGGTTGAAAGCACGGAGAGGGCTCAGGTACAGGTAAAAGAGCAGAGGGGAGAGACATCCAGTGGTACTCCGTGGGTAACAGGGCGGGTAGACGACGAGAAGGGAGGGATGTGTATTATTTGGGATATGTTGGAAAGGAAGGAGGAGATCCACTTGCATCACTGATTCCAAGAGAGTGGAGTCTGTCCATGAGGGTGAGGTGTTCAATGGTGTCACAACCTGCTGAGAGGATCGAGAAGAATTAGTGTGGCACAACCTTCAGAGTCGGAGGTTCTTTTGAGATCATGCCAGATGGAGATAAAACACGATTCAGTTCCCCGTAGGGGTCTGAAATCAGATTGGGTGGGGTCGAGGAGTAGTTTGGTTTCAGTGAAAATTCTTTCGAAGTGCGTTCGAAGATGTGGCTCTGTGTTCTGAGAGATTGGAATGCTGAGGTGAAACGTTTCAGGGAGTGGCCCTGTCATCATCGATGGCACCGTCTAATGAAGAGTAACCCCTCAACGCTTATACCAGACAAAATACAACCCACTAGGGAAAAATGGCCAGCACACCTCTTGCAAGGAGAACAGGGTTTGTTCTTGTAAAAATACAAGTATGTGACAGCAAAGAACTCTGCTGCCATAAAGCAATTTGACAAAAACAGCATAAGCAATGGTTTATAAAGATACAGGGCATCACAAATTATGTACATCATATATGCTACAAATCCAGGTAGCTGGATGGTGTGACCCTTTACACATATAGCCTGCTCCATACGGAAGGTTGGGCGATTGGACCCAGCATCTTCTGTCCATCTTCTTGCACGTGGGATCTTCTTCGTCTGTCATCGAATACAAAGGCTCTAATTGGCAATTTAGTTACACAATTCAGTATTTCATAGCTTCTACAGTGCACCTGGTACCAATGACATGAGTGAGGCGGATACTTTCGAGGTTGTTATAACTTAGAACTACATGAACCCCGCTCCAAACCCAGACATGCCAGCGCCTCCACAACTTTCCCACCCACATCTTAAATGTGTTACCTTCTCTCCTGGCACCTCGCAGCACAAATCACATGAACCGATGGTGGGGGCAGCCGGTCACCACTTTCTGATCTTCCTGATCGACCGACCAATGTTCCATTTTATGCGCTGGTCAGTGCCCTCAAATGCATGTGTCCTGTGCTGGAGAGTCCCTGGACATTATAACGTAAAGATCTGGACTGGCAAGGGCCTAAAACCCCTATCCTCCCTCCATACTCATGGGTTAACTATTCAAAGATCAACTGCAGGCCTCTCCTGGCATTGCAGGGCACATTCCTCTTGGATTACATGCACTACTGATAAGCCACAATGATGAACTTTGTATTTTCAATGAATTAACCTTCTACCGGGGCCGCTAGGGCTGTGAACAGAAAATGCATGACACCCTTCTAACTCTCGGGACGGGATTAATCATTCTGGCATAGCTCTAACACTAGGCCTTGATTTCAAGATGGTGTCTAACTTCTAAAATTGAGTCTTTGTCCACAAATACTGTTAGTACCAAGATTCACTATATTCCCACTATAATTCAGCTTCTACGGGTGGCCCACTCCCTCCTCCATTCTCTTTGTTCCTCCACACCATCTCCTTCTACAACCGTCTCATCCTGAATCACAGATGGGCATGGGACTTCCGCCCCTGTCCCGAATATTGCCCCCTTCCGTTGGTTCTATATTAACGAACTCCCGTGTCATCCTTTCTGCCTCTTCAAATCTCCATGTTCCTTTCTTGGGCACCCACACTCTACACACTGAGCGCAAACCTTCTCACGCTTGAGCATATTTCTCCAGGGTGCAAGTAAGATATATACAGCCCCCATCTCCTTCTATGTCAACCCAGTGTATCTCATAGTTCTCGGAATCTGGTGGGGCTGTAGTAACTGTTCCTGGGGGAATAATTCTTTGCTCTACTCTCACCATGCGCAGCATATTTGCATCATCCGTTTGTACCTGCCCATCTTTTGCACTGCGCTGCTTACCCCAATTACAACCATCATTATTGCACTATTAGGGATCGCTTTAGCACAGCAGCGAAGTCACCACTGTTAAGTGCAGAAGATCACCAGCGTGAACACCACCACCGGCACTAGTATCCATGAGAGTGCCCACGAGAAGAGATTGTCGAACCAATCACTCTTATGAATCTCTTCTACCGTCTGCATATGTTCTCTGAGGGGGTGCAGAGCCTCTATTATTTGTGTGAGAGACCCATTTGTGGTGTTGTTTGGGGGTACATATATATATAGCAGGACTCTTCTATTTTTTACAAACGGCCCCTTCCGTGGCTGTGAGCTAATCAAGCACATACCGGTTCTGTAACGTCATTAACTGGATGGCTCTCAGCTTAACCTTCATCGTGTTAAATCCTTGTACAGTGTCATTTGCCAGTTATATTAGTTCCATTCTAACTATTTGCCGCCATTTGGCATTGGCTGCTGCCTGTATTCCTGGCACTAACAGAGAAGCGAAACATGTCTCTTATTTATTGTACAGTCTGTATTGATAAGGTATTTCTTGAAGCAATTGAGCTGAGTTTTTTGAGAGATAAATCTCCTTTTCCTCTTCAAAATGATGTTTTCCTTTTTTCCTGGCAAGGAAAACAAGGCATTGAGCATCCAAGAGCAGAACTCTTGTGCCCTTGTACCTTGGGGCTCCCGACGTGTTTGGTATTAAGGAGCATATAGAAAGCTCCCATTTACACTATGTTTCCCCAGCGTGCTCATATTCGCGTACCAACTGTTACTCATCTCTGGGTGGTGCACCTCCACTATCATGTCAAAACCCAGTCCTCTATATTGATCATATTTTTTTCTTAGTTTGTCTTCTAAAATGTTTTAATATGCTTGCATAAGACAGAGGTTTTGCCTCAGGTAGTATATCTGTATTCATTTTTTGTGCCATCACATTCCCATTTATTGGTGTATTAATGTCAATTGCCAGTACTGTGTTATTGTCCCCATTCTGATATGTACACCCGCCCCTGGTACAACTCACTCGGGTATCCCCCTTTTATATGTTCCAACCATATAAAATTACACACTAAATATAGCCCTGAACCAAACATAAAAATACAAAATATTTTCAATGTGAAGTGCAGCACGCACATATACATTGAGGAAAACACCGTACTATCAGATCTCCTCTTAGCTTCATATCACACATTAGCAACAGGCGCATCAATGAGTAAACACATGTGCATGATTCAATTAAAAAAAAGAATAAAAACAATAATTCACTCAAGACAGTGGGAATATACCAGTGCATAAAATAAAATGCAAGATACAATACTATTCAGTTAAAATAGGCAGATTGTGAAGTTCTGTGTGCGATTAACATATGTACATCCAGTGAATTGCTCTGCAAATATATGCTCACTTTTAGTAGACACTACATATGCACTACTGTCTGTCTCGCTAGTGGGGGGTGCGGAATTCAGAGCTCTTCGGACATCAGAAAGGTGCACCCAATATTGCAGCTCCCGGACCTTCACTGCAAACGCAGTGGAACGGTAAAAGTCCTGTTGTGTCTGGGTTCACTTCACCTGTGCATGAAGTTCCTAACGAACATGGAATCACCCGGTGACAATTGAAGAGGCTGTGAGGTGGGTGAAGCAGATGCTGCGCTGTTTGTTTCTTCAAACCACTGTGGTGCTATGTGTTGGGAAATACAAGTTATCTATCTAGTCAAAACAGTTAATGAATCCTTAAATTCCTCCCCCAGAATCGATGCTGCCCTGTGAGCATCAGAGGCCTTTCTTAATGGTGATAAAGGTGTATGTATACGCTGGCCTGTTACCACTGTAAGGACGGAATGGTATCAAGAATAGACAGACACAAGTGATCACAATTCAAGGGTGTTTATTAAACTGTATAGGTAGGTTGGAAAACACCTAATCTAAACCTAATTCTAAGACGGAAGCAAGCTACGACCATCAAATGAAAATAATGCAGTCCTGGTGGTGTTGTGTCAAATAAAAGGTCCTATACTAAGAAAAACCTGTTCCCAATCCTTACTCGAAATACAAAAAGAGTGTGACAAGAAAGAAAGAAGCGTTCACAAATAATAAGTCAGGATGTGTTAGCCAGTGGTCTCCCTTCCCCACGTTTTGAGCATGGGATAAAGTGGGACTCTTGAGCACAGCACACTCTCGAGCTTTCCCAACATGAGACAACAGTTCCGTTTACAGCTATCGGGACAGTTGATGGCCAAGTCTCTTTCCTCTAACAAGTCTCTTGTCTTTGAGGACCTGACGTATTCAAAATAACAAATCAAAGTTCCTTTAAGAAATGTATGTTGGGTGATGCCTTTCACCCCTGGGTTCCCATCTTCCAGGGTCAGACCCACAAATAGTTCTTGTCGATATCAGGATCTTCAGAGGTTAGCTTTCTTGCTTTCTATGGCCTGACCAATTCAACGTAACAAACAAAAGTCCAACAAAAGTTCATTTCTGATTGTACTTTGGGTGGTGATTCCTCATACTTGGGTCGCCCTCTTCTGCGCTCAGCCTCTCTCAAATATCAGCCTCCCTCCTGTCGGGTTCACTCTGGCTTATACTCAAAATTGCCTTTTGGATTGCATTCACATGTCGCTTGAGGTGATGGCTTCTCACCTGGGGATCCCCCTCTTCTGGGCTCAGACCCCTTTTGAACGTTTATCCCCCTCCGTTGGGTTCACCCCAGCTTTTGCAAAGATATTTTCTCCTTGGCATTCACAAATCTTAATGAACACTTTGACCTTCCTTGGCAGCTCTCCTACGGCCTTCTGGTATCAGTAGTTTCAATAAACACAGGATCAACCAGAGTCTCTTGAGTGAGCACCCACATGGTGCTGGTCCCCTCTGCAGCTGGTATTCCATTTAACAATTTACAGTTCTGTGAACTTTTCTCAATGTGCCATTTTGTGACTTTCATTCAACACAGTTTGGTTTCTTATCGGTTCTCCCCTTGACTCACAGGCTTTAATGAACCACTTGGCTTTCCCTTATCTGCAGTCAAGGCCAGTACCACGGTAGCTGGAGTCTCCCTCAGTCCTGCTTATCAGCATAGGTATGCTCCGTGTACCTTTGACATCTGCTGCAACACACTTGAGCTATTGTTCGTAGTCTTACGATTCCTTCCACAGAGGTCTCACAGGCCTGGTTCGGAAAGGGGGAGGTTGTTTCTCTCCTGGTCACCCTGTCGGTTGCACCGTTTTTCTCCTCCTCTTGAACTGCCATGCTGAGTTAGCTCTCTCATCGAGCGGTCTGACTCGCTCATCCTGTGCTCTCGTGCTCCACCTTTCATCCATGTGGGGAAGGGAAAGGGCCGTCAGGTGTTTGTGATTCTGGTCAATTGCCTGACTTTGCTGACCCTTGTATTGGGCAATGTCAGGTAAAAGGCTCTGGTGTTAGTCCATTGTCTTTCATGGTGTGCAAATGTATTCATGTCAGAAAAGGGGAGGGGGCATTGTTTTAGAATATCCTACGTAGTAGGATGGGGAAAAGGTGCTGAAAGGAGGGGGATACCACATATCACCAGCCCGTGCCCGACTTTGACTCCCAGAGGACCCCCCCATAAAGGTTATCCTTCCTTACTGGTCCACCTCCAGGAATTGGATCCAATAGCGATGGCTGTGTACTGGCCACCTGGATGCCAGATCCCCGGGCATTATCCAGGGAGGCACCTTCAGGTTTCTCACACCACCTCATGAGGTGATAAGTGATGATCCTTGCAAGGCTGCGTGCGCAAACTGAATAAAGAGGAAGACAGTGCACCCAGTTTCTTTTAAGGGTGACACACAACTTAGATAGTGTGGCCTTTAGCAATCCATTGATCCTTTCTAGAACCCTGTTGACCTAGGGTGGTAAATTGTGCACATCAGATGCTTGATGCCCAGCAATGCGGTCACTCGCTTAAAAGGTTTGTTGAAGAAATGGGTGTCATTGTCTGACCGCAGCACATTGCAAACACCCCAGTGAGAAAATACCTCTCTCACTAGAAATGTAACGGTGCATTTAGCATCTGGATGTGTACATGGACCTGCCTCAACTCACTGGGAGAAGGGACACACTATAACAGTTATATACCTGCACACATTGCACCGCTCTTCCGTGTCAGCGTAATCTATATGGAGCTCCTGAAACAGCCCAGTAGGGCGAGGCAACACTCGTATTGTTCTTAGAGTGTGCTTTTTATTGTAAGTCTGGCATGTAATGCAATTTATCACCAACTTGGTAAGAACTTCCTGCAGATTGGGGACAAACCAGTCCTCATGTATATATCTGCAGCAATATTGGGTTTTGACAAATGAGACGGATGATGCAGCTGGTTGAGTGCGACCAGCAACAGTTCATGGGGCATAACAACATTACCCTTACTTCCTTGAGGCCATAATAAGTTTGTGGGGGATTGTGTACACTCTCTTTTCTGCCATAACTCCTTCTCCTCCTGTGGGGCACGTCCTTGCAATTCAATAATTTGTGCTATCGGAAGTGAAGTGTGTGGTGCTGGCAACTGCTCTGGTCCCCATGCTACTTCTGGAGTGAAACTTCGTCTGTGTCGTTTGTATGAGCAGTGCATTTAATGACCGCTGCCAACAAGGGCTGTTAAAGTGTGCAAAACAATTTGTCTCACAATGCTGAATGCTGAACTGGGGACCCTTTAGCCCTCTTGAACCCCATCCTTTCCCACCTCGTGAGCCCAGAGTGTAATGTTGTAGGCACATAGGCTGAATCTGAGTAAATTGTCACCTGACACCCTTGGGATGGTAGAGTTGCTAGAAGATGCTAGAAGTGCTTCAATAAGCGTTATGACCTCCGCTGCTTGGACTGAATTATATATGGGCAGCCTTTTTTGTACCACCACCTAGTATTAACCATGCACTAGGCGGACAAATGCTGTGCCCGTATGTCTCAGGCCTGTCCCCTGGTCAATAGTTGCTGAACCGACAATTAAAATAACTTTCCCCCCTTCAAGTGGCTATATTTTGCTTTTGATATGTCCTTCTCCTCCCACTCAAATTGTACACAGTTATGCCTAGCGTGGTCCTCCTCAGTACATAATTCTGTCAAGAAAGTACCAGGGTTTACTGTCTTGCACCACACTATGTGGATGTTTGGACTGGATTAAATAACCTCATATGTGAATGCCGCTGTGTGGTCAATGTCAATTTAGATCATTCCAGAATAGCAGGAACTTCATGCTCCACAGTTATGGAACACCCCATGGTGATTGTGGAGCTTTTTCTCTATTGCACAGGCAGCGGTGGCAAGCGCCCGCTCGCAGGGTAACTGTCCCTGCATTACTGAGTGTAGCACCCCACTATACTAGGTCAATGGCATATAGCCCATGGTGCTCTTCTGAGTGAGTACTGCTGTCATCATCTGGCCATTAGAATGGAAAAGAAGAACAATTCTTGATTTGTGGTCAGGGGTTGCTAACAACAAGGAAATTACCTCTTTGAGGTAAAAAAGCTTGCAAGCTATTTTGTCTTGTGTGCTTCCTTAAGGCCCTGCAACAACAGCCTGGTGTACACAGCGTAATCTAGGACCCACGCCGAGGAATGTATGCATTTCTTTGACAGTTTTTGGCTAGGGAGAACTGCGCACTGATGCAGCATATTCTGGTATTATTTTCTTACTGTGGATGGATATCAACTGTCCCAAGTAAAGAATTCCTGAAGGCAGTATTGCAACTTGGTCTTATCTACTTTATATCCTTCATATGCTAACATCTGTAAGACCGTGACAGAGTCCCTCCGGCACTGCTCCACTCTTCCTCATCGTGGGGCGAGGGCAGGAGCCCCCCCAGCACCCCCAGCCCAGCAGAGGAACCACGCGACAAGCGGGGAACAGGACAGGGCCTGCCTGACCCTGTCCCCACACGGCGCCTGACTCGCCCATGCCGGGCGCAGCGCGGGCTGAAACCGAGGCTGAGCCTCATTTACATCAGCGGTAACCGCCGGCAGGCGGATCACGCCGGCGGCCAGCTCCAAGGCCACTCTAAGGCCTGTTGAGAGCCTGCCTACCCCCTCACTCCACTCTTCCTCATCGTGGGGCGAGGGCAGGAGCCCCCCCAGCAACCCCAGCCCAGCAGAGGAACCACGCGACAAGCGGGGAACAGGACAGGGCCTGCCTGACCCTGTCCCCACACGGCGCCTGACTCGCCCATGCCGGGCGCAGCGCGGGCTGAAACCGAGGCTGAGCCTCATTTACATCAGCGGTAACCGCCGGCAGGCGGATCACGCCGGCGGCCAGCTCCAAGGCCACTCTAAGGCCTGTTGAGAGCCTGTTTGGAGCATCAGGAGCCAGGGGCCACGGACCATTAATCTTTTGTGAGTAGTGGGAATACCCTCAGTCTATACTATTGTGCTTTCTGGTATGCCCTCTGCTACTCCGCACCCATAAACATTTGAACTCGGTTTCTTTAACTGTTTGCTACATATGCTCATGCTTCCAACGCCACCGCCTCTATGCATTACTGCTGCCACCTCTTTAATAGTACAGGCATCCTTAGCCCTTAGTGCTCCATGCCTCATGACTGCTATTTGGCCGTGCCCTATGGTCGCTAACGTACAACCGCAACTGTGTTGTGCCCTATGGTCGCCTAGACCCCACTTGCATTGTGTTGTGCCCTAGGGTCGCCCAGACCCCACCTGCATTGTGTTGTGCCCTATGGTCGCCCAGACCCCACTTGCATTGTGTTGTGCCCTATGGTCGCCCAGACCCCACTTGCATTGTGTTGTGCCCTATGGTCGCTTAGACCATACTTGCATTGTGTTGTGCCCTATGGTCGCCCAGACCCCACCTGCATTGTGTTGTGCCCTATGGTCGCCTAGACCTCATTCGCATTGTGTTGTGCCCTATGGTCGCCTAGACCCCACTTGCATTGTGTTGTGCCCTATGGTCGCCTAGACCCCACTTGCATTGTGTTGTGCCCTATGGTCGCCTAGACCCCACTTGCATTGTGTTGTGCCCTATGGTCGCCTAGACCCCACCTGCATTGTGTTGTGCCCTATGGTCGCCTAGACCTCATTCGCATTGTGTTGTGCCCTATGGTCGCCTAGACCCCACTTGCATTGTGTTGTGCCCTATGGTCGCCTAGACCCCACTTGCATTGTGTTGTGCCCTATGGTCGCCTAGACCCCACCTGCATTGTGTTGTGCCCTATGGTCGCCTAGACCTCATTCGCATTGTGTTGTGCCCTACCTATAACGCCTATGCCCCCTTCACGCCACTCCCCTGTACATTACCTTAGCCCCAGCATGCTACTCTGCCTGACTGCGATCATGTTCCCTTTCTGTGTCATGCAAAGTAACATACCCTGCACTGGCAACAGTTACCTAGCCTATAATAATGGTTTAGTCAGACCCGCCTGCCCAAGACACCACCCGATCACCTGCCCTACACCATTCCTGCCCACCACACCAGCCTTCCCCCCGGATACCAAGTCCGCCCTTCCCACCCATAGACATGCACACGTTCCGCATGTCGCAGCTAACACACACCTAGCTGTCTATAAGCAGAACCCCATCAACACGAGAGCATCTTGCCCTACCATTGACTACAACACCTCTACATTAGCTAACCCAACCAACTCCCGTAACACTACCCTCATCCCCTCCGATCGGAATTCGAGACTTGGCGCTAGAACCCACTACAGACCTAGCAAAGGCCCTACCAAATCACTCAATAAGATCAACCCTCACACTGTAACACCCATCAACACTATCCATCCCAGTCTTAAAGGAGCTCTCCTAAATGTCAGATCATTAGTCGCCCATGCCTCAGAAGTCGCTGACATCATTCTAACAAACAACCTGGACTTCCTTGCGGTAACCGAAACATGGCTGCACGATGCTGCAGGTCCATCTCTTACCCTAGCCATACCTGATAACTACACCATCCTTAGAGCAGATAGACCGAACGCTCGAGGTGGCGGCGTAGCTATCATCTTTAAGACCACGCTTGACATCAGACTATCCTCTGCTCCCCCACTCAAATCCTGTGAACACATTACAGTCAAATTTCAAACCTCCCCTAAAAGTACTATTACGCTGCACTTAATTTACCGACCCCCGGGCCCTCCTGGCTCATTTGAGGAAGACATCACTTCACTAGTTGCTGAAAGTTCCAAACCATCAGCACAATTGATTATACTCGGAGACTTTAACCTTGGGTTTAACGACCCCCTAGACACCCCAGCCACTGCCCTGGCCATGGCATTAGAGGAGCATGGCCTCCAACAACTTTGCTCCAAACCTACCCACTCGAAAGGCAGAATCCTTGACTGGATAACTACCCTTAACTGCAACATTACTACAAAAGATCCCACACAACTTATCTGGACTGACCACCACCTCCTCCCGTTTGACATTCTTACCAGCAACTCAGCACATAAAAGGCCTATCATGGCACCTGCCTGCCCTACTAGGAAAAAGAGCAATATCACAGCGGAAGCCCTAATACCTCTGGTGATCCCTACTTTAAACGCACTACCCGCCACAATGGACTTGAACCAACTGGTCAACGCCTACAATGAGTCCATGGCCAAAGCCATTGACATCATTGCCCCACTGAAACTGCGCAAAGGAATACCCAAAGCGCACCTGAACACATGGTTCACCCCGGAGCTCAAAACCCTGCGTCAACAAAAAAACAAACTTGAAGCACTCTGGAAATCAGTGCCTTCTATAAATAACAGAACCAATCTCACCAACATCTCCACCCTCTACAAAAATGAGATTATACGGGCCAAGAAAGAATCTCTCAATACTAGGATCTCCCAGGCAAGCTCCAGTACTAAGGAGCTCTTTAACATACTAAAGGAATTAGAAAACCCCATTACCCCCACTGACTCTTGCACTAAGGATAAACCCTGGTGCACAGGGATCCAGAATGCCCTAGCTAACAAAATCTCAGGGCTCCAAACTAAAATCAACAACAAACGACAACAACTCACTCTCGATCCCACCTCCTTCCCCACGCCCCCTCCACCTACTGCCACTAATTCAGGCTTCACCTTCAAAAAGGTATCCATATTGGAGGTTCAGAAAATTATAGCATCCCTCAAACCATCGAATTGCAAGGGGGACAGCTGCCCCGCACAGATCATAAAAGATGCAGCTAGGGATCTCTCCCCATTTATCACCAAATTAATAAACCTGTCCTTCGCCAACAACATGGTCCCCAGCAATCTGAAACAGTCCTGGGTCCTACCGCTACTAAAAAAAACTACTCTCAACCCTGACATCCCCACGAATTACAGACCCATTACCACCGTCCCATTCCTACTAAAAATCTTGGATAGAGTGGCTTATTTACAAATCCAGGACTACCTTGAGGCCAATCACCTACTAGGAACTCGCCAATCTGGCTTCAGACCACAACACGGGACAGAAACGGCCCTTGTTGATCTCAAATGCCAGATAGACGAACTCAAAGACAAAAACAAGGCTGCCATCCTTCTACTCCTTGACCTCTCCGCTGCCTTTGACCTGGTCGACCATAAAATCCTGTGCAACCATTTATCTCTGGCAGCACACTTCTCCCACTCTGCAGTCACATGGATCCAATCTTTCCTGGACAACAGAACCATGCGGGTCTTCTCCCCCCTAGCAGCGGCTGACCCCATCCCCATCACCTGCGGTGTCCCACAAGGATCCTGCGTCTCACCTACCCTTTACAATATTTTCACCAAGCCCTTATTCGACAAGCTGGACAATCTGGGTGTCACCTATACTAACTACGCAGATGACACCCAGATACTCCTCACCTTATCAGGCAACTACAACAAGGACGCCAAATGGATCAATGAAGTCTTTTCCATCATTCAGGCATGGATGGCCACACATGGCCTATGCCTGAATGATGACAAGACTGAATTGCTTCTTGTCGGCTCACCGAACACTATCAGTAAACTCTGTCCCGGCTACACTAGCTTCACTATTGACGGTAACACCATACCCATTGCCAAGAGCGTAAAAACCCTCGGTTTCTACCTAGACACGAACATCAACCTAGCTAAACAAATCAACATGACCGCCTCAGCCACTGCCTACACCGGTAAACTTATCAGGGCCTGCAGACCACTGATCTCCCCTAGCAACTGTCTCATCCTAGCCAGAGCACTCATTCAATCTAAACTGGATTACTGTAATAGCCTCTATGTAGGTGCCAACAAAACAGTAATCAATAAATTGCAAGTTTTACAAAATAACGCACTCCGTGCCGCCCTCAATATTCCTAGAAGGGAACACATCTCCGCCACCAGAACTGCCTGCAAATGGTTGTCCATCCAACAGAAAATTGATTTGAAAACCATATGCCTTACTTACAAAGCCCTCAATCATCTTGCCCCACCCTACCTCTCGAACAAATTTACACTAAGACAGAACACTAGAACCACTAGATCGTCCAACTCATTACAACTAACAGTTCCCAAATACTCCCTCAAAAGAGCCGGAGGATCCAGCTTCCCAACCTTGGCATCACAACTCTGGAATTCCATCCCACTGGATATTAAATCCACACCTACTTTCCAACCTTTCAGAACCAAGGTCATTTCCTGGTTAACCAACAAATAACTGTCCTACCACATATGTATGCACTCCGAATGTCCAATTTTATGTATATTGTTTGAATACTATTATCTATGCCCTATCAATACTGTACTATTGTCTTTTACCTGTAACCTGATGTTCAAAGCGCATATATACCCCCGGGTCAAGAGCGCTATATAAATAAATAAACAAACAAACAAACAAACTGTTGTTCAATGTCACTGCATACTAGCAAGTCATCCATATATTGGGCCTCATCACGAGTTGGGTGGTATTAGCGCCGGATCAAGGGTTTGGCAGAACGGTTAGTGCCCATTCCCCATTGGGCCCATTCGGAAATTCCTCATTCCTCATTGGGCCCCATGGGGAATTTTCACGCTATTACTGCCGGCGGATTTCCAGCCGGCGGTAATAGCATTACCTCTGCATTTAAGGTTTACCGCCAAACTCGTGATGAGGCCCATTGAATGGTAGTGCTGGGCAGCTGGATATTTCCTAAATCTGCATGTAGTATTCTGTTGAACATGCTAGGGGACTCACAATACATCTGTGGTAATTTTGTTTGCTCGTACCGCTTTCTGCCATGGGTAAACACAGGGAGATATTAGGAATCTGTGAGTAGGGGTTTGGAGAAAAGGGCATTTTTCAAATTTACAACAGTGGAATGTGTTGCTTGTTTCAGGATGCTGCACAAAATGGTTGCAGACTTTGGTACTACTGGAAATTCTGCCTTTACGATGTCATTTAAGGGGGCAGAGATCTTGGATCTTTCTCCTACTTGACCCCTTTGCCTTCTATGACAGGTATATGGCTGTGTTGCATGGGGAGCTGAATAATCCCTTGATTTAGGAGTGCAAACATTGTATCTCTTATTCCCTCCTATGCTTCTTTAGACAGTGGGTATTGTTTAAACCGGGGTAACACTGCACCTAGTTTAAGTGTAATTCCAACGGGCACCACTCCCTGTAATAGGCGTACATCATGGTTACTGGTTGTCCATAATCTCTCAGGAACCAGCTCTAGGCCGTTTTCAGTGAAAGGGGGTGCTGTTACAAGGGCCACCATAGAACACTGTAATTTGCGGTATTGCACCATTATCTCACAGGGTATGCAAATAGCCAGCAAAATCTCTCCATTATCAATCCGATCCTCAAAAATGTTGCATCTGTTACTTCTTTCAACGGTACCGTTGGCTCAATGCACAATATGGTGCACCATTCACACCCATCTGAATCAGTCCCAATTACCACATTCTTGTTCTTTAACATCACCAACCCTTGCAAGTCCAGTGAAAGTATTGTCCCTTCCACAACTGTGGGGTCACAACGGGTCTAAAGATGAAATCATATGGTATCCGCCAACACGCTTTCCTGCTCTGATGCACTGCATCAAGTCAAACTGTAATCCCATATATGAATGAATCAGAGTGAACAGGAATACTGTGAACCACCACCTTCCCTACTCTGGCAAGTATTATCAGCATTACTCTCACAGTACACATTCCTGGATTATTACATACTATTGCCCCATCTGTGAAGGAGATGGTCATATTAAGTTTGTTCAAGGTATCACACCCTAACAGGTTTACTGGGGAGGTTTCCGAATATAGTAGAGATGCACCACCTTTCCTTCTATTTTGATGGATATGTCTTCTGTAAAATGAGCCGTTGCTAGAGCCACAGAGAAGCCTTGCGTGTTGAGAGTTTTACGTGATAACGAGAGTCTCCTTCACTAATACATGATTTAGTGGCACCTGTGTCAACCATAAAGATGAATAGTGTGTTTCCTATCTCTGCACCCACCAATGGTTCATCAACTGGGTGGGTAGTTATGGACAAGACCGGGCATGCAAGAGCTTTCTGTGGGCTGTCCTAGTTAGGATATTTATTTGTACCTGGCAACGCAAAAGGGTTGCCTCCCTCCTCCCCGGTAATGTGTCACTGTCCCATTAGGAACAGCATTGCTACCGAGCATCTGAGCGCTGTATGATTGCCTGATGGTGCAGCTTGTGTTGGGATGCCGGGTGGGCAGGCAACTATGTCTGAGGGGGTCATGGTGGCAGCTGTGTATATGCTTGGTGTATTTCATATGGTATTGACGTGAGCATCGGGGGAACCAGGAAGTGTTGCTGTTGTGTTATTGGGTCAGTGGGAGTGTACGGATTGTATCCCGCTCCCATCATGTTTCTGCACTACCTCACTAAATTACCCATTTTTCTGCATCTGCAACACTGGACTGGTCCCACTCCCCCTCTCGGTCCCATTCCTCCAAATCCACCTATGCCTCCCATTCCCCTTTGAAACCCTCCTCTTCCACGCTGCTGACTTCCCTGGTACTACACAGGGCACTGTGACTAAGACCCACCATTCCATTGCCTTCCGCCTGGCCAGAATGCTGCTTTTTTGGAGTCAGTTTGTGCCGCTGTCTTCACTGCGAAGTCTGTTTGCGTAACTGCCACGACCGCCCCAACAACTGCTATTTTTGCTAATAATTTCGGTACTAGTTTTTCTTCCTCAGCCTGCAACCTTTGTACCGTTTCCTTTTCTCTTTATTTGATCTGTTTACAGTGGTCTATAATTATAGTCTGGACTTTGGGCCACCCTTTCATCTCTATACCCCTGATCTTATCGGAAGCTTTCTGTACTTCCTTGGGCCATCCCCTTTTAATAACAAAATAGATAAGCAGAACCGACTGGTCCCACTGTTCCCCCATCTTTGCCCTCCACATCTCCTGTAGTTCCAAAATGTATTGATCAGAGTCTTCATCATCCCCCATTTTATACTGCATTACGGTCTGCAGATCTGGTGTATCGGGGTATGCCCACCAACGTGCAGCCCATACCCTCACTCTGATGTCCTTAAAATGTGCCCCATCATGTACATCATCATCTTTATTAACTTCTGGGTATCCAGCCTTAACCCAAACATCCTCTGCCTAATCCCCCACAATTGCTACAAGCAAACTTTTAATATCTCCCACTGCTAAAGGGATACTAGCTGTTTCTTTTTCGAAAGTGCATATCCATTTCCCAGCAGTGAGGGATGGGAGCACTTTATCAGGTTGTTGATGTCCATCTGAGCCCAAGGTACATACTGTGCCCACTCCGCTTCTTCCCTTCTTCCCTTCATGTCGTTACTTGTTTTTTTCCTTGCCACGGCTGCCTGACCAAATCTGTTTCTCAACTGTGGACCCCACAAACTCTCTACCTGTAGGGTAACTGCCGGCACCTCCTCTTCATCCTGTAATTCATCCATCGTGTCCCGCTCGTCCTCCCACAGCTCCCTGTTTGTATCTCCATCTGACCTCACTGTCCCGTAGTCTACACTCCCCGCCCCTAGTTCATTACCCTTCCCTTCTCCTTTACAATATGAACATCGTTGATCGCAGTAGTATCTAATCAAAACAAAATGTTTATGCACCTCTATTCGTCTAGTCCGCACCCTGATTTGCTCCCTTCTTTCCTGAGGTCCCTCAACCATACAAATTCCATTTGCACTGGCTTTAAAGCCTCTTCTAACTCCTTCTGCGGTTTCCTATCCAGTGGTGTGGCAGTGTTATTATTTGTTTGATATGGGGACGGTAAAACAGATGGGGTGGTGCTGTTTTTTGGGTGTTTAGCAGTCCATGATTACCTTTTTGGGTCCTTACCCTTGATTGCCTGTTCGCGATAACTCTGGGCCTTGGTTGTCTTTGCCATCTCACATTGCCTATGAGCTTCTCACTTTTTTCAACTGACCCATCCTCATCTTCCTCCTTACCCTCCTCTACCCAACCTACTCATGGGGACTTCAGCAACTGCTCCCCTACATCATACCCTGACTCTATCCTTTTGAGTACTACTCCTAACGTGACCCCATCGTTACCATCTCCTCCAAATGACAACCTTGTTGGTCCACGCCCCCATTCTCTTTGATGATTTCACTCATAACTGCTCCATCTTCTCTTATGCTGCTAGTCTCACCTTGCATCATTGCCTCTTCCCGCTTCCCACACTACCACTGCTCTGGTGCACACATTGTGACTCTTGAATGCCCACATCCTTGTCCCTTATGAAATACTTTGACTCCCACCACCCCAACGCTGTCTGATGGTGATTAAAGACACATGGATTACCTCCATGGCTAAAAGAGCACTCTTGCTACCCACAAAAGGCTTTGGGGGCAGAGGTGGCTCCTACGTTTAGGCGCAAGAGTGCAGCTACCCTTGGGCAAGTTGAAAGATGTAAAGGCAGTGTGTCACTCTCACTTTTACTTTTACAGTGGCAATGCACATGCGTGTGTTGGCCTGCACTAGAAGGCCCTGTATAGTGGTAACATGATTTCTACAGTGAGCTGCATTTGGTTTATGATTCTCTATGTTGTCAGAGGGTGTTGTGGGGTCCACACATAGAAGGATCCATTCCTGCCCCTGCCGCGATTCCCAGAAAAAGCAGGGATAGCAGATTGCAATTAATGTCCACCTCAAAGGGACATCTAGGATGTGGGAAACATTCTTGTTAACTATTATTTTAAAGCAGAGATGTCATTTGGGGGCTTTTAGGGGTAGCAGCTGCTACTCCTGGCTCTCCCTCTGCTACCCCTAGACCTGTCCTTGTGGCCCCTGGACAACTGGACAGAGGGGCAGTGCCAAGAGCAGATATCTGTGTTACACCTGAAAAAGGCGGGGAAAAGGTAGTTATAAATGCAGCTAAATGTGCCACTGCTTGTTTCACCTGGAATCTAGATCTCGTAAGCTGGAGAAATAGCAGTGATGCAGGAAAAACCATGAAGCCACCATCACTAACAGGTTGGCAGTCCATTAGTGAAGAATGCCTGAATAGTTGGGTTCAGAGGTGGGGCTGTCTGTGCAGCTCATACCCAGTACTGTAGATACAGGAAGGGTATGGAGGCTAGGTCTAGCTATCTAGGAATGGGTAACAGCAGCCTGCAGTACTCAGTGACAGCGCAGCATGAATGCACATCTCATCAGTGTTTCTCGTTGACTGCTTTGCACATAAAGTGAGTCACTGGGCCTATGATGAGAGGGGTTTGCCCAAATGGCTTCTGCCTCCAATCCTGCCTGGGCACTGTGTGACCTGACCCAGATCTACCAGACCTGCATCCCAGGCACACTATAGATAGACGCAGGCTTAGATAATAGTAGTAAACCATCTGTTGCATCATCAAACAAAAAAATATAATATGGTTGGAAGGATAGCTCAGGGGCAACGCACTTGCTTTAGGAACAAGACGATGCAATGCAACATGGGTTCAGTTCCTGTAACAGTGCTTAGAACCTGGAGGAGGCTAGCATTAAGCAAGATATAAAGGACCTAAGAAAATTATGAAATGGCATTTTCGAGGGGTGATGCTGCTGCTGCTTTTTAAATTTTAAAATAAAAAAAACCTGCAATTACTGTGACCTGCATCCTACCCCTCTATCTCCCATCTAACTAATTAACCTGTGGTTTACTTACCAATAAGCAAAACAGAAAGGTGATGGCTGGAAGGTTTCAAATCATTTATAACCACTGGCACAGACAGCTTCGGGCAACCCTACAGACTATCATTTTACCGGTTGAACTTGTGTTGCTCAATTGCTGTTTCCAGTCTGTGTCCAGACACTTGTCAGGCACTGGATGTCTGCACTTAGGGGTTTAGGCATCTTCGAGATGCTCTGTCTGTTTACAGTTTAGACAGAGTGATGTACAGTAGTCCAGGTTGTTGTGTTGGCTATTTGCTTACATTCTTCATAGGGCCTTATCACGAGTCTGGCGGTAACCCTTTAATGCAGCGGTAGCGTTAGTACCGCTGCATTTAAGGGTCCACCAGATCATGGCCTTGGCGGATTTCCCCCCAGTTCTAGCTGGGGAGAAATCCACAGCAAATTTGCCGATTTTCGGCGCCCTTACCGACGGCAGGAAATCTGCCACTGCTAATAGCGCAAATTTTCCCCATTGGGCCCAATGGGGAATGAGGAATTCCCGAATGGGCCCAATGGGGAATGGGCATTAACCGTTCCACCAAACCCGTTACCCAGCGCTAAAAGCGCCGGGGGTTTGGCGGTAGGGCTAATAGCACAAGCACTAATGGCGCCGACGTTACAGCCCAACTCGTGATGAGGCCCACAGAAATTTGGTAATATGGGCGTATACACACTGATATTAACGCTACATATGATGATCCATTCTTGAATGAAACTATACAATATTACAGCGATATTGTATATTTTTTCTTAGTGTGCTGAGGAACAATGATATACAATGCTTGTTTTTTCAAGGGGTGAATGTCACTTGGTGGTGGGTCAAATGACATCACTTCCTGTGATTTCACCAGAGATATACAGGCCGATTCATGGAATTAATTTGCGCCGAAAATTCCGGCGCAAGCGTGCGAAAACGCGCGATTCACAGTGAAAGAGCAAAAATCGCAGTGCAAGTGCGAATATCGCAGGGAAACCATCGCACATCTATTCATGGAAGTTCGTGCACGAGTAAAATCAGGGATGTGCGCTGAAAAAGTGCGCGGCGCACGCCAGCACACAGGTCATCTAACAGCGTGCGCTAAGGTCAAAGCGAAAGCGCACATAGCGCGACGCACATAACAAAATTAGGCGGAACACAGGGCGGAACACTCGGAATGGGGAACAACTCGTGAAAATGTGGGCGTCACGGGGAAGTACAGGAGGCAAGTGCACAGAACGCCCACACGCTCGCCTACAACACGTATTCATGGAATCGAATAGGGCAAACCAGCGCACGGGCAAAAACGCGCACTGACCCAAACCCGTCCGCCACACGAAGGCAGGCGGTAGCGTCCCTGCGCTGGAAAAAAATGTGCGCCAAAATGTGCGCTAACAAAAAGCACGAATAAACAGCTCTGATGAATGTCCCATTCTGTTGCCCCCTACGACAAATGATGTGCAAAGGGGTACGCGACAAACAGCGACACCCTCTGTGTGAAAAATTAGCTTGTGCATGTATTTCGTGTGTGCGCGTGAAGTTTCACACGCGATCAGGCATGGGGGAGCGGGACACGTGTATTCCAGGGGTTCGCGGGAAGTTTCAAACGCGATAGGCCCTGTGCGAGTGGGGTGCGTGTATTCCTGGGGTTCGTGTGAAGTTTCACACGCGATTGGGCTGGGTACGTGTAAATCTGGGATGCGCGGGAAGTTTCACACGCGATTGGCCTTGGTCGAGCGGGGTACATATATTTCGGGGGTGCGCAGGAATTATCACATGCGACAGGCCCTGTGCGAGTGGGGTACGTGGATAGCTGGGGTGCAGGGGAGTCCTACACGTGAATTGGCAGTGTGGGTCCTCCCAGGTGTTCCCTCTACACACTCCACGGCCCCTGCAGGCAGCCCACACCACAGGGGACTTCATGTTCCGCAGGCAGCCCATCCACCATGGGCATGCCCCCCAGGCAAGCCACATGTCAGCTTGCACCACTACTACTACTGATCACCAACGCATGACCCCCTGCACCCCCACCCCCCAGCAGTACGGGACACCTGCCAGCAGGCCCACACTCATGTCCCACTCATGTCCCCTTGCACCCCCACCCCCCACCAGTGCAGGGCACCTGCCAGCAGGCCCCCACTCATGTCCCACTCATGTCCCCCTGCACTCCCACCCCCCACCAGTGCGGGGCACCTGCCAGCAGGCCCCCACTCATGTCCCCTTGCACACCCACCCCCCAGCAGTGTGGGGCACCTGCCAGCAGGCCCCCAGTCATGTCCACTTGCACCCCCACCCCCCAGCAGTGCGGGGCATCTGCCAGCAGGCCCCCACTCATGTCCCACTCATGTCCTCCAGCACCCCCACCCCCCACCAGTGCAGGGCACCTGCCAGCAGGCCCCCACTCATGTCCCCTTGCACACCCACCCCCCAGCAGTGCGGGGCACCTGCCAGCAGGCCCCCACTCATTTCCCCTTGCACCCCCACCCCCCAGCAGTGCGGGGCACCTGCCAGCAGGCCCCCACTCATTTCCCCTTGCACACCCACCCCCCAGCAGTGCGGGGCAGCTACCAGCCGGCCCCCACTCATGTCCCCTTGTACCCCCACCCCCCAGCAGTGCGGGGCACCTGCCAGCAGGCCCCCACTCATGTCCCCTTGCACACCCACCCCCCAACAGTGCGGGGCACCTGCCAGCAGGCCCCCACTCATGTCCCCTTGCACCCCCACCCCCCAGCAGTGCGGGGCACCTGCCAGCAGGCCCCCACTCAAGTCCCCATGCACCTCCACCCCCCAGCAGTGAAAATGGCGATCCCACGACACAAACCAAAAGTCAACTATGTACATCAACACATGTCCGCGACATGAAGGAAGGCGGCAGCGTCCCTGCGCATTAAAAAAATGTGGGCTGACAAAAAGCAGTATATACAGCTCCGATGAATGTCCCATACTGTGGCCCTCTAGGACAAATGACGTGCAAAGGGGTACGCAACAAACACGGACACCTGCTGTGTCAAAAATAGCATGTATTTCGGGGGCTTGCAGGAAGTTTCACACGCGATTGGGCCTGGGCGAGCAGGGTACGTGTACTTCAGGGGCTTGCGGGAAGTTTTACACACGATTGGGCCCGGCCGAGCGGGGTGTGTGTACTTCCGGGGCTCGCGGGAAGTTTCACATGCGATTGGGCCTGGGCGACCGGGGTACGTGTATCACTGTGGTGGGCGTGGAAGTACAGGAGGCAAATGCGCGGAACGCGCACACGCAAACAAAGATGCGCTAATCCGGAAACACGTACGCAAGCCGGAAGAAGGCGTACGTCGACCCGCGCAGCATAAAAGTGCGCGCAAACAACAAACAAGCTCAGACGCCAGGATGAATATACCGTTCCTAGCAGCAGTGGCCGTGGGATACCGCAGGAGGAGGAGGAGGATAGCCAGGGCCAGAATTTTTACACCCAGAACCAGACTTTTTGGGATGCCTGATGACCACGTGTATGGGAGGTACAGGTTTCCATCTCACATAATACTCGACCTGGTCAGTGAGTGGGAGGATGACCTCACATCACCCACCCTCTGCTCCCAAGCACTCAGCCCCCTGGTGAAGGTCCTTAATGTACTGCACTTCTTGGCCACTGGATCATTTCAGCGGACAAGTGCCATAGTGGGGGGGGTGTCACAGGCCACACAGTCACGCTGCCTACACCAGGTCTTGGCCATCATGACTGCACGCCCATCAGCACGCAGGCACATATACCTGCCCAGAACACCTGCAGAAAGGCAGGCTGTCGTCCAGGATTTTTATGGGGTGGCACACTTCCCCAAAGTGCTAGGTGTCATTGACTGCACCCATGTGTCCCTACGTCCCCCCAGGGCATGTGAGCACATCTATAGAAACCGCAAGCACTGGCATTCCATCAATGTCCAGGTAGTATGTGATGCCAAGGGAATCATCACCTCAGTATATGCCAACTATCCAGGGTCCACCCACAACAGTTTCATTTACAGAATGTCAACCCTAAACCGGGACCTGGAAGCTGGGCGGCATGGCGATACATGGCTGCTCGGTGAGTATAAATGCCACAGCACATGCATGCATGTCAGATACTGAGTAATGTCACAACCCCACTAATGATACCCATCACCACCTCCCCAGGGGACAGTGCCTACCCTCTGACCACCCACATGATGACGCCAATTCGGAACCCCACCATGCCACCTGAGGTAAGATACAACACAGCCCATATTGCAACCCGTGGCATAGTGGAGCGCAAATTCGGAGTGCTCAAGTCACGCTTTCGCTCCCTTGACCATTCTGGCGGGCAGCTGTTATACGCTCCCCCAGTAGTGTGCAGGATCATTGTGGCAGCATGTGTCCTGCACAACGTTGCAACACGCAGGGGCCTGCTGGTGGACATGGTGGTGCCCCCACATCCCCAACCACATGCACGCCCGCTGCGCATGGGAGGGGAAAGGGCACGGGTGAGGCAGCCCGTACGCAGCTGGTGCTTATTACTTCACCTAAAATCACACCCTGGTGGAGTGCACACAGCCCTGGCATATACCAACTGACTATCAATGATGATGAGTCAACTGACAGTCAGCTGTCACAACCATACCAGCCTGAGATTGTTCACCTGGTAGTGTTCCATTGTGTGCATCCCTACCTATACAAACACCACCAATGCTGTGTCATCAAAAGACACACTTCTATGCTGCTAAAATCATTACCCCCTTGCAAGATACAACATGACAACAGTGCAATGTCACCCAACACCTCCCCAGCACCGCCCCCCAACACACCACGGCATCTCATGCTATGTGAGAGCAAACAAAGGAATCCCCAAAACATGACACAAGTGTCACAAAGTACAGTGTCCCGATTGGAAAATGGCCACACACAATATGCTCCCATTAATGTAGAACTGACAACACAAATGACCAAAGACTTACCACAATACAATGCAGCTAGCCACCCCAAACATAGCATTCACATGACAGTACTAAGTTAAAGGATACATAGACTTACAACCTGGTGATGCTAGCACATCAACCACCCCCAACTGTACAGTGTTGGTGCCACGCAAATCTGGAAGTGCACTGCTTACAACATGAACTCCATCTCCAAAGTAGACGGCCTTGTGAAGACATGCGGAATGAACCTGCAAATTAGGAGGGAGACATGGATGCACAAGCACACATCAATACACCATGCAGTGTACAATACTACAACAATATGCACTAGGAATGTATACAAAGTATTGACTACAGACTGCCCACACATGTCATGGGAGTCCAACGTCACTGTGTAAGTTACTGTCACTTGGGCACACCCTTTGCAAGCCCATGGTAACGGGAAGCAGAAGGGGTGTGTGTCTCAGGAACCCAAGCATCTAACCCAAACTCAGGACAAGCCTGCATGTGCCCAGCCGGAATACAGTGTGTGAACACGGGAGCCACACAAGGCAACACACTGTAACAAAAACTCAAAAATCAAAAACCAAAATCAAAAAATCAAAAATCAAAAATCAAAAAAAATCAAAAATGGCCATGTTAGGGCCAGGGGGTGGGGGAGGCCACCCAGGAGGTCCGAGGAGAAGGTGCACACCAACAGCCACCTGTGTGGATGTTGCGAAAAAAAAACACCTCCATGGGCTCATGGCCTGCACGGCTACACCATTGTGAGAGATTCAGAATCGATGTGGTCCCTCTCATCACCCTGTGCCACAGGAGGTCGTGGTGCTATGGGAGGCAGCCCACGCAAAGCCCTAGTCTGGTCCTCCATGGCAGCAAGCATGCAGGTGTGGAAGGTCTCGTTCTGGAGGATTATGGTGTGGAGATGCCCATGCACCACCTGACGTGATGCCCGGACCTCCTCCCGAGTTGCCTGCATCTCTGCTGAGAGCGTACGTGTGACACGCTCCACCAGCTTTTCTGTCCTCGTGACAGTGGAAGCCTCAAGCTCCACAAGAGTCTGCCTGAGGTGAAGGACTTCTACCCTCAGAGCTTCCCTCTGGCCCTGGGACTCTAAAGAAATGGCTTCCAGCAGAGTGTCCAGGGCCGCCCGTCTTTCCCTGTTGGACGCCAACATGTTCTCCCTGAGTGATTGGGAAATGGAGTCTGTTGCCTGCTGCAGTTGCTCCATGTGCCTCTCTGGGGGGACAATGGAAGTGGCCACCCTCTCCATAGCTTGAGCCATCATCTCAGATGCTGCTGCCTGTTGGTTTGCCATACCGTATATGGATTTCTCCCATGTGGTATTGCCTGGTGGCGTACGGCCACCGCGTTGGTGGGCACCACACCTGTCTGGGGCAAGGCGAACTGTGCCTTGCTGGGTCGGCACTACCTGAGGCTGCAGGACTGCATTCCCCCTCTGATCTGCTGCCCCAGGAACAGGATCAGATGTTGCGGAGTGTGGCCCTGCATCCGTAACCACCAAAGGTGGACCTACCAACACTGACATCCCCATAGTGGGCTGTACCCCTGGTGCAGATGGGTTGGACAGAACAGAATCCCTCCCAGAAACACCTACCTGCGAA
This sequence comes from Ambystoma mexicanum, assembly GCF_040938575.1. NCBI lineage: Eukaryota > Metazoa > Chordata > Amphibia > Caudata > Ambystomatidae > Ambystoma > Ambystoma mexicanum. Next base: position 332,264,788 of record NC_090934.1, on the reverse strand, counting down.
GCCACATAGGTCTCATCATCCGAATGAACACCTGAAAAGAGGTCTTGGGAGGTGCACCCAGAGACACCCCTGGAGAGAACGGTCTGCAGAAAGAGTGGGTTCTCACCCACCACCACACCCCATCCCCCACTGGTGCCCGGTCATGCTTGAGATCCCTCCTGGGTCTACACCATCTCCTCACCCTCAACAGCATCAAGTGCATCATCCCCTGCAGAACCATGAAAGACAAAAAATGGAAACAGGCATTAGCACCATGGCACACAATAAGGCCTCACGAGGTACAGAACCAGTACTTGATTGACACATGTCCCACATGACTATAACCCTCCCATGCATGCACTGTCACTGAGTTTGAAGGGGAGGAAAATGTCAGACACTGATGACACCGAGATGGAAAAGCAACACATTAGCTGCATGCTGGCTAGCAGAGCCATCACACATTGGCCTGTGAGTGGCATGTCCAATCCACATACATGACACATGCCATCACACAGATGGCATGTACCATAGGCATGTCACATATCGTTTGACAATAGGGCTGAGATATGCGTAGTGAAAGTGGGGGGATCGAAACGATCAGCCTGAATGAACAATGAGAAATACGGAACAATGTTGTTGCAAGATGCCACTTCAAGGGAAATGGCGTGATGTTGCACAAAAAGTCTACTGTGGGCAGAAGGGATACTGTAATACCCAAATCCAGGGGCACAGAATGTTGCGGATGAAGCACATGGGTGACCCAAACCACTCAGGCACACACACCCTCACCTGGCACTCAATCAGAATCCCTCACACACACAACATACACATGGATCACACACACATGCATGTGCACTCACCGGACAATGCCTCGTAATCTGGCAGATCTCCCACACCTTGGATCTGTTTCTCTGTGACGTAGGTCCCAGCAACAGACTCATGTACAGTGAGTTCAATGTCCTCTTGTGGAGACCCACCTCCAGTCACCAGAGTAGCGGCATCACTTGAGGCCAGCTTTTTCTTTGCCCTGCGCTTAAGGTCATTCCAGCGCTTATAGCACTCACCAGCTGTGCGCCTCACTGATCCAAGGGCACTTATGATGTCCGCGACGGTCTGCCAGTGTGCCTGACGTCGGGCAGGTGTGGTCTTGCACCCTGAAGTGATCAACATTTCGCTGTCGTGTGCGGACACATACTGCACAAGTGCATCACGTTCGGCTTCATTGAAGCTAGGCTTCCTTTGCGTGCTGGACTGCGTAGCCGTGTCTGGGGTATCACCCTGTAGTAGACGAGCACTCTTCCTCTTTTTTTTGGAAGATGGACTGGGACCAACACTGCCCTGGCTGGGAGAGTCAGAGCTGGGGTGGATGGAGCTGCAGCTGCCCCTGCAGCCTCCCCACCATGCCTACTCGGGGCAGCAGATGACATAGCTGTCCATGATCCACGTGGCCTGGTGACACCAACTTGTACCGCCACACGTGGCCTAGACTTGGCGACCTGGAAGTCAGACTGGGAGTCACCCTCTGCCAGGTCAGGTGCCACAATGGGCCGGTCCAACAAGGGCTGATCAGAGATGGTGTCAGCCACGTTTCCCTCAACTATGGGGGGGGGCATGGGTGTCCCTGACTGGTCCTCCACACATGGGGGGATAGGGGTACCCTGCAAATCCCAGCCACGTCCCCTACCGCGCCCACCACGGCCACCTCTTGAGGCTCGGCCACCTTTGCCACCCTTACCGCTTGGTTGCCTCCCAACCATGGCACTGATGTTGTTGTGCGTATGGGAGTTGCAGTAAACTATTGTCCTGGGCAATTGGGTGTCAAAGGGGTAGGGTACTAGATGGAATTCGTACCCTAGTGCTCTAGCAAGGCTGTATGTGACCCCTTGGGAAAGATCACGGATCACGCAACGCACAGGCACCCCAAAAACATAATATAACGTGCATGCAACCCCTCGTAGACCACGTGCGTGAAAAAATGAACCTGCACTACGCTGTGGCACCCAGAAACACAAAAATGAAGGTACGCGTGTTACACACAGCCTACAATGACCTCTGAAGGAGTACGCGACACACGGGGCAAGCACAGTTGGTAAATACGTGCGCGACTCACCGTCTGCCTGGAAAATGAGCGTAAAAAAAACGCACGTGTGCGCGTTGGCAACACCCCCGCCAAAAGAAGAATTGTACACTGTCTGAGGAGACAGGACAAAAGAAGAAGTGAATGCTGTTTGAGGAAACAGGCCCAACAGAAAATCAGAAAAAAGCTGTCAGAGGTAACAGGGAGTACGAACTAGAAACGCTGTGAAGTGAATCGCGTGTGAACCGACAAGAAGTACAAAATTCACCCATGCGCTCTATACGAAAAGCACGTACAAGGAAATGACATCCTACACGTGCCTTTTGAACTGGCCCACACGTCCAACGTCACTTCCGCGTATATGCGCTAAGGCCCTAACCTCCAATTACACAAGCTGACACTCGGACGTGCAGTTCTTGGACGTGTAACATGCACCCGTGTTCATGGAAATGCCCGCGCGCACACGAAACAGCCCAGTAGGGCGAGGCAACACTCGTATTGTTCTTAGAGTGTGCTTTTTATTGTGAGTCTGGCATGCAATGCAATTTATCACCAATTTGGTAAGAACTTCCTGCAGATTGAGGACAAACCAGTCCTCATGTATATCTGCAGCAATATTGTGTTTTGACAAATGAGACGGATGATGCAGCTGGTTGAGTGCGACCAGCAACAGTTCATGGGGCATAACAACATTACCCTTACTTCCTTGAGGCCATAATAAGTTTGTGGGGGATTGTGTACACCCTCTTTTCTGCCATAACTCCTTCTCCTCCTGTGGGGCACGTCCTTAAAATTCAATAATTTGTGCTATCGGAAGTGAAGTGTGTGGTGCTGGCAACTGCTCTGGTCCCCATGCTACTTCTGGAGTGAAACTTCGTCTGTGTCGTTTGTATGAGCGGTGCATTTAATGACCGCTGCCAACGAGGGCTGTGAAAGTGTGCAAAACAATTTGTCTGACAATGCTGAATGCTGAACTGGGGACCCTTTAGCCCTCTTGAACCCCATTCTTTCCCACCTCGTGAGCCCAGAGTGTACTGTTGTAGGCACATAGACTGAATCTGAGTAAATTGTCACCTGACACCCTTGGGATGGTAGAAGTTTCTAGAAGATGCTAGAAGTGCTTCAATAAGCGCTATGACCTCCGCTGCTTGGACTGAATTATATATGGGCAGCCTTTTTTGTACCACCACCTAGTATTAACCATGCACTAGGCGGACAAATGCTGTTCCCGTATGTCTCAGGCCTGTCCCCTGGTCAATAGTTGCTGAACCGACAATTAAAATAACTTTCCCCCCTTCAAGTGGCTATATTTTGCTTTTGATATGTCCTTCTCCTCCCACTCAAATTGTACACAGTTATGCCTAGCGTGGTCCTCCTCAGTACATAATTCTGTCAAGAAAGTACCAGGGTTTACTGTCTTGCACCACACTATGTGGATGTTTGGACTGGATTAAATAACCTCATATGTGAATGCCGCTGTGTGGTCAATGTCAATTTAGATCATTCCAGAATAGCAGGAACTTAATGCTCCACAGTTATGGAACACCCCATGGTGATTGTGGAGCTTTTTCTCTATTGCACAGGCAGCGGTGGCAAGCGCCCGCTCGCAGGGTAACTGTCCCTGCATTACTGAGTGTAGCACCCCACTATACTAGGTCAATGGCATATAGCCCATGGTGCTCTTCTGAGTGAGTACTGCTGTCATCATCTGGCCATTAGAATGGAAAAGAAGAACAATTCTTGATTTGTGGTCAGGGGTTGCTAACACCAAGGATTTTACCTCTTTGAGGTCATTAAAGCTTGCAAGCATGTCCTCTGTCCATGCTATTTTGTTGTCTGTCTTGTGTGCTTCGTTAAGGCCCTGCAACAACAGCCTGGTGTACACAGCGTAATATAGGACCCATGCTCTGAAGTAATTACACACGCCGAGGAATGTATGCATTTCTTTGACAGTTTTTGGCTAGGGAGAACTGCGCACTGATGCAGCATATTCTGGTATTATTTTCTTACTGTGGATGGATATCAACTGTCCCAAGTAAAGAATTCCTGAAGGCAGTATTGCAACTTGGTCTTATCTACTTTATATCCTTCATATGCTAACATCTGTAAGACCGTGACAGAGTCCCTCCGGCACTGTTGTTCAATGTCACTGCATACTAGCAAGTCATCCATATATTGGGCCTCATCACGAGTTGGGTGGTATTAGCGCCGAACCACGGGTTTGGCAGAACAGTTAGTGCCCATTCCCCATTGGGCCCATTCGGGAATTCCTCATTCCTCATTGGGCCCAATGGGGAATTTTCACGCTATTACAGCCGGCGGATTTCCAGCCGGCGGTAATAGCATTACCTCTGCATTTAAGGTTTACCGCCAAACTCGTGATGAGGCCCATTGAATGGTAGTGCTGGCCAGCTGGATATTTCCTTAATCTGCATGTAGTATTCTGATGAACATGCTAGGGGACTCACAATACATCTGTGGTGATTTTGTTTGTTTGTACCACTTTCTGCCATGGGTAAACACAGTGAGATATTGAGAATCTGTGAGTAGGGGTTTGGAGAAAAAGGCATTTTTCAAATTTACAACAGTGGATGTGTTGCTTGTTTCAGGATGCTGCACAAAATGGTTGCAGACTTAGGTACTACTGGAAATGCTGCCTTTACGATGTCATTTAAGGGGGCAGAGATCTTGGATCATTCTCCTACTTGACCCCTTTGCCTTCTTTGACAGGTGCATGGCTGTGTTACACGGTGAGCTGAATAATCCCTTGATTTAGGAGTGCAAACATTGTATCTCTTATTCCCTCCTATGCTTCTTTAGAGAGTGGGTATTGTTTAAACTGGGGTAACACTGCACCTAGTTTAAGAGTAATTCGAACGGGCACCACTCCCTGTAATAGGCCTACATCGTGGTTACTGGTTGTCCATAATCTCTCAGGAACCTGCTCTAGGCCGTTTTCAGTGAAAGGGGGTGCTGTTACAAGGGCCACCATAGAACACTGTCATTTGCGGTATTGCACCATTATCTCACAGGGTATGCAAATAGCCAGCAAAATCTCTCCATTATCAATCCGATCCTCAAAAATGTTGCATTTGTTACTTCTTTCAACGGTACCGTTGGCTCAATGCACAACATGGTGCACCATGCACACCCATCTGAATCAGTCCCAATTACCACATTCTTGTTCTTTAACATCACCAACCCTTGCAAGTCCAGTGAAAGTATTGTCCCTTCCACAACTTTGGGGTCACAACGAGTCTGAAGATGAAATCATATGGTATCCGCCAACACGCTTTCCTGCTCTGATGCACTGCATCAAGTCAAACTGTAATTCCATTTACGAATAAATTGGAGTGAACAGGAATACTGTGAACCACCACCTTCCCTACTCTGACAAGTATTATCAGCATTACTCTCACAGCACACATTCCTGGGTTATTACATATTATTGCCCCATCTGTGAAGGAGATGGTCATATTAAGTTTGTTCAAGGTATCACGCCCTAACAAGTTTACTGGGGAGGTTTCCGAATATAGTAGAGATGCACCACCTTTCCTTCTATTTTGATGGATATGTCTTCTGTAAAATGAGCCGGTGCTAGAGCCCCAGAGAAGCCTTGCGTGTTGAGAGCTTTACCTGATAACGAGAGTCTCCTTCAATAATACATGATTTAGTGGCACCTGTGTCAACCATAAAGATTAATTGTGTGTTTCCTATCTCTGCGCCCACCAATGGTTCATCGACTGGGCGGGTAGTCATGGACAAGACTGGGCATGCAAGAGCTTTCTGTGGGCTGTCCTAGTTAGGATATGTATTTGTACCTGGCAACGCAAAAGGGTTGCCTCCCTCCTCCTCGGTAATGTGTCACTGCCCCATTAGGAACAGCATTGCTACTGAGCATCTGAGCGCTGTATGATTGCCTGATGGTGCAGCTTGTGTTGGGATGCCGGGTGGGCAGACAACTATGTCTCAGGGGGTCATGGTGGCAGCTGTGTATATGCTTGGTGTATTTCATAAGGTATTGACGTGAGCATCGGGGGAACCAGGAAGTGTTGCTGTTGTGTTATTGGGTCAGTGGGAGTGTACGGATTGTATCCCGCTCCCATCATGTTTCTGCACTACCTCACTAAATGACCCATTTCCCTGCATCTGCAACACTGGACTGGTCCCGCTCCCCCTCTCGGTCCCATTCCTCCAAATCCACCTATGCCTCCTCTTCCCCTTTGAAACCCTCCTCCTCCACGCTGCTGACTTCCCTGGTACCACACAGGGCACTGTGATTAAGACCCACCATTCCATTGCCTTCCGCCTGGCCAGAATGCTGCTTTTTGGAGTCAGTTAGTGCTGCTGTCTTCACTGCTAAGTCTGTTTGTGTAACTGCCACGACCGCCCCTACAACTGCTATTTTTGCTAATATTTTCGGTACTAATCTTTCTTCCTCAGCCTACAACCTTTGTACCGTTTCCTTTTCTCTTTATTTGATCTGTTTACAGTGGTCTATAATTATAGTCTGGATTTTGGGCCACCCTTTCATCTCTATACCCCTGATCTTATCGGAAGCTTACCGTACTTCCTTGGGCAATCCCCTTTTAATAACAAAATAGAAAAGCAGAACCGACTGGTCCCACTGTTCCCCCATCTCTGCCCTCCACATCTCCTGTAGTTCCAAAATGTATTGATCAGGGTCTTCATCATCCCCCATTTTATACTGCATTACGGTCTGCAGATCTGGTGTATCGGGGTATGCCCACAAAAGTGCAGCCCATACCTGCACTCTGATGTCCTTAAAATGTGCCCCATCATGTACATCATCATCTTTATTAACTTCAGGGTATCCAGCCTTAACCCAAACATCCCCTGCCTGATCCCCCACATTGCTACAAGCAAACTTTTAATATCTCCCACTGCAAAAGTGCATATCCATTTCCCAGCCCCAGCAGTGAGGAATGGGAGCACTTTATCAGGTTGTTGATGTCCATCTGAGCCCAAGGTACATACTGTGCCCACTCCGCTTCTTCCCTTCTTCCAGTCATGTTGTTACTTGTTTTTTTCCTTGCCACGGCTGCCTGACCAAATCTGTTTCTCAACTGTGGACCCCACAAACTCTCTACCAGTAGGGTAACTGCCGGCACCTCCTCTTCAGCCTGTAATTCATCCATCGTGTCCCGCTCGTCCTCCCACAGCTCCCTGTTTGTATCTCCATCTGACCTCACTGTCCCGTAGTCTACACTCTCTGCACCTAGTTCATTACCCTTCCCTTCTCCTTTACAATATGAACATCATTGATCGCAGTACTATCAAAATGTTTATGCACCTCTATTCGTCTAGTCCGCACCCTGACATGCTCCCTTCTTTCCTGAGGTCCCTCGACCATACATATTCCATTTGCACTGGCTTTAAAGCCTCTTCTAACTCCTTCTGCGGTTTCCTATCCAGTGGTGTGGCAGTGTTATTATTTGTTTTGTTTGATATGGGGGTGGTAAAACAGATGGGTTGGTGCTGTTTTTTGGGTGTTTAGCAGTTCATGATTACCTTTTTGGGTCCTTACCCTTGATTGCCTGTTCCTGATAACTCTGGGCCTTGGTTGTCTTTGCCATCTCACATTGCCTATGAGCTTCTCACTTGTTTCAACTGACCCATCCTCATCTTCCTCCTTACCCTCCTCTACCCAACCTACTCATGGGAACTTCAGCAACTGCTCCTCTACATCATACCCTGACTCTACCCTTTTGAGTACTACTCCTAACGTAACTCCATCGTTACCATCTCCTCCAAATGACAAACTTGTTCGTCCACGCCCCCATTCTCTTTGATGATTTCACTCATAACTGTTCCATCTTCTCTTATCTTGCTCGTCTCACCTTGCATCATTGCCTCTACCCGCTTCCCACACTACCACCACTCTGGTGCACACATTGTGACTCTTGAATGCCCACATCCTCGTCCCTTATGAAATACTTTGACGGCCACCACCCCAACTCTGTCTAATGGTGATTAAAGACACATGGATTACCTCCATGGCTAAAAGGCCACTCTTGCTACCCACAAAAGGCTTTGGGGACAGTGGTGGCTCCTACGTTTAGGCGCAAGAGTGCAGCTACCCTTGGGCAAGTTGAAAGATGTAAAGGCAGTGTGTCACTCTCACTTTTACTTTTACAGTAGCAATGCACATGCGTGTGTTGGCCTGCTCTAGAAGGCCCTGTATAGTGGTAACATGATTTCTACAGTGAGCTGCATTTGGTTTATAATTCTCTATGTTGTCAGAGGGTGTTGTGGGGTCCACACATAGAAGGATCCATTCCTGCACCTGCCGCAATTCCCAGAAAAAGCAGGGATAGCAGATTGCAATTAATTTCCACCTCAAAGGGACATCTAGGATGTGGGAAACATTCTTGTTATCTATTATTTTAAAGCAGCAATGTCATTTGGGGGCTTTTAGGGGTAGCAGCTGCTACTCCTGGCTCTCCCTCTGCTACCCCTAGACCTGTCCTTGCGGCCCCTGGACAACTGGACAGAGGGGCAGTGCCAAGAGCAGATATCTGTGTTACACCTGAAAAAGGCGGGGAAAAGGCAGTTGTAAATGCAGCTAAATGTGCCACAGCTTGTTTCACCTGGAATCTAGATCTCGTTAGCTGGAGAAATAGCAGTGATGCAGGAAAAACCATGAAGCCACCATCACTAACAGGTTGGCAGTCCATTAGTGAAGAATGCCTGAATAGTTGGGTTCAGAGGTGGGGCTCTATGTGCAGCTCATACCCAGTACTGTAGATACAGGAAGGGTATGGAGGCTAGGTCTAGCTATCTAGGAATGGGTAACAGCAGCCTGCAGTACTCAGTGACAGCACAGCATGAATGCACATCTCATCAGTGTTTCTCGTTGACTGCTTTGCACATACAGTGAGTCACTGGGCCTATGATGAGAGGGGTTTGCCCGAGTGGCTTCTGCCTCCAGTCCTGCCTGGGCACTGTGTGACCTGACCCAGATCTACCAGACCTGCCTCCCAGGCACACTATAGATAGACGCAGGCTTAGATAATAGTAGTAAACCATCTGTTGCATCATCAAACAAAAAAATATAATATGGTTGGAAGGATAGCTCAGGGGCAACGCACTTGCTTTAGGAACAAGAGGATGCAATGCAACATGGATTCAGTTCTGAACAGTGCTTAGAAGCTGGAGGAGGCTAGCATTAAGCAAGATATGAAGGACCTAAGAAAATTATGAAATGGCATTTTCGAGGGGTGATGCTGCTGCTGTTGTTTACATTTTAAAATAAAAAAAACCTGCAATTACTGTGACCTGCATCCTACCCCTCTATCACCCATCTAACAAATTAAACGGTGGTTTACTTACCAATAAGCAAAACAGAAAGGTGATGGCTGGAAGGTTTCAAATCATTTATAACCACTGGCACAGACAGCTTCGGGCAACCCTACAGACTATCATTTTACTGGTTGAACTTGTGTTGGTCAATTGCTGTTTCCAGTCTGTGTCCAGACACTTGTCAGGCACTGGATGTCTGCACTTAGGGGTTTAGGCATCTTCGAGATGCTCTGTCTGTTTACAGTTTAGACAGAGTGATGTACAGTAGTCCAGGTTGTTGTGTTGGCTATTTGCTTACATTCACAGGGCCTTATCACGAGTCTGGCGGTAACCCTTTAATGCAGCGGTAGCGTTAGTACCGCTGCATTTAAGGGTCCACCAGATCATGGCCTTGGCGGATTTCCCCCCAGTTCTGAGCTGAGGAGAAATCGACAGCAAATTTTCCGATTTTCGGCGCCCTTACCGACGGCAGGAAATCCGCCGCTGCTAATAGCGCAAATTTTCTCCAGTGGGCCCAATGGGGAATGAGGAATTCCCGAATGGGCCCAATGGGGAATGGGCATTAACCGTTCCATCAAACCCGTTACCCAGCGCTAATAGCGCGGGGGGTTTGGCGGTAGGGCTAATAGGACCAGCGCTAATGGCGCCGACGTTACAGCCCAACTCGTGATGAGGCCCACAGAAATTTGATAATATGGGCGTATACACACTGATATTAACGCCACATATGATGATCCATTCTTGAATGAAACTATACAATATTACAGTGACATTGTATATTTTTTCTTAGTGTGCTGAGGAACATATGGGTTTTTTCAAGGGGTGAAGGTCACTTGGTGGTGGGTCAAATGACATCACTTCCTGTGATTTCACCAGAGATATACAGGCCGATTCATGGAATTAATTTGCGCTGAAAATTCCGGCGCAAATGTGCGAAAACGTGCGATTCACAGTGAAAGAGCAAAAATCGCAGTGCAAGTGCGAATATCGCAGGGAAACCATCGCACATCTATTCATGGAAGTTCGTGCGTGAGTAAAATCAGGGATGTGCGCTGAAAAAGTGTGCGGCGCATGCCGGCACACAGGTCATCTAACAGAGTGCGCTAAGGCCACAGTGAAAGCGCACATAGCGCGGCGCACATAACAAAAGTAGGCGGAACACAGGGCGGAACACTCGGAATGGGGAACAACTCGTGAAAATGTGGGCGTCACGGGAGAAGTACAGGAGGCAAGTACGCGGAACGGCCAAACGCTCGCCTACAACACATATTCATGGAATCGAATAGGGCAAACCAGCGCACGGGCAAAGACGCGCACTGACCCAAACCCGTCCGCCACACGAAGGCAGGCGGTAGCGTCCCTGCGCTGGAAAAAAATGTGTGCCAAAATGTGCGCTAACAAAAAGCTCTGATGAATGTCCCATTCTGTTGCCCCCTACGACAAATGATGTGCAAAGGGTACGCGACAAACAGCGACACCCTCTGTGTGAAAAATGAGCTTGTGCATGTATTTCGTGTGTGCGCGTGAAGTTTCACACGCGATCGGACATGGGGGAGCGGGGTACGTGTATTTCAGGGGTGCGTGTGAAGTTCCACACACGATCGTGCCTGGGGGAGTGGGATACGTGTATTCCAGGGGTTCACGGGAAGTTTCAAACGCAATAGGCCCTGTGCGAGTCGGGTGCGTGTATTCCTGGGGTTTGTGTGAAGTTTCACATGCGATTGGGCTGGGTACGTGTAAATATGCGGTGCGCGGGAAGTTTCACCTGCGATTGGCCTTGGTCGAGCGGGGTACATGTATTTCGGGGGTGCGCAGGAATTATCACGCGCGACAGGCCCTGTGCGAGTGGGGTACGTGTATATCTGGGGTGCAGGGAGTCCTACACGTGCATTGGCAGTGTGGGTCCTCCCAGGTGTTCCCTCTACACACTCCACGGCCCCTGCAGGCAGCCCACACCACAGGGGACTTCATGTTCCGCAGGCAGCCCATCCACCTTGCACCACTACTATTACTGATCACCAATGCATGACCCCCTGGACCCCCACCCCCCAGCAGTGCGGTGCACCTGCCAGCAGGCCCCACTCATGTCCCCCTGCACTCCCACCCACCACCAGTGCGGGGCACCTGCCAGCAGGCCCCCCACTCATGTCCCCTTGCACACCCACCCCCCAGCAGTGCGGGGCACCTGCCAGCAGGTCCCCACTCATGTCCCCTTGCACCCCCACCCCCCAGCAGTGCGGGGCACCTGCCAGCAGGCCCCCACTCATGTCCCACTCATGTCCTCCAGCACCCCCACCCCCCACCAGTGCGGGGCACCTGCCAACAGGCCCCCACTCATGTTCCCTTGCACACCCACCCCCCAGCAGTGCGGGGCACCTGCCAGCAGGCCCCCACTCATGTCCCCTTGCACCCCCACCCCCAGCAGTGCGGGGCACCTGCCAGCAGGCCCCCACTCATGTCCCCTTGCAACCCCACCCCCAGCAGTGCGGGGCACCTGCCAGCAGGCCCCCACTCATGTCCCACTCATGTCCCCCTGCACCTCCACCCCCCCACCGGTGCAGGGCACCTGCCAGCAGGCCCCCACTCATGTCCCCTTGCACACCCACCGCCCAGCAGTGCGGGGCACCTGCCAGCAGGCCCCCACTCATGTCCCCTTGCACACCCACCCCCCAGCAGTGCCGGGCACTTGCCAGCAGGCCCCCACTCATGTCCCACTCATGTCCCCTTGCTCCCCCACCCCCAGCAGTGTGGTGCACCTGCCAGCAGGCCCCCACTCATGTCCCACTCATGTCCCCCTGCTCCCCCACCCCCCACCAGTGCGGGGCACCTGCCAGCAGGCCCCCACTCATGTCCCACTCATGTCCCCCTGCACCCCCACCCCCCACCAGTACGGGGCACCTGCCAGCAGGCCCCCACTCATGTCCCCTTGCACACCCACCCCCCAGCAGTGCGGGTCACCTGCCAGCAGGCCCCTACTCATGTCCCCTTGCACACCCACCCCCCAGCAGTGCGTGGCACCTGCCAGCAGGCCCCCACGCATGTCCCCTTGCACACCCACCCCCCAGCAGTGCAGGGCACCTGCCAGCAGGCCACCACTCATGTCCCACTCATGTCCCCCTGCACCCCCATCCCCCACCAGTGCGGGGCACCTGCCAGCAGGCCCCCACTCATGTCCCCTTGCACACCCACCCCCCAGCAGTGCAGGGCACCTGCCAGCAGGCCCCCACTCATGTCCCCTTGCACACCCACCCCCAGCAGTGCGGGGCACCTGCCAGCAGGCCCCCACTCATGTCCCCTTGCACCCCCACCCCCCAGCAGTGCGGGGCACCTGCCAGCAGGCCCCAACTCATTTCCCCTTGCACACCCACCCCCCAGCAGTGCGGGGCACCTGCCAGCAGGCCCCCACTCATGTCCCCTTGCACCCCCACCCCCCAGCAGTGAGGGGCACCTGCCAGCAGGCCCCCACTCATGTTCCCTTGCACCCCCATCCCCCAGCAGTGCGGGGCACCTGCCAGCAGGCCCCCACTCATGTCCCCTTGCACACCCACCCCCCAGCAGTGCGGGGCACCTGCCAGCAGGCCCCCACTCATGTCCCCTTGCACCCCCACCCCCAGCAGTGCGGGGCACCTGCCAGCAGGCCCCCACTCATGTCCCCTTGCACCCCCACCCTCCAGCAGTGCGGGGCACCTGCCAGCAGGCCCCCACTCAAGTCCCTATGCACCCCCACCCCCCAGCAGTGAAATGGCGATCCCACGACACAAACCAAAAGTCAACTATGTACATCAACACATGTCTGCGACATGAAGGCAGGCGGCAGCGTCCCTGCGCATTAAAAAATATGTGCGCTAACAAAAAGCAGTATATACAGCTCCGATGAATGTCCCATACTGTGGCCCTCTAGGACAAATGACGTGCAAAGGGGTACGCAACAAACACGGACACCTGCTTTGTCAAAAATAGCGTGTATTACGGGGGCTCGCGGGAAGTTTCACACACGATTGGGCCTGGGTGAGCGGGGTACGTGTACTTCAGGGGCTCGCGGGAAGTTTTACACATGATTGGGCCTGGCCGAGCGGGGTCGGTGTACTTCCGGGGCTCGCAGGAAGTTTCACACGCGATTGGGCCTGGGCGACCGGGGTACGTGTATCACTGTAGTGGGCGTGGAAGTACAGGAGGCAAATGCGCAGAACGCCCACATGCACACGCAAAAAAAGACGCGCTAATCCAGAAACATGTACGCAAGCCGGAAGCAGGCGTACGTCGACCCGCGCAGCATAAAAGTGCGCGCAAACAACAAACAAGCTCAGACACCAGGATGAATATTCCGTTCCTAGCAGCAGTGGCCGTGGGATACCGCAGGAGGAGGAGGAGGATAGCCAGGGCCAGAATTTTTACACCCAGAACCAGACTTTTTGGGATGCCTGATGACCACGTGTATGGGAGGTACAGGTTTCCACCTCACATAATACTCGACCTGGTCAGTGAGTGGGAGGATGACCTCACATCACCCACCCTCTGCTCCCAAGCACTCAGCCCCCTGGTGAAGGTCCTTAATGTACTGCACTTCTTGGCCACTGGATCATTTCAGCGGACAAGTGCCATAGTGGGGGGGGTGTCACAGGCCACGCAGTCACGCTGCCTACACCAGGTCTTGGCCATCATGACTGCACGCCCATCAGCACGCAGGCACATATACCTGCCCAGAACACCTGCAGAAAGGCAGGCTGTCGTACAGGATTTTTACGGGGTGGCACACTTCCCCAAAATGCTAGGTGCCATTGACTGCACCCATGTGGCTCTACGTCCCCCCAGGGCATCTGAGCACATCTATAGAAACCGCAAGCACTGGCATTCCATCAACGTCCAGGTAGTATGTGATGCCAAGGGAATCATCACCTCAGTATATGCCAACTATCCAGGGTCCACCCACGACAGTTTCATTTACAGAATGTCAACCCTAAACCGGGACCTAGAAGCTGGGCGGCATGGCGATACATGGCTGCTCGGTGAGTATAAATGCCACAGCACATGCATGCATGTCAGATACTGAGTAATGTCACAACCCCACTAATGATACCCATCACCACCTCCCCAGGGGACAGTGCCTACCCTCTGAGCACCCACATGATGACGCCAATTCGGAACCCCACCACGCCACCCGAGGTAAGATACAACACAGCCCATATTGCAACCCGTGGCATAGTGGAGCGCAAATTCGGAGTGCTCAAGTCAGGCTTTCGCTCCCTTGACCATTCTGGCGGGCAGCTGTTATACGCTCCCCCAGTAGTGTGCAGGATCATAGTGGCAGCATGTGTCCTGCACAATGCTGCAACACGCAGGGGCCTTCCGGTGGACATGGTGGTGCCCCCACATCCCCAACCACAAGCACGCCCGCTGCGCATGGGAGGGGAAAGGGCACGGGTGAGGCAGCCCGTACGCAGCTGGTGGCTAATTACTTCACCTAAAATCACACCCCGGTGGAGTGCACACAGCCCTGGCACATACCATCTGACAATCAATGATGAGGACTCAAGGGACAGTCAACTGTCACTACCATACCAGCCTGAGATTGGTCACCTGGAAGTGTCAAAATGTGTGCATACCTACCTACAGAAACACCACCAATGCTGTGTCATCAAAAGACACATATGCTGATAAATTCTTTACCCCCTTGGAAAATACAACATGAGAACAGTGCCATGTCACCCAACCTCTCCCCAGCACCACCACCCAACACACCATGGCATGTCATGCTATGTGAGAGCAAACAAAGGAATCCCCAAAACATGACACAAGTGTCACAAAGTACAGTGTCCCGATTGGAAAATGGCCACACACAATATGCTCCCATTAATGTAGAACTGACAACACAAATGACCAAAGACTTACCACAATACAATGCAGCTAGCCACCCCAAACATAGCATTCACATGACAGAACTAAGTTACAGGATACGTAGACTTACAACCTGGTGATGCTAGCACATTGACCACCCCCAACTGTACAGTGTTGGTGCCACGCAAATCTGGAAGTGCACTGCTTACAACATGAACTCCATCTCCAAAGTAGACGGCCTTGTGAAGACATGCGGAATGAACCTGCAAATTAGGAGGGAGACATGGATGCACAAGCACACATCAATACACCATGCAGTGTACAATACTACAACAATATGCACTAGGAATGTATACAAAGTATTGACTACAGACTGCCCACACATGTCATGGGAGTCCAACATCACTCTGTAAGTTACTGTCACTTGGGCACACCCTTTGCAAGCCCATGGTAACGGGAAGCAGGAGGGGTGTGTGTCTCACAAACCCAAGCATCTAACCCAAACTCAGGAAGAGCCTGCATGTGCCCAGCCGGAATACAGTGGATGCCCACTGGGAGCCACACAAGGCAACACACTGAAACAAAAACTCAAAAATCAAAAACCAAAATCAAAAAATCAAAAATCAAAAATGGCCATGTTCGGGCCAGGGGGTAGGGGAGGCCCCAGGAGGTCAGAGGAGAAGGTGCACACCAACAGCCACCTGTGTGGATGTTGCAAAAAAAAAACACCTCCATGGGCTCATGGCCTGCACGGCTACGCTATCGTGAGAGATTCAGAATCGCTGTGGTCCCTCTAATCACCCTGTGCTGCTGCCGCCACAGGAGGTGGTGGTGCTATGGGAGGCAGCCCACGCAAAGCCCTAGTCTGGTCCTCCATGGCAGCAAGCATGCGGGTGTGGAAGGTCTCGTTCTGGAGGATTATGGTGTGGAGATCCCCATGCACCACCTGACGTGATGCCCGGACCTCCTCCCGAGTTGCCTGCATCTCTGCTGAGAGCGTACGTGTGACACGCTCCAGCAGCTGTTCTGTCCTCGTGACAGTGGAAGCCTCAAGCTCCACAAGAGTCTGCCTGAGGTGACGGACTTCTACCCTCAGGGCTTCCCTCGGGCCCTGGGACTCTAAAGAAATGGCTTCCAGCAGAGTGTCCAGGGCCGCCTGTCTGTCCCTGTTGGACGCCAACATGTCCTCCCTGAGTGATTGAGAAATGGAGTTTGTTGCCTGCTGCAGTTGCTCCATGTGCCTGTCTGGGGGGACAATAGAAGTGGCCACCCTCTCCATAGCTTGAGCCATCATCTCAGATGCTGCTGCCTGTTGGTTTGCCATACCGTATATGGATTTCTCCCATGCAGTATTGCCTGGTGGCGTACGCCACCGCGTTGGTGGGCACCACACCTGTCTGGGGTAAGGCGAACTGTGCCTTGCTGGGTCGGCACTGCCTGAGGCTGCAGGACTGCATTTCCCCTCTGATCTGCTGGCCCAGGAACAGGATCAGATGTTGCAGAGTGTGGCCCTACATCCGTAACCACCAAAGGTGGACCTACCAACACGGATATCCCCATAGTGGGCTGTACCCCTGGTGCAGCTGGGTCGGACAGAACAGAATCCCTCCCAGAAACACCTACCTGCGAAGCCACATAGGTCTCATCATCTGAATGAATACCGGAAAAGAGGTCTGGGGAGGTGCACCCAGAGACACCCCTGGAGAGAACGGTCTGCAGCAAGAGTGGGTTCTCACCCACGACCACACCCCATCCTCCACTGGTGCCCGGTCGTGCCTGAGATCCCTCCTGGGTCTGCACCATCTCCTCACCCTCAACAGCA
This sequence comes from Ambystoma mexicanum, assembly GCF_040938575.1. Lineage (NCBI taxonomy): Eukaryota > Metazoa > Chordata > Amphibia > Caudata > Ambystomatidae > Ambystoma > Ambystoma mexicanum. The sequence continues at coordinate 332,247,752 of NC_090934.1, read as the reverse complement.
TCAAGTGCATCATCCCCTGCAGAACCATGAAAGACAAAAAATGGAAACAGGCATTAGCACCATGGCACACAATTAGGCCTCACGAGGTACAGAACCAGTACTTGATTGACACATGTCCCACATGACTATAACCCTCCCATGCATGCACTGTCACTGAGTTTGAAGGGGAGGGAAATGTCAGACACTGATGACACCGAGATGGAAGAGCAACACATTAGCTGCATGCTGGCTAGCAGAGCCATCACACATTGGCCTGTGAGTGGCATGTCCAATCCACATACATGACACATGCCATCACACAGATGGCATGTACCATAGGCATGTCACATATCGTTTGACAATAGGGCTGAGATATGCGTAGTGAAAGTGGGGGGATGGAAACAATCAGCCTGAATGAACAATGAGAAATACGGAACAATGTTGTTGCAAGATGCCACTTCAAGGGCAACTGGCGTGATGTTGCACAAAAAGTCTAATGTGGGCAGAAGGGATACTGTAATACCCAAATCCAGGGGCGCAGAATGTTGTGGATGAAGCACATGGGTGACCCAAACCACTCAGGCACACACACCCTCACCTGGCACTCAATCAGAACCCCTCACACACACAACATACACATGGATCACACACACATGCATGTGCACTCACCGGACAATGCCTCGTAATCTGGCAGATCTCCCACACCTTGGATCTGTTCCTCTGTGACGCAGGTCCCAGCAACAGACTCATGTACAGTGAGTTCAATGTCCTCTTGTGGAGACCCACCTCCAGTCACCAGAGTAGCGGCATGACTTGAGGCCAGCTTTTTCTTTGCCCTGCGCTTAAGGTCATTCCAGTGCTTGTAGCACTCACCAGCTGTGCGCCTCACTGATCCAAGGGCACTTATGATGTCCGAGACGGTCTGCCAGTGTGCCTGACGTCGGGCAGGTGTGGTCTTGCACCCTGAAGTCATCAACATTTCTCTGTCGTGTGCGGACACATACTGCACAAGTGCATCACGTTCGGCTTCATTGAAGCTAGGCTTCCTTTGCGTGCTGGACTGCGTAGCCGTGTCTGGGTATCACCCTGTAGTGGACGAGCACTCTTCCTCTATTTTTTGGAAGGTGGTGGGGACCATGAGTGGCTTACGCCGCTCTGGCCACTAGGGGCAGGAGCACCGGTGGACTGGGTAGTTGAAGTGTGGGAATGCACACTGAGCATGGGACTTGGTGCATGCATTGGCTGAAGTGTTACGTTAGTCAGGGGGAACGTTAGCAAGATGGACTGGGACCAACACTGCCCTGGCTGGGAGAGTCAGAGCTGGGGTGGAAGGAGCTGCAGCTGCCCCTGCTGCCTCCCCACCATGCCTACTCGGGGCAGCAGATGACATAGCTGCTCCTGATCCACGTGGCCTGGTGACACCAACTTGCACCGCCACACATGGCCTAGACTTGGCGACCTGGAAGTCAGACTGGGAGTCACCCTCTGCCAGGTCAGGTGCCACAATGGGCCGGTCCAACAAGGGCTGATCAGAGATGTTGTCAGCCACGTTTCCCTCAACTATGGGGGAGGCATGGGTGTCCCTGACTGGTCGTCCACACATGGGGGCTAGGGTACCCTGCAAATCCCGGCCACATCCCCTACCGCGCCCACCACGGCCACCTCTTGAGGCTCGGCCACCTTTGCCACCCTTACCGCTTGTTCGCCTCCCAACCATGGCACTGATGTTGTTGTGCGTATGGGAGTTGCAGTAAACTATTGTCCTGGACAATTGGGTGTCAAAGGGGTAGGGTACTAGATGGAATTCGTACCCTAGTGCTCTAGCAAGGCTTTATGTGACCCCTGGGGAAAGATGACGGGTCACGCAACGCACAGGCACCCCAAAAACAGAATATAATGTGCATGCAACCCCTCGTAGACCACGTGCGTGGAAAAATGAACCTGCACTACGCTGTGGCACCCAGAAACACAAAAATGAACGTACGCGTGTTACACGCAGCCTACAATGACCTCTGAAGGGGTACGCGACACACAGGGCAAGCACAGTTGGTAAATACATGCACGACTCACCGTCTGCCTGGAAAATGAGCGTGAAAAAAACGCGCATGTGCGCATTGGCAACACCCCCGCCAAAAGAAGAATTGTACACTGTCTGAGGAGACAGGACAAAAGAAGAAGTGAACGCTGTTTGAGGAAACAGGCCCAACAGAAAATCAGAAAAAAGCTGTCAGAGGTAACAGGGAGTACGAACTAGAAACGCTGTGAAGTAAATCGCGTGTGAACCGACAAGAAGTACAGAATTCACCCACTCGCTTTACACGAAAAGCACGTACAAGGAAATGACGTCCTACACGTGCCTTTTGAACTGGCCCACACGTCCAACGTCACTTCCGCGTATAAGCGCTAAGGCCCTAACCTCCAATTACACGAGCTGACACTCGGACGTGCAGTTCTTGGACGTGTAACATGCACCCGTGTTCATGGAAACGCCCACGCGCGGACGTCACAGACCCGCTTATGCGCTAAGGGCCTTTGGTCCAATGAAATCACGTACGCGTGCTTACGCGCTAAGGGCCTTTCCTCGAAATACACACTGATGTGCTAGATTTTCACGTGCCAAATCACTCCGTATCAATTTGGCCACGCGTTCACACACGGAAGACCACGCTCCTGCCCAGAAGGCCGAATTACTGCCCCCCAGAGCCCCGCACACGCTCCCACCTGCCATCTGCTGCTGCCTGATTGCCTGCTGCCCACGTGCCCTGCCGTTTGCTGCCTGCACGTCAGCCCGGGGTGCTGTTGCTGTGACCACCCCTGCTGGAACAGAAGACTCCCGACTGCTATTCCATTGCTCCACAGCCCAGCCCCAGGACCCAGTTGCCCACCCACAACTGCCTCTGGGGTTGCCATGTCGGGCACTACACCATCTGGCACCACTGGCAACCCCCAGCCAGGGAGGCAGAGGGCCACCAGCTTCACTGCCACCAAAGTTGGTGTCCTGGTGGAGCAAGTCCTGGGGCAGTATGATGCCCTGTTCGGAAGGTCGGCCGCCGACAAGGAAGGACGGACTCGGATCTGGACGGACATCGTGACTGCCATCAATGCGGAGGGGGTGGCAGTCCGCGACTTCCAACATGTCAAGAAGCGCTGGGAGGACTTCAGGTCCAGGACCCTCAACAAGGCCCGGCGCCTCTTGAAGGCAGCGGATGCTAAGGGGCGCCGGGGCCACCTGTCGGAACATCATATGTGGGTCCTGGAACGCATACGCCCAGCGCTCCACGTCCAGGTCCTTGAGAGGCAGACCCGTCTGGAGTCGAGCGGTAAGTGTACATGCATACTGATTTGAAGCTGTGCGTGTGGTGGTGTGCCAGTAGTGTGCAGGTTGTACATGTGGTTTTGTAGGGCCATGTATGGGTGTGTATGTACAGGGCTGTGAGGCTGACACATGCAAGTCCTTTCATGTGTAAGACACATGGATGGTGTATGTGTGGGTAAGCATGCAGGCCAAATGCAGATGTGTGAGCACACGTTTGGATTACTGTGTATGTAAGTTGGCATGGTTGTGGTGTCACACACGGATGTTGGTTCCAGCTGCATGTATCTGCACCGTGTACATGTGCATGTGTGTGTATTTGACATGGGTGCAACAGTGATGCAACATGGATGCATGTGAGACTGATATGTAGAAGACTGCCAGATGTGACATGGATGCCCATCCCATCACTGCGACAGTTGGCGGAGCTGTACACATGCATGTAATTGTGGTGGCGTGTGTGCATGTCTAGTGCACTCCCTGTGTTTCATGTGATGTCTGGCTCACCTTTGGCTGCTCATGCTGTTTGTATGTGTATGGATGGTGCTGGCTGTTGCAATATGCCTGTGGAATAGCTCATGTGTGTGAGTTGCAATGACATGTGTGCTGGGGATTGTGATGCCATGTCTGAAGTTTGACAATGCCACTCATGTACAACTGTCATGCGTGTATGAGTCCATTGTACAGTGCCCTGATGCCTGTCTCCTATCTCTCCCTGTCTGCTGCATCAACTGATGAAGAGGGCAGAGAAGGTGCTCGCGGCCATCAAAATCAGAGGGGCAGGCATCGGCTGGAGGGCAGGAGAACCCTGGACGGGAAGTGTCTTCCGTGTGGCAGCAGTTGGCCCATGCGATAGATGCGGAGCGGCAGCGGGCAGAAGAGGCACGGCTCACGATGGTCAGGGCGGAGAACTCCATGCGTAGGGCCCTGAGGCGGGGCGAGTGCCTCGAGGCCATTCGCAGGGACCTGGAGTTCCAGATGTCATCGTCCCTGCGAACCCTCGGGGCCATGGAAGAGGACTGCCTCCGGGACATTGAGCAGGAGTTCGATGATGCCCTGGCCCGGAACATCAACATGTGAGCCGTTGGACTTGCCCGCTGCCCTTGTAAATAGTTATTTAGTTAGTATTAGGTTTCCTTTGTTTTTTTCTTTATTTTGGACCTTTTGGACAATGGACCACATTTTTGTATATAGTTTTTTAATTAGGTAGGAGTTTTTGATAGGTTTCATTTCTTCAGTTGGGATCATGGACCCTGGATTGTTCATCTGTTTATAGTTGACTGTTGCATTCTACTTTTTTGTTTGGATTTCCCCATGGAGCAATGGTTTTCACTTTTCTTTTTCCCTTGGATTTCATTTTTTGAACTGTGACTTTGGACACCTTTCCTTTGGATTATGATTTGTTGTTTTTCATTATTTTACAGACATGCAGCTTTTCTTTTTAAATTTCCATTGTCGTTTGTTTGATTTTAATTCCATTCATGTTGCTTTCAATACATTTTTTTCTTCAAACTTCGATGTGTGGTATTATCTCATTGGTTTCATGCATGTCATGATATGGGTTTTGAGATTCACTTGCACCCATTGTGTTTGTGTGAGGGACATGTCTTCATTTACATACTTGCCATTGGGGTTGTGTCATGTAATTGCCATTTCTATGTGGGTGGGTGCAATACTTGGGTGGGTCTTTGGCATGTGGAGGCTGGCCATAAGGGCCAGGGATCTAGATTGTGATGACGTGTTGGCTGGGGAACATGTGTCAGGGCCTGCTGGCAGGTGACCTGCACTGCTGGGTGGTGGGGGTGCTGGGGGACATGAGTGGGGGCCTGCTGGCAGGTGCCCCACACTGCTGGGGGATGGGTGTGCAAGGGGACATGAGTGGGGGCCTGCTGGCAGGTGCCCTGCACTGCTGGGGGGTGGGGGTGCAGGGGGACATGAGTGGGACATGAGTGGGGGCCTGCTGGCAGGTGCCCCGCACTTCTGGGGGGTGGGGGTGCAAGGGGACATGAGTAAGGGCCTGCTGGCAGGTGCCCCGCATTGCTGGGTGGTGGGGGTGCAGAGGGACATGAGTGGGACATGAGTGGGGGCCTGCTGGAAGGTGCCCCGCACTGCTGGGGGGTGGGGGTGCAGGGGGACATGAGTGGGACATGACTGGGGGCCTGCTGGCAAGTGCCCTGGACTGCTGGGGGTTGGGGGTGCAAGGGGACATGGGTGGGACATGAGTGGGGGCCTGCTGGCAGGTGCCCCACACTGCTGGGGGGTGGGGGTGCTGGGGGAGACGAGTGTGTGCCTGCTGGCAGGTGCCCTGCACTGCTGTGTGGTGGGGGTGCAAAGGGGTAATGCGTTGGTGATCACTAGTGCAAGGTGACATGTGGCTTGACTGGGGGGCATGCCCATAGTGGATGGGCTGCCTGCGGGACATGACCAAGGGTGCAGGGTAATCCCGTGGAGGCTGTAGACGGAACACCTGGGAGGACCCACACTGTCAATTCACGTGTAGGACTCCCCTGCACCCCGAAATACACATACCCCACTCGCACAGGGCCTATCACGTGTGAAACTACCCTGCACCCCAGAAATACAGGTACCCTGCTGAAATCGCGTGTGTGACTTCCCGCGCACACCAGTGAGACACCTACCCTGCTGAAATTGCGTGTAAAAGTTCCCCGCACCCCAGAAATACACGTACCCTGCTGAAATCGCGTGTGTAACTTCCCACGCACCCCAGTAAAACAGGTACCCTGCTGGAATCACGTGTAAAAGTTCCCCGCACCCCAGAAATACACATACCCTGCTGTAATCGCGTGTGGAACTTCCCACGCACCCCAGTAATACTGGTACCCTGCTGGAATCGCATGTAAAAATTCCCTGCACCCCAGTAATACACGTACCCTGCTGGAATCGCGTGTGGAACCTCCTGCACACACCTGTAATACACGTACCCTGCTGTAATCGCGTGTTGAAATTCCCCGCACCCCAGAAATACAGGTACCCTGCTGAAATCGCGTGTGTAACTTCCCACGCACCCCTGTAATACATGTGCCCTGCTGAAATCGCGTGTAAAAGTTCTCTGCAACCCAGTAATACACGTACCCTGCTGGAATCGCATGTGGAACTTCCCGTGCACCCCTGTAATACACGTACCCTGCTATAATCGCGTGTTGAACTTCCCCGCACCCCAGAAATACACGTACCCTGCGGAAATCGCATGTGGAACTTCCCGCACACCCCAGTAATACACATTCCCCGCTCGCCGTTTACTGTTTGGCAGCCCTGTATACTGGTCCAGGGTTAGCGCAGCCCTTTGCGATTAATTGTGAATTTTGATGGCTTTTCCTTGCGTGAGGGCGTTCTTGGGGGCGTAACTGGCGCAGCTGCAGGGTCGCTGCGCCACTCTGCACCACGGCTGGTTTTGGAGGCTGAAATCCATGAATATGCTGTGCGCGGATATCGATTTTAGTGCACACAGCTGGCGCAGACATTCGCACGCGCACACTGTGCGCCAGCCGCGTGCGCCACTTTTGTGTGAAATTCTATGAATTACCCTGTAAGGGTCATGTGTTGTCACTTCCGCTACCCCTGGCATTTTGGTGAAATGATGTCCCTGCTTTAAGGGCCAGTGTGGAGCAAGTAATTCCAATTTTAGTGGGGAATGTGACAAACCTTTGGCCCCACACTTACCTTTCAGGAGTGCAGCATTCTAAAATCAAAGTACACTGCCGTTTTCCCAGTAGCAGAGACATAACATATCGTGCTGTGGTAAACATTGACATGCAGGCCATTGAACTTTTGAAATTTAAATGGCCCCTCCCACTGTCAGAGAGCTCCTCTAACTCTGACAAAGGAAGCTTAACGCTAATAGGTGTTTTAGGTGGTCGTTTAGGGTGTTGGGTTCCCGGCTGGCTGCCTTACTTTGTTCTGATGTGCATGGACCATTAAACATGTCCTGTTATAATCCACAACCACTCAACCTTTCCCTCCATTACTTTATGCATGGTTTTTCCACAGAATAGAGCTCAGTATGCACATATTCAGGTCTGGATTAAGCTTCTGGGGAGATGGGGGTTCCGATGTGAGGAGGGACAAAGACATTGTGGGTGTTGTTGGGCTATTTATCTAGCCATCGACAGGCCATGGCCATGCATGCTAATCCCTATGTCCATTCCCACCGTCTACCGGCTCTTTCCTGTCTAAAACATATCCTTCTAGGATCTCCAAGCACTAACGTTATCAAGCAGTAAAATCAAACTTTTTCCTGCCAGTGTTATTTCTAAGCAGTCATCTGAGAGTAAATGGCTTACCTGCAGTTCCTAATGTGTTACTAGTTCAGTATGCATGTCTTAACCAAGTGTGCCTTCAGCTACTTGTTTTATAAGCATTTTGTGTGCACTTACACTTAAGGCCTGTACAAATTGGGCCTGTCATTGGGCTAATGGCTTCATTTGTTTCCAGCGCCTACCGACCTGCTCTCTGACATATGACCTTCTCAAATGACATCCAAAAATTGAGGGATTGATGAAAAACTGAGGATTGACAGGTTCCTTTTTTATATATCTGGGATCTAAGTATGTGGACAGCCCTCTTTACCCTGGCATGTAAAGGAAACATTATCTCCTGATGGCCATTGAACCCAAATGATCTGACTACTCTGCAAGCCCCTCTATCATTTTATACATACCTTGAAGCTGTCTGACTCCGTACACAGGCCTCCATGTTCCAAATATTGTAATGTTAGGGTGAGGGTTTTGTTGTTTGCTCCATGTAGAAAAGTGTCATTCACTTATGGGCAGTGGTTTTAGCAAATGTGCACCTGACAACGTAACTCAAAGAACGAGACAAAGATATAATGGCCCACATTACGAGTGACCCGGTCTGTAAGAAAGCGCCGGTAACAACGGTTACTGGCACCGTTTCCGGATCGGGTCACTCTGAGTCTGCTGGTAGTTCAGGCCCCTACCGACAGACAAATCACTGAAGCACGGGCACTGTTTCTAATGGTACTGGTGCTTCAGTGTTGCCATTCCTGTGGAGTCCTCTGGGACTCCACGGAAATGGCAACCTACCGTTCTGCTGCTGCCCGTAATATCCCGGTATTAACTGGATATCGGGCAGCGCAAACAGTAAGCTGAGGTTGCCGGTAGGCCGCTGGTACTACTGGCAGCCTAACAGCAACATCATAATGAGGGCCATAGAGTGAAACTGAGAGAGACAAGGAAAAAGAGAGAGAAAGAGAGAGCGAGAAAGGGAGAGAGAGCAAGAAAGAGAGAGAGAGAGAGAGAGGGAGAGAGACAGAGAGAGAGAGAGAAACAGAGAGAAGAGCAGAGATCAGGATGATAGAAGGCAGGGGTGATGTTAGAACGGCCACCAATCAAATGCATCTACTCTCTACACGCAACAGGGGCACGATAATTACCACTATGCAGATGACAACTGTATATATATATATATATATATATATATATATATATATATATATATATATATATATATATAAATATATCACCACCAGAGATAAAGTTAATGTTCATGTTCAATATTATACTGTTGTTAGAATGGATATGAATTGGACAGCACAACCCATTCCATTCCGGAACCAAGATTGGTTTAGAATGTTAGAATGTTGAGATGTGAAATAGAAATTGTTAAGTAGCAGCAGGTTGGGCTGCTTTAACCTTGATACTTGATTAATGATGAGTATAAATAAATACGTTTTCCAAGTACCTGCAGCCTTCCATTTCCTCCATTCAATACTGGCGACGAGGATGACTGAAGTGCAGCAGCCCCAGCGTGCCAGCTGAGGTGGAGCTGTGAACCCCATCACAGGAAGAGCAGCAAACAGGAGCGCAAGAGTTGCTGAAACCAACGGGGTTCAATGCAAGTTGTACCGGAGCCCGACGGCAGGAGCGCAAGTCTTGCCGAAGCTAGTGGCACTCTAGGAGAGGTGTAGCTGAGTCCTGATCATGAGTGCAGAGGCCCCCGGCATCCGGCTGAGCGCAGCGGAGCAGCTGGGAAAAGGAGTGGTGGCCACAGCTGACAAGGCGTACTAGGAGGCAGCACCGAGTGCTGTTGGGGGCCCTAACGCTATAACTTCTCAGAATTACAGAGCATAAAGTAGCACGCATGCGTGATCGCCAGCGGCCATCACAGTAACAGGCAGTACCTAAGGGACAGCATTGCTAGGCGACTGTAGGCAATGTGGCAGCCATTTTAAAGTTAGGCACCTGTTGGACATTTTAGACAGACACGGCAGAGCGGACATTGCAAGGTCAGGCACAATACAGTAGCATAGCGAAACGCCAGCAATATGAACATCCCAGGCGCAGTGTTGTTTTTGCCCCATCCAGGGGAACCTAGTATGAAATGGGATGACTGGAAAGAAGGGTTCATAAGGCACATTCACGTTGTCTATGGCAGAAACTTTTCAGTGTTTTATTGCTTGGGCCAGGAAGGTCATGCACTTTTCAGGAACTACCAGATTTACCAGCTAATGAATCCGAGGGTCTGTCGAGTGTTGAGCAAAGTTTGGCCAGATTGGATAAACACTTTATTGTAAAGGAAAACCTGTTTCTAGCAAGATACCACGTAACTATGAGAGAACAAAAAGGTGATGAGTCCATTGAAGAGCTGGTGCTCTGTGGATTAGCAATTAAATGTAATTATGATCACTGCACAGATGAACATATCTGACATCAGCTAATGATAAGATGCAGTGATCAAACGGTTAGAGAAGCTTTGTGGCTTGAAGAAGGATGCGCCGCGAATATATCTCTAGAAAGAGCCATTGAGGTAGCGAAAGTGGTAGAACACACAGAAAGATCTATTAGGGTGTTGGATGCAGAAGCAGGAAAAGCTGAGACTCCATCTGTCAATGTAGTCGAGAAGATTCCCCCAAGAAAGCAACAAGTGAATAAAGAGGAGGGGAAAGTAGTACAAAGGAAGAAGTTGGAAGCGAAGCAGAAGTACGATGGAAAGCCTTTCAGTAAAAGGTGCTACAGGTGAGGCAATCCAGACTATATAGCAAGCGACAAGCAGTGCTTTGCCCACCAGATAGTGTGCAGAGAATGCGGCAGAAGGGGCCACGTCCTTCGCTGTTGCAGGCATTGCAATAAGCCAGGGAGCATCAAGGTAGTACAGGACAGTGCAAGCTACTGGCAGCATGGTGGTACCAGCGAGGAAGACAAGACTTGTGTGGTGAATGCCATTGGTGCGTGGCCAAGAAGGGTAAAACCTCATGTCGAGATTGGTGTTAACGATGTTCCTGTTGACATAGTGATAGAAAGCCGAGCGGATTATACCCTGCTGAATCTGGACACATGGAGAGAGAACTGCAGGAAGTCACTGTGAGAGTTCATGCTTATGGAGATGTACCAATAAACATTGTTGGAGAATTGTGGGCACAATTTAAATATGGAGAGGGTCACCACTGGAGGAGGGAATTTGCTTTCGTGGGATGCCCAGGCTGATTTGGGCCTGAGGCTGGATCCGGACCATCCAAAGTTATGGTCATACGAAAGAACTGTAGAAAGGTGGAGAAAATAGAAGAGAAGAAGAACGACATCATGAAATGGTATCCCAAAGTGTTTCAGAATGAAACTGGATGCTTGAAAGGTTTTGCACATTTAATAAAGCTAAGACCAGGTGCCATGCCGGTGTGGTCAAAACCACGTAGAATAACTTTGGATTTGCGTGCGGCTGGTGAAAAGGAACTTGAGCGTATGCTGAGCAAAGGGATTATTGAGGAGGCAGAGGCTGCAGAGTGAATACACCCTAGAGTGACAGTGCACAGTGTATTGGTATGAGGGGGCTAAACAAGTGTGTCTTACCAGATTAGTTTCCGCTACCTTAGATTGACAGTTTATTGTCGGAAATGTAAGGAGCAAAGGTATTTTTAATGTTATACCTGAAGGCAGCTTATCAGTGGAAATTGCACCCATCTTCCATGGATTTAAGGGCATTCATAAAGCCTTTTGGTTTGTATAGGAGTTGGAGAATGCCGTTTGGGTTCATCTCTGCATCTAGCCTATGTCAGACAGTGATGAGCAGGCTACTTAAGGACGTACAAAGGGTATGTTATTATCAAGATGATATACTAGGATTGTGAAAAGACACTGAGGAACATGATGAACGACTACAAAATGTATTGGGGAGAATAATTGTGCTGAGTTAACTATATCTGTTGAAATGTGCCGTTTCAGGGTGAATAGCGTTCAGTGTCTTGGGCATGAGTTGTCGGCCGCTGGAATAAATCCCAAGGTGTCCACGGTAGAGGCAATCAAAAGAAGGAAGGCAACAAAGGATAAAAAAGAGATGTCTTCATTCTAAGCTCTAGTGGAGTATTACGGGAAATTTGTTAGAAATTTGGCGGAAAGGACAACAGCCACGAGGATGTTGGTGAAAAAAGGGTGGAGGTATGACTGGAGTGAAGAGTGTGAGAGGGAGTTCGAGGGTGTACAAAATTGTTTATTGGAGGTGCCCATGTCGAAAAGATTTAAACAAGATTGGGATGTGAAACTGTTTACTGGTGTCAATGAGAACGTTTTAAGATGTGTGCTAATGCCGCAAAAAGGAAAGGAACTAGAAACAGTGGTGTCTGCTTCAAGGGTATTGAAGATTTCTGAGCGGAGGTACTCAGTTATAGTTAGAGAGGCATTAGAATCCGTGTGGAGAGAAGAAAATTTGAAGCAGTTGATGTGGGGAAGGAGATTTGTAAAAGTGACGGACCATAAGACACTGGTTGGTGTTTTCAACAGGAAAGGTTTTTATGGCATCTATAGGAGGTTTGCTAGGTGGATCAGTGGAATGCATGGTTTTGATATGGAAGTGAGGCATGTAAAAGGTGAATTGAATGTGATAGCGGATGATTGGAACGGGTGCGAAGAGAATGGAGAGGTGTTTGCAAAGTGGCAGATGAAAAGGAATCAAGGGAGCAGTATGGAAAGAATCAGTTGTATAATATGGTTGTGAAGTATGTTCAAGAGGGATGGCCGTTGGAAGGAGTGGTTGAGGGATTGAAAGGTTACAGGAGAATAAAGAATGAATTGAGCGTGGAGAATGGGATCTTGACTTGAGGCGAGCGCATGGTGGGGTTCGGAAGGAATGAGAGAAGTGGTGCTAGGAATAGCTCATGAGGGTCCTCTTGGTGTGTGTGAAACAAAATATCTTATTTATTAGGATTGCTGGTGGCCTGGATTGGATGAGGAAGTGGAGAAATGTTTAAAGGAATGTGAGGGTTGTAAAAAATAGTGGTAAGATTCCTGTGGAAAGGACCGCCCCCATGAATGTGACTGAGCCGTCCAACTCAGTTTGGGATGTGTTTGCAGCGGACATTTTGGGTCCGATATCAGCAGGATACATCAAAGTGCTTATGTTATTGTGGTTGTGGACTTGTTATCCAAGGGGCCTGAGGTCGGTGTGGTAAAGAACATAAGTGCATGCAGGGTTGTGCATTTTTGTGGAGGAGTATTTTGGAGGGAAGGTTTCCACAGAAAGCTGGTGTCAGACAATGGTCCACAATTTGTGAGTAGAGAAATTGAGTTTTTGAAGGAGAACGGGGTGGAGCATTCCACAACGGCGTTGTATAACTCGAAAGGTAATGCCACTGCAGAAAGGTTCAACAGGACCCTGATGGAGGTGGTACACATTGCAATAGCAACAGGCAGGGATTGGTCTCTGGCTGTGATGGAGAGGATCATGCAATATAGGATTGCACCTCATCTGGTTACAGGAGCTTTTCTATTTGAGGCATTGAGAAGGAGGGTGCCCAATTCGAGACTCAAGCCAGGTTGGATGGGGAAGTTTGGTGGAGATCATAATGTTGTGTCTCAGGAGGTTCTATGGGAGAGAGTGATGCGTGGTCAAGTCAAATTAAAAAATAGGTATGATAAGACAAGTTGCGTGAAAGAATGGTTGATGCGAGAGGGTGTAGAGGTGAAGGTAAGGTGTGGAAGGAGAGTACAGAAAAGATGTATGAAGTATGTAGGGCCATTTTGTGTGGTGAAGGAACCGGGGAGTATGGTGCTGCTGAGCATTGCTGAGAAGTGGAGCAAGGAAAGAGTGGCGATATGTGGGGTATGGGCACAGGTGAGAGGAGCTGCCATCTTCAAGAAGGAGGTGTTTATATATATATACCACCACAAGAGATAAAGTTAATGTTCATGTTCAATACTATATTGTTGTCAGAATGGATATGGATTGGACAGCACAATCCATTCCATTCCAGAATCAAGATTGGTTGAGAAGGTTGAGATATGAAAAAGAAACTGTTAATTAAGTAGCAGCAGATTGGGGCTGCTTTAACCTTGATACTTGGTGAATGATTAAAATAGATAAATACGTTTCCAAGTACCTGCAGCCTTCCATGTCCACCATTCAATAACAACTAAATAGATAATTGGTTCAAACTGGGGGATGGGTCACACTCGTCATATCCATCTCTAGTGGCATAAGCTTTGTGAGATGTGTCACTTGCGGGCCATGGAAAGTCTGGCCATGGATCTCAATGAGGGCCAGTAGTTGCAATATACGAAAAGAAGTAGTGGAACTATGTTTCCTTCTGGCTTGTCCCTGCTCCCCACTAATGCCATTGCCACCCCCATCTCCCACACGCCTGTTTAAGGGAACGTTTGCACTGAAGTGCAAGTTTCAACTTCTACCTACACTTTTATTTTAAAACAAAAATATTCCGGAACGGTTTCTGTTTAAAATAAAAGTATAGGAAGAGTAAAATTTAATACAAATATTTAGAGGAGCGGAGCAGCGCTCTCAACCACAGCTCCCGCCCACTTCGACCACTGATGACAGTGGTACCTCGTTTCATAGCAACGGGCAACTGGCATATTTGGCTAAAAGCTAGAGTAAAATAAAATTCTACACCTTGTCCAACTAAGAGCCTTGATTCTGAGTTAATACACCGTCTAACGTTCTTTAGATACTCATACCACTCGCCTCTTTCACAACTGCAGCGGTGAAAAAGAACATTCTCATGGGACAACCAACTTCTAGAGTGGGTTAACAACATTTTTATTTATTTATTTAACGTGATTCAAGTGGTTATATAATCAACGACCTTTGATCACAACATCCTTCAGTACATCATGAAGCAGACAATGCCAAATAAAATGAGCATTAATCAAAAAAACAGAAAGAAGTTCATGTATCCTCTGCTAACTTCATTTGCATGACTATTAACAGTTTCACCAAGGCCAAAGTTATTGGTATTTTCTTGCCTGACAACAGCATTTTCCACCATAGGTTCTTGGGTCTGTATCCGTATTTGCTTTCTACGGCAGGCATTAGGAGCCCTCTTTGTGATGACAAAGCCAAACAGTCCATGATCAAGTGCTGCATATTTTCAATGGAATCGTCTCTTTTGCATAATCTAAATTTTGGGGAACTTTCTACCAGGATTCTACACCATGTGGTCTCCTTTGCTTTCAATAGGTTCAGTTGAAACCTGAAGAACTGGTCTCTAAAAAACCAATGGGGAAATAATCGTAGGTAGGTAGGAAATGAATTTGGTTTTCTTTTATCCTCCCATAATTTTCCAGAGGCCTTATAGACCAATCATTTTTCTTACATTCTAAACCAATCTTGATAAAACAGCTTTTTTTTTAACTTTATCAGGAATATTGATTAAAGTGTCACTTGATTCCCCCAAACATAGTAGAAGATTCTGGCACTTGACTTCCCACTGGATCAGTGCTGGCTCTCTGTGTTCAATTAGGGCTTTTTTCAAGCACACAAACCCCCCCTTGGAGGTTTCCTCTATGCATTGTCTGTAAAAGGAAAGCATCTTCCATTCTGCTACTGCTGCCAACGAGGTCAAGCCCAATTCCATTCTCACAGCCTAAATTGGGGTGCCTTTGGGCAGTCTCAATATCTTTTTCCAGAAGTTCCCCTACAATTTTGGCCAGTTTTTCATATCAAAATTAAGAGAGGTTTCTGCTCCATATGTAAAAATGGGAACAACCTTGGATTTGTAGAATTTAATTAGAGGGATTAGACTGAACCCACAATATCGATTGAGCAGGATCTTCCCCAAGCTTGCCAGATTCATGGCTTTTTTGGCCAAAGCTTGGTACCTCAGGGCGTCTACCCTACTTGCGTTGAATGAACAAGTGGGACCTTCACCGCTAGCAAAGACCAAGATAGTGTGTTAGATCTTGTTAGTCCTTTTTGAGTGCCCAATGGCATGATGGAAGATTTCTTTGGATTTATGGTAAGTCCATTTTTGCCAACGTACGTCTGTAGGGCGTTTAATTGTCTCTGTAGGCACATCCGGGTCTGATCAATGAGGACCACATCGTCTGCTTATATAAGTCTTCCGAGTTGTATATCAGCTAATGATGGGGGGAAGCATTTGATGTCCCCAAATGCTAAATCTACATCAGAGATGAAAAGATTGAATAATTCTGATGCCATCGGACAACCCTGCTTTAGGCCTTTATTGGTGGATATTGGTCTAGTTAACAGGCTTGCTTTGTTAAGTCGGACTTTTATGGTAGTGTCTTGATGGAAATCCTTGATAGGAGCCACTAAAGCAGTGGGAAACCCCCGCTGGGAGAGTTTTCCGCCCATAGTAGGGGACGTGACAACATTCCTTAGGGAGAGGAATAGCGGTGGGGGCTGAAGACTGGAAAATGGGATGCAATAGCCTAAAGTTCTATAAATGTGGAATTAACCCTTTACTGGCATCCGGATGGGGGTAATGGGTTCATACTGTAGTAAGGTCAGAATGCTTGTCAGGGAAAACCTCAATAAAATTTGTTTGACAAAAATAATTTTCAAATTTGGAAGAACCGGGCATGAGGAGCTACGTATAGGCGTGATATTATTCTAATTATGTAGTCATGAGGTTCCCTCCGCCCCTACCCCAGCATTCAATGCCAAGCTTGCAGATCATTAAGCCAAGTGATCCGTAGGCAAACATTATATACCAAAGTGGTCATCTTTTCCTTGCGCTGGGCCTTTCATTTTGTTCGCTGTAGTCCGAATGCATTAGCTCTTGCTTTGATAACATGTTTTCAGACTACTCCTGCTTCCTCTCCTGCCGGCAGCGCCCACATATTGGAAGAATTATTTCAGATCCTAAAAAAGACAACTCATTTTTGCTTGCCGCATTAAAAAATCAGTGTCTGTCCCTCCAGCAAAAAATGAAATCGTGCACCTTGAATTTTAAACTTTTCCCTTGCAGACCTGTACACTGTGTCCTTGTGCTTAACATCTCCTTCCATAACCGGAGCCATAATGTTGCCTCCATCTGATGTGTGTGGAAGGACAAGGAGATGGATATTTCAGCACATCAGGGGTTGTTTTTTAGTCCCCGTACAAAGAAGAGCCTCTTCACTTCTTGACAAGATAGTGTGTTAGGCCTGTGGAGGGAGAGCTTCCTGGTTTCACACTATGAATTGTTTGCTTTTCTTCAAGTGTTGGCCCAATGTGTTTTGCTCCTTAGCAATGTATACACTGTTTGCTCTAGTTGAATTGAGTGGCCTAGTTTAATTGCTGCCACCCTGTGTTTTGCTCCTTCGACTCCTGGATTAATTTTCTGTCCATGTTATGAATTATGAAATGTGTACCTCAACACTAACCATCTCTTCTTCACGTCCAAACACACCACATGCTTGTTGCAAAGTAAACCCATGGGAGCATGGTAGCTCCCAGGATGTTGTCATGGGTCACGTGGCAGTAGCCACGTGACCAACCTAATAAAAGTAACGGCCCGCTTCCGGCTCGTCAGTCTTGCCACCATCAGGCTCCAGCGTCGTTCCTTGGAGCACCATGCTGGTACTGCGCTGCGTGTGCTGGGCCCAAGGACGGGGCCCAGCTCGAGGACGGTGCCCCTGCCGGGCAATGCCGTCCGGACGGTGCCCCTGCCGGCAACGCCGTCCCTGTGGGTCCACCCGGCCCTGTGAGGCAGGCTAGGGAGGTGACCCCGGCCTGGCTGCCCTCAGAGCTGGGGCCGCTGTGCGCCGGTTGTCCCCGGCTACGTGTGGAGCTCTGGTGATCCGGAGCGGGTGGGATGAACCCCCACCCCTGAGTCTGCGGCGTGAGCGCCGCACTAGTGTGTCCTGTCGGGTGTCCCCCGACCAGAGCATGGTGCTGCCCGGCGACCCGGAGCAGTCCCCAACAATGCTGACAAACTCAACTCTGCCTCTTGCACACAACATTTTAAATCACTCCCTAAGAACTGTGCACCCTAGTGCCACGGGCGCATGAGCCTTCCCACGTCCACCAATCCGTCTATGCCCTCAGTACGGACCAGCTAAGAAAAGACCCACACACAGTACCCAAGTACTTCTGTACTGCCTGCATCAACAGAGCTGCCAAGCTATGTAGCCTTTTACCTCTCTCCCAGCTACCCTAACCCACTCGTTCAGATCCACCAGGGTGTCTGCAGACCGGGCAAATGTCAGCTGTGCTCTGTTAAAATACACCCCAGTAACATAGCATATTGCATAGGTAGTGCACTTATCTTCATGACCATTTCTATTGTGGAGTCAAGCTTTGCAATGTTTTTCTGTGTTACACCCCAGATTAGAGACTTCAATGTTAACCATAGTAACTGCCTCCCTGCACTTCCTGGGCCACATTACTCAAGGTGCCGACTCTCTATGTCACTAATGTTGCATAGATTAACCTATAAGTGGCCTAGACAGTGCCAATTCATAACTAGAAAATGGGAAAGGATCGAAGATGAACAGTCCTCTCCCTCCTAAATATAGGACTGTAGACAAATCAAAGGCTTCATAGGTCAACGGAGGCCAGAAGTTGGTGGAAGGATACAGCACAAAGATGATTGGCGCAAGAGTTTCTCTGAGCTATATGCCCCCTTGATCTCTGTGAACGAGCTAGAGCTTTTTCTAAGTAGATCCACCAAGAATGGGGGAAGAACAGATGTGAAGAATTTGTAATCATTTCAGAACGGAAAGAGACAAATATTGTTGAGAGCAGTGGTCAACGGCACAAGACATCTGACAATGGCCTAGTCATGCCACCATACAATATCCTGCCAAGAAATGCCCTGGTCGACATATCAAATAGCAGATCACTTGGAAGGCAGATAATGGTATTATTTGTCATCATGTCCATGGGTGTAAACCTCATTGGTAGTTACCGTTATTGAATGTCTGGTACCCACACTATTGTAATCTGAATGGCCCCGGAATGTTCATGTGCATCAACATTGTGCGCTTTGTGCCCTGGAATGACTGCATAACTATTTTATATATGGTTCATTCTCATTTTATTTTTTTAATGTTCTTGGTTCAATTTGAACCTTTAACAAATGCATTTCTATAACACATGAATACATATTTAAATCATCAGATATCAGAACATTCAATAGAGCATAAAACATACAGCACCCACAAATGAGGGAACAATAGAATAAACATTAACCAATAAAAAAAACGAAGATTTCATAAAATCATAAAGAAGATATTTCCCCAAAAATGAATTAGCTATAATTATTCCCAAAATAAAGTACCAAAAAAAACAACTGCCACCACACCAGACGTGACCGAGACCCTGAAACATCCCTCCCAAAAGCGGTCATTATCAATAAAATCCAGAGAATTAAAAAATGGATTAAAATATCCTAAACGCAGAGAGCGTAAAGGAGTACATTCAAGTATTAAATGCGACAATGATTCTGAATCTGATTTACTAGTCTCAATTCCTCATCAACAGGTTCACACGATACACCACCATCAGCAGACATTTAAATCCTGCATAAAAGTTAAAACTAGGTGTGCACAAAATTAAAATAGGTTAGGGCTTTCTCGGTTGAAGCTATTTTCTTAAACTTGCAACCATGGATGGCAATTTCATCTTTTGTAGACACCTTACGACAGGCGTGTTTACCCAGTTAACAACCTTCTTAATAGATTAATGAGAAGTGTACAGAGCCCGACTCGACCCTTAGAAGTTGCTTTTGAGAGTTTATTTTTACCACCAGCAATTCTACCCCAGAGGACAGTGCCAAGAGGGCACTTCTGGGGTAGATCACAAGATATTGTTTTTGTTTTTTTATGTTATTGTTTATTTTATTAATTAATTTATTTATATAGCGCACAAAACCGGGAGGTATCTAGGCGCTTATGCTTAAGAGATTAGTTACAGTGCTTCTGGTTACAGAAAGGAAGCACATGAAGTAATTACATCATAGAGAAACATACAGAGGTTATACATCATAAGCAAAGTGCAAAAAGAATTCAAAGAGAGCTCATTCATGGAGCCTAACCGCATGTTGCAAGGCGGCTGCGACATAGAGATGCAAAAGTCATTTAGAGAGGCGCATTCATGGTGCCTAACCCCATGTTGCAGGGCGGCTGCGTCACAGAGATGCAAAAGTCAATTGGAGAGGCGCATTAATGGAGCCTAACCCCATGTTGCCGGGCGGCTGCTACACAGAGATACAAAGTCATTTAGAGAGGCACATTCATGGAGCCTAACCCCATGCTGTGGGCCTTTAGTGAGGGGCCGGCTAAAGCCTGTCCATTTCCAGTTGGCCCAGGTGTATAGAACAGTGGCTAATAGCAGGGCACGAGTATGCAGAAAGCCATACCAGACACAGTGGAAAAGCTGGTGGCCATCTTGAAAATGCTGCAAGGTCAGCGAGAAATGAGAGCAGCAACGTGAGGCAGCAACCAATATGATGATTATAAGGACCCGTTGGGCAGAGTTAGTCAAAGCCCAACAGCACGATGACCAGCGCTGCAGTGAAACAATTGTGAGCCAAAAATGAAACATGTTTCACCGATGTTCAATATTCATTTCAATTGATTAATCAAGTTGCCAAAGGTGCTCAGAGCACTGTTGAGGTCATCAGGGGCTTCCTACCTCTAGGATTGAAGAAGAATCACGCCAGCAAAGTCTTCTGATGTGCATTGGAGATGGCCCAAAGAGGGATGTTGCTCCTCGTGCTCCGGTGCAGGCAACAGTGAAGAGCAGATCAAAGCAAAGGGCCTAGTTTTGTATAGTGTTTTTTGCCAGACCACATAGCTTCGAATCGCTGAAGGTGGGAGGAAGTGTTAAGGATAAGATTGTAGGGGGTGTGGGACGGAGGAAGGAAGAGCAGTATGGTGGACTGCAGAGTACTTTGGCAGTACAGAAAAGTACATTCGTGCAGTACAGCGCTGTGATACCTTCCGGGTCTGGGTGGTACAAAAATGCAAAAATTAAATTAAATAAATAAATACACAGCATAGTATGATATACATATAACAGGGAAAATAAAAGGAGGCCATCTACCCTAGGGATTAGATATGGATGAAGTGAATGGGGAGAGTCAGAGAGGTGCATTAGTCATTTGCAGTGCTGAAGTAGTACAATTGCGCAACACAGTGAATGCATGATATAGCACAGCATACCTACAACAAAGAAATGAAAGGAAACCCAAGGGAATAAACCCGGGGCTGGAAATATGGCCGGTGCCAAGAGAGGGAAAGAGATATGCAAACAGTCTTAAGTGCTAGGGCGCGGGAAGGGATAGGTGGATGCAGGTGGGAGTCTGAGCTAGGGGTGGAGTACTAAAGGAAGACCCTTCAAGGCGATTCAAGGGTGAGCCAAGATTCAAGGTTCGGTTTGCAGTAATTTATGTTATGTGTTCAAAGTTATTTAGGGGTGATGTTCCACAGCTTAGTCATAGGGGAAGCTATTGAGCCCATGCATTCAGTCCGCTCAGGCATAAACATAACATTCTTTACCACCCAAGAAGCACCATTTAATTATTAATTTATTAATACAAACTTGATCTTGTGGATGGGAAAATACTTTTTAATGAACTATTTCAAATGCAAAGTTGCTAAATCTGTATATTAGCTTTGAGGTCGATTTTCTTTAGATAGAAACGCCTTTTTTAGTTGAACCTAATTTAGGTGTGGTTTTAGCGCCACCAATATGTGAGCCAAAGCTAATGCTACAGATGTGAAGTGATGAAGGTTGGCATACCCGAGGCAAATATAGAGATGGCCTATTGTTTAGCTTCACTACCTTGGATCTCAGCATCAATTTTAAGGTCAGGCCTTTTGGATTTTTTGTATTGGTGTAGGAAGTGAGCATGACTTCTGGCTGGCTCAGCCATCAACCACCACCAGCCATCGCTGACCATCACCACCCATTGCCAGACCATGGGCAGCCATTGTCGCATTGCCTGTGACCATTGCCAGTACAGGGCTGATCATTGTCAGACTATGGTCAACCATAGTAGACCAGTCGCCAATCCTTGGTTGTAAATTGCCAACCATGTCTGACCATCGCAAAAACATGGGCAGCCGTGAATGCCCAATCGCCAATCCATGGTTGAGCATTGGCAAATCATGGTCTAACATTTTAAAACCATGGTCGACAATCAACTGACCATGTCAAACTGTTATGGTGTTTATCACGAGAAATTTGAGTACCTGTTGGTTTGGTTGTAGATCTTGATGTGGCAGCCAGACTGACAACTGTTTCCAGACGGACGTATGACGCGAGGAACCGACCCTTCCACCACCCAAAATGGTACTGGGTGAAAGATGGACCGACTCCCAACATCACAGGGTGCTCTCTCCTGATTAGCGTGACGTCAGGACAGTGCAAGCACTGACAGGATAGGCAGATGTTCTGTGTAGTTGAATGTCCGATGAGGTTGATTGCCGGAGTGGGATGTTCAGCAGAGCAAGTCCAGGAAACAACGGAACTGATGCTGGGAATGGTCGTAGATCCAACGAAGACCAAGGCAAACGTAGCTGAAGAGGTATGGTCAGGCCAAGGAAGGCAGCCTGAGGAGGTTCCAAGGAGTACAGGCTGACAAGCAAGAGGGCGAGGAACTGACACAGGAACTGACACAGGAGAAGGGAGAACCAGCAGGAGAAGGGACACACAGGAGAGGGGAACCCAAGGAAGACAGCCCAAGAGCAAGAACCCAAGGGGGCTGAGGAAAAGGACCCCCGGGAGGGATAGCCAAGGCGGGAGACCAAAGGAACCCACAAGGGAGGCAGCAAGGAGGACAAGCAGGACAACAACCAGGACCCAAGCAAGAACAAGGCAGGGAACAGGAAACTGAGCAGGAACAGCTCGGAAGTCGAGCGAGCAATGCGATAAACAAACCGCATTGAGACACAACTAACTCTCGATCTTGACTCCTTTTATGGGCCGTCAGCAACCGAGAGGCTTGAGGCGCAAGCCGTCTCGTTGCCTGGTACTGGCGAGCCCAAAACGAGGCTCGGAACGCAAGCTGCAGCAGTAGTGAGGGCCCAGTCTACTGCGCATGCGCGGAGCCGGGAACATGGTCGTCCGCGCATGCGCAGAGACACACCAGCACGGACCCCCGATACTCTCCCAGCGGCAGACCCCCAGGTGCGAAAGCGCAGATAGAGCCGCCAAGAGGAAGCGGAACGGACTGGCGTAGAGGATCCCGGTCTCCAGGTAAGTGGCATGACACTATGACCCCCCCCCCCAGAAAGACCCGGGGCCCCAGGTTTCCAAGGAAAGCGACCATAGAACTCACGCACAAGGCGGGGAGCGTGCACATGCCGGTGCGGTTCCCAGGTGCGATCACAAGCCGGGTACCCCTTCCAGTCCACCAAAAAATGCAGTACCCCCCTGCGGAAACGGGCATCACAGATCTCCTTGACCTCAAATTCGGGGACACCCTGCACTAGGACTGAAGTTGGACGAGGACAAGAACGACCATGGGTATCGTGAACATAGGGCTTCAAAAGGGAGACAAGAAAAACCGGGTGCACCCGCCAAGAGGGAGGCAGCTGGAGGCGGTAAGCCACAGAGGACAGGCGCTTGGTTATCCTAAATGGCCCAAAATATCGAGGAGCCAACTTCATGGGTAAATTGTTAAGTGGCAGGTTCTTAGAGGACAACCAAACTCTGTCACCAACCTGAAAGTCAGGTTCCACACCCCTCCTCCTGTCAGCCTGCAATTTCATACGTTCCTTAGCTTCCATCAAGGACTTGCGTGCCATCTCATGTTGCTTCCGAATGGTCGATATTAGTGAATCGGCAGAAGGAACCGAACTGGGAGGCACGGGACAGAAAGGCATCAATTTAGGGTGCTGGCCTGCAGAACAGTAGAACGGGCTGTATCCTGTAGAAGAATGGACAGAATTGTTGTACGAAACTTCAGCAAGATCCAGACAAGTCTTCCAGTTGGACTGAGTAGCGTTGGCAAAACAACGGAGATAACATTCTAAAGTCTGGTTAGTTCTTTCAGTAAGACCGTTGGATTGCGGGTGGTAACCAGAGCTCAATGCCCTGCGGATGCCAAGATGATCACACACTTTGCCCCAAAAATGTGAGAGGAACTGAGATCCCCGATCCAAAATGATCTTTTCAGGTAGGCCATGCAACCGGTACACATCATGCAAAAAGGCGACAGCCATCTGGGCAGCTGTGGGTATCTTGACGAAAGGAATGAAGTGGGCATACTTAGTAAAGCAATCAACCACCACCATTATGCAGGTATATCCGTCAGAGGGAGGCAGTTCAACAATGAAATCGGTGGCGATGGTGTGCTATGGATAAGGAGCTAATTCCGTAGGTACAAGTAATCCCAAAGGCCGCCTCCTGGGGACCTTGGACTGGGCGCAGACGGGACAACTTCCCACGTACCTCTCGACCTCTCCAGCCCAACCAGGCCACCAAAACTGTCAGGCTACCAGTTCTCGAGTAGCTCTAATTCCACGATGTCCTCCAATCGGTGAATCATGAAAGCCGTGCAGAATGCCATTGCGAATAGACCCCTCGGGAATGTACAACCTCTTCTTGAAAAACAGGAGACCCTCATATTCAGATACTGATTTCCGCTGAAGAAGACCCGTCCGTTCCGGATCCCGTTGGGTGGCATCGGAAATGGACTGTAAATGCGGAGAGAGCGTCAACAAGAAATGGTGTGGGGAAATCAACGGCTGACCCAGACTGGGGTTTCCATCCTCCTTCTCCAAGGATCGGGACAAGGCATCTGCCTTCAAATTAGAAGCACCAGGGACGTAGGTAACATGGAAATCATATGGAGAGAAAAAGAAGGCCCATCTGGCTTGGCGAGGCGTACGGCATTGTAGAGAACGCAAGTACTGCAGATTACGATGATCGGTACGGACCTCTACGGAGAAGCGACCTCCAAGTAAAAGATGTCTCCACTCCTCGAATGCAGTCTTTATGGCCAACAATTCCCTTTCAATAACCGCATAATTCCTCTCGCTGGGGGAAAGTTTGCGTGAAAAGTTGGCCACCGGATGTTCAATGGAAGTTCCGTGATCACATTGCAGAAGAACAGCCCCTACAGCGAAATCTGAAGCATCTTACTCCACTATGCAGGGTAATTCATCTTGAGGGTGACACAAAATAGGGGCGGTAATGAAAGCCGTCTTCAGGGAATTGAATGCCTTAGTAGTAAGAGAGTCCCACACATAAGTTATCTTGCTGCTGGTCAACCTGGTAAGTGGCGCAGTAATTTGGGAAAAGTGTGTAATAAAACGCCTATAAAAATTGGCGAAACCCAAAAAACGCTGCAGCGACTTGACGTCATGAGGCTGTTTCCAATCTTGAATCGCTTGAACCTTCTTGGGGTCCATTTGTATGCCAGTATGGTTAATCACATATCCCAAGAATTCAATACTAGATTAGTGAAAGGAACATTTTTCTGCTTTGGCAAACAATTGGTTACAAGATAAGCGACGAAGAACCTCACGTACATGTCCTACGTGTTCCTCCTCCGTACAAGAAAAGATCAGAATGTCGTCCAAATAAACCCAGACCGAAACACCTATCAGGTCACAGAAAATGTTATCCATGAACCGCTGGAAAACAGCCAGGGCGTTGCACAATCCAAAGGGCATAACCCTGTACTCATAATGCCCAAAAGGTGTTTTAAATGCAGTTTTCCATTCATCCCCGGCCTTAATTCGAACCAGATAATAGGCTCCACGTAAATCAAGCTTGGTGAAAATCCGGGCAGTGTGGAGGGTCTCCAGGATACTGCGAATCAACGGCAATTGATATCGATCCTTTGTAGTAATATTGTTCAATTGCCGGTAATCAACACAAGGTCTCAAGGTTCCTTCCTTCTTCTTAACAAAAAACAAAGGGAATCCTGCGGGTGACTTTGAAGGTGCTATGTATCCCTTACTTAAGCATTCTGACAGATAGTCCTGTAACACTTGTCTCTCGTTCTGAGTCAGGGAATACAGCTTTCCGTGTGGAATCTCAAAGCCTGGCAACAATTCAATGGCACAATCAAAAGAACGATGTGGGGGTAATGGTATGTCCCCTGGCTCAGAAAACACACGTTCAAAATCGGCTTACACTTGTGGAACATGAGAAATGGAACAAAGACCAGACCCTTTGCCAAGGGATTCCAAAGTAGTCGAAGGAGTCTGAATCTGAGCTGGCAAGCCGCAATTCTGAGAGCAAAAGGTGGAGGAAAACGTCAGAGTATGAGTCCTCCAATTGATGAATGGATTGTGATGTTGAAGCAAGGGTAATCCCAAAACCACTCTGTATGTAGGTGACTTAATGACATCCAAGGCAATATTCTCCAGGTGTTCGGCAATCCGAAGCGCCAGACCCACTGTGTGCAGACGGACGGGTCCGGAAGACAAAGGAGTCCCATCGATGACTTCCACAGCTAGGGCAGCATCTCTGGAAAGGAGCGGTATCTTGTTGACGGTAGCAAAAGCTTCATCGATGTAATTACCTGAGGCCCCACTATCCAGCAACCTGTACACTTCCAGGACCTTGTCTGGCAATTGTAGTTGAATGTTCAAGGTCAGTAAAACGGCTGGTTGCATGGAATTAAGCACTGAACAAGATGAGGAAAGGACTGAAAAAGGAATGGGACCTGTCGTTGCCCTTCCATTACACAACAGGTCCTCTAGTTTTCCGCCTTCTTTTTCTGAGGGCGCAAAGGACATGTGCCCAGGTAATGCCCAGAGGCCCCACAATAAAGGCACAGACGTAACGTCCTTCTTCGTCTCCTCTCCTCCTCCGACAAAGGACCTCTCATGGCCCCTAATTGCATCGGCTCTGTTCCAGAATCCGTGGAACCTAACGATCCGGCAGGAGCACTGGTCATTCTGGAGGTAAACCTCTGGGAATGACGTCTTTCCATTCTTCGTTCCGCTAACCTTTGGTCGATCCGGAGCACCTGTTCAATAAGGCGTTGAAGGGTCTCTGGCTCAGGGATATGAAGCAACTCATCCTTATATTCTTCTCTCAGGCCTCGGCGGAACAGAGTCTTCTGTGTGATATCTGGCCATTGTGAATCGGTTGCCAATTGACGGAAACGACTGATGTATGTTATCAAATCGATGTTTCCTTGTTTCAAATCCATCAATTGGTTCTGCGCTGCAGATGCCAGATTGGGCGTCTGAAAAACCTCCAGGAAAGCTTTCTCAAAGGCTACAAAATCGTTCAAAATGGGACTATTGGTAGCTACCAAAGGTGTTGCCCAGGCCAGAGCATTCCCAGTTAAATTTCCCAGAATGTACCCGATCTTGGCTTTGTCGTTGTTGAAATGAGTTGATCTGAAGAGAAAATGGATCCGACAATGATTACAAAATTCCGCCACTCGTCGCGGATCACCATCAAATTTAATTGGAGATGTATGTGCTAATGAACCTTCCGATTGCGGGACACTCATTGCCCCCTGTGTTACCATTTGGCGTAACGCTTGATTCTCCTGGTGTAGTGCAGTCATCTCGGCTCTGAGACTTTGTAACTCGGTTCGTATTGCTTGATCGTCCTCCATCTCCAGATCTGAAGGCAGGCGTCTCAATCTGTTATGGTGTTTATCACGAGAAATTCGAGTACCTGTTGGTTTGGTTGTAGATCTTGATGTGGCAGCCAGACTGACAACTGTTTCCAGACGGACGTATGACGCAAGGAACCGACCCTTCCACCACCCAAAATAGTACTGGGTGAAAGATGGACCGACTCCCAACGTCACGGGGTGCTCTCTCCTGATTAGCGTGACATCAGGACAGTGCAAGCACTGACAGGAGAGGCAGATGTTCTGTGTAGTTGAATGTCCGATGAGGTTGGTTGCCGGAGTGGGATGTTCAGCAGAGCAAGTCCAGGAAACAACGGAACTGATGCTGGGAATGGTCATAGATCCAACGAAGACCAAGGCAAACGTAGCTGAATAGGTATGGTCAGGCCAAGGAAGGCAGCCTGAGGAGGTTCCAAGGAGTACAGGCTGACAAGCAAGAGGGCGAGGAACTGACACAGGAACTGACACAGGAGAAGGGAGAACCAGCAGGAGAAGGGACACACAGGAGAGGGGAACCCAAGGGAGACAGCCCAAGAGCAAGAACCCAAGGGGGCTGAGGAAAAGGACCCCCTGGAGGGATAGCTAAGGCGGGAGACCAAAGGAACCCACAAGGGAGGCAGCAAGGAGGACAAGCAGGACAACAACCAGGACCCAAGCAAGAACAAGGCAGGGAACAGGAAACTGAGCAGGAACAGCTCGGAAGTCGAGCGAGCAACGCGATAAACAAACCGCGTTGAGACGCAACTAACTCTCGATCTTGACTCCTCTTATGGGCCGTCAGCAACCGAGAGGCTTGAGGCGCAAGCCGTCTCGTTGCCTGGTACTGGCGAGCCCAAAACGAGGCTTGGAACGCAAGATGCAGCAATAGCGAGGGCCCAGTCTACTGCGCATGCGCGGAGTCGGGAACATGGTCGTCCGCGCATGCGCAGAGACACACCAGCACGGACCCTCGATACTCTCCCAGTGGCAGACCCCCAGGTGCGAAAGCGCGGATAGAGCCACCAAGAGGAAGCGGAGCAGACTGGCGTAGAGGATCCCGGTCTCCAGGTAAGTGGCGTGACACAAACCATCACTAGACCATCTCAGAACATCGCCAACTCATAGTCAAACATCAATAGAACCTGGTCAACCATCCAGGTGCCATGAACAACCATTGCCAGACAATAGAGACCCATCAACTAAGGACAACGTTTGCCAGACCATGGTCAACCATGGTCAGATCATTGCCAAGTAGCGCCAACCATGGTTGAAGATTGCCAATATTGGTCCACAATTGCAAACAATGGTCAACCATCATTAGCAATGATCAACAATCATCAGCCATTAATTACCAGAGATTGGTGGTAGCTGACCAGCACCTACCCAAGCAGACTATCACTAACCATGTTCTAACCATCTCCAGACCATGGTCCACCATCGCCAGGCCATTCTTGGTATTGGCTGAACATCACCAGCCATGGCTCACCATTGCGATCAACGCTTTATCTTCAACAACTATGTCCTAATCATGGTCGACCATCACTAACCATGGCTGACAATTGCCAACAAAAGGTCAATCATTGCCACACCATGGGCAACCATTGACAGATCAGGTCAGATCAGCACCAGACCAACCATTTTTGGCCATGCTCGACCATCACCAGCCATGGCTAATGTTGGGATGCTAATGTTGGGATGCAAGACTGGCTCCCTTCTCTGGAACAGCCTCCCCTTTCCTCTCCATCTTGAGCCAGATCTCCTCAAATTCCGGAAGCAACTCAAGACTTTCCTTTTCTCCTCCTCCTTCCGCCACTCTCTCCTTTGCTAAACCACAAAGTCACTGAGATTGGTGACCACGGCCCTTATGTGTCCTTCTGGGTCCTGCCCCCCCACCCCCATCGCCTTTAGCCTCCGTCCACCCCAGCACTTGCACTTTGCACCCACTGCCCTCTGCTGTCTCACAGGGCTGCACTTATTGTTTTGGCAGTTGACCACTCTTACCAAGTAACCTTTGACAGGCACACATGTATTTATTTATTTTGTCATTTGTAAGGTGGGCCTAACCCTGAGGCATTTGGGTGCTCATTTTTAAGACTACATACAGTGTAGAAATGTGTAACTTAACCGTTGCAATGCAGTTTGGTAGTAATGTGCAATTTACCAGTTGCAATACAGTTCGGGCGTACAACACATATCAATGCAAACATGCGTAATAAGGTATAGCTTACAGTTCAATTCAGCAAGAAGCTTAAAGTTAAATGGTGATGGCAAGCATGAACATGTAAAGTGGCATGAGAGAGGATTAGATTAATTTAGGCGATCTTGTGAGAAATGAGAATAGCCAGGTTTTCAGATTATTGTGCAAGGACAAGAAGGAGGATTCAGATCTTAATGAAGATGGTAGTGTGTTCCAGTGTTTCACAGCTGTCACTGGGAAGCTGCTACCCCCTGCTTTCTGTAGTTTACTTTTAGGAATGGTGAGTAAATGCTCATAGGCTGAGCGCATAAATCTATTGGATTGTTTTTTTGCACATTTGTTGGATAAGCACTTAGGGGCTGAGTTAGAGATACATTTTTGTGTCAAGGAAAGGATTTTGATCAGGCTTCGATCTTGGTCCAGCAACGAGTGGGAATTCCTTCTCACCGTAGGAATGTGATTATTTTTTGGGATGTTCAGCGCTGCTCTTAGTGCGTTATTTTGAATCGCCCGAGGCTTATTTATGTTACGTCTATTAGTACCAGTGTAGAGGGCATTACAGAAGTTTAATCTGGATAAGATGAGACCTCTAGCCAAGGTAATGCGACTGACTGAAGACAAGAAAGGTCTGCAAGCATTGATGAGCTTAGACATGTAGGCTGCCATGGATGCCGTGGCATTGATTTGTCTGGTTAAGGTGAGAGCAGAGTCAAGGCAAATGCCCATGTTGTTTACTTCCTTGGAGACATTGATGGTGATGCCATCAATAACAAAGGATTTGAAGGAGTCATCAAGTTTGTTTAGGCAGTTTTGCGAGCAGATGAGGAGTAGTTCTGCTTTTTCATCTTTTAAACAGAGGCCATGTTGGGCCATCCAGGCCTGGATGGTTTGGTAGATTTCATTTAGTGATTTAGAGCCTTGGTGGTATGTGCCAGTTATGGGTATGAGGATTTGGGTGTCGTCTGCGTAGTTAGTGTATGTGACACCCAAGTCATCAAGAAGGTTGAAAAGTGGTTTTGTGAAAATATTGTAGAGTGTAGAGGAGAAACAGGATCCTTGCGTAACTCCTCAGGTGACAAGGGCTGGCAATGCTGCTGCAGTTGGTGAGCAGACTCTCATGGTTCTATTGGTTAAGAAGGACTGTATCCAATTTGTGGCATTAGTTGAGAAGTGGGCCGTTGAGATGAGGTGTTTGCACAGTATTTTATGGTTGACCAGGTCAAAGGCTGCTGAGAGGTTTAGCAGGAGGAGGATTGCTAAGTTGCTGCTGTCTTTAATCTCATCCATATATATTTTTAGGTCTAACAAGGCTGACTCAGTGCTGTGTCCTGAGTAGAAACCTGATTAGCGGAGGTCTAAGAGGTTGTTGGTTTCCAAGTAGTTTGGGATTTGCAGATAGGCTGCTCGGTCCAATATTTTGAGGAGGAAAGGTACTGTTGTTATGGGATGATATTTTGTAAGGATTTTTAGGTCTAATGTAGGTTTCTTCAGTAGAGGGAGAACCCATGCATCTTGGAGGTTAGTGAGGACAGTTCTTGTTTCAAAGGAGGCATTGATTAGTGTTGTGATAAAAGAGGTGAATTTGGTCACGCAAAGTAAATGAATAAGGCTGGGCACATATGACCTTGGCACCTAGAAGGATTGAGGCCTGTGGTCATTTTACACACTTCAGTTGCTGAGAATGGAGCAAAATCAAATTGCGTATTAACGTTCAGGACTGTGTATATAGGAATCAGCAGGGATTGGCATGATGATAGCTTCAACTTCTTTTGTTCAATTTTTGATTGAAGTGGGGCAATTTTGTCGAGGGTAGCTTTTTATATATTTGTGCACCATGCAATGATTTTAAGACATGATTCTTGCAGAGGCACTGGTGACTCGAGTTCGCGTAGGATAGTGAATAGCTCTTAAGTGCCAGAGATGGCTTTGGTGATTCTTTCATTGTAGGTGGAACTTTTGGTTTGGATGATGGCCTTTTTATAGTTTTTAGATGCAAGAATGAAAATGTCTTTGTTGGATTCAGTTGGGGACTTTTTTCAGTCTCAGCTGTTCTATTAGTGCTGCATAGGGTTTTAAGGTTTGGAGTGTACCATGAGTATAGGTGAGCATGCGGTTTAGCTTTGCACACGTTCAGAGGTGCTACTTTATCAATGGCAGCTAGGAGGGTTTGATTGTATAACTCTACCATAGTAGATGGGTCGTTGCCAAGGTTAATCTGATGTTCTGTGATGGGAAGCATCAGTGGTAGTAGTTTCTCTGGCGTTATGTTACTAGAGCTTCTGGATAGGGCACTTGGAGCCTGTTGGGGGGGGGGAGCATGTCTATGGTGCTGTTAATTCTGTATGGTGAATGAGATGAGGTGATGGTCTGACCATGGACATGGTGTGTGTTGAGAGGATCTTGATATTACAATAAGTTCTGCCAGCCAGTCAAGTGTTCAGCCTTTGATGTGTGTGTAATTAGTAATGCAGTGTGTGAAACCTAGCGCTTCGATGGTGTTGGCGAGGGCAGAGACATTGTCATCATTTGGATCATTGCGACCAAGGTTTAAATCGCCCATCAGAAAGATTTGAGCGAATGGTTTGGTGTTCACTGAGAGAAGTTGGGCCATGTCTTCTTCGAAGGAAAGAAGTGGACCGGGGGGTCTGTATATAAGGTGGATGGTCAGGGTGATTGAGTGGGTTAAGGACATTTTTAGGGAGAGTAATTCTCCTGAGTGGAAAGTTTGGTTAGTGATTTCCCTTATGAGGAGCAATAAATGCTACACCTCCTCCCTCCTCCTCCTTGGCACCCTGTCTATCTGACCTGAAAGTTGTGTCATTTTCAGGGATAGCGAGGGGCCAGCTGCTGCGTGAAGCCATGTTTCAGTGATGGGTATGAAGTCTAGATTGTTAGTGATGATAAGGTCAGCGATATCTAGCGCATGTTCTAGGAGTGACCTTACATTAATGAGTGCACCCTTAAGTGTGGACGCTTCCAGGTTTTTGTTGACAAAGGGAGCTGAGTTGGCCTCACTGCTTGGGGAAGGCATCAGTGTTGTTGAGTGTGAATTGGTGGATATTCGGGTGGTTGGTTTCAACGCAAATGTGGTGTGTGCATTGGAGTATTGGAGATCCGCGGCAGGGGTAGTTAGACCATTGGTAGTATTGGTATGGTTAGGTGTGGTTACTTTCAGGTTCAACCTGATAGGGATTGAGTCCAGTGTGGAGATCTTTGGATTGAGATAGGTTGCTATGAAGGGTGGTTGGTGAGATTTCCTAGTAATGGGGTGTAAGGTTCTTGAATTTAGGTGTGCTTTTCTCCATGTGATTGAAGGGGTTGTATTTTGCTGTCTTGGTGGGCCTATAACTATTCGAGACATGACTCTGAAGTTCTGTATGACCAGTGGGCATGGTTAATTAGGGCCATTGAGCATGGGATTGAATGTTGTACTCTGGGGGACCAGTGGCTTAGGTTGGCTGAGGTAGGACATACATTTCAGTTCACTGATCACTAAAGGAGGGGAAGAGTTAGTAGGGTGAGTGTGTGGCAAGAAGCGAGTAGGGGTGATGGTGTGCGAGTCTGGGAGTATGATTGCCATTTTTAAGGTTACGGTGTGTTTGTGGTTGGGCTTGTCGTATTGAAGCAGTGGGGCTAGGCAAGCTATAGGCTTCTTAAGGCCAGGTCTTGGTGATGCCTGAACGTGTTGGGTCCAGGCATGGTGATATGTTGCTGCCTTGAAGCAGCAGCTGGAATTAACATTTGAGGGTGACTAAAGAGGCGACTGTGGTATGCTGAAGTGGAGCTGATGATAGTAGTGACTTAACAGCTGCTTGAAACTTACTCCCTTGCACTTCCCTCCGTGAAACCCCTAGCACTTACCCCCCTCCTTTGTCCCTTCTCTCTCTCTTTCTCTGCACTTGCATGTTCTGAATGCTCACAAGGCCTAGTAGGGTCGCCTCTTTCTTTCTCTTTATTGTTATTATACTTGCCTCTTATTCCCATGTTCCATCCCTGTTGCCTTGTGGGTGCTGTAAAACACAATTTACTTGATGTATAAGCGTCTTACAAATGCACAATAACATATACAAACAAAAAAATGCCCCTCCCCCCCCCCAGGCGATGTAGATTGAGGAAAATAAATGAATTTCTCACAGAAGTGGACGTGTGAGATTGTAGGGGTTGGATTATGCAAAGGGTGGTTAGTGCATGGGGCATTCATTTAGTGAGTAATGGAGCTTTAAGTAGACCCAGGGATATGCTGTGTGTGGGTATTTTAGAATATAGTAAGTGATACAGATGAATAACATAACCACAAGCCCTAGCCCTGTTGCCAGAAATACTGAAGCACTGCCATATTAACGTGAGACCTAATGTCACAGGCTCCGGTGGAAGGAGGAGTACACCATGACATCCAATTCTAAATTACTTTAAAATCCCATTCCCCAGCTAGGGAGCTAAACGAGCAGGCCTTCAAGCCTGATAGATATCATATCATTGTATCATGTTTCAGACCTGCAAAAGCAGAAAGGAATGTGAATTGCCGAGCACAAGTAGGTCTGTGATTGTCTCTGAAGGACAAACCTATGGGAGCCGGGTCAGAGGTCAGGAGCTGCCACAACCTCTTAACCCAGAGTTAGGGCACTAGCACCCCCCAGGATAATGGTCATTCAATTTGAACTGCCGTATGCCCACAGACAGAATACTTAAATCCCTCACAATTTGGCTGATTAATGTGGTCCAAAAAGGCCCAGATGAAGGCTGGGGAGATAGAGCATAATGTCCTGTGATTTATACTACAAGGTTCAAAGGGTGAGACCAACAAATCTAGTTCTGCACCGGGGAGGCATGGCAGGGGCGCCTGCGTGTCTGGGATCACAAGAAGCGTTTCTTTATTCCAAAGGACCAATTTGACATCAAGAGTATCCACTGGGCTCATGTCCAACTACTAGATGCACATCACGTGATTTGACCATGGGGAGGGAAACATTCTCAACAGGCCCTCCAATCATGTACATAGACCTCAAGGTGGCGGGGCAGGGGACCACATGGAGGGGGCCTGGAATAGATTAGATGAGGCCAATCGGTCAAAGTACTATAGGGGCCTTATAGTATCTACATAGGGGGTAGCTAATGAGGGTGGGATATGAACACTATATATAGTTTGTGTCACAAGTGAGGTAAATGTACTTTAAAATGTCCTGTTTGCTTTGAACTAACAAGTGCGCTAGTTTTTTCCTCTGAGGATTGTTTTATTTTGTCTGGTTGTCTGGTGGTCTGTTCTACACTGACCATTACCAACCACATTCAAATTTACCATTCGCAATTATGGCCGACCATCAGCAACTATGGATGACAATTGCCAATCAAGATCTATTATCCTCAACCATGGTTGACAATAAACAATCTTGGCTGATCATCTCCATCCATTTACCACCATCAACAATCATGAAAAATCACTGCAAATCATAGATTAGCATTGGTGTCACCTCCCAAATCTCTTTGCCTAGGAGTAAGCATGTGCAACCAAATCAGTTGCATTTATCAACTCTAAAACCACAGTCTTTTCCAGTGCTTGCAGAACCTGCTGTGATGCTAGTGACCTAGTGACCTCGTGTCTCTGACTATGCAATACAAACCCAGGACACCTGCATATTCGAACAATCACATGTCAGGTTTTGGGCCAATGATATGTAGATTGAAGAACCAGGCAGGTTATCAAAACTAAAAATAATTACTTTATTTATTTATTGGACATTTGTAAAGCACCTATACACAAATGTTTCAATGCACCAAAAGACAAAGGGGTGGGGCGCAGAGGAGAAACAATAATAAATGTTCCTACTAGACCTTGTGATATTAGGACCATGCAAGCGCATTGACAATAGGTGCAGAGGGAGGGGACAGGACATGGTGGAAGGAATGGGCTAAGGGAAGGGGGTAGGGGAGAAGTGCAGGAGGGATGGGGCCCCAGAGACAGGGCAAGAGCTGAGGAGAGCCCAGGTGGGCAAGTGCCAGGGTGGGCAGGTTTAAGGGTCAGCTGGTGTGTGGGCAGGGCGACCAGGATCAGGCTATTCGGGGAAGGGTGCCAGAGGGCAAGTGCTGGTTAAGGGGTGCTGGGGAGGACTGGATGAGGAGGGCCTGGCTCCTGTAAGGGACCAGACACCAGTCGCAGCAGCAGGGGGATATTAGCAAGGGAGGAGGAGGAGAAAAGGAACGTTTTGAGAAGTTTCAAGAACTTAAGGTGATCTGGCTGATGTCCGAGGGGGGCAGGAAAGCTGTTCCAGAGGGAGGATCTTGCCAAAGAAAGAGATCTACCCCCACTCTCTGCTTGGAGAAACGTTTCATCTGCAGAAAATTGGAGCTAGAGTAGTGAAAGACTCTAGCAGGGAGGTATTTAGAGTGAGAAAGTTGATTGTTGCGAGACCCCAGGGCCCAGAATACCTTGTGGATGATGCAGAGGGTCTTGAATTTGATCCTTGCAGCCACCGGCAGCCAGTGGAGAGATTTTAGGGCTGGAGCGATGCAGTCCCTAGGATTTAGGTCAAGGATAAGACTTGCAGCCCTTTTCCGGATTAGTTGAAGAGGGCAAAGGGAGGAAAACAGCAGATTGAGGAAGAGGCTGCTACAGTAGTCAAGCCTAGAGAGAACCAGAGCTCTGGAGACATTGAGCCTCTGGGGAAAGGTGAGGAAAGGGATAATGCCTATGAGGTGGTGCAGCTGGTAGTTGGACTTCTTGGCAAGGTCTGAGATGTGAGGGGAGAAGGAGAGAGAGGAGGTGGAGATGACCCAAAGGTTTTTTGCCTCAAAAGAGGACAAGGGGAGGAGGCCCAAGGAGGGAGGCCAACGAGTGGTGGGGAAACAGGGAGCAGGCATCCCAATGAGAAGGATCTCAGTCTTACTGGCATTAAGGCAGAAATCATTAGCGGAACACCATGAATGAATAGCAGTCAGGAAGTCAGGTATGAGAGAGGAAGAAGAAGAAGTAGAGGAGGGAAGCTTAAAATAGAGCTGTGTGTCATCGGCATAACACTGGAAGTGAGGAAAGAAGGGGGAGATCAAGTAGTCCACAGGGCAAGATAGATATTGAAGAGCCACGGTGATAGGATAGAGCCCTGATGGACGCCACAGGTAGAGAGTGAGGAGATGGGGAGGAAAGGGCCCAATTTCACTTGTGAAGGTCGGTTAGAAAGGAAGGAGGCCAGCGGGGCCAGTGCCCAGTCCGTGATGCCCAGGGTGTCACAGAGGCGGTTTATGAGGATGA
The DNA here is from genome assembly GCF_040938575.1 of Ambystoma mexicanum. Taxonomy (NCBI): domain Eukaryota; kingdom Metazoa; phylum Chordata; class Amphibia; order Caudata; family Ambystomatidae; genus Ambystoma; species Ambystoma mexicanum. Next base: position 332,211,277 of record NC_090934.1, on the reverse strand, counting down.
CATGATTGACTGTGTCAAAGGCAGAGGAAAGATTGTGAACGATCAGAACAGAGAGAGAGTTGGAATCACGACTGGAGAGCAGGTCTTCACGGTGTTCAGGAGAGCAGTTTTCGTGCCTCTGGATGCTCTGAAACCAGACTGGTGGTTGTGGAGACAGCCAGCTGATGTGGTGTGGTGGGTCAGTTAGGAGATGACCAACTTGTCCAGGAGTTTTCCCAGGAAAGGGTGATGGAGATAGGGAGATAGCCAGGAAGGAAGGGTCAGCAGATGGCCTTTTAAGGAGAGAGTGCACAAGGGAGTGCTTGAGTGGTTGTGGGAAAGAGCAAGTGCCAAAGGAATGGTTACAGAAGTCAGCCAAGTCAGGGCCGAGAGAGGAGATGTTGTCCTTGATCGTTCTGGAAGACTAGGGGAGCACCTGTTTGGAGGATACTTTCATAGTGCGGACTACTCTAGAGACCTCATCCAGTGAAATGGGAGAGAAGGAGGAGAGAAAAGGGTCATGGGGGAGGGCCAAGGGAGGCAAACATGGAGGGGGTGGGGAGGGGAGTAGAGGAGAGTGAGGACAGGATGTCCTGAGTTTTGGTAGAGAAGTGGGAGGCCAGTGCAGTGCAGAGGGCCTTGGAGGGTAGGGGAGAAGAGGAGACTGCAGTAGGATTGGCAATTCCCTTGCAGAATTTGAAAAGTTTAGCTAGTTTGCTGAATAAACTATGACCATGTGCATACTAGGAAAACTGCCATATCAATTTTTTTAGCACTGATATGCTGATTGCACAACTTCCCAGGCTGGTTCTGCATTTATCAAGTGAGGTGCTTTGATTGCTTTGCCATACTTAAAAATACCCATCTTACTAAACTAGAGAATTTGAGAAAATACAGCACTAAGCAAGGGCAGTTTCATATAAAGCTGGTGTACTAAAAACATTACACTGAGACGTAGAGTGCTTACTCACTTTCTGCCCTGTTTCCCCAGGGCTGCCTCGCAAGGGATGCTGAGGTAGGTATCCTTTTTAACCGAAGAAGCTGTATGTGTCATCATAGTTGCACATTTTTCTGCCTACTTCTACCATAGATCCTTGGTAGTCTCCATGTGTATACTTCCCTTGTAGGGCATGTAATGTTATGTTTCTGTACACATTCTCATTTATTTAATTTGTTCCAGAACCCATGGCCTTCATTACAAGTGAGCCGGTCCAGAAGTAAGATGTCGGTAACAATGAAGGCACATTTATTAGTTCATCTTGCCAGGCCAATGGTTAGAAGCTTTGCCAACATGTTACTTAGTAGGCTTATATCAATTTTGGGCAAAGTTGAGAGTTCTTCTGTGAGTAATGTCATTGTTGGCATCTGACAGGGCATTCCTTAGGGTGGTATTAAAATCACAGCAAAGAACATTATTACAGATTTCTGCAAATATGAAAGCATTTACACCACAATAACATGACACAACAATTAGTTTGCTTTGAAGGTAGTTCAGTGTGTTGATTGACTGAAACGTGTGTGTGCGGAGGGCAGGCTTGTTTGGTTTTATTTGGGATGTCAATAGCTCAACCCTCCATTCTTCCAAGATAAAACCACTGATTGCTGTTACATTTGATAATGCTAACACATATCATTACCATGATGAGAAATGAGAGAAGAGGTAGGAAACATATGCACTAAAAGTGTCCCTAAGTTTTTACTATTATTTTAAAATAACATACGTACACTTTTCTACACCATTGTATACAATATATTACATATCTAACGGTACAAAAGCAAAACATGTGCATAATGCACAATTTAAAATCCCAAGCACATTCTTTTTATAATCTATTTAAACTGTGGTAGATACTTGTCTTGCCAAATATTGACTACAAACAAAAGTCATAAAAAATGTCAATATAGCACAAATTTTCAAAATACACTTATGCCTATTGTTCGCAAATCACAGACGTTGCACTGTTATTTCACACCCATCCAAAAAACCAACCCTGATAGATTTGGCAATGATTGTTTTCTATTCCACTGCACTGATTACTTTCCATGTATTTTTGTTTGAGACAGATGCATTACTTCTTGTAGCATTGACATGGCCAAGTAAAGTCAACTCTTTGTTCCACTTCTTCAGCTTATTTGCTTGCCACAAATCAATTTTAATATGACAAAGGGTAAGGTAATACAATGTGGAGCTTTAAGAAAATAAACCATCGTCTGAAGAGGCTAGAGGCTTACATTGCTATTCCCATCAGTGACCTCCAAGGCTAAGAATCAAAACTGCCACACACACACACCACACAAATAACAGTGCTACGAATGTGAAGGGGTTATATTGAAATCTCTCTTCCCATCTCTAATCTCAATACCAATAGTTTTGGCACACTAGCTAGCACTTCAGCCGAATCTTAAATTACACTTTTTATTACAAATAAGACATATAGCTCTTCAGACTTGCATGGATGGATATGACTGATTCTACAGTCAAGAGTTGGCTCGAACGAATGTGGTTAGATACCTTTGAAATGTTTCCATAAATGCACATGGAGGTTTCACCGAGGAATGCTGTTTTACCTGTAAAATTTGTTTAGTTTGTTTTTGACAAAGTATACATAAAACAAAAGATAATACATGTTAAAAAATAGTTCACATGTTATAAAATTATAAGCAAGGATACATCCATGTAAAAGCAATACTTAATAGATAGTACATAAATACCAAACACTTGATATAATATAGTTTAAAAAAAGGTATCTGTACTTGGGATGTATAAAGTATTTTAGTTACACTAGATAGGCTTTAAGTCAGTATGATAAAGCATTACTCTGTTTCTTGTCTATACCACCCTACTCCTGAGAACTAGATTCTCAACCATGACTACAAACGTATGATTAAGCAGCTTTCTATGCCCTTTTTTGCAGATTTTGGGAACAGTACCCTGCATCTTTTCTAGGGCCTTGATTAAAAACCAGACAAATTCACTGTGCATTATTTGGCAATACTATCTGTAAATATTATTTAGTCAAATGTGGTGCTCTCTATTAAATGATGTGGGGTTGGGTGAATGACACTTCACATTGAAGAAGCTAGTGATTAATGTTAAACAGAAAAAATAAAGTTAACACAAAATTCACCAGCACTCTTCCATAAGGAAAACGTGCTATGCTTGTAGGCTTTCATAAAAGAAAACAATGTATCCTGAATGTATGTGCTTCTGCATGTGTGCAGCCATTTACTATAAAGAAAATGGCAATGCAAAGTTATTTACAAAGTTAGAATATGTATTATAGATATCACTATATCTGTTGCTAGAACAAACCATTATGTGTATGCAATTGCTATTAAAATGCATGATGCATGCATAATACACATATTTTATTAGATCCAACAAGCATGAAGTAGTAGAAACATAAATGGTTCATCCAGATTCAGAGCATTATTAGAAATCTAAACATATCACGTCCATGTACACAATTCTTTGAAAAAGAAATAATATAACAGTTCTGTTTTGATTCCTTTTTCCTGAAGGGGAAGTCTTGTTCATAGCTGTCATATCCTTATTGTGACAAATACAATTCAATGGGCCAATAGAAGCAAGGAGGGGAGCCCTGGTGGGTGTGAGAAAGTGAAGGGAACGTGTCACAGGTTCTGTCCTATTCAAAATGCCATTGTGTGGGTGGTGTTTTCTGGGTATTTAAGCTCAAACATGTAGGGAGAAGGGATTTGTTTTGTAAAACAGAGAGTCAAGACAGCCCATCCAACATGAGAGATGTAAATTGGATACCATCTGGATGCAACTGGTTGAGAAATCTTCGTAAAAGGGTATTTTTTCTATATTGGGCTGAATGCAGAGGTCTTTCTGAAGGTAATCACAAGTGTAATTCACTAGAACATAGTTTCCACTACACTACGTAGGTAAAGCATTAAGTTAATCGGGAAGTGTGGCAAAGTATTCCGGTGTTGGTGACTGCAGTGGGAGAGCTATCCCACTTAGTTAAGACAGCTATTTTGTGCCTGCTCTCTGCTAGGGGCACTGTACCTTTAAAGAATCTATGTTAAATAGTGGCCCAGGAGCCAAGCGGGTGAAGTGTGGCAAAGTGTCCCAGTGTTTGGGTGTGTCAGGTTGGAGTAGCCCAAGGCCTGAAGGTGCTAGTGACTACTGTGGTTTTAGCCTCCTTAACATTGCTGCATCAGCTTAACCCCTGGAAATAGCAACCCACGCCCAAGTGCTATAAGCACATTATAAGCGGATATTCAAGACAGGGAGCACAATCGATTGAGAACCCCACTCGGACAGCAACAGTAAGTTAGTTGCAACTTACTGAGACTTGCGCGTAACAGTGGTTTGGTCTTTGTTGTGCTTGGACTGTCAAGAAATCAGCGTCTGCTTCACGTCCCATCAAGCGTTATGGCAGAACTACACGTTCCACAATCCCAAAACATTCGGAGCCGAAACACTTCCAGCGGATCAAACAACGTTGGGGATTGCCGTGGAGACGTTGGTTGCCTGAGCACGCTCGCGCACGATTGCGGCGTGACTACGTTTCACGCAGAGTCACGTGATTGCTTTAAATCTCCACCCGGTAGTGGGAACGCGGCTTCTGAATTTACGATTTTTGGAGCTCACCACCTTGTCCTCGCATTACCTATCTTGTACCCTGTTTTGTCCCTCGGATTGTTATTGAATATTCCCTTGAACTCGGAACGAACGACCTGGTTTCTTGTCTGACATTTCTGGATTTGGCGTATTGGATTCTTTCTGCACTTTGAACTTTGCTTTGGACTTTCTACTCGGAGAACTGTTTCTTTGGAACTTGCCATAAGGAATTGGGATTGTTATTTTTGGACCTCTATTAGGCGTCCTCGTGCCGTCGGGTATAGGTGTAGGTTGGATTGTCCTTACCCTGGAACTGGCATCATCAGACGGACTTCTAGAAAGAAAGCATTTAACCGTCCAACATCGAATCAACATCGAATCAGCTCTCCTGGTTTTCCTGGTCCTTCACGTTGCTTGGCTTGCTTTACGTGAGTACATGTTTTGGATCTACTTTATCGTCAAATATCACGTTTACTAAGTTCTGAAGTATAGAATACTCTAGGCGATTCCCCTTCCAATTAGTTCTTTGTTCTCTTGGAAGTTGCATTGTCTAGAAGTTTTACGACTTGTGGCTTTCTACTGAATCTGTTACCACCAAGCTCATTGTGGGTGGTTCTCACATATTCAGAAGCCTTATATCCATAATATGGAAACTGCCGACGATCCGTTGGCAGCTTTGGTTCAGTTGGTTGCCGGTCTACGCGCAGACATGACTGCGGCTCATGATGCCACCCAGCGCCGGATCGACGCCCTTCAGGCCGGATTGCAGGCGGGTGATGGTGCTGGTGCTATTCCTTCTGGTTCTGCCTTTGGAGCGGGCGTTCCTCGACAGGGCAATGCGCCCGTGTACATGACGGCCCAGTTTCCATTGGCCCCTCCGGAACGTTTTATGGGGGATCCTAAAACGTTCCGCACCTTCATCAATCAATGTAGACTGCATTTCTTGTGCCGTCCTACATCTTTCCCTGATGCCACTACCAAGGCGGCTTTTGTCTTGTCCTACCTTGGGGGTACCGCAGCGGTCTGGGCTAACCCATTACTGGAACAAGGGAGTCATCTTTTGTATGATTGTGATGCTCTCATATCAGCTATGTCTCGTGTCTTTGACACTCGGTATAAATCCCAAGCTTCAGATTTGGAACTGCTCTCCTTACAACAAAAGGATTTGCCCTTGCTGTCCTATCTAGCCAAGTTCAACCAATTGGTCACAGAGACGGATTGGCCTGAGGCAAAGAAAGGGGCTCTGTTCTACAAAGGGCTTTCAGACTCTCTCAAGGATGTTTTGTCCTCTGTCCCAGTGATTCCTACTGCTTTCTCAGAATTGGTAGATCTAGTCCTGCAAATAGACGCACGGAGGGCAGAACGCAAAGGGGAAAAGAGTCTGGTTCCCTATCCTACACCAGTAGCCACGGAGCAGAGTCATACTTCGCCCGAGCCTATGCAGATAGGTACTCTTAGAGCTCCACTCTCGTCTGAAGAAAGAGAGCATCGTAGAAAGAACAATTTGTGTTATTACTGCGGCTCCTCGGAACATTTCCTGAGACAGTGTTCTAAAAAACCACGAAAACAGGGAAACTCCAAAGCTCGGCAATAGAGAGAGCCCCGTTGTCGAGTCCCGCAAATACGGGCTCTAATACCATGGTTTTGTTTCCCATATCTGTTGAAGTCTGTGCCTCTTCCATGGTTTCTTGTATGGCGGATGCTATATTGGATTCAGGGGCTACTGGGAATTATGCTGACAGCCAGTTTGTTAAGAGTCTTGGTATTCCTCTTATTCCCAAGTCTTCGCCGGAACTGGTCAATGCTGTTGATGGCACAACCTTGTTATCTGGTCTGGTCACCGAACAAACGGTAGATCTCATCATGACTACTTCTTCTGGGCATACTGAGACCATAGCCTTCGACGTTATTTCAGCACCTCAGTTCAAGCTAATCCTTGGACTACCCTGGCTAAGAAGGCATAATCCGTTAGTGGATTGGGCTAAAGGGACGGTTTCTTTTTGGTCTCAATACTGTGCTAATTCTTGTGGGACAGCAGGATCCCTGTCTTCGGGACCCAGTACTCATCTCTTGGATTCCGCTCTGGTTATTGGGGCAGTCATGAATACAGTGTTACCTGGGGAGTACCGAGACTTCAAAGATGTGTTTGACAAGCGAGGTGCAGAGACCCTCCCACCACATCGTCAGTATGACTGTCCTATTGATCTGGTTCCAAATGCCGATATACCATCTGGTCGCATCTATTCATTGACCCACAAGGAGGATGTAGTGCTCAAGGAGTATCTGGACAAGTCACTGGCTTCAGGCTTCATCAGACCATCACGTTCTCCAGCGGCATCGCCTCTTTTTTTTGTTCCAAAGAAAGAAGGCAAGTTGCGCCCATGTATTGATTACCGTGCATTAAACGCTGTCACCATCCGTAATCAATATCCAATACCACTTATCTCGGTTCTTCTGGACCAGTTGGGCTCTTCTACCATCTTCACCAAACTGGATTTGCGGGGCGCTTATAATTTGGTCAGAATACGGAAGGGGGATGAGTGGAAGACGGCGTTTAAAACCAAATATGGCCTGTATGAGTACTTAGTTATGCCCTTTGGGTTGTGCAATGCACCAGCTACATTCCAGTTTTTCATTAATGATGTCTTCAGTGATTTACTCGACCAATATGTCATCGTATATCTCGATGATATCCTGATCTACTCTCCAGACTATGAGACTCATGTACAACATGTTTCTACGGTATTACAAAGGCTCAGAGACCATCATCTCTATGCTAAACTAGAAAAGTGCATTTTCCATGCCCAGCGTGTGGAATTCCTAGGATACGACATCACGAATCAGGGAGTCGGCATGAGTGATATCAAAGTAAGGGCTGTATTGGACTGGCCAGCTCCTACATCTGTTAAATCCTTGCAGTCCTTTTTAGGGTTTGCGAACTTTTACAGACGTTTTATACGCTCATTTTCTGCTATAGTGGCTCCTTTGACTGCCCTTACTAGTCCTAAGAATGGTTTCAAGTGGACGGTTGAAGCACAAGTATCCTTTGAAAGTCTCAAGACAGCGTTCACCACCGCACCAGTCCTCCAACATCCTAACCCTTCATTGCCATTCTATGTGGAGGCCGACGCTTCTGATCAAGCGGTTGGGGCAGTTTTGTCTCAGTTTTGCAAAGATACAGGTTTCCTTCATCCTGTGGCGTTTCACTCCAGGAAGCTTACCAAATATGAAGCTAACTATACCATCACCGAGCGTGAATTATTGTCCATACGTGACGCTTTTAAGGTATGGCGACATCATCTTCTGGGTACTGCTGTTCCAGTACAGGTCTACACTGATCATCGTAATCTGCTGGCCTTGCAGTCAGTGAAATGTACCACAGCCAGGCATGCCAGGTGGCACGAATTCTTTTCGCAATTCAATTTCCAGATCACATTCCGTCCTGGGGCTCTACATTCTAAGGCAGACGCTCTCTCAAGGAGGGACGGGAATGACTCATCCTCCAGGGAATTTAGTGGTCTATTATTGCCTAATCAGGTAATATGTTCTTGTACCTTGAATCCATCACTACAGGAATCCATTAGAGAATGGGTTTCGGAGAATCCTTCAGAGATTGAGAAATTGAATATGACAATAATCAACTCTTTGCCTTACGTCAAAGATCGTCTTTATCTTCCAGATGTTGATTCCAGACAAACTGCCTTACATTGGAGTCATGATTCATTGGTTTCAGCTCATTCTGGTGTACGCAAGACTGTGGAACAACTCAAGAGATGGTGCTGGTGGCCGTCAATGCAGAAGGATGTTTCGAATTATATCTCTACCTGCGCCGTTTGTGCCCAGTGTAAGTCCTCAACCACAAAACCAGTGGGTTTATTGTGTCCTCTTCCGGTTCCAAGCAAACCTTGGTCCATGGTGTCTATGGATTTCATCACAGAACTCCCGCCCATTCAGGGGTTTGACACCATATGGGTGGTCATTGATTACTTTTCCAAACTGGCTGTGTTTGTTCCTTGTCAAGGTTTGCCCACGGCTCCGGTTTTGGCGGATCTATTTCTTCGCCATGTTTTCCGTCGTTTTGGTCTTCCGGATATTGTTATATCTGACAGAGGCTCACAGTTTACCTCGCGGTTCTGGAAACATCTTACTACTTCTCTGGGTGTTGACGCAAGGTATTCTTCTGCTTATCATCCGGAAACGGACGGTCAGACGGAACGCTTGAATGCTACAATGGAGCAGTATTTACGTTGCATTACCATGCAGCTTCAAGAATCATGGTTGTCGGCGTTAGCTACTGCTGAATTTGCGTATAACAATTCAGTCCACACTTCTACTGGTGTTTCTCCTTTCTTTGCCTTGTATGGTTATCATCCCCGTTCTTTGCCATTGGATCCTCCAGTCTTCTCAGACAATCCTGCGGTACAAAACAGTCTCAGAGATATTGCTTCTCTACATCAACAGGTGCATTCCCGATTAAAGGAAGCTCAAGACCGTATTAAGGAATACGCCGATCGGCATAGGTCTCCAGCGCCCGATTACCGTCCTGGTATGTTGGTCTGGCTTTCCACCAAACATCTCCGTATTCCCATGAGGAGTTGTTTAAAACCTAAATACGTTGGTCCGTACCCTATCAAGAACATAATCAATCAGTCTGCTGTAAGACTCGAACTGCCGTATAATTGGAAGATCCATCCAGTTTTTCACGTTTCTCTTCTGAAACCCTGTTCGGAGGGAACCAGGCTCCCCGTTCGTCCACCTCCGGTCAAGGTACAGGGGGAAGAGGAGTATGAGGTGAAGGCGATTCTAGATTCTAAGGTTTCCCGAGGTGTTCGGTATTTCCTTATTGACTGGAAGGGTTATGGTCCAGAGGATCGTACCTGGGAGCCTGAGTCCAATGTACATGCTCTGATACTCTTGGCTCGTTTCCTGGCCTCTCAGGGGGTGAAGACATCTTTGGGGGAGGATACTGTCAAGAAATCAGCGTCTGCTTCACGTCCCCTCAAGCGTTATGGCAGAACTACACGTTCCACAATCCCAAAACATTCGGAGCCGAAACACTTCCAGCGGATCAAACAACGTTGGGGATTGCCGTGGAGACGTTGGTTGCCTGAGCACGCTCGCGCACGATTGCGGCGTGACTACGTTTCACGCAGAGTCACGTGATTGCTTTAAATCTCCACCCGGTAGTCGGAACGCGGCTTCTGAATTTACGATTTTTGGAGCTCACCACCTTGTCCTCGCATTACCTATCTTGTACCCTGTTTTGTCCCTCGGATTGTTATTGAATATTCCCTTGAACTCGGAACGAACGACCTGGTTTCTTGTCTGACATTTCTGGATTTGGCGTATTGGATTCTTTCTGCACTTTGAACTTTGCTTCGGACTTTCTACTCGGAGAACTGTTTCTTTGGAACTTGCCATAAGGAATTGGGATTGTTATTTTTGGACCTCTATTAGGCGTCCTCGTGCCGTCGGGTATAGGTGTAGGTTGGATTGTCCTTACCCTGGAACTGGCATCATCAGACGGACTTCTAGAAAGAAAGCATTTAACCGTCCAACATCGAATCAACATCGAATCAGCTCTCCTGGTTTTCCTGGTCCTTCACGTTGCTTGGCTTGCTTTACGTGAGTACATGTTTTGGATCTACTTTATCGTCAAATATCACGTTTACTAAGTTCTGAAGTATAGAATACTCTAGGCGATTCCCCTTCCAATTAGTTCTTTGTTCTCTTGGAAGTTGCATTGTCTAGAAGTTTTACGACTTGTGGCTTTCTACTGAATCTGTTACCACCAAGCTCATTGTGGGTGGTTCTCACATGGACTCTACTAGATAGAAGCAACACTACAGATGACAAAAATAACTTCTGCTCTATACGGGCCAATCTTGCTGTTTTCAGTGACTGCAGGTTTATTTGCTTAGCATCCTTTGAGCCGAACGTTCCATACCAGAAATTGGATCCCCTTTCTAAAAAACACACAGTGACTGTGGGGTCAGGAGTTTTTCTCATCCCTTTGAGCTGGGTGTCTGAGGGAGGTTCATACTGAGTTGGCAATGGCTCTCCGAAGCAAGTCTCGGGTGAATGATTGTGCTAACTGGAACAGTGTGAATCCCCTGTTATTTTCGAGTGATCTTCAGATGAGTGCCATTACTGATAAACACATCTTAAACTTTCCTACACAATCTCAGGATCTGTTGCCTGTACCAATGATTGCACGGCATGCTTCCATACCAGCAATGAGTAGGGAAAGAGATATGAATTCTGCTCATGTGCCAACTATGTCGAACATGACAACGACTATGTCGAACATGACAACGACATACGCTCAAGTTCTCTAGTCGGTGGAGTCCTTGGATGATTGCTTAAAAGACCTCTTATCTAGCTACTCAAAATGTGATGTGGTGACTCAAGGTACTGCCAAAATGCATGCTAAATCAGTTACCAATTCAAATCAACAGATGCAATCGCAGAGTTTGGAGGACTCTGGTATTCTTGATGAATCATTTCAAAAATATGGAACTTTCAAAGATGGCCAGATCTATGTCGACCTTTCATCTGGCTGAAACTCCTCTATTGAATTCCAGGACAAATCAAGGCATTTATTGCGTAGACACTCATAATATGACACAATTAAAGGTGGACTTCCATAACCAAACGCCTTTAGCAACTGATAACGGCTTGTTTGGGCCAGCTTCTATTTCCACTCTGGACTTGGTCTTGGAATCTTAGCTAAGACTATATGACAACATAAAGGAAATTGTTGTCGCCAATGCAGACAAGCTGGGGGTTCAGGACAAGAATATAAAGACACTTAGGATTGGGGATAAAACAGGCACTTCTTCCCATTTTATTCTCCTGTGTTAAATCCAGAGGTGATTGCAGTGACAACAGCATAATGATAGCCGACCAGAGTGTTAGTTGGCACTCTGATCAGATAGCACATGAGCAGAGCTCCAATACACCATCAGCTCTGGCTGATTTTACCTCACATAATGATCATCTTTTTATCAACTGCATTAAGATATGCCAGCCCTGCAAGCATCTGAGCATGTGCATGTTCCCTCTTCTGAAGCACAACAGTACAATGCATATCACTACTTCTTACACACTCCCGTTTCTTACAAAACCTGAAGCAGGATTCTCAAATCATTTTCTATAAGCCCTGAATTTGTAATGCATGCCATTTTGTATTCTTGCACAAATTGTAAGTGGAGGTATACCTAATGCAACATGTGCTGAACTTAAAAGCCAGGATTGGTTTATCACTTCACACCTGGCATGGCGTAACTTACAATCTCTGCAAACTACCCCACATCAGACGTGTACATAACTCAGAAGAGTCTGTGTGATAACTGGCCACCTGTATTCATTGTTTCACACATGCGAGTATCTTTGGAACTGTGCACAAGGACCTTAACATTAAATAGCAAAACCCGTTTCAACTATCCCAGTCAAAGCCGTTTGCTCACATATCAAATAGGAATATCACCGTTATTACTTTGGTGAATTTGTGTTTGTTTTATCAGCAGGTCTTTCTGCAGTAGCTCCCAGTGCTTTTCCTTTCATAGTAGAAACCTCCACGTGGGACAGAGCTCCTAATATGGATGTGCAGATTCTGTGCCCATATGCACTGTAGAAGGAACATCCAGAATCCTGCAGTCAGAAACGGTAAACACTTCCCAATAAGACGTGTTTACTCCGCTGCCCAGGCTACAGTTGCACACGCACAAGACATTGAAATGGGTGACATCATTTTATTTGATCTAATGGAGTAAACTGTGCTAAACTCCTGGTGCTGCCGAGGCACAATAGTAGCAGTATTGCTGTTAGCTTGAGAACAGCTATTTACTTTTTTCATTTGTTGATAGCGCCCAGACCCGGAGGTATCACTGCGCTAATACATACTTAGCAGCAGGCAATACAATACAATACCGTCATGGCATGACAGACGGGAACATATTTGTTAAACAGTACAGTAAAGACAAGGTAGGCTGGCTGGCTCATTTTGGATGCAGAGAGGACGCACATTCCAGAGAGTGGGGGCTATGACCGTGAATCTAGCTCCACCTGCTCTTTTTATGGTGTATCTCAGCATGGCTATGGCCATGGTTGTGGAGGACGGCAAGCATCATGATTTGGCAATTTTGGAGATGCGTTGGTTTAAGTAAGTGGGTGCAGTGTTGTGCAAGCATCAGTGAGTAATAGATAGGATTTTAAACTCGATACAGGCTTTAATGGCCACCCAGTGGACCTCCCGTCTTGCTTTTGAGATATTGTCTGTACGCTTTATACCCCAGGCAGCCCGAAAGGCATTATTTTGGATAAGTTGAAGCTTGGTTATGTTTTTGATAGAGGTGCCAGAGAGAATGGCGTTACAGTAATCCAGCTTGTTTCTAATGATAGCTCTGCCTAGTGTGAGGCAGCTGTCCAAAGACAGAAACCTACTGAGATTAATAAGCTTGGTGGGGTATGCTGCTGATGAGGCGAGGGCATCGATATGTTTATACATGGATAGCTGAGAATCTAGGTATACACCCAGAGTTTTCACATGGCTGGAGACACTGGTAATGTTTCCATCGATGGTAAAGGATGCAAAAGTCGGGTCCAGATGTTTGAGCCGATGCGGCCAACCTACATTAAGAAATTCTGTTTTATCATCATTCAAGAATAGATAGTGGTCTGCCATCCAGTCTTGAATGATGCTGTAGACTCTATTAATGTTGTCGGGGTCAGTGGCGTGGTTTCCAGTGAGTTTAAGTAGGAGGTGGGTGTCATCAGCGAAGTTGTTATAGGGGATTTCCAGGTTGTCAAGGTGGTCGAAGAGGGGCTTAGCATACATGTTGTAGAGGGTGAGTAACAGGTACGAGCCTTGCAGTACCCATATGAGAAAATGGTGGGGTCAGCTGCTTCAGAGCCAACAAAGATCCTAGAGGTGTGTTCACAGAGAATGGAGTTGACCCAGTTAGCAGCTTCTACGGAAAGGTTGAATTGAGAGGTAAGTTGCAGGCAGTGGATATTGTGGTCATCAAGATCAAAACCCACAGAGAGGTCAAGTAGGTGGAGGACGGGGAGTTCTCCAGCATCACAAATACTGTCAAGCTGGATCCTGAGGTTCAGGAGGGCAGTCTCAGTGCTGTGCGTAGGTCTAAAGCCACAATGGCACTAACCAAGCAGGTTGTTGTGGAAATCGAGATAATATTGTGACCCCAATCGCATTGTTTAAATGTATGTTGGCCTACGCCAAGCTGTCTAAAGAATATTATGAACATAGGTTCCACGGCAAGGTCTTGACCTTAATGTATCGTGAAAGCTGCCATCTTGGATTTAGCCGCCATTTTAGGTACTCTTGCCGTGTGAAAGTCACCTCGAATCACAAAATGGAGGCCGAATGACATTTCGAGTAAGACTTCGGCTATGGTGACCTCCGCACACGTGAATGAATAATATGTCCGCAGGCTACCTGTTAGGGTCATGAACTAAGACCCTGTCCTCTGTTTAACCTAGGTGTAAATATGTAACTGTATCAGCGGAACCGATCTAATATATGGAAATTGCATGTTCGACCTGGCTACGAACCCTAGCCGTTGTTCCAAGAATGGTTAACTTACAAGAGGGCTGGCCAATGCAGTACAAAATGTATAAAAGCCCGAGCATCCCGATGATCGGTCTCTCCCACTTTCAGTGCGAACCTAACGTTGAAGGTTCGCGTGTCAGTCAGAGGGCCGAATAGCTATTCGCATGTCAATTGACTTTGGTAACTTTGTAACTTTGAAATAAATAGCGCTTTGTATGTCCTTTGTAACCTGTGTTGGTGTGTTTCCTTTTGGGCTTCCCGGCCTCATATCAATTTCTCTGTTTCCACAGTTGGCGCCCGAATAGGGACCCTCAAGATTGATGCCGGATCATTGAAGGTTGACGCAGACTATCGAATTGGGATCGGACGGTGTGATTCTGCGGGCCCGACCGATCGAGACGCGATACCTCGGCAGACTGCACGATCCGATCCTTGGGCGATAGTCGTGTGGTCTGACACGGCATCTTGACGAGGGTCCAATTCCGAGGTGGGCAGATTTGCCGAAACCACCGAACGCAGGTAAAATTTGTTAGTTGAAGTCCTTTGTAAACCGTACGGTCCTCCTTAGGTTTGGTCAGGTGTAGTCGTGACCCGGCTCTTAATTTAACCCTGACAATTTGAATTTGGCGTATTGTATCTGCAGACACAATTATTGGACCAGGTAACACCAATTCTTTGAGAAATGCCTGGGAAATTGTCTAGCTGTTTTAGGGCTCTATTCCGCAGCGATCGACAATCTTTGGAATTTAGCCGTCCGGCACCACAGGAGGGGTCGCCGGCGTGTACTATGTACTGTAAGTATGGCATTGGTAGTATTGTATTTAATGACATTTGGCACAGACAGACCAGAAATGCCTCCGAATTTCAGTGGCCAATCAATGGTAGTTTTGAGATCCCCCGTATCGAATACTTAGAGTCGATCTTGCTTAAGAAAAAGGCTAGGCCAGCAGCCTTTGATGTGTTACAAAACTGGAAAAAGGAAGCATTACAGCAGCTTAAAAGTAGGGATAAACATGCACGACGTCATAAAACGAATGCCGAAAAGGCATTGTTATATGACAAGGAAAAACGATTAGATGAAACCCAGAAAATGGACAGGGCTTTCTCGCTCGGAGTCCAGAAAATTTACCCCTCTAAAGATTTCCATGTTTCCGAGGAGTTTATTGAGAAAATATTAAACGAACGGAGGCCTGATTCTTCAGCGCCACCTCCGTATGCTCCCGTTGTGGGCGCTCTTCCCATTCCTGCTATTGCTCCTATCGTTATTCCTACTCCTCCTACACAGCCTACTACCCCTAGTTCCTTAGTTGTCGCTCCTCCGTCTATTTCGTCTGTTACATTACCTCTTTCCCCTGCACCCATGTTAGGTTCACCTACACTTTCGATTCCGGGGAGTCCTGTGTTCATTAAATCAGATCCCGGTGCAGGGTCGAGAATAGTGACTCGTAGTACTGTTCCTGCAGGCAGGAAACAGGAACTATTTGCTTGGGCTAAACATTGCATGGAAAAAGGTGATCAAACTGATGTATTTTCAACATTATCTAATTTGCACGATTTTCCCGAGAAAAACGTTTTTATTGAAGGACTGGGGATTCATTTATGTGTAATGTGGGGTAGATTGCAGACTTCGGATCTCCCACAAGGGGTGAGAGATCTGAATGCCTTGGCACTCTCGAGGGATACAGAGCAGGAAGTATATGGGCATGTCGATAGGTTGTTTGAGTTTAGAAGGGATTTTGAAAGGTTACAAAACGAGGATGATGAGGACGATAGTATATATGTGCAGAAACGGGTCCTTTCGTGCCGAAGATCAGCACCTGAGGAAGTACGGATTTGTACCAGAGATGCGATTCGGTGGATCTCGGATTCATCGATACCGCCAGATGAGGTATATGACACATATAGTCAATAAACGGTAGAGATGCAAAGGAAGGTGATCCAAGTGATGGTACAGCATTTACAGGGGGAATGTATAAGGAAAAAGGTTGGTTGCCCCACAGAGTTATTAGGTATTTGTAAAAGAGCTTTTTCGCCCGACACTTCTACAGCTGCTTTAGCGCTCGATTTGGCCTTATTACTTAGTAAGCGGTCGGAGGTCCCTATATCTCAGTTGCCTATGAGAGAGGTCCCTCCGACCCTTGTCCCAAAAGTAGAAATCCCCGCCAACGCGGCGGCTGGTACTCCCGCGGTGGATATCCCTGCACATTACGTATCACAGTTTGTTCACGTCCCGTTCTCTCGACAGGAAGTGAACACGATTAGACAATCAGTCCCTGACATCAGGAAGAACCCGACAGGGTTTTACAAAGAAATAGAATCCGTTTTGCAGTCTTCTGTGTTCACCTTAAGTGACATGGATTTATTGTTTCCAGTGCTTTTACCTGTTGATGTATGGAAACAGGTACGAACAATAGATGATGTGCCGGGGTTAGGGGATACATGGGTAAATTTGACTAGAATAGATGGGGAACGACCAGCTGGTGAGAAACCACCCCAGGTAATACTCACTTTACCCGATAGAATAGTTGCCAAATTAAAAACTATAATCCCAGAAAAAAGGATTATTTGGGACAAGCTTACGGCCTGCGTCCAAGGGAAAACTGAAGGTACTACTGAATTCTTTAATAGATTCGAACAGGTGTTCTCCGACTTCAGTGGACAGGATTTAGGTACAGAGTCGGGGAAGAGGTTGTTTGTGGACAAATTTGTGCGTGGATTGTTGCCCGACATCCAGTCACAAATTATGTCCTCAGAGAGCGCTTGGCAGGCAAAATCCCAGTCAGAGGTTTAGCATATGGCTCAGTATTATGAGAATCGGGTTAATAACGAAAAAAGAGAAAATCGAAAAAAGAAGGGGTGACCTAAAGACTAAGGTATTGTTGCAGCAAATTGTCAGGCACCCCAGAGGAGGTACGACACAAACTAGAGGTCAGTACATTCCAAGAGGAAATACTCCTCTAAATTCTATCAATATTAATCAGTGTGCTTATTGCCGCCAGGAAGGTCACTGGCGAGCACAGTGCCCTGCCCTCCGTCAGAGGTCAGGAGGCACATTCGGAGGTATGGGTAGGCGACCACGGGGCCGCCCTGGAGCAGGGGGCCCTGATAGGGGTCAGCTTTTACAAGATCCACAGCAACCTTTTTCACGGGAAAATCAGACTCCGAGTATGGACTCGAGAAATATATTTGATCACCCTTCCGCCGCCTATCTTTCTGAGGAACTTCCCTTTGATGAAGTTCTGCCTTATTAGGATTGCCCGAAGCAGCGTTTGGAACCTTTACCTATTCCCGTTATTCAGAAGGGCCCCTATGTTGAATTATTGGTGGGGAATAGGAAACATCAGTTCTTGATCGACACTGGAGCACAGAAGTGCTCCATCGACCATTCTCGGGTTGCAAACATCCCCCTGTCAGGGCAAACGAATGTTTCTATAGGGTTCTCTGGTATACCAACTGTTTGTCCGGTTTCTGCACCGGTACCCGTTTCTTTGGGCCCTTTTACAGACCAGTGCCCTTTTCTTCTTACTTCAAACTGTGGAGAAAATTTGCTGGGGTTGAATTTGTTGAAGAAATTGAACGCAGTGATTCATTGTTCCCCTGACGGAATAAGATTAACAGTTTCACCACAGCAACCCTTTAACTCCCAATACTTGACCCGACCTCTACCTCCCGAATTTGACATTGTCCCAGAATGTTTGTGGGCAATAGACGACAATGATGTCGGGATATTGCACATTGACCCTGTTAAGATAGTATTGAAACATGGGGTTAAGCTACCGCGCATTCCGCAATATAAAATTTCAGTTGAGGGTGAGCGCGCTCTGAAATGCATTGTCTCCGATTTTGTACATCGTGGAGTGATCGAAGAGATTACAGGTAGCTTATGTAATAGTCCGATCTTGCCGGTATATAAGAAAGGCGACAATGCAATTCCGTACCGGTTTATAATAGATCTTCGTGCTATTAACCGGGTAGTGGCCCCACAATTTCCAATCGTGCCTGATGTAACAACAATCTTAACAATGATCCCTGCGACGGCTACGCACTTTAGTGTCGTAGATTTGAAAAACGCCTTCTTTAGTATTCCGATACACAAGGAGAGCAGGTATTTGTTCGCGTTCACCTTGGGGGGACGCTCATTTACATTCACAAGGGCACCTCAAGGGTATACTGAAAGTCCTAGTATCTATAGTAGAGCCTTAAAAGAGCAGCTCGACACCCTTGAACTGCCACCTACTTGCACGCTGCTTCAATATGTAGACGATTTGCTCCTAGCTGCAGACTCTGAGAAAGCTTGTAAAGAAGGCACTATATTGTTGCTTGTTCATTTAGCTGAACATGGTCACAAAGCTTCACTTAAGAAATTTCAATATTGTTGCCAGGAGGTTGCCTATTTAGGCTACCTCCTGTCAAAGGAGGGGAGAAGATTGACACCTGAACGAATAAAACACATTTCTGGCATGTCTGTCCCAAAAACACAGAAGGAAGTCAGAGCCCTGATAGGGATGGCGTCCTACTGTAGACTGTGGATCCCGAACTTTGCCCTAGTGGTAAAACCGATGTTGGCTTTGACGAAGAAGGGCATTTCTCTGCCACTGCCATGGGAATCGGAACATCAACGATCATTTGAGCTTCTCAAAGCCGCGCTGTGTTCAGCACCGGTTCTGGGTACACCAAATTACGATAAGGCCTTTGTGTTGTTTGTGCATGAATGTAATGGATGTGCTTTGTCTGTGTTAACGCAGGAACATGGAGGGAAGAATAGGCCGTGCGGCTATTATTCCTCCGCCCTCGATCCTGTTGCATGCGCTTTACCGCGATGTCTGCGCGCTGTTGCTGCTGCTGCTGCGTCTGTAAAACAGAGTGAGGGGATGGTCCTAGGCCACGATTTGATTCTGATGGTACCTCACTCTGTTGATATTCTATTGAATAAAACTCAAACACAACACCTTACTTCTGCCCGGTTGACCAGGTATGAATTAGTTCTATTTGCTCCTCATATCCAAATTAAAAGGTGTTGTGTTCTCAATCCGGCTGAACTTTTGCCTCTCCCGCAAACTTCTGCTTGCGGCGATGATGGATCACATGACTGCCTGTACGCCACCGAACAAGAAACAAAGGGCAGAATAGACCTTTCAGATACTCCTTTGGAGAATGCGGAAGGGGAGCTGTTTTGTGATGGCTCCTGTTTTAAACTTCCGAATGGCACATCTACAGCTGCTTATGCAGTTACTACTTTGAATAAGATTGTAGAAACTAAAAGGATTCCGCATAACTCCGCGCAGGCCGCAGAGATTATAGCGTTGACCCGTGCTTGTGAGCTCTCCCAAGGGCATAGAGTTAACATTTATACGGATAGTCAGTACGCCTTTAGGGTGGCTCACAACTTCGGAAAACTGTGGTCGGAAAGAGGGTTTCCGACCTCACATGGGACCAAGATTCAGCATGGCCCCTTAATAGTACAACTACTCTCAGCACTCTCACTCCCTGAACAACTAGCGATCATGAAATGTGCAGCACATCGGAAGGTCATAGACGATGTGGGCAAGGGAAATGCTTTTGCAGATTCGATAGCTAGACAAACAGCCACAGACCTTAGCACAGACATGTATACCTCGAGGGAAGTGAGAGATGGTTGTATAATAGATGAAGGCATTGGGTCTGTGCGAGATATTCAGACTGATGCCTCTGTTGAAGAATCTAGGAAATGGGCTGAAGGCATGGGGAAATTGGATGACGAAGGGTGTTGGGTGGACGCATCTGACGGGAAATGGTTGCTTCCTGATTCTTATGTATTAGCAATGGTCACAATGGCACACGGTCCAACACATGTGTGTGCCCAGCAAATTGCGAAGATATTACAGCAGGTTTGGGTGAATGACAAAATTTTGGAAACTGCAAAAAGATATGTTAGAAACTGTATGATTTGCCTACAACACAATGTGGGTAAAGGGACAGTGACTCCAAGGGGAAGTTTCGGGCCCCCCTCTGTCCCCTTTGAAACCATTCACCTTGATTTCATTGAAATGGAACGTTGTAATAACTTGAAATATGTTCTTGTTATCATTTGTGCTTTTAGCAAATGGGTCGAGGCTTTCCCTGTCAAAGATGCTACCGCCATGACTACAGCAAAGATCTTGGTGAAAGAATATTTTCCTCGATTTGGGCTCCCGAGGATAATCTGGTCGGATAATGGCCCACATTTCATCACAGCTGTAATATTGCAAATATGTGTTGCCTTAGGGATTGAGAAACGTTTTCATTCAGCTAGGCACCCTCAAAGTGCGGGGTTGGTAGAAAGACACAACGGTATTTTGAAAAACAAACTTGCAAAAACATGTGCCGACACTAAATTAAAATGGCCAGATGCTTTACCCATTGTATTGTTAGCTATGCGCACCACACCCCAGACTAGAACTGGGCTTTCTCCATTCGAGGTAGTAATGGGAAGGCCTGCTAATATTTGGGGTCTCCCTAAACCTAAAGCCCTGAGGGATGTGGAGAATGTATTGCTCGTAGATTATTGTAATCAATTGACTAAAAACCTGTATTTCATCTACCACCAGGTGAATGCCGCCTTACCTGTACGGTTTACGGGCCCAGGACACGATATATTGCCCGGCAGCTGGATCCTGGTAAAGGCCTACGAAAGGTCTTCCTGTCTCGCGCCTTGCTGGCGGGGACCCTACCAGGTTTTATTGGTCACCAGGACGGCAGTGCGGGTGGCAGGAAAGAAGAACTGGGTACATGCAACGCATGTGAAGAAGATCCCTCACCCGACGCCACACGTTACAGAAGAAACAGAACCCCTTGCTGATGCTACGATCTCTGATCTCGGAGTAGCAGGCAGCGCTGTGAGTGCGTCGGAGAAGTTCTCTGAGCCTGAGGAGCTCGGGGAGCCGTCCATTTTGTCTCCACACTCTCTTGATCGATCACTTCCGGAAACTCTTGTTTCAAGTTCTGCGACTTCCGTCGCCACCGACATGACGCTCCCCTCAGGGAGCGACGATACTTTGCTTTTGGATTCAGCAAACTTGGGTACCATCAGGTACAACCTTCGACCACGCGCCGCACGAGTATAGTACATCTGAAAGGAAGAAGGAGTGATCGAAATACTATTGTCTTTCCTTTTTTTGGAACAAAGGAAAAAGAGGGTTCTGTTGGCTAGGGTTGGGAAGGACTAAGAAGTCGCGCGGCCGAAGTGCCGCCAGCAACGAACATTGGGGCCGACGATCGGGATAACCATGATGCCTGCCGCCTTCACCGCTGCTCCTCGTATCGAACTATTAGATAAGGGGGTGACCGAATCGAACAATGGACAATGTGCCTGGGCCCTGAAAACGTACTGTTGTGTTCTTGTTTTGATTATTGTTAGTTTTGCAACTGCTGCCGTGGGACTTTGGTACTTTGAAGAAATTTATCCTTTGAAGCCTCTGTTACCGACCAAAATTGTACCAACTGTTTTGACTCCCTCTGTACACCTTCACACTCTGTCCCCTAGGGACTCTCGGCATAGACAGAAATATCATAATAACACTTTGATGATAGTAATGAATGCTACGCATGCTATTCTTAATAGGAGTAATTGTTGGATTTGCACTCACTTACCACAACATGGGAACAAGGGACTGGGATGGTATATACATCCCCTACCTCTAACGACTTCCTGCTATGCCTCTCTTAGAGCACTCTTCTTTGGCCGGTGGAATGATAGCATCTCAGGGAACTTCGATGGCACCAATTTGAATGAATTTGAAAAACGTGAATTGACTCCCCTGGGATGCTCGCTTTTCGCAAATAGGAGTAGACCTAATATCGCTTCTATTAGGCCGTCTGATAAACTTTCTTTTCCTTTTCAAAATCTAGTTTCTTTTAAGATGGCTCCGATAGGCAATAAGGATGCCATGCCTCCTTCTTATTCTGTAAATCACAATCCTGATTCTGTCCCTTTCTGTGTACAAAGAAATGGCACTAGGCCAATGGGAGATTTTGAGCCTTGTGTAAATATTGTAAATTTGACTGGGGAAAATAGGCCTTTGTATGTAGGGGGACCCGTTTATTTTGTTTGTGGTAGTTTAGCTTTTCCCTGGTTGCCCAAGGATTGGCAGGGGACTTGTTATTTGGGGATATTGTTACCAGGTGTGTTTATAGCCAGTACCTTAGAGGTATCTAAGGCTCGCCCGCGACGGGATAATGATGGAGATACCCCTGGACAAGTATTCGGGGATATAGCCAAATCAGTAGTCCCCTTCTGGGGACAAATAGCAAATTCAGAAAACATTAGGGGATTAGCGAGGGTATTGGAGAAAACGATCAACCGGACCACGGACATACTTTACAATATGACCTTAGAGCAAAAGGCGATAAGATTGGTAGCACTTCAAAATCGAATGGCATTAGATGTCATTTTAGCTGAACGAGGTGGAGTATGTAAATTAGTGGGGTCCGCTTGCTGTGTTTTCGTACCAGATTCTTCATCAACAATATTTAAAGCAATTCAGAATTTACACACTCTTAGTTCTGAAGTCCATATCCCTGTAGGAGACTGGAGCCTTAGTACTTGGTTTTGGGATTCTCTACGATCTTGGGGGTGGAAGGTGCTTTCTGTTATTTTAGGTATTTTAGGGACTCTGTTATTTCTTTGCTGCTGTTTTCAATGCCTCCCGAGTATATGCGGAATGATAGGGGGATGTTGTGCCCAAGTTATGAGCGCAATAGGGCGTAGAATATATACCCCGAAGACAGCATCTAAAGAATTTATGTTGCAAGAAGTTCTTATGAACAACTTTATGGCTATTGACATTTCAGACAATGATGCGGAACCTATGAATGATAATGCCTTCAAGTATTTTTAAGAGTATTAGGAAATAATGTTTTAGCACTTGGCATAGGCCAAAAGGAGGGTCTGTGGAAATCGAGATAATATTGTGACCCCAATCGCATTGTTTAAATGTATGTTGGCCTACGCCAAGCTGTCTAAAGAATATTATGAACATAGGTTCCGCGGCAAGGTCTTGACCTTAATGTATCGTGAAAGCTGCCATCTTGGATTTAGCCACCATTTTAGGTACTCTTGCCGTGTGAAAGTCACCTCGAATCACAAAATGGAGGCCGAATGACATTTCGAGTAAGACTTCGGCTATGGTGACCTCCGCACACGTGAATGAATAATATGTCCGCAGGCTACCTGTTAGGGTCATGAACTAAGACCCTGTCCTCTGTTTAACCTAGGTGTAAATATGTAACTGTATCAGCGGAACCGATCTAATATATGGAAATTGCATGTTCGACCTGGCTACGAACCCTAGCCGTTGTTCCAAGAATGGTTAACTTACAAGAGGGCTGGCCAATGCAGTACAAAATGTATAAAAGCCTGAGCATCCCGATGATCGGTCTCTCCCACTTTCAGTGCGAACCTAACGTTGAAGGTTCGCGTGTTAGTCAGAGGGCCGAATAGCTATTCGCATGTCAATTGACTTTGGTAACTTTGTAACTTTGAAATAAAGCGCTTTGTATGTCCTTTGTAACCTGTGTTGGTGTGTTTCCTTTTGGGCTTCCCAGCCTCATATCAATTTCTCTGTTTCCACATTGTGGGTCTCAAGGTGGGTTTGCAGTTGGGTGTAGGCAGTGCAATCAAGGATTTGAGGAAAGGTATAGTAGTGACGGGGCGGTAGCTGGTAGTGTGGGTGGGGTCCAGGGCGGTTTATTTGAGGAGCCGTGTAACCCAAGCTTCTTTGATGGCTTTCGGGACCGAGCATGAGGCAAAGAAGGCATTGATGAATTTAGCGATAATGGTTGCAAGGGGATCAGCGCACATCACGATAATGTGGGAAGGGCAGATATCTACTTTGCAATTGGAGGACTGAAGGCGATGGATGATGGCTTGGGCATCATCAGGTGAGATGTCAGAGAAGCAGAAGGGGAGTAAGGTGGTTGTGGTAGGGCTGACTTGGTGATGAAGAGGCATAACTTTAGTGGGAAGCATGATTTGTTTGTGGATGGTTTTGTCTCTGAGAGTGTGTGTTTTGTTAGCGAGGGCAGATTTGACAAGTGAGAACCAGACCTTGTCTTTGGGGAAGCTGTCGATTGGAGGTGCAGGGGTTTTAAGTTCCTTTATAATTTTGAAGAGTTCCCTCGTGTTTGAGCTGACATTGCTAATTCTGGTGTTATAAATGTCTGATTTAGTAGTAATGATAGCTGCTTTTTAGGTCTTAGTTGCGGAGAGGAAGGCCTCTTTGTGTGGTGTGGTGGAGTTCTTGTGAAGGGTGAGCAGTTCCTCCGTGAACCAATTGTTTTTGATAGTCTTTTTCAATAGTGTAGTTTTTAGGTGAGCATGGTGGTTAAGTGTGTGTAGCGTGGTGTTGTAGGCAGTGAGTATGATTTCAGGGTCATTGCTATTCAGAAATAAAGTGAGAGATGCATCAATAGTGGGTTTGAGAACCTCCTTAGTAAGTTTTTGGGTGTTTCTCGCTGTGATGGGGAGGTAGTTACTAGCTATGTGAGCAGTCAAGAATGTCAGAGTAAGGGAGAATTGGATAAGGGAGTAGTCGGTCCATGGAAGGGGGTCGATGGTAGTGACCATGATGGGTATGTTGGGTTTTAGGACCCATTCAAAGGGTTGGCCTTTGGTGTGGGTGGTAATGAGTTGGGTGAGGCTCATCTCTTGTAAAGTAGCGCTAAGGGCAATGGCCTTGGTGTCTGTAGTATCATTGAATCCAAGATTGAAATCGCTGAGTAGAATAAATGTGGTGTTAGGGTTGATGAGCGAAGCGTGGAGAAGCAGCATACGAATGTCTGGTGAGTTGAGGCTGTTGGGCCCTGGAAGCAGCTCATGTGGCATAAAATGGTGAGCTATAGCTTCCTACTCCATACTGAACCCCCTCTGCTGCATGAAATGTCACTGTTTGGTCCCTGGAGGAAAGAGGATGGGCCTTGCCACTCAAACCACAGGCTGCCTCTGCCACTGAGAACAGGAGGTGATATACACCTTTCCTCAGGGCAAGGTCGCTCATTTCCAGACATATCGTAGTCCCAGATCTTGTGCAAAGAAATCTCAGAAAACCCTTCAAAGATGTAAGGAAGGTGGACCATGGCCAGACCCTGACTCTACGACTGGAGGATCAATACAGGATGATAATTTCTGTGTTTGGCTGGGGGGTAATTAGGTGATTTCCCTGTCATATTTTCGTGTTTAATACAACCTAGGATGAAGTTGATCCAAGCTTTCACATGGCGTCAGGGCAGTGGACTTTTGAGATGAGATGTGATCCATTTGCATATCCCTGCAGATGTATCGATAGGATAGGACATGAGCAGTCAACGGCCACCCAAAATCTCTAAATACCCACTCAGCAAGCAGCGCTGTGCGGGCATTTATAGAGGTCACTGTGCAGACTGAGCAGCAGGGGCCGCTCTGGGACTCCCATGCCCTGTGCATGTCAGGAACCAGGATCTAATCCCTCTTTCCTGGGTCCTGTCTGTTGAGCACACAGGAGTCGGAGGCCTACGGAACAGCTGAGGAGGTGGTGGTGTCAAATGTTGATGGTGCTCGTGTGAATGACAGATATGCTACTTGGGTGCATGACTGGTGGGTGAATGTATATGAATGTGTGTGTGTGTGTATCTGTGTGTGCATGTCTATTTGTGTATGTGTTTATATATTGGTGTGTGTGTATGTGTATCTGTGTGTGTGCATCTGTGTGTATATATCTGAATCTCTGTGTGTATTCCTCTGTGTGTGAGTATCTGTGTGTGTGTGTGTGTGTGTGTTGGTCTGTGCATGTGTATGCGATGCTGGGGAGGGGCATTGGAGCATGAACACATTTTAAAGTGCATGGTATGTTTTACTGGTGTTTTTGGGCAAAGCATAGCCATCTTCAACATTATTGTGTAAAGGAAGGGCTGGGCTCGGGATAGGGTTCTACAATGGGGATGGATGGGCCCTATTGTGGCATGACATTTTGTATTTTGTGAGAAACAGGAGGGTGTTCTCACTCCTAACACCCTTGGATCCTATGTACAGGTGACCAGGGAAAGGCCATTACTTTTGGATCCTAACACTGGGGGTGGAAAAGCGAGGGAGGATCACCTGGGTGGATGGTGCTTGAGGATTGGGAGTGGGATGACCTCAGGTGAGACATAGTATACCCGTCTTTCTAATAACGACCCATCTAACACTCCCCCAACATTTATGGGTTATTTTAAGACCCTGCACCGCCGAACGCCTTCAAGGTCTTCCGACCCATGAAAAGAATCTCAGTGGCTGCCTTTGCCTGCACCTATTCTCCTCCTTCTACTCCTGCGGCTGACTCCCACCCTGACACAGCCCTCTCTAACTTTCCTCTTTCCATCTCCAACAATCTCCACATTCTTGCCCCTACCATGAAGGTCCGATTGAAACCTGCCAAAAAGTGTAACTCTTGGTACAATTCTGATCTGGCTGCACTGAAATGCAAGTGCAGAGCATCAGAACGGAAATGGGGATCTTCAAGTGCACCCTCTGACAAGCTGGCCTGCCGCCGTCTTCAAAGGCAATACAGACTCCACACCCGGTCAAAGAAAGAGTCCATATTGAAGCCCACCTTTCTGCTGCATCTAACAATACAGCCAAACTCTTCAAAGTCTGCAAGGAACTGGCCAATCCTACTGCAGCTTCATCCTCTACTGCACCCACCCAGGACCTTTGGCCCTGGCTGCACACCTCACTGCCAAAGCACAGGACATCCTGTCCTCTCTTGCCTATGCACCCACTTATGCACCAACAGCTCTTGGGTACCCTTCGGCCACCCCACCCCTCTCCTTCCCTCTCTACCCTGTCACACCTGAGGTGGTCTCTGAACAAGTCCGGTCTATGAAAGCCTCTTCCAAACAGGTGGTCTCCTGTGCTTCCGAATCCATCAAGGACAACATTGACAAGGAAACTGCTCTTCTGAACACCGTGAAGACCTGCTCTCAAATCTTGACTCTAACTCTACCCCTGTCCTCATTCTTCTTGACCTCTCTTCTCCTTTCGATATGGTAGAACAGAACATCCTGATCTCCCGTCTCTGTAATACCCTGGGCATCACAGATCAGGTCCTCAAATGGTTTTCCTCCTTTCTCTCTGAACGTCCTTCACAGGTGGAATTTGGATCATTTCTCTCCGCTATCACTCTCTCTACTTGTGGTGCCCCTCAGGGTTCTAACCAATCTCCTTGGTTCTTCAATGTCTACATGGCCCCTCTGACCCGCAGGATCTCTGCTTCCGCCTCCAATTTTCAATGTAATCCGGATGACACGCAGGTCTCTTTCAGGCTATGCTCAGCCTCCTCCTCGCTAATTCCTGACTGTCTGTCTGCAATTCAGTCTTAGTGTGCTGCGATTGATCTCTGCCTTAGAGCAAGCAAGATCATCCTAATTGGGACTACTGCTCTTGCTTTCCCACTTTCACTCTGGCTGGTCTCCCTTGGCCCTGGGCCCTCACCCACTAGTGAGGCAAAGAATCTGGGGGTCATCATCGACTACACTCTCTCCTTCTCCTCTCACATCTCAGACATCTCTAAAATGTCCCACTGCCAGCTGCACCTCCTCAGAGGAATTCTACCTTTTCTCACTTTCCCAGAGCGACTTACTGTCTCCAGAGACCTGGTTCTCTCTAGACTGGACTACTGCAATAGTCTCTTTCGCAATCTTCCTACTTCTACACTCCGACCTCTCCAACTCACCCAGAACAGAACTGCAAGATTTATCCTTGGCCTCAAGCCCAGGGACCGCATTTTTCTGATGCTGAAATACCTCCACTGGCTCCCTGTGGATGCAAAGATCAAATTCAACACACTCTGCATAGTCCACAAGGCATTCTGGAGCCAGAGCCTGCACTATCTACAACTCTCCCTCCCTAAATACTCTCCTTCTAGAGTCCTCCCCTCATCTGTGTGTGAGCCGTTTTTCCAAACAGAGATTTAGGGGGAGATCTTTATCCTCTGCTGGTGCTTCCATCTTGAACAGCCTCCCAGACTCCCTCCATCTTGAGCCTGATCTCCTTAAGTTCTGGAAACTCCTCAAGACCTTCCTCTTCTCTTTCTCTTTCTCTCTCCCTCTTCTTTGCTAACCTCCTCTCTTTTTCCTCCTACTTCTCTTCCCTAAATTCTGCTCTGTTTTGCTGACTGGTCGCCTGGTGCACCACCAGAGACTCACAGGTCCCAGGCTCCCCTGCCAATCCTTACCCTTGCTTCCAGGCCTCTGCACTCTTGGAATTCGTTCCATGAGAAGAGTGACCTCTCTGCACTTAACCAATGGCCCTGCTGGCCTGGACACACTTGTCCCCCTCCCCCTTTTTTCACTTCCTGTCTGCACACTTACATTACCAGAATGCACTAGGCCTAGTTCTTCAGGCCTAGTATGGTAGTTTTCTGCTTCTGTATGTTCTTCTCCTTCTGCCCCCCCCCCTTATCACTTCACTCTTTGTCATGCACTTGCACTATCTGAAATGTTTTTGGCCTAGTACAGTAGTATTTGGATTGTATGTTCTTCTCCCTCTCCTCTCCCCTTTCTCACCTTCCTTCTTGTCATGCACTTGTACTTGTAGTAATGCTGTCAGGCCTAGTATTCTAGTCATTGTTTGTTGATCATTTGGAAATTTCAAGGCCTAAGAATGACTCTATTCCCTTGTTCCCTTAGCGCTTTTAAGCATTTCACTTGTGTATATGCGCTTTACAAATAAACAATTTCAATTACAATTACAAACCCATTGCGTTGATATAGTGCCTACTGTGACAGACATACGAGTTTGAAGCACTACAATTGACAAATGCGGTTATTTACAGATATAAGAAGTGAAAGGAGCGCACCTGCATTCATTTGTTCCACTTCTAGTCACAGATTGTTGTATATTAAGACACACACACCAATGATGGGTGGAATACTTTAAATTGAGTTGTACAATGTTTATTTAGGTCCTATGAACAATATTCAAGAATAGCCTTCTTCAAAGATGTCAGTTTCAACACACAATTCGAAAACAAGAAACTCACTAGAGCTGAAATCAAAGCGCCTAGAGGTGCATCAGCTGATCAAGCACAAAACACGCACATGCCACGCAGTATTTTTTGTATTTTTACCCTTCCATGTTGTACATCACCATGCCACGGTGTCAGTCAAAATAGCTCTG
The DNA here is from genome assembly GCF_040938575.1 of Ambystoma mexicanum. Lineage (NCBI taxonomy): Eukaryota > Metazoa > Chordata > Amphibia > Caudata > Ambystomatidae > Ambystoma > Ambystoma mexicanum. The sequence continues at coordinate 332,181,985 of NC_090934.1, read as the reverse complement.
AAGAAATGTAAACAAATAAAAAATGGCATAAACTATAGCTGTCTTCCTTGTCTCTGAACAATACAAAAAAGGTAGCAGGCGCCCCTCTCTCAAAAGAGCACGGCATGATAACCTGTTCAATGGTTTTTCACCACTTTGAGAGTTCGCAGCCATCTGCTTTTTGCTCACTGTACCTTCACAGATGGGAAATATCCATTTGAATATCAGTCTTTGTCCCGCCCACATGGGCAGTCCAGCACCAAAATGCTATGGCAATTCCCTTCTGAACAAGCGTACCAACAGCAACTCCATACACGTGTTTCATCCTTCTTGGGCCTTATCAGTGAGGTGGAGCTGTGCCTCTCTGAGCACAGTGAGCAAGGAATTCACGTCTGGTTGCCCCCAGGTAACTTAGGGTGACCAACCCCAAGTTCCTTCCAAAAATACAAAAAAGGTAGCAGGCGCCCCTTTCTTGAAAAGAACACGGCATAATACCATGTTCAGTGGTTTTTAACCACTTTGAGAGTTCGCAGCCATTTGCTTTTTGCTCACTGTATCTTTCACAGATGGGAAATATCCATTTGCATATGAGTCTTTGTCCCACCCACATGGGCAGTCCAGCAAGAAAAGTGTTCTATAATGGCCCAATCCCATTGAAAAATGCTTTGTAAATTAGGCTCCCATGTCTGCTAACCCATCCAGCACAACTGCTGCCATCCGAGAGTTATATCGCCTTGACACTAAGTGAATATATAGAACAAATCTGCACCACCATCATAGCATGAAAACATTGCAATGCATGTCATGTCACAGCGCCTAGAAGTAGTACGCTCAGCAAATGTGTTTACTCACTCATAGCATAGCATAACCTTAGATAGCAGTATAGAAAAACACAAAATACAATACACATCACACAAACCATACATAAAATAGCACAGATATACCATAAAACAGTGAACAGCATAAAGTAATAAAACCTAGCAAACCATCATAACATAAGATCAGGTATGGTAAGCTGCGATAACACAGCACAAGGTAGATCAACACAACATAGCAGGAGCTGCATTGCAGTACATTTGGACATGTGCAAATGCATCCAGCACTAAAAGTGACTGGGCTTGTTATAAGTAGCCCTACAAATTACTCTATACCACCCCTTAGCTAGTGCTAATGCAAGTGGTCAAATTGCAAATTTGGGCTTTCACAAATATAATGTAAAATAATTTAGTAGGCAAATGTATACTTTTATTAACTATAGTTCTTTTTAAATGGATTTCAACAATACCAACAGTAGGAGTCCAATGGATTCAGCTCCCGTCCCCTACCTTCCCAGCTGCATTTTTTTACACAATATCAGCTCTTAGCCTGGGAGACGGCAACATTAATGCACACTTTGTGCAGCCAAGGTGTGCTCAAGCAGACCAGCAGACACAAGTCTACATGTCAATGAGACGAGAACACAGGATGGAACTCTCGTGCCAATTAAGGAAGGTATGGCAATGGCAACATCCAGTGCTTGTTGAACGGGACAAGGCCATGCTGAACAAATTGGTGTGCCGGCTCTCAACAGGCAGCAGGTCAGGAGAGGTCTTGTTTAAGCAAGCAGAAATTGCACACTCAACTTTCATGACCTTCCTAACGCATGCCGAGGCGCATGATTCTCCATCCGGCTATCTGGCTTCGAGTACAGTAGACTGCAGCCTCTATCATCTTAACCTCACCAAGAAATGGGTGCAGTCATTGACTCTCAGATCCTCCCTTCCAAAATCGATAGATAATCAGTGATTGGAGACTCCTTGTCTGATCCCCAGACCTTATACACCACTGAGTGTGTTTCTAGCACTTACTGAGCTTTGTCCTTAAAAGACATACAATACAAATAACATACCTATCGTCTGATGGTGAAACACAATGGCTGCCCTGGGTAAACACACACAGACTGGAGAACTACCCAAATAACACTGACATCACACAATGCACAGCCAATCATGTGCTGCTCACATCAAAAACACTCAACCAACACCCCATAATTCATATGAACATTTTGAAAGACATTTTAGACCAAAACTTAACTATTACATGAACCTGCTTATTTTAAATACAAACTATAATGAGTAACATAACTTCAAATCTGTAGTTAATATTTTTAAAAGCATCAATAAAGTCAAATAACTATTTCTTAATATTAAAATATGGCAGCCACCATTTTGGAAGCAAAAATGACTGACAAATTCACCACACAATGCAAATGAAGGCAACGAGAGCAACAATGGGTGTGGTTTGGGGTGAGATGGGTGGGAATGGGAGGAAGGAAAATCACATAGATTTCACGTAGAGATAGGCGTTAAATGGGTTTAACACATAGCCAAACAACACAAATACTTCTCAAGTTGTCCAAGTAGGCAGAAATATATCACGGTTAAATACAATCATTAGCATAACTTGTTCAGACATTAAATGGTTACATCCATGAATCATGAAGAAGCACCCAAAAAACTACCATGCAATAGGTCTAAAAGAAAAGGGAAAATTCCAATGAGTTTGAAATCCAAATTGGTAAATAAATTATTATTCTAAGGTGAGTGTCACCTTCTCCCATAAATATTACCACTTATTGCATTATGGTGGTATTCTCTCCACTAGATAATTGGCTAATCTCAGCAGTATTATGGCAATGTTATCTGAAATAGCTATTTGGTATCTCCCAGCCACGCTTTGATTGCCAATTGAGGCATCTGTCTGACACTATCATATGAGATTTTGACAGAGTATATGTGAAAGGTTTACTGAGAAGCCACCTTCAACACAGGGAGTCCGTTCCCTCCCCACTCAAGTGGCTATTCTACAAAATGTTTAACAGATTCTTTTTTAGCCCAATCTCAGACGCATATCATGCCCCTTGGATCCCTCACCCCTGAGCTAACAATAATCCAAGAACCAGGCCATTGTATGGGAAATATTTGGGTATTTATTTAAAGTAAAAGTAATAGAAACTAGGATGAGAATGTAAACAAAAAACTTTATAAGTGGCACAACACAATCAACTTCTCTCAGCATAAATAAATCACAAAAGTGAGTTAAACAGAACACAATAACAGTTGTACACTTTCTGCCAATTTCACTTCACAACATAATTGCACTGATCAATAATATAATGTCGCCCAAACATTTGGCTTAAAAAAAACACAACTTGCTTTGGTCTATGTTGGGAAGTCAGACAGAAAAATTTGAATGCTTTGGGGAATTCTGGATTTCAGACCCCCCTTACTGAAAGGCCTGTGTTGGGGAAGCTGGATAAAAAGGTTGGACTGATTTAAGAACAAAGACACTCCTCTTCCTTAAAGACATTGGGGTATGCTGGACAACAAGGATTACCCAATTAAATTATAGGCTAGAGTTTGCAGGGCACACTGAGAAGTGAGCTTTGTTAATTTCAAATTTTAACAAAACTCACCCGGTAGTATTCTGCCAAATGGGGTATTAATAAAATATATATTTTTGGTTACATAGGCTAGGGATCTACACAGTTTTGCCCATCTCTGCTCACTATAAAGAGAAAGGATTCAAGGCAAGCTGTCTCCCCCCACCTTTTGGTTTTCCAGGGCTTAGATATACTTACATAGCAAGCCTCTGTTTAAGTTTCAGGAAAGCCAGCTGCATCTCAGAACACTGTGGAATGATAGGGCAGGTCACTCCACTCTCAAAGATGGCCTCCCGCTCTCCACCATAGGAACTAGTCAGTTTTGAGTCCTTCCTAGAAATAGACAGCTACACCCAGATGCACTCTCAGCAATCTCCTCTGGTGTCTCTTTACAGCTGTCAGATGGTAAGTTTCAGTAGCCTTCCTGATGGTCTGTCTCTTCTCTCTGTCCTCCTGTCTTTCTCCTTTTTTTGTATGACTGTTTTTTGTGTGTCCTCTGTCCTAGTGCATTCCCCTTATATAGCAACAATGACATCATCAATTTTACCATTTGGGGAAGTACCCTGCAATAATCCCTTGCACTAGGATTGGACAGTTACCCACTCTCCGTGCCCCAACCCAGCCTCCATGTCAGGATTGGTTTAGGGGTCTGGAGCAACATATGACTATTCCAATTTTCATCGCCCCTTTGTTTTCCTTTCAACTTTTTGCCAAAAACTAGTTATGTATCACAGCTTCATAATTTTACTTGCAACTGCCAAACCAAACATATTTTCTGTTTTAGCTGATCAAGACGGCTGATTTTTCCACTGTTCGTATCACACTCGACCTAGTGTAAACAAATCTATGATGTCATATTCACATCGTATATAAGGCCTATTGTGAAGAAATCACCTGTCCTGAAGATGGCCATTACACCAATTTATGTATGGACACTTGAGAAAATGTCCAATCCATCACCTGGCCGAAACATGTCGACACCTTACATCTCTAACAATGTCTAACTCTAGGCATTGTATGTAATAATTTTTAGGAGTATAGGGTGTTTTGATTTATCCATTTCTTCATTTATTCTTTCCTTTGCCTTTCTCCTTTTCTTATTCTGGTGTAGTAGTTAGATAAAGCTTGTATTTGCGGCTCCTTTTGACACATTGATGTATTAATTGCTTTTTAGCCTTTTTAAAATGTATATGATTAAAATTATATTTTCTCTACTTTTTTGTGTTCTGGGCTATTTTTGCCTTTCCTTGATTTACGAATATCATGCACTGTCTGATTGTCTGTAAAATGTTTAGCTGTATGCTTCCTTGTATGTGACCATAACTGTTCAATCCTTTTCTAGAGTCGAAGTAGTGAGGGGTAATCAATTCTCAGTGCCTCTTGAGGCACCCCTTTTTTCATCACTTTGTAGATACTGCAAGGGTTGTTGAGGAGTCTCAACAATGATGTGCTCCCCTGTATAAATGGGTGGTAATTTTTCAACACTCACACCGTTGAAAGGAGTGCCTTCTTGCAGTCATTGAATTTTTCCTACACAGAGGACAAAGTCTTGCTCGCATATGAGATGACTTTGTTGAACTTGTCATGCTTTTGGTACAATACCACTGTTAGGCAAGTATCTGAGAACCCCGTCGCCAAGAAGAACTCCTTGTTCTTTATGGGGTAAGTCAAACAAGGAGCCGTGGAAAGGCTTCTTTTCAGTTGTTTAACTACCTCAGATTGATTCTGGACCCCACTCCCACTTGACTCCGGCCTTTAATAAATTGATCAAGGGTTGAGTGACATCTGCATAGTCTTCAATGAACTTTCGACTATAATATGTACCTCCAAGAATGCTTCTTAATTCTCGCAGAGTAGTAGGGTCTTTTAATTTTAATAAGGCTTCCACCTTCTTCGCCTGGGGATTAAGACTCTCAGGTGTGATTTTGTGCCCTAAAAAGTTAATTCGTGTCTTATACCACTGTGGCTTCTGAAAGGACAGTTTTGCTCTGGCCTTCTGCAACTGGAGAGATTTTTATAATTGGGTACACCCAATTTTTTGTTTTCGGGGGGTGGACTCTGCACATTATAGTGATTTTTTAAGGTTTTTTAGAATGTTATAATCTAATAATCTAATAAAATGGTATGTTTTTCTATCTTGAAAAAGATTGTATGTAGGCAACGCACTGAATCATCTATTTAATGAATAGATGCTCGGGTTGACTGATAGTTAGACACTCAGTGAGTTATACAGAGGGGTAGTCGACCTGCTCTTCTGTAATTTTGCTTCTTGAACTGGGTAAGAACATTGCAGATTTATGCTATATGTTCCTCCGCAGTTGAGCTCTTGATCAAAACATCATCCACATAGGCCAAGTTTCTCCTTTCACCCAAATCAGGCATGGCCTTATGTAGGAAGAGGTTGCACCCATTGCTGGAGTTTATGTATCCAAAGGGGGCTCGGGTACATGTGTACTGTTGCCCCTCGAAGGGAAAGGCAAGCTTGTACTGCTCTTCCCTACTCACAGGTACTGTCCAGTAACTGTTGGTCAGGTCAATGGCAGTGTACACCTTTGATCTTTGGATCGGGGCCAGCCCCTGATCGATGTAGGGAAGGGGCCATCTTGACACGTGGACACGTTTGTTAAACTCCCTCAGGTCTGCACATAGTCTCCATTGGCCGTTTGATTTGAGGATCCCCAATACCAGGTTGTTGAAGGTACTGTGGATGGGAAGAATGATCCCATGGGATTCTAAATTCTTAATAATCCCTGTGAGTGACTCCATGGATGCGAGAGGTAACCAGTATTGTTTCACAAATACAGGAGCTATGTCGGGGTCCATGGGAATTGTTGTTGAATGAATGGATTTGGGTCCACAGTCATATGAGTCCACTGAAAAGATATCTTGGAATTCCAGGAAGACCTGTTTTAGCTTTTGTCTTTGCTCCTCGGTCTCACAGGCATCAGCCAGATTGATCCTTTCCTTGACCATCTGTTAGAAGCCGGGAAAGACCTCGGGTTTGGCAATTTCAGCGGTATCCTCCAGTTGGGTGGAGAGATCTCTTTTGATGGTGTTGACCTGGACAGGGTTTACGAGTTAGTGGTCCTTGACTCTTAACACTACCTCCTCCATCCTAATGTCACAGGTAACCTCTTCCACCCTGTAGGAACAGGAAGAATACACCAGGAAATCCCCCCCATGCCTAGTAAAAAATATTTTCTGGAGGAATACCGTCGCTGATGTCGAAACAGTGGTTTGGGGTTGGTCACAATATTTCATCACCTAAACCAATAGAATAATGTTGGGCATCAACCGCCATTCCAATAAAGGTGTCTGCTCCCAAAGTGATACTTTGAGGGTCGCTGTTATCCACCAATATTCTATTTGATGATGTCGTGTTCTAGGTCTTCTAGAGATGTCAGATTTAAATATAAACCTTGCTGTTGGAGATAGGAATTTATAGTGATAGTGTCATGATTCCTGCCCCTCATGTCCCCAGCCCTCCAAGATGTCAGGCTGGAGCCAGGCCACGATCACCTACATGGCCCTCAAGGGCCTCTCCATCCCTCCAAAGACCCACTTGGAGTCAGACTTGGCGCTTGTGGCACCAGACTCACTCACTCCCATAGGATAACATTGGGGATTGGACTTGTAGTGCATTGATGGGGACAAGATGGATGCCCCCACATATTCTGGTTCCCAGAATTGCATGTGCAGTCTAGTCTTTTGGGTGTGATTCAGTCCAGAGACACCTGGGATACCCAGAGACTATTTAAGCCACGCCCAGGCTGAGAAACATGCTTTGTGTTTTCTGCACCTGCAGTGTGACACTCACCGTGTTCGGATCGGTCTCCAGTAGGCCTGCACCTTTCTTCTGCGCTCAGCTCCTGCAAGAACAAGAACACCGTTAGGAACAGCCTTACCTTGCGGCGCTTCTGCCCATCATTCATAACTTCTTCTGTTCTTCGGGCATCTTTGGCGGTGTCATTCCCATCCCGGCACACCGCTTCCTAAGGAAAAGGGAAAAGAACAGAAAAAAGGCATTAGTAAGCATTCAGCAAATCTTCGCTTATTTTTAAAGATGTACGAGCTTCAAACGCTTACCTGAATCCCAGACGCTCTGGGGGAACTCTGTCCCAGGAACTTCTCATCCATCTGCAAGAGGAAAAAGACACTCCAGGTTAGTGTGGAAACATCTAGAGGCGCAGCATACCGCGCTTACTCACCGCATTTCTTCTTCATAACCACTGAAAACGTCGAGGCACCTAAAAGACACAGAAAAAGAACCCAGTTCAATACAAATACGAAAGGGTCGCATCGCGCATCGCGCTCTCACTCACCTTCAGTGCTACTCATCTCAATAGCACATCACCATCCCCGGACGCCGGCCATCATCTAAGGAAGCAAAGGAACAAATTTAGAGAACTGTTCAAAAGACTCATTATACTTACCTGTCCGACTCTTGCCAGTGAAGTAACTAGGCAGCAACGAGCCCGCATCAATCAACGCGCCCCTGCACTGAAAGCAGGATGGAGAGCACACTTTCTAAGAAAACAAGGTGAGCTGTGGATCAAAGGGAAGGGTTGGACCCCAGGAAGAAGGGGTTCAAGCACACAGAGACAAAAGGGAGTTAAACTCTACCAATCCTGTGTTTCAGGCCCAGTCTCCAGTCAAGTAGACTCCAGGGAAGGGTTTGAGGTCGTAAGAGGTCAGAACAGGCTGAGTGACATCCCCGTGGATACCAGGTGAGCGTTACAGATATATGCATCCTAATGTTTGAGGATCTGTCCTCGCTTAATTTGGAGGGGAAGATAAAATTGTCGCACTTGTCCTGGGATGGTAACCTCTTCTCATACTTGCACTTCAACCGCATAAGGCAGCAATTGAGCTGATCGGAATGCTTTTTCTATGTTGTCAAAGCCCATTGGGTTATTCCCCAGTCGGGACCAGGCTTTATTATTAATTAGATACAAATTTATTGCGAATTGGTTGAGAATGTCACCTCCCAGATAAAAGGTGGAAGGGACTGCTCTCATGAATCAACAAATATGGTCTATACTTTTGTTGCCAATGGAAATCTTTACCATACACCTGCTAGGCAGGAGATGTTTGGAATTTGGGGATTCCAGACGTACTTCCCATTTGTCAATCAATTTAAATGTGGGAATGGTCTGATCTTTTGGGAGTTTCCAGAATAATTATTCGCTGATGAAGCTCCTTCCATTATTCAGGCATACTCTGGCAAGCACTTGTTCCACCCCCTTATTTAACTGAATGGGGAAAAACAACTGCTTGCCCTTTTTCTGAATGTGCGTCAGACTTAGAGCGGACTCTTCCTTGTCTGGTTTCATGGGACTCAAGGCTTCTTCTGATTTCGGACTGGTGTAAAAGATAAGGGTGTTCACTTCCAGTGTGGACTGCCACTTAAAACAGGGAGGAAGGTTAACTGTGAAGGTCCTACAGAGATGACTGTGATGTCTGGGACTTGCTTATTTTTTAAATGGAACTGTACATTCTCAGAGTGTTGATCAATTACGTGACAGTTACCATTAACGGTTATATAATTGCTACTCATTTTTAATTTGATGGGGCGGTTAGTCTGAGTCCACAGGACCTTGTGTACATAGTCGATCAGAGGTGATAATCTTCTCAGGAGATTGTTCTCCAGTAAACAAGGTGTGCCCTCTGGAGTCACAACGATCACCGGATGTTTCAACCAGTGCCGTCCAATTTTTATGTCCACATTCGCAGTCCCTTCGAAGGAAATATCATTCCCATTGAATTTTTGGAGTTGTGTGAGTGAAATTTGGTGGCCCTGCCCCCGTCCTGAATTTAGTTGGTCAAAGGCCATTTTTGACAGGAGGGGATGCAGTAACCACCAGAGCGGATAATTCACACTGACCTTGCACCTTAACCAGTGCATAAAATTGGCCTTCTTTCTCTTCCAAGATGCAAAGAAAGTGTGAGTTGTTTAACAACCCATTGGTCATTTTCTTAATATTGAACTCCGACACAGTGTGATCTTGGGCAGTTTTCTGTGTCAAGAGTTCGGGAATCTGTGAAAAAAACTTTGCAACTCGCAATGGGTCAACAAAACGAAGATCCAAAAGTAGAATCCTCCCAACCCCTGCATACTCTCATAAGCTGTGTACATAGACACTATTCAAAGTAGAAACTTTTTGAATAGTAGGTACATAGTATAAGACACAAGAGAATAAGTATATTGTTAATATACAAGAACAAAGACTTAATAACATCATCATTTTTTGTAGCAACTACAAAGTCCGTAAACAGCTGACATGTTTTGAGGTAAAACCCCCTTCTTCAAGAGCAATAACGGACTGGGCTCTGTGTTTGTTGCGCAACCCATACAGTGACAATATAAATTGAAGTAAGGAACCAAATCCTTGAGTGGATGGCACTATTCCACTTCTAAGATACTTTAAATCATCAATATCTCATGTTCAAAAGAGCAGTGATGCAAAGCAATGTATTCACGAAGTAGTTCACTCTCCAGTGTTCCCATAGCCACTTCACAACAGGCGAGTATTTCACCAGGACGCAGTGCCCCAATAATTGGCCAATTACAATCTCGCTTACTCCGTATCTCATACTACGGCTAAACCATCGTCCTTGGATCAATAGCAAATCCTTAGCAAGATGCTCCTGCAATCCAGCCTACGCCGTATGTCTAGATCACCATGGAGACTGGCAAAGCTTCCAGCATACATGGAACTCTCAATAGGTGTTGTTGAGAAATCCTCTTTTTCCCCAGCTCCTTGGCTGTCCCTCGTTACCTGGCAACAGTTCTCAGAACCTGTTTGGAGAAAGGACACCCCCTCCATTTAACTTCTGTTTGTTTTACATGTTTGGGGTTGAATAGTTTCTGGTTCCGGGTCAGTCTCCATACTTACCCTGTCCCACTCAGCGTCTTTTGGGACCCATTTTTCTTTGGAAGGGATTCCCCCATTTTTGATAGAGAGGTCTGCCTACATGAAATGTCCAGGGATTCTTCTCTTTCAAAGGGGATAACCCACAGTTCCTCCACAAGGTGGGTTCTTCTTTGGCTTCTCCTACTTACCCTTTGCTCTTTGAGTTTTAACATGTTGAGAGTAGAAGAGACTCTTTCAGGCTGAGATATGTTTAGGGGTTCTGTTTGGGTGAGAAAGGAAGCTTCCACAAATTAGCAAAACTGTTTCAGGATGAGGACAGGGGAAGGTAGACAATGAATTAAAGAAAGATAAATAATTGAATTAATAGTACAACAAATAATGACAGTAAAGGGAAGGGGGGACAAACCTACTATGGCTTGTGAGTGTTCAGAACGTGCAAATGTAGTGGGGTAAGGGGGAGGGATAGGTGCTGATGGTCATGGAGAAGTGTTCAGGGTAAGTGCTAAGAGAAGAATAACGTAAGTGCAACCACCCATGGGTAGGGTGAGCCCAAGTAAGTGCAGCAGAAAGACAGTGGCTGGGATGAGAGATGGGGGGGTCAAGGCCCCGAGCACACATCAGGGCCCTGCACATCTGTCACGTTGCTGTACGATTAGCTGGGAAAAGAGGAGGAGAAGGAAGAGGTAAAGAGAAAGGTCTTGAGTCTTTTACGGAACTTAAGGAGGTCATGCTCAAGATGCAGAGGTTGAGGAAGGCTGTCCAACAAGAGGAATCCAGCCGAGGAAAGTGATCACCCACCAGCTCTCTGTTTAGCAAAGCGCGCAACATGCAGGGAGTTGGTGCCAGAGGAACGGAGGAGTCTTGAAGGGGAGAATTTGGTCAGGAAGCGTTGACGATGAAGATGGTCCTCAGCCCCAGATAGCCTTGAGGATGATACAGATGGATTTGAATTTAATCCATGCTGAGACCGGGAGCCAGTCAAGGTTTTGTAGGGCAGGAGAGATGCGGTCCCTGGGCTTAAGGCCAAGGATAAGTCTTGCTGCCCTACTCTGGATTAGCTGGAGGGGTTGCAGGGTGGAGGAAGGAAGATTAAGGAGGAGGCTGCTACAATAGTGCCCCGGAGTGTACCCCGGAGAGAACCAGCGCTTGGGTAACATTGAGTCTCTGGGGGAAGGTGAGGAAAGGTAGAGTCCCTTTGAGAAGGAAGCGCTGAAAGTGGGACTTCTTGACAATGTCCTGAATATGAGAGATGAAGGAAAGGGAGGAGTCAAAGATGGCTCAGAGATTCCTAGCTTCAGTGGATGGGGGAGGAGGGGTATTGAGGAAGGCCAGAGTTCAGTGAAGAAGTATGGTGCAGGTAACCAAATAGGGAACATCTCTGTTTTGCTGGCATTGAGGCAGAGGCCATTAGCATTGCATCAGGCCTAGAGGACAGAGAGACAGTCAGGGATGAAGGAGGGTGCAGGTGCATCAGTGGGAAGTTTGAAGAAAAATTGTGTATTGTCAGCGTAGCACTGGAAGTTGGGGGAGAAGGAGGATATGAGTTGTGCCAGCAGACAAAGGTATATGTTAAAGAGCCAGGGTTACAGAATGGAGCCCTGGGGTACGCCACAGGTGTCGGAGTAAGAGGGGAGGAGAAAGGGCACAGAATGTCTTCAGAGGATTGGTCAGTTAGGAAGGAGGTAATCCAGTCCAGTGACCGTTCTGAGATGCCAAGGGTGTCATGGAGCCTTTTTATGAGGATAGAATAGTTCATGGTGTCAAATGCAGAAGAGAGATCAAGAAGGATGAGGACAGCAGGAGAGTTGGAGTCAAGAGATGCAAGCAGTTCCTCACAGGTTTTCAGAAGAGTGGTTTCCGTGCCTCTGGATGCTCGGAATCCAGACTGGTGGTCATGTAGGCTGCAAAAATGTTTGATATGAGAGTTGGGTTGGGGAGGGCCAGCTTATCAAGCAGTTTTGCTAGGAAGGGAGTGATGGAAATGGGGTAGACGTTGGCTGGGCAGGAAAGGTCTGCATAGGTTTTTAAGGAGGAGGCGGACAAGGGAGTGCTTGAGGGAAGATGGAAAAGAACCAGTAGCAAAGGAGTGGTTGCAGAGATCAGCCAAAGCAGGGGCAAGAGAGGCAATATTTTCCTTGATGGTTCTGGAGGAGCAAGGGGCCACCTGTTTGGATGAGACCTTCATGGAGTTGATAACTCTGGTGACTTCTTCAGGGGAGACAGGAGTGAAGGAGGGGAAAGAGAAAGGAGGAGGGTGAATGGTAGGGAGGGGTAGAGGGGAGAGGGAAGGGCTGGGAGAGTATGTGACAAGGCTGTTCAGTATGTCCTGGGTTTTGGGGGTGAAGTGAGAGGCGAGTGCATTGCAGAGGGCCTGGGAAGGAGTAGGGGCAGGGGATGCTGAAGATGGGTTGGCAAGTTTCCTGCAGATTTTGAAATGTTCAGCCGTGTTGTTGGATGCAATGGACACTCGTGCCTGAATGTTGGCTCTTTTTGTGGCTGGGATGGAGAGCCTGTAATGTCGCTGGGTCAGGTGGCAGGCCAATTTGTCAGAGGGTGAGCCTGAAGTGTGCCACATCTGTTCAGCAGCCCTGCACTTACGTTTTTGGTCTGCAAGATCAGAATCGTACCAGGTGTTACGCTTGGAGGCAGGTTTCAGGTAGATCCTCATGACTTGGGCAAGAATGTCAAGGATATTGGTGATGGACAGATATAGGTTGCTGAGGGCAGAATCAGCAGAAATGTCTGTGTTGGGTGGGCAAGGGGGAATGAAGGTAGAAGAGAAGGCGGCAGCTCACATTGTTTTCATCTGACTAATGTTTATGAACGAGGTTGGCAGAGCTTTATGAGGAGTTGTCACAGGGTCATAGGGACCCAGGTGGGAGGAGAGAAGAGAGTGGTCAGATCAGGAGAGAGGGGTGACCAGGGGGGAAGAGATAGTGAGGTTGGAGTGAATGATGGCATCTAGCATGTATCCAGCAGAATGGGTAGGGACAGAGGGAAGAATGGAGAGGGATAGGGACGAGCAGAGGTCAGTGAAGAGGATAGCTGCTGTGCAAGGGGAGTCTAGGTGGATATTGAAGGCACCTAGTAGTAGCAGGCTGAAGGTGGTAGAGAGTAGGGAGGAACAGAGGTCTGCCCACTCCGAAAGGAAGAGAGAAGAAGTGCCAGGGGGGCAATAGATGGTAGCAATGGTCAAGGTGGAGAAAGGAGAGATGACCAATTTGTACAGTAGGCTGTCAAAGGACGAGTAATGCTGGGTGGGTAAGATGGTAGAAGGAATCCACTCCGGGAAGATTAAGGCAACTCCACTGCCAGCACGGCTTTATATCAAAAATACATTTATTATAGGCCTTTATAACAAAACACGATTTAACCACAGTTATCAAGAAAACAATGACCACACATGCTTATTCACTATGTAACATATATACAATGTGATTAGCCTAAGGCTGATGATGGTGGAGGAAATAAGCACAACCTGCAACAGAACGGGGTCAGTTCAACACATACATAAGATTAGGAAGTCCTTCATCAACAATCCTTAATTTATGTAGTCCAGCTCTACTAAATGAGGAGCCTAGCGCTCAAAGTATAGTTGTGCGTTAACAATGCGCAGTCTTGCTTAAAACGAAAAGTGGGTTCTCTTCAGGGTACTGTAGCTGCTCAGGAAGGGGCTTGAGGCAATGAAGAATAAGTTCCTATTCCTAGAGAAGGGTCTATCCTTGTGGATAGAGTGACTTTTCGGAGTTCGAGAATAGCTGGGGAGCGCAGGCTATCCCAGCTGAGGTGAGTATCTTTTAAGAGATTCTCATGCATAAAAAGAGATGGATGTTCCAGAGGCCAGCAGTAAGTTAGGAAAGTACTCACCAACCCTTGACACAGTCAGGACCAAACTATGGCAGTCTAGCCCACTTCGCTCGTAGGTGTTAACTCTCCAGTTTCAAGATGCCCTGGCTTTCAGCGGCTACGGGACAGGACAATCGTCCATGGCGGGACAGTAGCCTTTACTTAGCTCTCAAAGAAAGGAGAAGGATAGTTCCGGTGCAGCACGTCTCAGGACACGGTAGGACAGAACTGCAGGCACTTTCAGTGATGGTCACCACATCAGTGTAAAACTCCTAAATTGAATAATTAGTAGCCAAATGATTAATTATATGTTAAAATCAGGAATAAAATTGTTGTGGCCACTTCAAGAAGGCTGTCTCAACAAAACATGTTGTCGCTAATTCTACCTGGCTATGACACCTTGAGCCTAGAACCAGGCTCTTTGATAGGTTTCAAAGGCAGATTCTTTCCAGCCATTACTTTTGAAAAACTTTACATACATTAATGATGGTATATTGAATTAATAAGTGGCAGGACACCCTGTGTTACATATACTCTAATATTTAGCCCTTAGTCCTCCCACATATGGGCTTCCCTCCAGTTACGTTTGATCACCACAGCGGTGTGACATGCGGACCTCAAATGCTTTTGGCGTGATGCACTCTCTTAAATCGCAACCCAGAAGAGGTAGGACAATTAGTTTTGGTGGGAGAGGGTCTAGGATCACAAGCTAGCGATTCCCAAAGTCTTGAGTCTCAACTCAGGATGGCGGTATTCCGGCACAATACCCTATGTTCGAGCTGGACAGTTCACTGGATAGCCCAGGAACACTTCCGAAGAGGCTCTTTGCGAGGGTAAGTAGGAGATGCTGAGAGTAGTTGCTCCCACTACTCCTAAGGGGCAAAGTGCCCATGTCAGACTTCTTGGTTCAATGAAAAAGCAGGGGTCCGACGGGAAACAGAGGGGTCAAACCTTCATAGCATGTCACCGGCGGTTCCTAAAGTCTGCTCTCTCATTCCGGATACTTGGCTCCTTATGATGTACACTCTGAACCTCAGTACATGGACCTGGAATGGATGCAAGACCCCTTCTCTTTTCCAAGATTCAATTTGCGCTCAAATTTCAGAAAGCCAATGGAAGATCTGCTCTCTTGCATGGATGCCAGACGTGGGCCAATGGTGGTCCACAGTGGTTCCAGTCATTCATGACTACCAGACATCCTGGCACCAATAGTGTGGATTGGGACCAGACAGTCCCAACCCTCTTCCTGGGCACTAGCACAGGTGACATGCAGGAGCCAACGAAAGATGCAGTTTTCGTATGAGGCTGCATGCCCAAATAAAGAATACCGGGGTCTCTCGACCTGGGGGAAGGCAAAGGGACAAAATGGTAAGTACAGAAAAAAAACACTTTGTGGCGCAGCCATTTTTGGCACTGGCCACAGTGTTGGGCCAAACGTGGTATGGTCCATAAAACGAAGTAAAAATACTTTAAAAGTAAACTGCTGCCACCAGTTCGTCCTAGGTACACCCTATACGTGGTACTGTAAGGTACTTGGCACATGGATAAAAGGTTACCAAGAAATGTCAACAAAGCCGAAGACTAAGGGAAACCTAATTTCCCAGTACTGACAGCCTGAAGGACATGTCAGTTTCCCCATAACAAATGAGCAAAAACCCAGAGGAGTGCAGCTGAAGGCTGTGCTCCACTGGAAAAAAGTCAGGTTAGGTAAGCCAAACAAAAGCAAAACGTTTTGGGGGTTCACAAATGGAGGGAAAGTTGCACCTAAGGGAAATCATACCTAACAACTCTGGTTACAGGTATCCTCTCATAAATAAATCCTTCATCACTGTTCCCCAATATTATGCAAACAAATCCCTCCAACCTTTGTTTGACAATTTGATGCTCTATTCTTACATCTGTGGATTGGCTGAGGCCTTTGGTATCGATTCTCCCTCAATCAGCCACTTCACCCTCGCCCTGTGGGGTGCCCATGGGGACTGGGCTGGATTTTCCACACGGGGGCTCCTGTCGACCATCTCACTTCATGCATGATTCACTGTTCTCCACGGGTCCCTCCACAGTCCACAGGCTTGTAGCAGGATGATTCGACAATCCGAGGTCGCTGGCCAACCAGCCTCTGCTACCATATGTAATGGAGGGGCGGAAAATCCCAGCACTTAGCGGAGCAGACGTGACGGGAAATCCCACACCCAATAACGGAAGAATCAAGGTCATTGACAAAGGCCTGTTTTATTAACAACACATATAAAACAGGTACAGCAATAAAACGCCAAAGGTCTCCATGCTCTCAAAGATTTCCGCATCAAACAACATTTTATAGCTTAGAAATATGTCATGCTTGACATTGTATCTCTAAAAATCTATAGGAAGGTGGGATTGGTTAAGGGAATTGTCTTCACATAGAGTTTATACTGGTAGTTTTTCATTGGATATAGTTAATTGGTGGCCCCACCTCGGACCATCCGTAAAGTGATAAAGTAAGAAATCCATCCTCGTGATAGTAATTTATTGGTTCTTCTCTTGTTCTGAGAACTTTTGGGGAGTTGAGGCAGATGCATATTTGCGTCTGGCGCTAATGAATGGATACTGTTCTCTATTTGTCAGTCACGTGTGAGGATACCACTTTTGGAATTATTCTGCTTAGATTTTACCATGAATTTATGGGTGCTGTTCCTCTCCTCTGTCTCTAGGGACTTAGTTGAGCTACCTTGTATGCAATTTTGAGCTTCTAATTAGCCAGCACCAGGCACTCAAAGGTTGTTAGTTCTTTTGTTAATCTGAGTGAAATATGCCTTGCTCTTGAGAATGATTATCTTCTGTCCTACAGAAGTGCTAGCCAAACCTCCCTTTCCTGCAATAACCTTGGAAGGGGTCCCTTTGGCCACTATCTGGCCTGCACAGGTCTGTGTTTCAGCTGCCTAAGCAAATAGTATCTCCCTGCAGTTTCAAAACATCTATGCATTCTCCATTCACTCTAACGTGGCTGCGCTGTCTATTTTCTCCAAAATGGCCTCTCGTTACTGTTGCACTTCTGCATTAAGCAAGCTTTATGTGTGTTCTTATGCATCTTGTGTTTCAGCGTATACATCGATTATGATGTGTTTCAAGTTTTTAATGAATGCAGATCACATTCTTTATGTCTACATGCGAGTTTGACCTAATGTTTGCATGTCTTCATGGTGAGTGTATGTCTGCCTCATGTCTCTTGTGTCTACGTGTGTCAGTCCAGCAATTATTATTATTAATATTATTAATATTATTGTTATTATTACTGATTTTATTTATTATTATTTTTATTATGTTGGTATTTATTGAGCACAGACCTAGCAACGAGAAGCAACAGAGCACGTAACAGAGTTATACAACAGTACAGAGGCATAACGGAGCGTTTTTCCGAGGTCATAATAGAACCGATATACAGCCGCGGTTAGAATACAGAGTTGCAGAGAGGAGGGGTACGGCTGTACCGGGGCAATGAGGTAACTTGTTCTTCTCATCTTTAGTTACACCAGGTTCAGTTCATCTTGAGTTTGCAGTACCATCTCTTCTTCAGTGGTCCCAGGATAAGGTTGTCATGGTTGTCTTAGTACCATCTCTCATGCTTGGGGTATTTAAGTGGAGAAGGGGCTGATGCCAACATGACTTATTCCTCTAGTTTCTACAGTGTAGAGGTGGGGAGGGACAGACGCTATGAATGATGTATTCATATGTCTCTTGATAGCTGCATGGGCTCAAGGCTCGTTTTTCATGTATGGGTCTCAAGATGTGCTATTATATTATACATTTATGATCAAAAAAGTAAATGGGAAAGTAAGATTTGGAAATTAAAGAGATCTTATTTAATCACATTCACCAAAAAAGTGCACATTGAACTTACTAGTGCCACAAATGTCTCAACCTTATACCAGCACTTTCAGTCATCACCTTTTTGCTTTTCTTTTGTTTGTTTCCCTAAATGAAAGTGCATTTGCTAAGATAATGTTATGTTATGTTATCAGAATGTATTGAGCGCATGTACACCCGGAGGCATCATAATGCTAGCCGCGTAAGAGCGAAGCCCTGAGAGAAAGGTCAAAATAGAAGGATAGCTTAAAATAGAAATGTTTTCAGCAGCTGACGGAAGATAAAATGGTCAATGGTCCCACGTAAAGCAAGGGGCAGGCTGTTCCAGGCTTTAGCAGCGGCCACCAAAAAGGCCCTCCCACCTGTACGTGAAAGTGTAATCCAGGGGATCGAGAGAGCAGGGCACGAGTAGGAACATACTGCACACATTTCTCCTGCAGATACTCAGCTCCCAGCCCATAAAAGGCGTGATGCACAATGCACATAAACTTGAAGAGGATGCAGCTCTCAACGGAGAGCAAGTGAAGCTGGACATAAAGGCTCCAAAAAGGGGACGAAGGATGGATCTAACAGCAGCATTTTGAAGTAGCTGAAGCTGGTTTATCAAATAGTGAGGCTTTGCTAGGTACAAGGAATTACAATAGTCCAGGCTGCTCAAGACCAGCGCAGCCACAACTGGGACCTGGCAATTTGCAGCAATGAAAGGAAGCACCTTTCGAAGAATACAAAGCTCAAAATGCCCGGTTCTACAGACCAACGCAACCTGCTCATCCATGGCCAGGGGCGCAGAGATTTTTACCCCCAGATTCCTGACAGAAGAACTAGGCACGGGGAAAGGACCCAAAGAAGTAGGCCAAAATTCTGCCGCCCAGAACCGGAAGGGCTACAAAGGCCCAACTACCAGGACCTCAGTCTTGCTGCCATTAAGCTTTAGCCAATTAGTTATCATCCATGCTTGCAGTTCCTCAAGGTACTTTCTCAGCCAAGCTGCTGTGTCAGCTTGGGTAAGGTCAAGATTCACCAAGACTTTAGTGTCGTCTGCGTACAAATAATAGCGAGACTCATGTGAAAGAATAAGAAGCAGGAGAGGACTAATATAAACATTAAACAAAATAGGTGAAAGTGCCGAGCCCTGAGGGACACCACAGGAAAGAAAGAGCGGACTAGAGTGAAAAGGTGGAAGACAAACTTACTGGGAACGTTCAGCCAGGAAGGCCACAAACCAGTCAAGCACTTGGCCAGACCGCCCAGCAGCAGACAGGCGGGAGATCAGGGTAGGATGGTCAATCGTGTCAAAAGCAGCTGAAAGATCCAGCAGGAGAATTGCTCTGACACCCCCCTGATCCACCAGGCGCAACAAGTCATCTAGTACTGATTTCAGAACTGATTCAGTGCCTCTACCTGGCCGGAACCCTGACTGAAACGGGTCAAAGTAAGGAGAAGATTCCAAGAAAGTGGAAAGAAAAGGGGACACCACTGCTTCCAGAACCTTCATTAGGAAAGGCAGAAGCGAGATGGGACTATAATTAGCTAACTCTTCTGGATCCAAAGAAGGCTTCTTTCATAAAGGAATTACCAATGCATGCTTAAGTGTAGGCAGAACACCCCCGTCGTGAATGAAGCATTGACTGCAGCAGTAATATGAGTAATTCAATTGACTGAGCTTTCCTTGAGAAGGGCCAGGGGTATGGCGTTGGCCAGAGATGCAGATTGTAGGTGCTGAATAGCCCCTAGTACTTCTGTTTCAGATAACATGGGAAATGTAGACCACAGGCCATGGGTGGAAAAGGGCTCAGTGGGAGCCATATCATGGGGCAACTGCAGGATCCCACTGTTTATCTCTTCATGAATAGTGGCAATTTCTGTTACAAAATATGAGGAGAGAGAGTCACACAGAGCCTGTGAAGGTGGCACTTGGGCAGATGCCTTCACTGGAGTGGATAAAGACTGGACAAGATCGAAGAGTGCCCTAGGTTTGGTAAGGGCACCCTGTACCTTGTGGGTGAAAAACATTTTTTAGCATCTATAACAGCTTTGTGATAGGCAGTAAGAGAGCGGCGGAAGATGGATTTAGCCTCAGCAATATAATTGACCCGCCATTTTTTCTCTGCCTGTCTACAGCAAAGTTTAATAGCTCTAAGTTCCTCAGAGAACCAGGGCTCAGAGAAGTGGGTTCTCTGCCTAAATAGCTTAGGTGGGGCCAGTAAGTCAGCAGTTACTTTAAATGAGGCCTCCATCGTGGCTAGGGAACAGCTGCCCACCTGGCCACAGTGATCTCAAGGAAGCAGCAAGCTCAGAGTTAGATACCCTATGCCAGCTCCGTTTGGAAATTGGGCGTTTTTGCCCTGGGGGAAGGAGGTGCATTATGAAGGATGGAGAATGGCACCAAACAACGATCAGACCATGTGACCGGACTTGACAAAGCTATAGTGATGGACGCCACCGGTGCAATAATCAGGTCCAGGATATTTCCCCGTTGATGGGTAGGTTCGGTCACCCACTACGGGATGTCCCAAGTCTGACAGAAGGGCCATAAAATGTGCCACCTGCCCCATTGTAGCGAGATTTACAGGGAGATTAAAATCACCCACAAGGAATAAATCAGGATAGTTAGTCTGAAGTTCCAACACCAGAGCTGGGAATTCTATATAGAATACGCTGTCAGCCCCAGGGGGACGATAAACCACTAGGATGGTAAGTGTTGATGAGGAGAGACAGTAATACGGGCCAGTAGGAAGTCCATTTTCAGGGAATGCTTAGGGACCGTACACATAACCTTATAGTTGGTTTCATAAATCAGTCCACCCCACCGCTAGGATGCACGCCTACTGAAACCGGCAGTTCAAACGTGTGTCCCTCGGAGCCTCCTCACTGGTTGACAGACACCACTCCAGGCAGGCACTCTTCACAGATATGGAGCATATTTTGAATGGAAGAGTATTCCACAAACATGATTCAAACACCTAGTGTTATATTCCTTGCTAGTGTTCAGTGCAGAGTACAAGTTGCATAGCAATTTGGCCTGGATTACTCTTTGCAGTTCAGGGTGACGATAGATTTTCATATGGTTATATGCGCTTGGTCCCCTTCTGTAACGGCAGGAACGAACTGAAACGTTACCCAGAGGAATTTCTAGTGGTAAACGGATGGCTCAGGCCTTTGCCTCGTTACTTTTTGGTTTGCTTAGCACAAGCACTCATGCCTCAGATTTAATAAGAGGGTGAAAATAGTGTGCCCAAATCCGTCCCTCAATGACAAAATAACAACGTCAATAGTATAGTATTACACGCACGATAGGGTGAAGCAACGATTCTGTGTTTTTAAGCCGAAGATCCAAAGGAAGTGTTACAGAGCTGCACCATAATGTTGGCTTCCTGCTGGGTGAGGTGCCGCCAAGTTCCGTGCGTGAGATTTGAACCAGTGGCCTCTTTTGGCAAGCAAGATGCAATTATGCTCTTTAATCGCGCACTAGAATGCGCACGGGCTCCAAGGATGTAATGTTCTACGAATGCAGTGGGATTTTGCGCCAGACACATGTGAGGCAAATGGACTCCAGCCCAAATGTTGCGTAGCACAGAATCTGAGCAGATTAGTAAGGTAACAAATAATGTTGGTCTAATTGAAATTATGATAATAAAAAAATACATGGCACTTTGATTGCACGTTGTACGACACAAATGCACCCCCAGGCGGCACTATGCTCCCCACAGTGTGGCAAAATGGCATCACCTTCACTTGGCCTTGCACATCAAATAGCATATTTTATTCCTTAAATAGGATAGCAGCTCTCTGCAAAAACTGTTCTCTCCTCACCGAAATGCATCTGCCCAACAAAGGACGGCTACAAATCAGTATTGTCCCCCTTAAACAAAATAATAATGATCCCCAAAAAAATCTTTATCCATTTCCTTCTACATCCATCACCTTTTGGCATAGGGTGATATAATGGGGATATAATGGGGATGTCCTCCTCCTACCCCCACCTGCGAGGCTAAGAACCTCATGGTCATCTTTGGCTCCACCCTTTCCTTCTCCGCCCACATCTCTGAGGTCTCTAAAAAGTCAAATTTCTGACTGCACCTCCTCAGAAGTACTCTGCCTTTCCTCTCCTTCCCCCAGAAAATCATGGTATCTCAAGCTCTGGTTCTCTCTAGCTTGGACTATTGTAACAGCCTCTTTCTAAATCTAACTGCCTCTACTCTCTGCCCTCTGAAACTAATCCAGAACAGGACTGCGAGACTTGTCCTTGGCCTCAAGCCCTGGGATCGTATCTCTCCACCTCTGAAATCTCTCCACTGGCTCCCAGTGGATGCAAGGATTAAATTCAAAAGCCTCTGTCCACAAGGCTTTCTGCGGCCTGGGTCCAAAATACCTTCAGCTATCCCTCCGGAAATACCTCCCCTCTCAAGCTCTTCGCTCCTCTATCTCCAACTCACTCAGGGTCAGTCGTTTTTCTAAGAAACAAGCTGGGGGTAGATCTCTGTCTTCGGCTGGGGCCTCCCTCTGGAACAGCCTCCCTGCCACTCTAAAACTTGAGGAGAACCATCTCCGGTTCCCGAAGCACCTCAAGACCTTCCACTTTTCTTCTGCCCTTCGCTCCCCCTCTCCCCTGCTGATCGGTTCTCTCTTGGCACCGTGCACCTGGCCACCCTCTGTCTTTTGGGCCCAGGTAGCTGCTCATCCTGCCACCCCCCGCACTGCCTCCGGGCCACCCCTTGCACTGGGGTCTGTATCTGTACCCATACAGCCCCCCCTTTTTCTTCCTGCACTTATCAGTCCTACCCTGTCTGCTGCCTTAAACCTAGCACTTGCAAATTGATGGCTGCATTACCACTGTTTGTTTCCTTTATTATTTATTTATTGTTATTTATCTGTTTCTCCTCTGCTTCGCACTTTCCAACTCTCCCCCCTTCCATGCACATTTCCCCTCCACCCTCTCCCATGCACTTGTGCGTTCTCAATGTCACTGGGCCTAGTAAGATCGCTGTTTTGTTCTCCCCTGTTCCCTTCCCTTGCCTTGTCGCGCTCTGAAACACTTGTGTACGAGCGCAATAGAAATAAAATATCAATCAATCAATCAATGTAGGCCAGAGAGGGATATCTTGGGATCTTGACTACGGAATCGTGGTATACTACCTAATGGCAGATAAGTGTGCACTCTAGGTTGCAATTCTGTCCCTTCCACTTTCCTCACTGGATTAGCCCATTGTCATCATGAATGGCACCTGGGATTTTGCGGGATCATGTGCACTCCACAGGGAAGGGATTTTAGGTGAAATAAGATTGCACAAGCTGGGTACATGCAGTCTCTCCACATGCCGTTTGCCCAGCCATACGCAAGCAGTATGCCTATGGGTGTGGATGGGGTGCCACCACCATGTCCACCGGGATGCCACACCGTGTTGCAACATCGGGCAGGACACATGCTGCCACAATGACTACTGGTGGTGCATACAGCAACACACCACCAGAGTGGTCAAGGGAGTGGAAACGTGACTTGAGCACTCTGAATGTGCGCTCCACTATGTCCTGAGTTGCAATATGGACACTGTTGTACCTTACCTGAGCAGGTGTGTTGGGGTTGCATATGGGCATCATGTATGTGCTCAGAGGGTAGGCACTGTCCTGTGTAGAGGTGATAATGGTTGCCATTGTCATTTGTTGACAGTGTCTATTGGTCTGTGTGCAACATGCATGCCTGTGCATCGCCCTTCATACTCACCAATGAGCCATGTGTTGCCATGCTTCCCAGATTCCACGGCCCAGTGTAGCGGGGACATCCTGTGGGATGTATTTACCCATGCATCCAAGCCCTACCTCAAAACTGTGCAGTATTGACATGGAAAACATCATGATGGCCAGAGCTTCCCAGAAAATGCACAGGGAAATGCATGAAGAATAGGCTGCCACTCATTTTTGCCGATGTTATGTGCACAGAAGGACACTGCCTAAAACCACCATTGGACTACCCACACAGTAGTCTGAAACCATTGGGAATGGCAATGCTGATTGCCAAAAGCAAGCCCATAACTGTTGGGAATTCATTTTCTTAAATCCCAAAAAGGGGTGCAGTACCAGAACTCACCACTATCCAAAAGCCGGCGTTTTAAAACACCAGATTTTACTTTTTGTATAAAACTGAATAAATGAACCCAAAGCAAGCCAAAGAAAGACTTACTGAGAGGTGGATCCAATGTAAAGTTATATTCTGAAGTGACTTGAAGGTTTATAACAAGACTGGCTGAGCTGTGGATTTCAGCAGTTTAAGTAAATTTGGACTGAAAGACACTAAAAATCTAAATGTTTAAAAGAAATGAGTGACCTATTTCTGAGTGTCACATGGGTTGCAATTGTTTAAATGTCATAGTTTTAAACTTAGAATCAGCATTCTAGCTGCATATGTAAACATTGTCTTGACTTAAACTGGGTAACAAAAAGTGACATTTTATCTGAAACCTGGCTTAAGGAACTGAATTCTGCCTGGCAACTACCCCCATCAGGAGTGAAACTTGAGTCACAGCTGTGTTCCCAGGCCTATCTGCCTTTTGCTGGCCACACTAAGGATATGCCATCTCTCTGATAATACAGGAGCTCTGAACAAAGCCCTGTCCTGACTCAGGCAAATGCTTTATTGGCGGGAGTCGTAAATGGAGCTTCCTCCTGGAAGGACAGGGGAGGAGCACTGCCTGTGAGAGCAAGCTGGCTTGGCAGAACTGGAAAAACCAGAAATTCAACCTTGTGCTGGGGGGAAACCACACCCCTTTGGGGCCAGAACATAACTCTAAAAAGATGAATAACTCATAGTACGGACTTGTGAAAATTATTTAAATGACACCATAATTCTTGTGATTTTTCTGCCCACATTTTAAGACGTGTTAGGACCCGGTGGTATGTTCAGGGGGGTTTTAGCGGAAAAGAGGATATTACTCAAAATGTGTGCATGTGAAAAATCTGACACTTCATCAACTAATGCCCATACTCCTTGCGCACATGTGTGTAAATTTGGGTTAATGTCCGACATTGCAAAATCAGTTAAAAAGTGAAATATGTGCCATTTCTGAATGCAAGCCCCCAGGAAGAGCAGAGTTTGAACAGGGGATACCTCCGGTGATATGTGAAGGGTGCATGTAATTTTAAACAAATGTGTACCTGTGCAAATATGTTTTTTGAGCAAATATAGATTGTGTGTAAAGTTGACAGGGGTGGTTTCTCTGTATCATAAACAGACCTCATCATGATGACGCTTCATTTCATTCCCCCAATCAAGTGGAAGCGGATGAAGTGGCCAATGACAAGTGGAGAGGGGCTGGCTAGTGATGCTGCTCACACACACCCATTTTCAAAACACATAAAAGCAGACAGACAGGACAGATGGGGACCTTCAAATCCATTTGCAGCTGGAAGCTCTGCCGGGAAAATCCATACTTTACCTCCATCAACCTTCAGAGAGCTAACATAGAGACTTCCATCTATCCACCAGCAGAGCAGACCCAGACCAGACCGCTGTTTGCAGAACCAGAGAGAGCTGACCCAGATCACTGTGAAGTGCAGAGACCAGAGTCCAGTCTAAAACCTGACCAGATCCGTGGCGAGGCCCATTTAATTCAAGAATATAGTGTGAGTACCTAGCAAACTGTGCAGAACCAATCTCTTAGTTAAAATAATATAATTCAATCTATTTTAATCTAAGTAGAACTGTCTCCTAACTGTCACCTGTCACTTGTAAAGCTGTCACCTGTCATTTTCTAGTTGCAAGCTGCACTTGTCTCCGTAACCGTTTGTGCTAGAGACTTGCAGTAACTTTCATCTGGAAGCTGAGATCCTAGGCTGTCCTAAGACCCCAAAACGATATTGATAGTCCTTGTAGTTCCTCTGTAATCGTGCCCGGCGCACTCGCGAATTTTACCGTGATTTGCAAATTTCTCCACGTGTAAAAATCTGCTGCTGCTTGCCTTCCGTTGCAAAAATTCGTTTGCAACCTGACAACCATTATAGAGCATTGCTAAAGTGATCCTGAACTTATTCAAAGCATATACCACTCACCCTAAACCTCTAGAGGGAATTAAAAGCATTTTAGCATATTTTTCACTTCATTGCCAGCACATATAAAAGCATTTTGGGCCTGTGTTTCTAACTAAGCTTGCTGGGGTGAACTGAATTACATTTGATTGCATTTCTGAGAACTGTGTGCTTTCCTTCCATTTCCTTGCATTGCATAAAGGGGGGAGGGGATTGCCAGAGAAAAGTGATTACATTGTTTTGTTGAACGCATATTGAGTATTTTCTGTATTGCATTTTCATTCCACCTTGCCTCCATTTGAAACCATAAAGTCTTGTTGCTATCTTATCCATCCTATAACCACTCATCATTGATTATAAAGAAGTGTGCTAGTGCCAGACTATCCATTATTGATTACTGCTCAGATTCAGTGTGATATTCAATTATTAAATTATTATAAAGTGTGATATATATATCTATTGTTTAACATATCAAATAAACCTTTTAACTTGCAAAACAGAACTACTTCTTGGCTCAGTGGGGTCAGGGGGATTCCAAGGGAGGGGTGTTATATAGGGGTAGTCATCCAGAACGCATGAACTGGACATAAAGATATATCAATAAGGGTTTCAATTTAGTATCCCAGACTAGGCATTGACTTAGCTGTAGTGTTGAATTGAATCCTCTTACAAATTGGGGGCTCGTGCCGGACGTTTGGGTTAGATCTATCACTTGTGCAGATTAATACAGCGTGCCAGCTGACCAGATACACATATCCGGTCGGATCACACGCTGTGTTACGCTGTAAAGCACTCCTCAAAAGACTGCTCTAAGAAAAAGGTCTGTTTTGCAAAAATAAAATACTAATTTCTGTAAGTCAGGACAGAGACCAATCCCTAGAATGACGACCTTAGTAGACATGAAAATAGCCAGAGAGCACTTCTTACATAAGTTATTTGTGAGAGGTGAGTGGACTCACCAGGACCGCATGGTCTGGTTGCAGGCCATCACGCAACAGGTCACTGAAACAGGGTCAGATATATGGGGAGATCAGGGTCCCCTACATGTGGCCCTGAGTGAACTATACATGGCTCCTAAAGCTAAGGATGAACAAGACAAGATGGTTAGGATAGCGGCATACCTGTACCTATATATGGGAGACATGCAGGATAAATGTACTGAAAGCCAAGATCTGGCGAAGAAGCGACAGATGGCGTTAGAGAAGGTCCAATCTGACCTGGTCTCTTCTGAGCAGAAGCTGCAGGGGAGCCAGGAGTCAGAAAATGAGAGTAGACAGCACATCATTAAAATAAAGAGGGATATGGACATCCTGCAACAGGAAAAGGCTGACCAGGATACCAGATTTCTGGCCTTGCAGAAGGAGTACCAAGAAGGTTTGGACTCCCTACTGCAGAGCCAGAAAAAGCTGGAGCAACAATTAGACTTTAACAGGGCATGCACGGAGCAGGTAGCCACCCTGCAAAGTCATCTAGATAGAGTGAAGGCAGAGAGCAACAAGCTGATTTTGAAAGACCTGGATACCCAGGCAGAGTTTGATGAAGAACGCCAGAAAGCTGGTGCCTTTCAAAGGCAGAGGGACGACCTGGCGGCACAAATGCAGGCTCTTAGCCAGGAAAGAGACGCCTTAGGCCAGGAAGTCTGCCATTTAAAAAGAAAAACAGAAGAAAATCACCTGGCCCACCAGGGACTGGGTGACCTCCAAAAAGAACACCAGGACTTGCTAGAGCACACCAGGAGGGTGGAGGATGCTCTGGCAAGACAGGAGCAGGCCAATAGGGACACAGCTCAGGAGGTAACCCTCCTGCAGCAAAGACTGGCCCAGTGCTCCAGGACCAATCAGGAAACGCAGAGAGAGAATGAGGCTCTCTGCCAGCACAATGATAGGCTCCAACAACAGGTAGTGATGCAGGAGAGACTGATAGAGTCTAGTAAGGCCTTAACTGAGGAACTGAAGGCGCAGGCTCTTGCATTGCAACAGGGAGCAGGGGCGGATAGAGACCAAGTTCGCTGGGAAAGGGAAACTCCTGAGCATAACCTCAGGAGCCCTAGTACCAGAGGCCTTTATCTCTCTCAGTCCCTGGACTCTGCCACCCCCATGTCCCCTGGCGCACATGAGCACAGGGCCACAGGGATGGCATATTACTATCCAGCCAGAAGCATGGGGCTCATAGGCCAGTACCACCCAGGAATGGAGGGGCGGGCATCCGGGTATGGGCACCCAAGCACAGTGCAATTTAGTGGGGAACCCCAGGAGAGTAGGCCCATTAAGGGCATCCTGAAAACCTCTGCCCAGTTAGGTCAGTGGGGGGGGGTACCCATCAAATCCTGGCAGCAAGGAGGGATCTGAAGACTCCTCTAAGCGGTACAGGACACAGGAGACCAGGTCCCCACATTCTGCCAGCCATTCCCAGGCTCGCAGAATACGGGAAAACCTGGAAGAACAGACGGGAACCTCTGGGAGCAGTACCTCTGAGTCAGAAGATGAATGGACCAGGGTTACCCGGACCAAAAGGGCCAATAAGACAAAAAGGGCCTTGCTTAAGGACCCCTTAAAGCAGATTAAGGCAATCAGGAGCGTCATCACGCCGTATCATAAGAATGCCAAGTATTCTGTTTGGGAGCACTTAGAGTTGTTTGAGCAAATGATGGAGACTTTCCATTTGAAGGACAGCCAAAGCTGTATTCAATATGTAAAGTGGACCTTCTCCCCGGAATACTCCAGTTTCTTTGCGGGGCTGGAGGACCAAAATCATTTAAGATGGTCCACCTATAAGGCGGCCATCCTGAAACATTTTTCTACTCATAGAAATCCTCAAGAGGCTCGCAAGGCAGCGTACAATTTACAATGTGGGGAGGATCAGGCCCCACAAGAATTTGTGCAGGAGTTAAAGCGTGCTTTTGCACAGACCACAAGAAGGGTGCGCACGGATAGCAGAGAATTTATTAATACGTTTTTCCATGCCTTGTCCAAATACATAATGACCCAGCTCGTGAGGGATTTTCACGAGAAAAGATCTTTAGACTGGGTCATTGAACAGGCTACCCGGATCTATGAGGTGCAGAAACCGGTAGATAGCAAAAGTAATGCCCAGAAAAACCCCAAAGCCAACAGGACCCCTGCTGCTGCCAAGGTGGCAGAGGTAAAGGTCACCCCCGTTTTGGATTTGGAGATGGGGGAGCCTAAAAACCTACCTGCACCTAATAATGCTAGGCCCAGAAGGTCCTCGGGCCAGTCACAAACAGGGAGTCAAGGAGGTAGTCCCACAAATGGGGTCCCTCGCTCTCCTGGCTATGTAAGTCCCCGTTACAAGGGAAATCGACCCATCCTGGGTTATGTGTGGACTCCCCCAGCCCAAGGGGGGGGATCCAGCCAAGCACCTAGCCCAGGGAACTTCCCTCCTAACTTCCCACCGGAGGGCAGAAATTCTCCAAATCCTGGGCAGAACTTTTTCCCCAGTTATCCACCCAACTTCCAACCCCAAAATCATCCATCCTTCTTTCCCCAATTCCCTGAGCCCAGACAACCTAATCCGGGAGAGGGGAGGCCAAGGGTGGAGGGGTACCCAAATATTCCCAACCCGGGGTATTACCAGAGAAGGGATAGCTACCCTTCCCGGGATCAGCCCAGGGGAGAAAACAGGGCCCCGTATCAGCCTGAGCGGGTTTCCCAATTAGAGCGCCAGGTCCAAAATATGGCACGGGATCTGGGTCAAATACTGAGGGCGCAGCAGAACCCTCAGATGGGCATGCCGGCACAGAATGCCCCAAACTCTGGACCTGGTACTCCAGAACAATGACGGGGGCAGCACCCCGATAACTCACCGGTTCCCAGGGAGGAGGCACAAAGGGAAGGGGGGTGTAAAGCCTTGGAGGAAGCTTCCTTCCTCACTTGTAAACAGCCCCTGGAAACCCAGGAACCGGAAACAAAATCTCCTGCCCCTGAAAGTCTGCCTCCTAAGGAGCAGAGGGGGGGGTAGGAGAAACAAAAGACCCAAACAGACTCAGTTTAAGGAGGAGGCACAGATCTTCCAATTTGAGGGAGAGGGATCCTCAGAGGATCCTGGGAAAAGGATCTTCTCCTTCAGAGAGGGGGGAACTCCTCCCAAAGAAAAATGGGTCCCTAGGGATGCAAATCCAGACTGGGGAGATGTGGAGACTGAGCTACCGCCGCCCACCATCTCATCCCAGAACCAACAGCAAGAAAATACCCTGGTTCAAACCCATCCTGGTGACTGCCTCCAAAAAGGGGGGGGCGGCCCGGAACCGGAGCCAGGGGAACCCACAATGGCTCTGATCTCCAGTTGCCAACTTTTTCTTTCAGATTCCCAAGGCTCTCCACAGAATTCTGCCCAAATCTCTTCACTAGCGATGTCCAAAACCAGAAAATTAGCCCACCAGTTGTCCAAAAATGTACATTATCTGTGCCCCCTTGAGGAGAAGGAGGGAAGATACTATGCCCCGGTACAAGTACAGGGGCAGGGTACAATTTTGGCACTGGTGGACACTGGATCTCAAGCCACCCTTCTGTCCAGAAGGGCCTTTGATGAACTGAATGCAGGAAGGGGAGGGAATTACCAAATTCCTCTCACCTCTCTTCCTGGACAACTCCAGAACTTTGACGGGAAGGAAATTCCCGTCGAGGGGACAGCAGACTTGGACATTAAGATCGGGCGACACAAGGTGAAACACCCGGTCATAGTTGTGACTCCAGAGGGCACCCCTTGTTTACTAGGGAATGACCTCCTGAGAAGGTTGTCACCCCTAATAGATTGCGTAAACAAGGTCCTCTGGACCCAGACTAGCCGACCAATAAAATTAAAACAGAGTGTCAACCATGTTAGTTTAAACGGCACCTGCCACATGGTTGAACAAAAATCTGACCAAGTAGAATTTCACTTCCAGAATAGCCAAATTCCAGACGTGACAGTAATAGCAGTAGGACAACAGACTGGTGATGGAGGGTCCTCTCTATTTCTGAAAATCAACCTTCCTTCCAGTCTAAAGTGGTACTCCACGCTGGAAGGAAACACTCTGAGATTCTATACTAATCCACAATCAGAAACTCCCACTCCTATAGTCCAGAAAGATGTGAAATCAGCTCAGAGCCTGGCTGATATTCAGCAAATTGGAGAGCAGTTGTTCATCCCTGTCCAATTAAATGATGGGAAGGACTCTGTTCTCGCCCGAGTGTGTGTGAAAAATGGTAAAAGCTTCATCAGCGAAGCCATGTTTCGCCAACTCCCAAAAGATCCAGCCATTCCCACCTTCAAATTGATAGACAAATGGGAAATGGACCTGGAAGCACCCAATTCCAAACATCTCCTGCCAAGCAGGTGTATGCTCAAAATCTCCATTGGCAACAAGAGCCTAGTCCATAATTGTTGGGTCGTGCGAGACGTCACTGCCGCCTTTTACTTAGGCAGTGACATTCTCAATCGCTTTGCCATTAGTTTGGACCTAATAAACTTCAAAGCTTGGTCCCGATTAGCGGATAATCCCATGGGCTTTGATGATCCAGAAAAAGCATTTAGGTCAGCTCAATTGCTACCTTATGCAGTTGAAATTCAGATCAAAGAGGAAGTCACCATCCCAGAAAGGACCCGACAATTCTCCATGGAAGTGAAAGTTAAAAGAGGACAATATCTGCAAAACCCTGATGCTTACATACATCTAAACGCTTCTCTGCAACAGCAAGGGTTGGGGGTAAACCCAACACCATTAGTCAACATAGAACACGACACCATTCCAATAGAGGTGGATAACAGCGACTTAAAGAGTATTACTCTAGCCGCAGGCAACATTATTGGAATGGCGGTTGATGACCGACATTTTTCCATAGATTTAGGTAATGAACTGTTAGGGCCAATCCCCAAGGACTGCTTTGACAGTGACAGTGATGACAATACAACACCAGACAAGATTTTTACCCGGCATGGGGGGAACTTCCTGGTGTACACTTCTTGCCCTTATGGTAAGGAAGATGTGACTTGTGACTTCAGGAGGGATGAGGTGATTTTCCAGGTCCATGAGGGCTGCCTTTCCCACCTGAAGCCTCCGGTCCAAATCAGCACTGTGACCAGGGACTTCTCCACCCAGCTGGAGGAGGCCGCTGAAATAGCCAAACCAGAAGTCTTTCCAGGCTTCAGGCAGATGGTGGAAGAGAGAGTCAACCTAGCTGATGCCTGTGTGACTCTGGAACAAAAGCAAAAGTTGAAACAAGTTTTCTTGGATTTCCAAGATCTCTTAGCGGTAGACTCATATGACTGCGGTCGCACTGACATCCACACAACAACAATCCCCACGGGCCCTGGCATGACTCCAGTGTTTGTGAAGCAATATCGCTTGCCTCTCGCATCAATGGAGTCCCTTACTGAAATAATTAAGAACCTTGAGCCCCGGGGAATAATCCGTCCAGTCCACAGCACCTTCAATAATCCGGTGCTGGGAATATTAAAGCCAAACGGCCAGTGGAGACTCTGTGCCGACCTCAGGGAGCTCAACAAACGGGTCCATACTTCCCGATGGCCTCTGCCCTACATTGACAAAGGGCTGGCCCAGATCCAGGGGTCACAGGTATTCACTGCAATAGACCTGACCAATGGATACTGGACTGTGCCTGTCAGTAGGGACGACCAATACAAGCTGGCTTTTACCTTTGGGGGCCAGCAATACACATGGACCCGGACTCCCTTCGGATACCTCAACTCCGGCAATGAATTCAACATTTTCCTACATAAGGCCATGCCCGACTTGGGTGCGAGGGGTAACCTGGCTTATGTAGATGATGTCCTCATCAAAAGTTCATCTGTGGAGGAACACATAGCGGAGATCCGTTATGTTCTGACCCAGTTGAGGGCCGCCGGAGCAAAACTTTCCTTTCAGAAAGCACAGTGGTGTAGAACCCGTGTTAATTTCTTGGGGCATGAGATTACTCCTCAGGGTCTCTGTCCCCAGGAAAAGAAAGTGGAAGCACTTCAGAAACTGAAAGACCCCACAACTCTGCGGGAACTAAGGAGCCTCCTTGGACTGACTAATTACAGCAGAAAGTTCATTGAGGGCTACGCAGAGATCACCAGACCCCTGATTCATCTCCTGAAGGGGGGGTCAAGTGGGAATGGGGTCCAGAACAAGCCGAGGCAGTAAGACAACTCAAAAGAAGCCTCTCACAAGCGCCTTGCCTAGCTTACCCTGTCAGAAACAAGGAGTTCTTCCTGGAGACGGGGTTCTCTAATACGTGCTTGACGGCGGTATTATACCAAAAGCATGACAAGGTCAATAAAGTAATCTCCTATGCGAGCAAAACTTTATCCTCTGTGGAGGAAAAATTCAACGATTGTGAGAAGGCACTCCTGGCAACGGTGTGGGCATTGAAGAATTACCGCCCGTTTATCCAGAGGGAACACATCATAGTGGAGACTCCACACCAGCCTCTGCAATATCTCCAAAGTGACAGAATCCGGGCCGGAAATGTGAGTAATTCCCGAATTACTTCCTGGATTCTGTCAATGCAAGGCTTTCCTGTGGAGGTCAGATATGGCCAAAACAAGAAGAGTCCCCTCGCGCAAGGTCTGGCTGACTTGCATGATTGTGCCAGAGAAAACTTTCTCGAGGACGAAAGTCTAAAAATCAAGGACAACACGGAGGCATACCTTAATTCCCCACACAAAGTCTTTGAAGAAGACAAGTGTGAGGGAATGCCCACTGTATATGTGGATGGATGCTCGTACCATGTTGACAACAATGGGGAGAAAGAACTGGTGGCCGGCGTAGGGAATGCATGGGTGAATGAGTCCCCAGAACCCTCCGCTGGATACAAAATTGGTCCCCGAAGTAGTCAGGTGGCAGAATTGATGGCTGTGCATCAGGCCATCCTCACTGCTGTCCAGCATCAACTCCGCGAACTGGTCATAATCACAGATTCGGATTGAGTCCTAATTGAGATTGAGTCCCTGTTGGGGGAAATCCAGGTCACTGCTATCACTAGGTCCCAGACAAATGCTCACAACGACCTTTCAATTGCACAATGGAGTAAGGAGACCCCTGATGCTGATTTGATTACCGCTCAGAAGGGGGATCCAATAATTGGTAAATTTTACCAACACCTTGAGGACCCTGAGAACTATCCCCTGACGGATACCGATTACACTGGGAAAGAGGACCTAAGAGTGTTGATGAAATGTCCAAAAATGTTCCGGATCCAAGACGGTTTGCTGGTAAGGAAATCCAAAGCTGGCCACGATCAGTGGGTGGTTCCTACCTCATTCCGAAGCCTGATGTTAAGTCACGCCCATGATGCGGCCACCGCCGGTCATAGGGGGTTTCACACAACATTGGAAATCTTAAGAGAGGTTGCATACTGGCCACACATGGGGCAGGACCTCGACCAATACTTGAAGGGGTGTCTTGTGTGTGCACAATTTCAGCCATCATCCCTCACGCACCGTGCGCCTCTCCAAAAGAGGGGGATGACGCTGCCATGGTCACATTTACAAATCGACTTTGTAGGCCCTGTGATCCGCTCTGCTAGGGGGAATAAGTACATGTTGACTGTGACATGCTTGTTTACCAAGTGGGTGGAATGTCTCCCAGCCCCAAATTGCAAGGCAGAAACTGCAGCTGCCCTGATGATTAACCACATCTTTTCCCGTTTCGGTCTACCTCAAAGGATTGAGTCAGACAGGGGTAGCCACTTCACCAGTGAAGTAATGACAAAGATGTGGGAGATACTGGGGGTCAAAAGGAAGTTGTATATTGCTTACAGTCCAGCTTCTTCTGGGGCAGTAGAGAGATATAACCGAACCATTGTGAGCATATTAAAGAAGTTTGTGGCAGATTCTGGGCCAAGTTGGGATATCCGATTACCTCTGGTCCTAATGGCCATCAGATCTACCCCTTCATCTGCAACCAAAATGTCACCATTTGAGTTGATGACTGGGCGCAAGATGGTGCTTCCGCAGCATTTGCTCTATAGGACCCAAGAGCAGACACTGATAAATGCCTCCACTACTCATGAGTATGTGGAGAATTTAAGGAAACACCTCCAACATGCTTTTGCTTACGCTCAGCGGAATCTAGAAAGATCGGCTGATAGCATGAAGACCCACTATGACCTGAAGACTTCCAGGAAGGAATATCAGGTGGGGGACCGGGTCTATCTATACAACTTCCAAAGAAACCAGGCAAAACAGCGGAAATTCTTGCCTACATGGAAGGGACCCTTTGAGATCATAGACAAGATCTCCCCTGTGGCCTACAAAATCCACATCCCCAAAGGTCCTTTGGCAGCGGGGGAAGACAAGTGGGTCCACATAAACCAGTTGAAATGTTGCCATCCCAGGCACACTCTGCAACAACTGGAGGAATCCTCTGGAATCCTAGCGGGTACTGTCTCAGACTAATTCAGTTCCAACCATAAAACATACCACATCTAGTCTCTAAAATATTGTGATTTGCATGAAACTGTCTCTTAGTTATACTGTTTTTTTTTCAAAATAAGAATGTAATGTTTCGTTATGATGAAATGCATATGCTGCCCCACTATCTCAACAGTGGTGGAAAGACGTCTATGAGTAGGTATTGCCGCTCTTCCTTTGTCGTCCTAGGAGAAAGAAAACCTGGAGACCGGCAAAGGAGGACGATCCCGAGACCGGGAGCAGAGACGCAAGGGGCCCCGTGTACCGCCCAATATTCCCATCAGGACCGGCGAGGAGAACCGATCGATCCGACCGGATGGAGAAAAAAATGCTGAACTGTGCCATCTATTGGAAGAAGATGAGGAAACATCCCAGTTCTTGCGAGTCCCATTAGTGAAATAGAATGGCCATCGCAAGAGGGGGGCTTGTGGGATGTATTTACCCATGCATCCGAGCCCTACCTCAAAACTGTGCAGTATTGACATGGAAAACATCATGATGGCCAGAGCTTCCCAGAAAATGCACAGGGAAATGCATGAAGAATAGGCTGCCACTCATTTTTGCCGATGTTATGGGCACAGAAGGACACTGCCTAAAACCACCATTGGACTACCCACACAGTAGTCTGAAACCATTGGGAATGGCAATGCTGATTGCCAAAAGCAAACCCATAACTGTTGGGAATTCATTTTCTTAAATCCCAAAAAGGGGTGCAGTACCAGTACTCACCTTTATCCAAAAGCCAGCGTTTTAAAACAACACCAGATTTTACTTTTTGTATAAAACTGAATAAATGAACCCAAAGCAAGCCAAAGAAAGACTTACTGAGAGGTGGATCCAATGTAAAGTTATGTTCTGAAGTGACTTGAATGCTTATAACAAGACTGGCTGAGCTGTGGATATCAGCAGTTTAAGTAAATTTGGACTGAAAGACACTAAAAATCTAAATGTTTAAAAGAAATGAGTGACCTATGTCTGAGTGTCACATAGGTTGCAATTGTTTAAATGTCATAGTTTTAAACTTAGAATCAGCATTCTAGCTGCATATGTAAACATTGTCTTGACTTAAACTGGGTAACAAAAAGTGACATTTTATCTGAAACCTGGCTTAAGGAACTGAATTCTGCCTGGCAACTACCCCCATCAGGAGTGAAACTTGAGTCACAGCTGTGTTCCCAGGCCTATCTGCCTTTTGCTGGCCACACTAAGGATATGCCATCTCTCTGATAATTGAATTAAGGGGAGCCCCCACAGAATACAGGAGCTCTGAACAAAGCCCTGTCCTGACTCAGGCAAATGTTTTATTGGCGGGAGTCGTAAATGGAGCTTCCTCCTGGAAGGACAGGGGAGGAGCACTGCCTGTGAGAGCAAGCTGGCTTGGCAGAACTGGAAAAACCAGAAATTCAACCTTGTGCTGGGGGGAAACCACACCCCTTTGGGGCCAGAACATAACTCTAAAAAGATGAATAACTCATAGTACGGACTTGTGAAAATTATTTAAATGACACCATAATTCTTGTGATTTTTCTGCCCACATTTTAAGACGTGTTAGGACCCGGTGGTATGTTCAGGGGGGTTTTAGCGGAAAAGAGGATATTACTCAAAATGTGTGCATGTGAAAAATCTGACACTTCATCAACTAATGCCCATACTCCTTGCGCACATGTGTGTAAATTTGGGTTAATGTCCGACATTGCAAAATCAGTTAAAAAGTGAAATATGTGCCATTTCTGAATGCAAGCCCCCAGGAAGAGCAGAGTTTGAACAGGGGATACCTCCTGTGATATGTGAAGGGTGCA
Organism: Ambystoma mexicanum; assembly: GCF_040938575.1. NCBI lineage: Eukaryota > Metazoa > Chordata > Amphibia > Caudata > Ambystomatidae > Ambystoma > Ambystoma mexicanum. The sequence continues at coordinate 332,144,786 of NC_090934.1, read as the reverse complement.
TGTAATTTTAAACAAATGTGTACCTGTGCAAATATGTTTTTGAGCAAATATAGATTGTGTGTAAAGTTGACAGGGGTGGGTTCTCTGTATCATAAACAGACCTCATCATGATGACACTTCATTTCATTCCCCCAATCAAGTGGAAGCGGATGAAGTGGCCAATGACAAGTGGAGAGGAGCTGGCTAGTGATGCTGCTCACACACACCCATTTTCAAAACACATAAAAGCAGACAGACAGGACAGATAGGGACCTTCAAATCCATTTGCAGCTGGAAGCTCTGCCGGGAAAATCCATACTTTACCTCCATCAACCTTCAGAGAGCTAACATAGAGACTTCCATCTATCCACCAGCAGAGCAGACCCAGACCAGACCGCTGTTAGCAGAACCAGAGAGAGCTGACCCAGATCACTGTGAAGTGCAGAGACCAGAGTCCAGTCTAAAACCTGACCAGATCCGTGGCGAGGCCCATTTAATTCAAGAATATAGTGTGAGTACCTAGCAAACTGTGCAGAACCAATCTCTTAGTTAAAATAATATAATTCAATCTATTTTAATCTAAGTAGAACTGTCTCCTAACTGTCACCTGTCATTTGTAAAGCTGTCACCTGTCATTTTCTAGTTGCAAGCTGCACTTGTCTTTTTGAACTTTAAAATTTCAAATCTGAAAAACGACCTTTATTTAATCGCTCATATCTCCGTAACCGTTGAAGGGTATTCAGGGTATGCAAGGGTATAAAGACTGTGTCTATAGGGAAATTGTGTGATATTAGATGTTTTATGCTGAAGGGTATTGCAACTTCTTTTAGTTTTGTCTATTAGGTTGTGCTAAAGTGTCACCTATAAGCCAAAACCGTTGTATTAAGGCACATCAAGGGAGAAATGGCATTTGAGGTGGGACGCAAAGCTTGTAGGTGTTGTTTGGCTATTTATCCACCCATTGACTGCTCATGGCCATGCTAATGCATATGACCATTCCCACCCACTTCCTGTCCCTGCCCGCCCAAAACACATCCTCCTGGGATCTCTTTGAGCTTGCTTTATCAAGCCTTAGCATGAATCCTTGTGTTCAAAGGGTTCCATGTGATAATATCCCCACAGAAATGCTGCCATGCAAGAATGGCGCCATTTTTTGCGGCGATATTATCATATGGAACCCTTTTTTTTTTTAAAGGGAGCGGGGGACACCACTGCAACCCCTGCTCCCATTTAACCCATATATTGTCCCCATATATAATTTTGCCTATGCCGTTTCCCGGCGACTATATGTATGGCAACATTATATATGGGGACAATATTACCTGATACCACTCAAAGTGCCAGCCCATTTACGACAACGCTAGGAGATGTGGCTGGGGTAGCAATGATGTGAACGGCTCATGCATCAGTAGAGAAAACACAGGCATATGTGGATATGTGGCACTGTGACAGCCCACACAAATACTCATTCTCCTTTTCTTTTCTCCCATTCTCCTCACTCTCCTCCCTCCGAGGTTCCGCTACTCCTGAGCCAGTAGATCTCCCCGGGGTAGTGCAGTATCATAGGCACAGGGAAGGGAAGGTTCTGCAGGATGGTACAACTCTCTGCCCCAAACGTAAGAAATGGATACTAGATACACATAGACTTATAATACTGTAAAAGGGTAATAATTGAGACACTAGGCTAAGATCACACCACAGGAGTCGAGTGCTGGGGTTATTTTCGTTGTTTTGAACTGTAAGGTTAAAGGACTATGTTTCAACATCTTTTGTAAATCATTAATAGGACCTCAAGTGCCCGAATACACCTCCAGTTTCTTATAATGTCCAAATCTATCCTTTCAAAATATATATACAGTTTCAACCTATCCTAATTGCAGCAAAATCAGGCCTAACTACTACAACTAGATCCTAAGTATACACAGATGTCAATAATAATTCAAAGAAAAAGATAAAAGACATTTAAAAAAAATGCTTGCTTACTTACGTAACCTAATGCAGTATGTAATCGTCCAACGGTTTGAAGCTGAAAATGGTGATGTCATCTATCTTGCCATCAACTATGTTAGTGGTGATGACATCAGTGACATCATATCTATGGGTTATAACCCGCCTCTGGAAAGACCCAAGGAAAATACATGTTTTTGATACATTTTGATACCTTCTTTTCAACATGGAAACGTTCATTTAATTTCTCTAAATTTCGCATGTTTTTTTAAATGTGACCAATCGTTTGTTTGCCACATGTCATGACCTTTCAAAGATAAATTAATAACTGATGTGGCTCTGAACTGGAGGTGAACGTCAAGCGATTGCTACTAGGTGGTGTTGTAGAATGTGTGACTTGGCTCAAATAGAATATTACATGGCTTGCAGTAGCGGCCGTGTAGTTATGGTTAAGTTGCTCAACCAATAGGAACAGCACTTTTAGGGCGGCTTATAACTTCTGTCATCTCCTCCTGGATGAATCCTCACCAAACTCTACTTTGCAGAAATAGTATATGGCCCCCTTGGATTGAGTCTGCGAAGTCTGGTGAGGTTTCGTTAAGGGGGGGCAAAGTTATAGGAAGGGTCCCAAAATGTGTGGTGTTCCTCATAGATGAATGGAAAAAAATGTTGCTCACACCTACAGCCCAATAAGCTGGACGGATGTTAACCAAATCTGTGGCAGGAGCGGGGGTTTGGTCCCGAACACGTGATTTTGTATATTTGGTGTAAATCCGTCGAGTCGTTTTTTTTTTAAATTGCCAAAAAGTAGGTAAACAAAAATAGTGATATCTGAGTACGGTCCATGGACTCATTTCCCTATTCAGTCCGTGGACACCACCCTGGACAAATATGGGTGTGCGGGGGGTGGCGTGATGTCCGCAGACATTGGACTCATCCGCTGATTGGATGGTGAAAAACGTGAGCTACGTAAGATATTTTGAAATATTCATTATGTTGGCTTTGTGGACAGCTGCTATTGTCAGCGGACATCGCAGTAAATACAAATAAAAAAACAGAACATTGCACTTGTCAAACTAATGAAACAATCTCTGGGGAGTGAGGGGTGATGAGGATGGGATAGAATATGGCCATAAAAAGCCAAGAAACAGGTGTTTTTCCGACTTCGAAGTTTGCAAACAGTCTGGGACAGCCCTTTAATGTTCGCAAACATCTCAGATGTTCGGGGGCATCAATACATATTTTTGCATCATAGGATTGGTGAAAAGCAGTTTTTGGGTGGCCTATAACTTTGGCTTCACTGAATGAGACTGCATGAACATGTGTGATGTCATTCTAGATCTAACCTTGAATGGTTCTACCAAGTTCGGTGCTGTTTTGCCAAGAGGGAACAAAATAACAGGGGGGTCTCAAAATATTTGAAAGGCTTATAAATTTGGTGCCGTTACATGAATCTGCACAAGCGTTTGTGAAAAGATTTAAGACCCAGATTTGACTGTTTCTGCAAAGTTTGGTGGAATTTTGTGAAGAGGGGGAAACATTACAAGGGGTGTTGAACATTTTTAGATGGCTTATAACTTTGTTGCTATTTGACGAATGTGCACAAAAGATTTTAGAAAGATTAATGACCCAACCTTGAATGTTTGTGCAAAGTCTGAATGGATTTTGTCAAGTGGGAGATAAGTTATGTGACTATATTATGTACGTATATTTTTTACACTTAAAAAAAAATAAAACAAGGATAGATTTATTTGCAGCAAAGCAGTGCAAGGAACGTTGGCAAGGACCTGCAAGCACGGTTTTGCAAATGTGTCCAGGGTTTATTTTTTGAAAAGTGTAATAATGTAGGTACTGTTGGGTGTCCTGACCCACGTTTGGACTATTATGCTGCAACATTTGGTGCTGTGGGCTTAGGAAATCCAAGATGGTGGAAAAGCCCACATTGCGCCAGAATCCAGGAAAACCGCGCAGTTTTGGCGCACACCAAAATGTTCCCCTGACCTGCCACCCACCAGTGCGAGCGTGATGGGCCAGGAGTGCCATGGGTGAAATGTGTGCCAAAGGAAAAACAGCAGTGCCGGTTAGCTCAGAAAGTGCTTTGAAATCACCTTGGTTTCTCTGAAATGCAAGCTAAAAATGCCTATTTTAGACATCGCAAGATATTCAAAAATCTCAATGAACACCAGCAGACATTTGGCAGAAGGTAGACTTGTGTGCATACAAAATCTGGAAAGATGAAGAGCCCAAAACAATGTTTATAACAAAACTGGCTGAGCTGTGGATGTCAGCAGCTGAAGTGAAATTGGACTTAAAGCCACTAAAATCAAAATGTTTAAAATAAATGAGTGACCTACTTTGAGTGTCACATAGGTTGCAACTGTTTAAATGTCATAGTTTTGAACTTAGAATCAGCGTTCTAGCTGCATGTGTAAAAACTGTAAGTTTGATTTGGATGAAGAAAAACTGGGAACAAAAGTGACATTTAGCTGAAGCCTGGCTTAAAGAGATTGAATTCTGCCTGACAACTACCCCTGACGGGAGTTGAAACCTGCTCAAGAAATGTTCCCAGGCCTGGCCTGCATTCTCCTGCCCTCACCAAAGGGAGATGACACCTCTCTGATTGGATTAGGGGAGGAGCAGCTGGGGACTACAGGAAACTGAACAATGAGCCTTCCTTGGCTCAGGCAAATGTTAAATTAGGGGGGGTCGTAAATGGCTTGCTATTGAGAGAAATGGGGAGGGGGAGTGCCTCTGTGAGCAACTTGAGTTGGAGGAAGTGGACAAACCAGAAATTCCACCATGTGCTTTGGGAAACCACACCCCTCTGGGCCAGAGCATAATTTTAAAAAGATGGATAATTCATAGTACGGACTTGTCAAAATTATATAATTAATATCATTATTCTTGTGATTTTTCTGTGCACATTTTAAGAGGTGTTAGAACTCTGTACCATGTTCTGAGGCAAAACCCCATGAATTATGGAGATTGCAGACACTGGGTTCACGCCAGAAAAATGAAAATTTACTGGAATATGTGTAGAAATGCGGTGTACATCTGTTTCATTTTTGGTAAAAATCCAATATTGGTAAACCAACCAAAAAGCGCAAAATGTTGTCATTTCTTAATCCAAGCTCTTAGAAATATCAGAGTTGGAACAGAAACTACCATATCTGATATATGATGTGTATATGTAATGTCAACCACTTGTGTATCTGGGAAATGTGTTTAGTTATGAAAATGATTTTCTAAGGTAAAAGCAAAGGGGAGTGTTCTTTCTGTATGCCATAAAGATGACACCTGATGACTCACTGCTCCCTTCTCAAATCAGGTCAAAGAGAAATCCTTGACCTATCAAATCGTGAGTGGGTTGGGCACAGAAAGTTAGCATCCACACCCATTTTCAAAAGACATAAAAAGAGCCACTGGAAGCCCGACAGGGACATTCATTTTCCAACCTTCAACTGAATTCCTGCGCAGCACTCTGACGGAGAACTCCAGAATCCAGAACTTCACTCCAGAACTTAAAGCAGAGAGGCCTGGACCACCAGCTAAATCCTTTTTCAGCAGGCCTCCAGAATCCAGCAATCCAACCAAACTATTCTACAGCCGGGCGAGCTGTCGGATTCTTGCCAAGAACTTTTGCCAGAACCGGTAGCAGACCCAGAAAGCAGTGCTGTATCCAGAGAGACCAGACCCAGATCGCTGTGAGCAGAACCAGAGATCCAGACCAGACCCGCAGAGCAGAGCTGACCCAGATAGCTGTGACTTCAGAACCAACCGCCTGGAGTCCAGTCCCAACCTGACCAGACCCTGACGGCCTATTTCAAATTCATAGTGTGAGTACTCAGGCAGAACTGTGCAAAACCAATCTCTTAGCTTAAAATAATCTGATTCAAAACATTTGAACCTGTCCAGAACTGCATCATAGGAATCGCGTGTCCCATCTCCGATTTTAAACCTGTAAAAGTGTCATTTTGCCATTTTTAATCATTATTTCATTTCTGAAAATCTACCTTCACGGAATCGTCCGTATCTCTTGAACCGTTCGTGCTAGAAGCGAGATTAAACTTTCATTTTAAAGCTAAGATTCTAGGCTTTCCAACGAACCCAGAACTTTCTATTCATTATACTTTTTCCGTAATCGCGCTCGACGCACTCGGAAAAAGTGCCGCGATTTGCGATTTGGCTCAAATTTCTTCACTTGTCAAAATAGCAGCTTCTTGCTTTCCTTTGCTGAAATTCGTTTGCAACCTGACAATCATTCATAGAGCATTGCTAAAGGGATCCTGAACTAATTTAAAGTAGCTATCACCCACCCTGAATCTCTTATAGGGAATTAAAATCATTTTTAGCATATTTTTCTCTTCTTTGCATACCACATTTAAAGTACTTTGCCTGTGTTTAAAATTATCCCTGTTTCTCTAAGCTTGCTGGGGGGAACGGGAACTGAATTGCATGTTGATTGTATTTCTGAAAACTGTGTGCTTTACTTCCATCTCCTTATATTGCATAAAGGTGGGGAGTGAATTGCCAATTGTTGAACCCATATCAGTGTATTAATGTGCTGCATTCTTTTCCATCACTGCATTCCTTGAAACCATAAAAGTATTCTCTGCTACCTTATCCTTTCCATACCAAATAAGTGTGCTAGTGTAAGATTATCCATTGTTGATCAACATCATATTCTTAAGTGTGATATCAAATATTAATTTATTATAAAAGTGTGATGTATATATTGTTTAATTTTTCCAATAAATCTTTTAAATTGCAAAACAAACCTACTTCTTGGCTCAGTGGGGTCAGGGGGATTCAAAGAGAGGGACGTTATATAAGGGTTTATCATCCAGAGTATAACTTGTCATAAAAATATATAAATAAGGGCTTCCCTTGGGTGTCCCAGACGAGGCACTGACTTAGTGGGATTGCTGAATTGAAGTCATTTAACAGTACAAAAAATAATTATATACCTTTGGTGACTGAGGTATAGCCTGTGGACATGGGCAGTGGCTAGAATGTACGAGTAATGGACTGTGGCCATGGGCAGCGGTCAGATTGTCTAAGTCATGGCCATGACCACGACGGACTGGCAATGGGGTTAAAGTGGGCATGGCCACCAGGGAATGGCCATGTGGTAACGTTTTTCAAAATCAGGAGAGGTTTGAATAGGATTCTTTTTTTGCCCGTGGCACAAATTCTGCCCGTGGCTACATCTCATTCTGCACATGATTGCATCAACAGATCGCTGTGACTACTGCTGCAGAAACTCAGAGACAATGCTAATCAGCAGATAATTACTGAGGACGCTGAACCAGGTGCTCAAGTGGTCACCAGGCCACCCCTTCAAATCATTAACCACCTTTATTTGTGACCATACCGGGACAAGATTTTGGGAATGCTTCCCGGACTCATTTCAACAACCTCACAGCAATGACAATCCACACGCACTGAGAAAGACACTAAAGAGTCAAAACAAGTGTCAGCTGACATCCAACAATAAATATAGCACCAAAAATAGTTTTCAAGAATGCTTTATTACGACAATAGATACACATTGAATAACCCAGCGCTAAGGTGAACATGGCTCACTCTCCTAAACAAAACCTAACACTGGAAGAAGGGAGGGCACCTTCACAAAAGAACCTCATCACTAGCAGTAGGGTAATCCGTTTAAAGTACTAGATGAAACACAGTAATGTACATATACTACCACTCGGCAATTACTTGATAATTGTGTACTGTGATTATTGGGACATGCACCATGGCCGAAGCCCTAGTTTTCAAAGGGAATAAAAAATGTTGCTTGCGGCTACAACCTGAAGTGCTGATTTGAATTACAACAAACCTGTCTGAGCAGTATCAGTAAGGACCTGAAAGCATGCTTTTGCAATCTGTTTTGTGTTTTATTTTTCCAAAGTGTCCAAATGTTAGTGTAAAAAATAGTGATATAAGTTTGGTGTATGGAGAATGGGCATAGCCCTCGACAAGGACACATGCCTACTCTGATTTACTTACTGGGGCATTCAGCATTATTAGACAATCTAGGGTGTTTCAAGCCTTCCACCTTGGCATTCCTTGGCACTTTCCTCCTGGGCTCCCATGAGCACTTGTCTATCTGCACTGCCCCTTTTATGTATGGGATTCTCTCACTGCACAACGCATATGTGCATTTATTGGAGCACTATATATAATATGTTCGTATAAGTATGGGAAATGCAGATGCAAAACATTTGTAGAACATTGTTGGGTGGCAGATGGTGGGTGGAAGTTTAATATGTTGATAGGCTATATGTAGAGTTTTTTTAAGTGATTGGTGGATATATGTGTGAATGGTTTAAAGCAGGAAATGAGGGAGTGTTATGAACATAAAAGTAAAAAGATTAGAATGGCTGTTGTGTGTGATGGTGTGAACGTGCAATCCGGGTTTTCTAATAAGGAAAGGGCTAGACAGGGGAATGCAGAGACTGTGGATAGTCATAAAGGGCAATGGATTATGATGATTATTGTATACTATAGAGAAGAATTTCGGAGAGAAAATTGTTTCTGTGCTTTTTTCTTTTTCTCTAGTATAAAATTCTCCATTATATGCATTAGCATAGTAGAAAATGGAGAATCGTATTCAATCTAAATACTTCGCAGAAAAATATAAAGTAGATAGAGTCTATAAGCTTATTTTTTTAATTCTATTTTTAAACTGTGAAAGGTGGTTCCTAAGGGAACCTTTTACTTATTTTTCTTTTCTTTTCTTTTTTGATTTTATTTGCAGGAGAGGCCTGAAAGTAAGGTTGAGATGGAAATGAGGGGAGGGGGACCAATCACAAATATAGAGGGGCAGGTGGACAGGGGAAGATGTTGCACGTGTGTTACATCTAAATTAGGGGGCAGTGTTTTTCATGCTCCTTGATTACAGCTTCAGAAGCACTTCAAAATTGCTCCCCCCAGCAGAGTGGTGTGTTGCAGTATATTCAGAGGACTGTTGTCTTCGAAAGATATGAATCATCAGCCTCTTTTATCACTGGCAAGGTAGCTGGTGGGACTTTTTGTCCCACAGAAGTAGTCTGTGTGGTTACAGTATTGGTTGAGGAAGATGTGGTAGAGGAAGACAGACAACTACTTCCTAAGAAAGGGACAGCCTTTCTGAGAGCATTGCAGTGGTTGGATTTGGTGTGGCAGTGCATGGAGGTGGCGCCATAGGAGTACTGTGGAAAAGCACTGGCACACCCATGATTCTCTCTGGGTGCTAGAGGTAGGCACTTCCACTACCTCATCTCCCTGGTCCTCTTAATTGTCTTTTGAAGTATTGCGCTTCTTTCCTTTTGTAGGTCGTCCAGCTGGTGGTGGTGTCTCTTGGGGGAGTGATGGCAATAGCTGATGCCATTTTTAAGATAAATGGCAGTTTTACTTATATTCTTCCAATATGTGCTGTGTTCTAGATTGTTAATGGATAATGATTAAGAATAGATGTAGGAGCTGTGCAAGGGTTAATTTTGAGCTTAAAAGTTCCTAGGTCAGCTGAAAATGTAGTTCCGAACTGCTCACAAAGCACGGTCCCATTCACGTAGTGTGGACGTGGACACATTCGCAAACATGTAATCATTCCGCACGCTCCTCCGTGGTCACGTGACATTGTCTGGAAATTATGCGACGATGTCAGCCGTTCGTGAACATAGGCTAACACAAAAACAATGGAAAAAGTTGAAAGTATGTGATTATTGAACAACAAGAGCATTCACTGTGAAATAATTTTTTCTCATATTGTATTTATGTCCTATTTTCCATTTTTAAAAACAAGCCAGTTATTGTTTATGATTTTTTGGTAAAAAAAGAACAACATGAACAATCAATAAATTGAATTAAATAATGACTAAGAATTACTAAGAATGAGGTATTTGTGCCTTATTCTGCCACATTCGATGACCTGCTTATATATTGAAAGGACACTTGGCTTACTATTTGAAGCACAATTTTGAAATAATCTGAATATAATCATGCAGACACCCCGTCATTAGGGTAGTGCCAATAATTATATCTGTGGTTGGAGCCCTTTTCGTTCTCCAACACTAACATCCAGGACATGAAAGATGACATCTTACCCACTCAGTCCTATTCTTCTTTGGAACACCTTGTCTGCAGGCTTGCTCTGTCCCCAGGCCTCTCTCTGACTTTGACCATCATCAACAGGCCCCCTGGCCAGGTCTCCCACTTCCTCTCTGAATGGGCTGACCTTGTCTCTTCTCTCGTGTCCTCTTCTTCCAAGCTTATCCTGCTTGGAGATTTCAACTTTCACCACAGCTCCCAGGATGCGGCCTATGAGGGTTTCCACAACCTCTGTGACTCTAAACCGCATTCCATTCTTCCCTCTAGTCTGATGTACTCTGCCGGACATACCTTGTATTCTCTCATCTCTTCAGACTCCCATCTCCAACCCTCTTGTTACTTCCCTCTCCTGGTCTGACCATGCTTTCCTCGCCTCTCACCTTGACCTCCTTGGTCCTCCGGCTAAGCCTTCGCCTGCACTGCCTGCCTCCTTCTTCTTCATTTGACCAATGAAGCAAGTGACTCCCTCCACTGACTTTCACTCTGACACAGCCCTCTCTAACACTCTGGATATCCTTTGCCCTTCCATGAGGTTCCACCTGAAGCCTACGTCTAAGTGTAACTCCTGTTATTATTCTGATTTGGCTGCTCTGAAATGCAAGTGCAGAGTTACTGAGCAGATGTGGCAGGCTTCAAGTACATCCTTTGACAAACTGGCCTGCTGCCTGCTGCAAAGGCAATACAGAATTGCCATCTGCTCTAACAAAAGGGCCTACATCCAAGACCGCATCTCCATGGCCACTAACAATACAGCTGAACTTTTCAAAATCTGCAAGGAACTCTCCAACCCCACCACAGTCTCCACTTCTTCTCTGCCTTCCCAGGCACTCTGCACTTCTCTAGCCTCTCACTTCATCTCCAAACCCCAGGACATCCTCTCCTCACTGGCCTCTACTCTACATCCTTCTCCCTCCCCTTCTTCCAGGCCTTCCTTGGTCCCCCTCTCCCCTGCCCTTCTATTCCGCTCTTTTTCTACCATAACACATGATGAGGTTTCTAGACAAGTCCGCATTATGAAAGTCTCCTCCAAACGGGCACTCCCCTGCTCCTCCATAACTATCAAGGACAACATTGTCTCTCTTGCTACATCCTTGGCTGATTTCTGCGTTCACTACTTTACCCTTGGATCCTTACCCTCACTCCTTAAGCACTCCCTTGTGCACCCTCTCCTCAATAAACCATCCATTGATCCTTTCTGTCCTGCAAACTACTGCCCTATTTCCACTACCATCTTGTCCACCACACCAAATCTGTTGGTTACCTCCACGACCACGAGTCTTGCTTTAGAGCTGCCAGGCATGGAAACTGCTCTCCTGAACACCCGTGCAGACTTGCTCACCCATCTTGATTCAAGCTCTCCTTCTGTTCTCATCCTTCTTGACCTCGCCTCTGCCTTTGATACGTTCAACCCTGCCACCCTGATAAAATGGCTCTGTGACACCCTTGGCATCACAGACCTGGCTCCGGACTGGTTGTGCTCCTTTCTCTCTGACCGACCCTCCCAGGTTCAACCGGGCCCTTTCCTCTCTTTCATCTCACTCTCCATCTATGGTGTTCCTCAGTACTCTATCCTCTCACGCTGACTCTTTAATATCTACCTGCCCCCTCCAACCCATTTCATCTCCTCCTTCTCTTCTAATATCCAGTGCTATGCTGATGATATGCAGCTTTCTTTCAAGCTTCCCTCCTCTACGTCATCTTCTTCCTCTCTCATTCGTGACTGTCTGTCAGCTATCGAGGCATGGTGCACTACTAACGACCTATGCCTGAATGCCACTAAAACAGAGATCCTTCTCATTGGGCCCCCTCTCTTCATCCTCGTGTGAAGCAAAAAACCATGGTGTCATCTTCGACTCCTCCCTCTCCTTCTCTCCTTACATCATGGGCCTGGCCAGGAATGCCCACTTTCAGCTGCACCTCCTCAGAGGCATTCTCCCCTTCCTCCCCTTCCCCTATAAACTCAATGACCCTCATTACGAGTTCGGCGGTAACCATGCTGCTATTGGCGTCATGGCTGCTGCCGAAATCGCGTCGGGGTCCAGGTCCTCGGAATGAGGATTTACCGGGACATTCCGAGTTCAGAAGGCCCGGTAATTCCTCCCTCCAAGGACCCGGACATGGTCCTTCCCCATTCCCATTTCAGCCCCCATAGGGCGGAATGGGAATGGGAGAGGGAGCAAACAACGGGCCATTACGAGGTGGCCCATTGTTTGCTCCCAAATCACCTCGCGGGACCCGGTAAGCACGCCTGGTTTTCCAGGCGTGCTTACCGTGTCCCGCGAGGGGAACTCGTAATGCGGCGGTACGGAGTGAACGGCACCTGCACCTTTTACGGCGCCGTTCACTCCGTACCGCCAGATATTTAAGCGCTGGATAAATGTGGTGCATGGCCTTGAGGCCAAGAATAAGTCTTGCAGTCCTATTCTGAATTAAAAGGTGCAGGTGCCGTTCACTACGTACCGCCATGGTTGTAATGAGGCCCAATGTCTCCAGAGCTCTGGTTCTCTTCAGGCTGGAATAGTGCAACAGCGTCTTCCTCAAAATGTCTAACTCTTCCCTTTGCCCCTTCAACTAATTCAGAATAGGACTGCAAGACTTATTCTTGGCCTCAAGCCCATGCACCACATTTATTCAGCGCTTAAATATCTGCACTGGCTTTCGGTTGCTGCAAGGATCAAATGCAAGACCCTCTGCATCATCCACAAAGATTTCTGGGGCCTGGGACCACTCCATATCCAACTCATCTACTTTTAACTCTCTGCAAATCAGATGCTTTTCCAAGCAGAGAGTTAGGGGTAGATCTCTCTCTTCTGCAGGTGCCCCCTTATATTGAGTCGGATCACTTTAAGTTCTGTAAGCTCTTCAAGAGCTTCCTTTTTTCTTCTTCCTTCCCCCGCCCCTCCCCTCCTAATGTCCCCTCTGCCTGAGACTGGTGGCCTTGTTCCTATAGATTCTTAGGGATGCCGGGCCCTCCCATCCCCTGCCTTCCTCTGCTATTTTCCCCTTCCCCTCAACCCTCATCCTGCACTTGCCCTCACAGCCTCCCCCAAACTTAGCTGGTTTTGGTGAACCCCTGTTGCCTTCCAGCACCTTTAATTGCACTGAGCTGTGGACTCCCTTCACTCTCTTCTCCCCTTGGACCTGTCCACTGTGCCTCCCTGGCACTTTTCTTCCCATGGGCCCTTCCACCCAACTCCTGCACTTACCCACCTCCCTTCTTCCTTGCACTTCTCGCTACTGCACTTGCATGATCGGAATGTCACAAGCCATATTAGGATTGTTACTTTCCACCTTCCTGTTCGCCCCCCTCCTGCCTTGCTGCACCTCGAAAATCTTGTTTATAGGCGCATTAGAAATTAACAATGAATAAATAACCAGCTTAACTCAGCATGCTCCCGTTGATGTCCCCTATAATGCTATGGACTTCAAATACCATTCTGTATGTCATAGTGAATCCCTTGTCTCATAATATGTGTGTGCTCTTGGGCTTTGCAACGGGAACGCACTGAGTTAAGCTGGCCATGACTTCCCACATTTGCTGCCTTTCAAGGGTTTTGTTGCATTAAGTTTGCACAACTTAACTGCAACTTAACCAAGTTTTTTTCAGTGAAAGGCAATGTTTTCTTTATACAATCTTTTTTTTATGGGCCACTAGCCATGGCCTTTGGCCATGTGCATTGTGCATGTTCCCCGAATATGTATCTTTTGGACCAACTATGTGGCCACGGCCAAGATCCGTAGCCAATAAACATGTTGCTCAGGCTCACTAGCTCGGGCCTTTCTCTCTGGCCAGTGAGCACTGCCTTTGGCCGTGCCCACTGTATATTTTAAAACACTACCGAGCCACTTGCCATGGTCTTTGGTCATGGCCAGTGTCCACGGCCTTTGGCAGTGTTCACTGTGCATGTTCCCCCAATATGTTTCTTTTGGACAAACTAGGTGGCCACAGCCATTGGCTGTGGCATCTATAAATGTCTTTTGGGCCCACTAGTGAGCACAGCCTTCAGTCCACAAATGCCCACAAATAATTGTGAGTATCAGTAGAAAGCAAGGAAAATCAAAATCTCTTCCATGTCCCCCCAGGCACTCACCAAGTGCCCCCTCACCTTGCAAATGCTCCCTCCACTGCCCTCAAGTCCAGGTCTCAATAGTTATGGACTTTAGTCCTGGACATCTTTTGGGCCCACAAGCCATGGCCAGTGGCCATATGAAACCATGAATTTGTCACCAAACATCCATTTCCCTCTGCCCAGTAGATGTAGGCACTGCAGACGTTAAACCTTTTTTTCTAACTCCTTATTCCCGTGATAATTTCACAGTAATGCTTTCTAATAACAGCAATTCCTGAAGTAGAGTAGCGGTTCGTCGATTCCTGCAATAACGGGAAATATTGCACAGAATTAAAATGTTTACATGCCCTGGAGAGGGGCGCTCGAGTGTGTGAGCAGGATGGCCACCTGCTGACAGAGCTCTGGAACGGACGAGCAAGCCTGCTCGCCTAGAGGCCAATTGTGCTCGTTGATGGGAGAGACCGACAGCGTGCTTGAATAGCAGATGATGATGTGCAACATCAGTTTACCCTGAAGTGGGTCTCCACCCTTTGTGGCTTTATTACCGGACAAGGAGCAGCGGGACAGACCAGCATGGCTCAGCGAGCATGGTCTGTGGCTGGATTGAACACTGAAGTTGCGGGCTGCCCAGAGAGAGAAGCTTGCCGGCCCGGGAGACTGCGATGGACGGTTCCACATTGGATGCAGGTGGAAGACAGCAGTGGAAATGCCGGAACGGGGACAAGACAAGGCTCTGCCAGCTGCCCAGTATATGCGCGGTGTTCGGAGGAGCCGAGGCAACCATTAATCTGTGCCTGTGCATGTGGGGCTGCCACCGACTGGAAGCCGTGAAGGGCTGTGATGCGATGAATGGTGACTTGTGGCATATGAATTGAATGAATGATCCACATGGGATGAGAAATTGCCATAGTTTGAGAACTATAATATATCGATCCCAAAATTGCTGCGACAAAGACATATGGAGGGTTCGATCAAATGACACGATGGCAGGAGCGTAGATGGCAGACAGGCCAGCAGGTTGTATTTTTAACCAAGCTTTGGGAGGTCCCATGATAGGCAGGTTGATGAGGGCCCCATGGCTAGTCAAACACATGCTTGCATGTTGGTGGCTATAACGGGAACCGCTAGCATCAGCTATGTGCCTTTGAAGAAGCGCTGACCGGCTGAGCAGCTATGAGACACTGCGATATGTGTGAGAACCACACTTGAACATAGGGTGGCAGAGACCTGAACAAATAAGATCAGCCTTGAACGTGGAAATCCAGCCTATCTGCCTCCACAGTGTTCCAAATGTGCAGTTGGCAGATTGCATTGAAGGCAACAGCTCAAAATACACGAGTACGCGCAGATCAACTATGTGCCTTGGCAAGATGGATATTCTGGCACAGCTCCAGGCGATACTTGTGGAAATGAAAACTATTGGTCAACACACTCAGGAGACCAATTCCACCATACAGGATATAATGAACGAACTGAAGGATGTAAACAGCTGCATCAATGAGCAGGCCAAACGTACTTCCAAAAATTAACAATGAATTAGCGCACTAGAGGTCAACCAAGAAACTCTATACACTGAGTTTGACGCTATGATCAAAGAGGTATAACAGCTTGGCGCAAAGTTAGAGAATCAAGAAAACAGATTACGCTGCAATAACGTACGCTTGGTGGATGTCCCAAAAAACACAGAGAGCACAGACTTGGAGGGTTTTTTGTATGCCCTGTTCTCACACAAGCTGAAGATCGTCAACCCGAAGGAATATAGCATAGAGCGAGAACATAGAGCTCTGATTCGAAAACACAATAAAGTTGAATGCCCATGCATCATCACAATGCGACTCCTGAACTTTCAACGCAAGCTTGCCATCTTGAAAGCCTACCAGGCAGTGGGTGCCTTTCAAATAGATGCCTCTACATTTTGCATATTCAATGATTTTTCAGGGGAAGTATCCAGGGGTAGGAAAGGATTAAATCCTTTATTCGAGACCCTGAAGGGAACAGACCACTGATATTACCTCAAATTCCCAGCGATTTGGTGCTTCCAACTAGATCGGCAATGGCATATGTTTGACTCTCCTGAGGAGGCCGGGAGCTTTCTACTGCAGCACAATATTGTCAAATCTGATCAAATCCCAGAGAGACAGGATGGCGTCAACCTACATCCACTGGATCAAAAGCCCCAATGAAATCTCACTGGCAGAAATCGCTGGAAGAAAGCCGGTAAACAGTCTAGAGGCCCTGATAAAAAAATTGACAAAAGACCCAGATGATGACTTGGTCAGTTTTTTCAGACACTCTGCAGTCATTTATAGGTTCTTTCAACAGAATGGCTTACCCCGCAATCTGGGAGAGTCACCCGAATCGATCCAGTGGCCATACAAGTCGACTAGGCCCAAGATACTATGCTGATCCCATCGTTGCATGATGGCGCTATGCCCCTAAATTGGGGAGCATCCGTTGTGTTTGTTTTGCTCTCCAATGTCAACCATTTTAGTACTATGAGATAACTCTCTGCAGGCTGATCATCTGTATGTCGCCCCTGTATGATAGAGTATTAAAGAAGGACTATATGCCCATTTGTTTTAAGCTCGCAGACCCTATGTTTGAAGCTTTTTCTGTATTGTGGGGCTAAAGGTGACTCCCATAGGTTCTCACCTATGCCTACTGCATTGGTTGCTGTGTTGTTGTATTGGGGTCCAGTTCCTCAGCCTCAATATTATCATTATTGTGGCACGTTAACAGTGAATAAACGTCATTCACAAGTAGATGAGCCACATCTCAGAGCATGCGTGATGGACAACATGTTGCACAATATTGGAAGTGTCCTCCTATATGCAACATACAGGCTGAATACGACCACTCATCGATTACTGGCTCTCCCATATTAATACAAGCAGGCTATTCTGGTCAGCAACTCACTCTTGCATATCATAGAGGGAAAAGGCATCCCATTTTTTTAGATGTATTACAAGACGGAAAGAATTATACCACTGTGCTTCTATGTATTACGCTAAATATACAAGGGCTAGGGTAGCCTATCAAGAGACACAGAATGTTATGTTAATGTTAAAGCATATTTGTACCACGCCCTATAGCAACTGGTGTAGTAGCCTGGTGCTCTGGTGGATCTGAAAACGGAAGGTGGGTGAGTTAGTGGGAATCAGCGGGAAAAGTGTACAAGAGCAGTGGTATGCCGTTGGCAGCCTCAACACGGTTAACACCGTTCGCTGGGCTTGGGGTGTTTTTCGGTCGGTGGACGTCATGTGCTGTTGTGCGAGTCTATGTGGGGTTTGTTTTGTTGTTGCGGTGTATTGAAGTTTGTGCGGTTTGTTGTGGTATAGGGCTGTGGTTGTGTTTGAAAGGGGTAGGCAGAGGGGAGAAATTGTTAGTGGATTGGTTTATTGGCATTGCTGTCTAGAAGCAACGTGCTGAATTTCCCACTTTCTTTCTCGTGTGGCGTGTAAGCACCAATGCATGTCTATATAGCTCCGGCACAAGCCGATATTCACAACTCTGTGCAAATTCGGCCCCTGCCACCTTTTGTAACCTGTCTATATGTGCGACTAGGTGGTGTTTGTGATTCTGTCCAAATCTGGCCTCAGTAGCATTCCCAATGCCGTCCACACGCGGCTTCGCTCAACAACCGCTACTCTATCTAGATGTGGCAATGGTCGGCATTCACAATCCTACCCAGCTTCTCTCGCAGGCCATCGCTCACAACCCCATCCAATCATGGCACATGCCAAAACTCGCAAATAAGACTAGACATGGCATCTGCCATCATTCACAACTCTGTCCGGTCTTGGCGCATGCCAACGTCAGCAGCTCCGTCCAAATGCGTCAACTGTCAACATTCACAATTCCATCTGAGAATGGTACTTGGTAGTGTTCATGGCGTGGATGAGGTTGTAGGATGGAGTTGGGTAGGGATGCTAATTCTGTCCTCATGGGGTTGTCGCTTGTGTCCTATTCAACCTAGCATCTTCTCTCTTGTTATTGTAGGTGTTTTCCTTAGTTGGTTCTGGGTGTTGTCTGTGTCATCCTAATTTCTGTCAACCTGTTCTCAGTGTTTCCTGTTTGATTGTTTAGTTGTTTCAATTTGATTCTGTGGTGTTGAAGAGCCAGGTTTTTAGTAGTTTTATGAATTTTAGGTGGTCTTTGGTGTTTCTTATTTCTTTTCGGGATGTTGTTCCAGGTTTGGATGCAGACAGGTGGGAGAAGGAGGAGCCCCCTAGTTTTTTCTTGACGCATGGTTTCGGTTCCAGGCAGATTTCATTGCTTGATCTGAGGAGTCTTGTTGGCTTGTAGATTGTTATTTTCTTTTGTAGGAATTCAGCTCCCTGTCTACTGATTGCCCTGTGTGTTATGCACATTGTTTTGAAGGTGATGCGATGTTTGACTGGGAGCCAATGTAATATTTCTAGCGCTGGAGTGATGTGGACTCTTCTGGATAATTTGAGGAGGAGTCTGGCTGCTGCATTTTGGATGCATTATAATTTCTTCAGGAGGTATTCTGGCATTCAAAGGTAGAGGCTGTTTGCATAGTCGATTCTTGACATGATGAGGGCGACGATTGTGAATGTTTTGTGGGTGAAGGAGAGGAAAGATAAGATTCTTCTTGTTGTGTGAAGGAGGAAGAAGCATTTCTTTATTTCTGCGTTTATTTGTGTTCTAAGGTTATGGTGTTGTCATTTAGATTTTTTACTACCTTAGATGATGTGGGCAGGGTTCCCATTTCTGGCGACTAGGGAATGTAGGTGTTGTTCTTTGGTTTTTGGATATAATCATGATTTCTGTCTTTCCTGGGTTGATTTTCAAGTTGTTGGCATTTATCCAGCTGAAGACTTCTTTTAGACACTCAATTAGGGTTGAGTGATCGGCTTGAGTGTCTTCGATTTTGTAGATGATTTGAGTGTCGTATGCATAGTTGTAGCATGTGATTTTGTATTTATTGAAGATTCTGATTACTGGAGTCTGGTAGATGTTGAAGTATAGTGTTGATAGTGATGATCCCTGTGGTACTCCACAGTCGTTAACTTGTGGAGTAGATTTGAAGGGTTTTATCCATACAGTTTCTGTTCTGTCTGCTAGGAAGGATTTAATCCAGAATAGTGCCATGTCCGTTATACCTATATCTTCTAATCTTTTGATTGAGGTTTGAGGTTGAGGTTGTGTTTGAGTCTGCGTTTGTTTTTAGGTAATCCCAGAAGGATAGTAGTGCCGATTCTGTTCCTCTTGCGGGTCTGAAACCGATTTTTGCTTGGTCTAGCAAGTGGGGTTTTTCTACATGTTCTTGGGTTAATTTGGATATGTACGTTTCTAGGAGTTTTGCCGGGTAGGGAATGTCTGAAATCGGTCTGTAGTTAGAGATGTCTTCCACGTCACCATCTATATAAGTGGTTTGATAATGCTGATTTGAAGGATCGTGGTACGGTTCCTGTTGTGAGTGAAAGATTTAGGACGAGTCTGAAGTATTCTGATGGCTTTCCTTGTGTGAGGATTGATTTGTAGATGTCAGGGGGGCAGGGGTCCATGGGTGATCCCGCTTTCTTGCTGTGTTTTGCCAGCTTGGCGAATACCTCTGCTGATATTTCAGGGAAGCTTCAGAGTTTGTGCTGTGGCTCTTCGTTAGGTCTGGTGGTCGAGTGTTGTGGTTGGTTGGTCTGTTTTGTATGATTTGTCGGATTTCGTTGATTTTGTTCTTGAAATGGTCTGCCAATTCATTGCAAAGTTTCTGTGAGGGGGTTGGAGTGTTGTTGCACCCAGGTGGGTTTCTCATTTATATTATGATGTTGAACATTTCTTTTTGTGTGTTGGTGGCATTGGTGATTCTGTCATCATAATGCCTTCTCTTTGCCTTTTGAATTTCCTTCTTGTATGCGCAGATTTGTTTCTGGAACAATGTTCTCTTGTATTGGTTGTATTCTTTCCTCCATTCCAGTTCCATCTTCTTGTTGAATTATAAGTGGGACATGCAGGGGGATATAATCTTCCTATAACAAATGCATCTGGATGCGGACGAATCAGCTAAATTTAGCAGGTGGTGGGTGAAGCAAGCAGTTCATTCACCATATCATAAACAGTGGAGCGTTTCCATCTTGGTTCACATGACAGTTCTCTTAAAATTCTAGACACTTTTGTGGA
This sequence comes from Ambystoma mexicanum, assembly GCF_040938575.1. Lineage (NCBI taxonomy): Eukaryota > Metazoa > Chordata > Amphibia > Caudata > Ambystomatidae > Ambystoma > Ambystoma mexicanum. The sequence continues at coordinate 332,124,555 of NC_090934.1, read as the reverse complement.
CACAGAGGGATGATATGTGCTACTGCATGGGGTGGTTTTCCAACAATGGATCACACATATTAATATCTATAGCCCAACTGAGGACCTGCCGGGTTTCTGCATCCACACATTTGCATCCTGTGCCTCGGTCATGAACCATTTAAGATTAATTGGGGGCAACTTCAATGTCACTATCTCATATGAGGTAAATCCCCTGAAAAAACACAGTGCTCTGTGTCCTGATGGATGACCTTCATATCAAAGATGTTTGGAGGAAGATGCATCCTGACCTATGAGACTACACATTCTACTTGCATCAGCATCGCAGCTGCACCAGACTACATAATTGGTTACTCCCACCCAACACTGTCTGTACGGTCAACAGATGCAATATTCTGCCCATGACATTATCAAATCATGCACCATTCTTATTAAAAATCACACTCCCAGACGAACCTAGATCTGATCCATCTTGGAGGCTCAATTTAGCAACCGATCGCCACCCAGATTTTGGAGACTATTTACTCAAGATCAAGGAGGAGTTCTGGCAAGAGAATTTATACAACAATTACACCACTCTTAGATGTTGGGACACGTATAAATCCTTCCGGAGTGGTCACTGAATCTTGTGCTGGATGCACAAACGTAAAACATGGGCTGCACAGGAGTTACTACTGTCAGCTGAGTGCTCCCATAAGGACAGCAGGGATTCTGGTGCTCAGGCATAGATGACTAGGCTTAGATCTGAAATCAAGCATATATCCACAGTACGTGCACAGAAATCATTTTCTAGATGTGCCCAAACCTTCAATATAGAGTGTGACAGACCACTGCAAATGAAGGCACTACTGCTCAAGGGAAGACAACGTGCCTAAATAATAGAGTCTATCCAAAACTCAGAGGGAGAGTAAGTAACTTGGAACATAAATATCAACCAGAGATTTGCTGAATACTATAAAGGGCTATATGCAGCACCCTCCCCCCACATAGAGACTTGAAATGGTTGCATCTCCACCTACGATCCACATCTCCACCTGCGATTCCTCCAGAGGCTGATGCTAAATACCCCCATCACATAGGATGAAGTGCCATAACAGGACTTGCCTCAGGTAAGGCGGCTGGACCTGATGCATTACCTATTGATCTGTACAAATTGATGCGAGAACCACTTGCACATGGCTTGAAAGAGGATTTTGAAGTGGCGTCGAAAATGGATGACCTACCACGCTTCATGTTCTTAGTAAATATAGTAGTTTTTTAGTCCAGCCGCGACCCAACCTAGTGACGTTCATATTGGCCGATTTCTTTAATCAACTGCTCTAGTTCATCAGGACCTAAAGGGTTTCATAACAAACTGCCAGTCCTCAGATATTATGAGGCATTTACTCCATATAATCGGTGGAGAGGCGGAGAGGGAGGAAAGGGACCTCTCTCTTGATGTCGAAAAGGCTTTCAACAAGGCTAAATGGTACTACTTGTTTGCAGTCCTAACTAAGTTTGGTATTAAACAGCACTTTGCAAAACAAATTGAACGTTTATATGCTGACCCTCATGTGGCGGTTTTAACGAAAAGCCAAACCTTTGCCCGGTTTTCACTTTATACTGGTATGCGTCAAGGCTGTCAGTTGTCGCCTCTCCTATGTACGTTGGCAATTGAACCGTTGGTGGCAAAAAATGTGCTTGGACACTGAGGGTAAGGGAATCACTACTCAGAATGTAGAACACCGGGTTTCCCTGCATGCTGATGATCTTTTGTTATACATTGGGTCTTGTTCAGAATACCTCCCATGCATACACACCTTGCTGCGAGAGTACGGCCCTATAGTCGGGTATAGTGTGAACTGGGACATTTCAGAGGTAATGCCACTGCGGTCTGATATACCCAGGGACCCGGGTGGGGTGGCCCCATTTAGTCACTGCAATAAATATCTATGGATAAAGATCAGAGTAAAACTTGGGGAACTAGTCGACTTGAATTACCCCCCATACCAATGAAAATTGAACATCATATTGTCGGGGGGAAATTCTCCCGGGGTCGGCTGGGCCGTCCGCGGACCTCCGGACAGGGAGGCCCCAACTCCTCCCGCGTATCCCAAAAATGAGTATGAGACACACACAAGAAGCAAGGTGGTTCTGCTGTTTATTGAACAACGGCAGGTATGGGTCTAGGATCGTACGCCTCCGTCCTGACTCTCGAAATTCGTGGGGCTCGCAGGCCCTTTTTGCCTCAGTATGACGCGCTACTTGCGTCACCTGGGAAAGTTAGCAAAAAACCTATCGCCACTCTGGATTGGGCCCTTGAGTGGTAGGGTTAGTATAGCATACGTATAGAGAACGTTGTTAGTGGTTAAGGGTCAGTCAGGTGGTGTACTTGGGTTGTCCCTTCTATTAGATACATAAAAATTGTTACACGAAGACCCCTGATGATTGGCTAATGTTAATGGCGTCAGTGATGAGTGCCCCATGTTCTGATTGGTCCACTCGCAAGCCCCCCAGCCTGGGACCATCGTTGTTCCCAGCTCGCGGTGTACCTGTCATTTGCAACAATATGTAACTATGTGTTTGTGCAGACAATGCGTGGATTTGCTCATATGCCTGAGAGTAGACCATTCCCATCGCTGTAGGTGTCCATTGAGTGATTTGATTGTTGCGGCCTGTGTCTCAAACGTGGGACCCAGGTGACTTCTCCCTCCTGGGGCTTGCACTCTGTCAGGTTCGGCTTGGTCACGTGAGGAGAGACCGTGGTTGAGGCAGAATTCTGCACATTTAATGTTGTATTTTCCACTGTGTGTCTGGCTTAGTTGGCAGGTGTGACCTTGGCTTCGGCTTGGGGCATGTGAGTTGCAACTTGGCTGTCAGCTCTCGCTGGCTCATTCTGCAGGGTCAGCAATTATACTCTTGCTCGTTCAATGTTCATGGAGGCTCTTGCTTGCGGCCTACTTGGGCCTGGTGCATAGGTGGGGATGTTCAATGCACGGCACTTTAAGTTACGGTATCATATTGCTTCATATCCAGTATCATGTCTTCATTGCATTTCTCATCACAATGCATGGGTTAGGAGAAGCGTCAGCAAGCATTTTAGACGAGTGCTTTGTGCGTCTTGCGTTTCTGCATTTTGAAAAACCTATGTGAAAAATAATAAAGATGCGTGTCAGTGGGTGTGTCCGTCACCTACGTCATAGCACTGAATATGTTCTTCGTGTGGATTGGTGTGGGAGTGTCCAGTGTGCATGGTTGCACGGGTGTTCTGACAGTTGGCTAGGTCGTCATGGCATCTCTAACGATGTGTTTATTTATTGTTGAATGGTTCAGTCGAGTTCATCCATACCGCAGGTGTCGGCTTGAGCAGGGCAGGCTGGTGGGCAGGCTGGTGGGCACATCCATATGTTCCTGTACCAGGGTATTTGGTCGTCTGGTAAATAGGCAAATTCATCTTGTGGCGGGTGTCGGGGTCGCGATCCTCTAGGCCAGGGGCGCGAGGGGATTGGGGGGAGTCTTTTGTCCCAATCTCCCACTTCAGTACCCTTTTCCTTATCTCCTCTTACTCTCTATATTTTAGTTACTCTTCCCAGGTGTCCATAATGGTTAACATGGTCTTCAAATGACCAATACATACACACACAGCTTCCTCCAGGTGTGCAGTATACCCATTTCCCGATGTAGCTCCTTGGGTTTCTTGGGTTTTCGAGCTTCACGGATGGCGGGTCCAGGTGGTTGGTGATGATCTGTTTGCGCAGTTTTTCTCTTTCTTTTATTATTGTGTCTGTGTGCTGGCCATCATCAGTCGGCATCAAGGGGTGCATACCAACCATTTCAATCATTTCGTCTGTAGTACGTGCTTTCCAGAACCTTATTATTATCAGTGCAGCTCCAGCCAGCATTATGCATCCAACTATAATCTTCAGTCCGTCCGACAGCCATGATGGCATCCATGACCATAACATCGAAAACCAACTGTCATCCTTGTTCATTCCTTTACTTTCTTCCATCATTTTGGAGTGCATCTGGGCCAGTTGTGATACTGCTTCTGTCAGTGTACCGTTGTCAGCATCGTTAGCAGGAATAAATGTGCAGCATGATTGTCCTATCTTTGCGCAAACTCCTCCTTCCATTGCTGTAAGGAGATCTAATACATATCTGTTCTGTAGTGCTACCATCCTCACTGCTCGCAGTTCCTCTTTTATTGCGTTGAATCCATTTACTGTAGAATTAATTGTCATCATTAGCTCCCATCGGGTTATCTGGAGCCATTTTGCGTTTGCGTAAGCTTGTAGTCCCGCATGTATTATTGACGAGAAAAACATTGCTGCTCTGCTGAATAGTCTGTGTTCTGGTGGGATTGAAGTGAGTGCTGTTTCCGACCTTCCCCATAAGTAATTTCCTGTCAGAGGTTCTCCTTGTCTCTTCTTTCTATTCAGGACATTGTTGTTGTTGTTTTCATTCTCTGACCCCTTCTGAGGTTGTACAGATCTCTTCTTCCTCTTGTTTCCGTCATCCATTTTAGGGAAGTTCGCCATGTTCACATGTTTCTGGGGCACCACTAGTGATGGTACATTAATATGTACCACTGTGCATATACCATTCCACAGAGGGGGCAGTGTGTGGTATGCCTTGTTTCCGCAGGCCCAGTAATGGTCCATTAATACTGCTGTTCCTGCTCCCCCCTCAGGTAACTCTATCACGCTTGCACAGTTGGTGTTGTATCCCACGTCCACTTCTCCTCTATGTTGGTAGCATATCTTAGGTGCAGACAGCGGCAGTATGCTCATTGGGTCTTCATCCTTCTCCATCCACGTCAGCATGGGTACGTACTTGCCCCAAATCGTCCAACATCTGTTATTGTGTTCATCAATAGTTGTAATATTTTCCCTTGTTACCATGTTGCTGCCAATCACTCCTATCTCCCATTTGTTGTCCATGTACACCTTCCCTGTTATTGTTATCAGTGGTCTTTCCCAACATCCTTGTGTACCAGGAACTTCAGTGGCGTACCAGTCACATGGTAGGTATTGTAGTGTTACTTTCTTCGTTTCTCCCTTTTCAGGACCACTTGTCATGTATCTAAATGCTTCAGCATGCAAACTGCTCTTGTGGTAACTCAAATAAGTTTTGAGGAAGTTGTTTTCGTATGGATATGTGTCTCGCGTTTTCCACACCAGTCTCACCACCGTCCCTTGAAATCGCCCTCTTGTTTGGAATAGTGCCAGGTATATTATACATTGTGCTGTCTTTTCATCTATTTCTGTGGCAAAGTATGTTCGAGAAGCGCTCATGGCGTATAGGATCAATGAGCAGACGTAGCAGCTGTCTTCTGTTGTCTGCTTACCTATTTGGGTCATGTGTTGGTACCACATGTTGTTCGAGACGTGTACTGAATCTGTTATGTAATTATCAATGCCTTTATTATCTGAGTATGTGCTGCGTTTAACTCTATTTCCCTTATGTGGAGGCTTGCTAGTACCACCTGACGTAACACCTGTTGCAGCTGTGGGTGGGAGTACATTAGGTTTGGGTGCAGCCAAAATATTGATAGCATAACTTTTCTGCCATACAGAGGAAGCCAAAAAACCAGTGATCATCAAAACCCCTATCATTTTTATTACAAAAGCTAGTCTCACCGGCATTTGCTCTTACCTTGCTGCAGTCCGGCAGCTTATTCTTGCGAAGTTAAAGTTGCCCGCCTGAAAATTCTCAATAAGCTTGTTATTATTGTTAGTTGTTGTTGTCAAGCCCTCCCTATCAAGTAGTCGTTCAGTGCCCAGGCGAAGAGCTGTTCCCACGCCAATCTAAGCGATCTATCTCTTAGGGCAGGTAAGTGTTGGTGAAGATGGGGCATTGATTGTTCTATGGCCAAAATAAATGCGGTGTAGTAAACACGTACCCTCCTTCTTTTTAGGTACTTTGGCCTTTTTATATGATATACAAATTGGTGTGATAGGGCTTCCGGGTAATTATCGTCTGAGGGTAGCATCTACTCCTGGGCAATGTATGCTGTTAGTTATCTATTTTCTCAGCAGTACAATAATACACGGTACCTGCATGTGCGAGAAAGAAAAAGAAAACATACAAGTGTTTACATGTGTATATGTGCAAGACAATGTCCTTCAATTGGGTGGTAGCTGTAGTGGGTAGGGGGTTTGTGGGCAGAGGGTTTGGGGCTCAACTGGCGGAAGTCTCTTTACTCTTTGATCGTGTGACCATGGGGTGGGCGGTATGCAAATTACCAGTTTCTATTTCGGTATTTGTCTCTGGGGATTCTGGGGGGTGGCAGGGTATGGAGACACTGTGGTCGTCAGCTGTGGTAGACGTCTCTTTCTCCGTAGGTGATGCTATCGCTGTTCTTCCAATGGCCCTGTCGGTGACGCTAGGGCGGGTCTGGAGTTTGCAGATCTTCACGTCGTGTAGGTGATTCCAAGCACGCTTATCCTGCAACTTTACTGCTCTCGTAGATACCTCCTCTACCAGGTGGGGACCTGTGAAGCGTGGGCTGTTCCACTTTCTATTGAAATTGCGGAGTAGCACGTGGTCACCTTTAGCAATTTTGCACAGTTTTTCCTTTTCCAATTCTTTATCTGTGTCTTCTTGTTGATGACTCTTAGACCCGCCCCGCGTGCGCTCGAGCTGTTGAGACACAAACACTACACTAGTAATCAAAGAAGACACATATTGGTACATTTCATCACCAAGAACAGTTGCAGTGTTTTCATAGTCTGTGAATGCTCTTGATGTTGGCGTTAGAGGAAGGCGCATTTGACATACGGTCACCACTTCGTGAGGAGTGGGGTGGTGGTCGGAGCCTGGTCTATTCCTCAGTTCAAATAGAGCTAGCGGAAGGCAATACAACCAACTCTTCTTCGTTGTTTGTTGTATCTTTGCAATTGCCTCCTTCAGTAGGCCATTCAGGCGTTCGCATTTACCGTTGGCCTGTGGGTGAAATGCACATGCAAATTTATGCTTGATGTTCAGTAGGGATGTGATGTGTTGGAACATTTCATTAGCGAAATGCGGGCCGTTATCTGACCGCAGTACCTCGCACACTCCCCACCTGGGAAAAACCTCCCTCACTAGAAATTTAGCTGCTCTGAATGCATCTGGATGTGAGTATGTTCCTGCCTCAATCCACCTGGAGAATGGGCATACCACTACAATCATATACCTATTTCCTTGACATACGTTGATCATATCAACGTAATCAATATGTATGTGCAGGAAGGGTCCTTCTGGCCGAGGTATAGTACCTTTTATCACTTGCAGCGTGTGACCGGCCGTAAACTGTTGACATGTTAGACAATTGCTGATAAAATTTGTCACATGGGAATTTAACTCGGGGCAGAACCAATCTTCCCTAATTCGTGCTGCAATAACTTCCTTGCCTGTATGAGCTGGGTGGTGGAGCTGACTCAGGGCGGTGTTCAATAGTGCCAATGGCATTACCATCTTTCCGGTGTTACCTTGACGCCATAGTGCGTCAGTTGGCGACATTGTACATCCTCTTTTTACCCATATTTCTTTTTCTGCCATTGGTGCAGCCGCTTGTAACTCCATTATTTGTGTGGCTGGGAGATGAGTGTACCCTTCTCTCATCAACATCTATTTAGCTATCCCCATCCCTCTCCCTCTCTCTGACTCTGGGGGATTCCATATCTCACCGAAATATGCAGCATACTTCGCATGTGCGTCTGCTGCTGCATTTCCTTTTGAGATATGATCTTCTCCGTCAGTGTGTGCGAGACATTTGACCAAAGCTAGTTCTTGGGGATCATTTATTACTTCAATTAACTCAGCCAATAAGAGAGCATGTTGCACCGGGGTGCCGTCAGCTCTCCTAAACCCTCTTCTCCTCCATTTTGTCAATCCTGAGTGTACAGTAGACGTGACATATGCGCTATCACAATATATAGTAACTCTCTTGTCAAAGCTTTCCTTCAACGCCAAGATCAGTGCAACCAATTCTGCTGCTTGAGCAGAGTAATGTTGTGGTAATTGTACACATTTTACTGCCACACACACCAATTCCTCTGTCATTTTTACAACCGCTGCCCCAGTTCTCCTTATCCCATCACTCTGGTCTATTGTTGATGACCCATCAATGAACAAGAGCTCTCCTCCATTCAGCGCAACCTCTTCAACTTTTCTAGTACATGAGTACATTTCAGTAGTCTGCGTACAATCATGTGCATAGTCGCCTTCCTCAATAACTTCCGCTATAAACCTTGCAGGATTAAGTGTGCTGCATCTAACAATTGATAATTCTGGTCTAGATAAGATGATCTCATAACCTGACGCCCTCTGCGTGGTTAGTGTGGATTTAGGCATGTTCAATATTGCAAATAGTGCATGTTCCACAAATAGTGTGGTTGGGCACCCCATTGTAATAGATGATGATTTCTCTACCGCGAAGGCAGCTGCGGCGAGACCTTGTTCGCAAGGGAAATGACCTAACATAACAGGATCCAAGTGACCGCTGGAAAATGCTACTGGTTTGTATCCCATGCTTGTTTTTTGAGCCAACACTGCTTTCATTACTGCTGAGCCGCAATGTGAAAATATAAAGAATTGTCGTTCATAATCTGGGGTGGCCATACCGGAGCAGTTGATATTGCTTCTTTCAGTTCATCAAAGGCCTCTTTCATTTCCATTGTCCACCCCAATTTTTTCTCCCCTTTGTTAGCTTCTCTTAATGCTTCAAGTAGGGGTCCTATGTATGAGCTGTAATCAAATACCCATGCTCTACAGTAGTTGCACAATCCCAGGAACTGCTGCAGCTCCCTCACTGTTTGTGGCAATGGCGTTTTTGATATAGCCTGTGCTCTTTGTGGTGCAATCTTTCTTCCGTGTTGGGATATCAGCTGACCTATGTATAATACCTGTTCCTGACAGTACTGTAACTTTCCTTTGTCTACCTTGTAACCCTTTTCAGCCAATATTGTCAGCATCTTCAATGAGTCCTCCCTGCATCTTTTTTCGCTTGTGCTGCAAATTATTATATCGTCAACATACTGCAACACTGTGCTTTCCAATTCAATGTTTCCCAAGTCCATCTGTATTACTCTTTTGAAAATTGAGGGTGACTCGCAGTACCCTTGTGGCAATCTGGTGTGCTTCCATTTTGTGTTTCTGTACGTGAAGCTTGTCAGATCTTGTGAATCTGGATGCAGGGGTATTGAGAAAAAGGCATTTTTGAGGTCAATCACTGTAAATCGTGATGCCTCTGCTGGAATTCGACACAATATTGTGGCCGGGTTTGCTGCTATGGGGTATTCTGCTTCCACTATGTTGTTCAAGGGCCTGAGGTCCTGGATGAAACGCCAAGACCCTCCTTTAGCTTTGTGCACTGGATTTACGACTGTGTTACATGGTGATTCTGATGGTACCAATATGCCATTATTTATAAGGGCCGTTATTGTTTCATATATGCCCTCATCTGCCTCTTTTGATAGTGGGTATTGCTTCACTCTAGGGAGTATTGCACCTTTTTTCAATTTTATTCTTACTCCCCCTATACTTTTTATGCACCCCACGTCATAGGGACTAGTAGTCCATAATGATGTTGGGACTTTTGCCATATCTTCCTCAAAAAAGGGAACTGGGGTGGATGTGGGTGCTTCAAGTGCCATTGCTATTTTCTGTGCCACTTGTTTGTATGTCACTCTTAGCCATATATCTACACTCATCATGAATACCATTTCACCCTCTTCCTTTTCTTCTGAAAAGAGCACCTCGTCTGACACCTGGGTGAGCCTGCATCCCTCAGCTAGGGCTATCACTGCCCTCCATGCTCTTCGTTCCCTGTCTTGGGCATGTACTGCGATATAATCAGCAGTCGCTATAATGCTTTCTATGCTCACTGAAATCACTTTTCCTTCTGGTTCATTGGCTGGTGTTTCTGGTCTAAACAAATAGGCTGTCGGCCTCCTCCAGATCTTTCCTTCTATTTCTGGCATCCATGCGAATGCCATGTCTGTTCCGTACTGGAACAGTTCCCCATCTACTGGCTCAGCCCTAATCACTGTCTGTCCACAGTATGCTTGCATAATTTGCCGTGCAGTGAGCATGTTTATTCCAGGAGTGGAACAAATTATGCCGTCCTCCGTGAAGGAGATTGTCATATTCAACCTGCTCATTATGTCTCTCCCGAGTATGTTTACTGGTGAGTCTCTTGAATATAAAAGCGGGACGGACATGTCATAGTCCCTTATCAATAAGGGGATGTTATCAGTAAAGGGAACCAACCCCCTAGCCCCAGAGAATCCTGGGGTGTTCATGGCCTCGCCTGACATCTTAAATTTACCTTCCCTTATGCAAGACCGGGTTGCCCCGGTGTCAACAAGGAATGATAATTTTTTGTCACCTATCGTTACCTCTATGCGTGGTTCCTCCACACTATTAGGTGTTACCGACAGCATGGGACACACCAAGGCCGTCTGTCTGCTGTCCTATTGTGGGTATAATGATTGACCACTTCCTGTGTAAGGGTTGTGTCCCAGGACCGTCACCCTTCTCAGCTGTGTTTGCTGTAGCTGTGTATTGGTAGACGTTACTTTATGGTCTTGAATTTGAGCGGGTTGCTGTACTTGCTGCACTTGAGGTTGTTGTGTTATCGCTACCTGTTGTTGTGGTAGTGAATATGTCTGTGGCTGTTGTTGTGTTACTGGTTGTTGCTGCACATTTCCCGGCTGCAGCGCCTGCTGTTGTTGGTGGCCCTGCTGTTCCCTTGTAAGCCCTTGTTGTCCCTGTTCTCCCCATGCTGGTGTGCCGGGTCTCATTCTACACGTGCGTGACATGTGTCCCAATAATCCACAAATCCAACATACCGGTGGTTCCCTCGTCTGCCATGGGAAACTCCCTGAATTGTCCTGGTATATTGGTTGCCCAGTGGGGTAGAAACTTCTGAATCCTCCCCCTTGCTGTTGTGTGTTGTAGCCGTATCCCCTCCCCCTCATCATTCCTCCCCTTCCCCTGTTATAATTATAATATCCAGCTCCTGGTGTTGAGTATCCTCCTCCCATGTTAGTCGTGTAGGGTGGGGGCGGCTGTTGTGCTACAATCTGTGGTGATTGTATTTGGGAGGGATCTTGTGCAGCCACTACTTGTGTGGGGTTTTGGGTCATTGTTGTAGGTGTAGTTATTAGTGCACCTTCCATCGTGTATTTAGTAAGTTTTTTTCTGCACCAATTTAGCCTCTTCCGTTTTTTCTATCCTCTTCCTTTTGTTTCATCTTTTCTTGCCATGTCCTACAATGATGTACTATCGTCAGTTGTATTTCTGGCCATGCTTTTGCTTCCATCCCCACTACTTTCTTCAATTGTTTCTGCACTGCTTCTGGGAGCCCTTGTATTAGTATATGATAGAATATTGCTGGTGTTTTGTCCCATTGTTCTCTAGTTTCCATACGCCACTTCTCTTGAATTTCCTGGATATAATCAACAGGATCTTCGTTCTCAAGCATCTTGCATGATGTAATCGCTCCTATGTCTGATGTGTCTGGGTATTGTACCCTCAGCGCTTGCCATAATCCATGTCTGCAGTTTGCGAATGGTGCCCCGTCGTGTGATGTGTTTGTTATTGTGACCCCGGGAAAGCCTGCTCTCTTCCAGATGTCATTTGCCGCATCCCCCAATATTGATATTAGGAGGCCCTTTACATCTCCTACTGCCAGTTTCTGTCCTGCGGTGTGTTTTTCCATTTCATATATCCATTTTCCTGCACCTCCACTTAATGATGGGAGCCTGCACTTTATATTTTCCTTGTCTGCATGCTTCCAAGGGACGTATTGTGGTCTAACCCCTCCCCTCTCCAGAAGTGGCATTAGGTTGTGTCCTGTCTGACCCCCTGGGTTCCCCAGAGTCGAGTCCGTGTACCCCTCCTCTTCTTCCGTATCGTCTACATCGTCTGTCGTGTCCATATTTCCCCTGCTCGTAACTGTTTCTCCTCCATCTCTACCCCTTCTTTTATCATTTCCTTTATTTAATGTGGGCGTGTGTATTCGTTCTTCCTGCCTGCGTCCAGGGAGGTCTCTAAGCCTGCCTGCATAGGGTGTGCGTTCGTGAGGGGCGGGTGCGGGTGTAGGTGGGCATGTTGCACGGGATGAGTGTGGGGTGGTGGAGCATGTTGGACGGGATGATGAGGGTGTAGCTGCACGTGTCTGCCTTCCCGCCATTCCTTGCTCTTCCCCCTCAATTCCCCCCAGTTCTTCCTTTCTTCTGCAGGCCCATGGTGATTCCCTGTTTGTCCGGGTGATGTACAATTTATCTAAGCTTTCCCTTTCCCTATTTCTTCCTTCCTTCTCCATTCCTTCTTCTTCCTCACTACAAAAGTCATCCAGGAGCGACAACCCCCAATCTGTCTTTTTCCCCCTAATCGTTACTGTTTTTAAGTCTATTAAATCCGTTCCTCCCGTTTCTTCTTTACCAATTGCTCCCCTTTGTGCTGATGTTGTTGCTACTTCTGTGTCTTTGCGTACATATCTCCTTACTTCTCTCTCCCCTCTCCTATCTTCTCTTTCCCCTTCTCTTTTCTCCGCTATCTCTCTACCAATTTCCTCTCTTTTCTTTATTAATTCCTCCATTACTTCACTACTCATCTTTTCCAATATCCTTTCCTCTTCTCTCTTCCTTTCCCATCTCTCTCTTTCCCGCTCTAATATGCTCTCTATCATCCTCCCTTCTTCGTATTTCTTGGTCGTTTCTGATAGTATTCTCCTCTTCCATATTTCCATTTCTTTTTCTTTCTCTTCTTCCTCTCTTTTCTTATCACGCAGTGCTGCTCTGGATACCCTTTCTGCTACTGCCTTTACCCTTTCAGCTTCTCTCTTTCGCTCCTCAGTTCGTTCCCTCATTTTTTCCAACTCATTCTTACTTTCTTTCCTTTCCCGTGCTCTCTCTCTTTCCTCCCTCTCAAGCTGCTTGATCAGGGCATTTTGCTCATCCCATAATTCTGCTAATCGTTCCTCCAAAATCTCTTCCTTTTGTCGTGACAGCTCTTCCTCCTTTCTTTTTCCACCCTCCCCTTTCATCTCGTTCCTTTCTCTCATTATCCTAGTCCATTTTCCTTACTACCTCCTTCTCTTCTCCTGTTAATGAACCTCGTAATTTTAATAATACCTGCACAGCTACCCACTCATCATGTCCTATTGCTGCGATTTGTTCTTCGCTAGTCCTCCCCTCCCATGCGGGCATCTTCGTATAAGTTGACCCCGCTGTACTTGTCTGCTCCCCTCCCGTGTGGCCACCTGTAGCTGTATATGGTGGCGGGCTGTATGCCGGGTTCGAGTACCCCTCAGCCGCCCTTAATTGTTCTCTCACTATTTCTCGTAGTTCCGTTAAAGGATATAACCCCCCTTCCTCTTTTTTCACTACCTTCGCTAGGGGCATGTCGTCGCTCTGTTCCTTTTTTATTTCTTTTTCGTTTATGTTGTTACTCTTTTCTCCTCCCTCTTGTCCGTTCCCCGTGTTCTGTGTGCCTTCACTCTCTTTTTCCCCATTCTCTTCTTCCTCCTTAATCTTCTTCTCTTCCTCTGTTTCCCACACAGTGAACATTCCGTTTGGTCCTGGTCGGGACCCCTGGAACATTCTCCATAAGTTAAACACCTCCACGTGGTGTGTCAACGTCTTCCCCTTGTATGTGTTATGCAGATGAGTTAATAGTGAGTGTTGGGTATATGGATCGAAACTGCCATTAGGCGGCCATGGTGTCGTCATTTTGTTGTCCGTCCCCTGTGTCCATTCTATGCTGTATTTGATCAGTTTCTCCCTATGGGGTGACAGTATTTTACATATATGCTGTAGCGGGGTAGTGAGGGTGTTCCCCCACCCTCCCGATCCTGTCCCGTATGACATAGTAGCACTTCAATTGTTATCCTCCCTCTATATGGTAGCGGTTATCTTGCTAATAGTGTACGCTATACAATTTCAGATCTTTACCTGGCCCCGTAATTTTGGGGACTTGCGATTGTCCGCTAAAACAAAATAGTAAAATATAGCATTTGCATTTGTATATTCTTTTCTCCAGCATTGGATCTTTCATGGATTCACATGCTTAGAATATTCCCCGTCGTCAGACTGGGAACCCTCGGTACACATATATAGTCGTTTCCTATAGGAAAAACTTCCGACACTTGTGTGTCCTATCCACATCTACGTCCTCTCTGGGGCCGTCCACGCATGCCCCATAGGACGTAGTGGTATAAAAGCCCCGCCCCCGCGGGTCCCGTCAGATTTCAACCGTCTCCAAAGATAGTGGGATCTCCTCGCGTAGTCTCTACTTTCTAGGTTATTGTTGAAATTACTTGTTTTTGATCGAAAGGTTATTGGTCTTACCAGGATGTCGGGCAAACCGCTCTTCCGCCCGTGCGCCACGTGCGGATTGAAAAAGGTTTACGAGGGGGACGGCCATCTAGATTGTATATATTGCCTCCACCCTCACCATTCGGCAGACCAGTGCGAAATATGTAAAGGTTTTTCCCAGAAAACCCTGAAAGATCGGAGTCGGCGACTGGTGTTGTGGTTAAATGACGGGGCAGGAGCATATCCTCAGTCGGAGGTTGGCTCCATGCGCAGCGTGGCCTCGATGAAAACATCGGGGGCCCCGCGCCGTTCAGCCTCATCGGAACCACCGGCAAAGAAAACTCGACCGGCGGAAAAGGATGTTCCACGAAGCCACGCTTCCAAAGACTCTTCAAAAGAATCTTCAAAAAAGTCTTCATCGTCGAAAAAACAGGGAAAGGAAAGGCCAAAATCCTCCTCGGGCGATCCTCATAGATCTGCCACGAGTAGAGAGTCGGAAAAGCGCAGGGAGAGCTCTGTGAAGGCGGGACCGCCTAAGCCACCTGCAGGCCCGCTGTCGGCGACGACGAACCAGTCAGTGTCCTCACTGCCGCTAACGCAGTTGGTTTCCCCCGTCATCAACCCACTGACGACGACGGCGACGATGTCCTCGTCGACCGAAGTTCAGGCCTGGAGACCAGAGGTTTTTGATCTGGTGTTGCCGGACACGTTGCTGCAGGAACAAGCAGCGTCGATTTCCTCGAAGGAAGACGACGGCTTGAGGATTGCGGGCCCGGAAGATCTTGGGCTCCGAGCCAAGTCACCATCAGGAGCAACCTGTTCTCAGGTGTTTACCCAGTTTTCAAATTCACAATCGGCCCTGTCCATGGAGGTCCTGTCCTCATTGCACTCGCTGCTGAAATCGTTGGATGAAAGGCTTCCACCAGTGAACCCGTCAATGCCTCCTGTCGACGAGCCAGGCCCGTCACATCGTCCAACCCAAACGACCAGAGTTCCGGTGACTCCAGTGGTCCACGAGGAGGGTGAGCTGTCGGACTCTGTATCTGACCGAGGATCGGTATCGGATATCTCCCTGTCTCCATCTAGGGATCCATCCTCCACCAGACGATATTGGCGCTTTTCATTCAATGATGGAAAAGGCTTGCAAGGAATTTGGCTTGGTCCAGCAGGAGGAGAAAAAGGACTGTTTTCTGTTCGACCATATGGGTAAGAATAGACGTTCAGTATTCTCAATACCCATTTTAGATCATGTCTGGAAAGAGGGTGTTCAAACCATGCGTCACCCGTTTTCTGAACCGTCCGTCAAAGGCCGCATTGAAAAGAAGTTTAAAGTGCCAGACTCTACCCCGAAATGTCTTTCGTCCCAACCTACACCTGACTCAGTGGTGTCGGCAGCAGCGACAAGGAAAGCGAGGGCCCAACACAAGTGCTCTACCCCTCCGGATAATGAGGCAAGGCGCCAAGATGTGTTTGGTAAGAAGGTACTATCCGTGGGTGCTACAACTGTGAAAGCAGCCAACTCTTTGGCTATTGTCTCCAGGTACGACACGGAAATGTGGCACAGACTAGCCCCTATACTGGACCACCTTCCGGAGGAACATTGAAAAACGGCTATGTCTCTCGTACGAGAGGGCGAAGAAGCGTCGAATCATGCAATTAACATAGCGGTGGACCTGGCGGAGTCGGGCTTTAAGCAAGTAAACAACGGGGTTGTTCTTAGACGCCAGGCTTGGCTTAAGTGCACCAACTTCAGGCCCGAGGTTCAGTATAAAGTATTGGACATGCCCTTCGAAGGTGACCTTCTTTTTGGAGAAAAGGTGGATGAGGCCCTGAAGGGCATGAAGGAGGACTCGGATACGGTACGCTCGTTGGGTGCCCTTCAAAGTGGAAACATTTTTCGAGCTTTTCGTCCCTTTAAAGGGGCATCGGGCAATTCAAGATTCGCTGCATCCAGGGATAGATCTTTTGGCAGATCAGCATACCCATCCCAGGGATATAGACGCGCCTCTCAAAACACAAGCCGGCGCAGAAACTTCCAGTCATCCAAGAGACGACCGGCCTATCCTTCGTCGACGAACAAACAAAAAGACCAGCAATGACGGGAAGCGCACCGTTCTGGGAGGAAGAGTGTCAAACTGCGTCAAAGAATGGGAAGACATCACAACAGATCAGTGGGTGTTGGACACAGTGAGGTACGGACATTCTCTACTATTCAAATGCAAACCTTCAAAATGTCCACCAGTATTCCTACCCCAACCACATCTGAACGTTTTGCTGCAGGAAGTAGCACTTATGTTACAAAAAGGTGCCATAGAATTGGTTACTGCATCGCAGAAAGGCCAAGGGGTATACTCACGGTGTTTTGTGGTAAAAAAGCCAAACGGAAAGTGGCGTCCCATTCTCGACCTGCGCGACCTCAACAAGACCTTACAGAGCCAAAAATTCAAAATGCTCACGCTGCAGGAAGTAATCAGGTCTGTTCAAGTGGGAGATTTTTTGGCGTCTCTGGATCTACAGGACGCGTACTTCCACATACCTATGTGTCAAAAACACAGAAAGTTTCTGAGGTTCATGGTAGGTCGGACACACTACCAATTCGCAGTGCTTCCGTTTGGTCTCAAATCCTCCCCAAGAACGTTCACAAAATGTTTGGCACCCGTGGCAGCCTGGCTGAGAAAGAAAGGGCATCATGTACCTCGACGACTGGCTTGTGAGGGGATCCTCCTCGGCGTCGACCAACGACAGCGTACAGGCCACCTTACAGCTTCTGCAACGACTGGGGTTCGCAGTGAACTTCGGAAAGTCCTCTCTAAGGCCATCAAAGAACTTAAAGTTCTTGGGAGCTCAATTCGAAACCCAGTCGGGAATAGTGAAACCTTCCCTAGACAGAATGTCAAAAATCAATCGACTGACGAGTCAACTACGTTTACATTGCACACTCTCAGTGAGAAAGTATGTGGCGATCCTAGGATCCATGGCTTCCTGCATCCATCTAGTAGCCAACTGTCGATTGTTCATGAGGCCACTTCAGGAATTCCTAGCGGACAGATGGAAGCAGGCCACGGGTCAGTGGTCAGACAGGATAACCGTCGATGACGACGAAATCATCCGAGCCCTCCAATGGTGGAAAAGCGTTCACAACCTGGGCAGAGGGGTACCTCTACAAGAACCAGAATTTCACCGAACCATCATCACGGACGCATCCCTGACAGGCTGGGGAGCACACATGGACAACTACCAAACCCAGGGCAGATGGTCCCCGTCCGAATCACTCCTACATATCAATGTACTGGAGCTGAGGGCAGTAAGATGGGCCTTGAAGTCGTTCCTCCCACATATCAAGGGGTTGAGAGTAAGAGTGCTGACGGACAACACGACAGCCATGTTCTACTTGATAAAACAAGGCGGCACGAGATCCAGGACCCTGTCCGTGGAGGCTCAAAAGGTATGGCATTGGGCTTTGAAACACAACATATCTATAGTGGCACACCATCTTCCAGGAGTGAAGAACGTACAAGCGGATTCCCTAAGCAGAAGCATGGCCCAGATACACGAGTGGGAGATGGACACCATTCAGCTGCAGAAAATCTTCAAAAGATGGGGTCACCCCTCAGTGGATCTCTTCGCAACGAAAGAAAACAAGAAATGCGAGCAGTTCGCGAGCAGATGGCCTCAGAAAGGATCCCTACGGGAAGCGTTCTCTTTTCCATGGACAGACAAGTTCCTGTACGCCTTCCCTCCGTTTCCCCTTATACGGAGAACAGTACAATGGATACGCAGATACAAATGCCGGGTCATTCTAGTGGCACCGTATTGGCCGAGACAACCTTGGTTTTCCGACCTGCTGCATCTGTCGTTGGAACAACCGATAACATTCCAGAAGGTTCCGAATCTCCTGTCCAGGGACAAGGGAACAGTGTGGCATCACAATCCGGACAGCCTCAACCTGACGGCCTGGCTCCTGACTTTTCGGAATTTGGCACTTTGAAAGTTTCGTCGGATTGCCGAAAAATTCTACAGGCGGCTAGGGCTCCTTCCACCAACAAGTCATACATCTGCAAGTGGCGAAGGTTCTGTATGTGGTGTCAAACGCAACACGAAATACGGCCTTTAGAAGTAACTCCAGAACAGGTTTTACTGTATCTTCTTCACCTGGCGGAGAGTGGGTTATCCTCGTCATCCATAAAGGTGCACCTGGCGGCCATCTCAAGGTTCACAAGGAGGAGACAGTCCTCTCCGTTATTCAGCGACAGACTGGTGAAACATTTCATGAGGGGTCTTTTTCGAACCTTTCCCCCTATGAAGCGGTTCCCACCCACATGGAGTCTAAATGTGGTGTTGGCGGCTTTAATGAAGCCACCTTTCGAGCCAATGTCCTCTTCATCCATGCAGTTCCTATCATGGAAGCTGGCTTTCTTAATTGCCATTACATCAGCTAGAGGAGTATCAGAGCTACAGGCATTGGTCATAGACCATCCATATATGAGTTGATTCTTTAAGGACAAAGTGGTGCTATCAACTAATCCTACTTTCGTCCCGAAAGTTCCGACGGTCTATCACAAACACTCGACCATTGTCCTCCCTAGTTTCTTTGCGACCCCGTCATCGACGGCGGAAAAGGCTCTTCATACTCTAGATGTGAAAAGGGCGTTGAAATTTTATCTGCAAAGAACACAAGAACTCAGAACTACCAGACAGCTGTTCATCGCATACGGTCCGTCGACGAGAGGAAAGGCAATTTCCAAGCAAGGACTGGCTCGATGGGTCTCGTCGGCGATTGCTTTTAGTCACTCCAAGGCCGGTAGACCCCTACAAGGGCATCCTAGAGCCCATTCCACAAGATCGACAGCCTCTTCCACGGCGCTGTGGGCAGGAATTCCTCTGACAGACATCTGCCAGGCGGCGGCATGGTCAGTCCCACACACGTTCACACGCCATTACTGCCTGGAAAGGCAGCATGCGGATGAAGTACAGATGGGAAGGGCAGTTCTGCGCCATCTGTTTCAATGAGCTAAGCCAAAAACGGTGAAGTTTTTGTTTTTTGCCTTGTCTATACTGGTTCTTTAGTGTGTAGGTTTTGAGTAGAAATATATATATATATATATGTATGTATGATGAATATGTATATATCGGAAAATATGTTGCAGCTTATGTACCTATATAATTAGGTTTTGGGGTGTTTTTGTGGTGTATGTTGCATTGCATTCTCACCTCCTTCTTTTAGGATACTGCTATACAATCTATTCTAAGCATGTGAATCCATGAAAGATCCAATGCTGGAGAAGGGAGTAGTTTCTTACCTGTAACTCCATTTCTCCAGCATTGGTATCTTTCATGGATTCACATGCGCCCACCAGCCCCCCCGGAATGCAATGTGCAAGATATATGCATAAGCAGGTTCTCCTTTCTACTTTGGAGGGCCCGAAATCTGACGGGACCCGCGAGGGCGGGGCTTTTATACCACTATGTCCTACGGGGCATGCGTGGACAGCCCCAAAGAGGACATAGATGTGGATAGGACACACAAGTGTCGGAAGTTTTTCCTATAGGAAACGACTATATATGTGTACCGAGGGTTCCCAGTCTGACGACGGGGAATATTCTAAGCATGTGAATCCATGAAAGATACCAATGCTGGAGAAATGGAGTTACAGGTAAGAAACTACTCCCTTCTCTCTTTTCTTCCTTCACCGAACACCGTTACGGCCCCCTACGGCCGAGGCGCACGTAGCCCCCTGCGGCTGCATGCCCTGTGTGACGTTCTTATACAGCCGTCCCACTTTATTTTATCCCTCCTCCTCTTTCTTCATTTGTCGTGGCCGGCGTTCTCCGTGCGCGGCCACGTCCCCCTCTTCACCTTGCCCCGATCTACTCGTTACCGTTTATCTTCGTCTCCACTCCCTTACCATTATTCTCTTCCCCACCACTCTCCAAAAAATGCCTTGTGTTCGAGATATCCTATGAAAGCCCTACTGGTGACGTCACCGACCTCTCCCAAAACTACCGGTAAGTTCTTTACATGTTTTTAAAAGTATGAAATAAGTTTGCAATCTATCCCCGTTAACCCCACAGCTGTCCTCTTGTCACGCCTGGAACAAGGTAATCAACAATATAATCAGACTGCGCACACTGCGTCGCCTCGCGTGTGATACGCCCGACGACAGGAGGGCTTAACCAGCCAATTATCTTCCGTATTAGGCAACCAGCTAGCTCCCGCCTACAGGGAAACGTCATCTATCTATCGAGTTTTCTGCTCGAACAATAGGGATCCTCATCTACTCATTGATCAATAATCACCAATTTGTAGGAAACCGCACACACACACACACCCTTACAGGTGGTCGTGACCTAGGCCAATCAGTGTCTATGAGCGGCCGCACGTGATGTTTTCGTGCTCCGCCCCCTCCTTCTTCGTAACGTAGCGGACTGCTCTCGCACTTGTCCAGCTACCATTCACTTCACCATCAACACTAATTTATCAAACCTTCGCCGCGCACCTGTGTAAAACCTCCCACCTCCCGTATTCTATTCCTCCCCCCTCCCTCACAATTTCACATTGCTTGTTGGGCGTAGCATACTCACCAAGTTCTCTTGATGCGGGGACGCTCGACTGCGTGCACCCCTCCAAGCGGCTCGCCACCTCCCCTCGTCTGGACCACGTCTGGACACTCGCCAACCGCGGGCGGGATACTTCTCAACCGGCTCCCGAAGGCCAATATCCAGATTGCGCTGTCCGGTCTTCTCGCAGTTCCGCGATGGTCCTGTAGTCCTCAAAATGGGGCAGCGGCAGAGGGGGCCGCGCCGCCGGGCCTCCTCGCAATGAGAGCACTCGGAAAAATAAAAATAAAAAGCAGATCTTAAAAAGATCTCAGCAGTGCCTCCAACTTGTCGGGGGGAAATTCTCCCGGGGTCGGCTGGGCCGTCCGTGGACCTCCGGGCAGGGAGGCCCCAACTCCTCCCGCGTATCCCAAAAATGAGTATGAGACACACACAAGAAGCAAGGTGGTTCTGCTGTTTATTGAACAATGGCAGGGATGGGTCTAGGATCGTACGCGTCCGTCCTGACTCTCGAAATTCGTGGGGCTCGTAGGCCCTTTTTGCCTCAGTATGATGCGCTACTTGCGTCACCTGGGAAAGTTAGCAAAAAACCTATTGCCACTCTGGATTGGGTCCTTGAGTGGTAGGGTTAGTATAGCATACGTATAGAGAACGTTGTTAGTGGTTAAGGGTCAGTCAGGTGGTATACTTGGGTTGTCCCTTCTATTAGATACAAAGAAATTGTTACACGAAGACCCCTGATGATTGGCTAATGTTAATGGCGTCAGTGATGAGTGCCCCATGTTCTGATTGGTCCACTCGCGAGCCCCCCAGCCTGGGACCATCGTTGTTCCCAGCTCGCGGTGTACCTGTCATTTGCAACAATATGTAACTATGTGTTTGTGCAGACAATGCGTGGATTTGCTCATATGCCTGAGAGCAGACCATTCCCATCGCTGTAGGTGTCCATTGAGTGATTTGATTGTTGCGGCCTGTGTCTCAAACGTGGGACCCAGGCGACTTCTCCCTCCTGGGGCTGGCACTCTGTCAGGTTCGGCTTGGTCACGTGAGGAGAGACCATGGTTGAGGCAGAATTCTGCACATTTAATGTTGTATTTTCCACTGTGTGTCTGGCTTAGTTGGCAGGTGTGACCTTGGCTTCGGCTTGTGGCATGCGAGTTGCAACATTGCCCCCTTGGCTGTCAGCTCTCGCTGGGCTCATTCTGCAGGGTCAGCAATTATACTCTTGCTCGTTCAATGTTCGTGGAGGCTCTTGCTTGCGGCCTACTTGGGCCTGGTGCATAGGTGGGGATGTTCAATGCACGGCACTTTAAGTTACGGTATCATATTGCTTCATATCCAGTATCATGTCTTCATTGCATTTCTCATCACAATCCATGGGTTAGGAGAAGCGTCAGCAAGCATTTTAGACGAGTGCTTTGTGCGTCTTGCGTTTCTGCATTTTGAAAAACCTATGTGAAAAATAATAAAGATGCGCGTCAGTGGGTGTGTCCGTCACCTACGTCATAGCACTGAATATGTTCTTTGTGTGGATTGGTGTGGGAGTGTCCAGTGTGCATGGTTGCACGGGTGTTCTGACCATTGGCTAGGTCGTCATGGCATCTCTAACGATGTGTTTATTTATTGTTGAATGGTTCAGTCGAGTTCATCCATACCGCAGGTGTCGGCTTGAGCAGGGCAGGCTGGTGGGCAGGCTGGTGGGCACATCCGTATGTTCCTGTACCAGGGTATTTGGTCATCTGGTAAATAGGCAAATTCATCTCGTGGCGGGTGTCGGGGTCGCGATCCTCTAGGCCAGGGGCGCGAGGGGATTGGGGGGAGTCTTTTGTGCCAATCTCCGACTTCAATATGACCAAATGGAATACACTACCGCTATCATTCACGTAGAGGGTTTATGTGGTTAAAATGAACTCCATGTCAAAACTGATCTACCTTGCCTTCATGATCCCCACATCTCCGTTGGCAGCTATGTTCAAAAGGTTAGACAGGTGAATAATACAATTTCTTTGGCGCAATAAGAAGGCATGCCTGAATAGTATCATCTTGCAGGCCACCAAATCTGATGGAGGTCTGGCACTCCCTTCGTGAGAATATATTATCTTGCGACACAAATATGCTGTGCTCAGAGATGACTCAATGAAGAAAATACTACCATGTGGTAGGCCCTAGAAATAGCCACAATGCAATCTCTCACCCCACAAGAAATTCTGGCAATCCCACTCACTAAATTGCCTAGGCTCCTCAAGAAGCATCCCATTATTGAAATTATGCCCAACCAGTAGCACCTATTGTACAATTAACGGGAACCAAAGTGGATATTGTTCCGTCTTGGGTTAGTGTCAGAGCCTTTTTTTCATACTTTTTACAAGGTAAGCTTCAACTTAGAAAAGCATCATACTCGCATGAAGTGTGGATTATGGATCTGTATGACAAATGCACACCACTCCCATTTCAAGAGGCTAGGAGGATTCTGGGGCTCATGGACAAATATTGGTTACAGTATAAAACATGAATGTCCGTGGTTAACGGTCAGACCACTAATGAGTTGGGCTAGAGAGCTGTCAGTGGCCAAAACGGAATTCAGGAGAGATCCCACTAACTTCCTTCCAGCAGATCAAAACATTTTATAGACTGTGAATAATCTTGGGAGGAATATGACCTTAGTTAACATCTGGACTGAACATCTGGGGATTGTAATAAATGCTTCATATGATGCAAAATAATTTCTGAGCACTTTGCAAAGGAGCAGCTGAATGCCTCTGCAGGAAGTCTTGTCCCCATCCTTCCTATATGTTGGAAGCCAGAGATTGTGACATGCACAACGTCAGTGACTGTGTCGATTCCACAAACACCCTTCGAGAAAAGGTATCCATTAAGAAAACCCTATATGATGTATCCTGTAGAGATGACAATCTCTTGGAGGAGATCCCCAAAGGAATATGAAGATGAGAGAAAGAGAAGTTGGTGACGTCACAAGAAGTGAGCGTGATGCACTGAGACGAGTGGCTAAAGAAGAGGATGTATGGACCGTATAGGATCTGATGACGAAATAAAGAAACAAGTAAACTTTCATATCTGAAATGAAGATTGCACGTGTGAAGAGCACTGCAGAAAATGCAAGTGGTTTTATAACTGTGCAGATGCAGCAATGCAAGTAGACAAAGTCATCTTAAGGGCTAGCTATACATAGTGAATAGACTGCAGGCAGTGCCATCATTATATAGAAGCTGGACATCAGTGTCACATATTTAGTAAGCTCAGACCCACGGAGAAGGAAGGATCGGAAAGCTGTGTCACAGCAACATGAATCTAAGAGCATGGAAAGGCCTGAAGAGCTGTCTGGCCTGGTGCCAAAGGATGGAGTGGCCAAGAACTGGTTATCTGGCCTTAAAGAACAGTGAACGTGAGCCGCTGAATCAGCCCTTGTTAACGTGCAAAGAAAGAACACCACAAATGCCAAGTTTATTAAATGAAGACAATGAAATACTGCAAAACAGGCTGATATATGGTCTCCTGTCACGTGAGACAAGGATGGAAATAGGAGTTGGGTGTGCAGACCAGAACTATGATAAGTGTGTGCCTGTACTCCCTTTTATTTCCAGGAGCAAGGATACTTTGAAAGGCCAAGTTCAAAGACAATCTGAATGGCAGAAGGCATGAGCGATGAGAGATGCTGGACTAATTGGGTGGGGAGACACAGTCAAGTCCACCCACTGACACCTGGCGTACCAGCTTACGTGCTCCTAGTGAGCTGGATGTTCCAGAAGGGCACGAGCAAACCAGCCAATTGTAGAGGGCATATAACAAAGGGCTTTATAGTTTGCGTACCAATGATATATTGTGTATTTATTAACTGTTGAAGATGACTTGCACTAGGGGTGGGCATAAGTTGTCTAACTGACTGTAGAGATCCAATCACAACCAGTTCCAATATAGAAAGTATACTTAAATGTTCCCCTTAAGCCAACCACAACCCCCCATAGGTTTTTCTTGTTTGTAATGTAGTATGATGTCATGTATGATGAATATTTAGTATATAAATAGGTTTTTATGCAAAATATTTGAGAGCTCGAGCGAACGTCTGTTGATGTCCATTGTAACTCCCTGTTTTAGACAATTGATAATGAAACAGTTGAATGAGACGTTTGCCAACTTCCTGAGTCGGTCTTATTTTTCTGCATCCCATCCATGCATGACTTGTTGCTGATTTAAGGACCCCCTGGGTTCAGCTTCTTGCAGCGTTGCTGCTTTTACCTTGTGGGGTTCCTGCGGTCTTCCCTTGACAAACCAAACGTTTTTCACTTGTAACTGGCTCCCCAACCAAGCCCCAAATCTCCAACTCCACATGGTGTCGTCTTTCCCACTCCCAACCTTTAGCCTGATGTGATTGCTGTAGCTATTGGTACTTATATAGCGCCTATAGCCAGGCATCTAAGCACTGTGGCTCAAAACAATCAGTGTTCCCATACGAGTGACTACATAAACAGAAGAGTTCTGAGTCTCCTTCTGAAGTCGAGAACTTTATTAGACTGTAATGTTGTGGGGAAGTCCATTCCAAAGTTTGAAGGCATCCCTTTTCCTCCTCCAAGTAGTGTTTGAGTTCTTTCATTTGCGACTTCTCTGGATAAAATTATGGGAATCACTTTCATCGACCAAAAAAAGAAAAGGCGGGTTTCATTTCTGAAAAGTCTCTCCACTGCTCTGGTGCAAAGGATCAAGGCCGATATATATATAAAGATTTTAAGGAACAGGGGGGCACCCCCATGTCTCTGTCAAATACTTTAAAAACTCCTGGATTTATCTACCCCAAATTAGTCAAGGAAATTAAGTCAACGCTTTGTGCCCAATGTGTTTCATAGTCCAAATATGCCCAGCTGTTTTCCCATTACAGTTGTTCAAACACTGCAATTTTTCCCTATTGGAAAATGTATGCGAGTAGGCTGAAAACAGCATTTTTATGTTTTCTTAATAACTTTTTCATTTTTTAACAACATTTTTCATAAATTGTCAGTTTCTTCTGAAACTCCTGTCAGCTTCTCTGCTGCAAGCACCATGGGAGATAAAGCTATAATATCGGGAGAAGAGGGAACCCCATTTTCTGTCAAATAGTTTAAAAACTACTAGATGCAATAATCCCAGATCCCTCCTGGAAATCAAGTCAATGCTTCGTTCCCAAATTGTTTTTCGTACCTAGTCCAAGTCCATCGAGCAGTTTTGGCTGTGCACTTGAGCAAATATTTGACTTTTTCTCTATCAGTAAATGAATGGGGACTGGGCTGAAAGAGCGCTTTGTTACTTTCTTAATAATTTTTCATTTTTTCAGCAGATCTTTCCCAAAATGTCTAGTCTGGCGGGGCCCGTGACTACGATTTACGAGTCAAAAGTTATTAGCAATTGATTTTTTTCGGGTTTCCTACAGAACTCAAAACTCAACGTATATTACAGGGCCTGCGGTATGGGCCCTGTAGCTATGGTTAAGGTTCTCAACCCATAGGAAGAGCACTTTTTGGGCAGCTTATTACTTTGCCCCAGCTGGACGAATACTCACAACACTTTGCAGAAACTGTATATGGCTCTGACAGGTTGATGCTGCAAAGTTTGGTGAGGTTTCGTGCAGGGGGAGCAAAGTTACAGGGGGTCCGATAATTTGTGGTTTTACCCATAGTCTCAATGGAAAAAAAATGTGCTCACACCTACAGGCCAAACCGCTGGATGGATTTTCACCACATTTGCGTCAGGAGCAGTGGCTTGGTCCCGAAAGTGTGCTTTTGTAAATTTGGTGGAAAAAAAAGTATTTTCCTTCCTACAGCCGGCCGCTGCATGCGTCCCGCTGTAGGAAGGAAAATCCTTTTTTTTATAGTACCCTGGGTTACCGCTTTGGCAACCCAGGGTGCTAATGGTCTTCATCCCCCGTTGCATGGGCTGGAACGGGGATAACTGTTCGGAGTCCTCGTTATACACCCTTGCTTCGCATGGGCTGATAATTTGGGCTGCTGGGCCGTTAAACCTCGTTCCAGCTCCTCGAATGGGGGATAAATGCTACATTATTCCCATTAGTATAACACAAAATGCTAATGCAAATGTTGGAAAATCTTATTGAGTCTATCTACTTTACTGAGAAATGTAAAGTCGATGGAGTCTAAAAGATTTTTTTTAGTTCTATTTTTTAAACTGTGAAATGTGATGCCTAAAGGAACCTTTTTTTGTTGCTTTTTTTCTTGCAAGTGAGGTCGGAAAGTAAGGTGGAGAGTGAAATGAGGGAAGAGGTGCCAAGAACTAATATGGAGGGGCAGGTGGATAGGGGAAGATGTTGTGTGTGTGTTACAACTAAGGTAGGCGGCATTGTTTCTCATGCTCTTTGATTACAGCTTCAAAAGCATTTCAGAATTGCTCCCCCCTGCAGAGCGGTGTGTTGCAGAACATACAGAGTACTGTTGTCTTCAAACGATATGGATGAAGAGCCTCTTTTAGCACGTGCAATGTAGCTGGTGGGATTTTGTGCCTTACAGAAGTAGGCTGTGTGGTTACAGTATTGGTGGAGGAAGACAGCCTACTACTTGCTAAGAAAGGAACAACCTTTCTGAGAGCATTGTAGTGGATGGATTTGGTGTGGCGGCGCATGGGGGTGGTCTCATAGGAGTACTGTCCAGGTAGTCTGCGACTGTGTACAACGTTGCACTCAGTGCATTTAACTTTGTTGGCATTAACCTTTGGTACATTCCCAACAGTGTAAAGAACTGCCACACCCATGATTCTCTCTGGGTGCTGGAAGTTGGCACTTCCTGTACCTCATCTTCTTGGTCCCCTTTATTGTCCTTTTAAGTACCGCACTTCTTTTGTTGTGTAGCCCATCCAGTTGGTGGTGGTGGTGCTGGTGGTTCTTGGGGAGGAGGATGGCAATAGCTGATGCCATTTGTAAGATAAATAGCAGTTCTGCTAATATTCTTTCAAGTATGTGCTCTGTGCTAGATTGTTAATGGATAATGAGTAAGAATAGGTTTAGGAGTTGTGCAAGGGTACATTGTGAGCTTGTAAGTTCCTAGATCAGCAGAAAATGCAGTCTAACCGCAAAGCACGGACCTGATCGGGAAGTGTGGATATGTTTGCAGAAAACTCATCAAGCAAGAAAACATGTGGGACTGTCCAGAGAGTCTGCGGGGATGTCAGATGTTCACAGACATCGACAAATGCAAAAATGGTGGAAAAAGTTGCAAAAAGTGTATAGATGTGTTAGAAATTATGCTAGAAGGTGGGAAATTACAGAGTTTCTATTGTGAAACTTTGTAAAGTGGACAAAAATGTTGCTATATTGGGGTAAGTATGATATTAGTAAGTTGTAGGAAATTAGTGTGCACCACTAAATGTTGTTAAAGGGACGTTATGGCTAAATTGCACTAATAAAAAACAATGAATTTCAATGAAAAAATATTGTTAAAGGGTAGCACAACTGCTATTTAACTTCAAAAAATGGCAACAGCCATGGCCATTCCTCCTCCCCAGGAGCACCACCACCAACACCATCACTACCAGCGGGAGGGCTTGGACAACGGAAAAAGCGCAACGATGCAGAAAATAATCGAGAGGACCAGGAAGATGAGATAGAGGAAGTGCCTAGGCTTATTAGCCTTAGGTGTGGGCCGTTTACCTACCAAGGGTTTGTTTTCTTAATCATCAAGATATTCTAAACTTATGATAACTGTTGTTATTCTCTGAATAAATCTTTGTTCCAGTTGAAAAGAACAGAGGTTTTATTTAGTAATAAATTAAATTAGTAGCAAATGCGAATTTTGGCTTATGCATTTCAGACACAGGGTCCTTCAGTGGGGCCTTTTGCTCTCAACTGATCGAGATTATCCATAAACTTGTCCAGCATTTGAAATCATCAAAGTGGTCAAATGGCACACACGAAACAATCATAACATGTGCTGTAAATCCCATTCAGAAACTAACCATTTTAGAGATATGTGCAAAATAAAATTACATTCGAACAATTAACAGCATTCACGTAGTCAGGTACATGTAAAACCACATGTTTGCACAGTTTATAACCATGTGTAGGGCACCCACAAGACGTACATATGCATGAAACATGTAGAAGAAAAACAAACATAAACATCAGGGTATTTGTTAGTCACTTCATTCAAGGTGGGCAATTAAAACCATTTGAGTTCATGCTTCCTGCTCAGCCCATGTATATATATCTAGCCGTACATGTGAGTGTCTGAATCATGACTCATCACTGTGCTCTTGTGTTTGGAATGTGTTACATTACTGTTAACATACACTACAAGTGGCCCCTTGATTCAGGATATGTTAGCATCTTAACTGTGATCTATCACCGTGATTTATTATGTTTGTTTGTACTCTTATTTGTACATTGGTGTATACTGTATGTGGCTCTATGAGTTAGGGTCATGGTGATTCTGCGTAGGAGACTGACAATAAAAGACTAACCTGCTGTTGTACGAATGTTGTTCATAATGCCTGATGCGATTGTGCGCTTGTTCTAAGAAGGGGCGTGTGTAGCAGTTAAATATAATTCTTCGAAACATCCCTTTTTCATCATTGCTAACGTGCGTTGTAGATAAAGGGTACACTTGTGTATGTCAGAGTGTAGAGCATGCGCGGCAGCAGTCAAGCATGACTGTCGTGCCTACTCGATCTGTCTGCCTATATTACCATGATGATCATGATGCAGCGTTTCATCTAGAGCGCATGTCCGCTATCCCCCAAGAATGTGGCCACTGGCCACAACCACCACAATAGATTTCAACCATATAACAAGTACATACAACACCTTCAAATAACAAAACTCACCCAGAAACCCCTGCATCCATATAATGTCGGCGGAGAGTAAGAGGTGACCGCGGACTCGTCGGCACCTGCACACCCCTTTTTCACCTATAAAAACAGCTCCATATCATCTTTATTCCACTCCCCTAACCTGTCCATGCCCTCTTTCATCAAGTAACTCCAAATGTGTTTTCCAAACTGTTCTTTCACAAAGCTGTGTGTGGACTGGGCAGAACCTGCACCCACTTTTTTCACCCAGAAAAACAGTTCCTTCTCATCTTTATTCCACCTCCCCAATCCTTTCCAGCCACTCTTTCAACCACCAAATAACCCCAAATGTGTTTTCCAGATTTTCCCCCACACGCTCTCCGCAGACACTGGTGGCTGCCCGTGGATCCAACATGGCAACCGTTTCTAAAAATATGACGCACCTCATGCTTTTCACCATCCCAATCAGTGGGCTCATACAATGTCTGTGGACATCACGCCGGACCTTGATTGGTCCAGGAGTGTGTCCGCTGACTGAACAGGGTAGTGAGTCTGCAGACCAAACCCAGGTATCACTAATTATTTGTTACCTACTTTTTGGCCATTTTAAAAAAAATGACTGGACATATTTACACCAAATTTACAAAAGGACTCTTTTGGGACCAAGCCCCCGCTCCTGGTGCAAATCTGGTGAAAATACATCAAACAATTTGGGCTGTAGGCGTGAAAAAGTTTCCATTGTGTCTATGAGGATTTTTGGACCCCCCTGTACCTTTGCCCTCCCTGGAAAAAGCTGCACCAAACTTTGCAGAATCGTTCAGAAGGGGCCATGAGTTGAGCAACTTAACCATAACTACACGGCTGCTACCACAGGCCATGTAATATATTACACGGCTCACGGTAGTGGGCGTATAGTTATGGTTAAGTTGCTAATCCCATAGGAAGAGCATGTTTTGGGTGGCTTATAACTTTGCTCTCCTTGGACGAATCCTCACCAAACTTTGTAAAAAAAAGTATATGGCCCACCCTGAACATCCTTGCAAAGTTTAGTGCAGTTTGGTAAAGGGGGGGCAAAGTTATAGAGGGGGTCCCAAAATTTATTTTCTTTCCCATAGAGTGAATAGGGAAAAAACTTTGCTCAAGCCTACAGCTCAAACCGCTGGATGGATTTGCACCAAATTTGTGGCAGGAGCAGCGGCTTGGTCCCGAAAGCGTGCTTTTGTAAATTTGGTGGAAATCTGTCCAGTAGTTTTTTTTTAAATGACCAAAAAATTAGCACTCAAAAAATGTGTGAT
The DNA here is from genome assembly GCF_040938575.1 of Ambystoma mexicanum. Taxonomy (NCBI): domain Eukaryota; kingdom Metazoa; phylum Chordata; class Amphibia; order Caudata; family Ambystomatidae; genus Ambystoma; species Ambystoma mexicanum. The sequence continues at coordinate 332,093,657 of NC_090934.1, read as the reverse complement.
ATCTTGGCTAATCGGCTTGAGTCATGTCCGTGGACATGCAACGTGTTCGCTGATTGGCTGGGGTGATGCGTGAGGTGCGTCTCATTGTTTTGATATGCCTGCCATCTTGGATCCACAGACATCCGTGGACAGCGTGGCATCGAACGGGGGAAAATACTATTTTGGGGAGTGTGTTGGTGTGTAAGAGTGCTTGGGGAGGGTGGAAGAGTAAAAGATGGATCAAATGCTGTATTTGTTTAGGTGGCAGGTGGCCCTGATGTGTTCGCCATGTCTGCGGTCTTCACAGCTGTCTGCGGACATAATAAATGCACTACTGGCTATTTTAGTTTAGTATGATGTTGGTTTTGGGTTGTTAGTAGAGCATTGATTGTAATTAATATCCCCTATAAGTAGCACATATACCACAGTTAAAATGTTTGATTCTATGGGTGTGTTATGCTGCAGTGGTTATGGCCAGGAAGACTCTAGGCCCTGGCCACAACCACCACAGCATAACACACCCATAGAATCAAACATCCATCAAATATCCACAAATAAAAAGTTTGTGTCCTGTTTGATTTGTAGAGTTTGTATGTGAAGTTTTGGCTTTGTGGATTGTGGTGTATGGTTAGATGTTTGCTTGAATAGTTGTGTTATGCAGCAGTATTTGTGAGTTGAATTATTATATACTTACTGTTTGACTTTTTTTATTAGTAGTTTTTTATTTATACTTTCAAATTATTCATTTATACTTTCAAGTTATTCATATATTTGTTGGGTATGTTTGAAAGCCAACAACTGTACCAAGTGCTCCATTAACTAGTCCTTGCTCCACGTCAAGGTTACGTTTAAGCATTACTCTACAGTTTAAAGACAATTTTAATATTTTCTCCAAACCAGCTGTGTTGAAGATAGAGTTTTCTAAGGTATTTAGTCTTGTTGTGGCTTGTTGACACATGGTAGTGTATTACCATGTACGTCCAGTTAGTCTCTGGAGCAAAATTCAATTATTTGTTGCATTTCTTTTTTCAACATTGTTTCATTGAATTTTGAACAGCTTGCAAGAGTTGGCATCAAGGACATACAATTGACATTTTTGTGTGCTAATTTTTCCATGACATCGGTAGCACATGAGGTATGGCCATAGAGTGCATGGATGTGCCGGGTTTTTTTAAAATTGCTAGTGCTTCTTTAGATAGTACACCAACTGTAATACTTTTTAAAATGTTGGCGTATGTGAGGTCTGCAGACTGGTGCATGTTTTCTGTTAATTCTCTGTATTGGAAATGTTGCCAAAGGTTGAAATTTCCTATGCTGCCAACAGTTTTACTGCAGAGTTTGGGCCCTAAGATTTTAAAAATAGGTTCACCTTTCACTGGTGTTAATTGAAGAAGATCTCCGAAACAATCATGTGTTTTCCTCCAAAGAGCTCTTCGTTGTCTGTTTTGAGTACCTCTTGTAATCTGAGGTGATTCAAAGCCAACATTAGGTTGGAGACCATGCTCACTTCATCTATTAGTAGCATTTTCATTTGTTTCAAAACTCTGCATAGTTTCATTGCAGCTTCTGTAGAAGTTTGTAATAAACTAATTTGTTATGGTGTTTTACTGGTAATCGGTTAAAGTGACACCGCCTATGTTGTAGGCAGCTGAACCTGTGGGGGCAGTTACAACAGCTGACAGTTTGTTGTTTGTCAATTGTTGAAGGAGCTTGCTGATGATTTTGATTAAGAATGTTTTTCCTGAACCAGCTTGACCACTGACGTATAGCAGTATAGGTTTATAGTTTTGGCAGGTACAGTTTTTATTTTCATGTTGTGCACCATGTTCAGTTTGTTTTGTTACTTCTTGGAAAATGCTACGCTGCTCATTGTCCAGTTTTGATTTCAGTACAGTGAAGTCTTCTGTATCTTGTTCATAGTGACACATGGTGTTCTCTACTTCTGTCATAGCTAATTCTGCGTCATTTGCTATTAGTGGCTGCCCCAGTGGTTCTTGGCTTCCTGTTACAGAAGGTTGACTACTGTCAGGAGTGTCCTCATCTAGTTGGTCCTGGAGTTCTTCGTGTTGCTGTTCATTGTTCAAAATTGTTTTGTACTGTATAAAGTTTACATCTGCATGTGGATATGTGGTGCTCCTCTGGCTTGGTATTCTTTTCTCCAATATGTAGTTGTGCATATTCTGTACAACTTAATGTAAAAAACCAAGTGGGTGGGCCAATGTTTGCTTTGAAAGCGTCTTCATAGGAGTCATAGATATCTAGTAACTCTTCTTTTCTCCATGGTTTAAAAAGTTGTAGCAGGGGCATGTAATACAGTTCTTTATGTTGAGGAGTTAATGACAATTTGATATGATTAAATAAGCTTTGTTTGGTAAGTTTCACTAAGCTGCCTTCACAATTTGTCACTCTGTATCTACCTTTGTTTTCATCTGGTTTTGTATTACTTTTGTATGTGAAGTTTTGGGCTATGTGGTATAGATACATGGTTTCCAAAGTGGTACTCCTGTTTTGGTAGTATGTGTCTAGTAAATTGTTTTTCAAAATGTCTTGGCTGTTGGGATCATTTTTTGCTGTTGTTTCTAGGTCCTCATTTGATTTGAGAACTCCTTTTCTACATTTAGCAGGATCAAGACTTAGCCATACTATATTTTCAGATTTTCCATACAAAGCAGTACCGGTTAAACAGTCTGCAGCTTCATAACAGCTACATTCTCTATGAGAGAGCATTTCTATACTTAAGCTGTACAATTTCTGTGACAGTGTTTTGTCAGATGATTAGTCATCCCAGAGGTCTTGAAGCTCTGATTTTTCTGCTTTGGTTAAGTAGGCTGTGACATATCGTGCAACTGCAGTGGAATTGTCTGCAATGTACTGCACATCTATGTTTGCATTCCATAAGAGGGCAATGATTGCATTGTGATCATTGATATATTTAGCTTCTTCTGTCCTTTTTATGTAATATGTGTTCTTAGGTGCTTTACCTTTGACACTATGTCTAACTGATGACATGCAGTTGTTTACTTGACCTGTGACCTGTTGTTGTAACTGGTCTAGGGAAACCAAAGCAGAATTTGGTGTAGTATTTCCCTTTGTTTTTATATTTGCGACGACAATATTTCCCGCATTTGTGTCTTTGAAATTGTAAAATTTGTGCATGAAGGTCACAATTTGTTGTTTGTGAAGGAATTTCACAAGTGACATATTTTTCGATAAACTGTAAAACAGTGGCATCACTGCCTTGACCAAAATTAGGAGTATATTTAATCCACAAAAGCATGTGGATATGTGGTGCTCCTCTGGCTTGGTATTCTTTTCTCCAAAAGAAGTGTTGCACTTCTCCGTGGGGAGGAACAGTTTTATTACAAAGTGTAGCATAGCAATGAAGTGATGATGGAAATATCTTGAAACATTAACAGGATCTAGAAAGCAGAGTTCTCCTGGCGTTAGTATATCTATGTTTTTTTTTGTTTGCTATGCATAGGAAATCATGTAAATCTTCCCATGCATATTCTGTACAACTTAATGTAACAAACCAAGTGGGTGGGCCAATGTTTCTTATCATACAACGTACATCTCTGTGACGTCGGAAGCAGTGTCTTTTGTACCACGCCTGTTTGCTAATAGATCTGTAATGTTTGATTATAGAATCTCATCTTTTTCTTGCACTTTTTGTAGTAATTGCATAGCTGACATATTTTGAAAATGGGTACCTGATTTCAATGGTTGTGCAACTCCATAGCATAGAGTTGCTAGTTCACTTTCAAAGAGTAGGTGGAATATGTATTCCACATTTTGTCTAAGTCTGGGATCTTCAGAATACATTCGTAAAGAGCGGCATTCTGATGCTGTTATCTGAGCGGGTCTATCATTGTACCTTCCTCCTTTCCCAATAGGAAAGAGTAGAGGAAAGGCATGTGCTTCTATACTTTTTTCCCATATGCTGATTGGTGATCCTTTGGTTTGTCGCATTTGGTACGTTTCCAGTGAATCATCCATGGTGTCTTTAGAGTGTAATGGATGAATTGTATGATGGTCTAAAATATTGGATAATGTAGCAGGATCTAGAAGTTGAAATTGACCAGTTTCTGGTGAATCTTGAATTATTTCAGTGGATTCCCTCAGGTTTTCTTCAATTTTAATTTCTTTGTAGTATTCATTATTGTCTTTTAGATATTGCAAGGCTTGTCTAACTTTATGTAAATCCACAAGTTGGTGCCAAATTTTTTTGTCTTTTGTAGATACACCATTTACTAAGACAATTAAAGATTGATCTATTGGACGCTGCACTCCCAGAGTGTGTACATTTTCTTTCTGATCTAGTGGTAAATAAACTACTTTGCCACAAATGCCTGTAGTTTTGCTGTTTGTGGTTGAAGGCTTATTATTGCTTGAAATGGGTGCACTGTTTGAATTATGATGCTCTCATATAAATTGAGTTGTTGCAGGGGTTTTGGTAGTGGGAATAATTCCAAGTTGTTTGTGATAGCACGTGAAGAAGTTTGGTTGTTGTCAAGTCTTGCAGTGCAGTAACTGCAAAGTATTAAGGGGTCAGTAATTTTGTATTTGTCTTCTGCTATAAGGTAGAGAGCTAATTCAAACCATTTGGAATCTTCACTGTCTTCTATTTTGTATGTTATGTCTACAGTTTGTGTGCTACTTTTATATAAAGTTCTGCGGCAAAACACACACGCAAGGTTTGGTACTTCAGCGGATGTACTTTCAAATTTTAGTATTTCTTTTTTGCATGTGTGTAGTAGAAGGTTGCCATCTGTACAATTGTTGCTAATCTGTTGTAAAGCTATTGCATTTTGTAAGTGGCTTTCACTTCCAAAATATTTTCTCTGGATATGCTCTATTTCTTCGAGTAGTTCTTTGGCTGTACCATGTAGAAGATTGTTATTTAAATTGGCTAGTACTAAAGCAGGACTTTTAGTATAGTACTGTTTATGGACCAGATTTCCTGTAGTTGAATGATGTGTTGATATCAATTTGATATGATGGAAGGTGCTTTTGCAAATAGTTCCTGAAATTCAGGCTAATGAATGTCCTTGTAGTCCTGTGTATTTGCGCACTGGACAGGTATCCATATTTTGTAGTAGTTTCATTTTGAATTTGTCTTTGCCTTTCACATACTGATTGAGGAACTGGCGTAAAGATTTGAAAGATTTTTTGGCAATGTTACACATTGACGTGCACAGCCATTTGTACAATGGATGTTTTTGTTCAGTGGAATGGAGAGTTGATACTGAGTTTTCTGGGGATATTTTTGTAAGCAGCATTTCTTGATCCATTATGGTATTATTAAGTTTTTGATACCGTCGTCCACTGCTATGTATGGCAATTGTGTTTGTTTGCCTTTGTTTGTATGCTTCTTCATTAAAATATGGTTCTGTGCTTGTGGTGTGACTCCATTCACCTCCACAGATATTTAAGGAAGTTATTTTTGTTGACATTTTGTTTATTGAGAACTCTTTTTTGTAGTTTAGTAGTTAGTTTTGTTAGTGGTTTCATTCTGTTTAAAACTAAAATAAATAACTTCCTTTTGAGAAGGATTGCACTGTCTATGAGAGCTTCTTAGATTAATTTTCTATGGTAGGTTTTAAGGGTTGTGCATGATTTCTCTCCTGTTTTTATAACGTTCTGAAGAACTCTGTGGCAGAACATTTTTTGTAAAATACTTTTTTTGGTATGGTTACTTGCAACTACATCATGCTTTATATGAAAGAGGAGGCAAAGTTTCTGTACTGGAAGCTTGTTTTGTTTCACTTAATGACTGTATTAACTGTTTTGTTTGAACTTTTAGTACAAAGTCTGCTAGAGATGGATGCTTATTTCAGACACTTTTATTTTGATTTACTCTACTTCTGCGTTGCTTTCTACGGAGTTGCTTTGTGGTAGGCATTCTTTGAGGTCTGTTAAAAAAAGAAAGTATGGGTTGGGCTGTTGTGCAATGTATGTGTGCTGTGTGCATGAGTGTCTTAGTATGATGGTAAGGATGTATGTGGAGGCGTGTGATTGTGCAATGGCCAGCTACAACAAGTTGGGAAGGCTATTCTTGTATTTGTGTGTTACAATACGGGGGTTCAGATGACAATACAAAGTAAGCTAGTGGTGAGGGGAAGCACTAATACTAAATCTGATGGTATAGAATTAAAACAGTTCTATGTTCTGCAATACTAACATTCTAGTGCGTTTGAGTAACAGTTAGAACATTATGGTAGTATTGTACTTACTTTTTTTATGGAAAGAGTAGGTTTCTTCTGAGTTGTTGTTCGTACTTCAGATGCTGCTTCTTTCCTGCAGAGTGGTCTTCACTGCAATTGGAAAAGAAAGAAGTTAGTAAATTGGTGTGTTTATAGCACTGCTGTTAATGTATATTTTGATTTTTATGTTTTTGTAGTAGTAGTGTTTTTTAATAACTGAACATAGTGTGTACACGCAGTTTCCTTTGCCTATGTGTAGTCTGTATATTTTACTTAGAATCTGTTAGTTGAACATGCTTTGCAAATGGGTTTAATACTAAGCGTATGAAACTCACTTGGCTTCTTAAGGCTGTGTTATTGGATGTTAGGAGATAGAAGAAATAATCATATACTTATTTTGCTATTTTTATAGGGTAAATGGCAGAAACTATATACAAAAGCATTGAATGTATGCATTTGTGAAGGTGTGGGTAATAAAGCAGAGGAATGTGATGTAGAGGCAGTGGTGTTGTTTCAGCTGGGAGCCTTTCTAATGATAGTGTCTATCTGCGTGAGTGTATCTAGATGCATGAACTCATCCTGGCTGAGTGTAATTTTTTAATACACTAGAAAGTGTTTTTCTACAATTATACTGTTATTTCTTCCATCTTTTAATATGAAATTACACTTTTTTAGATAGCTGTGTGTGTAAAAATAAATTTGGAGAGCAGACAGGTTTGCAAGTGACCGTTGATTATAGCAGATGGGAAGAATGACAGTAAGTTCATTTTGTAGGTTATACAGGTTAAGTGGCCGTTGCCCTGTTTATATGCATTCATACAAGAGCTGTACATGTATTGTGCAGAAAATATGCATACCTGTAGTTTGTATTCATGCATGTGGATATGCATGAAGCTGCAAGTAGAAATCTTGGAGACTTGTACAGTAGTTTTTGTAGTAGGTGCTTTCCAATGACATGAGACTTGTACTCAGAGTGATCAACAGTACATCTGAATTGCTGAACTATGATGATGGAGTTAGATGTAGAGTTCTTGGATGTGATTGGAGGATGGTTGTGTGACTGCTTAGCTGTAGCCAATGAGGGAATGGTACAGAGAGTGAAGTGGAAAGGGTAGAAGGGCTGCACAGTAGTTACGCGCTCTGCAGACACCGCAACTGTCCGCGGACAGAACGTGCCACATACGGGACATCTGAACATATCTGGCATGGAAATAAGACTGTAAGGATTAGCCAATCAGGTGTTGAGGTTGTGGATTTGTTTTGAAAGAGGCTGTGTGTAGTGAAGATGGCAGAGGTGGAGAAAGTCAGGGTGTTGGTGGTTGGAGATATGTTTGTGCATGGTTTGGAGCAGTATGCTAAATGCAGGAATGTGGCAAAGGGCCTCATTACGACCCTGGCGGAAAGTGACTGACCGGACCGCAACAGCGTAAATAGCGTTTCCGCCATTGCACGAAGGAGCAAAGTGCGGCCAATCACGACCCATCGGGCACGAGCATTACGCCATGGCGGAATCCGAAAGGCTGCGATGGCGGAAATGACCCCAAAACGGCCCTTACCGCCGCCGTACGCTGCACCAGGTGCAATACCGCCACCCATCTTAGCGGTCACCGTAATGAGCGGTCACCGTAACGAGCGTGCACCGCAAATTACGGCCACCGTAAATATACGGAAACGGAAGTAAAAGCATGTGGCCGGAACGGGAAACAGCACGCCGCACAACTATAAAATCCGAATCCCAACACAACCATAAAAAATCCGACCCTGACACACATCCCAACCCGTTAGCAACCCCAGTTAAAAAAATAAATATGGGAAAGGTAGCCAAGAAAGCGTGTGACCGCAAGCGGCAGGTACACTTCTCCCGAGAGGAACTGACCGTGCTCACCGAGACCCTCCAGGAAAATTCCGCTGTCGTCTTCTCCAGTCAAATGACCAGGACGGCCCTTGCCAACAAGAAGGCCATATGGGCCCTGGTGGCACAGCGCGTAAGTGCGGTGGGGACAACACCCCGCACGCCACAGCAATGTCGCAAGCGGTGGGACGACCTGCGGATCCGCGTACGCAGCATACTTTCTGCGAACAGGAACATCGCCACAGCTACCGGGGGGGGTTCAGAGTCGCCCATCAAGTTGACCCCCTGGGAGGAAATCTGCGCCTCCACCATAGGAATGGAGAGCATAGAGGGAGTCGGAGGGATGGAGAAAGGAGTGCCGACATCCGGAGAATCAGGTAGGTTGGCCAAGAGAAACAATGCGAAATCCACAAACCACGAACATGTGCAGTACCATGTGACCCCATAGTGCAATACATACTTTGCCCTGACAGCGCCCTCTAAAAGTCAGAATGAACAAACAAATCAATCAAGAAGCCATAAACAACCCCTACATGTGCAGCATGCACCCCCTAACTGCAGGCAGCCAAATGAATGCATCCTCAATCCACACGAAAATGAGACCACCTCCAAGGCCCAGTCCCAAATCAGCCTCATGTACCACCCCAATGCATTTGATACGTTGCCATTCCAAATCCGACAGACCCATAACTAACGCTCGCCCCTCTTTACTCCACCACAGGGTCCGATACCAACGACGAGCTGCAGGACACCCCTACCAGCACGCCTGCAAAGAGGGCCAGGACCAACGTCCCAAGAGCCTCCACCTCAGGTGCAAGGATCAAGACACGGCAGCAGCAGGAATCAAGTGGCAGCACACTGGAGGGGACTGCAACAGGCACCCCAGCAGCCAGCAAGTCCACAACCCCAGCACCACAGGTCCCCCCAAAGAACGTATCTGATGGCACTGCCTCTGGTGGTAGCAGCACCATAGGTGACACAGCTGTCATGCCAGCATGCTCCGACACGGAAAACAGTGCTGGCGACGTAGGTACCATCCATGACCTTTCCCAATCCCCCTGCATGTTCCATCCCCTACACCATGACGAAACCACGCAGGGGCACCCTGAAGACGACGACTGGCCAACCCCCACAAGTCCTGTGCCAAGGCAACATGTGTTGAGCAGCCCCCCTGTCACACCACCGCAAATGTCCATGGCCCAGCAGAGGCAACAGTCCCTCGACCTGCTGATCGAGCAACAGCAGGAAGCGTCCACGCTACTCAAGGACCATGCAAATGAATGCGGGGGTTCCAGGGCAGCCATGGAAACATCCACCGAGACACTCAGGGCACAAATAGAGAAAAGTAGTGAGAGCCTCAGGGGAGAAATGGAGAGAAGCACCGAGAGCCTGAGAGCACAAATGGAGAAAAGCACCGAGAGCCTGAGGGGGGAACTGCATGCGACGTCCAAAGACGTTTGTGCTGAACTTGCTGCTGTGCGCCGTGTGCTCTCGGAGCTCTCACAAACCCTCAGAGACATGCATGGACGCGAGCAGGCAGAGACATCATCCGTGGCAAGTTCCGTCCAGGGCAGCCCCCAACGCAGATCTGGCAGGAACCTGCGCTCCACGGGCAGGGGTGCCCCTGATACCCGTAGAGGGGGCTTGCAATAGCGTCTACCCACGGACAGCATGCATATTTGGACACTGGTGTTGGGGGGGGAGGTAGTAGGGTGGAGGGGGTGTGTTGGGCTTCACTGGGTGGCGGGTCCATAGGGTGTATAAATCAAATCACATTAACAATACAGCACCTCATTATCATCCAATGACATGTGTGGACATTGATATTTGCGTACGAGGCCTTCATAGGCGTACAGTCCACAATGTGCCTGTACTACACACACACAGTGCCACAGGTCCCCTTTCCGTGTAATAGGCACCATGCGTGGTTGCTAGAAGCATGCATCTATGATGCTCTGTCGGATTGCACGTACATCCTGTGCCTCATGGACTCCTTGAGGTGCCTCCACATCCCCACCCTCATCATCATCATCATCTTCAGGTGCATGCAGTACAGCGTCAGGGGGCATGGGCACATTCCTACGTATGCACATGTTGTGCAGCATGACACATGCCATGACCATCTTAGAAACCTTCTCATGGCTGTACATGAGTGCCCCGCCAGACCTGCTGAGGCTGCGGAAACGAGCCTTCAGTAGGCCGAATGCCTGTTCAATGACCACACGGGTACGTGAGTGGGCATGGTTGTAGTCCTCCTCATGCTCGTTCTGTGGGTTCCGGATTGGTGTAAGGAGCCATCTCTTCAGTGGATACCCGGCATCACCTGTATGAGACGAATAAAGGGTGTCAGTGGAATGATAGTGCTAAGTAGCCCCCCCCCCCCCTGCAAGGTCATTGACGCATCAAATGGGCCACGATGTCATGCATGGAATGAGACTCACCGAGTAGCCAGGATCTGTGCCCTGCGTGTCTCTCCATGTAGCGTGGTATTCTTGTGTTCCTCAGGACCATAGAATCATGGGTAGATCCTGGAAATCTGGCACAACAATGCGTAAATATCTTGTTGGAGTCACACACCATTTGCACATTGATTGAATGAAATTGTTTCCGGTTGCGGTACTGGACCTCCATGGCATGTGGGACAACCAATTCAACATGGGTGCAGTCGATGGCACCAATGCAACCCGGGATGCCGCCAAGTGCATGGAATCCCACTTTAGCGTTGGTAATCTCCTGGTACGTGCGTGGTAGTGTGATGTGGTCGTCGGCGTGCTTCAGGAGGGCATCGTGCACTTGGAAGAGTGTCCGTGAGAACAGTGGCTGTGAAATGCCATGCAACTGTCCCACTGTGTGCTGGTAGGTGCCTGTGGCCAGGAAGTGGAGTGCAGACACCACCTTCAGTAGGGGTGGGATGGCGGTTGGGCTATCTATCATGCTCACGAGGTCAGCATGTGTCATGTCCACAATGGCGATTATGGTGTCCCGGTCCAAACGGTAGAGGGTGTGGATCTGCTCAGCAGTGAGGTTGAACGGATCGGCTCGGAGGCGTGGGATTGCGGGCCGCCTGCGTGGTGGTAGTGGCAGTGCTTGTGGGCCTTGCTGACCCTGCCTTGCCCTCCTCCTCCTCCTTCTCCTCCGTCTCCCCTGTGCGCCCGGTTGTTGTACCTGTTGTTGTTCGTCGTCTTCTTGTAGTTGTAGCACTTGCAGTGCTATCTGGTACCCCAGGCCCAACATCGCTAGTCCTGCCGGTAGCATTTTGGAGTGGGAGTGGTTGTGGGAGGGGTTTGGGTCTGCAATATATGTGCTGTCGGCCTGTATGGCCTCCACCTGTGCTGATTGAATGAATCTGTGGCAGATGCAATCCCTTCTGGCCGAGCACGTCCCGCACGTAAGGCTGCATTTGGCCGCATGGCATCTTGGGATTTGAATCATGTATCAAATCCCGATGGCAGTGTGATGTACTTTGACTGATCTTCATGCTATGCTCCCATTGTTACACATGCTATGATTGCAGCCGCTTACATACCTGTGAAGAGTCAGTGGTATGTAGGGCTCGATCGATGGCCGACCCTCATGCAGCACAGTAACGTACTTCACCGACGGGCGTGGCGTGCCATTTGTGATTGCAGCCAGTTAGCATCATGACACACAGCCGCACTACATTGATGTAATTGTGAATGCAAGCGTTCACAGAAGCCTTTTCGACGTAATGTTGCAAGTGAGGAATTCGAAGGCCAGCATTTTGGGTTTTGAAGTAGCGGCGAGGATACGCCCACAGGTCTGGCTGGAAATGTAACGTTCTATTGTAGAATGTCCTTGGGACATGGCCCATAACGAGCAGGCAATGAATGATATGAATTGAATGGGATGCGCAACAGCGTAGTGGACGATAAGGCAGGACGTTCCCAAATCCATCTTGCTTCACAACACTACAGATCCGGCCAGGGGCACAGTGGTTTTTGCGGACTGCATTACGCACAGACGCGATGGAAGTTTCACATATTATGTGAGTGAATATTCATGCGTTTTCATTGCGGTATGAGGGAATGATGTGTGGATGCATGGACTGATGATTCCGTTTAGGGTCTGCCATGTACATGGGTTTTTTGATTCACTCCCCTTCCCCTGCGTTATGTGATGCAAGGCTGCCATAGTGGGACATACGTCTATCTGCCCTTGTCGGATCCTCCCTGTCTCGACGCGCCTTCATACACTTGTGTCTAGGCACGTTACTAATCCCATGTCATGGGTTCTATCTTGACGGACGCATGCACAGTAACCGACGTTGACAATGGTGTATTTAGCTCGATTGGTTTCGTTATGATTCGATACTGATTTAGGGGTGTGTATATTCCTTTGGAGTGGGCTAGCATGCATATGGGTGTGGATTTGGTGTGTTGAATGAAGATTGTAATGCATCATGAGTCCCGTAATGCAATCGGTTGATTTGTGTTTCTTTTGGGTGACAGGTATCTCCTGCCCTATTGCAGATGCCATCTCTACGCCACTCCTCCAGATGGTTTTTACTCTCGACTCCTGCAGCTTCGGGTGAATCAGTGGAGCACCATTTCGATCATATGGGACGATCGCCAATGGGCCACATGCCCTTACGCTGTACTGGTGGCTAGGTGCAACATTTCGGCCTTTCAGCTCGACTAGTGCCTGCCTCATGGGACGGACCTGCGGTTCTTGCCGCTTCCATGTGGCCTTTTGGAACGTTGATGTAGGCCCTGTGTGCCATGATGGTACAGGGCGTCACACAAGTGGAAGCCGGTCAATTATTGCAGATGCAGCCCTCGGTGATGATGGTTGTTTTGGTGGTATTTTGCAAATTGCTGTGGGGCCTTTGTCATTTGGATGTGCATTTAAATTGTATTCCGATATTTGTCGTGTTGCGTTGTTCTTTGCAGGTGATGTGGCGATTTTCGCTTTGTGGCGGTATGTATTGCGTGATGATCTGCATTGTGTTCCGGCTTCTGAGTTGAGTTGTGTGGTACAGTACTGGCCGCGTTTGCCTATGTAGCACAGTATGGTCACGGATAGGGGCTGCCATTGTGACTGTTTACATGATGTGCTGTTCAGGGGCGGGGGATTGGCTTTTGGCCGACTGGTGCCTGTCAGCCAGGTCGATTGGTGGAATGATGGGTTGTTCAGAATGTGGCTGGTCACAGGTGACTGTGTTTGCGTGCGTTTGTTGGAGGGGGACTGGGGTCATGTCCATTGGAATAGCTTCTGTATTGATGCCATCTGTGCCCTGCAGCTCCCATCGGCCCCTCTTGGGATGAGCCTGGCTGCTCAGTCACTCTGCCGACTTGTGTGGTACATGCTTCTGCTGATGGTTGGTTTGTTTACTGGCATGAGTACAGGGCTGGTGCAATCCCCCTCAGGATGCTGTTTTGGATGTTGCCTTGCGCTGGTGGCAAGCGATGGGGGACTACTGTTGTTTTGTGTCATGTGTTCTTGATTTTCATTTTGATGTATTGTAGCTTCACATGCCTGTGCTGCGTCAGTACGGCTATGGTGTCATGCCGTACATGGATGCCCACTCACGGGGCGCTTTGAGCCCCTGCATGCTTTTCTACGTTGGCATGCATGGGTGAATTGTGGATTTCACTGGTTGCATAGTGTGAGTACATTGCGCCTGCCAGGAGTTGTGCAATGAGGCCAGGGAGTGGAGTACAGGCACTCAGTGGGCCATTTACGGTTGGTTCGCGTTGCCGTATTTCTCGCCATGGCGGAATGGTACTTTACGACGTGCTTGATGGCGTTCAGTACATGTCCGCTAGGGTCAGAATTCGCGTACCGTTGCGCCATGGCGGTGATTCCGGTTTTGCAAGGCGCGCGTGCGCGTACTTGGTGCAGTTAGCGTTGCCGTTCACTGCGGTGTCGCTAATGGCATCGTACTTTACGGTGACGGGTCATGATCGCAACGAGCGGTGTTCGATGGCGGTATTGCATTTCCGCCATCATTTTTCCATTTCCGCAAGGGTCGTAATGAGGCCCAAACTATTTTGATGTTAAAGGAGTGGAGGTGGTGTGGAGCACTGTGCCTGATTTCAATGTGCAGGGAATTGTACATGTTTGTGAAGATATGGGCAGGGTGAAGAGTCCCCATGTGGTAGTTTTGCGCAGTGGTTCTTTTCATTTGGGCTATGTCAGTGCCCCTACTTTGTTGGCAGATTTGGAACACTTGGTTCAAGCATTAATGAAAGTCCTCCCAAATGGCAAAGTTATTTTTTCTGGTTTAGTACCTAGGGCAATATGGACAATGTTTTTGTCCTTTGCAAAACATTGCTAGGTGTGCAATCAACCGAGGCATGTTTGCTTCCATGCTTAGAGCTCGTATGTTCTTTTGTAATAATGAGAACATTGATTCTGGTAATATTGTTTATTTTAAAGAAGATGGCATTTCTTTATCTTTTATGTGAAATGCCATGCTGTTTTGGAACATAAGGGTTGCTTTGGAGAAGCTAATGTGAAGATTTTAGGAGTAAAATAAGAAAAAAAAGAAAACAAAACACAAAATAAAATGTGTCTCTCAAGCATCTGCAAAATAAACCCAAAAAAGGCTCTTTTCAGAGCCAACCTCAAAGGGGAAATGGGGCACACTATTTTTCGATTTGTCCACAGACTCTGCGGTTGTCCGCAGACACCATGTATTACATACGGGGATTTTGGGGTTGGGAGGCATGTAAATGAGACTGAGCAGAGCAAGGGATTGGTCAATACGGTTTACTGGGTGTGTTGTGTAAGGAGAGAGTTTGTCAGAAAGTCTTTTTCCTGAGAGAAGAACAGATAGCTATGGCTGTGTGTTTCAGAAAACAGATTATCTGGATTTTGGGAGAATCATGGATCAATTGGTTGGAGGTGCATGCAGAACACTGTGGAGTGGCTGCACATCTTGGATTCCCTCATGTGGAAGTGCACTGTCATGGAGTGTGTGGAATGAAGTGGCTGGATTTGGTACCTCTGTGTGTTACTTTGGTGACACAGTGTCATCCAGACATTATTATTATTCATTGTGGAGGGAACAGTAATTTTTTTCCCGTATTGCGCAGAGACAAATGTGGCTGCGTTCTTCTTCATTTGGTCCACAAATTGAGAAAGCGAGGTGCAATGTCAATAAGGCTCTTTGTGCCTTTTTAAGAGATGCTGGCATGTCCTCTTTTCACAATGAAAATATTATGTTTCGTAGCACATACATTTCTCGCAGAATGCAAAATACATTGTGACCTTTTTTGGAATTACATTAATACATTTTGCAGTAGGTGTTAATCATTTGAAGTTTTTGAAACACAAAAAAACACCACCGAAAAGGCTCTTTTCAGAGCCACCACTTCCTCCCATAGAAAAGTGCAATGGTTCTGATAGGGCAGCACTTTCAAAAAATAAATGCCCGCGGACTGTCTGCTGACTTCTAAAAATGCACAGGCCCTACACTATTTATTTGTCACTTCTATTTTTAAACTGTGAAAGGCAGCTCTGAAAAGAGTCTTTTTTTTGTTTTGTTTTTGTTGTTTTATTTTTTTGGGGGTTTTTAAACACGACACACAAGGAAAGGATGGGAAAGGAGGGTAAGGAAGGGACACCAACCATGGGGATGAGAAAGGGCAGGTGGAGAGAGGAAGATGTAGGGTGGGCCTTATTCAGGTAGTGGGCAGTTCTTCTCGTGATCCTTGACCGCAGTCTCGAATGCACTCCAAAGATTCTCCCCACTGCAGAGTACTGCGTCGCAGTACATGCACAATATTGTGACCCTTGAAAGATAAGGGTCAACAGCATCATGAATGGCCTGCGAGGCAGCTAGAGGGATGCGCTGTCCCACAGTAGTGTCTCTTGTGGTGGCAGGAGCGGACACAGAGGATGCTGCAGAGGACCTCAACCGACTACGTTTATTGCAAGGTACAACCTTACGAATAGCCCCACCGTGGAACAACCTCAGGTGTCGCTTCATTGATGTCGTACCAAAGCTATACGAACCAGGCCTTCCACGACTCAGCACCATGCGGCACTGATTGCAGATCACCTTATTCGCACAAGCTTTTGGCACTCCATCAAGAGTGGCAAATAACCACCACACCCAAGACTCACGGCGAGTGCTGGTAGTAGGGACTTCCACTACCTCATCCTCTTCATCCTCTTCATCACTCTTCTCTGCATCCTCATGCCTGTTCCCCTCTGCAGGCCCTTGGGGAGGTGGGGGTGGTGGAGGGGGTGGGGGCGGTGATGAAGCCGAAGTAGCCATGGTCGCCATCTGGAGGACAGCACACAGAAGTCAGCAGCAATGCAGTGATGCAGGTCAGAAGCAATGCTCTGTCAGGTAGCCAGAAGCACAATGAGGAGCAATTCTAGGGTGTGGCCTTTTATAGGCGTGCTGGTGCGCGCTTCGCGGACAGCCGCGCTGTCCGCAGACATCGCGAACACCAAAAAAGCTCAAAAAGTTCCAAAAAGTATGTAGATCGCCAGGGACATTGTCTGGGACATGTGCAATGGTGAACTTTTACTGTACAATACCTTGGATTGTCCAAAAAAAGTACTTTTAAAATGTTCGGGGACCCGGACAGTGTCCGCAAATAAGGACACAGGTCCGCAAATAAGGACACACACTCAGCGTGGGTGCGGTCACATGATGACATCACGGACATGTTCGCGAATGCGAAGGCTGTCTGTAGAACACCAAATGTGCATTTTCAGTTGCGCGCATGCGTGCGGGTGTTCTACGGACAGTGTTCTAGTCCCCAAACTAATTAAAAGTGCGACACATGTGCAACGGACAGTTACGGACAGGCACGATGTTCGTAGGATCCATGTGTGTAGATCTTCTACGGACAGTGTTGAAGACCCCGAATAAAATGAATGTGTGTCATAACATTGCGGACAGGTGGACGGGATAAGTGTTCTACAGACATATTCATTCTGGTTGCGGACAGTGTTCTTAGGACACTTTAATTTAAATAATTACGGACATGCAAACGGATGTCGTGTCCTGCGGACCCTCCCATTTTAATTACGAACAGTACAAACAGGCATTGTGTCCTTAGGACACCTCCATTTTGGTTAATTACGGGCATCCCGGACATCGATTATGTTCTAAGAACAGTTCCATTTTGATTGCGGACAATACGGACAGGTATAGTATCCTTAGGACACCTCCATTTTGGTTAATTGTGGACATTTTGGACTCCCGCGGTGTCCGCGGACACCTTTACTGCCTTTTTTAAAAAGTAAGACACAGACAAATAAAGTAACAACACACATAATATTTTATTATTGTATACAAATATAACATTTATGAAAGAGAGGGGGAATCAGAAACTGACACAAATACAGGGGAATTAGGGGTTTGGAGATGATGGATGGGAGGGGATGAAGGGATGGAAGTCTCATCATAACGTTTTTCTTGGCGGGGAGGGTTTGGGGATAGTTGACTGAGATATGGAGAAGGGGAACTGGTACATGTGGGACAGTGATATTTAATGTTTTCTTTTATGTGGTCCTCCACAAAATGTTTTAAAAGATTTACATTTTTCATTAGCATATCCATCTTTGTTCCATTCGCTGCAGAGCATTTTCTAATGTCTCTCTTTGTATATTATTTTCACTATTTGTATGGTCTGTTAAACAAATTTGTTAAGTACACATAAAGTAATGGTTATTAATTGGTTTATATAGATAAGTGTTGTGTCTACCATTAGTATCACTGTCTTCACTCATTTCATCACGTGGGAAATGTTCTTCCAGCCATTCCAAAGTACTGAACAAAACTGCAATTATCCTTAGATAAGTGCACATCCTCCTAGTATTACTTCATACAATTCATGCGTAACAATGCCGCATAATTCCTTCCCAGAACAACAACCCTATTTAAGAGGTCTATATTATGGACACAAGACAGCATGTCAGAATTCATTTAATTTATTTATTTAATCATATTCTAATTTTGAAAAATATTTACAAAATAGCATATCAAATACATAAATGACACATCTATTAAAAACCAATAGTCAACACACACATTTTATCACACCAACAAAACAACTCACATATCATTCCTCACATACTCTTTCATCTCCATACATACAAAAAAACACCACTCGTACTTGTGCAAAAAACGCAATCCTGATAATTTTATCCTGTAACTCAGAACATCCCATCTATTGGGTAAATATCTTAGTTGCTCAAAAAGTGCCTAGTTAGCAATATTTTAAAAATAAAACACTGGTTAAATGTTCCAACGTGGCTACTCATAAACACATATCAATTCCCACATTTTATCTATGTAAACCCAAGTTAGAGCCAACTCTGGGAGGGGTAGGCTCTAAGGTGTTGTCGACTCGAGTTTCGGGCAACCAGAACGGTCTATGCAGTATCCGTCTGGTGCACCTCATCAGGACATATACATTACAAACAAAAAGAACAATTCTTAAAAGAGAATTCAAGTTGATGTGCACTGACTATTGTCCAATTTTCAAAAACTGGTTTCTTTCGCTTTACACGTGTCAAGTTGCAGAGACCCAAGTGTGTTTCCTGGAAGGCCGCTTCAAAAAGCACAGTAGCTTCGAATCTAGCCTCCTCGTTCAATGTTGACAAGACCAAGCCAAAGAGAAAGTTCCTTCTTGGCTGCAAAGTTATTGAATCTTGCGGTTGTTTCCCATTTTCCACCAAGGTGTTGTTTTCTCCCCACCATATACACTACAAGCCAGGTAGTTCAGGGGGTGGGGACCATTGATGCATGTTCCCTGTATTCTCTGTCAAGGGAATACTTGATGTGGTCAGTGTCTCACACTCAAGGTTTCTGCAAACACTCGTATCCTTGCTTATGTGTTGACAAGCCGTATGGAATTCCAATGCCTCTGGGTTTTCACTACTTTAAAGTGCCACGTCTGGCGTCAAGCCACCATTTACGTGTGTTCAGGATTCCAAAGTACTGGACATTTCTGTGTATAAAAAAAATATATTACTTTTAGTGTACCAAATATAGAAAGTTTAGAAATATATGAGAAAAATGAAGTTTACTTACTAGTTTTTGGTAAGTTTTGTTGTTACTGTTGTGTAGGTCTGCTGTTGCTTTTTGCTGTGCAGTTTCTGTGAGGTAATTATGTTGGAGGCATATATTTTTTGTTTTGGTATATTCCATTCTGGTGCATATGCTATTTAAATGCACGGTTGATGTCTTACATATATTGGTTCCACTTTGTATTTATTATTACATATAATGTGTTTATGTGCTGCTTTTTTAACTTGTTCAGTGTTTTTACTGCATGATACAACAATGTAAGATACCCGCTGAGTTTTTGGATAGTGGTTATGTTGACCGCGTCCATCTGCGGACATATGCACAGTCCGCGGACATCAACATCACTAGCTAGGGGTTCAGTATGTTCTATGTTACATGTACATAATCTAAGGGAATGTAGTAAGCACCTATCAAATTCACACTATGTTATCTATATTCAGTAAAAAAAAAAACTGTTAAATGGACGTTATGGTTAAGTTGCGCTATTAAAAACCTATGAAATTCAGTAAAAAAAACTTTGTTAAAGGGACATTACGGTTGAGTTGTGCTACTAAAAACCTATGAAATTCAGTGAAAAACTTTGTTAAAGGGACGTTATGGTTCCAAGTAAAATGGAAAACCCCCTGAAATTCACCAGTTATGGTATGCTAAGCAACCATAACTCGCACCACCGCTGTGCACTGCTAAGATTAACACCCAGGACATCAAAGATGACATCACAAATGTCATTGATGACATCACTGGTGACATCACATGTGCATTTACTTTTCATGAAAAGTCTGTACAAGGGATTCTTATTGTAATGTTAATAAAAAGTGTCAAGGATCATTGGAATAAATATTATGAGGTACGTAGTGCATTAACCAATACATTAATCAAAATAGCATTGCATTATGAAGTTTTTTCCAATATACTTAGGTATACATGTACCAACATAGGCATAGTGTGCAGCAAACATGATGGAGTAACAATACTAATAATCTTGCTATGTTAAATACTAAAATTATAAATATTTTCTTATTAGAGTTTTGCATACTGTAAACATTTAATAAGTACGTAATAAAACCCATTTAGTACATTATTACATTATTGCACACAAAACACATACAACACATGCAAATATGTGTATGTCCAGTAAAAGTACAGTAATAAAATTCAAAAAACGATAAAGTGTTGATAATCTTACTGATTATCTTCATACACACAAAGTATTCACGTCTGTGTTTTCCCCTATGTATATGTTTCATATGATGTGAGTGGACCCTAAGTGAATTTCTGTAAGAACATATTTGAAGTATAAATCTACAAATACAGTACTTTTTAAATTTTTAGTGCCTGACTGTTACTGAAGAAAACCATGTGGCCTAGATATGTCAGTAAAGGAAAAAAGAGTGAGCCAGACATGTGATGCCATCAGTGATGTCATCAATGACATTTGTGACGTCATCTTTGATGTCCGGGGTGATTTGTGACGTCATCTTTGATGTCCGGGGTGTTAGTCTTAGCAGTGCACGGCGGTGGCGTGAGTTATGGTTGCTTAGCTTACCATAACTGGCAAATTTCAGGGGTTTTTCGGTTTTACTTGGAACCATAACGTCCCTTTAACAAAGTTTTTTCACTGAATTTCATAGGTTTTTAGTAGCGCAACTTAACCATAAAGTCCCTTTAACAAAGTTTTTTTTACTGAATATATATATATTTGTTTATATATTTATTGGTAGATTGGTCACAGCAGCGCCCTTTCATATTAAAGCACTCCCTGTAAAAAAGATGGCAGCTATGTTGTTCGTATTTACCTTTCTGAAAGGCGATCGTAATGGAGTTCACTGGCACAGGAGCTGTATTGAGCATTCGATCAACCGCCCGCTTGGCGAACCAAGAAGTGGAGACTGGCTGCAACACATTTGATCTCGGTAAAACAATGCCAGTGACATATATATTCCACTACGGATTGTAGGCTTTCCAGGTTCCGCTTCAGGAAGCACTTCACCATTCCAAATGTTGTCACCAGAAAAGGGCGCTGTCACTGTTTACCATCCTAGCGTAAAGATTGCGATTATGGTATTATTAGTATGTCATGTTATGAAACAAATAAAGTTGGTTCAAAGAGGCATACCGTGTGCATTATAAGGCCTATCTATGAAAGAAATGTACACCAGCAGTCACACGTGCATGTTAAACATTGTTTATGGTTATTGTAAATCCCACGTGTAAATGTTTGGTATTCATGGTTATGTCTGAATGTGTGAACCCACGTGCACATACTCTACCAAATGCATACAGGATGCCAAAAGGACATTTACAAGTTTTAAGTTTGGATTCTTTTTTTCTCCTACAAACGATAGTTCTTGGTGACAATTTCTACACACATCATGTCTATTTTACAGCCATTACTGCATTTCCCCACACAGCTGCATCACGTGCACCTCGATCGGCAGGTTTAAGTATGCAGCACCAGTAAGAGTAGGTTGTGAATACCCAAGTTACGATTGTGTCACTGTTCGACAACAAGTGAAGTGCCCTCTTGTTGCCCCATCCCGACACCACGGGAGAATGCCCACTTATTCAAATCTGGATATAAGTCAGAAATGCACACTACACACCCTTGTATCTACATTACGCACGTGTAAATTACTCTTGGGACCTGCGCTTCATTTGCGTGCATGTTGATAGCTCACACGTTAAGCGCTTGCCGCAAACATGGGGGCCAGCTGGCACATTGAAAGTTCGAATGACAGCAGGAATTCGGCTTTTTTCCCACATTGAAAGTTCGAATGACAGCAGGAATTCGGCTTTTTTCCTTTCTGAGGTGGCTACACTGAGAAATATGAATAATTGTGTGATACAAAAAACGTATTATTACAGTGCTTGGGAGCACAAGGTATCTGGGATGAGGCACTACATAAAAAACGAATGTGCCCTTTAAAAACATCCCTACTCTTACGCTGGGAAAAGCTGAACTGGCCAAACGGTTATGTGTATTTTATCTCTGTTTTTTTATTTGGTTAGAACACTAGCCATTACTGGTTCCCCATGTCCCATTCTGTCTCTAAGGCACATGCTCACATATGCATCGTAGTAGGTGAGCAGCTGTGCAATCAGCCTGCCCCTCGAGATGACCTCTGGGCCTCGCCCTGCAGCGTAAGCCAGATAGATGTGCATAACGCCTACTCTAATCCATGAGCTATCGACAGTGTTTTGTTTACAACAGTCTTCAGGTGTCGTTGTGTTGACACCTGAAGTCATGGTCAGAGCAACACAGCTTATCTACCAGGTGTGTTTGAATCCAATAATAGTCGCTCCTAAAATAGATAGCCCTCGTCATAGTTAGTCATACAACTGTGGGAAGCGGTGCAGGGCTTTACACCACCAGCCAATGTGGGCGTCTGGGCAGACGAGCAGCGTTTTGGGGAGGACCAGAAGGGCAGAGTACTGCCGCCAGACATGTGCACGCTGAAAGTTCTAAAATGTGGGAACTTAACCAGACCCAATATTTGCGTTGAACTGATACAAACACTAATACATTGTCAGAACCACCCACAAACTAGATGAGCTGAGCAACCTGCGCGAGTCTGTGAAACTGCTGAAGAATTCATGCTGGGCTCATGTGACCTGAGAGTCTGAGACCACGGATGTGCACAGTCCCAGCCGCCTTCTATTTCTGTTGTTTTCCTCCCAGTGTAGGTTGCCTGCGTGCAGTGGAGAGCCACAGAGAGGAGCAGGCTTCATTCCTGTCTAGTGACTAAGCTGAGATGAATGTCTGGTATTTACAGTAATTATCCCCCGCCTTCCTATGGGGTAAGTTCGGGGATTCCTAGACATGTCTGCCCATCATAGGCCTTCAGTGGATTACTGACATGCATTGTTCACATGTTTTACTTCACAGCACTGGTACCATTATTGGAAAAAGACAGTTGCATATGGGTATACAACACAGCTGGTTCATGTGCCTGCTCTGATGATGTGTGTGCAACCTGTAGCTCAGATGTTCAAATCCTGACAAGTCCAACTCTGCCTTTCACTATTGGGAAAGTGATAAAATAAATGCCATTTTGATGAGACAGTTATAGACGCGTAAAGTGCAATTGCCTTTACTGCAAATTGAACTGTGTTCATTTTGGGTGATTAAGGGATTTACACCTTGAACTGACAAAACATAGGTTAACATCTTGCAGTATTATCCCATACGCGTGGGGTAAAATCAAAAGCCTGTAGTATTTTACACTTACATGATGATGAACAAAAGCACACAGGAGGCGTGATCACGTGACAGCACGCGAGGGCAGCAAATGAGAGAAGCACGCAGAGAGCCTATCCTTGACTCGTGACTCCAGGAAATTAGAATCAAGATTAATGATGCATGGGGAATAAACACTAAACAGAGAGATGTGTTTCCCGGTGGATTAAAGTTCAAAATACGTTTTTGAACTGAACAATCAATGTGTGTGTGATAGCCTTAAATTCCGAATGCAGAGGAACCAAGGATGGCTACAAGTCTAGTTTCTTTGAGAGTAATGAATGTGCTGTACAAAACACGTGTTGTTCATAAGAGATTAAAAACAGTGGTATATGTATTGTATTCGTTATTTATATAGCACCCTTTCCGCATTTGTATGAGCTGAATGCATCTTGTAGTTGGAACGCCCTTAGTAACCGCTGTCCATGTGTAGGAAGTTCTAAGAGTTTACATTAAAAGATGCTTGTTTGCATTTTTACCAGGTAAGGACTTAGGTGGTCTAACTAGGCTCCAGTAGGCAGCCCGGAAGTGAGGCACGTGGGTGGGCAATGTTGGTGTTTTAGGATAGAGTGCTAGTGCTGGAGATTCAATGTGTGCCCAGCTAGACCACATTTGTTTTGGTGGTTGTCGCTGTATACTAATGGCAGAGGTGGGGAGGTACGTCAGGGGAATGGAATAGCATAGCCATAGCTGCATTTTAGGCTGTGTAAATGGGTAGCTATGTCTGTGGCCTGTGTCCACAGACGTGGTGTAAGGTATGCGTACCGTATACTTGGATGGAGTCTGACTGCAGTGTTCTTTTTCTTGGTCCAATGTGATTGGCTGGTCTTGCTATTCGTGGAACACTGGAACGAAAGTCTGAGCAGTGGGAGAGGGGTTTGGAGGGAAGAGCAGGTGGGGGGTGAAGACAGGACAATAGTTTGTTTCGGCGTGCCTCTGCGAATGCTGCCGGCATCCATGGGGTATTGGCGGGTATGAGTGTTGTTGTGTTTTTCGGGAGGATGATAGTTTGTTACGGTGTGCCTCTGTGTATGCTTCCAGCATCCGTAGGGTATTGGTGGGTAGGAGTATTGTTTTTTTCAGGTAGGATCATAGTTGTTACGGTGTGCCTCAGCGAATGCTACTGCATCTGTGACGTATTGGTGGGTGGGAGTGTTGTGTTTTTTGGGTGGATGATAGTTTTTTTTACGGTGTGCCACTGCCTCTGCAAATGCTTCCAGCATCTTGTGGGATATTGGTGGATAGGAGTGTTGTGTTTGGGTCCACATTTTTATGTGCCTATCGAGAGTCTAAAGTGGGGGAGGGTATCAAGAGGAGGCAGGAAAAAGACAAGTTTTGAGGGCCTTTCTGAATGCCAGGTCATTGTCAATATTGCGACTGTGCAGGGGTAGGGAGTTCCAGATGATCAGCGCTTGGATGGAGAAAGAGGATCTGCCTAGTCTAGAGGAGTTGTAACATGGGACCAGTATGCGAGATGCTGTGCAAGATCTGAGAGTCCTTGAGGGGAAGTAGTGAGTGATTTTGTCTTGAAGGAATTCCAGGCCGGTGTTGTGGATGGGTCAGTGGGTGATGTAGATGTGATAGCAAACAAGAGAAGTGTGTGTTTACTTAGGCATAATCAAAAGAAAAATAATTACAAATTAATTCACTTCATAACATACGGGAATTTAGAAACTATGTTTACAACACATTGGAGAACCTTTTGAGAAAACAAGATTGGTTGTAGATACAATTCAAGCATCATGTATGTAGGACATTAGAAATCAGTCCGTGATTTTTTTTTATGGGGCAATCACTTGGTCAGAACTTAAGTAAATGGATAATGTGAGTCAGAGAGAAAATGTTTGGATGATTCAAAGAATTGGACATGGGTAGGGTGATTTTCTATAGAGGATTCATTGAGTTAACCTTTTAGTTCAATGTGGACAGGGTCTACCCAGTTTTGCCAATCCTCCCCCTTCACCCACTAAGGGAAAGGTATTAGGGCAGGTAGCTCCCCACACAATTGATAGCTTTGGGAAATATCTACTTACATGGGCGATCTCTGTTCTTATCTCAGAAGGTCCGCCAGATCCTAGGGCCCTCTTTCAGGCAGACAGCTCACATCTCACATCTCTATCCACCAGCCGATTCTCTCCAGCCACAGGCGTGTCTCAGATAGGGCTCCTAGGTATCCAAGCAAAGTCTTTGGGTCTCCTTTTCACCCCCCTTTTAGTTAGGCCTTAGCTGTGTTCCCCTGGAAAGGTGGTGCCCCTATGGATTATGCAGCTCTCCTGGTCTCTCTCCCTAGTTGTTTTCTTGCAAGTCCCTCCTTAGATGGGAAATTGCCAAGATATAGTGCTGATGACACCTACTTATTGTCATAATTCCCACAATACGAATTGGATAGCTCTCTCCCTTCACCTCACACCAAGACGCCCACTGGCTGCTGATAAAGTTGGGAGGTATGGGTTATGGAAGCTGATCGAGGAGGAAAAATACACCATTTCAAAATGACAGTTGGTTTTACACTTTTGGGTTCTGAATATCTTTCAATGTGGCAACTACCTTAATCGTTCAGATAACTACATGAACCTATATATTTTTGAATTCTACATTTTATGGCAAGTCAGAAATATCTCGGCACACCCTTCCTCAGAGGAGCTACCATTTTTTATTTCTTTATTTTTTTATTTAAATGTATTTGTTTAGTTTCATAAAAACTTTACAAATGTACATTACCTCATCTAAAATCATCATAACAAAATGG
Organism: Ambystoma mexicanum; assembly: GCF_040938575.1. Lineage (NCBI taxonomy): Eukaryota > Metazoa > Chordata > Amphibia > Caudata > Ambystomatidae > Ambystoma > Ambystoma mexicanum. The sequence goes on along the minus strand of NC_090934.1, from coordinate 332,067,620 downwards.
ATTGCACATTTACATTTTGCATGTTCACCATGGGTTTTCCCAATCTCTCAATGTACATTGTTCACATAACATAATCAGATAACATCTTGTAACTCAACAATTATGATTTACTCAAATATTTTCTACTCAGTTACATCACTGTTATTTGATATCAGTTTACATCTTTGGATCTTGTGATGGATTAAACATGATTCCCTTAAAACCATGAATACTCTAAAAACATACAAACCTATTAAAATAATTAATCTACTATATTTCATCTCACTTTACCTCTTTACTCTGGCAACTGGATACGTTGGATACAATTAAGTGCCACATTGTCATATCATATTCATGTACGAGATGACCCAAAGTCGTCATATATTCAGACCCTAAAACAGAGCCTTCTGTAGGTACAAGTTGGGGAGTCTCCAGAATGTCAGACTTTTGCACATTCTGCAGTATCTTTCATTGCTTGGAAGTTTAAATTGTGCACCAATCAGCACCAACAATGGTAACTGGTTGGTGCGCAGTCTCAAACGGAACGATGTCACCGCTAGATTTGGGCACTTACTTAAATATTGTTGGGTCTGCATATACTTATGAGACACTCCAATTACATATTTGTAAGTATGAAGTGTTTCAAGATGTTCGTAGTTGTGGGCCAAGTCCCAAATTTGTATTTTCCTTATTAATATAAACCTCAATGTCTCATAGGGAGTCTTTCTTGTATAATCAGGTGTCCATCCTAGGGTCTTGAATAGTGAATCTGTTAGTCTCTCAAAGCTGTCATTGGCACAAGATCTGTTTTCCAGCAACCAAAGTCATTTACATTGTGGGTTAGAATGTATTTTTAGCTCTAACAGCCCACGCTTCTTCAATAACTCACCTTTCAAAGACATTAATCACAGTTCTAGCCATATATATTGGACTGGTATGGACTGACTAAGATTCAATATTGTTCTCCAAACACATCCTTCTACTGTGTACAGCCATGACAGATCTCCCCATGACAATGCTTCCAGATCATACAATATGGTTGAGAGAAGCCTTGTTTATAAAGTATTATAATTCCTTCAAATGTGAAACCAGCTTTTTCTCTAGCAAATTTTACAATTACCTGTGTCGGTCTAAGAGCTTCATTTTTCTTGGCCTCTATAATATATTTGTAGGTAGCACTACCGCTCACATCAAGGCCAAGATAAGGGTATGTTTCAACATATTCTATTTTACCTAATTCTGTGTTGAAACCGGGCATTTCACCTTATTTGCTGATATGGGCATTATTTTAGTTCTTGCCATTTGTATTGCAAGTTTGTTCTCTAATGCATATCTGCACAAATCAGAGAACATATTTTTGACACCTAAATATGTGTAATTCAGCAGGATCAAATCTTCTGCGTAAAGTAGACATGGCACCGGTGACCCCCCCCAGTTTTGGGCAATATCCGACACTTGGTGATAACTGTTCAGGCAAGTCAGGTTATACAGCAACACTGCCATAGTACAACCCTTATGGACTCCTTTATATATCGGTATCACTGTTGTCATAATGCCTTCTTCGGAGAGGCGTACCCACACCTGTGTACCCTCATGCAGACACTTCAATATGTTAATCAACCAGGGTTTTCACCCCTAGTACCTAGGTTTATTCCAGAGTCTCTGGAGATCCACACTGTCAAACACAGCTGAAAAATCAATAAATATTACGTACAGTGTTCGACCAGCTGCATCTTGCGTTTCCTCAATAATTGAATTGAGTATTCTAAGATTATGGGTTGTTCCAGGCCCCACTCTAAACCCAGTTTGAGTATAGTGTAGTATCTTAGTGTCATCCACCCATGTTTGTAGCGCATCACGCACAAAGGATGAAAATAATTTCAAGCAGAGATAACAGTCTATAGTTCTCCGGTAGACTGCGTTCTCCCTTTTTATAAACAGGCAAGAGTATTGCATGATGCCATGAATCTGGTATTTTTCTGGGGTTGGCACACCTTGTTATACAGGACACACAATATTGTAGCCCAAAGGTCTGGGTTTTGTTTAAGGATAGTATTTGCCAGACCATTTGGTCCGGGAGCTCGAGAATGTTTCAATTTTATTATAGCATATTTGACCATTTCCACGGTGAATGTCAGGGGCCAACCGCACACCATATATTCTTGTCTAACTTTCTAACACTGCGTACCAGAGCTCTCATGCAGCTAAGCAACCCACACCCTTTCTTGAATTGGATTTACCATAGATTTCTCACCATCTCCTTTAGCTTTGGTTAATTTGGACCAAATGGTCTTTAGATCATTGCTACCAAGAATTTTAATCATGTGCTGCCACTTATGGCTACGTATTGAATGTTTCCAACGCTTTAACCATTGCTGATAATTACTCCTAATTACCTTATTTTGTTTGGCAATATCACCAGGTTCAAGCCCTAAACTGTGCAATTTTCACACTCTATCGTATTTATACAGGGGTGTATTACATACACCCTGCTTTCGATTCATATTAACACCAAACCTCTTGGACATATTGTAAAAAACACATTCTATCTGGTCCACATTCAAGGATTCCTTTTTTGTCATAATATGTTCATAAGAGTCACAGATCAAATTATTAATCTTCAATAGGGTATTACCTGTCCAACAAACTGAATTACCTGTATGGTTGACCATGACATTTTTGAACCCACTTGGGTGACCCCCATAGGTCTGGATGTTTAAATCTTGTGCCAAAATGTCATGATCACTATGTTCAGTAGGGATGATCTTCATACTCTGTACCCTTTCCAAACAGTCATTATTACCAAACAGGTAATCTAGCGTAGCTACACACCCATTTCCCTTCCATGAGTAAGAACCAGGTATGTCCCCTGTGGTTCTTGCGTTTAACATCCATAAATCCCATTGCTTCAAAAAAGAGACTCATCACATCCCCTTTATGTTACCTTTTCCTTGCAACATAGTACTCATTTTTGTAACTTTATCATATATTGCACACTCTGTTGTCAAGACATCTCGCATTTAAGTTGCCCTGACAATTACCATTTGTGAGCAGGTTACAGTTACTCGGATCGAGTAGCACACGTTTTGACACAAAGGGCCTCATTACGACCCAGGCGGTAACTATGGCGCTAGTAGTGCCATGGTTGCCGCCAGTATTTTACCAACTCCGCCATGGTGAATTACCGCCCCATTCCAAGGTTGTCGGGGCGGTAATTCCCCATTCACCATTGGCCCTTCCCCATATTTGCCCCCATAGGGCTCAATGGAAATGGGGAAGGCGGTAGTTACGGTACTGCAAATTGCGGTACCATAATTACCTCCAAGGTCCCTTTGCGGGTCCAAACCTTAACGGCTGGTAAAACCAGCCATTAAGGTAGGGACCCGCAAAGGGACCTCGTAATTAGGCGGTAAGGGTTTAACGGCGCCGACACCTTTTACGGCGCCGTTAACCCCTTACCGCCTGGGTCGTAATGAGGCCCAAAGTTTTGTAAGGTCTGCCTCTCATACCTTTAGTAGCTAGTTCCTGATATAGATGGGACCCCTCAGTACATAGGGGACACTCTAACCATAGTTCTTGCAACATAGAAATATCACAGGTTAGTAATTGTCTCAAAGAGTGGCCCTCTTTTAATATATGGGTGTAGCCTGTGGTGCTCCAACTTGCAATGCGTAGAGGTCAATGTGATGACAATAAATCATCATCAAAAAGAGTATTTTTATCAATCGACTTCCATGTCATTGGCTGATAGAGCAAAGAGGGACCATTGTGATCATACTTGCCACTGTGCCCTATTTGTTCCTTACACACAGTCAATCTAAGTCCATATTAAAAAAGGCTTGTTAATTTGCCCACATTAATGATACTGCAATATGAGACACAAAGCAGATCAGCACCCAATTGGTAGTGCTTCCAAACTTTGGGAGTTTGATCTGTGCGATGTCCTTATTGGAAATTGTGGCTAACCATGGTATGGAGGACAAAAGTCGCAATAGGGTTGATCGATTTAGAAACAGCCTTTCGTCGGTGGGATCGATTTCATCTAGTCTCACTGAGAGGCCCAATTTCGTTAGTCCATCATTTCCACATTGGAGTGTGGGTCTCTCGCTTTCAATCTCACACAGTCAAGCAACACTTTCGTGGTAAGGGTTATGGGGATGGTTCACCCCTCTATACTCAAGTATTGCAAGCCGAGTAGGAGGTTGGACCTTAGACACCCATTTATCTTTGCTCGACTTACCATTCAGGGCTTTTATTGGCCCCACAGGATCATCGGTTGCTTTAAATCCATTTCCCTTGGTCAGTAATTCTCTAAATGATGGCACAGAAGTACACTTTGTTCTAATCTAGACTGACAGACCAGATGCATCCGATCGAGTAATACCTGTATTTTGAAAATGGACCCATTTATCCAAGGGACCATTCAGGCTCACTGTTCTTTCAGATCCATCAGATAGAACATTGGCGATTACCCTTGGGCCATTAGCATTTTGGATGTTCTGGCTGGCACTAAATTGAGCATGGTCATCTTTTGATGGGCATGGCTCATGCTGATCTCGAGTTTACCCTTGTTGTGCATTAGGAGGATCAATTGATGGTGACTTTGCCTCCATCATAGACATTTCTGCACATAGTGCATCAACAGCGTCATCCTCCGAAACTGCAGTGATGTTAACTGAGTCTTGCATGTTCCAAGATGTTTTTGTGTCATCTACCAAAGTTACAGTGTGCTTGCTGATGATTGCTACAAGTGGTGGAACGACTTGAAACGCAGAGCAAAGGACAAGCTAGCCTCGAGTCATGCTGCTACTCTGGTGACTGGCGGTGGGTCTCCACAAGAGGACAACAAACTCACTGAACATGAGTCTGTTGCTGGGACCTTCATCACAGAAGAACAGATCCGAGGTGTGGGAGAACTACTCGATTATGAAACATTGTCCAGTGAGTGCCCATGCGTGTGTGTGTAATGCATGTGTATGTTGTTTGGGTGACGGTTCTGATTGAGTGGCAGGTGAGGGTGTGTGTGACTGAGTAGTATGGGTCACCCATGTGCTTCATCCAAAACATTTTGCGGCCTTGAATTTGGGTGTCACACTATCTCTTCTGCCCACAGTAGTAATTTAGCGCAACATTACGGCAGTTGCCCTTGAGGTGGCATCATGTGACAACATTGTTTTTATTTTTCAGTGATCTTTCAGGATGATTGTTTCAATTCTCCCACTTTTGCAACACATTCCTCAGCCCTATTGTGACATATGTAACATGCTTCTGTCAGTGAAGAACCCCACATAGGCCCACATGTGTCACCTTGGTAGTTGAAAGATTTGACCATTCAGTCTGAATGAGTATTGTCCTGATCACATGATGTTTTTGGGCCTGTTTGAATGTGGAACATGCTAGTTGTTTCCTGTCATGTTGAAGTGCACAACCATTGATGTGTACATGGCCCTGCAATCACTGTATTTTTGTACACTGGATGTGTTGCAGTGTGTGGCACATGGCGTATCTTTTCACACTATGTGGCATTTTTCATCTCTTCATGTCCATCTCACATGGATGGGTGACAGTACTCATTCACTGACAAATGTATGTACTTGTGGAATGTACCATGGCTATGGTACATGCCATCTGTGTGATGGCATGTGTCATTTATGTGTATAGGACATGCCACTCACAGGCCAATGTGTGATGGCAGTGCTACCCAGCATGCAGCAAATGTGTTGCTCTTCCATCTTGGTGTCATCAGTGTCTGCCATTTGCCTCCCCTTCCAACTCTGTGACAGTGCATGCATGGGAGGGTTATAGTCATGTGGGACATGTGTAAATCATGTACTGGTTCTGTAGCTTGTCAGGCCTATTTGTGTGCTATGGTGCTAATGCCTGTTTCCATTTTTTGTCTTTCATGTTTTTGCAGGGGGTGACACACTTGATGCTGGTGAGGTTGAGGAGATGGTGCAGACCCAGGAGGAACCTGAGGCACAACCGGCCACCAGTGGGGGACGTGCTGTGGTGGTGGGTGAGAACCCACTCTTGCTGCAGACGATACTGTCAAGGGGTGTCTCTGGGTGCACCTCCCCAGACCTCTATTCAGGTGTTGATTCGGATGATGAGACCTATGTGGCGTCACAGGTAAGTGTTTCTGGAAGGGGTTCTGTTCTGTCCAACCCACCTGCACCAGGGGTAGAACCCTCTATGGGGATGTCAGTGTTGGTTAGTCAGCCTTTGGCGGTTACGGGTGCAGGGTCACACTCCAAAACATCTGATCCTGTTCCTGGGCCAGCAGATCAGAGGGAGAATGCAGTCCTGCAGCCTCAGGCAGTGCCGGCACAGGAAGGTGCAGATCGCCTTGTCCCAAACAGGTGTGGTGCCCGCCGACGCGGTGGCCGCAAGCCACCAGGCAATACCGCATCAGAACAATCCATTTACGGTATGGCAATCCAACAGGCAGCATCAGTTGAGATGATGGCTCAAGCAAGGGAGAGGGTGGCCACTTCCATTGTCCCGCCTGAAAGGCAGATGGAGCTACTACAGCAGGCAACAGACTCTATTTGCCAATCACACAGGGAGGACATGTTGGCGTCCAACAGGGACAGACGGGCGGCACTGGAGACTCTACACCAATCGATTTCAATAGAGTCCCAGGGCCACAGGGAAGCCCTGAGGGTAGAACTCCATCACCTCAGGGAGACTCTTGTTGACCTTGAGACTTCCACTAACTTGAGGACAGAACAGCAGCTGGAGCGGCTCACACGTTCGCTCTCAGCTGAGATGCAGGCAACTCGGGAGGAGATCCGGGCATCACATCAGGTGCTGCATGGGGATCTCCGCACTATAATCCTCCAGATGAGACCTTCCACACCCGCATGCTTACTGCCATGGAGGACCATACCAGGGCTTTGCGTGGGCTGCCTCCCATAGCACCACCACCTCCTGTGGCAGCAGCAGAGGGTGTTCAGAGTGACAGCAGCAGTTCTCCCACATTGGCATAGCCGTGCAGGCCATGAGCCCATGGAGGTGTTTTTTTTTTCCCAACATCCACACAGGCGGCTGTTGGTACGCACCCTGTCCTCGGACCTCCTGGGTGGCCTCCCTCCCACCCCCCACATGGCCATTTTTGATTTTTGATTTTTTGCTTTTAGATTTTAGATTTTAGATTATTTTTTGACAGTGTGTTGCCTTGTGTGGCTCCCGTGGGCATCCACTGTATTCCGGCTGGGCACATGCAGGCTTGTCCTGAGTTTGGGTTCGATGCTTGGGTTCGTGAGACACACACCACTCCTGCTTCCGGTTTCCATGGGCTTGCAAAGGGTGTGACCAAGTGACAGTGATGTACACAGTGATGCTGGGCTCCCATGAGCTGTGTGGGCAGTCTGTGGTCAATACTGTGTAGACATTCCTTGTGTATATTGTAGTTGTATTGTACACTGCATGTTGGAATTATGTATGCTTCTGCTTCCATGTCTCCCTCTGAATTTGCAGGTTCATTCCTCATGTCTTCACAAGGCCGTCCACTTTGGAGATGGAGTTCATGTTGTATGCAGTACACAGACAAGTTTTGAAGCCTGCAAGACTACAGTTGGAAGGGGGCGATGAGGTGGCATATTCAGGTTGTAAGACTACGACTACTTTAACTTAGTACTGTCATGTTTTAGTTATGTTTGAGTTTGTGTAGCTGCATTGTATTGTTGGTAAGTATTTGTTCATGTGTGTTGTTAGTTCAACATTACTGGGGAGCATATTGTTTGTGGCCAGTTTCCATTAGGGACACTGTACTTTGTGACACTTGTGTCAGGTTTTCGGGATTGCTTTGTTTGCTCTCACATAGCATGACATGCCATGGTGTGTTGGGTGGTGGTGCTGGGGAGGGGTTGGGTGACATGGCACTGTTCTCATGTTGTATTTTCCAAGGGGGTAAAGCATTTATCAGCATATGTGTCTTTTGATGACACAGCATTGGTGGTGTTTCTGTAGGTAGGTATGCACACATTGTGACACTTCCAGGTGACCAATCTCAGGCTGGTATGGTAGTGACAGTTGACTGTCCCTTGAGTTCTCATCATTGATTGTCAGATGGTATGTGCCAGGGCTGTGTGCACTCCAAAGGGGTGTGATTCTAAGTGAAGTAATTAGCCACCAGCTGCGTTCAGGCTGCATCACCCCGTGCCCTTTCCCCTCCCATGCGCAGCGGGCGTGCATGTGCTTGGGGATGTGGGGGCACCACCATGTCCACCAGCAGGCCCCGGCGTGTTGCAACCTTGTGCAGGACACATGCTGCCACTATGATCCTGCACACTACTGGGGGAGCGTATAACAGCTGCCCGCCAGAACGGTCAACTGAGCGAAAGCATGACTTGAGCACTCCGAATGTGCACTCCACTATGCCCCGGGTTGCAATATGGGCTGTGTTTTATCTTACCCCGGGTGGCGTGGTGGAGTTCCGAATTGGCGTCATCATGTGGGTGCTCAGAGGGTAGGCACTGTCCCCTAGGGAGGTGGTGATGGGTATCATTAGTAGGGTTGTGACATTATTCAGTATCTGGCATGCATGCATGTGCTGGTGGCATTTATACTCACCGAGCAGCCATGTATCGCCATGCCGCCCAGCTTCTATGTCCCGGTTTAAGGTTGACATTCTGTAAATTAAACTGTCGTAGGTGGACCCTGGATAGTTGGCATATACTGAGGTGATGATTCCCTTGGCATCACATACTACCTGGACGTTGATGGAATGCCAGTGCTTGCGGTTTCTATAGATGTGCTCTGATGCCCTGGGGGGACGTAGAGCCGCATGGGTGCAATCAATGGCACCTAGGACTTTGGGGAATTGTGCCACCCTGTAGAAATCCTGATTGACAGCCTGCCTTTCTGCAGGTGTTCTGGGCAGGTATATGTGCCTGCGGACTGATGGGCGTGCAGTCATGATGGCCAAGACCTGGTGTAGGCAGCGTGACTGCGTGGCCTGTGACACCCCCCCACTATGGCACTTGTCCGCTGAAATGATCTGGTGGCCAAAAACTGCAGTACATTGAGGACCTTCTCCAGGGGGCTGAGTGCTTGGGAGCAGAGGGTGGGTGATGTGAGGTCATCCTCCCACTCACTGACCAGGACGAGTATTATGTGAGGTGGAAACCTGTACCTCCCATAAACCTGGTCATCAGGCATGCCAAAAAGGCTGGTTCTGGGTGTGAAAATTCTGGGCCCGACTATCCTCCTCCTCCTCCTGCGGTATCCCATGACCACTGCTGCTAGGAACGGTATGTTCATCCTGGCGTCTGAGCTTGCTTGTTGTTTGCGCGCACTTTTATGCTGCGTGGGTCCACATACGCCTGCTTCCTGCTGGCGTACGTGTTTCCGGATTAGCACGTCTTTTTGGTGCGTGCGTGTGGCCGTTCCACGCATTTGCCTCCTGTACTTCCCCACCCACCCCAGTAATACACGTACCCCGCTCGCCCAGGCCCAATCACGTGTAAAACTTCCCGTGAGCCCCTGAAGTACACGTACCCCGCTCACCTAGGCACAATCGCGTGTAAAACTTCCCGCGAGCCCCTGAAGTACACGTACCCCGCTCACCCAGGCACAATCGCGTGTAAAACTTCCCGCGAGCCCCTGAAGTACACATACCCCGCTCGCCCAGGAACAATCGCGTGTGAAACTTCCCGCGCACCCCTGCAATACATGCTATTTTTAACACAGCGGGTGTCCGTGTTTGTCCTGTACCCCTTTGCATGTCATTTGTCCTAGAGGGCCACAGTATGGGACATTCATCAGAGCTGTATATACAGGCTTTTTATTAGCGCAGGGACTCTACCGCCTGCCTTCGTGTGGCGGACATGTGTTGATGTACATAGTTGACTTTTGGTTTGTGTCATGAGATCGCCATTTCACTGCTGGGGGGTGGGGGTGCAAGGGGACATGAGTGGAGGCCTGCTGACAGGTGCCCCTCAGTGCTGGGGGTGGGGGTGCAATGGGACATGAGTGGGGGCCTGTTGGCAGGTGCCCTGCACTGCTGGGGGTGGGGGTGCAAGGGGACATGAGTGGGGGACTGCTGGCAGGTGCCCTGCACTGCTGGGGGGTGGGGGTGCAAGGGGCCATGAGTGGGGGCCTGCAAGGCAGGTGCCCCTCAGTGCTGGGGGGTGGGGGTGCAGGGGGACATGAGTGGGGGCCTGCTGGCAGGTACCCCTCACTGCTGGGGGGTGGGGGTGCAGGGGGACATGAGTGGGACATGAGTGGGGGCCTGCTGCCAGGTGCCCCTCAGTGCTGGGGGGTGGGGGTGCAAGGGGACATGAGTGGGACATGAGTGGGGGCCTGCTGGCAGGTGCCTTGCACTGCTGGGGGATGGAGGTGCAAGGGGACATAAGTGGGGGCCTGCTGGCAGGTGCCCTGCACTGCTGGGGGGTGGGGGTGCAAGGGGACATCGTGGGGGCCTGCTGGCAGGTGCCCTGCACTGCTGGGGGGTGGGGGTGCAAGGGGACATGAGTGGGACATGAGTGGGGGCCTGTTGGCAGGTGCCATGCAATGCTGGGGGGTAGGGGTGCAAGGTGACATGAGTGGGGCCTGCTGGCAGGTGAACTGCACTGTTGGGGGTGGGGGGTGCAAGGGGACATGAGTGGGGGCCTGCTGGCAGGTGCCCTGCACTGCTGGGGGGTGGGGGTGCAAGGGGACATGAGTGGGGGCCTGCTGGCAAGTGCCCCTCAGTGCTGGGGGATGGAGGTGCAAGGGGACATGAGTGGGGGCCTGCTGGAAGGTGCCCCTCAGTGCTGTGGGGTGGGGGTGCAAGGGGACATGAGTGGGACATGAGTGGGGGCCTGCTGGCAGGTGGCCTGCACTGCTGGGGGGGTGGGGGTGCAAGGGGACATGAGTGGGACATGAATATTGGCCTTTTGGCAGGTGCCGTGCGCTGCTGGGGGTGGGTGTTCAAGGGGACATGAGTGGGGGCCTGCTGGCAGGTGCCCCTCAGTGCTGGGGGGTGTGGGTGTGAGGGTACATGAGTGGGGCCTGCTGGCAGGTGCCCCTCAGTGCTGGGGGGTGTGGGTGCAAGGGGACATGAGTGGGGGCCTGCTGGCAGGTGCCCCTCAGTGCTGGGGTGTGGGGGTGCGATGGGACATGAGTGGGGGCCTTCTGGCAGGTGCCCTGCACTGCTGGGGGGTGGGGGTGCAAGGAGACATGAGTGGGACATGAGTGGGGGCCTGCTGGCAGGTGCCCTGCACTGCTGGGGGGTGGGGGTGCAAGGAGACATGAGAGGGACATGAGTGGGGGCCTGCTGGCAGGTGCCCTGCACTGCTGGGGGGTGGGGGTGCAAGGAGACATGAGTGGGACATGAGTGGGGGCCTGCTGGCAGGTGCCCTGCACTGCTGGGGGGTGGGGGTGCAAGGAGACATGAGAGGGACATGAGTGGGGGCCTGCTGGCAGGTGCCCTGCACTGCTGGGGGGTGGGGGTGCAAGGAGACATGAGTGGGACATGAGTGGGGGCCTGCTGGCAGGTGCCCTGCACTGCTGGGGGGGTGGGGGTGCAAGGGGACATGAGTGGGACATGAGTGGGGGCCTGCCGGCAGGTGCCCCTCAGTGCTGGGGGGTGGGGGTGCAAGGGGACATCAGTGGGGGCCTGCTGGCAGGTGCCCTGCACTGCTGGGGGGTGGGGGCGCAAGGGGACATGAGTGGGGGCCTGCTGGCAGGTTCCCCTCAGTGCTGGGGGGTGGGGGTGCAGGGGGACATGAGTGGGGGCCTACTGGCAGGTGCCCCTCACCGCTGGGGGGTGGGGGTGCAGGGGGACATGAGTGGGACATGAGTGGGGGCCTGCTGGCAGGTGCCCCTCACTGCTGGGGGGTGGGGGTGCAGGGGCGCCTCACAAATCCAAGGGCACTTATGTTGTTGGCGATGGTCTGTGGAACACACGATGGCCTCATTACACGGATGGCGCTAAGGGATTACCGGCACCGGTAAGGGCACTGGTGCCGGTAATCCCTTAGCGCCATACTACGAGGTCCCTCAGCGGGTCCCGTCCTTAACGTGTGGCCAGACCACACGTTAAGGAAGTGACCCGCTGAGGGACTTCAGGGCAAATAACGGTACCGCTAATAGCGGTACCCTTATTTGCTCCTTCCCCATTCCCAGTGAGCCCTAAGGGAGCTCAAATGGGAATGGGGAAGGGCCTTGGTGAATGGGGAATTACCGCCCCGCCAACCTTGGAATGGGGCGGTAATTCCCCCATTCACCAAGGCGGAATCGGTAAAATACTGGCGGCAACCATGGCGCTAATAGCGCCATGGTTATCGCCGTCTGTGTAATGAGGCCCAATGTGCTTTTTATTCAAAAAATGTATTCAATGTTAGTAAAATGGCAAGGACCACAAGTGTCCCTGAGTTTCACACCAGCACCCACCATTTCATAGGTTTAATTTCTCTGTTGTGATCTGATTAGGACAACTGGCTGGCCCATGTGATCATCCCCTCCCCTCTTGGGCTTCAAAGTTTTTTTTTAAGCTAATGCCAGTTAATGGGTAGACCTGAATTTAAGGTCACTTCTGCTGGCTGGCTTATCTGCAACTCCCACAATTCTGATCTACTCCTCTGTATTTTTTAGCATTTAAACTGAAAACCGGACCTTTTTCTCCTAGAGGTCCTCAGCCAACGGTCCTGAGGTCGGAGTTTCAGCAGCCCAGACCTTCCAGTTCACTGTGAAAAAACAGGCTACATACATCATTGTAAAAGAATGCCATTTTACATTGGCATGTTTAACATGTAACATTTTGTATTAAACCTTGGGTCTCATTACGACCCAGGCGGAAAACCATGGTTCTAATAGCACCATGGTCCATACCGGTAACTTACCGACTCCTCCATGGAGAAAGGGGGAATTACCACCCCATTCCAAGGTTGGCGGGGCGGCAATTCCCCCTTCCTCCATGACCCTTCCCCATTCCTATTTTTGCCCCATAGGGCTCAATGGGAATGGGGAAGGCGCTAAGTACGGTACCGCAAATTGCGGTACTGTACATAGCACCAAGGTCCCTTTGCGGGTCCCTACTTTAACGGCTGGTGTAGACCAGCTGTTAAGGTCGGGTCCGGCAAAAGGGACCTTGTAATCATGCGCTAATGGGTTAACGGCGCTGCAGCCTTTTACGGCGCTGTTAACCCATTAGCGCCAGGGTCGTAATGAGGCCCCTTGTCCTGCTGTTCATAAATATAATCTTTCTTTTCTACTATATTAGAACAGAGGTAGATTCATTATTAATCTTATGCACACAGATAGGCCACAGTTAAGATAGGAAACCATTGGTCACTTTTATAAAAACAAAATAGGCCTTTCTCTTTACATGCTATGATTTTATATGATTAAAATTAAGAATTTTTAATCCTGATAACGCAATCTGTCACTTGACTTTATTTCTTAAATGTTAGGCATCATTCATACTTTTTATCTTCAAATGGGCCGTATTTCAAATGTATCTTTTCTTTCCACGTGCATTGCTGTGGTTTTAAATCTGTCAAAGGTGCCTTTTCCCAATTTACACAAAGTCAACATCTGCAGCACCACCTGTTTCCTTTTGTTTGACTCAGTTGGACACAGTTACAATATTACAGTTCCAAGGCACATTCTCCTTCAACTCAGGGTTAATGGCGCCGGTAAAGGTGCGGGTTGTCAACCCCTTACTGCCTCATTACGAGACTGCTTGCGGGAACCCGCTAAGGACGTCTGGTCAGACCAGACGTCCTTAGCGGGTCCCGCGAGCAGACCGGGTGCTAACAACGGGCCCATTATTAACGGGCCGTTGTTAGCACCCTCCCCATTCCCATTGAGCCCTATGAGGGCATGAATGGGACTGGGGATGTGCTGTGGTCGGCTTCCCTGAATGGGGAAATACCAGGCCCTCCAAGGTCGGAATGGCCCGGTAATTACCCATTCAGGGAACCCGGACCCAGTACCCGGTAAAGGGGTAGCCATGCCGCAAATAGCGGCATGGTTACCTCCTACCCTGTAAGGAGGCCCTGTGTCTTTGTATTTTACTAAAGTTTAAATAGGCCAATTTTTTTCATTCACTAGGCCTTATATCGGTCAACAATGTTTTGAACTGGCCTGCATTTTCAATTGGGTCTCAACATCAGCCAGCTTGACTCTCAAGATAGTGGCCTAGCATGGGCTCTTTATCTCTGGCATTTTGGGGCCGTATTTTGGGGCCATATTTTACCCCACAGTGCTTTTTTGTAGAGGAGGGCATGTTGTGACTTGATGCTTCTTTAAATGTTGTCAATAGTGCACCATATTAAATCGTCCTCTGTATGCCCATATTCCTCTGGTTATGCATAGATCTTCTTCTAGAGTGACTTCTCAATTTCTTGGGATAATCTCTTTGTTTTAGTCGATTATCTAGGATTTGGGCATGGATGTTGAAGTCTGTCAAGGAAGTAAAGTTCCATCCATCCTCAGAAATCGACCAAACGGAAGGTTGTCTCTGAGGTTCCTCGGGTGGTAACTCGGAAGGTCGAGTAATGTGTTTCTGTTAGTAGGGCTTCTATATAAGTCGTACATCAAGGTGGCCTCAACATTTTTTATGGTTAGATCAAGCAAATTGATGTTTTTATAGTTGAATTCCTTGATGAATTTAATATTTGATTGCAAGTGTTGAGCCAATTTGAAAACAATTCCAATCTGCTAGCATCACCATTTCAAATTAAGATAATATCATCGATATATTGCTTCCAAATTTTAATGTGGTGGATATATGTATTCTCATCAGTGAAGATTACATTTTTTTCAAATTGGGCCATATATAAAATGGCCAGGCTTGGGGTGAAAGCTGCTCACATTGCTGTGTCACATGTCTGTACAAAACATTTGAAATCAAATTGAAAGTAATACTTTTCAAGGGCAATACTCATTATTTCAGGGATACATCCAGTGGGTGTTCTGTATTATTGGACAGTATGAGTCAAACTGTGATGTATACTGTCAATCACTTAATTCTAAGGAATACAAGTGTACAGCGACTTTATGTCATTAGTCACAAGTAATTTATGCTGTTGAGCAGCGTTCCTTTGAAGATGTTAATGACTGCTGTGTTGTTTGGAGATGGGGAGCAGGTACAAGTGGATCTAGGTCACTGGGCCTAAGCCCCACCCACCTAGTGCCTTCCTGGCTGCTGCTCTTTTTCCCCACTTAGCAAGCCCCGCCCACCTGGTGCCTTCCTGGTTGCTGCTCTTTTTCCCTACGTAAGAAGCCCTCCAGCCTCTTTTCCTTTGCAGATAGGGATCAGGTGCAAGTGGATCTAGGTCCCCTGGCCTAAGCCCTGTCCACTTGGTGCCTTCCTTGCTGCTGCTCTTTTCCCCCACTTAGCAAGCCCCACCCACCTGGTGCCTTCCTGGTTGCCGCTCTTTTTCCCTACTTAAGGAGCCCTCTAGCCTCTTTTCCTTTGCAGATGGGGAGCAGGTGCAAGTGGATCTAGGTCACCTGGCCTAAGCACCACCCTACTTCTTAGCCCTGCCTCTTCCTTCCTGCTCTTAACTCTTAGATCAAGGGTGTCTGAAGCGAAGGGCAGATGAAGAAAATGTCAATTCCTGTTTGGACCTGTTTGGACCACAAGGACCCAGGGCCCGACACCCTGCTCAGACAGCAGGTAAGCATGCACCAACATGTGTTTATTCCCTCTGTCCCCACAGGCCATCCCCACTCCCTCTGATCCCCCCATGATGTTTGCTTGTGCTCACCCTTCCCGCACACAGGTATTGCCTGTTTTGCTTGATTCTTCCACCATGCTCCCCACACACTCCATACAGCCTACTTCTGCAGGAGTCTGTCCTGATACATTCTGGTTTCACTGTCTTTTGACCAATTCTTTTTTTTTTCTTTTTTCAGAAACATTTTATTAAGTTTCCAATAAACAACAACATTTTCATAAAAACTACTCAACGTCTCATACTAAGCAGTAATAATCAAAATTACAGTACATTGTAAATATCATATTTTGCGCATTCTAGCATAATAACTATATCCAATGAATTCAAGGAACATACAACTAATACACATATACAAGTACAAAAGACAACACAAACAGGAAGAGGACCAATTCCGATTTGACTTTTATGGACTTAATTGATTCACGGTGTGTCACCCTTTCTCAACTCTCATGCTGGACTTCCTTTTGCATCTTGTACTCATGGTGGCACGGAATCATGCTGTTCACATCTTAATCTTGTATGCGGGCTTGCAACATTATGTGTTACTACTGACTTCTGCAATTGTATTTGCTCTCCCCTCTTGCTTATCCACTCTTTTGACTGCTTACTCTCTGTTGTCTCCTCTCCCTTTCTCCCTTTTCCTATCTCCTCCCCTCCTCCCCTTACTTTCTCCTATGCACTTACTTTATCAGAATTGTCCCTCGACCTAGTATGATAGCAACCTCGTCTGTCTCCTCCACCCACACCTTACTTGTTTTTCCCCCCTCCTCCCCCAGCACTATCTTAAATGTCATCAGGCCTAGTACGATAGTCACTTGTTTTGTTCCTCCCCTCCCTTTCTGCACCCCTCTCCCTCACCTTTTGATTTTCTCCGTCTCTACCAGAAGTGTCATCAGGCCTAGTACGGTAGTCACTTGTCTGTTTCCATTTGCTTCCCAGTCTCCCCTCCCATCCTTATCTATGTCTTAGCTCTTGAAATGTCGTCAGGCTGAGAACGATAGTTAATTTAACATCCTTACTGTTCATGGCCTGTAAGAATGTAATTGTATTTCCCTTGTTGCCTCCCTTGCCTTGAAGCGCTGTGAAAAACATTGTGTATAGGCGCTATATAAATGAACTATCATATCATATCATGTGACTGGGTGTTTTGCCTTAAAGGGTTAAGAAAAAAGTCCACAAATTGGCATAGTGTCATCAGTATCGAGCCCATCTCCTACGGTGCTTGGTATTATTCATATGCACTTTAGGTAGGGTATAGAAATTAGGGATTTTGAAGGTGTTGGTGTTCAAATTTGCTTTTAGTGTTACATTCAGAAGATAGGCCAAACAAGGTGATGTCATAGATTATCTATTTTATTTCCGTTATGGGATCATAATTGGAGGTCTGATAGTCTTTAGGGTCATTGTTTTATGTTGTTTTATGTTGTTCTTTAGCCCTATCCACTATTCCTCCCCCCTTGTCTCCTGAATTAATTTTTATTTCGAATATGTTTAAATAAACTGCTGTGTAGTGCCGGTTTGGCATGTGGTGAGACCTGGGAAAGGAAGGGACAGGTGTTGTATTGTGCTTTGGTGTATACATGGAACTTATAATATGAGAGAGAATGTTGTGAGAATGTTGTTGTGTGAGTGAGAGAGTACTTATGGGATAAGGTTCTATACTCAGGCAATTGGAGAGAATAAGCATGGGTGACAGGTGCCAGTGGGATCCTAAGACGTACCTTCCTATAACTTGTCAAGAGGCAATAAAGGACTTTACTTGTAACGCCTGAAGAGCTTGCAGAGCTGCTTTATTTCCCTGGCAACAAAATGGTCTTCCTGAAGGACCTGCGTGGCAAAAAAAAGAAGTTTGAGCTAAGCAGTCTGCATCAGGGGGTGTAGAAAAAAGGACTGAAGACCCACTGCCCCTAACAGAGGTCCCTTCACCCATGCCCAATAAGAGGGGTGCTGTGTTCACCCATGGTGTGTAAGGAGGCACCAGAAAGTAGCCAGTGAGGCTGCTGGCAGGACAATAGCCAGTGTGCCTGGACAGATGTTAAGAAGTCAACCAGGGTGAAGTAAGACTGCTTGATAAGGGAAAGCCAGAGCACCTAGACAGAATACAAGATAAACCACCCAAGGAAAGTAAAGAGGCACCAGGGGGTAAACCAAAGAGGATGCTGGGAGAGATGGCCAAGGTGCCTGGACAGAAGAAATGGGAATTTGCCTAGGACAAGTACAGAGGTAAGAAAAAGGGGTGTTTGTGTCACCCCAGGGGAGAGAGGTGCAGAATGGTTCGTATGTTGGCACCTGTCAAGTATCTAGAAAGCAAGCGAAGGGCTTCAGAGAAAAGCTGTATTCAGGATAAAATGGTGCTAACGAAATGAGAGAAACTGCTCTATAGCAACCTGAGGAGAAGTTGGATGTTTGCCTCAGTTAAAGGTTCAGATTCCTTTTGTGCCCGACTAGGAGAACAAAGGTACTGGAAATCCATTTCTATATACCTGAATGGTGGCATTGCAGAGCAGCGGCGTGGTGGCCTTTGGCTGTTCGGAGCTCCATTGAGCTTTGAGTCTTTCTCCTGACAAGTGATGCCAGCGGAGCTACGAGCAGTGATAGCGAAGGCTGGATTAGAAGAAAGCAAGTTTAATGTAGTGCTACGTGAGGAGGAAGTTCTGTAGGATCTGTCTTTGACAGTTGGTGATTTTTGCTTTCTACAGTATCAGTGCTGTTCAGAGCAGAGGAATAGGGGCACCATTGACACAGAAAAAAGGAAATGCAGACCATGTTGTAGCTTTTGCCCAAAGCACTGTCAGTGTTGGAAAATAACTATTCTACCATTTAGAAAGAAATGTTGGCCTGTGAGTGGGCAGTAGACTATTTTCAGACACACTTGTGGGAAACTAAGTTCTATTTAGTAATGGATCACAAGCTATTGATACATATGCTGAGCCCTTGGGGCACAAAACAACTACACCAAGATTGGCGCTAACTACAGCAGAATTGCAAGAATACTCCTTTGACATCTTACACATAGTAGAATGGAAAAACTCCCAAGCAGATTGCATGTCACGATTACCCCTAGTAAAGAAGGAAGACAGCACATTTTCAAAATTTGAATGTGCAGTGGCCTCTGTAGAAGACATACACAGAAGGAACAAGATAATTCTGGTGCGGAAAGCTTGAACATACTGAAGCGAAGTAGAAGATGTGAGTGAACTTGCTGACATGATCAAGTCACAAGACCAGGATAAACCACTGTGAAACAGGATTTCGGCAGCAGTAGAGTGAATTGAAATTGAGGTCATAAGCATGTGGTTACTCTCGTCCCTGCAGAGTAAAGAAGAAACCAGCTACATAAAATGACTTTGAGATGGCATGAACTATGCCACTCTTCTCAAGAAAAAGAGGTATGTGGAGTGAGCGGTCTCATGAGATCTTGTGCTGGCAGTGAGATCTCACGAGAACACGAAAAGGCACAAATGGGGTACACGAGAAGAGGGCAGAGATGGAGATGAGCACAGATGCTCGGCTCACGAGCCCAAGATGATCGTCATGATATTGCAGAAGACTATTAATTGATCGACTAAGCTTATTGATGCATGTTGTATGGTGAATAAGAAACAGTACATGATCTGAGTGAATTCATTCATTGAGTGACGGGAGCCACAACAGATGAGCAATGTCACAAGGTCCTTCAAGTGAAGGCCAATAAATGACTCACAAGATCAGCCTGTTGACTTCCATGTCCCACAGCTACTCCTCACCAAGTGGCAATAACTGAGGGCCTCTTTATTTGTCTGTGTGCGTGTATGTGTAAGTGTCTGTGCGCATGTGCGCAATGGCTCCCATTAACTGTTTCAGTCCTGTGTGTATTATTTTATGCCTGATTTGGGTAGTGGCCCATTGTTTAGGAAAGCCTGTATTTTATGCAAGGTCTCCTTTACCCAATTAGCCTAAAGGGAGAGTTGCCACATTTTTATGGCTTCCCAGACGACTCATATTTAGGGCCTAAGTGGGTAGCCTACAAGTCCAAATATGGAAAAGGTTGTTGTTAAAAGCCAGGACTGTGTACATGTGCTGTCTGGAAATGGAGCTAATTGGCAAGGACGTTTACATAGAGCACATTACTGAGGAAACAAAGTTGTTGCATCATTGCAAAGCACGCTACACACCTCTGCCCAAATATAAGTCCCAAATGAGCACAATGCAGGACCTGGAAAATTATCTCAGGGCCAATAACTTTACTAACCCATTAAGAGCCTTAATAGAGAGCGACATACACGTGATATTCAGCCTACATCAGCAGACATATTGCAGTGCACCATGTTCTTTTGTGGGCAGTTACCACATACATTTGTAGAGGACGAGCCTAGTATCCCAACTCCAACTGTCCCACCTATATTACCTGAAAAGTTTGAACCAAAGTATGTAACGTATACTGAACAGTTGAAACAACAAAGAGAAGAATGTGGGCTCTGTGCAGTACCCATAAGAGTACATATACCTAAGAGAATATGGGAGGTAAAGTACCCATTGAGGAAACCATACCTGCATACAAGAATATATGATGGCTATTTGAACTATTTGAACGAGATTCCTGAAGAAGCAGAGAAACTAAAAGGCAAAGATGAATGGTGATGTCATACAAAATCAAATTGATACCTAAAGAAGAGATAAACAGACCAGAGGATGCAGACGATTTATAAACCAACAAGAAGTACCAAGGATAAGTGACATCTTGGGATGAAGGTGAAGAAACTTATGCCACAGACCTGATGAAGATACTTAGTTTAAACGTGTATAGATGCAATGAAAGGCAAGCAGCAAAGCAATCATGAAGCTAGCCACATAAGTTTGAATAGGTAGACTGTGACAGGCGCCAACATATACATATATATAGATACATATGGACAAGTAAAGGATGGATGCTTCCACTACGCATATAAGGAGTACTGAACAAAGCAAGAAGGCCTCATTTCAGTGTCGCAGTTAAGAAAACCAATTGAATTAAACAGAATAAAAGTTCAGTTTAGGAGTTGACTGAGCCAAGAAAGCCAAGGTCTTATCAAACTGGAATTGGCTGACATTGGATACAATTAAAGTGTAAGAACAGAGGCCCCTGTTCAGAGAGGTCAAGCAAAAACAAAAGATGTCAGAGGACTATTGGAGAATAAAATAAAATACACGAAAAGCTCGATTTAATGGTGTCCAGTCACGTGGTAAAGGGAAGCAGGATGGGCAAGATGGTCATACCAACTCACGAAGGCCGGCTGGTGCCCACACTCCCTAAACATTCTCAGAACACAGTACAGATTCAAGGCCAAACTTCAAACACTAATTGACACTGGACTATTGAGGTGCTGATGGATGATATGCTAATTAGTGGAAAGATGGTGCTAAGACGAGCTCACCCGCACCTGGTTGTTCAGTCTATGTGCTGCTAATAAACATAGGTGGAAAAGTACTGACGGGGGTTAGAAGCTAACCGATTGTAGGGGACCACGTAGTTGGGGGTCCTATAGCTTGTGTAGCCAATGGGACGTCATACATTTAGTGACATTCATAGTGGCCATTTTAAGGGGAGGGCTTGGTTGCCCCAACTGATGTTAATTATCCTACCACCTTCTTTCGTTACTCCATACAGATACAGAGCTTATACTTAGAACTTCACTTAGACCCAATCACACCCTCCATTAGGTTTGTGTAGTTTGCCACGTAGGATGACGTTGTTAGTGACGCAGGTCAAAACATCAATGATGACCAATTATGGGTATAAAAGCTCTGTTTTTTTATGAAGTAAGTAGAGTCAGAGTATCGAGCGATTGCTGATGTTTGTTGTACTCCCTGTTTTAGATACTTGATATTAAAAGAAACAAACTTTGCCAAGCTATTTGTGTCGTCTTGATTATTGATGTAAGTATAAAATCTGCATCCCATCCATCTCCAAGATATTGCTACTCATCTTAAAGGGCCGCCTGAGAGAACACCCATCTCACTTGGTAGCAGAGTTGGATGGTTTGATAAGATAACCATTGACCGTCGACATAAGTAACTTTTGAGTCTTGGCAATATTGCACAAACTTTGCCATTCGGCTGACAGGACCTGAAGCTCCCCATAGATATTGGATAGTATAAACAACTCCTTGCAAGGGACGGTTTGACGGGACCCCTATTTTCAGACAGAAACACCTCCCATATCTACAAGAAGCAGATCAAAAAAGCGGCTCGAAGAGGCAGTAATGATGGCGGTGATCCCGAGGGTCTGAAGAAGAAAACCATGCGAACAGTGAGTAAATAGACCAAAGAGTGTGGCAAATGGATGCACGTATAGTAAATTACGGAGAGTAACAATGCTGCACCCAATCCAGGGTGTCGTGGAGAGCGTTCTTGTGGCTCCCGAGGTTCGGGCAGGTTCGATGCAAACTGCTCCGCTACTTCCAGTGATGTAAAGAAGAATGTTATGCCATTATGTTGCACCCGGAGCTTGGCGGGAAATAGCATTGCGTATTTGACTCCTTTCCTACGCAGGGATGTTTTTACAGCTTGAAACATTTTCTGAAAATCCTGTACCCCAGGGCTGAAGTCGGGGAACAGTCGGATTATGGAGGAGCCCCATCGCAATTCACCCCTCTCTCTGGCAGTGCGGAGAATAACGTCCCGATCTCTATACTTGAATATTCTGACTATGATCGGGTGCTCGGGGCCCCTGGCGGGGGCCGATTGGCCAAGGATCTATGAGCCCTCTCAACCATAAAGATTGATGCAAGAGGGGGGTTACCCAGCACTTCTACCAACAGAGCTTCCACAAATTTCTCCATATTGTCAATGGCTGTCGATTCTGGCACCCCAAGTATCCGGACATTATTACGCCTAGATCTCCCCCCCAAATCTTCATTCTTGGCCTGGATCTTCTTGACTGGCTGTTGCATTTCTCCCATTTCCCGCTGAAAGGTGACCTTGGAAACCTCTTTCTCGTGGAGCATATCCATTTTTGCTTTGATCGAACTGCCTTTGGTTATTCGCCTATGGCATGTTCGTTATCTGTTGTGAATCAGATCCATCTGTACTAGTTAACATTGCCCCTTCAATGGCGTATTTGGACAGTTTTTTTTTAGAACTATGGGGTGGGAATGCACAGCTCATGTAAATCAGGATAATTGATGTGGAGTAGAAGCACACCAAGGGTGTTAGTTCACACTATTAAATAAAGAAATAATGTCAATGAATTTTATGGTAAAATTTCGGGTGCAGGCGGGCTAACGTCACAAGACCACTTGGGACAAAATATCTAAACAACCTAAACTACCTATTGCTAGGCAGTAAGCCCAAATGCACTCCTACCGAATCTTCGTTCGGGAGTTAAATGTTGGCTCTTAGTTGATCAATTAATACTCTCATGTGGAGAGAGTGTTAATTGAGTCTTGACTTTAACATATTACAAAATAGAAAATAAATAACCTCAATAAAGGATAAATCAGGCATGTAAGATCACTTATGGAACCAATTATACAGATCTGCTACTGACCAATACTTTTTGATACTTTTTAATAGACCTCTCAAGGTCTGTTTTTTCAAACAAATAAACAATGTACAAAAGAATTATTCAGACAATGGTGAAGCATCCAGGAATTCTCATTCCAATTAACAAACAGAGTATAACCTGGTTTGTAAAGGTACATAAACGTAACAAAAGCAGAAAGCAAGTAGCTCAAAGCTTAGCCTTATTATTCACATCCTGTAAATGTTCAAAGGGACATGTATACATTTCATTAACAAATTGTAAACCAGCGATATAAATTTAACAAACAGCAATAAGTTCACTCTTAGGGTTTTTGTATTGTGAAGTAACACCATTCAGGGAAGCCCCTTTTAATAGGTGACATAGGTAACCAACGCGTTTCGGATCGAATGATCCATCTTCAGGGTGGGGACTTCACTGTTCCTGTATGTAGTAGAGTAGTGATTGTTAAATGCGTTCTAAAAGCCTTTCCTGCGGGAAATTCAAAAGAATAAACATTACCATTTAAGCTAATCAGTGAGGTTAACTGATATAATTTTAAACCGAAATAAGTAGAGAGATAATGGGTACTAACCTCAATCTGAGGCTGATAAAGTTCCAATTCAGACCCAGTCAACAGCTGAAATGCGCCGGAGGCCGGGAAGTGACAGAATGCGGCCAGGACACCCTATAAGGAATAATGACAGAGCAATGATCAGACCAAACAGTCGTGAGTCATCTGGATGGTCATAACAAAGTTTTCTCAACGAGCTATGTCTAAGCTATCCACCGAGGGGATAGAAACAGATATTAAATGTATGTAGGAGCGCCAGCCTGGTATCTCGCTACGAGATACATGAAGTTCAAAGCATCACGCCAAGTGTAAAAAGGCGGGTGCAAAAAAGTGCAGACGCAGGTGCGCCGTCCAAACGGAGTCCAAAGACTTACCTAGGTTGCAGATAAACACCGAGTGAGCCGACCGCTGTAAGCGTAGCGGCTCCACTACGGTAGGCATTAGTTGGTGTCCCGGTAACCCCGCGCATGCGCGTTGGGCCAGCCGGGAAATCCGCCATATTGGTGTGGGCCACTCATCGCAGAGGGAGGAGCTCCATAGAGTAATAGGTAAGAGCACCTTAGAATCAATATAACCCATGTAGCGGGGTCTCTATATTAAATATGTAGAGGAAATCACTCAAACAGAAATTGATTACTCTGGGATGCGAGTGGGGGCACCACCGCGAAACCAATAGGATTCGCGGGGTGCCCCCATCTCGCATCAATATAAATGACAATTCCATGGGGGGGTATCTCAGGTGGCCGCATCTCTGTACTAAAAAGAGGTATTGAACTGGCGAGTCAAGCCAATATAGCTATGTGCATTCCTAATCTACTAATCACCAAATGACAAAGTCATAGAGTAAATGTATCGACAAGTCCATGGTGACGAATCGAGTGGACAAAGAGGGGAATCTGTGATATCACACAATCTAGTTGTTAAGGACACAGGCTCTAGGTATTTGAAAACGAAAACCTAATAAGGAATAAAGAGAGTGGAAATATGATCTCAGAGTCACAATGACGTGGGGACAACCCTATTTACTGCTTGGGGTGAGGCATTGTAGTCCATGAAACAATCATATGTCAGTTACCCTTGCAGCTGGGCGGACATTGTGGCGATTCAGGCTAATTTATACAAAGCACATTAAATCAAATTCAACATTCATCCCCCGAGGGTGCAGTGAGTCTAGAAGATCAATCCATAGTATTTCACGTTGTGCTAATTTCCGTTGTATATCTCCCCCCCTGGTACCTGATGTCACTTGTTCTAAAATAACACATTTTAACTGCGCCACCGTGTGGCGTGCCTCTGTAAAGTGCAATGAAACAGGTGATTTGGGACTCTTGTTCCGAATATTGGACTTATGCTCAGTCCATCTTATTTTCGCTTTCCGAGTAGTCATTCCTACATAATAGAGTCCACATGGACATTTCAGTGCATATATCACATTTTGAGCATCACAGGTACAGGAGTGTTTTAATTGTAAAGGTTTGCCAGAATGGGGGTGTGTAATGTGATTGCCCTTTAAGATGTTGCCACAGTGTTGACAATTGTGGCATGGAATAGTGCCTTTGTGTTGGGTGGACGGACCCCCAACTGGGATCTCAGCTTTCACTAGGGTCTTTCGTATAGATCTGCTATTTCTATAGGCAAACTTTGGAGGATCAGGGAAAAGATGTTGCAATTGTGGGTCCAATTGTAGCATGGGCCAGTTTTTTTTTATGGCTTTCTTAATTCTTGTGCTCTGGACCGAGTAGGTGGTAACATATGTCAGTGCTTCACGAGATTTTGTTGGCTTCGGTACTAGTAGTGAGTCCCTGTTTATCTCACGGACCTTTCCTGATACATCTGAGATCAATGTAGAGTCGTATCCTCTTGCTGTGAATTTATTTCCCAGTGTAATCACCTGACGTTCATATTCAGTGGGTTCTGAGATGTTCCTCCTATAACGTAGAAATTGACTCAGTGGCACACTGTCAATGGTTCGTTTAGGATGGAAACTTGTGGCGAGTAATAGACTATTCCTGTCAGTTGGTTTGGTGTAAATCCTGGTCTCCAATTTAGCTCCAGCCACGTAAATTTCCACATCCAGGAAATGTATGGTTGTTGTACTTGTCTCTGTAGTAAACCTAATGCGTGGATTCATCCGATTCATCATGTCAAAGAAATTGACCAATTCGTCTTGAGGGCCAGTCCATACCCCAAAGACGTCATCAATGTATCTCACGTACAGGGATAGGTGTCTCATCCATCTTGGTGATGTGAGAACATGTTCGTATTCCAGATAGTACATAAATGCATTGGCATAGCACGGTGCCATAGCTGCACCCATGCTTGTGCCTGAAATTTGGATAAAGTATCTATCCTGAAACTTAAAAAAGTTATTGTTAAGTACCAATTTCAAGAGGGAGAGAATGAACAGCCGGTCTCCTTGACATTTGTCCGATCTCAAAATAAGCCATTCTATAGCTTCTAGGCCAGCTTCATGGGCAATATTTGTGTATAAGGACGTAACGTCCATAGTAAATAATATATCTCTCCCTTCCACAAACTGCGTGTTCTTCAACAGTTGCAGGAAGTGCATGGTGTCCTTCACATAAGTCGGCGTCTCTTGGACCAAGGGTTGAAGTATTTTGTCCAGATATTGTGCCAAAGGTTCAAGGATGCTGTTAGTAGCTGCTATAATGGGGCGGCCTGGAGGTTTTAACAGTCTCTTATGGATTTTAGGTAAGATATACATCACCGGCATGATGGGATGTTTATTGTCGAGAAACCGGCGTGTTTTCTCAGAGATTACGTCATTCTCTTCAGCCTCATCCAGGACTTTTTCAATCAGAGCTCGCACTGTTTCTGTTGGGTTCATAGGGACCTCAAGGTAAGTTTCCTCGTCTCTTAATTGGCCTTCAATTTCATCGAGGTAATCCTGTTTGTCCATCAGGACTAGGGCTCCTCCCTTATCTGCTGGTTTGAAGATGATAGTTTGATTGTCCAATAGATTTTGCAATGTCTGGCGTTCGATTTTAGTGAAGTTTCCTTGAGCCTTAGTATTGAATCGTATCTTCTTGAAGTCTTCAAGTACGGTCTTCTCAAAAGTGGATAGTATATGGTTATGTATTGGGGGATTAAAAGTACTTTTAGGAGTAAGTTCTAGGAATTCATGTGGTTCCTTTTCGATTTTGTCTTCTTCCAGAGAGTTAAAGAATACTTTAAGCTTCAATTTGCGCATAAGTTTAAAGAAATCAATCTTTTCCCTCAATAAGGTACTGCTATTCATTGGGGATGAATGTTGAATTTGATTTAATGTGCTTTGTATAAATTAGCCTGAATCGCCACAATGTCCGCCCAGCTGCAAGGGTAACTGACATATTATTGTTTCATGGACTACAATGCCTCACCCCAAGCGGTAAATAGGGTTGTCCCCACGTCATTGTGACTCTGAGCTCATATTTCCACTCTCTTTATTCCTTATTAGGTTTTCGTTTTCAAATACCTAGAGCCTGTGTCCTTAACAACTAGATTGTGTGATATCACAGATTCCCCTCTTTGTCCACTCGATTCGTCACCATGGACTTGTCGATACATTTACTCTATGACTTTGTCATTTGGTGATTAGTAGATTAGGAATGCACATAGCTATATTGGCTTGACTCGCCAGTTCAATACCTCTTTTTAGTACAGAGATGCGGCCACCTGAGATACCCCCCCATGGAATTGTCATTTATATTGATGCGAGATGGGGGCACCCAGCGAATCCTATTGGTTTCGCGGTGGTGCCCCCACTCGCATCCCAGAGTAATCAATTTCTGTTTGAGTGCTTTCCTCTACATATTTAATATAGAGACCCCGCTACATGGGTTATATTGATTCTAAGGTGCTCTTACCTATTACTCTATGGAGCTCCTCCCTCTGCGATGAGTGGCCCACACCAATATGGCGGATTTCCCGGCTGGCCCAACGCGCATGCGCGGGGTTACCGGGACACCAACTAATGCCTACCATAGTGGAGCCGCTACGCTTACAGCGGTCGGCTCACTCGGTGTTTATCTGCAACCTAGGTAAGTCTTTGGACTCCGTTTGGACGGCGCACCTGCGTCTGCACTTTTTTGCACCCGCCTTTTTACACTTGGCGTGATGCTTTGAACTTCATGTATCTCGTAGCGAGATACCAGGCTGGCGCTCCTACATACATTTAATATCTGTTTCTATCCCCTCGGTGGATAGCTTAGACATAGCTCGTTGAGAAAACTTTGTTATGACCATCCAGATGACTCACGACTGTTTGGTCTGATCATTGCTCTGTCATTATTCCTTATAGGGTGTCCTGGCCGCATTCTGTCACTTCCCGGCCTCCGGCGCATTTCAGCTGTTGACTGGGTCTGAATTGGAACTTTATCAGCCTCAGATTGAGGTTAGTACCCATTATCTCTCTACTTATTTCGGTTTAAAATTATATCAGTTAACCTCACTGATTAGCTTAAATGGTAATGTTTATTCTTTTGAATTTCCCGCAGGAAAGGCTTTTAGAACGCATTTAACAATCACTACTCTACTACATACAGGAACAGTGAAGTCCCCACCCTGAAGATGGATCATTCGATCCGAAACGCGTTGGTTACCTATGTCACCTATTAAAAGGGGCTTCCCTGAATGGTGTTACTTCACAATACAAAAACCCTAAGAGTGAACTTATTGCTGTTTGTTAAATTTATATCGCTGGTTTACAATTTGTTAATGAAATGTATACATGTCCCTTTGAACATTTACAGGATGTGAATAATAAGGCTAAGCTTTGAGCTACTTGCTTTCTGCTTTTGTTACATTTATGTACCTTTACAAACCAGGTTATACTCTGTTTGTTAATTGGAATGAGAATTCCTGGATGCTTCACCATTGTCTGAATAATTCTTTTGTACATTGTTTATTTGTTTGAAAAAACAGACCTTGAGAGGTCTATTAAAAAGTATCAAAAAGTATTGGTCAGTACCAGATCTGTATAATTGGTTACATAAGTGATCTTACATGCCTGATTTATCCTTTATTGAGGTTATTTATTTTCTATTTTGTAATATGTTAAAGTCAAGACTCAATTAACACTCTCTCCACATGAGAGTATTAATTGATCAACTAAGAGCCAACATTTAACTCCCGAACGAAGATTCGGTAGGAGTGCATTTGGGCTTACTGCCTAGCAATAGGTAGTTTAGGTTGTTTAGACAGTTTTTTTTAACCAATTTTCCCTCCTCACCTTTTCGAGTATCATCTTTTTTGCGATTCTTTTCCTGCAGGAATCTGCAGTAATGTGCAATGGTCAACTGAAGTTCAGACCACAGTTTAGCTTCTATACCTACTCATTTCTTTAGCTGCTTCTGTACTCTTGTCCTCACTCTCCCCAATCTGCTGTTCTGCCTCTGGCATACGACCACACAACTTCTCTAGTTGCACTGCTGATAAATCAACTTTGCATGATAGGGCATCGATTTTGGCCCCAATGCTGTCAGTGCTGCTCTTCAGAGCCAGCAGCGTTTGATTCAGGGCAGCTATGTCCAACTGAGGTTGGGGCAAGCCAGTCAAGGTCACAGGTGATGTTTGGGTCTGATCTGAGCGGGCAAACTGGTCCATTTTGGCTGGCTTCCGAGGATTTCTCATGCCAAATACCTGTCTCTAATCTCTCCACAGTAGCTGTGGCGCTCATGTGAGTCCTACAGGGTGATAGTACACAGATTACCCAGAGATGAAGGTGTACCACATGTTGCTCTCACAATCGGACAGGGGTCCGCAACTACCCAGACTGGGGTTCCGGCAAGCCTGGGGACCAGTAGCAGCAAATCCCGCTCTCTGGTGACAAGTCACTGATCTGCCACCCCTGCCCCCAATTGCCTATTAATATTGTACGAGGGCGTCTCCACGGGAGAGGAATAATTCAAACCGGAGGGGGCCTAAGGGCAGTTTATGAGATGGTGCAGCCACCATTCATGACCCATCTGTGCTCCCAGCCACTGATGCCAAAGCTCTACAGTAAGCGAGTCCAATGCCAGTGCTCCTCAGTGCTGCACCTTCCCAGTAGCCAGCCGGGCCAGCTGTGTCCAGAACTGTACTTGAAAACACGGTTCCCCAGTGGATAGCAGGCTAGGAGCAATGTGGGAATGTTGTATCACTGCCCGGGCATCCGGCTCACCCAGAGTATGTCCGGTCCTGAGAGAGCGGAGTGAACTTCCTCGTGAAGCAGGCAAGGTAGGGGAGCCAAGTAGTAATCCCCGCCAAGGGGGTGGGGTGTTCTCAAGCCCCCATCACACCGACCTACCTCCTCAGCTCAGGGTCCGTATCAGACAGCACTCAGACGTCTCCCCTCCGACGTGCGAAGAGGCTCCAGTTCATGCCAGGCTCTGGCGCAGTGTTACTGTCTCGATGGGTGGCCGCCCCCACAGTACCCCCGACAGCGCAGCCCAGCAGCCAGCTCCAGGACCGCCAGGCCGATGGATGCAGGATCATGCCGGAGCTCTCCCCCGTGGGCAGCCTCCTCCCCGATGCAGCGATCTGCCCAGCCAACGCGCGAGAGTCCAGAAGATGTTCAAAGCGTAAAGCAGGGTTGCAGGAGCAGCAGGCATCCAGTGGTACAGCAAACTTTCCCGCAAATCTTCAGGCGGCCGCACCGCCACTCCTGCAGCTCACCAGGGCCCAGGATCCTTTCTCCAAGGTCCACCTGCCAAGCACCCAGCCCAGGTACTCCTCCCCCAGCTCGTGCACCTGGGCCCAGCAAGGCCGCGGCTCCTCAGTGTCATTTACGCCCCTCACAAGATGTCAGGGTCACCGCAGAAGGCAGACCAGCAAGCCCGCAACCATCAAAAACCCGGTTGCAGCATCAGAAGTATAGATCACATCCCAGAGTGCAGGATTTTAAGTAGGATAAGTGCGCCATCGCCAGAGCTTCTCAGGCTGCGGCCATTTTGCAAGCCGTGCAACAGCGCCCCCAGAAAGAGATAGGATTAAGTTCCAATCAGAGCAGATTTTAGAGTGCACAACGAGTCTTAAGAAGAAGATCGTGAACAGTATGTGGTCGGTCAAGTTTGTCTGTTTGATTTATGTGATTGAAAGGAGTGATGACGTCAGAGTTGAAAGAAACATTTTTTATGTAATAGAGAAGCGTGAAGTTGAGAGACGGAAATTGATTGTTTTAAAATTGTATTTTGATGGTTGTTTTTTAGCAAGATTAAAGTAAAAAATCTTGTTTTGACGGTAATGGGGCTTGCAACGATTGGTGCTTGCTCATAAGTGTATTTTGATTGAGATGTATTTAAAAAAATAAAAAAAGATAGTGAATGAAAATTAAGTAAGTGTTAGCAAAGAGAAAAGTGAAAGGTTAAAAATGGAAGAGGTTACTCCATTAGTGCATCTTTTAAGCAACTGCCGAAGCACACGCTTAAATTGAGACGTGCAGAATTTAGTACAGTGCAGAATGGGTTAAAGGAACCGCAGATAAAATGTTTATGCCATGGCCACAAGGCGGACCATTATCGACATATTTGCATGCAGCGTATACAGGAAAAAAGCTAGAAAAGCACCTAGCAAGTCTAGAACTTTGGAAAATGTACCAACAAGAAAAGGAGGAGGAGCCTCATTTACATTGGATATTCAATGTATGAGTAGAGGGGGGTGGAGAGCCTTCTGATCCGCCTGCTCCGTCTGAAATAAAAGATGAAGCTAAGAATGACGATGGGTTATACCCATTAAGGGAACTTAAAGCAGAGACGGGATACAGTAATCTGTCATATGAGTCACATACGCAAAGTAGTGACGAGGGCCCAGAGAGAAAGATACTGAGAAAGATGTAACTTTCAAAGTCCTGAGGGACAAGGAGAGACGCGATAAGGAGAAAAGTGATCGAGCAAGCACATCTCTAGATATGAGGAGAGAAATAAAGAGATGGAAAGGAGATAAGGATAAAACTGATGAGATAGCGCTCTTACAGAATGAATGGATGGGAGGTCAGATTTTACTTAAACTTGATGTTAAGGCATCGAGGATGTAAAACAAGGGGAGATCAAGAAGAACAAGACAGAAAAGACAATGAAAGGGAAGAACGATTGAAAGATGAAGGAGTGAAAAGAAAAGATAGACAAAGATGAAAACAGTTATATCAAGATGAGCAAGCCTAAAACCAAGAGAGGGCAGAAGAGCAAAGAAAACGTGACGACAGAAACAGAATAGAAGATGATGAACAGGAAAGGATAAGAGAGAAAAGAATACAGAGACGAGGAGATACGAAGGGCAAATGAACTAAGGGATATGAAAAAGAAAGAGAAAGACAGTGTGAGAGAAGAGCGAGAAAGCACAGGGAAGTCGATGATGACATGGAATGCAAAAGAAGGAAGAGAACACGCAATCTCGATTATTTGGACAGGGAAGTAAGACATCCCAATCCACAGGTAGCATGAGAAGACATAGAGGATTTTTTTCCCCTGAATCCGAGTCATTACCAGGAATGTCTAGAGCAAATCTAGAAGATGAGTTTGACTCAAGAAGTATTGGGGAAGCGATCGATAAGGTATACCACAAAATGCGAACCCAGAAAGAATCACAAGGATTGGGGAAAAATTATCATCTTGAAAGCACACAGTTGTATGACACAGAGGAAGCCTGCTGTAGTGTGAGACATAAGGAGCTGTCTTTAGACAGACTGACTCTGAATAGAAATGAAGATGAGAGAAGTTACACGAGTTGGGCACAGGAAGTGTCAGAAGAAGAAAGGGAAACCTTCTTGGGGGAAGAAGGAAGTAATGTATGCAGTCCAGAGGGATATTCGCCTATGGATAAGGGAGTAAGATGTTCAGATTTAAAAATACCTATGTCTAATTCATCAGAGCTACTGACTGCTCAGACCAACAGAAGGGAAACCCCACAGTCTGAGGGGGGAGGCCCTGCCTTATGTAGGTTAAGATCATTACCGGGTAGACAGCGATGTGAGAATATCACACCGGCGGTAGATAGACAAATGATGAGAGATGAGGATGCGTTTCACAATTTCCTTTGCTAGAGAAAGGAGGAACAAGACCACAGTATATACCATGGCCTCAAATGGGCAGAGATAATTTAAGGTGTAAACTCCTGATTTTTACTTCTGGTGCTGGCAAAAGTGAACGGGAGGAAATACATTAGCTATAGGGGATATTAAAGATCTTCTAATCGCCATACTTGGTGAGAGAGCTGATGACGTATGGACCCAGGCAGGCTACCCTGGTGTGACTACAGTCAACACCGTGCATGATGGAGCGACATTTAACAATTGTAGAGCAGCAGTTTGGAAAGGGCTACGAGTACTATATCCGGTCACGTCCGATATGGGAGCTATAATGACAAAAAAGATGAAAGAAGGACAGGATCCTTTGATTTACATTAAAAATTTCCAAGACACCTGGGTGCTCGAAACTTGTGAATCTTGGGGGAAATCTATACCTGTATTTTTTCATAATTTATGCCAAGGGCTACCAGAGCAAGTGCAGAAGCAGCTAAAGAAATTAGTAGGTATAGAAGCTAAACTGTGGTCTGAACTTCAGTTGACCATTGCACATTACTGCAGATTCATGAAGGAAAAGAATTGCAAAAAAGATGATACTCGAAAAGGTGAGGAGGGAAAATTGGTTCAGAAAAAACTGTCCAAATACGCCATTGAAGGGGCAATGTTAAGTATTACAGATGGATCTGATTCACAACAGATAACGAACATGCCACAGGCGAATAACCAAAGGCAGTTCAAATCAAGGCAACAATGGATATGCTCCACGAGGAAGAGGTTTCCAAGGAAGAGGTTGGTAAGGTAATCAAGGGAATTGGCAGAATAATAGGGGAGGTTTTCAAAGCAATCAAGGTGGGTTTCAAAATATGCAAAATGGGCAGATGGGAAGGCCACCGCCTATATGTTGGACGTTTGGAATGACAGCACATTTGGCTCATATGTGTAGAAGTCAAGGGATGGTGCAAAATGATCAGTTTTCAAGACAGGGAATGTCAAATCCACCTGCGTATACTCAGCCGGGTGGAAATGGAGTTGTGCAAAATCAAACAGTGCATCAGCAAGCGCCAAGAGTGCAGCAAGGCTTGCAACCACAGCAGATGTCAGGTAACCAACCGCAAGGACAATTGCAGCAATCCCCTATGCAACTTCAACAGGACAAAAACACAGAACAGCCAATGACTCATAGAATAGGAGGTGTCACTGTTGATGGAGGGAATCCATTCATGAGTGATGGAGTGAGACTGTACCCACAATAGGACAGCTCACTGGGAGACCTGATGTGTTCAGTCCTATCTATA
Organism: Ambystoma mexicanum; assembly: GCF_040938575.1. NCBI lineage: Eukaryota > Metazoa > Chordata > Amphibia > Caudata > Ambystomatidae > Ambystoma > Ambystoma mexicanum. The sequence continues at coordinate 332,033,623 of NC_090934.1, read as the reverse complement.
AGGCTGAATCCTCATGAGGAACTGAGGATTTACGTAAATATAGGTGGCAAAGCTTTTTTGTTCTTAGTGGACACTGGTGGAACGTGCTCGTGTATACGTGAGGGCACATTTTTAATGTCTAGCAATGTGATGAATACTCAGGGTTTTACAGGAGCAACGAGTCGAGTTTCTTTCACAGAAGAATTACCAGTTTCTATAGTAGAGTACGATATGAAGGTGCCACTGCTTTATTCGAGGCAAACACCTGTCAACATATTACGACAAGATTTGATGACAACATTGAATATGATCATTTCATTTACAGACGAAGGAATAGTATGCTCAACATTGGAAATGCATTATTTAAACGTGTGTGAAATTATCATGGAATTTGCAGGCCAAATAACGCCTAGAGCGATACCACTTGAACCCAGAGTATTTTATTATGGGATATGTATTCTGTTAACATGGCTACCAGGTCTGGTAGGTAGAACCATGAGGATTCCGGAATAGTTTCTATTTAGGCCTCAGATACCCATGGATGAAGAGGAAGGTCACATTTTTCCTGTAGAAATAGAAGCACCAATAATCCAAGGAAACATGACTTTTCTTGATGCAAGTGATGATAAGGGTAGACGATGGAGCACAATAATTGCCATCGAGGAGGGCTGCAGAGTGACACATGTCACTGATGAAGAATTGTTTGGAGATTATTTATATGATGATTTTGTGGTATTCAAGATGTGCATTACTTATTGGGTGAAGGTAAGCAAGATAGAAGTTCCACAGAGAATGTTGTTAGCACAGAAGCATCCTGAATATTTTGATGAAGATATGGCGAAAGTGCCAGTTTCATTATGGACCACTGGCCCCTATGACGTAGGCTTACTAAAAGGGGTTGGGGAAGTAAAGATTAAATTGAAACGAGGAGCAATTTCACCTCGAGCACGGCAGTATCCCTTGTCTCGAGAGGCAGATGAAGGAATTTTCAAGACAATTTCCAACATGATGGAGCAGGGTATCTTAGTGACGGCAGAGTCACCATGCAACATGTCAGTGTACCCTATGAAAAAAAGTAAGGGGGTTGTGCCGTTTAATACAAGATTTGAGACCAATAAACCAAATTGTAGAGGCTGAGTTCCCTCTAGTCCCGAACCCATCTACAATTGTATGTAATATACCTGTGATGCATGATATTCCACAGTGATTGACTTGAAAAATGTGTTTTTCTCAATCCCATTGCACAAAGACTCACAAGATTTGACTTTGTTTACCTTCAGACAAGTTCGCCTAAAAACATGTGGCTGCCCCAGGAGTACTGTGAGTCCCCATCAATTTTTAATAGAGTCCTCCAGATGGACTTGAGCAATATTGCCTTAGAAAGGGTTATGCTGCAATACGTAAATAGCATTTTAGTTTGCAGCACCACAGAGGAAGAGTGCAGACGCGATTTGGTTCAGCTGATGATTATACTTGCTGACAAAAGATATAAGGTTGACAAGGAAAAGTTACAATATTGTCAACAAGAAGTATTGTACATAGGCCAATTGATTTCACATGAGGGAAAGAAAGGTACTCCTGAAAGAGCTGAGGCCATTTTAAAAACAGCTAAATCACACACGATAAAACAGATGCAGAGTTTTCTGGGACTATGTAATTATGTCAGGGCTTTGGTCTTTGACTATAGCTCATATACAAGACTTCTCTTACAAGCCTTGAAGAAAGCACAGGCAACACAAGAACAAATCGTGTGGAATAAGGCAATGGAAGAAGGGTTTGATGAATTGAAAACAGCAATCTGCAAAGCCCTAGTTCTAGGGATCCCCAATTATGCAGAGGAATTATTTTCATTCTTGCATACAGACGGTACTGTTATGACAGCAGTGCTTACGCAGAGAAACACGTTGAGGTACAAGCCCCTTGCATATTACAGTGGAATCTTAGACCCAGTATTGAGGGGTCATTTTCCATGCGAACAAAGTTTGGCAGCCACCGCGTTCACCATAGAAAAGGATACAAGCATAGCGATGCTCTATGACATTGTTTGTTGAACATGCACTATTTGCCATTTTGAAAAAAACGAAAGGCACGTTGACTTCTCAAAGGGATTCTGCCTATGAGGTTGTCATATTGAATCCAGTGATTAAAATAGTTTGATGTAAGATAGTGAACCCAGCTATGTTTATAGCTGAACCAATCACGGAAGCAGAGCCCATACCGCATTGCACGAACTACGAAGAGTTCTATGATGAAATTCTAGAGTAAAGGAAAATGCAATAGCAGGGGGAGAGGTTGTTTTCATTGACGGGGCTTGAAGAATCGATCAAAATGATGGACATAGATGCACAGGGGCCGCTGTGGTAAAGCACCCAGCTAATGGGGAATTTCAAGTGCTTGTTAGTACTCGATTACCATCTCATTATTCAGCACAAGCTGCAATGATTGGCATCGAGAATCACGCAGATCAGGAAGAAACAGTATACAGAGACTCCACCTATGTGACATCGACGGTACACGCAGGATTAGCGTGCTGGAAAAGGAGGGGCTACCTCCGAGCGGACGGCATGCCAGTGCAGCAAGCAGCCTTATTGGACAGGCTTATTAAGGCACTACAATTCCCAGTGGGCTTAGCAGTCGTTAAATTAGCAGCTACCATGAAAGGGACAGATTTTATCTCACGCAGAAATGAAGCCACAGACGCTGAAGCTAAGTGCATGACAAATACAGATATAGGAATGATGAACGTGAAATATGTGATGTGAATGAAAGAATGAATGTAATGATGACTGTAGTTGATGGATATAATCGTATGTCCAAAACACAGATAATGGAGCTCCAAAGGGAGGCAGCGCGAGAGGAAAATAATCTATGGACGTGAAGAGGGTATTCTTTAAACCCCTCTGAGGCATTGTAGTGACACGACAGGCCTGGTAAACCAGTAATGCCTATAGCCTTATTAAGGGTGGCGCTAGGACAGCTACACTATCCAGTGCATACGACTAGGGAGAATCTTGCTGTAACTATTGCTGAGGAATGGTTCGTACAGAACCTAATGGAGCATATTGCATTTTCTATGGTCAATTGTGTAGTTTGTCAACATTTCACAGCTGGGCAGTCACTGCACATAGTGAGCGGAGTCATTCTGAGACCCAATGGCCCTTTTCAGCACTTCCATATCTACTATGTTGACATGATACAAGTATGCAATGGATATAGATATTTGCTTGTTGTGGTATGTCCTTTCTCAAGTTGGATAGAGGCAGGTCCATGAACACACCCATACTCTACCTGTGCAGTCAAATTTTTAATGCAAGAAGTGTTTCTTAGATCGGGAGTGTACGAGATAATGAGATCGGATAATGGTCCTCATTTTGTTATTACAGTTTTTGAGCCGATCAGTTTGTTGCTTGGTATAATGCACAAGTTTTCTTTGGCTTATAATCCGCAGGGAAATTGTATCTGTGAGAGGCTCAACGGCCTGTTGAAAGAAAGAATAGCCAAGTTGAAGCCTACTCTGAAGAAAGGGTGGTTGCATTGCCTACATCTGGCATTATATGCATTGAAGGACCAACCAGGTTCTGACCACCATCTTACCCCTCATGAAATCATGACAGGAAGGTGAATGAGAACTCCCCTAATGCCTCCATCCCGAGTTAGAAGTGATGCTCAGCCAACAGCAGAAGTTCTAGGATTGGAATTGCAAAAAGTATTTGAACTGTATGACTTCCAGTTTTTCTGTCATTTCAGGACAGTTGCAGAGATGAGGGTGTAGGGCAGTACAGAACACAGAAGGAGATGCTACAACAATCCAACCTCTGGAATTTCATCTTCCCTAACTTTACCCCAGAGATGCGGTCCTAGTTCATAACCACACAAGGAAAAAGTGTGATGAGCCCCGTTTCAACGGTCCTTTTGTTGTTGAGGATGTAACGCCATCTGCTGTTTAATTCCAGGGTATGCACGCTTTGAACATCTTGGGGGACATACAGCTCTGCTCTGGAGAAACTCCTCTGCCTACACCTCTCCGTGAAGAAGCTACAAAAATCGAGAAAGAATCACAGCACGTGCAGACAAGATCTATGATGAGGAAGAAGGACGCATAACCTGACAAGTCGAAAGAGTAAAGAACCTTTTAGTTGGACTGTGGCTTGGCTTTGAACACTCCCTTTTGAGCTACAAATAAAAAGGGTCAAAGAAAACATTCAAACACTCTGTGCATCTTAGTTGCAGAGTTAAGGGAAGATCTGCATTCTTAAAGCCACAGTAGCTTATTGACATTGGACTGAGGCGTACTTAAAACCTTGATAAGAAGAAGAGAATGCCAGATTCTGATCGTGGATACATAAATTGAAAGAGGATACAATACCCCGATTCTTTCCACACAGAGTTCTTGATTGGATCTACATATGGTGTTACCCAGTGATGACCTTTATAGGAACATTCTCACGTATTTTTAGTTGGTGTTGCGTTCTTATCCTTCACTGGTGGGGAGAACTTGCCACATTCTAACTTTCATTCAAGATCCTGACTGAGAAAATCATAAGAAGATTACATATAGTAATCACTGAACAATTCTTACAACTGCCAGAGTACAGTGAGGAAGACACAAATGCCCTTATCTGTTACGCTCACCTGATTCCCACAGGGGCGTCGATGTGGACTGGCCCGCTGTTGCTTCCACCAGAGTAACACGTAGAGCTGAGATGACAGACTGGACAGACCCACTTAGCTTCGTTTGTTGGACTCGTACGAATATCTTTCTGCAATGGAGAAAGGGAATTAACCTCCCGTAATCTGAGCGTTAACCCGCCTTCCCGCTCCCCTTGTCTGCCCACAGAACACTCCTGAAGTTCCCTCTTAATCTCACCTGATGATTTGGAAAGATGAGCTCTCCATCCTGCGTCGGGCAGTCCAATTGTTTGTAAGAGTTCAAAAGTCTGATCATCACTCTGCCAGATTCCTTGCAGGTTGTGGATTTAAACCACCAGAAGAGTTCCAAGTGGCAATTGGTAAGATCCTGGTAGGTCTATTGTGGTTCTCCCCTTTGAGGCCGGGGTACAGCGATGATGCAGAATTAACTGCACCGACCCGAAATGAGGTGAGTACCCCCCTGTGGTAAATCAGGTAAGTCTTTGGGGTTAGGTTGTATTGTCCTTGTTTTTTCCCCTTAGGGGCCGGGGTGCGGCGGTGATGCAGAATTGACTGCGCCGACCCGAGATGAGGTGAGTACCCCCCCTGTGGTTATCAGGTAAGTCTTTGGGGGTGATTTGTATTGTTCTTGTTTTCCCCTTAGGGGCCGGGGTACGGCAGTGATGCAGAATTGACTACGCCGACCCGAGATGAGGTGAGTACCCCCCTGTGGTAAATCAGGTAAGACTTGGGGGGTGGTTTGTATAGCCCTTGCTCACCTATCTGTTCTTGTCTCCCCAAGGTGTTGAAGGATGGCCTGGAGATGCTGGATTCGCGATGGAGTAAAGGAATGCAGCCTCGGTTGGTGAGTTCAGCGCGGCGCTGCGAGGTGCGTGGTAATGCACCTGAGAAGGCTTCTCTCTTCCAGATCGACGATGTCCTGGATCAAGGATTCAGGTAAGGATTTTGTTCTGACCTCTTCTCCTTCTCCTTTTCTTGTTCCAGGTGTTCCAGGGCTGAAGCGGGCGTGGCTGAAGACTGGAGCTACTGAAGACACGGTGAGCGTTACGCTGCAGCTAGAAGAATAACGCGAAGCACGTGTGGCTGTCCGGGTGTGGCTTAAATAGCCTTGGAAGAAGTCCCAGGTAAGTATTCTTCCACAGCCCCACCGGAGAGGAAAGGAGTCCCTGAGGTAAAGTAGTCCCTTTAAGCCTCATTTGGCTTGTGGCTTCGTGCAGCATGGTCTGCATCAGGTAGGTATGCAGCATGGTCTGCAACAGGTAAGATTTCTGTAATGAGCCTGGCGCCCATGGCGCCAGGACTCACTTTATTCTTATGAGCCTGGCGCCATAGGCGCCAGGACTGTAGCCAAAGAGCTCCTAACTGGGGGTTTTGGGCATGCTTCAAGTGGCATGATGCCTGCTTCCGGGGTTGCTGGGCCTGGTCTGGCTTTCCGGGGGCAGGCATCGTGACATTATCAGCCGACGCAGAACATTGACTAGACAGTGTGGTGTTCTTTCGACTAATTGAGAAATACCCGCATCTTGTTGGAAGACACACGGATGTAGTAACATTTCTGAGAGATCCAAGAAACACTGCAAATCTGATCGTAATCTTGGAAAGTATCACCATTCAGGTGAGCCTCTATTCTCAAAGAAATCATAGAGCGGTGTAGAAACTTTCCTCAGAGGGACAGATCGAGGAAGTGAATAAAAGACAAAACTTTTGTTCATGCTGATAGGGAAGCAACATGTCGTCTGGACTTAAACAGATCTGAGGCATTGATTGGGAGATGATATATGAAGCAGAGCTGGTATAGACTTGCAGAGGTAATTTTTCTTCAGGATAAAGGAACATTTGCATCCCGACTGTTGAGAAAGAAAATAAAACTGGTTCCAGACATACAGATAAAGTCGTTCCTAGCATCCAGAACGCAGCTAGTTGATCGAGGACAGCAGCTTCCAGAAGCAATCCACAATGCAGAACCATTAAAATATGTTTTTCCTTCCTTAGCATCAAATGATCAAGATGGGGAATTTCAACAGTAACATTGTGTTGCCCCATGAGAACAGATGCTCACATTGTCCACGAATCAAATGCTGCAAGGTGACATACCTCTGTGTCATCTACACATGCATTGTGTTTATACTCATGTTGGTTTCACTACAGTGAGAACTGCATTTTACAGAGGTACAAATGGAGGCAAGACTCCTGTATATCTTCCTGAGCATAAGGAAGATGTACGTGTGGCAACTACAAGGCAGCCTAGACCCTATATAGTTATTCATGTCCCAAGAAAAGATGGCAAAATACCAGAGCTTGAAATGGATGTTCTTAGTAATTATTCACACACAGCACTTGTTTCAGAGAATGCTTTTAAATGCCGGAGACAGGGTCGGCGGATCAGGCAAAGTAAGGGGTTAATAAAGGTTGGGCCTACCCAGATAATTCATGCAGAAACACCTGGTCCAGTTACACGAGACCCTAGCACAAGTCCCCAAGAAAAGTCACGCATAGAGATTATATCAGAATCTTTATGGCTGTCATTAGCTGCTGCTAGAAAAAGGCAGATGAATAGAAAAGGACTTGGTGAACTTTCTTCTACACAAGGAACCCGGACGGATGTCCCTGTAAACAAGCCAACCAGAAGGAGCTATGTTGATAAATTTAGAGACATAGTCATAGAAAACTACATGAAGAGTTTGAGAACCAAAAGAAGCACCCAAGAAGATAATTGTGAACTGAATGACTATCTGGACAGCACAGTACACTTGGGAAACAACATATGGTACCAACACATGAAAGAAGTTGGAAGAAGAGGATCAAATGAAGAATGCTTTGTTTGTGCACTCTTGCCATACAGCATGGGGAAGTCGAAGATCTTCATAACTATTAGAATAGATGTCCTAACTGCACACTGCATAGTGCACTTAGATTTCTGCAGTACAAGAGGCCAGTTTTTGGGTCGGACTGCCTCTCTCAAATGGGCAACTGAATGGACGGATCCAAATGAAGGTGACTATATCCAAGATATACAGACAAGAAACAATGCCAAGACTAAGAATTTTGCGATCAGATACGAAAAACCTGGAGTAAAAGGAACTGGAATAAGAAGAGAATTAAATAAAAAAAACTGAAAGTTCCAGGACAATCTGCAGAAGACATTTGTAGATAGAAAAACAGAGGCCAGATGCAGATTTGGGGTACTGTTCTATCACTAGATGGCTGGGAAGAAGGAGTAGTGATCCGCAGTGACTGGTTAATAATGGGTCAATACCAACCACAATCGAGAATGCACAAATGTTGTGTAAACCATTATGGCCAGAACTTTCTAAACTACTGACACGGGTTGAAGACAGTGGAGGATCACTGCAGATAGTACCATTGGAGAGTTCTAAATTGTGCTTCAGGAACAATGGTGCAAGAAAAATGGGAGAGAATCAGAACTGTGGGCGAAATTTCGACGCAGCAGGAATTAATTTTGGAACATCAGTAATCATGGATCATTTTTGGGCTTGTGGATCCAAGTCCTACAGCAGACTGCCTAAAGATTGGGGAGGAATCTGTACATAAGTAAACTTCCATTATCCTGCGTTGGTGATTCCTAAAGGTGACCTGAACATTAATAGTTTCCCGAAAGCAGATGCTCACCTGAGGAAGAAGAGATCTATGGAGCTGATAAACCAAATGAAGAGAGAGAACTTCTTTTCAGCCAAATCAATAGAAGCTTTTGACCCTATGCCATATGAGCACAGACTGTTCAGCCAGACTTCTTCAGTGTTCACATTGATCTTCTTGCCAAAGATTCAGGTTGGAGCAAATACCAAGTGGCTTCAGATCACCAGATGGGAATTACTGCAGACAACTGACATTACCATAAAAGGATTCAATGCAATCAGAGAAGAACTGAGAGCCGTAAGACTAATGACTCTCCAGAACAGGTACGTCCTGGATATGATTACAGCTATGGATGGAGGTGTTTGTGCAAACATTGGAGAATCATTTTGCACATTTATACCTTCACATGATGACGAGAATGGAACCTTGACAGAGGCCATAGACATGCTAATGAAACTCCATGGTCAGATGATAGACGAAGTAAAAGAAATCGCTGATGACAGCTGGTTTGGAAATCTCTTCTCATGGGTTCCCCAATGGATGGCAGATATGTTCAAATTTCTGGGAGACTTATTTGTGTTAGTAATGCTTGGATTCTGTGTGATCAAGCTAATAAGCTCAAAGTGCAAGAAGACAGCAAAGAAAGCTATAGGGATGAAACTCATGATTGATGTTGAACCAGGATGGACGCCTAAAGATCTGACTGATGAAGAAATCAGAGACTTTGTGAAGGCCAGTATTCATACACCTGAGGAACCACAAGACCATAAGAAGTATGTGGGAAGATGTATCTATTGCAGTCCAAGTGGACAGTGCATGCTTTTGACATGGAACAAGGATGAGCATGTGAAATCAGGTGGATGCCGGAAGGGATTCATAAAAATATGGATCCTTTGGAAGCATCTCTTCAGACCAGGTTGTTTAGATGTAAAGGGTGATGTGAGAATGGTCGATAAATCAACCAGAGGTGGCAGTGGAGAGGAGGAGCCAAGTACCACCACTTCAACTGCCCCACCTACATTACCTGAAAAACTTGACCCACAGTATGTGACATATACATGTGACTGAACAGTTGAACCAACAAAGAGAAGTGCAGTACCCATAAGAGTACCTATACATAAGAGAATATGGGAGGTAAAGTACCCATTGAGGAAACCATACCTGCATACAAGACAATATGATCGCCATTTGAACGAGATCCCTGAAGAAGCAGAGAAGCTAAAAGGCACAGATAAATGGTGATGGCATACAAAATCAAATTGACACCTCTAGAAGAGATAAACAGACCAGAGGATGCAGACGATTTATAAACCCACAAGAAGTACCAAGGATATGTGACATCTTGGGATCAAGTTGAAGAAACATATGCCACAGACCTGATGAAGATACTTAGTTAGTTTAAACGTGTACAGATGTAATGAAACACAAGCAAAAAAGCAATCATGAAGCTAGTCATATACATTTGAATAGTTAGACCGTGGCAAGCACCAACATATACGTATATATAGATACATATGGACAAGTAAATGATGAATGTTTCCACTACGCCTATAAATAGTACTGAACAAATCAAGAAGTTGTCATTTCAGTGTTGCAGTTAAGAAAAGCAATTGAATTAAACAGAATAAAAGTTCAGCTAAGGAGTTGATGTAGCCAAGAAAGCCAAGGTCTCATCAAACTGGAATTTGCGGACATTGGATAGAATTAAAGCGAAACAGAGGCTCCTGTTCAGAGAGGTCAAGCAAAAACAAAAGACGTCAGAGGACTATTGGAGAATAAAACCAAATACACAAAAAGCTCGATTTCATGGTGTCCAGTCACGTGGTAAAGGGAAGTTGGACAGGCAAGATGGTCACACCTACGCATGAAGGCCGGCTGGTGCCGACACTCCCTGAAAATTCTCAGAACACAGTACAGACTCAAGGCCAAACATCAAACACTAATTGACACTGGACCAGTGAGGTGATTATGGATGATAAGCTAATTGGTGGGAAGCTGATGCGAAGACAAGCTCACACGCACCTGGTTGTAAAGTCTGCGTGCTGCTAGACGTAGGTGGAAAATTACTGATGGTGTTAGAAGCTAACCAATTGTAGGGGACCACATAGTTGGGGGTCCTATAGCTTGTGTGCCAATGGAACGTCGTACATTTAGTTACGTTCATAGTGGCCGTTTTAAGGGGAGGGCTTAGTTGCCCCCCCTGATGTTAATTATCCTACCACCTTCTTTTGTTACTCCATACAGATATAGAGCTTACACTTAGAACTGCACTTAGACCCAATCACACCCTCTGTTAAGTTTGTATAGTTTGCCACATAGGATGACGTTGGTAGTGACGCAGGTCAAAACGTCAATGATGACCAATTATGGGTATAAAAGCCCAGTTTATTTTCATGAAGTAAGTAGAGTCAGAATATAGAGTGATTGCTGATGTTCGTTGTACTCCCTGTTTTAGATACTTGATATTAAAACAGACAAACCTTGCCAAGCTATTTGTGTAGTCTTGATTATTGATGTATGAACAAAATATCCATCCCCGTCCATCTCCAGTGTATTGCTACTCATCTTAAAGGGCTGTCTGAGAGAACACCCAGCTAACATTAATGCAGGGGTGTTGCTAATTCTGGAAAAATATCTGGGGCTATGCTAATGTCAGGACTGTCGGGTCTCGGGTCAAGCTAGCCATTTGGTTGTTGCTCCTGAGCTTCTATCTGGGCTTGCAACAAAAGACCCGGGGCTATAGCCCTCTTAGCAACCCCCACCCCCAGAAACTACTCCGAATTAATGCCTGGGAGTCTGTAAATAGATGCCATTGACCTGAAGAGGCACTAGGGTGACATAAACATCTGTGTGTAGAACAAGATGGCCCAGATTAGGGCCTACACCAGCTGAATGGGTTATAAACATGCGTTATCCCATATCCTCAAACCAACAGAAGAGGTAGTGGCAGCCATTATTCCAGAACTTGTTGTAACTGTGATTGGAGGAAATGACACTGCTGAGGATGAACCAGGTGAATATGTGCAGCATCTCTTGGGTAGCGCAATAAGATCTGTGAGCGGGTGCTGAGCACAGTAGCTAGGCGTGGACAGGTATTGCAAGTGTGGGTAGCAGCAAAATGGTTAGGTGGAGCACAGGAAAGCATGCTGGGCCCAGTGATCACTTACAAGTGTAATGCAGGATATAAGGGTTGAGACATTTCCGTTGTGATATACCACTCCCTATTTACTGTATTAGGAAAGGGATGTGCAATAATGAAAAATAACACATTTCAAATGTGGAAAAAGTAAAAGACACAAAACAGGTCCATTTTAAAAGAGACATCTATATGGGATTCATGTGTCTCGGGGGGATAGCTCAGGGGCAACGTACTCGCCTTGAAAGTAAGACAACACAGGTTTGATCCCAACCTCTGAGTATTAAGCACGTTATAAATAACTTATCATATCATATCATACTCCACATCATGTAGTATGTCATGTAAATGCAACCATGCCTGTCAAACCTAAATCCTCCTGATCAGGCATTAACACGTCTGTACTATCTTCTCTTAGTGCCTCTGATACCACCATCTGCATATAGCTGCAGGGGTGGTAGCATGGCTGTCAGGTGTAGGGGTGGTAGCACCGGGGCATGATAGTTATATCCTATTTTTGGTACTCTGTGAGGCTGTCCCTGTATGTAGGATGAAGCACTCTGGCTCAGTTTCCAATACAATTAACAGTCAAAGAACGTGGATCACGGCCTGCCTACCCTTCCAAATTGAAGTCTCTTTTCTGGCTTCCAAAATAATATTTCAACCAAAAGGTTCTCACAGGTCTCCCTCTGCTGGGCTCAGACCTTCACCACACAGTTATAGCAGGACCCCGCTGCTGGGCTCAAACCTCTCAGGATAAAGATCAATACAAACTTGAAAGGGACTCCCTTCCCTAAGCTTAGTTCACTTTGGGTCTCCCCCTGACGGGCTCGGACCACTTTCGATAAAGTTTAACACAAACTTGCAAGGAGGCTCCCTTCCCCAAGCTTATGTCATCAAGAAAAGTTTATTGACACTGTGTTTCCTATCGAAGACTTTCGATTTTGTGGGGCTTTGTCAAATACCTCTGCAGGATCAATTTGACTTTTGTTTACTTATTACCTTTAGCTCCTCTCCCAATGCCTCCTGGTACCTGTAGTTTCAAGCATAAAAGTTCCATTCAATCTTGTACTCTATTGGTTTCCTCTCATTGGGATCACTTCTTCAATTTAGCATTACAAAGTTAATTTCACATATTTCATGTTTCGTTCAGTCACTTTGCCACATTTATAAGATCAAGACACCTCCAAGAGACTTTTGAATGGGCAATCGTTCTCTGCTGGCCCACTGTGTTACTCTGTATCTCTCGTTTCCCAACGGTACTACAAGCCCCATAAGGCCTTGCTCTTGCCTCTTTACCTATGGTGCCTTTCGCCAACCAGGCTCTTGTTTCATTCACTCACTCACCAGTAGCATTCAGCCTTTCCATTTTTTCCAGCTGGTTTGCGGGCAAGGCCTTCAGCATCAGTCTCTCTACTCCTCTTCAACACTCTTGTTTACCCAAGAGGAGGATGGCCCATTTCCTGACACAAAAAGAATGCTATCTCCAGCTCCTTGGCTCCACGTCACAAACCCTTCTAGACTCTCGTAAGCATGGTTCTCCCATCTGGCTTTCTTTTGCTTTCCTTTGCAGCTGAACAGCCGCTCTGCCTTCCGTGCTTCACTGCCTGGTCCTTGTCAGCCCCTGCTGAGCTGCTCCTTCTACTGTCAAGCCTTGCCCCTTGAGTGCTTCAGTTTTGGGTAGGGATCCTCTGCCTGCCGGACTCATCCTTGCAGCCTCCCTCCTCCATTCCAAAAGCAACTGCCTTCTTCTGCCCTGAAGGCTCCTTTGAAACACCTGTGAGAGGTTTATGTGCTGCAGGTATGGTCAGGTTTGGGCCTGCCTGACCTTGCCTGTCCTCGTTAACAGGACAGCCTGTTGTGAAAATGGGAGAGTCTGTCCTCTGTGTCGTAGTGTGTGGTTTCACAGTATTCTTCATCCTCTCAGTCCTTCTCTTCCTCATCCCAGTGTTTGTATAAAAAGCAGGGGGGTTGGGAAGTTGGAATATCGTAACAAATAGGATGGGGTAGGGGTGTTAAAAAGGGGCGACTAACATGTCTCACCATTGGGTGTTCCACCCCCACTCCCCGAGACCCCCTCACCCAGGTGATCCTCCCGCACTGGCCCACCACCAGGGTCTGGTTCCAAAGGTGATGGCCATGCCCTGGCAACCTGGGCAAGAAATTCCTGTGGACTAGACGGTGAGAGACCCTCTGGTTTCTCACGGAGTACATCAATAAGCTCTGAATGTAGGACATTCTTCAATAGATGGAAGAAGAGAAGATGCTGATACATTTTGAAGAGGAGATAAAGACAATGGAAGAAGAGAATATGGTTGAAGATTCGGCCAGATGTGGGAATGTAGAGGAGCAGGTAGATCCTATCCTGCCAGTTCCTGCACCCTCACCACCATCCTAATGGAACAGTCGGAGAAGAGCCATAGATGTGACCCCCAACATCGTTCCTATACCGCATTGAGTGCATGAGAGATGTTATGCACTCAGACAGCCATTTACCCTTGCACTGAAAGTATGGAAGGATGTTGTATGGAAGAATGCTTTATGGAATGATGTCGCATGCCAAGTTGTCAGAATGCATATGTGGACATCATGGACGCACGTTAAGATGAAATCTGAAAAGGACAAAGTGATGTCATGAAAGATATATATGAACCTATGTTGAAACGATGTGAAAATACTAAATAACGATGTAACTGAAGTACTAAGAGTAACATATAAATAAAGCTAAAGTAATCATGGATTTAAGAAAACAAAGCAACTTAGTGACCAATATCATATAGAGGCTTGCTATAGAGGAATATTTAATGTGTCAAGGATGGCCTTATTGGGAAAATGGATGCTGGCTCGCGTTGAACATAACCAAGCAACCTCAGGCCGAGGCTGTAAGAATCAGGAGATGCATGAAAACAGTTTTGTGTACAGAGACGACAATGAGTCATGGTTAGCCTCGAGTTTACAATGCTATTTTCAAAGGATAAGCAGAGAGTACATGGATAATCTCTGAATGTGGGACATTCTTCAATAGATGGAAGAAGACGAAAACATCTGTGAGAGCCAAACTGCTGGTCAATTAAAAGTGTGTACAGTTCATATGAGATAGAAGGAGAAAGCCTCTAGAGGCCAAGGAGAGCAACAACACCCTGCATAAATTGTATCAAATAGCAGTAATGGAAGGATGAAATTGACACATTTGTGGTCTCTTCACATATGACTCAGAAGGTGAAAACCAATGCTATTCATTAGAGACTTAAGCTAAGATAGTTGTGTGCTCACACTCCCTTGAATGTTCCAGGACAGTGAGCAGGCACAAGGTCAACTACAAACGGAAGACTTCAGCTGATAGCCTACCGATATGAAGAACTAATTGAAAAAATGGGGAGTAGTGTGATGGGCTTCGAACACCTAGATTTCGTTTCACGTATGTGCTGCTAAGGAGCCTAAAATCCAAGGTTGGAATAATATGCCAACCAATCAGTGGTTTTGGGGGACAACCTAACATATAATGTTGCAGGAGCCAATCCACTGTTATGTCCACTACAATCAGTACTATACATATTTAGAGGTAGTTCAAGACATGTCCTACAGATAAGGGGTAGCCAGTGGTGCACTAATCCTTATATGTTCTATAAGTTGATATTTTCCCTTCACCAATCCCTTCCCTTGATTGGTTTTGTATTTTGCCATCTTTAATGAATCCATAGATGAAGCATATTGGGGTATAAGACTTCCATGTAATCAAATTTGGTTGTGAGTGTGCAAGCATCAGTCTGAGGTCTGCCAGTTGACTCTGCTTTATTCAATTGATAATAAAGTAGTACTTTGCCAAATTCTTTGACTCTATCTGATTATTTGGTCTAAGAACAATTATTGTAGTTCCATCTAGCACAAAAGACGCTTCCGTGTGCTAGAGCACATTTCCCACCTAGGAAGCTTGCTGCAGAGCTTAGCAGGGCATGCTGTGTGCTGGCTCAGTACCTGTTCTGGAGCTGCTGGAGGGTCCTCTGGATTTGGTATCTCAATCTGTTCTCTGGGAGATGTTCAGGGGGAGGGATCTTGCTTCCCTCTTGGAGGTCCTGGCCTTCCTTCACTGGCAGAAGATGTAATACAGACTGTACATTCAGACAGGTTCCAATGATGAGTTCTTCCTTCTGTTTATGGTGAAGCCTTCAGATGATCCTACAAAAGAGGGGCTCAGCCCTCTTTTAAAGCCACATGTGCCACAGTGATTTGTGTAGGCTAAACCTACCTTAATGAACCAATCCTGGGTCCCCACCAACAATTTCCTGTATGCGTGAGGTTATAACCAGGTGCTTTGCAACAAAAAAGGTAAAAGGGTGGACACATGTAATACTAGGTTGCACCCATCTTCTTGTCTGTTGTGGATCAAAGGGTCTCTCTGGTTAAGGGAGCTCTCAGTTGTTCCTGATTAAAGCGGCAGGTCCCCCTTGAGGCTGCAGCAAGACCAGATTTTCTGGCTCCGCCAATCCACAAACTTATACCTTTTGAAGGGGTCTCTCTGCGGGAATGACTACTGTAAACATGCAATCCCAAACATTACATTTCCCTGTCAATCAATACTGAGGGTGGGAGCTGGCAGTATTGATTGACAATAGACAACAGTGCATACGAAAGAGTGTTGGATTTTCCTGTCTCCTTTGTTAGCCTCTGCAGCACAGCCCCATGTGGGCCTGTTTGAATGAAACTCTGATTAGTATGTGAATGATGCCACCAGCTGCAGTGCTCAACAAAAGGGCAAAGCAGATCCATGGAGCCTTTGTTAGTTAATTAGGCTGGTCATGGCAAGGGGAAGGTTTGGCTATATCCCGTTCTGAGATGGCATGGTGTGCTCTTGGCTGTCATATCCCAACTAAATATGGCCGGGGGACTGCGTCTGTAGGCTGTGTCCACCCAGAGTACACAGGTCTATGTGTATGTCATGCAGTGAGCATAGGAAAGTGTGTATGGATTAGCCCTACTTATTTTCCGGAAAACAAGCTACCATCCTTTCATTTCATCTCAAATTTCAAAAAATCCAAGGCGAGTGCACACCCACAGTCCGGATGTCCGAATTCCTAGCATACCCCGAACCTCAACATGTAAACAACCCCCCTAGTGAGAGTCTAATTCATCATCAAGGCAAAAGTACCATCTGAGACCATCTGCATTTCCATGCTGGGAGCCTGGCTTGTGCTGGATGTCCTTATCTAATCCCTGTAGGGATATGGCTCAACGCAAAAGCATACGGTTCTTCCCCTTGCATGGCCATTAGCCATCGAAGGAGCCGGTGGTCTGTTTGCATCGTAAAGTGCGACCCAAACATGTATGGTTTAATTTATTTTATAGCCCACACGTCCGTGTGAGCCTCTTTTTCTACGATGGCCCAGTTCCTTTGCCTTTTTCTCAATCGCCTGCTAATGTTGGTGGCAGCTTGCTCTACCACTTGAAAGTTCAACTGAGCTAACACTGCTCCAATCCCAAAATTACAGGTGTCTGTCTGGATAATAAACTCCTGACCCTAGCATGGCACGTTCATAATTCGGGCCCTGCACAATCCATCCTTTAAATCCTAAAAGGAGATTTGACAGGCAGGGTTCCAACTTACCTTCTGCATTTTCTTGGAAGTTACATCATTCAGGAACATGGCAATAACCACATACAACTTGACCAACAACCGGTAGTACCCAGTGATACCTAGAAAGGCTCTCACCTGCATCTGTGTGGTGGGGATGTCCCAATCCTTCACAGCCTGTACCTTTGTTTTGAGAGGTTGTTTCTTGCCTCCACCTACCAGGTGGCCTAGGCCAGTCACTGTGTCCTGCACTATCTGGCACTTTGTGCCCTTGATAGTCAGACTTGCACTGATAATGTCCTACTGGGGTTGACAATGCTGACCTCTGGAGATATTAGCACACCAGTTCCATTGAACCAGCTTAACACTAGATTTCTTGATCAATTCATGCAAATTATCTTCCAAACACGGGCTCAGTCCCATTTTATCAAAACTTGCAAGGCTCAGGGATACCATAAATTCAGTAGTCTTAGCAGGAGTGAACTTAGGGCCCTTTAGCAACGTGCATGGATGGGATCACACAGATTATTTCTGAGTCCAAATAACCGAACAAAATCAGGAAGATGGCAAAGAACTGGTTTCTTAACAATTATCTAAAACAGGGAGTTTACAACGAATATCAACGGACGTACGTTAGTTTATCTCAGCGATCTTCACACAAATCATAGCTTTTATATCAAAAATACATCAGAGACAAAATCATACTATGGGGCAACAATGAAAACCCTATCAAGGGTTGAGATTAGCGAAGGGGAACATCTAAGTATACATTTCTGTAGGGACTAGGATTGTGATTGGCTGTCCACTATCAGGTGGACAACATATGCCTACCTCTAAAACATGTCCTCTTCAGAAACATTAGATACACAGTTTCTCATTAGTTTTCAAACTATAAGGTCCTTAGTTATATGGACTACTACAATTGTTTGGCACCCTTGTGCCAAGCCTGGAACATTTGGTTCACTCCATGCCTTCTGCCATGAAGATTGTCTTTGTACTTGGCCTTGCAAAGTATCCTTGTCTCCCAGAATACATGGGAGTGAGAGCACTCACTATCGTATTCTGGGACTCCAATTTAAAAATCTATTTTCATCTTTGGCTCTTGTGACAGGAGACCACTATTTGGTCCATTTTGCGGCTTTTAAATGCTTTAAATTAATTAAACATGGCACTCTTGGTGTTCTTTTATGCACCTTAACAAGGGATGATTCATCTGTCGCACTTTAGCTCATTTGCAAAATAGATAGCTGACCTTGGCTGCTTCAGTCTTGACCCTAGGCCAGACAGCCTCAACTTGCAGTTCCACAATTCTGTTTATTCTTGCTGCAACACAGCTTTCCCTTTCC
This sequence comes from Ambystoma mexicanum, assembly GCF_040938575.1. Lineage (NCBI taxonomy): Eukaryota > Metazoa > Chordata > Amphibia > Caudata > Ambystomatidae > Ambystoma > Ambystoma mexicanum. The sequence continues at coordinate 332,015,346 of NC_090934.1, read as the reverse complement.
ACTTCATGAGTCCTGCCTTACTAAATTCATGATACCGATGTCCAGCTTCTACATAATGGTGGCTTTGCCTGTGTTCTATTCACTTCGTATAGCCAGCTTCTATGATGACTTAGTCTACCTTGAGTTTCAGCATCTGTACATTTATTGAATGGTTGATACTCTTCAGCACTTTGTGCATGTGTACATTTGAAAGATCACTCAATTCTTTACTTCATCATTAGGTTCTTTAAGGTCTATACATTCTCTTCAGTCAGTGTCTCGTTGCGTCGTGCATACTTTGTGTGAGGTCACTGGCTTCTCCTTTCTGCGCTTTCTCATATTTCTTCAGGGAGTTCCTCCCTTAGGTTGTCATCCCTTCGGGGATACATCTGGGAGGGTGGTCTCAACGGGCATCTTCTTGCAAACACACGCTGTGGTATTGGCACAACTGCTGGTGTCAAACATGGCACAATCTCATGTCTTCAACATATGTTAATGTTAATGTTAATATTAATGTTAATGTTAATGTTAAAGGATATTTGTACCGCGCACTATCACCACCAAAGTGGTCCCCTGGCGCTCTGGCGGCTCTGAAAAAGGGAAGGGGGCTGAGTTAGTGGGAACAAGCTGGAAAAGTGCAAGAGAGCAGTGATGTGAAGTTGGCAGCCTCAGCCCGGTGGGTCCATTGACTGGGTTTGGGGTGAATTAACTGTCGGCAGTTGTCACGTGCTGTTGTGCAAGTCAATGTGTGGTTTGTTTTGTTTTTGAAGTTTGTAGTGAAGTTTGTGCAGATTGTTGTGTTGTAGGCTTGTGGTTGTGTTTGGTTAGAGTTTGAGATGTGTATGCAGAGGGATGAAATTGTTAGTGGATCAGTTAATTGGCATTGCTGTCCTTGCAGTTATGTCTAGGTGTGATGCTTGCTATCATTCACTATTCCATCTGAGTCTGGCACTTGCTAATCTTCAATATCCCATTTAGATGAGAGGCAGGCTAGTGATCATGATTCCCTCTAAGTGTGGCATTCATAGTTTCATTGAAGTGTGGCGCATGCTAACATTCACATCTCTATCTAGATGCGATACAGGCTAAAGTTAAGAATTCCATCTAAGTGTAGCACATGCTAACATTCACAATCCTATCTAGATGTGACGCAGGCTAAAGTTAAGAATTCCTTCTAAATCCATCTAAGTGTGGCACATGCTAACATTCACAATCTTATCTAGATGTGACACAGGCTAAAGTCAATAATTCCATCTAAGTGTGGCGCATGCTAACATTCACAATCCTATCTAGGTGTGACGCAGGCTAAAGTTAAGAATTCCATCTAATTCCATCTAAGTGTGGCACATGCTAACAATCACAATCCTATCTAGATGTGATGCAGGCCAATCCTCACAGTTCTCGCTAGGTGTGGCACTAGTTAACATTGGCAAGTAAGTTAGTGTGCAATGCAGTGCAACATTTACAGTCCAGCCATGAATAGATATATGCTGGTGGTCACAGATCTCTCTAAGTATGCATGGTGTAAGTCTATGGCAGTCTATGTTATGGAAAGGTAAGGTAGAGTGGCAGGGGCTTTCTGGAGTAGAGTAATTGCTCTACACCCCACCCATGCCACACTTACAGTTTGTGTTGGTGTCTGTTGACTGCTGGCTTCACTGCCTTCCCCTGTGGACACCTGCAGACACATCTTGGAGCTGCCAATGTAGGAGCCGCCCTTTGCCTTGGGGTCCTTAGTCGCGTGGGGGTTCCGAGCATAGGGCTGCCCTGGGAAGGTCAGTTATGACCAGGTGGATGCCCCAATCAGGGGAGGTGGGCAGGTTGGAGGGGGGGGAGGTGGGACTGGGAAAAGGCCAGACACAAAGAAAGACTACACCCCATAGACTGCACCCTTTGGATGCAGCCCAGCACAGAAAAAAACATATGGGTGGAAGGGGGGCAGGGTTTCCTGCAGAGGCAAGCAGCTGCTCCTCTGCAGGAGGTAACTGTCCCAGTAATGAGAGAAGGGGACAGATTGGAGACTTACACCTTTTTAGTAGTAGTGAGTTTCTTCTTTTCAGTTCCATTTAGTCCAAAAACATAAGGCTCATCTCTAGGTGAATGATTTCAACCAGTACTCCAGGGCCTATTCCAAGGATTGTCCTCCAAAATCTGGCCTCTAAATCATTAAGCCAGGAACATTCCTTCATACTGATAGCATCCAAACCATATAATACAGATGTACAAAAAGCATTGTTTATACAGTGTGACTATCCCATGGAAGCTAAAGCCTGATCCTGCCTTCACATATTTATATATCATGCTCAGCTTAATCATTGCCTTCCTTTTCCTGGGCTCCAGCCAATTCAGCATAGTCAGTCATCTTGGTGGTGAATTTGATGCCCAAGTATTTAAAACTGCGAACTTGCTCTATGATATTCCCATCAATAACCAGGGTGGGGACCGTAGCGTGGTCGTGGGAAAAATGCATGCCCTTGATTTTCCTGTAGTTCAATATTAGGTCATGTTCATTGGAGAAGCTTAGTGGTGCTTCCACACATTTTTTAAGACCTGCAAAAGTATGCTTGAACAAGATCAAATCGTCTGCATATGATAGACAATGACCTTCCTCGCCAATATCTTTGGCTGTCAGTTGTGAAGCTTCTTAAGCAAAAGCGGTAACTTAGCTAAGTATATAGTAAACAGTAGGGGGCCAGTGAACACCCCTGTTTTACACCAAGATTTGTATCAATTGGTGCCGTTACCATTCCCTGACTATACAGCCTCACCTGTATCAAATTATTTTCAATCAGACCCATAGTTTCTAATAGTAGATCCCGCGGGCAGCCTAATCGATTTTATCCCATAACTTACTCCTGTTTACTGTATCGAGCCCTGCCCAGAAGTCTATCATGGCAATGTATAGTCCAGATTGCCCCTTTGTGTTATCCCTTCTGGTAAGTCAAAAAGCCACAGGCAATGGGATGTTCCTGCGCCTGCTCTAAAACCCATTTGGAAGTTACTCAATAGACCTATAGGGCCTCATCACGAGTTGGGCGGTAACGCCGGCGCCATTAGGGCCGTGCTAATAGCCCTACCGCCAAACCCCCTGCCGCTATTAGCGCCGGATCAAGGGTTTGGCAGAAGGGTTATTGCCCATTCCCCATTGGGCCCAATGGGGAAAATTTGCGCTATTACCGCTGGCGGATTTCCCGCCGGCGGTAATCGCACCAAAAATCAGCAATTTTGCAGCGGATTTCCCCCCAACTCAGCACTGCGGTGAAATCCGCCAAAGTCATGATCTGGCGGACCCTTAAATGCAGCGGTAATAGCACTACCACCGCATTTAAGGGTTACCGCCAGACTCGTGATGAGGCCCAGTCTCATAGCACATAGCTCATAGCACAGATCTCACAATCTAACTTTGTTAGTTAATTAGGCTGGCCTTGGCAGGGGGAAAGTTTGGATCTCCCCCTTTCTGATATTACATGGTGTACTCCTGGCTGTCATATCCCAACTAAATATGATGTGGGGACTTCGCCTCTAGGCTGTGTCTATGTCATGCATTGAGCATCGGAAAATGTGTGCTGATGAGCCCCACACATTTTCCAGAGGTTGATCTACCATCATTCAATTTCATTTAAAATTTCATAAAAACCCAGGTAAGCGCACACCCGCCGTGCGGATGGTCGAATATCTCACAGGGTCCTGACGGAAAGGGCAGTGTACTTGGCACAGCTACTTGGTACCACAGATTGTAAAATAACGATTCTTTTATGAAAAAATGAAGCAGAGAAAAGTACATCAATACATGTTGTAACTGCAGTCACAAAAATAAAAATAAATTATGTATACCACGATTTGACAGATTTCCTTTTTACAAGCTTAATCCCACGTTTTGAATTTCTGCCAAGGTTCGGGCATACCTTTAGCAACAGCTGAGTCAAGCCAACAAACCACGTACAGTAATATGTGTTCTTTGCTCTCCCCATGCACGCATGTACGCTCTTATATGTCAGAGAAAAATAAGAGTTCCGCACCAGTGCAGGTCGCGGCTGAGAATCGACAAGTCAGTGTTTCAGGCCTAGACACTATCCTGAGCGCAAAGCTGTAAACCGATCACTTTTTAACATCTATTTGCAGTTGCATAACAACCCGCGATGTCGACTTCAATGGCAATTGATGAGGAGAGCTAGACCGTGCCCCACCTTTAATCCACTTATGCAGCAGCCCGTTTCCAGAGGCTGCCTTAAGCACATGAGTCCATGGAGACTGTAAGGAGAAAGGGGCTGAACAAGTATTTTTAGGAAAGAAAAGAGAGGGTGATAAAGCAAAGCTGTCCATGTTCCTCTTCTCTGATGGAGAAGGAGTACAGTGCATTTTCAAGTTGCTGACAGTCGGGAATAACATGTACCTGGCCGCGATGCATGCATTCACTCACTACTTCAGCCCTTAGGGGAATACTGATTCGAGCAACTTTAATTGCAGCAGGAAAATAATATGTGTGACGAGCTGGTTGACGCATGTCACGCTCGCCTCTGGCGCTTGGCGAGCTATTGCATGCTTGTGAAGTCTGCACCCAGTTTTTCCAGCGTTTCTACTCTGCAAAGCTGTGGCGGCAGATTCTAATCAAGCCTGGTCTGCACCCGCCTCACTTCTTAGAGCTAGGCAAAGCTCATGAGGTAGCTGGTGCATTGTCACAGCAGATGGAAGTGGCACTGGGCAACTTAGATATCAACAAATGTTGCACTATCAGAAAGAGTCCACCTCCAAAATTCACACACAGCCCTTGTGCAGACCCTCCTGGCGAATAAGGTGATGCAGCCAAGCCACGTGGCTACTGTAGAAACTCTCCTGCTTAAGGAATGGAGTGTTCCAACTGTGGGAAACTAAATCACTTTTCAAAGGTACCACCTTGCCCCCACAGGGAGTCCGGGAAAAGCTGAACATTTATGGGGTGCATCATGTCAGTGGACCAACAAAGTATGTAGGTGGCCCTGATTAGGAATCGGAAGATGATCAGGAGGTGTTTGTCGTCTCAATGATAAGACCTGTGCATCTGGGACCACAATGCCACCGTTAGTATCCAGGGACTCACCATCACCATCCGTAGTGATACTGGGTTGCCTGTCAACGTAATGAGTGATGAACACGTCTATCATTTGTGATCTCCTCCACCACCACATAAACCCGTGTAGGTGAAAACATACCATACCCCTGTCTCTAGAGGTATACCATGCCACATGGTACCATGAAGACCAGGTGGAGACAGAAACATCATTTGCAACATAATCAGACACTGTCATTCTGCTAATCTGTGCCAGGCCCGTAACTCTGGCTGGGCCCATAAATGTTACATTTGACGTCTAAGTGGATGATTTGTAGGACAATATCCAATAACTAGACTCGCTCCTCCTTGAATCAAAGCAAAGATGTTTTTGTGCACATTGATGAGAAGATGAAGCCATTTGCTCACACACGCAGGTGGATTCCTTTTCACATGAGATGCGAGGTTGAAGAAGAACTCTGAATAGGTTGTGGGCCACACCCAAAGAGCTGTAACCCAAAAACTGAAAAGCTATTGAAAATCCAATGCACCTACCCAACAAGAACATAAAGAGGGAACATCAACCCACGCCCACAATCAATGATATTGTGTCTGACCTGCACAGGGGGTGGGTTCTCACCAAGTTGCTTCTATCACCAACTCCCTCTTCCTGCAGAGCCCCACTTTATAGCAACATTTTGATTGTAAACATCGGTTTACAATGTTATATGTGGCTCCCCTGTGGTGTTTTAGAGGAAATCATCTGTGGCATTCCGACAGGCGTGTTGGAAGTCATGTATGCCGCCAAAGAGGCCAAACGTCATGTCTGAATCAGGTATGTGGTGCAATGATTGAAAGACTGCAGCCTTTCTGAGCTACAACATCATGGATCCACCTCTGGAATTCTTTGGACTGTGTGCTCACTTCAGATGGGGTCACAGCTGATAAAGGAAACGTGCATGACATCACAGAAAGGCAGTTTTTCTGGGACTAGCCATTTATTTTGGTTGCTACATTCCCAATATAGCAATGCTGAAGGAACCATTACAGGAGCTCATGAAAGCCACAGTGCCATGATCATGGACTTGCATTCGTGTTTTTGATCGGACCAATGATTCCTTTACCACTGACACAACGACGTCCGTCCGCTTTGATCTGAAGATGATTTGAGGCTTGAAGGGGACTCTGATCGAGCAATGGTCCTCTTGGCATGTGCCAGTCATGCTTTGACTGCGAATGAATGAAGTTGCTCCCAGATAGAGAAGTAGGTGATTGCTGTTACATGTAATTTATGTATGATTAAATGTACATGGAGCCTTTGGGCGCGGTTCACATTCTAATATAGTACAAAGAAATTGTAAATTAACAAAACATGAACAATACATGAAAAATCATGACACAGCCAAATGTCAAGAAAGAGAATTATTAGAGAAAGCAAATTGTAAACAATAAAGTTTAAGCTGTTTATTGAAAGGAATCAAGTTAGAACAAGAGCGGATATCCAAAGGAAGAGAGGAACTGAGATGAGGAGCAAAAAACCCTTTGAGGATGAAACAAAGAAACCAACAAACACAAAAAACAGTGGCCAAAGCGTGGATACACTTAAACACTAAACAAAGAAAATGAAACTAAAATCTGGATTTATCGGGAAGCCAAAGCAGTTGGATCAAATAGGGAGCAACGTTTAAGGAATATTGAGGTCCAAACAGTAGCCTTACAACAGAATGAAGAGGAAAAAGAACACAGCCATCATTTCAGATCTGCAGGTATGGCAAACCATTTGTGGTGGTCCACGACCCAGCCAGGACTGCAAAGTAGGGGCTCAGCCTCCAAGAATACCAACTTTCACTCATTCTCAGGCCAGCACGAAACAACTCTGCTGATTTCCTCTCATGTCACCCAAGGGTGGGTAGAAAAAAGCAGAAATGGAAGGCCCAACCAACAGACGAGGATATGGTTCCTGCTTCAACAAGCCAATATAAGAGATCCTGAAGACAATACAAAAGAATGAATGGCTTACGCATTTTAATGATGGCCCTCTGTGAGACTCAGTGAAAGAATGTACAAACACACAACACAGACATGCATGGGCCGTATACATTTTATGCAGACTATTTGCGGTTCAACATAAACAGTCCACAACTGGAGGTGACCTATTACTTTAGGATTCATTCCTCGTAGTTTGATTCACTGCGTAGATGAGCTAACTGGCATGGTCCAACATGGCACTGCCATGCTAAGCCCTCTATGTGTAAAAGAAGTTACTGCCCAGTCTAGTGGAGGTGTCTGACATGCTGGTCGTCCGTTGTGGGCTGTGCCACCGTTTCAAACTGCAAGACACCCAGACTCCTATCTGCTCACTGCTGATAAGCAACAACACAGGTCTGAGACTAAAAATGGACTTTGGCACTCTTCAATATGATCACACTTCTAATGGTCCTGAAGGAATGATCACATGACACAGAGGTCATTCCCATGTTAGAGGACATTTCAAGTCTTAGAGTGTGAGCCGGGCAGTTAGCATCACCAGAAGAGTTCAGGATCGACTGAAACCGATGGTTGCTCAAGTTAGGATTTGGATACCCCAAAGTCATTGCTTTTTCAAAAGGGAATATAATTCTCTGATAGAAGTCAATGGAGCAGTGTACATGCCACAGACAACCACTCATGATAGTAGGAAAACACATGTGAGCTGTCAAGAAGTTTAGAAATTGTTTTGGAAGCAAAAGATAACCACTGTCGAAAACTGTCTCTGGTCAAGCGGCAATTACAATGGTGAGAAAAAAAAGGTTCCCAACATGCAACATGGCTTCAGAGTAACTAGAGATTGCACTCTGCTGGAGACACAGTTGATCTGATCCTAGCATATGGTGCAGCTGTCTGGTATTGGCCGATTCAGGTTCAGGAGTCACGTGGTGCAGATGAGGCAGACAGTGGCCCAGCATTGAAACACATGTCCCTCCTATGAAAAATTGCCTTCTTGAAGGTAGTCTTTTGAAACTATAGATGGCTTGATCAACCTTGTCATTTCATGACTAACCTCAAAGGGCAAGCAGCAATGATTCTTCTGAAAGAATGGGGGTCTTGCAGGCTTTTAACCCATCTGGCCCCAACAAATTAAGGGAAGGCAGCACCACTCAAGGTCTGCTCTCCTCATATGAGTTGAGGATCCTGGCATCAGCCGATCCCAGCAACAGTTCACTTTCAGAGTGTGCTCTTCAGCAGAATAATGCAGGAGGGCTTCCATAGTTGTCTTTGGACTTAAGGTTGCTTATCAATGCCAAAAAAAATCAGCCATTATGGGATTTGAACCTGGAAGTGGTTACAGAGATTTGAATATCACAAGTACCTGTGAGGAGTGCACAGCACCATGTTTTGCTAAAGACCGAGAAGGTGATTTCTCAAGTCCTTGGCAGGAATACGGACTGATATAGACCTCTCTATGAATAATTAAAATTCCTACATGAAATAAGCCATGTTTCCTGCTTTGTCGACTCAGATGAATGCTCCCTGACATTCCTCTTATTTTGTATTTGTATATTTGTATTTATTTGGCATTTATTGAGCCCTTTACTCCAAAGTGCTGAAGATAAAAATGGTTACTGTACAACAATTAGAAAATTGGTAGAATAAAAAAATGTTTCCAGGTAAAGACTTAGGTACAATCAAGTAAGAATAAGTTAGGTTTAAAGTAATTAGAGGTAGGAAGTTAAGATTGAAGAAGATAGGTCTTTATAGAAGTACAAAATGCAAGGTTAAGAGGTAGTATAATGGAGGGGCAAGGCGAGAGAATTCCAATGGTAGGGAGAAAGAAGAGAGAATGAGCAGAACTAGGATTGGGCACACGGAGGACGAGGGCCTGATAGCAAGAATGTGGATTGAGAACTAAGAGAACGAGTGGGAACTTAGAAGGACGCAGCGGATGAGAGATAAGAGGCAGTGAGACCATGGAGGGATTTGAACACCATACACAGAAAATGTCATTTGAGCCGGGATTTAAAGTCAGCCAACCAAGCAAAGAAAGAGATTGTGAAATGGAGTCACAGGGAGATAACTTGCAGAGAAGACGTATAGAAGCATTAACAATGGATTTAAGAGGTGACAAACGGGAACGAGGAAGACCGAAGAGAGTAGAAGAACAGTAAAAAAGTCAAGAAAATATTAGAGATGAAATCAGAGGTTTCGTGGCACCAAAGGTCAGAAAAAAAGTGGCCTTTACGAATATTAAAGAGATGGAAATGACAAGCCAGAAAGATAATAGAAATGTGGATAGCAAAGTATAGGTCCATATCAAAGTAAAGACCGTGACTGCAAGCAGTACTGGAGAGAGGTAAATAAGAAGGGGGAAAGGAGATGGTGGAGGGAGGGCAAAGAGAGGGGAGAAAAGAACCTCAGTTTTTGAGGTGTTTAGAACAAGAATGGGGTCTGACATCCATGATTTGATAGCAAGTTGTCAGGGAGAAACGTTAGTGTGAATAGCAGGAGTAAAGGTAGGGAAGGAAAGTAAACGTTGTGTGCCATCACCATAGAAGTGGTGGGAAATCCCAAAGCATGACATAATGGCAGCAAGAGGAGAAGTATAGAGGGAAAAAGAAAGGGGCCAAGAACCAAGCCTTGAGGGAAACATTGAAGGAGGGAAAGTGTATGAGAAGAAGACAGAAGACTGAATAGGTACGGTTGGAAAGATAGGAGCCAAACAAAGCAAGAACTGAGTCAGCAAGCCCAAAAGAAGCTGGAGAAGTCAAGAGGAGAGTGTGGTCAACAGTGTCAAAAGCTGCAGACATATCTAGAAGTATATAAAGAGAGGAATGCTTAGTGTAACGTGCAGAGAGCAGAGAATTACAGACAGAGAGAAGGGCAAACGCAGTTGAGTGGGAGGGACAAAGGTAGAAACCTGCGAATAGACGAGCCTCTCAACAAGTTTTGAGAGATAAGGAAGCAGTGATATAGGGTGACAATAAGAAGGGAGAGAAGGGTCGAAAGAAAGGCTTCTTAAGATTAGGGAGAATAGAAGCATCCTTGAAACAAGAGGGACAGATCGATGTGACAAGAGAGGTTTTGAGGAGAGTGGTAAAATAGGAGACAAGAGAAGCATAAACTTTGGGAAATAGTGAAGATGTAATGGGATCCAAAGGTGAACCAGTGGGATGGGAATGAGTCAGGAGTGAAGAGGTCTCTAGGTTGGTAATGGGGGAGAAATAGGAGATTAGAGAGTTAGAGGAAGAATGAGGAGAACAGGAAGTAGTGGGAATGATGGCAGCACAAAGTGAAGCAACTTTGGTAAGAAAATACAAGTCAGCAGCAGTGAGAGTAGAATGGAGGGAATGATCAGGAGTAGACGGTGTAAGGAGGTGAGAAAAAGATTGGAAAAGATGCCTGGGTGAGCAGATTAGGCATGCAGAAGGTCAGAGTAATAATTGTGCTTAGCTGTAAGAAGGGCCTCATCGTAGAGAGAGTGGTAGGATGACAAAGAAGAAGAGTCAGACTCTGACTGGGACTTGCACTAGCAAAGTTAGAGATGGCGTAGGACCCGCCGCATTGAGCGTAGATGGGAAAAGAAGGTTGAGGTGGTTTGCAAGAGGGAGAGAAAGAAGAAGCATGATAAAGGGTATTAAGCGACTAGGAAAGGAAGGATGAAAGAGAGGTTGCAGCAATGTCAACTGAGAGAGCAGAGAATGTGGAGTAAGAGGGAAGAGCAGAAATACAGGTTTAGAAAAATAGAGGGTTATTCAAAGCATTGAGATCACGACAGAGATAGGGGGGTGCCTCTGAACCAGCTAAGGGAAGTGAAGTAGGCGGAGGAACAATAGAGAAAGAGAGAAGAAGATAATCAGTAGAGAAGATGGGCAGGGCAGCGACATGAGAGCCCAATAATGAAGAGAGGACCATAACGTCCAGAGTGGAGCCTGATGAATGGGAAGGGGGACTGGGACGAGTGGACACACCCCTCTGCTGTTAGCGTTCCCCTGATGAAGGACATACTGGAGTGAGCCAAACCCTTTTACCTTTACTTGTCTGAAAAGCAGCTTGGCAGCCTCGAGATGATCAAGAATGCAGAATGTTAGTTGATCATTGACATAATAAAATAAGATATGATCACGTTAATGGTTGTTCATGCCCAAGTTGCTGTTAGTAAAAAAACATGTTTTTTTTCATTGTTAATCAGGTTTTACAAGACAGCGCTATAATTCTTACTAGGAATGTAAAATATGCCAAATACCCCTCCAAAAACGAAAAATACCTTATTCTTGTTTTTTAAAAATATTTATTTGTATTTCATTACTAATTTAGCAATACATGGAGGATAATGGAAGAAATAAAAAGAAAGGAAACATGAAGGAAAGAAAAAATAATTAATGGATCTGGATCTGACGACTGTGCTCTCATCTCAATTGACATCCCTCTCTCCAAACCTCTTACTACCCCCTCTCCCGGTCTGCCCACTATCTACTCTCCTCTCACCTTGAACCCCCAGACCCTAACAATTCCTCTGCACGCACTGCCTGTCTCCTTCTCTGTCATTTGACCAATGAAGCATGTGTCAGTCACTGCATTTGCCTCAACCTTCATCTGCCCTCCATCCCATGCATTTGACTCTCCTTCTGACTCTGCTCTAGCTAACCTCCATCCTTCTATCTCAAATACCCTGGACATCCTTGTCCCTGTCATGAGGATCTGCATGAAACCTGCCTACCAATGCAACTCTTGATATGACTCTGACTTAGCAGCTTTGAAAAGCTGCTGAGTGGAAGTGGCAGGCATCAAGCTCATCCTCTGATAAACTGGCCTGCCGCCTACTCCAAGGGTAATATCGTCTAGCCATGTGCTCCAAGAAGAGGGCTCATGTACAGGTGCGCATCACTGGGGCTACCAACAACACGGCTGAACTTTTTAAAATCTGCAAGTCTCCTCCTCTCCTCCTCCATCTCAGGCCCTCTGCACTGCACTGGCCGCCCACTTCTCCTCCAAATCTCTGGACATCCTGTCATCTCACCCCTCCCCGCCGCCCCTTCTCTTGCTTCCCTCGTCCTCCTCTCCTCCATACTCTCCTCCTTCTCTCCCATTCCACAAGAAAAGGTCTCTAGAGCTGTCTGCTCTATGAATGTCTCTTCTAAACAGGTGCTACCCTGCTCTTCTAGAACCATCAAGGACAACATCACCTTTCTCGCCCCAGCCTTGGCCACCATTCCATTGCCACCGGCTCCTTTGATCAACCCTTCAAGCACTCTCTTGTGCATCCTCTCCTAATAAAGCTGTCTGCTGACCCTTCTTGCCTGGCTAACTATTGCCCTATCTCTATCACTCATATCTTGGGCAAACTCATAGAGAAGCTGGACATCCCCCAAGGGACCCTCCACACCGAAATGGCTGGCTGCCTCCATGAAACCAGTCTGGTTTTAGTGCATCCAGAGGCATGGAAACTGCTCTCCTGGACACCAGTGAAGACCTACTCTCATACCTGGACATAAATGCTCCCTCTGTTCTGATCCTCCTCGATCTTTCTTCTGCCTTTGACACACATCGACTTAAATCGTCTCCATGATATCCTAGGCATCACAGACTGGGCACTGGCGTGGCTGACCTCCTTCCTTTCAAACAGACCCTCCGGAGTGCAAATGGGTACTTTCGTTTCCTCCACCTCTCTCTCTATCTGTAATGTCCCTCGGGGCTTTATCGTATCGCTGTGGCTCTTCAAAATCTACCTAGCCCTTCTGGCGCACTTGATCGCCACCTTCTCCCCCCATTTCCAGTGTTATGCAGATGACACACAACTCTCCTTTAAACTCCCTTTCCCTACCTCCTCTCCTTCCTCTCTCATACCTGAATGCCTGACTGCTATTGAGGCATGGTGCTGTGCCAATGGTCTCTGCCTTAATGGCAGTACGACAGAGATCCTACTCATTGGGACGCCTGCTTCTTGCCCCCCCCCATTCTCTGGCCACCCTTTTTGGATCCCCTCCCCTCAGCCACATGAGGCAAAAAACTTTGGGGTTATCTTTGACTCCTCTCTCTCTTTCTCTCCACACATCGCAGACCTTGTCAAGAAGTCCAACTTTCAGCTCCACCTCCTCAGAGGCATTCTACCTTGTCTCACCTTCCACCAGAAGCTCATTGTCTCCCGAGCCCTGGTACAATCTAGGATGGACTACTGCAACAGCCTCTCCCTAAATATGCCTCTTTCCTCCCTTTGCCCCCTTCAACTAATCCAGAATAGGACTGCGGGGATTGCAATGATTAGACTATTGCTATCCACCTTGATATACCCTGGATTCTTCACCCTGGATCTCTTACCCTGCCCTTCTGGATGTTTACCCTTTGGGCCTAATATTAGGTCTCCAACTTGTGTGCACTGACGCCTTTGGGCGTGTTGCACCCGATAAGAATGACCTAATAATAATAATAATAATATATCCTTGGTATCAAGCCCAGGGGCTGCATCTCTCCAGCCCTAAAATCTCTCTGCTGGCTCCCGGTGACCGCAAGGATCAAATTTAAGACCCTTTGCATCATCCATAAGGCTGTCTGGGGCCTGGGACCTCTCTACATCCAGCTTTACCCTCTCTAAATATCTCCCTGCTAGAGTTATTTTGTCCTCTGTTTCAAACTCTCTGCAGGCCAAATGCTTCTCCAAGCAGAGAGTGGGAGGTAGATCCCTTTCCTTGGCAGGTTCCTCCCTATGGAACAGCCTCCCTGCCACCCTCAGACTTCAGCCAAACCTTCTTAATTTTCGGAAACTTCTCAAGACTTTCCTTTTCTTCTCTACCTTCCCTCTCTCCCTCCATGCTAACATCCCTCTGGCTCTGCGACTGGGCCCTTATGAGACATACAGGGTCCAGACCACGCTCTACCAGTCCTCCCAGCATCCCTTGCCAGCACTTGCCCTCGGGAACCATTCCCTGGGCTTGCCCAACCTGTTCCTCCTTATCCATCACACCCATCCACCCTTCCCCCTCTCTTTCCACTGGCACTTGCCATCTTGCCCAGCACCTGCTCACTCCCCACCTTTTTGGACACCCCACTCCTGCCCTTCTCCCTCCCCCCATCCCCCAAGCTTACCACATTTGTCTCCCACATGCCCTGTAGGACTGTCACAAAACCAATATAACCGTTATTGTTGTTCTATAGTTTTTCTTTTCTTATGTCCCCCATGGAAACACTTGTGTATAGGTGCCATACAAATGTCCAATAAAATAAATAAAAATAAAGTAAGTAGGAAAGAAGCAAAGCAAATAAATAAAAGAAAAGGTAACAAAGCTAATGAAATGATGAGGCTAAGCCTAGCTATACCATACACATTCAGCACATAATGTATGTTCTCCCTTCATCCCCCTGATTTTCTTTTGACCAATACACATTATTTATTCAATGTTCCTTTGAAAGTAGCTAATAAAGTTCCCATATACTGAATGATATGGTTCCATGTCATTTTGCAGAAAAAAATTCCATCGAGATATTTTACTTCAAAATCTTCAATTATTTTCTTTCAATTTGGAAGGGTGTACCTCCTGCTTCCCCTTCACTACTACCCTTACCGAAACCCCTCCCCACCCCCTTTTTACCCCTTAACCCACAACTACATATTTATTTCAAAGTAATCACTTTGAAGTAAATTGCTTCAAAGTCATTTTCATCGTATACCTAGTGATGTATGTAGCAGTTTCATTATTAAAGAGGTGTATCCATGTATCCTTTTTAGAACGTATATATTCCCATGATTTCATTGTTAAGGATCTCACATGTTTGTCAGCTACAAATATGCATTTCCTGTCCACATCAGTGTTGCATTTAAGCATTTCAAATAGTCTCATTGCCCAAGAGTTGTATTGGTCTGGCAAGATGAAGGAGTGATCAGAGAAAAGCAGCACATCAAGGGCAGGCACTGAGGAGCTAAGGCGCTAATTTGCATCTGTTACAATTTTCATAGACTGCTATGCGGAAACGTGTTATTGGAATCATATTTTTTTATATTGAACCCATATCCGCCGCCACATTAGTGCTATGTGAAGGTACAACATCACTGGGGTACTTTTTTGATCAGGACCTTGGTTTCAGGAAACATGTTGAAAGCAAGTCAAGCGGTATGATAACCATTACCACTACTGACGGTGCCGAGGGTGTGTCTACTTGCAGAGATCGGGCCCTGGCGCTGGCTAATGTGGAGGCAATGCAGTATTGATGGGTTTTCCCAAGATCCTGCTGTTCCCATTTAACTGCCAGGAAAAATTTTCCTAATGCTATTCCCTATGCTTCTAGGACAAGCAATGGCGTCCTTGACACTTAAAAACCTAATTTCAAGCGGTAATCAAACACATTGTGGAGGAAGAAAATGCAAGCAAGTGTCCCCCATCTCGACAGCTCTGATCTGACAGAACTGCATTGGCTTCCTTTGGAAGTAAAGGTTATTTTCAAAGTGGGACGCCTTATTTGGCCAAAAAACTTTGGATTTTAACTGGAACCTTAGATGGCACTCGGGTAAATGGAGAAAACAAGTGTTAATCTCTCCATGCCTCTGTGTTGCAGATTTTTTTCCACCCTCCTTGCACCTTCATCCAAAGCATCTGAGTTCTCAACAAGCCCTTAAGACCCTGTTATGTGTGCAATATGCTCGGAGGTAGGGGCCCTTTGATTACTGAAAATGTTTTGGGGAAAGGAATTACTAATTAGTCATAAATACTTTATTAGGTTTGCCATCCGTATCTGATGCATCATACGGCGGTCTAGTGCTTTCTCTCTGTGTGTCTGTCTCTGTCTCATTTGATGTCTCTGTCTCTTTCTATGTGGGTGGGAGTAATGCTGACAGGTGCTAGAGCCACCCTAGATGTTGCTGACAGCTGTACGTCCAGCAAACAAACACAGATATCTTAGAGGGGGGATGTGACTTTGTAAAAGCAGAATTTAAAAAGGAAATTATTTAATTGTACTAATATTGTAAATAAAATGCTCATTTCTAATGATCACAATCTAGAAAAAACACACATTATTTTGTAATAGACTTATCTTTCCAACATGGACAGTCTGGTGCACACCTACTGTGCTCTTTCAAAAGACACATAGCATCAGTGAGGGGCCCAGCCTGCTTTACATAAAATCAAAGAACATTTTGGAAACCTAAGAACGACCACACCTCTTTATATTTGAAAAACATGTTTGCGATACAATAGTGTTATGCTTGAATCACTAAGTACACAATGCACGCCAGGCTTGGTGCATGTTGTATTTTTCATATTTGCCCTAAAATTAAAATCGTTACAACATTGGACAATACACAGTGATTTCAACACCCGTAAAACTCGGATACGAAGAGGAAAAGTCTGCAGAATCATTCCTTCCCATGGGCCCCAGCGCCTCTCTGGAGATAATGTTTCCTTTCTCTGCACCCAATTCTACATAGGTCTCAGGGCAGGGAACGCCCACCTCCCTAATGCACAGATATCTTAAGAGAAATATGTATAGGATTCTCTCTTTATTGGGATTTTATATTGTGTAATAATTTTGCAGACGCTATTTGTGAAGTGTAATATTTTAAATATGTTGTTCAGTGCTCTGGATTTCCTATAGGTTCATAACGCACTGAAAACGGTTTACAACTCAACATGCATGATGTTCATTAACTTTCAATGCCACAATATTGTATCCACTAAAGGCATTAAAGACCAACAATGTGTATGGCTGAAGTGAAGAACCTTTATTTGGTGAGTTGTGTTGGTTCGGGGAGCAGCATGAGTCTAATTCACAACCTCCCACTTCTATGTTAGCGTTTGTACCTCTCCTTCTGGTGCCATGTAGCTGAGTTTTACCTGAAGGATATCGGCAATAGCACAGAGCCATGGCTTCATTGCAGGTATGGCAGTAATGATACGAACAGGCAGTATTTGCACATAGTGCCTGATTAACTTTATGCCACAGTATGGAGTCAGCGGTAAATGCCATATTATTGTTGGGTGGATCCAGCTGTAAAACACCTCCAATCTTGACCTCCCACAAAAAGTGGAGGTTAATAATTGCAGAAGGTCCCATAAAGATGTTCAGGTTTTAAAGGCGTTCCTGCAGAAAAATCAACAACAATAATAATAATAATAATACAGTGGTCTTGTATAGTGCCCATGTGACATTTCTGTTGTTTTCACGGCACGCGACTCTTTAAGAGAGGGGACAAGGCTTGTTAGTGGGACAGCAGTAGAGGCAAAAGCGAAAACTGTGGTGCTGATGGGTGCCGGTTGGAAGTACCCATTTCTTGTGGGTTGGTATGCTTCTGATGGATTGGCATAGCCTTTTGAGAGTATGTTATCCTGAGTGGTGAACCAAAGGTCTGAACACTGTAAAAAGGGTGTTCGGGTGGTGTTGCCCTTTAATGTGGGGGTGGGTTATAATGCTGAAGGGAGGAGTATAAGTCTCAGTGTGATTGTGTTCCTGTGGCGTTGACGAAGCCTGTGGCCGTCTTTAGTAGGTAACGTTTGAGAGGTGTAAGGTGGAAGGGTGTGGTTTTAGAAGGTGGTTGGTTGGTGGGAGGTGGACATATGGGCTAAGGGTAGTGGGAGAGGAGGTTAGACATAAACATGTGAGTGATCATATTTGGTATAGTATTCATCTGTCGCTGAAGTAGGTTGCTGCTTGTTAGATGTTTTAAAGTGGTAGTTATTGGGTTCCTTTTGGGTTATGTGGGATCCAGTCCATGTAAGGTTCATTATAGTAGGTTGGTCAGCGGGAAGAACAAGGGTCTGGTGTTTATAGGGCGGCGGGTTCTAACCAATGATTTTGTGGGGGAGTTAGTTAAGGAGTCAAGTTTTGAGTTGCTTCCTGATGGTTAGGTGGTTCATCAGTATGCAGGTGCTTGATTAAGGAATTCCATAGTTTGGTTGCTTGGAAAGAGAAAGAAGATCCTCCATGTCGTATTTGGGTAAAAGTTGAACTCAGACGAACAGCCTACCTAAAGGGGCACCGTACTTTCCTGCTCGTAGTAATGCACTCCATATCTGAATGGTCCCCTCATCTTCGTGTTCATGGATGCACACTCCCTACTTAAAGGGGCACCTCACTTTCCTGTTTGGGGCTCTGCACACACTTCCCCCTGGAAGGACACTTCTTTGCTTTCCTGCTACTAGCTGTGCACACCCTGCGTGAAAGGGCACCTCACTGTCCTGCTTGTGGCAGTGCACACACTATCTGAAGGGGCACCTCACTGCCCTGCTTGTGGCAGTGCACACACTATTTGAAGGGGCACCATCATTTTCCTGCTCGAGGCTCTGTGCATCCTACCCGAAGGTACACCTCAAGTTCCTGCTCATGATTGTGCACATCTTGCTTGATCGGACACCCCAGTTTCTTACTCATGGCAATGCACAGGCTACCACAAGGGGCAACACAGATTCTTGCTCCTGGCTGCACAAACCACAAGGTAGAACTCACCTGATTGTAGCAATGCAAACCCTACATGAAGGAGCAAATTAGTCTCGTGCTTGTGGCTGTGCACACCTACCTCAAGGACCCATTTATTTCCTGATCTGGGCGTGCACACCTACCTCAAGGGCACCTTGCTTTCCTGCACGTGGCTGTGCACACCTGCCTGAAGGGCACCTTGCTTTCCTGCTCGTGGCTGGGCACACCTACCTCAAGGGCACCTTGCTTTCCTGCTCGTGGCTGGGCACATCACAAGGTAGAACTCACCTGTTTGCAGCTTTGCAAACCCTACATGAAGGAGCAAATTAGTCTTGTGCTTGTGGCTGTGCACACCTACCTGAAGGGCACCTTGCTTTCCTGCTTGTGGCTGTGCACACCTACCCGAAGGGCACCTTGCTTTCCTGATCGTGGCTGTGCACACCTGCCTGAAGGGCACCTTGCTTTCCTGTTCCTGGCTGTGCACACCTGCCTGAAGGGCACCTTGCTTTCCTGCTCCTGGCTGGGCACACCACTAGGTAGAACTCACCTGATTGTAGCACTGCAAACCCTACATGAAGGAGCAAATTAGTCTCGTGCGTGTGGCTGTGCACACCTACCCGAAGGACATCTTGCTTTCCTGCTCGTGGCTGTGCACACCTACCTCAAGGGCACCTTGCCTTTCTGCTTGTAGCTCTGCACACCTACCCGAAGGGCACCTTGCTTTCCTGCACGTGGCTGTGCACACCTGCCTGAAGGGCACCTTGCCTTCCTGCTCATGGCTGTGCACACCTACCCGAAGGGCACCTTGCCTTCCTGCTCGTGGCTGGGCACACCACTAGGTAGAACTCACCTGATTGTAGCACTGCAAACCCTACATGAAGGAGCAAATTAGTCTCGTGCGTGTGGCTGTGCACACCTACCTGAAGGGCACCTTGCTTTCCTGCTCGTGGCTGTGCACACCTACCTCAAGGGCACCTTGCCTTTCTGCTTGTAGCTCTGCACACCTACCCGAAGGACACCTTGCTTTCCTGCACGTGGCTGTGCACACCTGCCTGAAGGGCACCTTGCCTTCCTGCTCATGGCTGTGCACACCTACCCGAAGGGCACCTTGCCTTCCTGCTCGTGGCTGGGCACACCACTAGGTAGAACTCACCTGATTGTAGCACTGCAAACCCTACATGAAGGAGCAAATTAGTCTCGTGCTTGTGGCTGTGCACACCTACCTGAAGGGCACCTTTCTTTCCTGCTTGTGGCTGTGCACACCTACCCGAAGGGCACCTTGCTTTCCTGCTCATGGCTGTGCACACCTGCCTGAAGGGCACCTTGCCTTCCTGCTCGTGGCTGTGCACACCTACCTGAAGGGCACCTTGCTTTCCTGTTCGTGGCTGTGCACACCTGCCTGAAGGGCACCTTGCTTTCCTGCTCGTGGCTGGGCACACCACTAGGTAGAACTCACCTGATTGTAGCACTGCAAACCCTACATGAAGGAGCAAATTAGTCTCGTGCCTGTGGCTGTGCACACCTACCTGAAGGGCACCTTGCTTTCCTGCTCGTGGCTGTGCACACCTACCTCAAGGGCACCTTGCCTTTCTGCTTGTAGCTCTGCACACCTACCCGAAGGACACCTTGCTTTCCTGCACGTGGCTGTGCACACCTGCCTGAAGGGCACCTTGCTTTCCTGCTCGTGGCTGGGCACACCTACCTGAAGGGCACTTTGCTTTCCTGCTGGTGGCAGGGCACATCACAAGGTAGAACTCACCTGTTTGTAGCTTTACAAACCCTACATGAAGGAGCAAATTAGTCTCGTGCTCGTGGCTGTGCACACCTACATGAAGGGTCCCTTGCTTTCCTGCTCGTGGCTGTGCACACCTGCCTGAAGGGCACCTTGCCTTCCTGCTTGTGGGTGTGCACACCCTACCTGGAGGCAAGTCAGTTCTGTTGCTCTAGAGCTAGGTTCATGCTATTTATAACATCAATGCAAACTACAAATACCAGACACACCACCCTTTCCTAATGTTGGTTGTGCCTACCCTATCTGAAAGCGTATCATGTTATCACCTCAAAGTAAAAAATGCAGAATACAAAAAATGCACATTTCCCCGCAATTATATGTGTGGGGGGTTAAGGACATTAAAACATATATGGGGAGTATGGGTCGGCTACATGGGGTTTCCCCGTATTTAATTGTGGGGACATTTTCTGGAAATAATAGTACTTCGTTTTCGGCATTTCGTGTTTGCAGTGATTAGGTAGATCCTCTCTTACTTTCCCGCTCATGGCTCTTCACACCCTACCTGAAGGGGCACCTCACTGTGCTGCTTTCCTGATCATGGCAATGCACATCATACCAGAATGAGATCCTTGCTTTCCTGCTACTAGCTGTGCGCACCCTACATTAAAGGCCACCTCACTTTCCTGATTGTGGCTGTCCACCCCTTGCCCGAAGGGGCAGCACACATTCCTGCTTGTGGCTGTCCAGACCTTAACTGAAGGGGCAGCTCACTTTCCTGCTTGTGGCTGTTCACACCTTACATGAAGGGATTGTTCACTTTCTGGCGTGTGGCTGTCCACACCTTACCTGAAGGGGCTGCTCACTTTCCCGTTTGTGGCTCTCCACACCTTACCTGAAGGGGCAGCTCACTTTCATGCTTGTGGCTCTCCACTCCTTACCTGAAGGGGCAGCTCACTTTCATGCATGTGGCTGTTCACACCTTACCTGAAGGGGTTGCTCACTTTCTGACTTGTGGCTGTTCACCCCTTACCCGAAGGGGCAGCACACATTCCTGCTTGTGGCTGTCTACACCATACTTGAAGGGGAAGCTCACTTTCCTGCTTGTGGCTGTCTGCACCTTGCCTGAAGGGGCAGCTCACTTTCCTGCTTGTGGCTATCTACACCTTACCTGAAGGGGCAGCTCACTTTCCTGCATGTGGCTGTCCACAGTTTACCTGAAGGGGCTGCTCACTTTCCTGTTTGTGGCTCTCCACACCTTACCTGAAGGGGCAGCTCACTTTCCTGCTTGTGGCTCTCCACACCTTACCTAAAGGGGCAGCTCACTTTCCTGCTTTTGGCTCTCCACACCTTACCTGAAGAGGCAGCTCACTTTCCTGCTTGTGGCCCTCCACACCTTACCTGAAGGGGTAGCTCACTTTCCTGCTTTTGGCTCTCCACACCTTACCTGAAGTGGCAGCTCACTCCCCTGCTCGTGGCTCTTCACACCCTACCTGACGGGGCAGCTCACTGTACTGCTTTCCTGATCATGGCATTGCACATCCTATCAGAATGAGATCCTTGTTTTACTGATACTAGCGGTGCACACCTTACATTAAAGGGCACCTCATGCCCCTGCTTGTCGCTGTGCAAACCCTACCTGAAGGGGCACCTCACTGTACTGCTTTCCTGGTCATGGCAATACACATTCTACCAGAATGAGATCCTTGCTTTCCTGCTTCTGGCTGTCCACAACTTACCTGAATGGGCTGCTAACGTTTGTGGCTCTCCACACCTTACCTGAAGGGGCAGCTCACTTTCATGCTTGTGGTTCTCCACACCTTACCTGAAGTGGCAGCTCACTTTCATGCTTGTGGCTGTTCACACCTTACCTGAAGGGGCAGCTCACTTTCCAGCTTGTGGCTCTCCACACCTTACCTGAAGGGGCAGCTCACTTTCCTGCTTTTGGCTCTCCACACCTTACCTGAAGGGGCAGCTCACTTTCCAGCTTGCGGCTGTCCACACCTTACCTGAAAGGTCTGTTCACTTTCCTTATTGTGGCTGTCCACACCTTACCTAAAGGGGCAGCTCACTTTCCTGCTTGTGGCTCTCCACACCTTACCTGAAGGGGCAGCTCACTTTCCTGCTTTTGGCTCTCCACACCGTACCTTAAGGGGCAGCTCACTTTCCGGCTTGTGGCTCTCCACACCTTACCTGAAGGAACAGCTCACTTTACTGCTGTTCACACCCTTTCGGAACGTGTTTCTAACCTTTGTGATTGTGGCTGTGCACATTGTGGTGAGTTCACAAAACCCCCCTTCTTAAGCTTTGTGAGAAGTAAAAGATCAGGAATTAGAGTGGTCGGGCCCCTAACTAATACGCTGTCCAGAGGGATGGTGTGGAGGGATACTGCTGGCTCATTGTTCCCACAGAGAGATGATAACCTGCCCTCACCAGTACCCCAGTGCTATTTCACTACACGGAAATCGATTCACTACATTGCACTCCCAGAACCCAGACCAGTCCCAAAACTGAAACACGGAACAAACGACAACCGCTGCAGGTTTTTTCGGGGCTTCTGCGATTCATGATCCCAATCGGGTTGACTTACCCCTGTAAAGAAAAGCAGGGTACAGCTTACTTACTGTTTACTGTTTCCACCAGCGCTGACACCGCACCAGAAGAAGACAGTGGAAGCCCACAGAGCCGCTGTACTCGACCAAACGATTTCCATGATGATCCTTATGAAACCTTGTGGATGTTGGTTCTTAATTACATCTAGTACGAACGGTTCTTAATTGCATCTAATAGGAACCATTATTCCTTAACCTGAAGGAGCAGCTTTCTCTCTAACCCGTGGCTGTGCTCACCTTCCCGGATGGAAGGTATTCCAGTCCTGTTCAGAAAGCTGCGAACTGAACCTCAAGGGGCGCATTCCTTTCATGCACGCAGATGTGTACAAACGTCCTCAAAGGTCTAAAATGCGTTCTACTAAATATATATTAACCCTTACTCTAGAGATACATTACTTTACTTGTCACAGATGTGCAACCCCTACCCGAAGAGACATTTCCCTACAGATGTGTAAGCACTAGCAGAACGTCGCCCAATTCTTTCTCTTCGTAGATGTAGTTTATAGTTTTGGGTTTTTATGTGTCTCTCATTGCAAATACTGTACACTGGACACACACGTTTTTGAGGGGCGTTTCTAAAGTGCGTAGTGTAGAGGCCAACCTTTAGTTAAAGGACAATATTGAGCAGTGGAGTATTTTTGCTGAAAATGCTGGGGGGTGGGGGGCATGGCATCTAAAGGAAAGGGGCGCCTGCCAAATGAAGGCGACAAAATGGTGTGCTACGAAAATTTGGGGTTGGGAGACAGTCTTTCATCCCTAAAATTACACCCAGGATATAGAGGCATCTGAATGATAAGCAGATCTGAAGGGTGGGTGATGCAATGCGTGAGATGGGGGAGTGATGTGGGAGATAGGGGAGTGATACGGTAGTGCTGGGTCTGCAATTGGAGGTACATTGCCATCATGTAACAGAATCACATGCAGAAAGGGTGAGGCACTGAACGGACTTCAGTATAAATGTGAAGTGCTTATTTACAGCGGGGCTGGATGCCAAGAACCTTTTATCTCTTCACTGGAGAGAGAGGTTGGCGGACCTTGGCAGGTTAAGCAGGGTTGGCAAGGTCCAGAGCCTTTTGAGGGGGTTGGAAGGAGCAGAGAGGAAGGCACATGAAGAGCCTTTGGCACTGGCCCAGGACATGGTGGACCAGTGCAATTTGAGGTTGGAGCAGATTCTGTGCATGGTGATTGGCATTAATGAGCAGCAGCTTCAGTCAAGGGACATCTCACTGTGTTATTGACCCTCTACCCCCAAAAGGGTGCAGGTGGGATGGATAATGTATGAGACAGGGCAAGGGATAGTCATGGTGCCCGTGAGGATTTTGGGTGCAGTATTAGGATGATGGATGATCTTGGTATTGATGGGTGTTTAGTAGACGCCTGTAGACAGTCCCTGGGTGGTAGCGGTCCGCAGTATAACATAACATAACATAACATAACATAACATAACATAACATAACATAACATAACATTAGAGAGCACATAGACATAAAGTACCAGATAAAGGAAGTACGACCAATCACACACAGTTGCTGGTAAACAAAAACCCTAAGGCGTTGGCAAGAGGACTGCAAACATGGCTGAACTGTGCTCAGGTGAAAGCGCTTACCTTCACTGCAGGAGAGGATCTTCATTACGAGGGTCCCTAAAGGGGTGAAAAAGTGCCCACCTCTGATGCCCACCTTCTCTAGTAGGCCTAGTCCATTTTCATTCTTCAAGATGAAGTTGGACATGGTAACAAAAAAAAATTCATTTAAATATTCTATGCAGATTTATTGAAATACAGCTGTATCAGTGTACGATGTACAGGTAGTGTTGCTCTAATCAGAAAAAGCCCCACAGATTGCAATCAGTGGTATCTGTCATTACTGCAAGCACTTCTGCGGCCGAAAAATAAATACCACAATTGTAATGCGGGTCCATGCTTTGCACCTATCCACAGTCACTTGCCAACAACGGTAATATTCTGTGGAGGACGGCATCAAGGCTAGGGGGTGGGATTCATGATGGTGGTTGTCAGCTGATGTCAAGGGATCCTGCCAGCTGTGCATTGATTCGTGCGTGTGGGCCCCGAGTGTGCGGATATCGATACACTAATGCAATGGCATTGGGTGTACTGTTGGTGATAGGATGTGATATAAGGCATTTATAACGCCATGGTGGGTGGCTGTTTCAGTGGTGTAGCAGGATTAGATGGTTGGTACAACAGATGAAATGGGAGTAGTGAAGGCTCAGGATGAGCAGAAAGAAGGGAGCAGGTATGGCTACTTTGAGGCTGCACACTAATTGTGTTTGCACTAGAATGCCACTCTGGCTCACACAAACCCATTATGTGTTGTGATGCAGATAAAATACCTAGCTTATGTTCATACACACACAAACAGGCGAGCCATGTGGCCCCCTCCCTCGTACCCCTTGTTTCCTACCAGGGGTGGTCCACTAGGCTAAGGTGGAGCCGGGCAGAATAGACCAATCCCAAAAGTGTATTAGCATATCACACCAGGTACTACATAAACCACTATTCCCATCGCTCATAGCACGTGTATGCGTTGTCCATTTCTGTTGAATGTCTGGCCATTGTGGAAGTCTCATTGCCCAGTCCCTTTTGATGCTGCATCTCAGCATACCCGTACTGCAAACAAGCACCCCAAATGTTTGTGGTTTGATTGGTCTTCTCCTCCACCTCCTTCATCACCAGCACACAGTTATATGGCTCACCCTTCAGCTCATCATTCGGCATGCTTGGGAAGCAGTCTTGTGAGACAACTGTCTCCTGAATCAGTCTGAAAATATACAATTCTGCCCTGATGATCATGCAGCCCAATGGGCCATTCATTGCCCTAAAGACTAACTCAGGTTGCCCACAAGGCCCTGAGGGAACACGCCCACATTATGACCATTCCCATTGGACCACGGCCCATCACATTCTAACTGCGGAGTTAACCACAAAGCTACTCACATGTGGCAAACGCTACAGACCAGGTGAACAGGTGTTGCCAGCATTCAAATATGCCAATCCAGTGACAGTGAATATGCATAGTCTTTGTGGGTGGCCAGGAGTTTTGGTGGCCACCCCTTTTCCAACTGAGAATGCTAGTGATTTGCTACAGGGCGTCCCAAGCTATATGAGCAGGAGCATATGGCAGCCATATTTACTCTTCAGCATCTGGGATCATAGAAAATAAGGGATTGGTGGGTAGCATAGTATGATGGGAATTAGTTTAGGAGGTACATTGTTTGGTGGTGGAACAAATTGGTATGGTTGCAATGGCTAAAAGGACACGTGGGAGCCCGGGGGGAGTTTGGGTTGTCAAAGTAGAGGAAGCACTGGATAGACTGCCAGTATTACTCACACAAGGGTTGGCAATGGGTGGTGGCATGGAAGGTGACAGAGATAGTAGCCAACTTGGGGCATAGATTGTATGAGCTGACAGAGGGTAAACCGTGGTGAGGATATGGCAAGGGAAATGCCTCTGAAGCTAGGGCACACTCATCAGAGATAGATACAAGCATTTACTATTATTTTATTGTTGTGCTTTTAATGTGACAGATTGCAGCATGTCTTTTCAAAACACCAAGAACAGGAATAATAGGAGAGGGGAAAGGGAATATATATAAACCATCGACATTACATCTGCATATTCCTAGTTAACATAACATAATCACGGTCAAGATTCATTCAGAAGATTATGTGTGGAAAAAAGTGGACGTAGACTGGCTTGCCTTTGACCTGGGTGTAAAAGAGTGAGGTCAAAAAAGGGGAAAGCGGCCAGTGGCTGTACTTAGGTCAAGGTAAGGAGTGCACTAGATTCTGTGGGGCTGAACAGTATTCTGGTGAGGATGTTCACGGGTGAACTCATCAGAGTGCCATGACAGTTTGGAATCGAGATCTCACCAGACCTTGAGGCGTGTTTGAAAAGCCATGACTTGCACAGCAGCCATAAACAGCCAAGATTGCAAATGTTTAACTTTGGTGCAGATATTCTTGACAATGCGATTTTTTTAATGAAATGAATGTGCTAGAAAACATTCGTTCTGTGCTTTTTAAAGCCTGCTCTCCACGACATGTTTTAACATAAACAGAAACATATATATATTTTCAGAGTCACTATTCCCTGCTTTGGAAAGAATTTCTCACGTGATTGGAAATGCATCTTTTAAGCAATGATTCATGGAATTATTTGCGTGTAAAACACAGATTTGCAGGCCATTCAGCCCGAAAATCCCTAAACGTCAAACAAATAATTCCATGAATCAGTTCTAACTGCCCTGTCTGCAAGCCATTGTAGATGAATACCCGATAGAGAACATGGTCGCTGCACTGAATTCCTTGTATGCAAGACTTGAGTGTTCAACTCTCATTATTGTCTCGATCCAGAAAGGCGAAATTAATGGAAGGCTCACCTCGTCTATTCCTTGCGTTTATCGATCTGTCAAAAGCATTTGACAAAGTCAACAGAAATAAACTGTGGGGGAAACTTCGTAATTGGAATTGCCCAAATTCCCTGCTAGCGCCGATAAAAGGATTATACTCACAGACCTCGATGAGAGTTTACCTTAACGGAGCGGGACTACTCTCAATAAACATTGGCACTGGTCGTGGAGTCAAGCAAGGTTGCCCTCTGGCTCCGGCGTTGTATAATGCTTATACAGGCGATTACCAGCATACAGAAAACACGGTTAAAGCCTTCCCGCCCTCTCTGGGCTCTGAAAAAGTCATCAGGTTGAGCTCCGCGGATGACATCATCCTAATTGATCAAACCAAGATTGGTTTACAAAGAAAGTTGGACAACCTTGACGAAAACCTCAAGACCAATGACTTGGAGAGTAACACAGAGAAGACTAAAGTAATGTGTTTAGACAAAGGTTTGAGGTGAAAAGATCCAGGAGCATGGTTTCTAACAAAAGAGCGGCTAGATAAAGTTACAACCTTTAGATATCTGGGAGTCACCTTCAGTAACCAACTACGTGAATTACTGATGCTAGAAACCTTGATCCTTAAAAACAAAGGCCTGACCAACCAAACGATATTGATGGACAAAAAGTTTGAGCGCTTTTCGCTGAAAGTGGCAATCACATTCTGTTAGGTCGAAGTGGTCCCTGCACTTACCTATGGGGCAGAAGCAATGCCAATGATCCCGGATAACATCTGGAACGAGCTGGAAGGATCGCTATGAAGGAAACTGTTTCGACTCCCTCCACCCCCACCCCCCCTTATCAGAAGAGAGCTAAATCTCACATCTCTTAAGGGAACTGTCAATCTCAACGGCCTAATGTTATTCAGGTAAATACTACCTTCCAAAGACAAAATCTTTGTACTTATCCATGAAGAAATGGAGTAAAGATCCAACCAAATGTTGACAAATTGGACGAACAAAAATCAGGCAATTTTGAAAGAAATAGGAAGCTCGGAAGAGGAACTTTTGACAAATCCAACAAAAATGGCCAGAAAATTTAAAGAAACAGATTGGTGTAATACCTTGACCAAAGCCATGAGCTATAAGAGCATTGCACATCTACCGCCCTATGCTGTAAGTGATTTCAATCCAGCACTCCAACTAAGTCAATGCCTAGGATGGGATGCCCATTGGAAACCCTTATTTATATATTTTTAAGTCTAATGTTTGTTTAATTCTGGATGATGTACCCTTATATAACGCCCCTCTCTTTGAATCCCCCTGGTCTCACTGAACCAAGAAATAGGTTTGTTTTGCAAATTGAAAAGATTTATTTGAATAATTGAACAATATATAGATTACACTTTTATGAATAATATCTGAATATCATACTGATGAATATGAACAATGATCAGTAATGGGTAATATTACAATATCAACAATCTCTTTAATCAGTTAGGAGTAGGAATAGGAAAAATAATATATCAGAGAATACTTTGTATGGTTCAAGGAAATGCAATGATAGGAAAGAATGCAACACAGAAATAAAACTTGATATGACTTCAATCAAAAGACAATATAATCACTCTTTCCCCCTGTTATTACTCACTCCCCCCAGTATGCAATATGAAGAGGTGGAAGAGAGCACACAGTTTCAGGAATAACAATCAATAATGCAGTTCAATTCCGATTCCCCAAGCAAGCTTAGAGAGAACAGGAATGCTTTTAAAAACAGGTCAAAATGCTTTTGAATGTGATTTGCAATGAATGGGAAAATGCTAAAAATGACTTTAATTCGCTAAAGGAGATTCAGAATTAGTGAGAGTTGCTTTGGATTGGGTCAGGTAAACACTAGCAATGATTGTAGAATGATTAGCCAATGGAAAACGAAATTCAGAAGTTGAAATCAAGAAACAGCTGTTTTTCTATGGAGTGAAATTTAGCCACAGGTGAAATCGCGGCAACTTTTCAGCGTGTGGGAAACGCGATTGTGGAAAACTATAAGGAATTGGAATGAGTTTGAAAGCTGGGGATGTTAGCTTCAAAACAACATTTACATTTTGTTTCTAGGACGTATGGTTCAAATGTTACAGAGGTTTTAGTGAAGGTAGATTTTTCAGAAACAGAGTCAAGATTTCAAAAATGAAAGATGCGCTTTAAAGATTAGGAACCAATATGGATTTATACTAAGGGGCTATGAAGTACAAGATACCCAACGGCACAACCACCAGAACAGGGTGCCTTCCGCTCTGATTGTTGTGCGCCAGGACAGGAAATATCAGCGCACAGATGATTATCGCTACAATTATCACAGACTATAATGAGAAGAATTCAGGATAGACACAAGATTCTATAATGCAGTTCTGGATAGGTTGAAATGGATTAAATAGGATTACTTTAAACTAAGAGATTACTATGGACAGTTCTATACTAAATATTCACTCCTATGAATTTGGAATGGAGTGGGCCCATCAAAGATCAGGTCAAGGGTTTGGCTGGGATTCTCTCACCACCGGACAGGTCTCAGGCACTGGGTTCTGCTCTCAGCAAGGCCCTCTGGTCTGCACAGCCTCTTGGAATGGTTCTGACGGGTTCTGGGTTACAGCTTGGCTGGACTGATCTGGATCTTGGGTTCTAGCACGGGGTTCTTAGCTAGAACAGCAAAACAGCTCAGCCAGGCTGTTGGAATTTGTGGTGCCGCTTGGAAGTTTAGGGGTTAGAATCAGGTTGCTTAAGATTCTGAAGGCCAGTTGAGAAGAGTTCAGCTTTTGGGATTGGGCCTTTCTGCTTCAAAGTTCTAGAGTCTGGTTTCTGGATCTATGTCTGGTGCCTGGATCTTCCTGCAGGGTGCTTCCCCAAGGAATCAGTTGATGAGTGGAAAGTGTGTTGTCTGTCCTCGGCAGTCCCTATTTATCCATTTCCAAAGGGGGTGGGGAGGCTGATTATCTATGCCCAACCCTCTAAGGATCTAATAGGTCAGAAAATTTCCCCTGTCCTGATTTGGGACAGGAGCAGTGTGTCATATGTGTCAGAGTGACACTGTGTTTATGGCCCAAAGGAAATCCCTCCCCTTTGCTTATTCTTAGAAAATCTATTTTCCCCAAAAAACATATTTCCAAGATGCACAACTTGTTAATAATACATAATTACATGACAGATTGCCTAAGGTACATTTCTGTTCAACTCTCATCTTTCTACAAGCTATGGTTCATAAATGACAACTTCTTTTGCGCTTTTGGTGGGTTTCTCAATGTTAGTTCTGCACCAATTTTTATACATGCATGCACATCCCATGCAGGCATATTCCTGTAATTCTTCATGTTCCTAACATAAACACCATGGCTACAATATGAATCATTTCCGGGGTTCAGTCTCAGAACATCGCACAGATTACAGTTTAGTCTTAAACTGTGAGTGAATTTTCCATTTTAACAATCTCTAAGTTTCATATTTTTGTCAGTTCAGTACACTTTGCTATAAGCATTTTTATAAAACATACATTTACTTCCACTTCAATCCACATTTTCAGTCTGGCCCGCCTCCAAAGCTGGGCTGAGTCAGAGGGTCACATGCTTTGCCTTCCTGCCAGAGCAGTTGTGGTCATTCACACCCGAATTAGCATTTTCTATTCAGTTCAAGGAACCCATTGTTTCTTGCTCAGGGCAGCAGAGGAAATCTCCTCCCCTTCTGATTAACATGCCAATGCGAAATGCTCTGTTTTTGGTGGGAAGGAACCTGGTGTGAGTTTCTCAGGGAAGAAGGCCTCTTTGAAGTTTTAACTGAATCAGGTTACCTTCTGGTCAATTGTAACATAGTTCCTTGTGAAAAAAATACATTTATAAATGTAATTAAGCAAACCCATCTTTACTTCCAGTCCTTTTTCAACATGAAAATCAACGTGTGGCACTCTTATATGGCATTTTGATGGAAATCTCTTCTTTGGCATAGTTTGAGTTCAATGTTCTACTTTAAACATGATAGGTTTTAAATCGCCGGCTTCTGACAGAGGTGAGTAACGGTACTACACCCATTTTTGACAGATTTCTTTCAGCAAGCAATCTTCAATGTGGATTTTCCTCTGATAAGTGTACTTCTGTGGACATTGTATTTATGTGGATTCTTGGAGTAGAATGATGTCCAACACCCCACAAGGAGGTTGGGGTCTTTTGGGTGGTTTGTGAGCCATGATTTTTGCAAATTTGACAACCAATAAAAACTGATTTTTACAACAGCTCTGTGTTTCTCTTGCAATGATTTTGCTCTGTGAGTAGCCAAGTAATGGGTTTTGGCAGTGGTCTCCTGTGTTACCACTGACATAGGCAAAAGTGGATGGCGGCCTATTTTTCAGATTTTTACTGCGCACTTTCTGGTGATTTTTAGCGAGCAGCATACTTTCCTGCGGCCATTATGATGTTTCTGCTGCAAGCAATGCACAGTAATGTTGCAGGGCTTGCACTAGTGGGTTGAGACATCCCACAATGCCCAAAAACTGAACGAGCCTATCAGCTATCTATTAAAATTTCCGAACAAGAAAATCCGTTCCATTTTCCTGAAGGAAAGGTTAAACATCTTAAAAACAAATTAAATCCTGTGAATCTGGAACAAGACAGACGCAATCTCCTGTCGCTTCTGTACAGACCCACTTTCGATTGAAAACCTGAAGCAGCTCATCCTCAAGTGCACAGCACTTTTGTCTAATAGGAAAACTCATCTAGCTCACTTAAACCTGTATTTCTGTACCCTGGACGAAGATTACTGGTGGGCGTATTTGATGGATGGGCTAAATCGACAACCGGTAATTGCCGTCGGAAACTTTTTGGAGAGCCTTCACCTGAATTTACTTCATCAGAAAAAAAACAATCAAATTGAGGTTTGGAATTTTGGAACCAATAAAAAGAGAAAAAGAGAAACAAAATGTTAAGGCAAAAAAAGGAATATCATGGAGCGCTACTTTTTGTAAAAACTGGTAAAACACAGTTAAACACAAATAAAAAAAATTAAAATTATTGTCTCGATCCACCCACTTTGGATCTTCAAAATCTGATGAATAAGATCTATGTGACTTTGAAAGCTCATGTATGATTTCAGTAAACCATACTATTTTCAGTTAGTCCAATAAAAGGTATCACAACCCAAAGCATTTTGAAAGTGATCCTATGTTGAATAGGCCACCAGGGGAGCATTCTTTAAGGCTGATAATACCATGTCACGGGGATCCAGGCCATGATCGTTCTGGCTGCTTTGTCAGAATCAGTTCGAGCTGTGGGACAGAGTTTTTGCTGAGCCCCACGTAAGTTCCATTTGAAGTAGTTCAGCCCCGAGCCAATGAAAGTTCTGGTCACTTTGATTTTTTGGGGGGCATTTCAAGATACTAAATTGTTTTCTTTATAATATAGATTTGGTAGTGTTTTTTGGGGGGAAATATAGTTGATTTGCAGTCTAAATGACAAGTGCTCATCAAAGATAAATACTAGGATCGTTCCGTTGGTTAATGGGGCAGAGGGAGCAACGGTCACAGTAAAGGGTTTCCAGAAAAATAATGTCAATTTTCTGTGCACTCAGGCACAGATTATTGCTGATGTACAATCCTGAACTCTTCACAGAATTATGTTATTGGGATTAACCATAACATTTCAGATGTGGTTAAAGGACAATTTGAAAATAAGCTCCATACATCTGGGAGTCAGGGATTTAGTAAGGGTACGTTCTGTAACCAGACCCTATGCATGCTCATCCCCCTACAAGGATGCCAAGTGTTTTGAAGATGTTCTGAAATTCAACTTTTCAGAAAATCTGCATAGTTTACCACCTTACCACAGGTAAACTCATAATTATGTGGATCCCACCGTTAACTCATGCAGAAATCAGAGGTGAAAATCTGTCCAACTCGTAATAGGTCCAAAGTGTGTCAAGTTCCACTGAACCTTTGCTCGCCCATCACCTAGCTGCTCTGCCCACCCAGCCCCTGGGGGCTGTGCTGCCACCTCTCCCTCGGAATGGGCCCACCCCTCAGAACAGCATAAGACAGGAAGCAGCTGGGTAAATACTGAAGAATTACGTGTCAGATTTGCAAGAAATTCTGGATAGCTGCTAGCTCATGTTGTAGCTATAGTCAATATTTTCAAGGGAACGTTTGTATTTTAATGATATCTAATTTTCCAACAGCTTCATATTTATTTTGAAAGTGTTAGAATGTTGCTTTTGAAGATGGTGTGCCAGCACAGATGTTCAAAAGAAATATTCCCCAAACTTTACCCAACAGACAATCATTTAGCATATTTTACATGGCACATTTTGTACTCGTGGATGGATCCGTTTTTTAAATGTACTTGAAGGATTTCCAAACCCATGATTTGCACTGCTAACATGCCACCTTTTTCATTTTTGGATGCCATCTCCAAATTGAATAGTTTACAAACCTAATGGCAATGGTATCAGAATGCTGTAATTTAAAAACCTACCTCAATGCAAATGCAACACTCACCATCTGCTACTTTAAAAACATGCAATACTTTATTTTATTCCATTTTTTATCAAGTTTGAGCTGAGGATCAAGATGCATCAGACCACTGTACATAGGTATTAATTCCAAACATATTTATGGTACAATATACTTAATATAACATTGGCAATGCTACAATGTTATTTATTTCATGTAATGTTATATTATGTTATTAGAGTTTATACCATACGCTGCTGCCCTTAGCATTTTATCCACCCTGGGCATGCTTCATCAGATTATCAAGACGCTGAGAACGAATTAAACATACACCTGTTCCCAAGCCAATTTCTTTTGGCAATATCCTGTACTGTAAAAGATAAAAGATCAGGCATCTGTCAAAGATGGATAGGATGCTATTGGCAACATGAGACAACACTCTGGATGTCTGACATTTAGGAGCTTTCCAAAAGAAAAAAGAAATGATCAAAGCCCTTTACCTGGATGCCTTTAGTATATATATATATATATATATATATATATATATATATATATATATATATATATATATATATATATATAATATATATACATATTATAATACTTGGTGCTGTGAAAACATGGCCAAATTAAGCTATGTATAAAATAGCAATGCCCTCATAGACAAATCAGGGTCAAAGACAATTTTCTGAAGAAAAAGGTTTGCCTTTGAGTTAATTTGCATACCCAAAATGCCTTGCTGTTGTGGCTCAGAACTGGAGGTGAACGTCCAGCGATGGCTACTAGGTGGAGTTGTGAAATGTGTGACTTGGCTTAAATGAACTTTCCTACATTCACATTTCAGGTGAAAGGGTTATTTCAAACCTTTTTAACCCCACCATAACATTCTTGGTGTTCTGAAAACATGGCCAAATGCTCCAACGACAAGGATTTTGTGAGGCAGACAGGGCGGTGGGAGGAATTGTGAATTTTACGTGGGTTGAATGCTGAATGGTGGATAGGTGCACATCATCCAATTGGATGGGGAAGCGACTGCGTGGGTCCGTACACGCCTACTCTAATTTAAAGAAAGAAAAAAAGAAGGCTGTCAGGATTATACTGCACTGATGATCACTAATAAGGGTGCACCCAGGTATGTAGTTGTCTTGACAGCTTTGCAAAATGCCTGTCTTGGGTTTTAAGCTATGTATAAAATAGCACTGCCTCATATAAAAAGACCATTTCCTGGAGAAAGAGATTTGCATTTGAGTTAATGTTCATACCCACCATGCCTTGCTGTTGTGGCTCAGAACAGGAGGTGAACTTCCAGTGATGGGTACCAGGTGGCGTTGTGGAATGTGTGACTTGGCTCAAATGAACTTTCCTACTTTCAAGTTTCAGGTGACAGGTGAAAGGTTTTTTTTCCAAAAGTTTTTAAACCCACCATAACTTTCTTTGTGTTGTTTATATTTGTGCAATATGTGACTTCGCTCAAATATTTAGTGAAAAAACCTAAGGGGACGTAATGGTTACAAGTAAAACTGAAAAAAAAAAACAACAGGGACGTCATTTCACCAAAATGCCAGGGATAGCAGAAGTTACATCACATCACACTTGACACCTGATTGCATCACAGGAAGTGATGTCATTTGACCCCACCCCCTAAGTAACATCACAGGAAGGGATGGAATATGACCTTTCACCCCTTGAAAAAACAGGACGTTGCATCACATAGCATTGTTCCTAAGTACACTATGAAAAATATGGTTAAGATATCACTGTAATGTGATATACATTTCATACAAGAGTGGATCACCATATGTATCGTAAATATCAGAGTGCATAGGTCCATATTACCAAATTACTCTGAGTGCAAGCAGACATCTAAGGCCAAATGATAATGATGTGCTATCATAAAGCAGTTATGCTTCAGTGCTTTACATAGAACAAATATACATAAATATCACCCAACCTTTGTTGATACACATTTATCAACCTCAGAAGAATGAAAGGCTGAGTTGACATTGCTGTGATTCGAACCTGCAACCTGCAGACCACAAACACATCATAGCAGCAAGCGCTGAACCCACTGAGCTATTTTACCATCTATAGCTATCTTACCGGCTATAGTAACATGAGCAATGACATGTCTGAATGTTCTCAAAGTCAGAAAGTAAATTACACTCTGTAGCGAACATCATTAAACTGGTAACTGAGATTTAACAGCAGGCCAGGTCATCTGCAGGTCTGGTGCAAAGTGTTACAGTTGTGGAACCCCCTTTTTTTAGAGGCCTGAACAAGAATGCCAGCCTCTCCAGAAACAAACAGCCCACATCCCCGGTGCTACAGTTAAAAAAAAAGATATTTTATATTATTATATTTTTTTTTTTTAGGGGTAGCAAGGGAGTCCACAGACGACCCCCAAATGACATCCCTGGAAAAACCCAGAAATTCACCAATTATGGTAAGCTTAGCAACCGTAACTCACACCACCCCCATGCATTGCTAAGACTAACACCCAGGAAATCAACGATGACACCACCGATGACATCACATATCTTGGCCAGGCATTTGTGAAAATTCGAAAAAGATATTAACCTTGTCGTATGTTCTTATAACATACTTTCCTTAGGGTTTGGTCTCAGCTCATGGTGCATATACACAGGGCAATAAGCAGGCCTCAAACACACAATTCCTTGGTATACATGAAGATAAATTTTATTGGTATTGACATTTTCTTGTGATGTTATTTCTTTCTTCCTTACTTTAGTTTCCCTGTATGTGTCTCTGATTTGTGTGAATCATGGGTCGTTACATGCATTGTTTGTACCAACACAAGTGTTTAGTACGTCTGAATTGTTAGCTATTTTTTCCATGTTTAACATTACTCAAAACTCTGATAAGGTAGCATTCATTATTTTACTATCCAATATAACCCCTGACATTGTGTTGCCAACATTATAAACACAACCCCTTGTAGGGACTTTCCAACAAAATAATTTCATATGTGATGTTATCAGTGATGTCATCAATTACATTTGTGATGTCATCTTTGATGTCCTGGGTGTTAGTCTTAGCAGTGCATGGTGGTGGAGCGAGTTATGGTTGCTTAGCTTACCATAACCAATAACCAGCGGATTTCTTTTTTTTGTTTTACTTGTAACCATAACATCCTGTTAACAATGTTTTTTCACTGAATTTCATTAGTTTTTATTAGTGCACCTTAACCATAACATCCCTTTAACAACGTTATTTCACTGAATTGCATATGTTTTTATAAGTGCAACTTAACCATAACGTCCCTTTAGCAACATTTTTTCTGCAAATTTCATAGGTTTCTATTAGTGAAAATGTTTCATGATGTTACATCACTGGATATATTAATAATTTCTCTTTTAACATATATGAAAGAACTGTAAGCCTCCTTTAACAAACATATTTTTAAAGGCATACTTATGTGTGTGGTTATCAGCAGTGCATGCTACAGATGAAAGTCATGGTTACTGGTTACATTGCCAAGGGCATGAGGCTAGACCATGACCCCAGCCCCACCAAACCACCCCAGTTATCCACTGCACCTACCCTACATCCTAGTTCAGTCTCCACTATACTCTCATAATGTGACAAATGACCAGTGTTCATGACTTGTAGCCATGGCCAGTCTCCCCAATCCAGGGGGCATGGGCTTCAGCCATGCCGCATTCCCCAATAGGCAAATCAGAGTAGATAGTTGTCCTTGCCAAGGGCCAGGCCCACTGGCCAGGCAGCAAAAAAGTTATATCACCATTTTTTGTACTTACTTCTTGACACTTTCAAAAATGTAAACTACAGGACAGATTTGCAAAAGCATGCTTTCAAGTCCTTGCTGAGGCTCCTTGTGCAAGTTTGCTGCAATCCCGTCCAACACAATGGGCTGCAAACGCAAGCAAAATGTTTTCTCCCATTTAAACCTAGGGCTTCGGCCATGCTGCATGCCCCAATAAGTAAATCAGAGTAGGCATTCATCCTTGCCGAGGGCCAGGCTCACTGTCCATGCACCAAAGTTATATGACTATTTTTTTGTACTTACATTTTGACACTGAAAAAATGAAACACAAGACAGACTTTCAAAAGCATGCTTTCAGGTCCTTGCAGGTTTGTTGTAATCCAGTCCAGCAGTTCAGATTGTAGCCGCAAGCAGAATATTTTATCCCATTCAAACCTAGGGCTTCGGCCATGTCGCACGCCCCAATAAGTAAATCAGAGTACACATTTGTCCTTGATCAGGGCCAGGCACATTTCCCAGGCACCAAAGTTATATCACAATTTGTTGTACTTATATTTTTACACTTAAAAAAAATAAAAAAACAGTCCCTGCCCACTTTTAGCCTATTGTGGGTCCCTCGTGGTCATGGCCTGGATAATATGGCCACTGCCCATGGCCACAGGCTATACCTTAGTCACCAAAGGTATATCACTACTATTGGGACTTAGATGATGACACTTTCCAAAAAATAAAACACAGACACATTTTCAAAGCAATGCTTTTGGGTCCTTTGCATGTATTGGCTGCAATTTGGTCCATTTTTAATTTTTTTAAAGTGTCAAAACATCCCCACTTCACAAAATCCATTCAGAATATGCATTCAACATTCAAAGTTGGGTCTATAATCTTTCTGAAAACATTTGTGCAGATTCATCATACAAGATCAAAGTTATAAGCTGTAACGCTTACCTTAGGTCTCCACACGAGCATAATCCCTTTTCAGCTGAGGACCTGTTGTCTGGGCACTGATTCTGTGGAAACAACAATTATAACTGAACCATTATTTTAATCCCCATCCACAAACTAAAACTGTGATACAGTGTACCTTGAAATAACTCACCCTTCTCACCTGTGCTTTTGTTTTGTGGAGCTCTCCATCCTGTATTCTACAGGGGCGCATTGGGTAGGTGACTTTTGATCTGAGGGGGCTGTGGTGTTGAAAAATTCTTAACTGAACAATGTCCAAAACTTCTTCTAATGGTATCTTGGGCAAGTCTTTTGGTGAAAATAATAATTATATACAGTTCATCAGATACTGAATGGTCCCTACGTTGGAGAGATCTCTCTTTCTAGAATTTCCTTTAGTTTTTGCAGGTTCGTGGTTCCCTAACAAGGGCTGATTCTGTGGTATGGCTGCAGCTATGCTCATTTTGAGGAGACATTAAATTACGTCAGTTCATTGAAAAAACAGAGTCATAGCTGCCTTCAGAAACAAGTGCGGTAAGAAATAAGCGAAGAAAAGCCTTGCTAAGACTTCAGGTAAGCACATATGTAACTTCTTCTTTCTTTCCTTTTTACAAGTTCATTCATTAAATACCTTTGTTTTGCAGGTCTTTGGAATAACTGTTGAAGAAAATACCTTCAGATGATTCAGAGACTGCTGAGGAAACCTTCAGGAAGAATACACTGCGACCACGGACGAAAGCTGCTGAGAGAAGAAATGCTGCGGCTGTGACGGAGCACCTGGCAGAAGATGCGTAGACTACAAATATAACAGCGGACTGAGGAAAATACTTGGAAAATACTTTGGTTCTGTAAGGCTTTACAATTCTACTGCTATTCTGGTGGATTTTGCTGTGGAAATTAATATATTTTACTTTTTTTCTTCTATTGACAGGTTCTGTCAGAGGTTGCTGGAAGCGTTACCCGCTGTCAGCGGAGAAGATGCGAAGTGAGAGCTTCGGCGCAGGCAGGGCTTAAGTAGCTACCTCTGCAAAAGGTGTAGAATGCACTGTGAGTTATCTATGGACTTAGCAGCAGCCATGTTGAGAGTAGGGAAGGCAATGTGAGTCTAATGAGCCTATGGGTTCAATGCTAGGAGTGAGGTAAATGTCTCTTGCGTCAAGCTTGAGGCCACAGTTGACCCACTGATGGATATGAAGTTCCTTGCCTCCCTAGTTTTACTGAATGGAATTTGTATTCCTGTGCTGGAATCATGACATAAGCCATCTAAAAATGTTGAACCCCCCCCTAATTTTGCCTCCTCTTGACAAAATCCCACTTTGCAAAAACATTAAAATCTGGGTCTAAAGTCTTTTCTGCAAACATTTGTCCTGATACTTCAAACGGCACTACATTTTTAAGCCATTAAAATATTTTTGGACGCCCCCTCTAATTTGTCCCCCTCTTGGCGAAACAACACCAATAACTGCTTTTCACTGACCAAGTAATGCAGAAATATGCATGGATGCCCCCGAACATATGAGATGTTTGCGCACATCAGAGGAATGTCCCATAAAATCTGAGATGCTCACGGATTTCATAGCAGAAAAAACAAACACCTGGTTTTGGGCTTTTTATGGCCATATCCCATCCTCATCACCCCTCTCCTCCCCAGAGATAGTTTCATTAGTTTGACAAGTGCAATCTTGTGTTATTTAATATATTTTTACTGCAGTATCCGTGGACTGTGGGCGCAGTTCGTGAATCTAACATGGCGAATGGACATGGCGTCCATTTCAAAGGTTTTGACGGACGTCACGTTTTTAATTGACCAATCAGTGGGCACGTATGATGTCTGCGATTGTCACTCTGGTCGCTGAATGGTCCAGAGTTGTCCGTGAACTCCGAATCAGAGAACCAAACCCAGATGTCACAAATGTACTTTTTGGCCATTTACAAAAAAAACTACTGGACAGATTTACACCAAATTTGCAAAAGCACGCCTTGAGGTCCAAGCCGCTGCTGCTTGCACAGGTCTGGTGCAAATCAGTCCAGCAGTTAGGGCTGGAGGAGCAAACAAAATTTATTTTCCATTGTGTCTATGAAGATTTTTAAATGTTTGGGATCCCCTATAAATTTGACTCCCCTGGACGGAACCACCCCTAACCTCCGAAAGACATATCCAGGTGGTCATATAACTTTTTTGCAAAGTTTGGTGAGGATTCGTCGAATGGTGCCAAGGTTATAAGCCACCTAAAAAGTGCTCTTTCTATGAGTTGAGCAACTTAACCATAACTACAGGGTATCAGGTAATATTACCCCCACACAAATGGTCACCGTACATATAGTCGCCGGGAAAAGGCCATGGCGACATTATGTATGGTGACCATTTGTGAGGGGAGTAGAACATGTTCCCTGCTCACCTTGGGGGAAGAAAAAAAAAACAATTAAAAACAGGAGTTGCACAGGTGTCCCATGCAGGTTCACAGTGATAATGTCACCACAAACCACAGCCTTTTTGCGCGACCTTTTTGCCACTCAGCCTTTTTGCAGGGACATTATCACATGGAACCAACTACAGGGCCGCTACCGCAGGCCCTGTAATGTCTGTCCCCTAAAAGTGGAAAGTTTGGGCCAATCCATTTAACTATTCAAAAGATATAAAGGGTTGAAACAAGGGTGTGTTTTTCAGTTTTTGCTTTGGTTTTTCCATAGCGAAAATGTGCTATTTTTCCTCAAGTCCACTATCCAAACCTCTCCATGTATCTTCGCCAAGTAGGAAAAATGTTGGGTGCTAAGCACTCAAAGAAAATCCTTTGTTGGTTTGGTGCAAATCAGTCCAGTCGTTTTTCAAAAGATGTGTTGAACTTTGCGGTGGCCCTGATACCCAAAAATGTATATATATCTCCCATGGTGCACTGCTGGACGCAAGACTTTTTCTGAAAATCTGCCATATTGCAAATCAAAATTGTGAGAGCAATAAATAAGTAAATACAAATCGGTATTCAAAACAGCCTTAAAGTGATATCAGTGGAGGCAATAGCATAGCTTTGATGGGGGTGGCATGTGGCCACAGTAAGAGAGGAGGATCTGTGATGGTT
Source organism: Ambystoma mexicanum (assembly GCF_040938575.1). Classification (NCBI taxonomy): domain Eukaryota; kingdom Metazoa; phylum Chordata; class Amphibia; order Caudata; family Ambystomatidae; genus Ambystoma; species Ambystoma mexicanum. The sequence continues at coordinate 331,974,023 of NC_090934.1, read as the reverse complement.
TGGGGACTGGGGATAGTGTAGACTTTTTTAACACTTCTTTGAGATCAAGAGCTAAGATTCTTATTGAGCTGCAAAAGAAAACAGCACCTTCTTCACAAATATAACATAATAAGACATGGAAAACACATTGGCCCTCATTACGACCCAGGCGGTAAGGGGTTTACGCCAGCGTAAACATCGCCGACCCTTACCGCCTGAGTACGAGTTCCCTTAGCGCCATGGCGGATATAACACCTGCTTTTAGCAGGTGTTAAAATCCATGGCGCTAAGGGACCTTGTTGTTAATTACGCCACCGTAATTTACGGTGGCGTAATTAACGCCTTCCCCACTCCCATTATGCCCTATGGGGCAAAAATGGGAATGGGGAAGGGTAAAATGGGGATTGGGGACTTACCGCCCCGCCAAGGTCGGAATGGGGCGGTAAATCCACCAACCACCATGGCGGAATTGCACCCGTAGCGCCATGGACCATGGTGCTAATAGCACCATGGTCCTCCGCCAAGGTCGTAATGAGGGCCATTATATGCTAGATGGGGAAAGAGCAATCCCATTTTTTTTATGATACAAAACAATGTAGCCATCTGTTGGGGTGGTCAGGAAAGGTTCCAACGATAATGAGGGGTTCATGTTGGGTGCACCATATTTGTGACTGGTCTTGCAGTGAAATTGGCATAATGTTGCAATTTCATATGTATCCAGGATAGTTAAATGTGAATGAGATATGTTACATTAGTGTTATTTTTTGTTCAAGTTGATACATATTAGATTTGCACATGCACAGAAATATAAAATGCTAAAACCACAAAATGAAATATAAATGCGATTCAGACATGGTGTGCTACGGAGTGCCCAGAAGCTGGCAACGAGAAGTTTCTTAATGCACATGCGAGGAAGGGGGCGTGTCCTGAAGAACCCATTGTAAAGAAGAGGTGACAGTTATTAAACATGAATGCACATTGAGATACATACATGTGCAATTTATACATCTACATGTACAGAGCTTTCTTTATGAATGTATTAAAGCTCTGCAGCTGAATGAATTCTGAGCGTATGTCATTAACTAGTTTTGCAGGTTCGGATGTTGAAGGAGAAGCAATGATTAACCAAGAAGATGGTTAGTCGTTGAACAGGACACAATGTTCAGGGCTTAATAGTTCTGCAGAGAGCAGATGTAATCTCTTTTAAGTACATGAGAATTTGCAGAAGGGTCCTGCCATTTCTTTTGACCAGCAATAAACATGGGGTAGAGGGACGCTCGAGGCCAGAGTGACCGAGACCCAGGGGTTTCATTGTATTTTCAGATGTGCCGTGCATGCTTAAATGGTAGTCATTTAGATTACAATGTTCCAGGACACCAGTAAAGGTGGGGTGGATGAGATGGTTATTGCCAGTTCAAAGGGAATCTGTGTTTTCTGCTTTCCTCATGTTAATTTAATGTTACGGTTAATGTTAATGTTAATGTTAATGTTAAAGGATATTTGTACTGTGCACTATCACCACTGGAGAGGTCTCATTTGAAGTATCCATTTGAACCACATGCAATTACATTTACAGTTAAGAGGTTGCAGGCCAGTTCTGACCTGTAAGGAATTATGTTTGTATATGAATGTGTAACCATGTACTGATGTAATGACCTACCACGGACGAATCCCAAAGAGGAGTGTGCTATGAATATGATCTGAAGATGTCAGTCAAGATTACAATGGCCAATGAGAATGGAAACATTGGAGAAAAATGGGACTTCTTTGTATAGGTTTTGTCTAATAACATGTGGGGGTGGATTGTAATAAAATATATGGGAATATTTTAACTGCTGCAAAAATGTATATAATGTGTCAATTTATGTGGTGTGTTGAGACTCTGGTTAGTTTGACGGTGCAGCTGCATCTAGCTCCTCCCCAGACAATTGAACAGTAAACTTGCTTTGCATATAAACGTGCACTCATTTCTTAAATCGTGGGCCTGCTTGGGTTATGGTAATTAGGGGCCCATCCATACACATCACTTCCTAAATGAACCTTAAATGTTTTTGGAGAGTGGTATGCTCACAATGTCCCATTGTTCTGCCCAGCACCAGCACCAGTACCTTGTCACATACACCACTAGATGCCACTGCAGACACTGCATCTCATCAACCAAAAGCAGCTGCAACTTGAACTCCATTGCACCTTGCAGACAGGGACCTTCTCAGCAGCTATTTTGGCCTCCCTGGTTGGTGGGCCTGCTCCTAGGGGTAAGTGGGTCGCTCTATCTGCTCCACCCCGACCACAGCTGCAACCCCCTTGCTGCAAGTGAATTTGACATCTTCAGAAATCCCAACTCATTGCAAATGGAAGTGTGAATTGAAGGGGCTTGGCTGAGCTTATATTAAGCCCTTAAATAAAACATGAGGAAACCTCCTTCAGTGTTTAACAAAGCATTTCGGATCACATAGATCATTTGTACTATCCAACCTTGACAACTGTAACAGCCTCAATAGTGTGCTGAGTATGGCAAAAATTCATCAAATGCAAACCATTCAGAACAGAGCAGCCAGGCTGATACTTGCTCTGAAAAATAAAGATTCCAAACCCCATTGTCTGAAATTATTAAATTCGGTCAAAA